>NC_142151.1:1995312-3238125 GCF_024610735.1 Ursus americanus | reverse complement strand
AGCAGACTTCGTGCCTAGCAAGGAGCCCAACATGGGGCTCAATCTCACGACCCTGAGATCATGACCTGAGCTGAAACCAAGAGTTGGGTGCTTAACCAACTGTGCCACCCAGGTGCCCCTATAGTTCTTTTATTTAAAATAATGTATTAAAAACTTCTCAGGAGCATGGTTTGCAAAAAGGCAAATCTCTATGCGTCCTCTCTGGAATATTTGAGAAATCAAGTTAGATTTTTTGCTGTTTGTTAAAGGAAAAAGTCACCTTGCTCACAGTTCGCTACTTTAAAAAATATTGAGATAATTCATACATAAAATTCACCCATTTAAAGTGTACATTTCAAAAGTTTAAGTGTATTCACAGAATTGTGCAACCCTCACAACACTTTAATTTAGAACATTTTTATTTATTTCTAAAAGAAACCTTTTACCCATTAGCTATCATTCCTGTCCCCACGCCCTAACTCTAGGCAGCTGATTCAAAACTTAGATGTGGTTTTTTGACTGTGTGGGGGTCAGTGCCCCATCCCTTGGTTGTTCAAGGGTTAACTGTACTTTAAAATCTCTGAAATAGGAGTCTGTTTTTCATAAGCTCCCTCATATGATTCTGGGGCACACTTAAAATTTGAGAACTAGTGATTATAGCCTTCTCCTTTCCATGATACATATGTATAGGTTCTAGACTGATGGAACTTCAGCAGGATAAACCTAGGTCCACAGTAGCTGCGTGTTTTCTTACCTGTAAATGGAGTATCTGATAGTATGTACTTTGTGTCGTAGTGTGGTAGTGAGAACTTTACCTGTAAAGCAGTGAGAACAATGGTACATGGAAAGTACTTTCAACTGTTGGATATGGCAAATCATTGGAGGCCTGTATTTTTGTCAGAGAAAAAAGATTTGCTTAAATTTCACCTTAGAAAGGCAGACTGTTCTTTCCAAAGGACAGGACATAATCTGTTGGATATTGTTAATAGACTCTGTCATCATCTTTTAAAAAAAAAAAAAAGATTGACTTTGTTATTATCTGTTTTTGTTGACCTAAACATAATGCCTATGCCCAACACTTAAAATAGTTTGGAGTGTTGTATTTGCTTAATAAATAAGGAAAGGAATGAGTGAATGATTGAATCTGAGTTTTAGCCCTGGTCCACTGCTAGTCAGCTGTGTGATTTTGGCCAATTTTCTTTATTTCTTTGGGCCTCATTTTCTTAATATTGAAATGAAGTTGTTGGAATTAGGTGATAGCTAAGGTTTGCTCAACCTCCACTTCTGTGGTCCCCCCACTATAGTTTTAACTCTTGTTTGTTAGAGGGTAAAAGATGAATGAGGGTCATAATTAGTTTTTCATGGATTGGTGTAATTAGGTGTCTTTGCTTAAATAACTTCATTTAATAGCTACTTTTATCACTTTTACCAAGTTTGTTTTTATTTTGTGAAGCCATTTCTGTGCTTCAGTAGATAATCTCAAAAGAAGCAGTTTGGTGAAAGGGAGAAAAAAAATAGCAGAGTTTTGGCTTCAGAGAGACCTGGATTTGAATCTCTGATCTCATCATTATTTCCCAACATTTTTGAGAAAAAACAACAAAAAACCTTATTGAAGTATAATAATACATGCAGAAAAGTACGTATATCATAAATGGATAGTGCGATAAATTTGTATAAACTGGACACCACCTGTATAACCAGTGCCCCTAGAGGTCCCCTTAATGCCTTCCCTCCTCCATAGTGACACCTGTCCCTTTCCCAGAGGTAATCATTGTCCAGACTTCTAATGGTATAGGTTAGTTTTCCTGTTTTTGTGCTTTATGTCATCGGAACCATTCAATATGTACTCTTGTATCTGGCTTCTTTGACTCAGTATCATGTTTGTGAAATTCATTTGTACTTTGTGTAGCTGTAGTTTGTTCATTTTAACTTTCTTTGTGTGACTGTAACATATTTATTCTATTAATGAAGGCTAGTAGGTTGTTTCAAGTTTTGGGCTATTATAAAAAGTATTTCTATGAATATTCTAGTACTTGTCTTCTGGTGAATGTATAGAAGTATTTCTATTAGCTCTATACCTAGGAGTGGAATTGCTGGGTCAGGCATGACCCCTTTCCTTCTTTAAACATCAAAGACATTTAACAGACCCTCACATGATGGTCATATTTTTAATATTAGTTTGAAAAAAATGCATGCTAGAAATTGACCAGGAATTTAGTTCATCTGCGTAAGATACTGTCCTTAGGTTGGGAATCAAGAGCTGTGTAACTTCCCTTAGATTGCATTTCTTTATTTACCATGCTTGATCTGGATTACCACATCATAAAATAGCGATAAAAATACTCATCTCGGAAGGTTGTTGAGGATTTGACTATTTAATTTGTAAAAGCACTTAGTACAGTGTGTGGCATGTAGTTAGTGCACAGTAAATAAGAATTCTGTTACCCCGTCCTTCCTTTGTAATAGTACTCAAGTAATTGCAATAAATCCTGGTAATCACATCCTGAACTTATTCTTACATCTCAGCCACTCTTGACTTCAACAGTTTTTTCATGAAAGCGATTTCTAAATCTGTCATCTTAGTACTGACCTCTTTATTGGGCCTTTAACTGCTTTAAATTGAGCTAATTTAGCCTGCTCCCTCCCGCATAAGCCTTTCCTTCTGATGTCCTGATTTCTATTAAATAGTGCCAGCTTTCTTCCAAGTATCCAAACGTGGTTCGTAGAATGTCATTTAGTTTAGTAAAAATGCATGCATACATTTATTACTGCAGATGTTTTAGGTGTTTTTTTAAAAAAGGTTTTATTTATTTACTTTTAGAGAGAGAGAGAGTACAAGTGTGGGGGGGTGGACAGGGACAAAGCAGACTCCACACTCTGTGAGGAGCCTAACTCGGGGCTCGATCTCATGACCCCAAGTTCATGACCTGAGCCGAAACCAAGAGTTGGATGGCTTAAGCAACTGAGCCACCCAGGACCCGGTGTTTTTTTAAGTGTCTGTTGGCACTCTGGGAATATAAAGATAAAACATAGTTTCTGCCCTTACACAGCTGATACTCCAGTTGGAGGGACAGACAAAGAAATCAGTACATTTGTGGTAAGGGCTGTGCAGTTGTGCAGGGTACTATAGGAGCAACTGTACTTTCAGCCGGGGGTCTAGGGAGGCAAAACTCGAGTTTCAGAGTTAATGAAGAGAAAAGACTAAGAGCATTCTAGGCAGAGGAAACAGCAGATGTGAAGACACAGAAGTAAGGAATAGTATGATGCTTTTAGGGAATGGTACCAATAATAGCTAGCATGGATTGAGTATACATTGGTATGTACTGGTGTCTAAGCCTGGAAAGCATAGCTAGAATGAAGGATCAAGAGTGCAAGGCAGCTGAGGGTTTGGTAGCAAGTAAGCCTAGACAATTGAGGCCTAAAATCCAGATTTCTAGACTCCTGCTGCAGTATTTTTTATGATCCAGAATTCTTTTTGCAATGTAAAATGTGGTGTAATGGTTGAAATAAACAGGCCATTTCTTCCAGGCCTTTAACTCCAAAGCTTCCTTAGACACAACCACAAAAGAGGCATTTTAAACCAGGTTGCCCTGATCTTTAGTTTTATGGGTTTTCTTCACATCTCTGAGTTTTCAAGGTATTTAGTCAAAGAGAGCAGCCTTTATGGTTGTCCTACTTTTCTTCTGCTCCAGATTCTTCTTCATAAATGGGGGGATTAGGAGCCAACTTTTACTTACTTAATGTCGGAATTATTTATTGAGCAGTTTACTTTAACTGAACTCATGAGAATTTATCCTAAGAAAGCTAACTTGGAAATAGGCTCTCATCTGCTGATCCCTACATTTTCTTTTCTGGAGGAAGTGTATTTAGGACATTCAGTTAAGATTAGAGAGAGTTGCTATGTGACAATAAAAAAAAATTGGAGGATTTTAAAGATCTTTTCTGTTAAGTTTTGATAGAGATAAACTAGTCTGTATCGGCTAAGAGTATATATATTTTTAGGCAGCCCCAAACGAATGTTTTATACATTATTTTACTGGACAATTCAAGAGACACATTTATCAATGCTTTCTCTTTCAGCTTTCATTTTTTGTATACATCTTAGTTTCCATTAACCCCTGTGTTTGTCTTTGTTAGCTATATCAGCTTACTACCTTATTACACATTTCAGATTTCTCAATTTAAGGTGTATTCAGCCTGTCAGCTTTCTAAAAAGACCATTAAATAACCTGTTGCTCAAACTAAGCCAGGTTTATTACTTGCTGCAGTAGGAGTGCGTACCACATAAAGCATCCTAGTAGTGTTTTACAAAGGAGAGGTCATGGATGGATATTTATAGGGTTTGGGGGTCTGGGTTCTAGTGGTTTAAGTCAGGTCTTTGAATACAGCAGTCATGGGGCACCTGGGTGGCTGTCAGTTGAGCGCTCAACTCTTGATTTCGGCTCAGGTCATGATCTCAGGGTCGTGAGATCAAGCCCTTCATGGGGCTCTTCACTCAGCACAGAGTCTGTTTTGAGATCCCCCTCCCTCCCATGCTCTCTCTATAAAATAAATAAAGAAATTAAAAAATGAATTCGGGGCGGCTGAATGGCATAGTCAGTTAAGTGTCAGACTCATGGTTTCGGCTTAGGTCGTCATCTCAGGGTGATGAGATCAAACCCCACATTGGGCTCTGTGCTCAGTGCAGAGTCTGCTTATAGTTTTTCTCTCCTTGACCCTCTGCCCAAGTGTGTGTGTGTGTGTGTGTGTGTGCACGGGCACGTACGTGTGTGCACTCTTTCTCTCAAATAAATCTTAAAAAAAAAAAAAGAATACATCATATTGGCATTGCACAGAGTGCAATTGTGATTTGATAGTTTTAGGATTGGTGGAGCAAGTCTTGATGAGCAAGTATTTGATAAGTGAGCAGATTTGCCCAGATGAACAATTGATTGTACTAAGGGGCTGGTTGAGCAGTCTATTGTTTACTTAAAAGAATTTTTGAGAAGTTTCTAAAGCTAATAATAAAGTTATTTGCTGGTTTGTATTCTTAACCTTCCTGGGCAGGAATTCCCTGGAACAGATGATAAAATAGGGGCCTTAGATCTTAGTCCTCATAATTAAGCTATTTGTGAACACAGAAGATCTCAGTTCTCAGTGACATCTCTAAAGGCAGACAGATTTTAATCAAAGATTTACTGTCCTCTGCCCTGGGTATTTTACCATTTCCTTGACCTTTATTTTCTAACTGTGGAAGGTATTATGATTGTGGATCTGTGTGACATTTTATCTACTGGTCTACTGACTTCAACTAATATTTACATTTATAATTTATGTCTTGCTGCTCACCTGAATGCGTCCTTAGTTTCAGTTGAACTGAACCGGTCTCTTGTCCTCAAAGTGGTACTTTTGCTTTTCCCCCTCTTGAATATTCTCTTTTATCTTTTCAAAATTCTGTTTTTTGTGTAACCTTTTTGGAGCTCCACATCTCCCTACCTTTAAACTAGTTATCCTTATTTCTGTTTTTCTCATTTATATGGCTAAGTCAGCCCCTCATTAGGTTGGAAGCACATGGAAGACAGAGACTATACTTTGCTCATGTATTTAAGAATCTTCTTAGTAGGGATGCCTGAGTGGCTCAGTGGTTTAACCATCTGCCTTCAGCTCTGGTCATGATCCTAGGGTCCTGGGATCGAGTCCCACATTGGGCTCCTTGCTCAGCAGGGAGCCTGCTTCTCCTTCTGCCTGCTGCTCCCCCTGCCTTTGTGTGCTCTCTCTTTTGCTCTCCCTCTGACAAATATCCTTTTTTTAAAAAAGAATCTTTTTGGTAAACATTTGTTAACTGAATTACTGTATTGAACTGAGTTGGGCTAAAACAGGTAAATGCCCAAATGAATTCTTTTCATATTAGCCTGATCTTAAAGGTCTTTCATCTTTATTGCTATGGTTCTCTGTCTTTCCAAAGGTAAAATATACTCTAGAGAATTGTCATTTTAGGTTGCACTGTGGATAGATCATCAGAGTTGGATATTGTTGTATTTTGAAATATTAACTTAGTCTTTTCACAGATGGACTTTACTGAATGTAGGAGAAAAATATTTAAAAGTGTCTTTATACTTCAGAGCATTGACCTTTAAGTTTAAATATAGTAATTTATTTGTAGAAAGCCTTAGAGAATTAAATTTTATGCCTTAAAAAAAAAAAGATTATTTATTTATTTATTTATTTGTCAGCGTGAGAGAGAAAGAGAGCACAAAGCAGGGGGAAGCGGCAGGCAGAAGGAGAAGCAGGCTCCCAGCTGAGCAAGTAGCCTGATGCAGGACTCAATCTCAGGACCCTGGGATCACGACCCAAGCCGAAGGCAGACGTTTAACTGACTGAGCCACCCAGGCGTCCCAATTTTACGCCTTTTTTAAAGCAGCTTTGGTTTTAATCGTTTCATCTTTCACAGTGTCCTGTTTCTCTTCAAAATTTATTTTGATGAAGGTTAAAATATGATGGCAGAAACAGAACATAGCATGTATTTAACACTTGTATGTGATCATCTTAATATAGATGCTATTTAGTGTTGAAAGATCTTTGGGTACTGTGGTTTAGTGCCTGCTAATGGGAAATTGAAAATCATTTCTGCTTATGACAAGGTAGTTCTTTAGAGTTAATATTGGAAGACAAAGACTGTTTTATATACTGTGCCCAGGATAGGCTTTCTAAACCATTGTCGTGTGGCATGGCCATGAACTTGCACGCATACCCTAGAGAAGCCATTTTTTATCCTGTGTTCTAGCCAATGTTTGACTCTACCATTTTATTCCTATTTGTTATCCTCTGTCTAACCCAGGGAGTTATATTTACTTCCACCCACTCTATGCAGATCTCTTAATTAGCAACTCCATAATGCTTGAATACAATAAATAGCTAATTATGGGCTAGTATTTTAGATGTTTATTTTTTGAGGACATATTTGTGAGTCTTCTGTTTTAGGAGGGTGAGAATTGGAGACAGTACTTGATAAATTAACAGACCAAGAATACGTTGTACTTCTGAATGAAACATTCTTTTATAAATATTCAGAAGTTTTGCTGACGTACTGGGATGGATAGAAGTATTTGTCTTTACCAGGATATGTATTTCTGACCACTGACCACATTCTGTCTCAAAGTATACACTGGACTACCAGAGATGGAATTACAGTTGACCCTTGAACTGTTCAGGGGTTAAGGGTGTGTCGATTTTTTTTTTTTTTAAAGATTTTATTTATTCGACAGAGAAAGCCAGCGAGAGAGGGAACACAAGCAGGGGGAGTGGGAGAGGAAGAAGCAGGCTCATAGCGGAGGAGCCTGATGTGGGGCTCGATCCCAGAACGCCGGGATCACGCCCTGAGCCGAAGGCAGACACTTAACCGCTGTGCCACCCGGGCGCCCCAAGGCTGTGTCGATTTTTTAAAAATATTTGTATAACTTTTGACTTCCCCCAGAATTTAACTGCTGGTAGCCCACTGTTGATTGGAAGCCTTACTGATAACATAAAAAGTTGATTAACACATATTTTATATGTTCTGTGTATTATGTGCAATATTATATACTGTATACTGTATAAGCTAGAGAAAAGAAATTTACTAAGAAAAGCATAAGGAAGAGAAAATACATTTATGGTACTGTACTATAAAAAATTCATGTATAAGTGAATCTGTGCTATTCAAACCCGTGTTCAGTGTCAGCTGTATTACTGTTGGTGGTATTTATTAACAAAAAACTGACTTAAAAAACCGGATGTTATTACATGTCTTAGAAATGTAATCCACAGTAAAATCCTTGCCTCACATATAGGTTTGCATTCTGTTAAATTGAGATTAATTTTTTTAGAAGCACTATTTTGGGTAGAAAGGGCAGTTGTAAAAGATGAGAAGAGAAAATACGGACAAGCCGCTTTAATGCTTTGCAAGGTTCCAGTATGCGTGTGTTTCAGTTATCATAGGTTAGTTAAATAATACCAGGCTCTTAACAATATGGTTCAAATTTCACTTACTGTGGTATATTTACTGCTTGTAATTGCATAAAGCACAAACTTTTGGGCTAGCTCTTCAGTCTACAGTCTGCATTTCTACTGTGCAAATAGTAGATATGCTTCATGATTAGTGACCAGTCATGTCACTTCTTTGAAAGTCTATCATGACTGATTATACATCTGTCATTCATTTAATGCATAAGACAGCAAAGAATGTGGTTGTGTGGTTTCCCAGTGATAAACCCATGTGACTTTTTACAAAAATGGATAATCAGAAGGGGAAATTGGCTAACAAAGATAAAAATAAAAGCAAAGAAGTGAAACTGATAATGCTGCATTTGCAAATCAGGTCAAACATAAATGGCTGTAGAAGAAATACCTGATTGGGACTGGGAATGTTGACCCTGCTATCACTTAAGAGATTCTAGTTGTGCAGCCAGAGGAACATCGTGAAGGCAAACTTGTCAGCATAAAGAAGTAAAGTGTTTGTGGCAAAAAGGATGAAGATGTCTAGAGAAGTGATGCAGGCAAAAAGTCAAATTAAAGGAAATGTTACAGATATTTCATGACGCGACAGCACAAAGAATAAAATGTTGAAAGCTGATCCAGACTTAGAGTATGGACAATTTCCCAAGGCTGAGAAAAGATGCTCAATTTGTATCATAAGTTATACAACAAGAAGGCAAGCAGGCACCTGACTGGCTCAGTTGGTAAAGCGGCGACTCTTGATCTCAGGATCATGAGTTCAAGGCCCACATTGGGCGTGGAGCCTACTTAAAAACAAACAAACAAAAACCTGCAAATATTGTTTAAATTTCTCTTGGTAAGTTTCTTATAAATACTGAATTCTCAATGTGTCTGTTTTAAAATATAGCATACTAAATACTAGTTTTACTAGTATTTAAATTTTAAAAATTTCCTTATACATTTATAACTGATAGAGTTTTTAATATCTTAACAATTTTTAAAGGTCACAAAATAGCCATTTTGCTCATTGGTTATTAAGATTGCTTTACATAATTTTGTCTTGCACAGTTTTACTATCCTGTACTACTAGAAAGCAAGGTCTGTCTGTAGGTGTTGTGGCCTTTTGATCAAATGTCTGTTACACACAAAATCAGGCACTTTTATAATTAGGAAACAATGTGAGTGGAAGAATATAGCATGAACTTTGGAACTTGTATGAACTGACTGGTATTTTCTAGGTGTGTGACCCTGAGCAAATCATTTAACCTCAGGTTCCTCATCTGTGAAATGGTAGCTGCTCAATGAGTACTCCTGAATTTTTGGAATGAATGGTTACCATTTAGCTATGGCACTAGTAACCACTTGTTAGTAAGAAGTGTGAAGTATCTGATAAAATATATTTTTTTCTAATGTGAACACGTAATACTGTTAGTAGGTGTATAGATCCTCTCTCATCATTTCTTCAGATCAGAGTTTCTCAACGACTGTTGACATTTTAACCAGATAGTTCCTCGTTTTGGAGAACTGTCTTTTGCATTGTAGGTTGTGTAACAGCATCCTGCCCCCTACCTACTAGTTGCCAGTATCATTTCCTCCTACTTGTGGCAAGTAAAGAAATTATAGATATTGCCAGATGTCCCCTAGGTGGGGGAGCAAAATTACCCCTAGTCGAGAACAACTGCTTTAGACTTTGTGTTTTCTTAATTTATTTCTTTTCTTTCCTGTCTCCCTTCTTCATTGCCACTTCTCTCTGTTGCCAAAGTAAGTTTGTAAACACAAATGTAATCTTGTTCAGCTTGGCCCAGCCTCATCATTTAAATGCTCAGCTTTGCCTACTTGATAAAACCTAAAACCCCTTAGTATGAAAAGGCTTTAGCACCTCTGTTCCTCTCTCCTGTTTTTGTTTTTGAAATTATTGAGGGATGATTTACACAAACAACGTTTTATTGAGGGATAATTTAAACACAGCAAAATACCCAAATCTTAAATATATAGCATCATTTCACTACCTATATATGATCACACAGATCAAGATTCAGATTATTTTCATCATTTCAGAAACTTCTCTCATGCCTTTTTCAAGTCCGTAACCTTTCCCCATCTTGCCTTTATTCCCAGAGAGAACCATTATTCTGACTTCTACCACAGTAGATTGTTTTGCTTATTTCCGAACTTAATGTAAGTGGAATCATACGATATATACTCTTTATGATTGGCATGTTTTTGCTACTTACCCATACTCTTTTGTATGTTAGTAGTTCTTTTTAATTACTGAATAGTAATCTCTTGTATTCTGTTACATAAGTATATCACACTTGTCTATCCATTGTCGTATTGATAGACAATTGGATTGTTTCTGGTTTTTGACTATTACGAAGAATGCTGCTGTGGACTCCTGTGTCTTTTAAATTTTTTTTATTGTAAAATATATAGTATAAAATTTGCCATTCTAGCCATTTTTCAGTGTACAACTTAGTGGCACTAATTGCGTTCACAGTGTTGTACAACCATCACCACTATTTCCAAAATTTGTGATCATCCCATATAGAAATTCTGTACCTACTGAAATACAACTTACTGTTCCCTCCTTCCAGTCTAGCCCCTTTTACCCACTCTCTACTTTTAGTCTCTGAATTTGCCTATTCCAGATTTTTTATATAAATGGAATTGTACAATATTTGCCCTTTTGTGTGTGGCGTAACGTTCTCAACGTTTATCCATGTGGTAGTACATATCAGAACTACATTCCTTTTTATGACTGAGTGTAATATTCTGCGTATGTGTATGCCACGTTTTATGTATTTATTTGTTGATGGGCATTTGGATTGTTTCCGTACCTAACCTTTTTTTTTTTTTAATACTTTTAAAAAAAAAGATTTTATTTACTTTTTGGACAGAGAGCAAGCGAGCACAAGCAGGGGGAGCGGCAGGCAGAGGGAGAGGGAGAGGCAGGCTCCCTGAGGAGCAGGGAGCCCGATGCGGGGCTTGATGTGGGGCTCAATCACAGGACCCTGGGATCATGACCTGAGCCAAAGGCAGATGCTTAACTGACTGAGCCATGCAGGTGCCCTTGTATTTAACCTTTTTTAGTCTCACATCACATTTAGTTGTTGCTGCAGCAGCCATGCTAAAAACTATGTATTCTTTGTGTCATGCTATTTCTTTCCTCTAGGTTTTTGGATACATGCTGTTGCCTTTACCTGTTATGTCTTTCACCGGTCATGCCTGACTCATGAATATCTTACTCATTTTTCAGGTCTTGGTTCAGATGTTACCTTTCTAGGAAACTTCCCAACAGTGTCAAAGTTAACTATTTTCTCTTTCTGTTTGCATCAGACCTTTTTCATACAGTCGCTAGGTCCTTGCTATATTTTACTTACATGCATATCTTCCCTCCTAGGTTGTGATACTAACTTTAATGTTCTTAGTACTTAGCCCGTCATTAATAATAATAAAGGCCATCATTTATTTATTGCCTTCTGAGTCCTGGGCCCTATGATACTTTCTTTTTACTTATTATCTTTTATCCTTAAAACAGATCTGTATTGTAGTACGGTATTGTTAAAAGCATTTCACAGATAAGGAAATTGATGATTAGGTTAAATGTAATCTTGTCAGATATGACAGAATTTGTCAGTAGTCACAGTTTATTTGACTTCAGACTCACTCTTAATCCATTATGGCAAGCCACCCTTCCTAAAAAATGTTTGAGTAAATGAATAAACAATGTTTTTGGCACCTAGTTGGTGTTTGACTCAGACCATACATCCTACATTCTGAATGTCCTTGTTTTCTTTCGATAAACGCGTATTAGCTCCCAACGGTGGTGTCATTGTTCCTCTTACCTCCTTATGATTGGGAAGTTGAACCATTCTTCTGTCTTTTCTGTAGAAAGTGTGAGTACCTATGGAGAGAAGCACCCTGTCCTCCTTTTTTCTTATCTAAGTCTCTAATTTAAGATTCGGTGTGTGAAATGCCCTTTCTTTTGCCCGGAAGTCTGGCTTACCTTTTCCTATCAGTAGTCTTCTATGGATCCAAATGTATTATTAGCCTGGTATTCAGAACTACTGACTGTAAGTAATCCCATTGACATTTCAGACCAGTTTTGCAACTTAATTGGGTTTTACTTACGTTGGTATAGGAAATATTTAACGAGTCCTGCTTTATATGCCCATTTATTTGTAGCTTTATTAGAAACTGCTGGCATAATTTATTTGTAAGAAAATCAAGACTGAATCCTTGTTTCTGTTACTCTTTGTGAAGATCAAATACATGTTGAACATGCGTAAATATTTAAGCTATTTTACATTATATATATAAATTTATATTTTATACTTTAAACTCAGTCTGCTAACCTTTTAAGCTGTTGTCTATTTTATGTTTAATTAGGCACCTTTTAAATTTTTTGTTGAAAAAATGTTAAAGCATTAATTAATTGAGCTGTGGTGAAGTATGTAACATATTACACAGAGCTGTTGTGGGTCTATGAGGAAGACAACCACATAGACGCTTAAAATCTTATTTACACTAAAAAAGTAAAATTATGTCAAACATGAAATAAAACAGTGTAAGTCAATAAAACAAGAGCCGTAAGTCAAATATTTGTCGTCAAATGAGGGCTACAGACTTCAGTTGCTAGAAAAGTTCAGGAGAGGAGGCAGTTGCTGTCGGTTAGGTAGGGCATATACATTCTCTGGTGAAAATTGCTTCTTGATTGAGAGAAGATTGAAAAACTCTAAAATATTACAGTAGTTTGTAGCCCTCCATAGGTCCATAGTACATAAACAGATACACAGTATATTGTGTTAATAAAATTTCCTGGGGTTGGAAGAAGCAATCTAAAAATGCGTGGTGGGCAAGGGGAAGGTGGCAATCACGAAAGAAAGGTTGAGGAAGTGGGCACTAAAGGGCAGACAGGTAAGGTTTAGGGAAGTAAGGAACGGAGGGTGGTTTCTTTCTTACACATTTTTTAATTTAAATTCAATTAATTAACATATAATGTATTATTGGTTTCAGAGGTACAGGCCTGTGATAAATCAGTCTTATATAATACCCAGTGCTCATTACATCACATGCCCTCCTTAATGTCCATCACCCAACTACCCCATCCTTCTCCCCCCTTCCCCTCCCTCAACTCTCAGTTTTTTTCCTATGATTAAGAGTTTCTTATGGTTTGTCTCCCTCTCTGGTTTCATCTTGTTTTATTTTTACGGAGGGTGTTTTATGAGTAAGAATAGTAGAGAAGCAGAGTCAAGATAGATTTTTTGCAGAACATGATTTTTTAACATTTGAGATTGGGTATGTAACATGTTTCAAGTGCTGCTTAATACTAAGCTCCTAGTTATCTTGAAAAGTAAAGAGTAGGAAAATGAAATCTTAGGATTTCTTTTTAAATATGTTCAAATTCAAGTGTTGTGGTAGATTACTTATTGTGCCTACATGTTCATCCTTACCAGTTTTCTGACTGGAGGTAGAAGGTCATTCATTTCTTCATGCAGTCATGTTAGCCAGTACTGTTTATCTAGAAGACTCTTAGTAGATATGGAATTCTAGTTCTGTCATTTTCACTGAGTGGCAGAATCTCAGAATTTTAGAGAATAGGGAAGACTGTAGAGATTGTTTAGTTTTAAACTCCTTCTTTTAGATAGAAATGAGAAAATTGAGGTTCGGGTTGAGAGACCTATATACGGTTCCATCGATATTAGTGGCAAAACCACACTTAACTACTTAGGTCTCCTGACTTCTTGTCCATTGCCCTTCTCACGGTATCATTCTGTCTAAATTAGTGTGAAGCTTCATCTGGAAACAAATCTTAATTTTAGTGATTCATCCCTTAAAGTCTAACTGGATTGTCATTTCTTCATTTCATCAAGAATGTGGAAAGAGTGTGTGTGTGGGAGTTTTTACTTTTTTTCTTTACTAGTTTTAATTTTGGGCAACTTATTTAACCCCTTTTGCCTGATGTTCTTTATATGTTAAATGGGGATAAGAATATTCATCTAATAATAGGTGACTGTCAGGATTAAGTTAGATGGCCTATATAAAGAAAAGCCCTTTTCTTTTATGCTTGGCGTATCTTAAGAATTGAGTAAATGTTTTTTTCTTTTTTCTGTTTTTTAACCCTAGAACACTTACCATTTTGTATTGCAATTATTTATTTTATATATGCCAGGTGGGATTCTTGGAGATTTTCCCCTCAGCAATTTCTCGACTATATATATACAATAATAATTTGTGATCTGTGAATATAATCTTAAAACAAAAACGAACCATTCAAGTTACCCCAGGAATTTGCTACTGAAACAAACATGGGAATGCTTTTGTATTTCATTTGTCTGTCAGAGAGAAGAATTGAGTATTGTTCACTTTTAATACTTATAATTCTATAATAAACTGACAGTACTTCTTATATTGTTACTTGTTTGAAGTCTTGTTTTGACCTCAAGAGAGAATTATTTCATTATAATTTTTTTTAAGGTTAGTGTATTGATTGTTTCATTTGGCCCCTGGTCTCTGTCCCTGACTGTTTCTGTGATTGCCTTATAGATCTCTGAGGAACGTGAATGCAGTGATGAAGCTTCTCAGGAAGATGAGGGGTTTATGGGCATGTCCCCTCTTTTACAAGCCCATCATGCTATGGAAAGAATGGAAGAATTTGTTTGTAAGGTAAGATAGCAGTTTCTTATCATTACTATGCTATATATTTAACCCTTCCCAAACAGGAACCTCTAAGGAGGTTTGTAGTACCTTACTTATTAGCCTTTGGTTTACTTTGGACGTGATCTGTGGCAAAATGGAGACAGAAACAATCTCATGACTTTAACCCTGTTTGAGACAAAATAATTTGTTTGCCTGAAGCAGCCATGATAAAGTTGTGATAAAACTGGAATATCCCTTTGGGAAACAAGTGTTTCCTGATTAAGTTAACAGGGTAGATGTCTTGTTGATAGTTCAACTAAGACAGAATGGAAGTTGGGAGTGGTTGATGCCTCGAGATACTAAAATGCCCTCTCCAAGTCCCTTGAATCTCTTCTGCTACTTGACTGTGATGACAAATAAGCTAATCTTTCTAAGGATTCTGTGGGTGATCAAAATACTCTTTAGATCTAAATTTCCCAGTTTTCATGCACGTCTAGAATTTCTAGTTCAGCTGGCATTTCTATCTCTAAGGTTTTTCTTCTAATGCATTATCTGATTCTTTAGGACCTATTGTGGGGATTTTTTCTTCTTCTTCTTTGTCTTCTTCTTCGTCTTCTTCTTCTTCGTCTTCTTCGTCTTCGTCTTCTTTTTCGTTGTCGTCTTCTTCTTCTTCGTCGTCGTCTTCTTCGTCTTCGTCTTCTTAAAATGGTAACTGGAATTGTGGTTGCTTCCTTAGAGAAAAGAGTCAGGGACACTGGTAAATTTATAACTACTTGATAATATGATCAGTAGGGACCCTGGCAGGAATTATGCAAAATCATGAGTCTGTGTTAGTATGTGTAAATAAATTTATTTGTTAAACATTTCTGGAGAGCTCTTGATTATTTAGAGAGAAATTTTTTGTGACTCTTAGCTTTTTTAAAATAGGTTTCATGGAACCAAGACTTTTTTGTGCCTGTGGTCTTAATCCTGAAAACTAAGTTAGGTTTTCCTACATTCACAGTGGTGGTAGAAATTATTGGGGGCCTGTTGACTATAGAATACTGTACTTTGGACCAGAGGATGAGTAAACATTATAATCTGAGTATAGATATCCCTCCTAAGTTAAAGGGGATGGGTGGAGAGTGGTGGGGGAGGGGTATAAACAATTTTGGGTCTACTTAGAGCCCAGGAAATTTTCAGTGTTTGAAAATTGGTGAAGAAAAAGCCAAGCAAAACAATAGATTCTTTTCTAGTGATTGCTGTCTCAGGAGAATCAACACACAGGGATATAAAGGATATATTTTGTTTTTCATAAAGCAAGTTTGGTGTTAGATCTCTCAATGTTGACTATTTAGTGTCTGGGCCATTAGGGATTTTTAATATTTATAGATCAGTGGGGTACTGTAGCTAATTTGACTGCCTTTTTATTCTCCTTTTCTGAACTAAGAGTAAAGAATAAAGCAAATAAAACTTCCACCAATGTAACAGCTAATGGGAGAATAAATAGGGCATTTGTTTGCTCCAAACTGTGATTTACTGAAGAAAAATGAGTGGAGCACAAAAATTATTACCATTGCCATATCATCCTCTAGCAGTTTGTCTGTGAGAGTGGACTGGAGAGGCTTCCTGTGACACAGCGTTCTCCAAGCTTGTTCCGCCTGCTGCGGTCATGCAACTGAGTGTACATGACAACTAACTGGGTTTAGTGACACATTTTTTTTTTCTTGGATTGCAGGCAAATAAACAGAATTTAAAATGAAGTGTCCTGTGGCCTTGCTGGTATACACTCCCTTTTGGAAAAGCTTTTCTTATGGGAATAGGGGAAATCAAATCATTTAGTCTTTATAGAGTGTCCAAGTTTGATCATGCTCTCTTTTTTTCCAGCCTTCAGTTATAAAGAAATGTTTTGTGCATTAATGGTCTAATACAAATCCAGTGGACCATTGCTCAGATGTTTGATTTATGCAGTGCCTTTGTCAAGCTTATAAATAAATATGTATTTGGCCAAGCTGTGATCCTGTTCTTTTTTCCCTGGGGGGTAAAAGAGGATGCCTGTTTGGGTTGCCATTTGGATTGACTCCAAGTTGAGGTTTGAGGGTGCAGTGTCTGTTGAATATGACACTGACTTCAGTATAATTATGAAAGTATAGCTCCTTGGCTCAGTTTAGACTGCTAGAATGTTAAGAAACAATGGAGAAAAATCATTCTGACATTATATGCAAATATAACTAGTAAGAAACTCAACATATTCTTTCTTATTGCAAAAAGGGAACATCTCGGCTGTGTGGGGTAACACAATAGCACTTTTCATATGGTCACAGCAGAGCTGTTTGCAGATTTTGAATTGCTTTGAGGATGTAAGGATTGATTTCTCTTTTCCTCTCCCTCTTAGAAAATAGAATTCTTCCAAAGTAAAACAGAGTAAGCATCTTGTAAAGTTAATGTTAACAGTAGCTATCTCTTTCAAGTCCAAATTAGAGAAGAGAAATTCAGTATCTTGGAGTATTCTCTTTTTCTCCAAAAAGTCCTTTGGAAGATCTCAAACAGCTGCTTTTACAAGTGGTAATACTATTATTACCTGTAGACATTAAATATCTAGATTAGTCTTTTGGCGTTATTGTATTTTATTGTGTGTTACGAAGGAGCATGGAATGGCCAGTTTACCACCAGTAACTACAGGCCTCAGGTTTTGAGTCAGAAGGTGAGAGAGAAATTGGGGAGGCTAGAGAGATAGTGAGTTTTAGTAGCGTTAAGAGGGCCACTTCTGCTCTTAAATTGTTAGTTCTCACTTCCTTTGGAGTTACACAGAGGATCAATTCTTTTACAAGTGTATTTCAATAAGAAGGATTAAGGAGAGGAGAGAACAGGAAGATGTGAAGCAAAAGGAATGGGCTCAGTAGCTGGCAGTCATTTTGCATCGCATAGTAGAAGGAGGGCGAAGCTTGTATAGCCTAGCCCTGTTGTTTGTCACAAGAACCCTGAGGGGTAAGAGTGGGGTCATTGTCTCAACCTAAAGCCTATGCATAGACCATGTACCCGGCATTTTTCCTTATATCTTTATGATTTGCAGAACCAACTTAGTTTAGGATTAAGTGATCCTTATGATGTGAGCTCTCTGTGCTGAGAGACATTAAAAGAAGCAGAGTGCAGAGGTTGACAGGTTTTTAAGGACAGGTACCTGATTCCTGATCCCTTTTCTGTTAGAGTCTGTGGGGGAGGGACAGTGAAAAGGGAGAAGAAGGGGGTGGTGGTGACAGGACTTTTGAAGGGTCCTTAACCTTTGAGTTTCTTTCCCATCTCTCCAGCATGAGGAGGGTGGATCAGTCATTAACACTTAGGTAGGTAATGGCCTCTGGGGATGGTCAGGGTTGCATACCACCGGTGGGGTAGATGCTGGGGCTTGCTTATTCATTTAGGAAGTGCTCTGGGTTATTTCATTTGATCCCTTATGAAGTAATTGAAGTATTGTTATCCCGTTTTATATATGAGGAAACTGAGGCTTGGTGACTTTCTGATTAAAGCTCCTTGAACTAGTTAATGGTAGAGATCCAAGATTTTGACTTCTATGCACTGTCTTTTTTTACTTCATCATGTTTGTTGTTGGTACGAAGAGAAGGGAAAGGGAGAGAATTTAGCAGAAGGCACACAAGTGATTCTATATACAGGGTTTGGCCTTTGAATGATGCAGGGGTTAAAGATACTGACCCCTTCGAAGTTGAAAATTCATGCATAACTTTTGATTCCTCTGAAACTTAACTATTAATAGCCTACCAATAGCATTAAAAGTCAACACATATTTTGTATATGTATTATAAACTAAATCCTTAAAATAAGCTAGAGAAAAAAAATGTTAGTAACATCATAAGGAAGAGAAAATTCATTTACAGGACTGTATTGTAAAAAAAATCTGCATATAAGTCAACCCACACATTTCAAACGCACGTTAGGGTCAGCTGTAGTTCTTTTTCCACCAACAGAAATATTAAGTATAAAAACAGTCATATTTAATATCACAGGGCCTTTTCAGAGGTAAAGTCTGTTGTGATGAAGGTAGGCAAGTCTGTACAGGTGGACCCGACCTTTAGCCAGACTTAAACAAATCTGAAAACCATTCTTTTAGGATAACCAGTGTTGCTACATTGACAAAACTACAAAGATATTTTATATTCTTCTTCCAGGTATGGGAAGGTCGGTGGCGAGTAATCCCTCATGATGTACTACCAGACTGGCTCAAGGATAACGATTTCCTTTTACATGGACATCGGCCCCCAATGCCTTCTTTCCGGGCCTGTTTTAAGAGCATTTTCAGAATACACACAGAGACAGGCAACATCTGGACACATCTTTTAGGTATGTAATGTCAGTGGTATAAGGAATTAATGTTCACTTTATTCTTTTTTTTTTCCATGTATTTGAGGATAAGGATAAAACAAAAAATGTATTTGGGATTTGCTGTTTTGATTTCTGGATTTCTAATGATGCATTTCTTACTCGTTTATTCTGTGGTTATCCTAGTTTGCACTCTGATTTTATTACAGCTAAGTCATAATTTTCTCTACTAGATTTTCAGACTGTGTCCTTGAACCAGACCAAGGGAAAGGTGCTGTAAAATGTGGTATAATGTCTCAATGAATACTGTGAGGAAGGTGCTTATTTAATAGAAATAAGCTGATTTTTCAAAATCATTGCTTAGAATATTCACAATTAAATCTCAGTTTTGCTTGAAGTAGAATGTGATCTCTAATATTTTTTTCCATCATGATTGCGTATTAAAGAAGGAATACAATGCGGGAAGAATAGTCTCAGCAAATAGTATGGGGGAAAACTGAAAAAGAATCAAGTTGGATCCCTCCTTCATTTCATATACAAAATTAACTCAAAATGAATCAAAGATTTAAAACATAACTAAAACCATAAAATTATTAGGTGAAAACATAGATGTAAATCTTTTCGACCTTGGATTAGGTGATAATTTCTTAGAATTGACACCTAAGTTTAGTACAGACCACCAAATAAAAAATAGATAAATTGGAGTTTCTCAAAATTAAAAACTTTTGTATGTCAAAGGACATTATCAAGAAAGTGCAAAGATAACCCACAGAATGGGAGAAAATGTTTGCAAATCATCTGTCTGATGATGATCTAGTAAAGAACTTCTACAACTAAACAATAAAAGGATGACCCAGTTTAAAAAATGGGTAAAGCATCTGAGTAGACATTTCTCCAAAGATCTACAAATGGCCAATAAACACACGAAAAGATGCTCAAGTGTCAACTCTTATTTCAGTTTTAAAAAAGGGATGCTCAACATCATTAGTCATTTTGGGAAATGCAAATCAAATACTTTGAAAAATGTAGTGAGATACCACTTTACACTTGCTAGAATGGCTATAATCAAGAAAATGGAAAATAAAAGTTTTGGCAAGGATGTAGAAAAATTACAACTTTCAGGCTTTGCTGGTAGGAATGTAAAATGGTACAGCCTTTATGGAAAACAGTTTTGACAGTTCCTCAAAAAGTTAAACAGAGGTATCAATAGTTCTGCTCCTTAGTTATGTACTCAAGAGAATGGAAAACAGTTCACACAAAAGCATGTAAACAAATGTTTTTAGCAATGTTATTTATAATAGTTAAAAAGTAGAAACAACCCAAGCATCTTGCAGCTGGTGAATGGGTAAATAAAATGTGGTATATCCATATAAATGAAATATTAATTTGGCCTTAAAAAGAGATGAAGTGCTGATGTGTGTTACAACACAGGTGAGCCTCGAAACACTATGCTAAGTGGAGCAAGCCAGACACAAAAGGCCACTTATTATGTAATCCATATACACGAAATGCCCACAATGTGAAAATCCATAGAGATGAAGTATGATTAGTGGTTGTCTAGGGCTGGGGGGGATAGTAGGGAGTGGGAGATGAATGCGATAAGTATGGGCTTCTTTTTGGGGTGATGAAAATATTCTGAAATTAAATAATGGTGGCTGCACAACCATGTGAATATACGAAATCTCTGGTTTATTCGACTTAACGTTTTGTGTCACACATTTGATTTCAGTTGTGTCCCCATATTCCTTCCTACCTGCTAGTATAGTCAGAGTGGAATAGAGCAGCAAATCCAGTTCATTGCTGACTTCTAACTCAAGGGTAAAAGTTTTATTAAATAGAACAGTTACTTAGTACATGTTTAACTTCTTAATTTCTGTGCGTTCCTTGTGTTAAGTGACCTTTTCCTAAGCAGTAAGAACATGTATTTTACTGTGAAGAAGAGCAGTTTAAAAACTGATTATGAAGTAGCATGAATAGGCATTTTATTGTCCTTAAACTCTTGAATCTGTTGGGCCAGTTGATGAGGACTGGAGAAACATCATGTTCCTTGACAGCTCTTGGTGGAGGAAAACTGTATTTCTTGACAGGGTTTGGAGGTATTAGAATTCGTTGCAAAAGCAAACACAAAATGGATCTTTGAAAGCTGGGCTCCAACATGTGTGCCAAAAACTTTCTAAATGAAATTTTATACTAGATCTAGAGGTAGAAGTGGACTAATTCAGCCTTCTAAGAAGTAGCAGCCTTGTCTGTTTTCTTTTTGGGTTATGCTCTTAGATAAAGTACTGTTTCCTGTACACTTGGCTTTTGAAGCTGATGAGTATATGGTACCAGCAGTGTTTGAAGTAGACCAAAATTTTGGATAAGCTTCAATTATTTGGAAAATCTTTCTCATGGAGCTTTTGATTGAGATATCATTGTGATTGTGAAGGACTGAGAACCTCATCAACACACAACAGTGCTTCTTGACAAGGATTGTCTTTTCTCTCACTGTACTCTTTTTGTAGGTTGTGTATTCTTCCTGTGCCTGGGTATCTTTTACATGTTTCGCCCAAACATCTCCTTTGTGGCCCCTCTGCAAGAGAAGGTGGTCTTTGGATTATTCTTCTTGGGGGCCATTCTCTGCCTTTCCTTTTCATGGCTCTTCCACACAGTCTACTGCCACTCAGAAGGGGTCTCCCGGCTCTTCTCTAAGTAAGTATCGGAAAGTCTACATTATAATCAAATATTAGAGTAAGTGGTTAGGGAAAACATCCAGCAGAATTGGCAGAATTCTTGATACTATCCGATGGGAACTTAATTTTTTTTTTTTTTTTTAATTAAAGCAAGCATCCCCGTTGCCTCTTGTCTATTACCGTTAGCTCATGTCATAGGGGAGTAATTAGAACCTGCAGTGGGCCATACTTCTTAACATCACATGAATTTTTGTTCCTATTTTAGACTGGATTACTCTGGTATTGCTCTTCTGATTATGGGAAGCTTTGTTCCATGGCTTTATTATTCTTTCTACTGTAATCCACAACCTTGCTTCATCTACCTGATTGTCATCTGCGTGCTGGGCATTGCAGCCATTATAGTTTCCCAGTGGGACATGTTTGCTACCCCTCAGTATCGAGGAGTAAGAGCAGGTAAGAGATGTGGGGGTTTTACATTGGACATTCATTTATTTACCAGTCATTTGTTAAAGGTCCACTTCCCAAGTCCTGTGCTGTTACTTGTGATGCAAGAATAAATAAGTCCTAGTTCCTGTTCTTCAGGGGCTTTGAATGTAGTAGTGTTCATTAGTTATCTTAAGTACATAGAGTTGAGGGGCATGGTGAGCTTTATGAGGCAGTGTATATATTTTGTAATTCACTAGAGTTTATGACCATAAGGCAGTGGCTCTGTAACCTTTGTTAAAAAAACAAAACAAAACACAATGATTACCCTTTCTCAGCTTGGAGTGTACTTCTTTTTTAGTGATTGGTTCTTTTGTCATTTTTTGGTTTGGTTTTGTATTTTTATTAGAAAATGTGTACTGCTTAGATAAATAAAACTTCATACTGATTGTATTCTACTAAAGTAAGTACCATACATCTCTTCTAATACAGGAATACGGGGGCTTTTTATATTTAGAATAATGCCTGTCTCACTGGAGATGATATGGAAAGCCAAAAGCCTCTGGTTGAGCCTTCCTCTAGGAGTGGGGAGTTCACAGAGACATGTTTTTGTTTCCCACTGGATTGGGACTCCTTGTAGCCAGGGCCATGTCCTTCAGTGTTCTATCCTCAGTATCAAACCTGGTGCCTACTGAGAATGAAAAGTAGTAGAAGGAGTATTTTTCCTTTTGACTTGAAAAAACAAGATCAACATCAACTACAGCCAAAACCCCAAAACCATTTCATATTAAAATCCAAGCCATGGTTCATCTGCAGTTTCTTAGAAGGTTAGAAGTTTGAATTTAACTACTTGTGAATGACCACTGTTAGCAACAGTCTACCCACTTCTCTTTTTAAGTGATTATATGAGCAGGGAAGCTGTGGTCAGGGGTGACTTCCAGCCGTACTTAACTGTGGGGCTAAGCCTGCTTCAGCACAGGAGATAAGAGTACAGCTGCACGGGACGCTGGGTGGCACAGTCGTTAAGCGTCTGCCTTGAGCTCAGGGCGTGATCCCGGCGTTCTGGGATCGAGCCCCACATCAGGCTCCTCCTCTAGGAGCCTGCTTCTTCCTCTCCCACTCCCCCTGCTTGTGTTCTCTCTCTCGCTGGCTGTCTCTATCTCTGTCAAATAAATAAATAAAATATTAAAAAAAAAAAAAAGTACAGCTGCACATTCTGCTGTGAAACACATCAGAAGAACCAAGCCCCTGAGCTTTTGACTTCCAGAATGGTAGGCAAGACCACCAGAGCCTCTGTTTAGCATGTACAGGAAAATAACAAGTGAAACAGGATCATGACGGTTTTTCTTTAGTGAGGAGTAGAATTTGGAAAAGGTTTTTATTTAGGCCTGCTTGAGTCCCTTCTTCTGTGAGGTGAGCATTGCCATTTTCCTCTTCTCTTGTAGATGCCTGCGATTTATTATGTGTATGTGCATGCGTGTATTGTTGCATACCAGCAACTTATTTGGTAATGTCCAAAGCAAGCTCCTTGTCTTGTATTTTGAGAGTTAAAGGTCATTTTTAACTCTGTGTCAAAATGTAGGAGCAGTTACTGGCTGCTGGGTATGAGGTGTTCCTGTGGTGTTTCGATTGACACAGATTTGTGTATATACTCATAAATTAACACATATATATTACTCAGCTTTTACATACTACTGCTTAACACTCCATTTGTGACAGTCTGATTTTTATTTCATTGTGGTTCACTAAAAAAGAAAAAATGCTAATCCAGATTCACTTAGTGGGTCTTATAACCTAGGCCATATCCAGAAGTTTGAAAAACACTGGCGTAGATGATTTTGAAGGCAGTAGGGCTGTGGTGGAGTGATTCTGGTAGATTTCTGTACCAGACTGGTAGTTTTGGGCCTGGGAGCTTTTAGGAGCAGCTCTGACCTCCCTCCCCATCCCCCCAATTGCCGCCTCCGTCCACTCCCCTCCAACCCCAAGAATCTGTTGCTTCAAAGAGGAGATAAAATATGTGAGATTGCTCTGTATTGCAATCTGTGTCTATGAAGTGGCAGCATTTAGGAAAGTTTAAAAAAACTCCTAGAGCTGTCTATTCCTGAAACACTTAGCAACACATTTCTAAACCCTTTGAGGACTGCTGACTTGTTAAGCTGAGCCTCTCCTCAGCAGGAGGCTCCTTGCATTTGTAAATGGATCTTTTAGAGCGTAGCTGTGCTGTCTGTTGTGGCAGTATCCCAGAGTTTGAAGAACCTTCTTTTTCCTTTCAAACAAGAAGCATCATACTTGAAATATTCAGTTTACAGAATTACTAGTGCTGTGTTGTAATATTGACTTCTTCCTTATTTCTCTTCTGCGTTTTTACTTTATTCTCCTTGTGATTGCCAGGAGTATTTTTGGGCCTTGGCCTGAGTGGAATCATTCCTACCTTGCACTATGTCATCTCGGAGGGATTCCTGAAGGCCGCCACCATAGGGCAGATCGGCTGGCTGATGCTGATGGCCAGCCTCTATATCACAGGCGCTGCCCTGTATGCTGCCCGTATCCCTGAACGCTTTTTTCCTGGCAAGTGTGATATCTGGGTAAGTATGACCAGGGGCAGTTAGGTTGTATACATACGTATCTGTTAGTTATGTTACTGGCAGACCGGAAAGTGTGAAATAATTGAAAAAGTTTAGACTCAAAATTGAGAGACTCGTATTTTAGTTGTAACTCTTTCTCATTAGTTGTGTTTCTCTGGATGATAAGTACAGTGATGACTGACATTTACTGAGCACTTACTTGGTGGCTGGCATGGTACTGAGTGAGTACTTTACACAGATTACCTCATTAAATACATTGGCCGTATAAGGTATGACAACTATTGTTTTCCATTTTACGGATTAGGAAATGAGGCTTAGGGAGATTAGGTAACTTGTCCAAAGTTAGGACAAATTACTACTAGGTGGTAGGAGTGGAATTTGAATCAGGCTAGTCTAATATTAGAGTCTGTGCTCCTTTATATTACACTGAACTGACAAGGCATTTAGTTTGTTTTGGTTTCCTCATTTAGAAAATGAGGGTGATGGACTAGATTATTTACCAAAGTCCTTTTTGATACTAAAATTCGGTGATTTGTAATGAGAGTGAGTGAGTGTGTATACGTGTTTGGTAGCAAGAGAAGAGGAAAAGCTAACTAGATTGTGGTTAAGAGAGAGGGAAAGAGAAGGGGAAAGAAATGTAAGGGACCAATAGATGGAAACTTTGTAATTGAGGATGGCCTGAAATATTTTCAGTAGGTACAGAATTGAAGAGTTGCTTGATATGAAGTCTGACCTTTGGAATTCTGTTCCTCATGATTGTAAACTAAGCAGATCACCTAGTCTTCAAAGTTTAATTTAGCCCACCATAAAATCGAAGATAATGCTAATTTCGGCAATCTTTTCAGATTCAAATTAGTTAATTTATCTTTTGGAGATTGCCTCATCATCATTTTGACATTGATTATGGAGATCCCTCCCCCCCCTTCTTTGGGAGAATGAATCCCCTTTGATATCCTAGGAAGCATTTCCTGGGATGTGACTTTTTTTTTTTTTTTTTTTGGTGGGGAAATTAGTCTTTATTATTATTATTTTTAATGTTTTTTTATCACATTATGTGAGTCACCATACAGTACATCCCTGGTTTCTGATGCAAGGTTCGATGATTCATTAGTTGCGTATAACACCCACTGCACCATGCAATATGTGCCCTCCTTACTACCCATCACCAGCCTATCCCATTCCCCCACCCCGTCCCCTCTGAAGCCCTCAGTGTGTTTCTCAGAGTCCATAGTCTCCCATGCTTCACTCCCCCTTCTGATTACCCCCCTTTCTTTATCCCTTTCTTCTGGGATGTGACTTGTGACTCTTTCTAGTTTACACCTCTAAAATCAATATCTTTCTCTTGATGATAATGAGAGAATAGTATAATTTTTGAAGTGATATTTGGTGCACTGAGCAATTGATAGATCCCTTTTAAGAAATGAACTAGCATTCAACAAAACAGATTAAATCAGAAAAAATGTCATGTGCTTGTAGACCAGCTTCTGATTTGAGAAGGAAGGAAAAGGCCTGGCCTTGCTAGTCTTTTGATAAGGTATGTTCATGTAATTCTAGAGTCTTAGAGCTGAAGGAGTCATATGTTTTAACCTTCTACCTAATCCTGGAAATCCCTTTAGTTTTTCTGAAGGAGAGCAACATTTAAATTGGCCATAGCTCTGGTACTTTATTTAGGCCATGATAAAAACCTCCTTCAGCAAAGAGGAAAACCTCCCCATGTCTAACTGTAGCCCATTGCTAGGCATGGAGGGATCTTTGGTCTTTTGTAGTCTGTTGGCAAGAGTGTGTGTATGCCATTTGCCCGAGTTCACCAGATACTCTTGTGATACGTGTACACATCTTCATGGTTAGAATTTAGCGGCAGCACCTTGATTTCTTTGGGGACAGCTGGCCTTCAGTTCAGCAGAATGTGATATGCCTAATGGATGTTCCAAGATCTGTGGACACCTCGAATTTGAGCTTTGTCACTCCATTCCCTGCCCTGCTCAGCACAAACAACCTGAGGACTCTTTAGCAGACTTTAATAATGAACGGGTTTCTCCCCCCTCCCCTCCAGTTTCACTCTCATCAGCTGTTTCACATCTTTGTGGTTGCTGGCGCTTTCGTTCACTTCCATGGCGTCTCAAACCTCCAGGAGTTCCGTTTCATGATTGGCGGAGGCTGCAGTGAAGAGGATGCACTGTGACTCCTTCCAGAAGCTGGGGACTGTGACCCTGAACACGGCCTGCAGTGTTTGCAGGGCCTCCCTTACTGGCCATTGACGCCAGTGCCAGAGGAGCCCCAAAACTTTGACAGCCTCGTGGGCTTTGTGATGCCCTTGGGGCTCCACCTGGTACACGACTGAGAAGAGAAAAACAAAAATAAATCATACCTCAAAGGATGGAGTGCATCAATTTGGAGAAAAGGAGAAATGGCCCAAACCCTGACTTATAATTGGGATCTACTGATTGAGGGCTCTGCACGACCTTGGCAAACTGGCTTCTGATCTGTGTCACATTTCTTTGTAGAAGATGGGAACACAGTTTAGCTGGTGGTTCGTTCTTCTCCCTTTCTCTCTCCTTAAATCAATAATACAAACCAATTTAGGTGAACATTTATATCCTATTAAAGGGTGGGAATGTGATTTTAGATGCTCTTTTGGGAGAACAAAGAAATTAATGTAAATAAGATTTCTAACTTACTGTTTAAATAAGAATTTATATAAATGTTTAAAACATAGGGGTAGGGAGGGAGGGGAATTTTTGTATAGAATGAAACATGCAAATACCACACACTGTTTCAATTTTGCACAAAGTGACTGTAGGAGGATCAGGTGATGGCCCCAGAATGTATAATGCCTTGGTGCACCAAGGTGCCTTCTAAAGGCTGGCATACCTTGGACCCTGTGGGGCAGGAAGTACAGCCCCAGCCCAGTGATCACATGACCACTCTCATGTCTGAGAGCCTTTGGTAGTCCCAAGGTAGAGGGAAGCTGTATGTGTTTTCTCAGTGGAAGCAGCACGTGAATGGCTGACAGGATGTGTTAGATAAAGGCTCTAGTTAAGGTATCATTTGAAAGACTGACTTGTTTTCTGTGCTGAGAGTGACCCCTTCTAAAGAGTAGAGCCATTTATTTGGGAAAGTCAGTTATGCCAGCAAAGGGGTAGTGGAGACAGTGGGAGGAGCTCTGGAAATATTAGCCCAGAGGCTGATCTGATTACTTCCTGGCATCCTATTCAATTTTGTGGTGATTTTTATCTTCAGGGATGTGACAGTTTTCCATATCTTTGTTGTGGAGCTCTGGAACGCCCCAGAAATTTCCTTCTGTTAAAGTCACTGCCCTGACTACCCTTCCTCCTCTTGGGAATACAGATGGACTTTTCCCTGGCATCATAGTTCCTGGCATGGAGCCAGTCACAAAAGAGATTCCGACTTGTCCAGGTACCTCCTGAGCTCATTTACATAGGTTGGGAGAATGCTTCCTTTGGATCAGGAAAGGTGAATTTCACCTCTGGCACCGTCTTAGTAAGCCTGGTAATAACACACGTATCAGCTGTTCTTGAACAAGAAAGCCAGTAGAACTCTTGTAAAGCAAGGTCCGGAACCCACTCTGGAGTCATCAGTATTCCCTGAACCCCAGTTTTGGGGGATAGCATGGTGGGAAGTTATAAAAGAAAATGGTATGTTATTGCTAGGGAGTCTGGTACAGCTGTATCTTTAAAGAGCTGCTAGAAGTGGAAAAAAGGTTGCTCATGCCCCAGAGGTACCCTCATACGGTGTTAGGGAGAGTGGTAGGGGAAGGATCTGGTTCATAGAATTCTAATCTTGGCTCATAGGCAAACCACCAAAATAGCACTTGAGTCTTAGGTTACTTGCTGTCACCCAAGACTTCAGGTGATTGAGTTACATCCTGGGGATTGTGGGTTTTAGAACTAAACATTGAAGCCCTAAGCACGGGGGCTGACACCCTCAAATAGGTGTTTGGTGTATGGGAAGGGTCTCCTATCCAGCAGAGCATTTTCTTGGTTGTTAATCTCCTTTCTCTCCCCTTCCAATCTCTAGCAAAAGCTGGCAACCGGGAAGAAGGAATCCTTTGTAGAACTGGGGAAGAACTTAAAGAGTATCTTGGTTCTGGATAAGGTCACTGCCTTGGGTGCCAGGGGACCCTGCAAAAGACTTGAGTGAGTGAACTGGTGCAGTGTCTGACAGAATAAAGAACAGTATTACTCCCTTTGAGGGAATAGTCCAGCAGGTCAGTGGCCATCTGGAAGGAAGGACACTTAGTCTCATGGAAGCAACAGCACATATCAGAAGCCAGACTTGCTCTTCAGTCATGCACTTTGGGATACAGGGTATAAGATACAGCCCTGTAACACCACCAACAGAAGTAGTAGTTTCTGGGCCCAGTCACCCCACACCCCAAAGGAGGAGCTGAACCTGGTTCAACATAGCACAAACTGTTAGGAAAAGTTAAATTAACATCAATGATGTGTAATCCAGTAAAAATCTCCCTCTTTAAGGTGTGTGTGCGAGTGCGTGTGTGTGTGTGCCCATTTATATGTGTGTGTCAGTGTGCAACTCACTACCAACAGCCTCACTGTGCACTTGGTCTTCACAGTGCTCGCTGAGAACTCTCACCAGGTTGGCGCCTGAATGCCTTACTCTCAGCATCAGAGGCTTGCTTGCTCTGTGCAGATTTTTTAATTTTTCTTTGTTGGCCCTAGGCTGGTTAGGACCTCTACAGCTTCATTCTTTCACCATTAAATAGTGGCCTTTTTCAGTATTTTCCCCCCTTCCCCTTTATAAATTGCTGAAGCCACAAAGCACATTTTTGGGGATCATAGAGGGTTGGGGTTCCAGAAAGGCCTCTGTGTGATGGTTTCATTCACCATGGGATTTCCCTTACTTGCTGTATTCTCAACTTCTAATAAAAAGAACCAAATGGAATATGAACTTTTGTTGTGTACTGTTTTATTGCCTCAGCTTACCTCCCCTGAAGCCTTAACTTAGACCTGAAGCTTAAGAAATTGTCAGAGACTTTCCATTCTGAATGCGCAAATCAAAGTTATTTATGCCCAGCTCACTTTTCCTGACCTTTCTTAGGCTTTCGTTAAAACGGGGACCAGGTTTAGACTGGAGGGGAGACCTAACTCCAAGGGGTAGTTCTTAATTTATGATTAAAGTTTATAAGAGTAATACCTAACATAATGGTTACTTTATATGAAGGTTTCTGTCGAAGGACTCTTGGTATCAGATACTCGTAACCACCTCCCTGTGAACTGATCAGTACGACTCATTTCCTGGATGAGGAGACTGAAGCTTAGAAAGGCCAAGTGTGACTCTTGTGCCACACTCTACAGTAAGAAGACAGTTCGGATTAAATCTCATGTTGACCGAAAGGTTTGGGGGTTAACCCTTTGTGTAATTTAAGAAAGGAATCCTTTGCAGGGGAATTCCCAGTATTTGAATTCTCTCTCTCTTTTTTTAAAAGATTTATTTATTTTAGAAAGAGAGCATGAGTGGGAGGGTCAGAAGGAGAAAGAACCTCAGGCAGACTCCATGCTAAACTTGGAGCCAGATGCTGGGCTCCATCTCACGACCCTGAGATTGTGGCCTGAGCTGAAACCAAGAGTTGGGCACTTAACCAACTGTGCCACCCATCTGCCCTGAATTCTCATTTTTAAGTATAGATAAAACTTCAGGGTTTCCTTATATAATTATCTGGGTATAGAACACTGGATCGCATTCTGCTCTTTTGAGGCCTTATTTATAAAGAACCATTTGGTTTTTCCTACTTTTTTGCTAAGAACTGTATGCTCCCTTTCTTAGGTGATATCCGTGGATATAATAGCAAAGGAAATAAAGGACGTTTGAATTTTGACTTTGTAGAATGCTAAGGCTCTGGATTTCCTGAAGAAGCACTTGGGCAGTGTTGCTTTACAATTTATCCTAGAATAATATCCTTGTCTCTAGAATATTTTGTTTCATTTACACCGTGTTCTGTGTTTCCTTCCCTCATTGGTCATGAACTATTGACCACCACTCCTTGTGTCCTTATGTACGAAGTTTTTCTGCCTTCAGCAATGTGACTTGGTAGAAAAAGGAGGTCCGTCTGACTCTTGTAACTTGTACTTGTGATGGCCTGGAGCAGGCGTCGGGGAAACTGAGGAAGCAGGGAATCTAGCTGCACGAACATGAAAGCCTCTCATAGCCTACGTCCTCCCATCCTTTCCTTGGCTATGCTGAGCTAGAACAAGAGGTAGGTTGAGGGTCAGGTTTTGCCATTTGCCAGTGACATAGGCAAGAAGTCGTTTATTTCCCTAGTGTCCCTTACCTTCTGTTTTTTTTTTTTTTTTCCTTTTCTCACCTTTTAAAATGGGCTTATATTCTTTGCATCTTTCACGGAGATCAACATTTCTCAACCTCTCCATAGTGATTGGCGGGCATTTCTGCCAAGCTCTTGCTCTGATTTCTTCCTTTTGTGATACCCATCCCTCATATTTACTTCTCTGACTTTAAGATGCTTCCATTCCCTTGACCTCCTGAATCAGAACTTCACTTAGCATTATGAAGTGGTGAGCTGTTTTACCTGAAAGCACTTCTATTAAAATGTGTAACATTATTAGGTGGATCTAGTAATTTATCCCTGGTACTGAGGAAGGAGGATCTGACAGCAGCTTTGAGTTCTTGGTCCTTTAAGAAAAGAGATTTCAAGATTCTAACAGAATCTTGTCATTTATTAAATGGCTTTGGTTTTAACTTTGTTCATCTAAATCAGCAATGTCTCTTCAGCTTGATTGAGGCTGCCACCTGCTGTCTTTTAGTGGTTCTGTTAAAAGAAGAAAGGAAGAACAGTTCTGACCCTTGAAGCTCACAAGAACATTCCGTTCTTCCAGGTGAGGAGTAAGGTTAGTTTATGAGAAAGGTTAGTTTATTCCTTCCATTGGTTCTAGAAGTGATTTCCCAAATTTACAGTTTCCTGGCCATCCAGAGACATGGGGATGAAATAGACAAAAGGCTGGAAACTGCCCGGGCACTTCCTGTCTTGGTTTTTAAATGATATGGCCAAGATGGTTGATAAATTTGCCTGAAAATGCTCTCCGTGGGTGGGCAGGGAAGACAGGCCTTTCCAAAGATGGGATTGCTGTCCAAGAGAGAAAGACTAGCAGCCTGTGTCTGGGAGTTGGTAGTAGAGGTCAGATGCTGTTTGGAGGCCAGAACGTTTATGAATGCCAAAACAAGGCAGAGGGGTGGCCGTGGGCCCCAGGCATTACTGGTGGTGGTGGAGGCGCTGGAGCAACAGTGAGGAAGTGTTCATGCTGCCGTGCCTGTCATGATAAGGTCGTTGTCGTCTTTTTTTTTTTTTTTTAAGATTTTATTTATTTACTTAACAGAGGGGGAGAGAGAGAGAGAGAAAGTGTGCACAAGCAGGGGGAGTGGCAGGCAGAGGGAGAGGGAGAAGCAGGTTCCCCGCTGAGCGGGGAGCGCCATGTGGGACTGATCCCAGGACTCTGGGATCATGACCTGAGCTGAAGGCCGACGCTTAACTGACTGAGCCACCCCGGTGCCTCCCGATAAGGTCTTCTTGACAGGATGGTGGGGAAGCTCTGAACTATGGCATCTGAGAGGACTGGAGAAAGGGTTCCCTGCTGCGTTCTCACCCACCTGTGTCAGATGGACACTTGCGATCTTTGCCTATTGTCCTTGGCATCCTCACTCTCATTTCTTGGTCCATTCCCCACCCCCCCAAAATGAGTTAATAGACTAATAGTAGTTAACATGCAATTTGTGCAAAGTTGGCCCACTCTATAGGGAAGTGGGGCCATTTACTGGTGGGAAGCTTGTACTCTGAATTGTGGCGGCCTGAGAAGAAGGGTCTCCCAAGGCCCTGCACGCTGTCCGTGCTTATCTTGGGGCTTGCCTGGACCTCCTCGTTGGAGGTTGGTTGAATTTAAAGTTCTGAGGCCGCCTCAGAATTTCTACATGGTTCTGCCTTTACTGGTGCTCTCACAGTGGAAGCTGCTATCTCGGAGGAAGCTCCAGGGCCTTGAGATACACACCGGTGGGAGGTGCGCATGTGGAGAGTAAGTTCCCAGATAGAGCTCCCCTCCTGGTGGACTTGGCTGTGCATGTTGGAATGTTCCTCGAAATGCCAACCCCAGGGATAGAGTCAGGTAGTCTTATTTTATTTTATTTTATTTTATTTTATTTATTTTATTTATTTTATTTTATTTTATTTTATTTTTAAAAGATTTTATTCATTTGAGAGAGCACAGGCAGGGGGAGAGGCAGAGGGAGAGGGAGAAGCAGACTCCCTGCTGAGCTAGGAGCCTGACATGGGGCTCAATCCCAGGACCTGGAGATCAAGGTAGTCTCTTTTATAAAGATAAGTGGCTAGAAAAAGACCACTATGGGACCTGGACCTCCTGGGGGTCTGGAGCTAGCTGTCAGGAGATCCCTCACCATGCCACTGAAGGACTGTTCTTTTTCCTGTGACCTCTGCTTGGCTGCCGCCGTGCCTCCACCTCCCCTGTTCTTCTATCACCTTTTAGTGCTGCAGCTGTATATTTTACCCTATTGGCTTTTTCTTAGATGCAAAAGTTTCTGTATGTTAGCATTTTGTAAAGACATTTTTAGAAGTTTTTAATAGCAATAGTTTGCAGACATGCCACAGTAATATAAAAGGACTTAATACCTGTTCCTGTACTGGGTTTTTCCCATTACTAGTTACTTCCTTGTCTCTCTCTCTTTCTCTCTCTCACTCTCTCTCTCTCTCTCTCTCTCTCTCTCTCACACACACACACACACACACACACACACACACACACACACACACGCCTTGTTTGAGCAGCAGCTAGGAAATTGAGCTACCCCCCACCATGCATCTCATTTTGAGAAAGCTCTATTTCAGGTGGGCCATGTTCTTCATCTCATTTCTGCTGTTGGCCTAGTTCTGCCCCTCTTTCTCAGTACCTTTAAGTTCTTGGATTCTACTGAAGGCCAACTGGGCTCATTGGAAATAGCCGACCCTTGGCTGGGTCTGGACTTCTGGAGAATAGATGGAATTAAATTCTTTTGTTGTGGTCCAAATTGAGCTCACGCTGGGCTGCTGAAGAGGAGGTAGGAAGGATGGTATTAGGCACCCCGGAAGGTCTTTGAGAAGAGGTTTCTGGTTCCATCTGGCAATCTCAGGAGGCAGGGCCAATTAGCCCAAGATTGAGATGAACAGTGACCTGGGTGATAACTCAGGTATAGTGAGGTGGATCACATGGCAGGTGCTGACTCTTTAGAACGTCCCTGGAAGGATCATCTTGTCAAAACAAAGGTGACATTGGGCGAGAGTCACCGCAGCAGCTGGGGTGGTAGCACCCAGGCACACACAGGCAGCAGGAGCATGGGGAGCGAGGCTGAGGTGGCTGAGGTGCTGCCACACTCCTGGGCATTTTCCTGTGAACCCAGAGCAGAGATGAAAGGGTAGCCTTCAAGACGAGGCAAGGAGTAGGGAGGAGGGTCTCTGGGACTAGTAGCCAAAAACCTGGGGAAAGAAGGAAATTCCAGAAAATGGAGGAAACACTGCCATCTTTTTTAGACCACCTATTTTTGGGGGAAAAGTAGAGGCTGTGCACTCAGCCCAGAACTGGGCTCAAGCCTCTGCTTGTCCCTAGTCTTATAGTGGCCGTGGGGCCATCCTCTTAGAATGACTTTGGGGAAGCCTGCAACTCTGGAAGCTGCTTTGATGTGGATTATTTGTGGCAGTCATATCCAGCAAAGACAATACCATGTATGAGGCACCCAGCTTGAGGCCTTAAGCTAAAAGCACCTTATGTAGTGGGCGCTCAATTAATGTCGGTCACCATCAGTATTATGCATATAACGGTTTCCTCCTTTTTGCTCAGATCATTCGGAGCTAAGTGCAGTAGTAATGAAGGCAAAATGGGGAAGCTGTGTTTTAAATCACTGAGGGCCCAAACCCTAGGAATTTGGCCCTCAGCTCCTGGTTGATTCAGTGTGTGAATGCCACAGGGGCTAAATGTCAGTGCGCACGCATGAATGTATTCCACGCAGGTGCACAGGCACAGCTGCATTCGTGTGTCCACTCAGGTCTGCAATTGCACAGGCACCATCCTGGAGCTGAGGGTTTAGGGTGAAGACCAAGCCCCACCCCTGTGGCCCCCTCCAGCCCTTACCTCTGGATGGAAGGCATGGCAGGAATCTGGTCTCCGGCGAAGCTTCTGGGAGCGCATCCTGTCACACTTGACAGAGGCATTATGTGCAGAATTCACTGTTAAGGTGAACATCTCATGGAAGGAGCGGATTCTGGAGATTCTAGAGACTAAGTTCGGGAAGAATGAACCAGCTGCCTTGCAAGTGGCTTCCAAGGTCAGAAGACAGCACCCAGGGGTGGAGGAGGGGAGGGTTGGAACAAATCACGATGCCCTGGAGGTGAGGGATGCTGGTGGTGAGGGAGGCTGGCCTTGCCTCTCAACATCTGAGCCCCTCCATGACATCTATACCTCCAACCTCCCTCAGCCCACATATCCTGGAGATTGGAAGGATATATTTGACTTCTGTAGCCTCCTGCAGGACTAGTGGGAAGATACTACAGTCACAGGTGGGGTCTGTCACCAGGAGGAGAAGGTTACTACTGGGAATCTGTTGCATCACAAATATCCTGCAGCAAAGAGAGAAGTGGGTCACAGAACTTCTCTACGGCAGGCTCAACTTCGAGTGTCTAGGGAGTTTCTGGAGATTTATAGTGTGGAGCTGGGGTGGCAGGGGAAGGAACAGAACCACGAGGCAGGTCAGATCAGGAGCAGTTGCAGGGACAGTGCTAGGCAACAAACTCAGTCCTCTGGGCTTATTTTATCCACAAGCCCTTGCAGTGGTACGGCTTCCTTGCAGATTGGAGGTGAGGAAGTCCACACGGGGATAATTCTTGAGAGGGAAAGGAGTTGTTATTAATATATTCAGGGACAACAGGCATAAATCTAGACTGCCCCAAGCAAATAGGGATGTGTGGCTACCCTTGCTTTGGGTGATTGTGGTGGGGGGCGGGCCGCAGGCTGTGCTGGAAAGATGCAGTGCTCAGACTTGGCCACAAGGTGGCAGAGCGCGCCCACGCACGGCCCTGGAGTCCTGCCAGCGGGAGGGATGAAAGGATTAGGGAAAGCCTGTTCTGCACAGGGCCTGGTGCGTTATGTAACAGTAGCTGCCACTTCCTGAGCATTTCCTTTGGGGTGGATGATTTCTCTCTCTCTCTCTCTCTCTCTCTCTCTCTCTCTCTCTCTCTCTCACACACACACACACACACACACACACACACACACACACATTTAACCTTCACCACTCCGAAGGAGGTTGGTGTTATTCCTGTTTTGGAGAGGAGAACACAGAGGCTAGAAGAGGTGGTGAGGTAACCTGCCCAAGGTTACATGGCTAGGGAGCAGCAGAACCAGTTTTTGAACTCAAATCTGTCTACTCTAAAGTCTGTGCTTTACACCAGACCATTTACTTTATCCTCACGACAAGTCTTTGAGATAAACACGTCACAGTAGTTCCCAGAAAACCGCTCTGGTGAGGTTAACATCCACCCGACATTACACACTAGTAGGACCATCCCATGCCACAGTCTGAGGCGTCCCACAGAAAATAATTCCCTGGAGGTCTGGGGAGTCTGAGGGACATCCTGGGCAGCTGCTGGCAGAAGGCAAAGCTGGCTGAGTGGATACCCTAGAGGAGGCCCAGGACAGAACTTCACAAGCGGGGAGGTCCCGAGTTCAGGGTGGGAATCAGCAGGACAGAAGTTTCTGTCAGGTCTCCCTGCCCTCCCAGGCTTGGCAGAGCCGGTCGATCTAGCTCGGATCTAGTGGCCTGTACACGGGAGAAGGCCTGAGTCTAGGCAGGGTGCACACACAGGCTCCAGGCCTGGGGTTGGAGAGGCCAGGTGTGATCTGACTGAGCTAGGAGCCCTCCTTCAGTCCACCCACTCCTGAGAAGGTCCTCAAGCTTGCCTGCTTCTCTGCACAGACAGGTTTCTGAGGGAGAGCTGACCGGTTTCTTTACTCAAAGCTATTCTTGCCTACCCGTGCCTTCCAAGGGCTTGCAGATGCCGCTGAGCTTGTGTCTCTGACACTGAGCTGCTGTGGGCTCAGCAGGTGTGTGTAAGACCCGCACTGAAGGGGTCGCCGAGAGAGGCTGTGGGAGACTTTCTTCTGGGTGGGATGGCTTTGGAGCCTGAGGTGGGGTGGGTGGGCCTAGATCTCGCCTCAGGACCACCTTTCCCCAGTTCCCTTAAGACAGCACACCAAACCATCCAGCACCCCCAGCCGGCCTACTCTCTGCCTCAGCCTGTGTTTCCTTCACTAAGGAAAAGGAGAAGCAAAGACGGTGGGAGCCTGGCTGGGGTCTGGCAGAGCTGTCCTTGGCCTTACTTCTGGCAGCCTCCACACTCGATGACCCCGTTGGTCTCCTGGATGGCCGTCTGGTGCACGAACACGGGGTACTCTGTGTCACAGGGCTGCAGCACATCCTGTTTCTTGTGCTTGTGGGCTGTGGGCACACGGAGTCACAGATGGGGGAAAGGGCATCACCAAATGAAGAGGGCATTAGGGAGCCATGCCTATAGGGGTCTCAGATTCAGCCCTGCCAAGGCAGGCACGGTCGCTATGCAATGGAACACTGCTTTGTCTGCGTGCATGCAGATGGCTCCCTTGTCAGAAAGTTCTCAGGGCTTATAGAGGAGAGGTAGGGTGGAAGGAAGACAGGGAAGGAAAAGGCACAGAATAAATGGAGGAGATCATGGTGGAAAGGGCAGCAGACAGGGCCCTGGGGGCCTTGGCTCTTGGTTGTATGTGATTAGCACACTAGCCCCGTGACCTTGGGAAAGCCACCTCCGCTCTTTGGAAGTCTGATCCTCGGTGTAGGCTGGCTGGTTGGGAGGAGGGTGGAAGTGGACCTCTTGAAGGCTCCAATCAATCAGCATTGATATCCAGGGTCTTAGAGGAGGGCAGAGGCAGGAGGAGTGCCAAGCGGTGGCTTGGGGGAGACTTTGGTCCTTTAATCCTATCACCCCTCCCCTTTACTGTGTACAGGTGACATTTCTCAAGTCTAGCTACAGTGCTCTGCAAATGCAACTCCCAGACAAGTCCTAGGCTTGCTCCCTAACCCCCGTGGCCAGTTATGAGCAGAGCAGCAAGGGCAGAGCGCCTGACTGCCAGGGCCTGGGAGAGAGCCGGCAGGGGGTTTCAGGCCCAAAGCTGCCGAGGCCCAGGAGACACAGCTCACAGCCTTTCCAGCTCCTCAGTGTCCGCATGGTGCACTGAGTCCACTCAGGCACAAAGGATGGCATGAACAGGTCTCAGCAAAAGGAAAAGCTGAGGCCCTAGCAGCCCGGTCCTAGAGGACACACATTTGTGCCTGAGGTGAGCAAAAAGCACAACAGGGCTGGCTCACAGGCCGAACGACATTATTTTTGTCCAAAATAGCAGCACTGTTTTAACACAGGGCTTCTGTTTCTTCCAGGCACTTCTCATGCATTTCCAATGCAGGAAATGCACAGGGCCCGTCTGCGGGGGAGGGGGGGGCAGTATCACCCCCATTTCATAGACCCCTATCTCAGGGTCACATAGGGGTCAGTAGGAGAGCTATAGGTCTCCTAAATTCCCAGACCCAGAAACTTCCCACTAGACCTTGAAGGCAGGAGGGGAGGCCAGTCGGAGCAGACAAGTGTGAACTGAGAGGAAGAACCACAGTGTTCAGTCAGGGGCTCTGCACACTTGGTCAGGTTCCACCAGACCTTCCAGGGCTGCTGCTGGGCACTTGGCTGTCTGGGCCCCTCGGAATCTGGGAGTGGGCACTCTGGCTAAAGCCTGCAGAAGCCTGGGAGCTGGCTTTGCTCCTTCCAGGGCCCAGTTACACTGGCCTGGTCCCCAGTGGGGGCTGACTCAGGGCTGGACCTGTCACCTGAACCACTTTGTGTGGGTAAGGTTATCTCCGTGACAGTGTTAGTAACAAGGCCAACAACAACAGGGTGGAGTAGCCTTCCAGCCACTGGGAAAGGGCCTCAGGGTCTCCTGCAGTCCATGTCCTTGGACTCCATGTCCTTGGACTCCAAGTCCAGCGCTATTCACTGAAGACATGGACGAGTGTCTGGACCAGGCCTCCTAGGCAGGAGGGAGAAGCTTCAGGGGCAGCTGCCCTGAAGATGAGAGATTCTGAACAAGCAGATTGAGGGAGATCATTCTCAGTGTTTGCAAGATGCAGCTGCTGGCGGAGAAAGACAAGGAGGGGAGCTGTGTCCCCCCCACCCTGTGTTCCCATGCAGAGGGGAGGAGGGACCTGTTTCTAAATGGGTTGTGACACGTGGTCCCTGGTTCCTGTCACAGACACCATCAGGAAGCCAAACTCTTAACAAAAATGGGGTGGGGAGTACAGCCCAGGCAGTGGAGATGTTCCAGAACCCCGTGGAAAAGGCTCTATTGACATGGAGGGGTTGAACAAGACCGGTTAAAGCGGGACAGTCCTGTGTGGTGGGGAACCCCCAGCTACCCAGAGAGTAGAAGCCATTGACTTCCTTTTGCATTTAAAGGTCAAGTGGCTTCACTCTCCCGGGGGGTGTAGTACGGGGTCACAGCTGGCTGAGAGTGAGGACATTTCTTTGGTTTATGGTCAGGCCTGTGGAGGGCACTGTCCTCAGACACAAGGTCATAGGAGATGTTCACCTGCCACCCCCTCAACCCCGAGCTCTGCTGAGGGCTCCGTGGACATGTGAGCTGGAGGCACCTCTGTTTCTGCCTCCACGAGGAGACCTGGTGGCTGCTTACCTGCACGTGGTCACAGCCACTGGGCAACATCACCCTTTTTCCTCTTGGAATCACCCAAGGAGATGGCTGGAGGGTTTTGTTTGCCCTGGGGTAGGGCTGTACTTGTGTGGGACACCTCCACCCCTTAAGGAGTGGGGCTTTAGATTATTAGGGACCCTGAGTCAGGGGTGTCCCCGGATGAAGAGAGCTCAGCCTTCCTTGGATGCACGCCTGGGACAGAGAGCTGAGGACAGTCCCCTTTTGCACCTTTTGCAGTCCCTCCCCACACCGCCCCCCCCCCCATCGTCAGCGAAAGCTACTCACAGTGATGGAAGACAGCTTTGGCTGTCCAGGGCATGAGGCCCAGCACAGGGTGGGCAGGATGGCACAGGGTGGCGATGTCACATGGGATGAATGATGTCACATGGAGCGGTGATATCCCAAGATGGCATGATGTCACACAGAGAGTTGAGGGGAGCCAGGAGTGAGGGGGAGGCCATGAGAGAGGACCCAGCAGGGTGAGATGGGAGCCTTGGACTCTCCAGAGTCCCCATCCCATCTGTCATCCGCCCAGAGGTGACAAGTTCCTACTGAAATGGCTCTGATAGTCAACACTCCCTTTTGCAGTCCTCTGTACTCACCCTCCGCCCCACTGTCCGCATGCCAGGAGTCCCAGGCGCTCCACTCCAGCAGGAGCCTGTCAGACGCAGAGCTGAATCTCCGAGACCGAGACCGAGACCCGAGACCCGGTGCCCTCCCCACCTGGGGCCTGAGGGGCCTGGGGCACCAGAGCTCCCTGCTGGCCCCTGGTCTAGCCCCTCTCCTCCAGGACACCCTCTCCCCCGCTTGAGGCTCCTGGGTGAGCAGGGAGCTTCTCCACCTGGGCAGCAGTGTGTAGGGGGCGGGCGCCAGACACCTAGGGATCTCGCCTGCTCCTCTGGGGTTCCGGGGACCTCATGCAGCTCCTGCTCAAAGGGCTCCCTCATAAGGCACACCTGCATGAAGTCGCCCCAGTGTGTTGTCCCGTGTCTGCCCCCCTCCACCCCCCTCAAGACCCCACTCACAGCAAGAACTCATTCACCAGCCACCTGGTAGCAGTCAGGAGCACAGAGATTGGCTGGGAAGGAGAGGGGACACACAGTTAAGCCCAGGCCCCGGGAGAGGGTGCTCCTGGGCACCACCAGTAAAAACCTCAACGGGGGTGGGGGAAGGGGCTTCCCCCTCCTCCCCCTCTGGCTGCCACCACCTCCCACCCCTTCCCAGCAGAGGGAGCATTTACAGCTGGGTTATCTGATAAATTCCTCCTGTAGGGTGGACACTTGGGCTTAGACCATGCCCATCGAGAAGACTAGGAGTAGACTAGCCGAGTTCTCTTCCTGCTGAGCTGCTCGGTGACGTTTCTGGGATCCTTTATGATATGTGTAAAAGTGCTGGCAAGTGTGGGTAGGAACAAAGCTACACAGGGGCTGTGGTCTGCTTTCTCTGCCAGAGGCCTCTTATCTCACGAGACCACCAGAACAATTCCCTGAAGCCCGGGAGAGAAGACTGACTGGCCTGGGGTGGGGGCAGGCTGAGGACAGGGAGCAGGGGTGCGGGGTGGGGGGTGGGGGGAAGAGGCTCCACAGGACTTTCTGGTCCCAGTCAAGAGTGGGGTCCTGGGGCTAGCAGGTGGGAAGAAAGGTCTGGCGTGACACTTACGCTGACCAGGGGCCGGGCGGCACTGGGGTGGTGACTCAGGGGTCTGCACATGGCCTGGTAGTCATACATGGTCACTCTGAAAATCAGAAACAGGATAAGGGACTTCCCCCACCCCCTTCCCCACCCAGGGGGAGTTTGCTGCAGGGTTCCCATTCACCCGGATTCCTGAGGGTGCGGGAGTGAGGGTAGGCGGGTCAGACAATTCCATCTCTCCGCTTGGACTGCTTTAAAGACATTGAGCAGCAAATTCGTTTTCCCTCCAAGGGCCCATATGACCTTCTACGCCTCTCCACCTCATGTCAAGTCTCCGGCTTCAGAAAGGTTGCTTTGGGAGCTCTTTGGGGCTTTCACTATGGGTTTTTGAGGTCAGGATCCTGATATCTGTCGGGACCAGTTAGCATCAGCTCCTGCTTGTTCTGTGTGTATTCGGTCTGGGGAGAAGCATGTCCCACTTACTGGCTGAACACCCCTGTGCTGAGCAGCTGGGTCATGAGAGCACCATCCACCTCCCCCAGGAATCTTCCCATCTGCGAGGGAGAGAGAGACAGGGAGAGAGGGAGAGGGAGAGAGAGAGAGAGAGAGAGAGAGAGAGAGAGAGGGAGACAGGGAGAGAGAGAGTGTGGGACACAGGGAGAGAGAGAGAGGGAGACAGAGAGAGAGGGAAACAGGGAGAGGGAGATAGGGAGAGAGAGAGAGGGAGACAGGGAGAGAGAGAGAGGGAGACAGGGAGAGAGAGAGAGGGAGACAGGGAGAGAGAGAGAGAGAGGGACAGGGAGAGAGAGAGAGGGAGACAGGGAGAGAAAGAGAGAAGGAGGGAGAGGGGGAGGGGAAAAGGGGCCACAGGGGAGGAGAGGGAAGGAAGAAAGGGAGGGGGAGGGTAAGGGGAAGGAGAGGGGGGAGAGAGGGGGAGAGAGGGAGAGGGAGAGAGATGGAGCAGGATGAGGACTTCTGTCTTCCATATTAGGCCAGGGCTCATTGCTGAGCTCCAGACATCAGGGGTGGGTTGGGTCCCCCCATAGATACCTTTCAACAGAATCAGAACTGTACCCATTCCACCGGCTCCCTCCCCCTTTAACGGGCTCCCCTGCCATACTCTCTATCTTAGTGCTTTTCGAACTCTAAGTTACTCTAAGAAATCCATTAGTTGGCCAGGAAATCAATCTAGGGGTTACAATCGGATCTTTTTTTTGAAGGCACAGACTTCCTTTGAACAGTTAGGTGTGAATTGTGTGTGAAGTCAGGTTAAACGAGGTTTTGTGAAATTTGATTTGTTGTATACGGTGCGTGTGTATGTCCTAGATCAGATGTACCATGTATCTCTTTCTGTGAGTCATGGTCAAAAAAGGTTCAAAAGCAGCGCTCTGCTCTGTCTCTCACTGGCCTCCTTATCCTAAACCGCCCAGCCAAGTGCAGTTTGAGAACCCTGGAGTGGCCTTTGGTTTCCCTCCCCCTCCCCGTCACTGGAGCGGTGCCCTGTGGGTTTGTCACTCACCTTCCAACTCCTCGCCTAACCCAGACCTTTGTGCTCCCAGCGGCCCACTCCACCCTCCTCACGGGGTTCTCTCTCAGTCCCCAGCCCTGCTGCCAACACAGTTGGGATTTGGTCTCTTTCTCTCTCTCTTTTTGTGTGTGTTTCCTGAAGAACAAAACAGGATCTTCCTTCCCCCTCATCCGTCCTTCCTGCCCCAATCAGCCAGCACTGGTGAACGCCCACCGCTGTGTGCAAGGCCAGGCTGTACCCTCCAAGCCCACAAAGGCCGCCTAGGCGGTTGGCACTCTAGCCTGCTGTGCTCTGCCTTCAGGCTGCCCTCCAGCCCCACCCCTACGCTGACCTCCCCACCTGCCCTGGTCTCTTGCTTCTGCTGGTTTCTCAGCATGGCAGAGAGGAAAGAGCCTGCGCTTAAGCATCGGATTTTGATTCAGATCCTGGCGCCAGCATTGCCCACTGCGTGCCATGGGTTAAGTTAGGGGATAATGCGAGCCGAGCATCTGGCACACAGCGAGCTTTCCGTCTGCGGCGGCCATATGATAAGGAGCCGCTGGGGGCCTGGGCACTTCTCTCTGCCTTGACAACACTTCCTCAGTCCTCACTCCAAGGAGTTTTCCTTGTCCTTCTCCAAGAAGTCTTTCTTTTGTCACCTTTCCAGCTGGACTTAAGGCCTCCCTCCTCTGTGCTGGGAACTGAGAGGCTAACGACAAAGGCACGAGGGGGCAGCCCAGAGAGAGCTGGATAGGACGTGCAGACTTGTCTGAGCTCTGTGGTCTCTTTGGCCAGAAGGCCCAGCTGTTCTGAGGCCTGAGAGGCTTCTTGGAGCAGGACAATGGGCAGGGCAGAGGACAGCAGGGAGGAGTCGAGGGCATTTAAGAGAAAGAATAGCAAGTGGAAAGGTGTGAGGTAACCAGTCCTGCTGTTCTCCAACGTGCAGCCCTGAAGCCACCTGAAGTTCCTTCAGCTCAAGTGATCCATCAGCTGCGGGTTGATTTTTGCTGTTCCAGTGACCAGGTGTGTGTGTGTTCCTGCCTTACCAGACAGCGAGATCCTACAGGGCACACCTTTACCTCCTGGCTTCCCGCAGACCATGCGATGGCGATGTCTTGTTGATGGTTACTATTCAGTGAATGGACAGGGGAATGAATGAGTGATCTGAGTATTCTCCCTGGGGAAGTGCAGCGGGGTGGAAAGGAGGCTCCTGATGAGGCTGGTGCAAATTCCCACAAGGCTGTCCCCTTTTCTTTCCGAAAACTAGGCTTATTCACCAACAGCCCTGTGGTTCGACACTTGATTCTGAGAAGACAAGCTCCTGGATGTTGGGAAAAAATGTATCCTCCTCTGTACATAAACAACATGACTTTCTAGGCTATGTCACCCTGACAGAGCATATCCATCCTCCCCTTCTTTACGGAAGGTAATCCTGACTTGAATTATGGTAGCACTATGTTCGTCTCAAAGACTACATTTCCCAGACTCCCCTGCGGCTACAGCTGGCCAATGAAATGTGAGCAAAGTTGCCGGGTGGGACATCCGGGAATCTGTTTAAAGGGAGCGGCCTCTGTAGGAGGACCTCATTCATGGCTGTTGCCCTCCCCTTCTTGTCTGGAAAATGGACAAGAAGGCAGGAACTCCTATAGCCATGTTGTGATCTTGAGGATGGGGACAACTGGTGACGAGACAGTACCAGGCCTGGGCTACCTTCATCTACTAATTTGGTTAAATCACTGTCATGGGGGCTGTATTCCTGACCGCAGAACACTATTCCAAGTTGATGGTTTCATTTGAACCTCACCCGAGTGAATCAGTACCTCAAATAGGCAGATTAACTTAGTTCCCGATCCTGCAAAGCCAAAGTCCAGGCCCTCAAACTGGAGGACCCTGGTCAGTTTAGGGCACCCGGACTGACTGTGGGATGGCGCCCAAAGCACAGTGCAGGGTCTGTAGGCTCTTCACAGCCATAGCGCTATACAAGGGCTCTGGAAGCTCCGGGTCCCTGTGGCCCCAAGCACTACCTTTTAGGTTTGCTCACAGCGGGCAGGACTCCACGTTTACAGGGGACAATCCACCAATAAGCAATGGTCCTTTGGACTGCCTGAGCTCTAGGGCTGCATAGAAAGGGCCTGGGGCTGCCTGTGTTTCCTGTCTGTAATGAGGCAGGATTGCCAAGCGGGGAGCAGGGAGCGGATGGGGCAGGTGTCGCCAGAGAATGCGGAACTGATGAGTATTCCTGCTGGCAGGGCAGCAGCCCTGGCGTAGGCTAATTTGCATGCCTGTGTGAAGCTATGTCCCCAGAGGAAAGGGGGACCAGAGGGTGGGTGGGAGAGCCAACTCTGGGATGGAGCAGATGTCTCATAGCCTCTCTTACCCAGGGACAGCCTCAGTTTCTACTCTAAAAGCTTACAGGGTGTGAGGATTAAATGAGTTACCAGAGTAAAGTCACTGTGCGTGGCTCCTTGTGAGGACCAATTTCCTTTGGCTCCTTTCTTGTGTAGAGCCCCCCTGGCTCCCCTGAGCTGCGTAGTTTCCTGACACCTGACTTTGGCCCCACAGTGGGGCCAGGGAAGCATGTGGGGAAGTGGGCATTAGTACTGCATTCCAGAGAGAGCCGCCCAGAGGGCTCTGCCATGATGGGCCCTCTCTGGGTCAGGCGGCCAGCTGAGCTGCTCAAATGAGGCTGCCCTGACCTCAGGAAGGCTCTGCTGCCAGAGCCTGGGGGAGCCCGGAGATGTGCTGAGGCAGGCGGTGAGGAGTGGGGGCTGGAGGGCCATGGTCTCTCCTGCACTGCACCCACCATGCCCACTGCACCGGGAGTGACTGGAAGACAGCCTGCTTGCTGTGCTGAGTGGGAGCACTTGGTTGGTAGGTGTGTAGGGAGGCAGGGAGGAAGAAGGGGGAGCTGAGGAAAACAGGGGTTGAGGCTTAAGACAGGCACATCAGAGGCCCTGTGAGGGCGGAAAGGGTTGCCCTGGTCAAGGCAAGCTCAGCATTTTGGGCTGGGGGCAAGGAGGGAGAGGGTGCTGTGCCCTCCGAGAGATTCAATACCTCAGGGAAAGACACCGTGATGGGGCATCTGATTTTCTAGCTTTGCTGCCCGGTGAGGTCCATTTTGAAGCTCTCCTGTGTGGGTGCTACACACAGGCAAGTGATAGGACTTGGGGTCCCCAAATCTGGGTGATAGATCCACTGTAAACATTACAAAGATCCACAGAGCTGTTGTCCCTCTCTTGGCCCCAGCTGTCTGCTTCTCTTTCTAGGCCCCAACAGAGGGCTGTAATCCTGTCATCTGTCTTTCTTTATTGTAAGAATGAGCCCTGAGCTGGAAGAGAGGCCCAGGGGGACAAAATGTCTAATCAGTAGGCCTGGAACATCACCAGGCCCAGGAGAGATCCAAGCCGCCCCTCCCTCCAACACACCGCAGATGGTGCCCTGGGCCTTCTGCACTCACCCTATTTGCTGGGCAGGAGGGCCTCAGTGAGGAAGGGCTGGGGAGGACTTTGGGAAGAATCTTTGCCCCAGAGCAGGGGCAGTCCTTTCTCCCCAGGCCCCTGGATGGACCTTGGCAGGAGAAGGAGGAGCCTGGACCTTCTGGCACATTAGCCCAGCCAGGAAAGTGCATCCAGAGCAAGAGCAGCTGGCGTTAAAGCCTAGGCAGTGGTTCGGAGATTCATCCCACATCAGAAGCAGCAGAGGGCTTGTCACAGCACAGCTGGAGGGCCCCATCCCAGAGTTTCTGATTCCCTTAGTCTGCGCAGGGCCCAAGACCTTGCATTTCTATCCAGCTTCCAGACGCCGCTGCTGCTGCCAGTCCCCCCAGTGCACTCTGAGGCTTAGGGAAGAGAGGGGCAGGGAGGAATGAAAGAGCTGGAGGAGGGGCCAGCACTTGGGTGTTTGGGAAGGGGGAGGAGTTTGTGGTAGGGCGAGTCTGAAATGACTTAACAGGGTCCCAGCCTCTTGGTAGGCTGGACCTAGTAACTCGCTTCTCAGGAATAAACTATAGTAAAAGTGATGGGATGTCACGGCCGAAATTAGGTTCCGAAAGACAGTGACTTCCGTCTTGTCGCTCTGTGTCTCTGTGGGCTGGGGTAAACATTACATAGTGATAGATAACTGTTCCAGAGTTGCTGTACCCCTCCCTGTCTCTGGCCCGGGTGCCACTCCCTTCGTGCCCTCTCAGAACCCGACACAGCTCAGGTCGCCGGGTCAGACCTGCTCAGGGTGAGAGGAGGGACTCTGTCCACACACTGCTCCCAGAGCCCGGGCACCAGCCCTGGAGTTTAATCCAGGGGTCGGGATGCCTGGCCTTGGCGTTCAGGGTCCTAAAGGCATCGGTCCTCATTCCGTAAGACCAGCCAAGTGCAGCGAAGTGAATGAACTCCGCCCCAGCAGTAAGGGAGTGGCCCAGGGGAGGGGCCGGGCAGGAGGGTGACCCCGGGGACTAGACTGGGACCGGCAGCCTGTCTCACCCTCCAGAGAAGGCCCTTTTCCCTGCGGTAACCGACCTTGCCCTACAAATTCTCGAACTACAAGTCCAAGTAGTTCACAGCTCGGAGCTTATACCGTATCCCTTCCGCTGAGGCTCAGGCTGGAGGGCGTTTCAGCGCTTCTGGCTTGTTGCAAGGAAATACTTTAGGTGAATATATTTGAGTTTGGTTCAGGTTTGAACAGCCTTCTTTTTTACTTGATTCCTTGCTAAATAAGCCATTAATTTGGGGGCCCAGTTTGGGGCTCAGCAAATACAAAATTATGATGATACTTTCTCTTCTGCCTTTCTGAGCACATGCGGGGCCAGGGAGACATCCAGGTGCCCGGGGGAAGGCTCGGTGTGCAGCCAGGCTACCAGATGAAAGATGATTGCCTCCGTTCCTTTGTATCCCCCCTAACAAACTGAGGGTCAGCCTTGGTGTGTTAGAGTAGAATTTTCCTCAAGGGAGGTCTAGACAGAAAAGGAGCTCAAAGTGGGAGAGGCTTGGCGCTCCTAGGCCCCATGAAGATAGAAGGGGAGGTTGCTATGGTCTGAATGTGTCCCCCCAAGGGGATATGCAGAAACCTAACCCCAAGGTGAGGGTAGAAGGTGGGACCTTTGGGAGGTGATTAGATCACAAGGGTGCGGCCCTTAGGAATGGGGTCAGTGTCCTATTACCGAGACTCCTGAGAGCTCCCTTGCCCTTTGCATCACATGAGGACACAATGAGAAGTCTGTGACTCAGAAGAGCACCCTCACCCAACCACACTGGTGCTTGCTCTCTCTGGATGAGCCACCCAGTAGTGGTGCGAATGGACTAAGGAGGCTGGAAGGTGACGGAGGGGAGGGGGATGATGAGTCCGAGGGTGTCTGCGCTCTGGGAGGAGGCTCCCGAGGCCAGGCCAGTCAGTGGCATAGCCAGAGCACAGAACACGCGGGGTCCTGCGGTGTAGCCCTGCTGAGCCTCTCCCCGTTGTGTGGACCGTTTCCCTACCAATTGTGGGACGAGGCCCGATTCGGTAGAGACAAAATAAAGAAGTAACATTTTCTCTGCCCATCTGAGTGGAAAAGTGTCTGCATTTTGTGATCTTGCTACACTGACTTGGTTTCAGGAAGAGACTCCGCTTGCTTCAGACCATTCACTCTGACCTGCCCTAAGCCACCGCGACTTCCTGGGCCGCTTGCCCTTGACAGGCCTGGCTGCGTGAGGGATGACCGGACTCCCTCCTTCCACTTCCCGGATACCTTACCTCCTGGGACCGCTCTGAGATCAGGATGAACCCGTTGTTGTCGATGACCAAGCAGTCCAGCTCCTGGGGAGAGACCAGAAGGAGGTGACGGCCAGGCCCTGACTGCCGGGTGGCCTGCCTGGCCTGGTGTGTGGCGAGCCCTCCACGTCTCGTGCCAAGGTGCCTTCTGCGGCCCAGCACGGCAGGGAAGGGGGACGTTTGGGAAGGAGGGGAGTTGGCCTGTAAGGAGGGTGTGGTTTAGGGCCCCATGGTTCCCACTTGCCCCCTCTTCCCCCTGGGGGAGAACTCACACTGTCCTGGCAGCTCTCAGGGCACGGCCCCTCCACAGCGCTGCACTGGAAGGAAGACGAGAAGCTGTACGTTGTGTATACCTCTGCGCACGTGTGTTTCTACAAGCTAGACGTCTGCGTGGTGTGCGTGTGACATTCGTGTGGTGTGTTCACGTGTGGGGAACAGCGGGGGTATGTTCAGGGCCTACTTAGGGTGCACACTGTACGTCCTGCCCCCTCCTGGGGCTGCGCGGAGAGAGCCCCGCTGGTAAGGCAGGCCAGGAGCAGACGCCCAGGCCGCAAGCGGAGGCCCGGGAGCTGGGACAGGCAGAGGAGGCAGGGATCTGGGAGGGGGCCCGAGGGGCAGTGGGGCACCCCAAGGGAGCTGGCCTTCCTCCCTGCAGATGGGTCGGCCAGTCCTCTGTTCCTGACCTGGCGCCATCACACCCACCTGCCGGGTCGCTGCCCAGAACGTGCGTTGCAGGAACTCCAGCCTCATTTGGACACCCACCGCTACAAGGAAGTGGGAAGGGGGGGCAAGAACATGGGTGTGTTTTTGGGGAGGGGGTGGTGGGACGGAAGAGACGATGAGAGAAAAAAATAGATTCAAGTTAGAGAGAGGAGGAGCATCAGCAGGAACCGAGGGGAGAGGTAGCACTGGAGCTGAGTCAGATGGCAGCATGTGAGAGCCCAGCCGAGGCTCCTGGGGTGGGGGGCGGGGAGGAAACAGGCAGACTGGCGGCTTCTGTCTCTTCCCAGCAGATAATACTAGAAAATGCCTCCAGAGAAAGCTGAGGCCCAGGCCCTAGAGAACAATGAGGATAGCACTCATCCTCTGATATCGGGAAACTCAAGGCAGGTGCACCGGGCACATCATTCTCCCTTTTCCCAAGGATGGAAAGACAGAGGTAGAGAGACTGAGCCATCTGTTCCAGGTCACAAGACCAAAAGTGGTGGGCTGAGACTGGAATTCAGGGCCCCTCATGGGGCTTTCTAGGTTTCAAGCCTGACACAACAACCTCTCTTGTACCCAATCCCTGCTTGGCGTCTCCCCCACGTTGTAGGAAGGCTCTTTCCTCGCTGAAAAGTGCGATCAGGTTTACCCAGGTTTGCAGGTAGGTTCCAGAAGACCAGAGATGCTACCCACTGGCAAAAGCTAACCTTTGGTGACGCCACTTAGAAGGGGCTACCCATGCCTCTTTGGTTCCCAAATAGGCTTGGAGGACGCAAGCCTGAGCTCACATGCTAAGAGAAATCTGAGGTCAGAGAACACAAAGAAAAGGCAGGTTATATTGAAAAGAAAAAGAATAGAAAAACTAGGTCGACTTCCTACTGTCTGGTATAATAACATCGAAGATTCTGAGTGCGGGGCACCTTCACATCCATGGGCTTATTTCATCCACACAGCGAGCAGTTCTATTCTTATTGGGGCTTCACAGCGGAGGAAACAGAGGCTTGCAGAGGTTGCCTGCTTGCCTCAGTCACCCGGCCCCGAAAGATGGAACCAGGACGCAGCCGGGGTCTGTCTCTAAGGCTCTTAATCTCTCTGTTCTCCAGGCCTGACTTGGGTCCCAACGGTCAGGGAGGAGCTGACGGGCGTGGGAGCACAGTGTCCCACCTGGGGCTGCGGCTCCCTTGTCTGTACAGCGGGAGTGGATCTGGGTTCCTGACTGCTGTGCCACATTCATGAGACATTCTAATCACCCCGGCGGCCACTCGGTGCAGAGATCGTCCATCGCGATATTCTGACTTCCCCAAAACTCAGCAGCTGGCTCTTCTAAGTGCACGGGAGTTCCGGCGCAGAGATACAGAATTGTATCCTTTTGTTTTTTTCAATATGGAATGATCATGGGCAAGTTTGATGAAATAAAAAATGAGACCAAGGAAGGGTCAAGGGGCCAGAGTTCTGGCCCTGGGTTAGACAGAGCTGTGATCTTTGGGTTTGTTTCTTCGGTTATAAAATGAGTCATGATCATACTTGCGCTAGGAAGGCTGAGTGAGTATAAGATTGTTGAGTTTCAGATGGATAGTGGGAGAGAATATTAGTCTACACTAGAGCTTTGGTTCTCGAACTTGGTATGTGTTAGCAACAACTGGAAGGGGGCGCCTGGGTGGCTCCGTCAGTTAAGCGTCTGTCTTTGGCTCAGGTCATGATCCCAGGGTCCTGGGATCAAGCTCTGAGTCAGGCTTCTTGCTCAGTGGGGAGTCTGCTTCTCCCTCTCCCCCCACCCCTCCCTGCTGCTTGTGCTGTCTCTCTCCAATAAATAAATAAAATCTTAAAAATAAAATTATCTGGAAGGTTTGTCCCTGACCCCACAGTCTCTTATTTAGTATGTCTGGCATGGGGCCTGAGAATGTGCATTTCTAAAGTGCTCCCAGATGGTGTTGATGCCACTGGTCCAGAAACCATAGCTTGGGAACCACTATTGTAAAGCAATGCTGTCCGATTGAACTTTCTGAAATGATGGGGCTGTTATGGCTCTGCACTGTCTCATACAGTAGCCACTAGTCACATGTGGCTATTGAGCCCTTGAAATGTGGCTCTTATGACTGAGGACCTGAATTTCAGACTTTTTATTTAATTTTAATTAATTTAAATTTAAATGTGGCCACTGTGTGGGATAATGCAATTCTAGAGCTCATCTGGATTTACAGATGATGGAACCAGGGCCCTGAGAGGCCCCTCCCCTCCCTTGGAGGCTCGTGGCAGCTCTGTGGCTGGAGTATGGCCAGCTTTCTCGAACAGGTCCTATGATGTGGGAACATTTGAGTTCTCTGTGCACTTCTTGGTTGCTTCAAGATCTGCTGGCTGGAAGGAGTGGGTGGAAGGGCACAGGTACATGGACTTGTTGGTCAAGACAGAAACAAAAGACACACAGACAGCCTGTAATCCACACACAGGCTTGAGCTGGAGGGGCCAGCACTGGTTGCCACATCCCCTCCTCCCTCTCACAGTTCCCTCCATCCCTGCAGGGGACTGCTCAGTCTCCCCTTAGTCTTCCTTGTAAGACCACCCTTGATGTTCATTTTCAACAATTTCTTTCACCTGTAGAAAAAGGCTGAATGAAAGCAGAGGAGCCTTCTAAAAATTGTCAGAGAGCTGTCACATGCTTAGAATGATCAGATCTTTGGGATTTAGGAAAGCTTATTTACCCCTGTCCTTGTCTTCCTTGGTCAAAGAGCTTTCAGCCTATTCCTGGAGGGAGACTCTGTCTGTCTACCTGCTTGCTCAGAGCCAAGGTGCACAGAAACATGACACTCCTGAGCTGGAAGAAATTCCACGGTTCTAACACAGAGAGTCTTAAGAGAGTGGGGGTTCGTTTCCCCTAAGGAAACAGGTTTTTCAGGCTCTTGTGTAGAAACGGGAGGAGTGGAGAGCAAAGCAGATTCTCTCCCCCAAGGTTCCGTCCCCCAGCTGGGGCAGAAGCTCCCTTAGGGCAAGCTCTGGCTCCTTCACACCGGGCAGCCTCGCAGAACTGAGGCCATCCCGACTGCCCACTATATCTCCACACCGGAGTCACCAAGAGCATTTCAAACTTCACCTATTCGAAACCGAACTCAGGCTTTTCCTCCCCAGAATGTCACCCTCCTTGAGACTTCACCATTTGGGGCATATTCCACTGAATTGTTACCATTTCCCCTTATCCCGACCAAGTTCTGCAGACCTTATTCCCAAACACTGTAAGTCCGTCTGCTCCACCCTGGGCCAAGCCAACAACTCTCACTTGGATTGATGTGCTCGGCCCCTAAGTAGCCTCTCTGTGACCCATTCTCCAAGAGCCATGCCAGTGAGCCTTCTGAAGATCAAATCACATCACTCCCTTGCTTAAAACCTTCCAATGCCTTTCCACTGCTCTTGGAGCAGAATCTAAACTCCTCTGTAATACGGCTTCAAAACCCCACAGGAGCCGGCCCTGCCGTTCTCTCTGATTTCAACCTGAGTTGAAATCTCCCTCAAACAGCTAGTCTCCTTCCCACCTAGGGCTTCTGCCTCAGCTGTCCCCCTTTCCCGAGATGCTCTTCCCCTAGAACTTTACATGGCTGGCTCCTTCTTATCATCGGATCTCAGCCCAAACATCACCTCCTAGAGAGGCTTTCCCTGGCCTCTCCAGATACAGCATCCTACCCCTTCACCCTTCATTCTCATCTCACCACTTTCTAGTTTCTCGGCAACATGATTTATTTATTTTATTCTCATTTATTGCCTCTCTCACCTTATTGGCAGGGAGGCTAATAGTGGGCAAGAGAGAGTGAGTTCCGTTCCCTAGCACCTAGCATCATACCTAACATATCGTGGGACTCCAAAAATATTTTTTGAACTAAATAAGTAAATATTTGTGATTTCCATTGAGTCAGCCACTTGACGGGGGAGGGAATTCTGTAAGATCTCTCGGTCTCGTCCCTTACCTTTAGGGTTCAGGACCGTGCTGAACTCCTTCCTCCTGTATGGAGCCTCACCCTCTTAGAGATCTGGATTCGAGACTCTAGAACTGAAGCTGTGCTCTGATTCCCTTGAAGGCCTGGGAGGAAACCCACTAAGGAATGGGCACTTCAGGTGAGACAAAGAGAACTTCCTTGGGGCAGGAAGCCCTAGATCCTGATGGCAGGGCTTGGGGTGGGGTGGGGTGGGGGTAGGGAGGGGCGTGGGAGCCTCAGCAGCAACAGACCATCTATTCTGCCCTGCCTAATGGCTTTCATCATTTCAAGTCCTGTTCAACTCCTGCCTCATAAACCAAACTGTGCTTTTCCACCCTGGACACTGAGGGAGCCCAGCCTTCTCTCCTGGGAGAGCTGCCAGGATGACACTTGGGCCCCTGTTCTGCTTGCTCAGGTGGTTGGCCATTGTCAAAACCTCACGGGACCCCCACGTCAGGGAAGCACCAGGCTGGCCAGCCTCCCTCCCAGGACCTCCTAGCAGCCTGCTGAGTGCAGGAGATAATACCTCACGGTATTATGTTTGCAGACAGGCTCAGAACTCCTGGTGAAGAAGACTCCAAGCAAAGGGTTCAAGGGAAAGTGAGGCACCTGGTCTTTCTGGGTTGCTCCCCCAGTGGGTTATTAAGAGACCTCCTCCTCTTACCCGCGCATGATTGGTCCCTGTTTCAGATCCTGACATTGGCCCCCAGGTCCTGCGACAATTTGATGGAGGCAGAGAAATGACACCCCTGTCCTCCTGCCCCTAGCCGGGCCTGTCCTTCTCCTTCCCCTGGGCCTCCTCTCGCCTTTCTCTCTCCCTGCCTCTCCACAATGATCTCATGCCTTCCTGCAAAGCAGCTTTTCTTTGAGATTTGCTTGGCTGTCAGACAACCCAACAAAGAGCCTCAAGAAGGGCACAGGCAGCAGACGGCGTATCAAGAGGTACCTCTTTGCTCCGAGTCCTGGCTGTCACCTCGGCGTGGCTTTGTGATCACAGACGGCAACGTGAGACAGCTGTGCGCACACACAAACACACGCACACACCGAGGGAAGTGATTCCTGTTGGGAGCCACGCTCCCGGGGGTGAGCACCTCCCCATTTTACCCCCTAGCTCTCATAGCTACTTTGTCCTTCCCTCTTCTCTGCCCTGATAACTCAGCCCAGAGGCTGTTTAACGGATCAAGGTCTGTGAGGCTAGGAGGGGCCCATCTTTTATACCCAGGAGCTGGGGAGCCAGCAGGTGCTTGAGGTCATAGAGTGCCAGTAACGGAAGGGAGACCAAAGATCTCAATCATTCCACCTCCTCATTCTACAGAGCAGGAAACCAAGGCCTGGCGCTGTCAGGTTCATTAGCTAACTAATAGCTCGTTAATGAGCAACAGAGTCTAGACCCTGGGTCCCCTGATGCCTGGGCTTGGGCTCTCCCCTTCTCTCTCTCATTCAGCTGACAAGAAGGCACTGGGCCGTGGGAGAGGCAGAGTCCCTCTTCCGGAACAGCTCATAGGATATGAAAGAAGATAAACCACACCACAGAAAGCCGCAATAAGAATCTGCAATAAGAATCACAAGGATGGCCTAAAGAAAGGCTGTAGGTTGGAGATGGTCAAGTCTGTGGACCAGCCAGGGAAACTTCGTAAAGGAGGTGACTTTCTGGTTGGGTTTTTAAGAAGGGGGAGGCTACCCATGGGGAAAGAGAGTGTTCCAGACTCAGGGAAGGAGCTGGAGAAGCAGAGGTCTGTCTAGAGGCGAGTGGGTGCAGTTAGTTGAAGGTAGGATGCACGTGGGAGCTGTGTAGGGGAGAGGAGGAAGTCCAGGCGGTAGAAGGTGCTCTCTCTCCTGGGACAGCAGTCTGAGCCCTCGGCCATCCAGCAGAGCAGACAGAAAGGAGCATCTGTCAGAGGCATCCTGAGTCAAGGGAGTTTCTCCACCTGCTCCCTGCACCTGACCCCATGGTGAACCCGCCCCTCCTTGAGGAATGCAGGTGAAATGAGAGAGGGACGCTGGGCTATCCCTGACATATTGCCAACACGCGCTATGCCATCTTCTTGTCAGGCCGATTTTAAGAGATTCAAAGAAGGCTCCCTTAGGGGTCTGTGCCCCGGCTGTGCTCTTTCCCTGGCTTCCTTTGTCTTTGGGTCACACACTTGCCATCTCTTGGAATATCAATTTCCCCAACCTTTTGCCCTAATGATTTAGTAACGAGGCTTCTGAATTTTCGAATACCATTTTTTTCCCCTTCCATGCCTACCCCATCTAGATAAGAGCAAGGAGCCTAGAAAAGCCAAGCGTGGTGGGGTGGGCTGCATTTACCCCGGGTTCCTCCTGAGCTCACCCCGGCCCTACAGACAACCTGTCAGCCAGCTGCAGCAGGCCCCTGAGTGCGCAGCCTGCCTGCCCCGCCCCCTGACTTTGTACTCCCCTAAATAGCCCTGGTCTGGGGTCACCGGAGGCTCAGTGACCTGTGTGTGACCATGTGACAAGCACTGTGTGTGGCTCAGGTCCCCTTTCTGAAGGACTGCCAGGCAGATGGGCTGCCCTGTGCATCCCTCCAGTTACCCTCTCTGGAATAAATCACCCTTCGACCAGGAAAAGGGTTTCGTTTTTCCTTCTCCACAAGCAGGTTGGAAGACACTGCCCTGCATACCTCTGAACGGGAGACAGCCCCACTTCCTAGGGCCTTCCTAGGGACCTCTGGCCGCGTGGGTCCTGCCCCTCCTCGCCAAAGGGAAGGGGAGAGAGGGGAGAGACACAGAGGGGGGCGGCGGTCGGGGCAGGGAGAGCTTGGAGGAGCGTGGGGAAGGAAGATGGAGGTCCACAGGCAAACAGATTTCAACAGCTTTCCTCCTCTCCAGTGGGAAGCGATTACTCCATAGGTGCTTTTTTTCCACGGAAATGCTTACATTTCAAGGGTGAGCGCTGCCCTCTGGCCGTGAGCGCCTCTGGTGTGTGTGTGTGTGTGTGTGTGTGTGTGTGTGTGTGTGTGTGTGTGTGCCTGTGCGCGCGCCTTCGCCAGTGTGTGCTACTGTCGCTGTCATCACAGATGTACCCCCAGCTGTCACTCCATTGCTCCGTCTCTTTGCTCGCGCACACGCGCGCGCTCTCCTCCTCTCCCCTTTCTTCCCCTCTCCTATCTGTCTCCCTCGGTCCCTCCCTCTTTCCTTCTCAGTTTGTTATTGACCCAGCAGCCCCGTCCCCTTGGCAGCCGTGGCAGGCATTCCTTCTCCCCCGTGCTGTGTGCTGCGCGCCAGGTCCCCGCTCCCGGTGGACTGGGGACTCAGTGCCCACTGAGCTCTGCTTGTCAGTGCTGTCTGGATTTCTCCAGGAATCCCGGGAGGGTCTCATTGGACGGTTTAGAGCTACTTGATTTAAGGAGCCTGCGGTCAGGGTGAAGAAAGGTGAGTGTTGTACGCCAGAGGGAAGGCAGGAAGGGCCGGTGGGGGTGCAAGGTGGCTGGGACACAGGGAATGGGGGCCCGTCTTTGCTGGGTCTCCTGGCCTTGTACAGATAGCCACTGTTACCTCCTGCCTGGGAGCAGTTGCCGGGGTTGGGGAAATGCTCAGGACTCGACATGGGGGCAGCCCAAAGACACAGGGCACAGAGCTACTCTGATCTCACAGCACTGGGGAGGTGAGCTGGGGTTCTGCTGGGGAGGGGGCAGCTGGGGCAGGGGAGGGGAGAGGAGAGCAGTGCCCATGCCAGATGACAGGCCTGGGTGGCATAGAAACCAGTCCCTGCAGCACGGGGAGTGCCAGCCAAGAGCCCTGTGCCGTCTGCCTGCCCAGCTCAGCATTTGCAGCCTGAGGAGCTTGGGTGCTATGGGAAAGGGATGCTGGTGACAGGGCTGGTACAGAGGATGGCTGGGTGGGGGGTGGTGGTGGCAGGCTGGAGGACTGTGCTGTCTGAGGTATTGGAATAGACCTCGGGGACCCGGCCTCTTTGCAGGATGCCCTCAGCATGGGATTGCTGGCCTCCGGGCAGCTGTCCTTGGACAAGGGTGCAGAGGAGCCCTTCCCTGGCTGTACATGGCCCCACACAGCTGTGAGGGAAGCCTCCCTGGTGGGGGCGTGGCTGGGAGTGGACAAGGGAGGAAAGCCTTGTAGCTCTTCCTTGGCAAGCCCGAGGCCCTACTCCCAGCCCTCCGGCGACCCAGGGGCAGGGGGTGGAACCAGGCTTGTAAGAACTCACTCGGGGTGTCCCCCAGCTACACACTGGGTCCTCTATCTATAAATGGGTTGAGAAGCCTTATGCCCCCTTGGTGGGAGTTGTGGACTCAGCCTCGGGGGAGCGGGTGGGGTACAGCCCCACCATGCCCACCTGGCTTCCTGACCCACTGAGACATGGACATCCTGAGTTGGAGTAGGAAAGCAGCTCTTAGCAGCCCCAGGCCCATTCTGACAATGCAGAGAGGGTGGTCTGACCGGGGGTCCCAACCGCCCAGCTCTGTCCCAGGGGCCACTTTGTCTTTTTCCTGAGCTAAGCTGTCCGAGTTTGGGGGGAGATGGTAAGGGTGGCTCCTGGTTGTCAGGGCGCATTGGGCATTGCTTTGGCATGACTCAGACTGACACCAGGCAGCTTAGATAACTATATCGGCAGCGGGGGAGGGGGGAGGCCGAGCACGTGGAGGGGGCGGGGGAAGTCCAGCAGGAGGGAAACCCGAAGCAGCTTCCTGCTCTTCCCACCCCACCTCCCCACTGCCACAGTCTCCAGCACTGCCAAAAGAGGGAGCCCAGGAAAGCCAGCTTGGGGGTGGCAGGAGAAGGAGGGACGTTTCTTAAGCAACCGATCTGGTTTCTTTGGGGTTTGGCTGGAAGCTGTGTCTGGGGCCTGGATGAACAAACCTTGTTCCCACTTTCCAGACACCAAAGGCAAGGAGGGGCCCTGTGGAGCTGCTTTGGGCAGGATGGATAGCATGGGATGGAGGCAGGGAAGGGCCTTTATGTAATATTGGGGTGCCTGGGGAGGAAAGAGGTGGAGCTCAGGCAGTCTGTCCCTTCTTGGGGTCTCCCTTCTACCCCAGATCAGGCCTCTTCTGCCCCCTGCCTAAGGCCATGGCCTGACTCCCTAGCCATGGCCTCAATGAGCACGCTTAGTTTGTTCACAATGGAGAGGGGCTCCAATGAGGAATGACTCAGAGGGCTTTTCTGTTCTGATTCCCAGAAGATCTGTTTGGGATCAGGAATATTCAACAAGGAAACCAGGATGCAGGAAGCTCGGGGTGAGAATGGGGTATGCATTTTAAAATGAACCAGGAAGGTCGGCCAGTTCCAAGGACCAATAGAGAGATTTTTAAAAACCTGCTTCCGTGCTGCCTGGGCAGTGTGTGTTATGGGGGTGACAGGCAGGAAGAGACTGAGCATGTTTCCTGGAAGGGCCCAGATGGCCAGACTGGAGGCAGCAGGTGGAGAGGCCAGCCCTGCAGTCCCCACCAAACAGGGTTCCGCTCAGGCCACCCTGCAGTCCAGGTCCCCCTCCACCCTCTTGGTGCCTCTCACTGCCTGTGACCTTCACCAGTCTGCAGAGTGAGGTGGGTGCACAGGTGACCACGAAGGCCCTTTTTGCTTCTCAATTCTGTGAGTCTTGGATGCTGAGGGCTGCAGAAGCCTTGTCCTCAACCAGGGACACTTGACCAAAGGGAGAGCTTGGGGGAGGCGAATGGCAGGGACCCCCAGGCTGAGGTTCAATGGGCATTAAGCACTTGTGTGGTTTGGACCCTGGACTGGGGGAGGCAGACAGGATGGAGGAAGGCTGTGGACAGCAGACTGGTGGTGGGTGTGTTGGAGGTTTCTAGCTGAGGTCGGAGCCAGCTCCCCTTGGAGGATTAACCTCTGTCTGTAGGAGAAATTGAAGGGGCAGGGGCACAGAGAGGCCACCGCCCCCCACCATCCAAGCTGAGCACTCCGTGGGTTTGGGAGCCCGTGGGGCTGAGGAGAGGTGCTCCCCCGGGGAGCAGCGCCCACCCCCAGGCCCCAGGGGATGCTGCTGCGCCCACTCAGCTCGGCGGGAGCACGTGGCGCTTTCTGCTCTTACTGCTGCCTCCTGTTCCATCACTACCCTCCACCCCTGGCTTCCCTCCTGACCTCAGCACCCAACCCTCCACCAGAAGGGGTTCTAGAAAGCCCGCTCCAAGTCCTTTCCTAAGACCTTGGCCACCTGGGGCCTTTCCGCACTGCACGGATGTTCCTAGAAGGAGGGGCCTGGCGGGGGTCAGGGCTGGCGTCTCAGTCCCACCCGGCTCAGGTGGTCTCTTCCCCAGCGGGAGGGGCCCGCCTCCTCAGGTCCAGGGAGACCAGGGACAAGGACATGCTGCATAAACTGTGAAGTACTGTACAAACGAGAGGTTGCCTCTCCCGCTTCTGCCTTTCCCTCCGATACCTGGAACCTCCGCGTGTGAGCAGACCAGGAAGAGAATGGACCCGGAAGCCTATAAAGGCAGCTGAGTTAGTCGCTTTGTCACCAGACTGCTCACGCCCAAAGCTGTATTCATTCTTCCGTGGTCTAACCTGAGGCAAGTTACTTAATTTCCTTGGCTTCATTTTCCCCATCTGCAAAATCGCAGAGAGTTGTTCTGAGCACAAGGAACACTCTCTACTGGTGTTTGTGGCTATGGTCCTGGCTTCTCCCCACGCAGAGGCTTTTTGAAGGAGGTTAATGTCAGTATCCTCCCCCCTGTGCCCAGGTCACGGCCATTCCCGAGATGGGGTCTGGGAGATGGACCGGCACGGCCTCCTGGACGGCGCCAGGGCCTGCTGGCAGAGAAGACATCTGGTCTTGTGCTTCTCGAACTTGAATATGGGGTCTTGTTAAAATTCAGATTCTAGCCGGGTGGGCCTGGGGTGGGGACTGAGAGCCTGCATCTAGGAAATTCCTAGGTAAGGCCCAGGAACGACACCGACACCGAGGAGCTAAGGACGCCCAGGGCTTCTGCCTTTGATTGCTGGCAGCTCCTCGGCCCCACCCCCCATCCTGGTTCTTTCAGCAAAGCCCAGCCAAGGAGGCCCAGTGCCCTGCTGGGGCTCAGCCCTTCTCTCTGGTGCCTCTGCCCCTGGGACTGAGACAATGAGCCATGGGACGATTAGGAGCAAGTCCAGCACCCCTGAGGCTGTGGGACCTGGAGATCTTTCTGGCAAGGCCTCCCAGCTCTTTTCTGTCCCCCGTTCTCCATCCTGGGTGGGGACTTCCCTCTCAGATGGTGTAAATTTATTCCAGCAGCCGGCCAGCGCCTGCCGCAGCAGCGGCACTCCCAATGTAGGTCACCCCCTTTCCTAATGAGGCTAGATACTTCTGGGGGTGGAAAGGGGTCCTTGGGTTGGAGGTGTGCTTGTGGGCAAAGGGTCAGGGAGCCAGGAAGTGTTGGGTTCTAGCCCCATATCTCTGTAAAGGTCACTTCCATGGTGCCCAAAGAGGCAGGGTCAGCTCCGTAGGGAGCACAGGTACCCTCTCCCCGGCCCATGGACCTGGGGGACTTCGTTTTCATCACATTTCTCCAGAGATACTGGGGTCAACAGTGTCCTGTCACCTCAGAAGATGACGCCCGGGGGTCTGCATTGTGGCAACGTGCCTGACTGGTTTTGTACAGCTGACATCATCCAAGGCTGGGGATGGGGCATCAGGACCTGCTTAAGGCCACTGTCTCCACTGACTGGTGCTTGCTGGTCAACCCCTGGGCTCACTCTTGGGGTGACACTGAGGCCCAGGATGGGTGGGTGGGATGGAAAGGAGAGCCTGCTTGAAACAGGGGAGCAGGCTCAGGAGGAAACAGGGTCTGGGCTGGGCGGGAGGGGTTCTCTGCCACCTGTCTTCTTGTGAGAAGCTGGAAAGAGCAGGAGCAGAAGCCCGGCTTGGGTCTCCAGCACCCCTAGGGGTCTGGGTATAGAAGATGCTCTGCAGTAGGGGCTGTCCTACGGGGTTTTCATTAGACCTTACTTCTAGGTGGGAGGTGTCCTTGTACATCTGTCTGCTGGGGGCTTTTGCTGGCTGAGTGTTGGCATCTGAGGGGGAGTGCTGGAGGGCTGCCCACAGGGCATGCATGTGTGCACGCATGTGTGTGTGTGTGTGTGTGTGTGTGAGAGAGAGAGAGAGAGAGAGAGAGAGGGCGCACGTGCCTAACTGCACAGCTCTCTGTGGGGGTGTGTTTGCACCATGTGCTGTGTCGGGCGCTCCAAGCACGTGTGTGGGAGCCTAAGTGCACCCTGCTCTGTGCACACATACATGTCTACCCATAAGGGCCATTGCGGGGTGACAGTCACCAGGGAATGGATGCACAGCCAGACTCAGAAGCCCGTGACTCTTCTCTGATCCAGCATTGGGCAAGGTGGTCATCATCACCATGCCTTGCATGGCCACCAACCTGCCTGAGTTTGTGTGGGGGCTGTGAGCTCTGGATGTGAGGGCTCTTGCTGGAGTCAGAGATTGTTCCGAGGGTCAGGGCCTGAGAGACACAGAGAAGGTGGACACTGCTGTCTGGGATGGAGGTCCAGGAAGGCTGTGTGTGAGCGTGCCCTGCCATGAGCATCCTGTGATGGGCCATCTGCTCGGGAACAGAGAAGTAGACCCCTGTGTGAGGCTGGTGGGACCAGGAAGGAGATGCCACGTAGAACTGCTGTGAGTGGCTGTCCCCCTCCCCACGGAGGAAGGGAACTGGGGCTTCCTCACAGCTATCATGGGCTCAAGTCCAGGCTGGGCGCATTTGCCTGAATTATCTTCGAAGGTAATGTGTACTAAATATAGTAAATGTTAACTCTCCTCCCTTAATTAAATTGATCTGCGCAGAGATTCTGCCCATGAAGTATTACCGTCACCACTTTTAGAGATAAAATAACTGAGGCTCAGAGAGTTTACACAGTTTGCTTAAGGTTGCACAGCTAAGGAGTGGCGGGACTGGAAGGAACCAGAAGGCCTCCCTGCCCAGGCTGGAGAGAGAGAAGCTGGAGAAGACACCTGAGCTGCTCTGAGCTCCTCCTTCACGCCTCAGCCCAGGGCCTGGGGTTCCATCCAAGAGGCAGTGTGGGGAACCGGGCTGCTCCCCACACCCCACATCGGGACCCAGTTGTTGTGACACGCTCTGCCAGCCCCTGGGAGGCCTGCACACCCTGGAACCCCCTCCCCCCAGTGGATGAGGGGGAAAGATAAAGCCAAGACCCCTTCCTGCCCCAGGCTGCCCTTGCTGGGAGCACAGCTGAGGATCCTGCGGGGGTTGCTGTGTTTTAAATGGGTTTTGCCACTGGAGGCAGCTAGATTCAAGAGTGGGGGCTGGGGAGGCACTGAGAGACACCAGGAGCTGCAGCAGGACCCGAAATGCCTGAAGGAAACCTGCTTCACCGGATGCAGAGATTTCAGTTAGCTCCCCAGCAGTCCCCTCCACCTCTCAGCTGCCTGCTTAACTCTGCCCCTGGCTCCTCCAGGGAGAGGGGGAGAGGGGAGGCTGTGACCAGGGATCGTGGAGGCATGAGCAGGCAACCAAAGGAGCCAGCCAGGAGCGGTGGGCTGATGGGATGGTGCCCTTTGGGAACAGAAGGGGCTGGGCTGTGGGCAGAGTCCTCCTGCCCTGTGCCGTCCCCTTCCCCATCTTGTCCCCGCCTGCTGCAGTGGCTGTGCAGTCCCTTTCCCATCCCTCTGATGGGGCTGGGAGAGCGGAGGTTCTGGCCTCTGTCTGAGGGCCTTAGCTATACCTGGAAGGAAATGGGGGCCACAGGAGGGCCCGGGTCCCTCTTACTAGTCTTAGGGTTGGGTCAGGGCAGGTCCTGAGACCCTAGACAGGGTGACTACCCCTCTTTAGTCATCTGCAAGAGAAACCTGCTTCCTTGCCTCCCCGGGCCGGCTCCCAGCCCTCCTTCTGCTCCGAAATCTCATCCTCTCCTTCCTGTCCCTGTCTCCTGCACGAACAGCTGCTGCGGCATGAACTCCCTGAGCTGATGAGTCTTATTATAGACCAGCGGGCGGAAGACAGAGCACCGCACCTCACCTCTCCGGCGAAGGTGGAGGGGCAGCGGGAGGCCAGCCGGTGGCGCAAGCAGGGCCTGGGCCTCACGCCTGACACAGCAGCAGACTCTGCCTCCTCGGGGGCCATGGTAAGAGCAGTGCTGGGACCGGGAACAGTGTTACTATGGCCTCACTCTGCTTACCTAGTAGCTCTGTCCCTCAGTGTCCCCACCTGTGATGTGGGGGAAAGCTCACAAAGGAGGCCATATTGCTCCCAAAGCATTTTAGAGATCAACACGCCAGAGAGGCCACGAGAGAGGCAGGGGAGGGGACAATGGAGAGGCCACTGCTGGTGACTTCTGGGTCCCACAGGCAGAGCTCAGCACCATGCCACAGGCCGGAGCCTGTCCTCCTTGTCACCCCAGTCACCCAGGGAGGGGGAAGGTTTCCTGGCTTCTCTGCCCCTCGTTCTTCTCCTTCCCCCACCCAGGGAATTATAGCTGAGAAGAACAAGAGAGGGGATTGACAAGGAGTGTAAAGAGACACCGGGCCCTCTCCCTAACCCCTGGGCTGGAACGGGGCCTCGAGTGCTGCTCAGCCCTCTCTCTGTCTCTCTTTCTCAGGACTGACAGGTAGCACACACCGAGGGGCTCCTCTCTCCCCAGAGGTGCAGGGCAGTGAGAGCTGTGGCATTCACCATGCTGGCCCGGGGCAGTGGCCCTGAGCAGAGGACCAGGCTTGCCGTGCAGTGGAGGCAGATCTCCTGTGAGTACAGGGGGTGGGGGCAGGTGGCAGGGCTAGCTTGGCATGCAGTGATGCATGCCAGGCGGCAGGAAACTCTGATCTTTCTGGGATGCCCAAGGCCCAGGAAGACTACAGTCTTGTCTGTGGTACTGGCATCTGTGGCAGCCAAAGAAAGAGTTGCTGCTGGGAGCTTTAGCGGCTAAATGGAGCTGGAGGCCATGACGGGTGGTTCTGTGTCTCCGGGTGGGTCCGTTCCTGTGCCCAGGAAGTCCACCCCCACCCCCAGCGGTCTGGCTTGTGGGAGTCCTGCTGCTCTAATGGCAAGTCTCCCTCTTGTCTTCCATTAGCTGGGTGAACCTGGAGACTTCTGTCTCAGTCTTCCTAGCTCTGAAATGGAGGGAACCAGAGAGCTCTTGGATTGTGGTGTTGGAAGGACCACAGGGGTTGGGTCCAGCCTTCCTTCTGCATATGGGGAAACTGAGCTCTCCATTTCCCATAAGAAAGCCTTGTAAGTTGTCAGGCTGAAGGAAGCCCTGAGAAATTCTCTTCAGTAGAGGGAAAGGGCCAGTCAGTGAGGACGGGCTTGCCCAAGGCTACATGGTAAGAGGTAATGGTCCTGAGGGACATTATTCTGCCTGACTTCTCCCCTCGTACACTTGGCCTGGTGATACAGCTGCAGGACGTGAGCAGCCTGAATTATTCACCATGTGAGAGTGGCTGATCCCGGGCTGCTTAGATCCCGTTTCAACCTCATTCTAGAATCACTCAGCACCTCGAAATACAGGATTATGTTTTCTTGCCACCAGAGCTTTTATGTCACCCTGAATTTCTCAGGGGTGGGGGAATAATGGATTCTGGTTATCTTGATCCTTTTGTGAAGGAAGCTGGATGGACTGAATTTTTTCCTGGGGAAAGTGAAGTCTGCAGAACGTTGATTTTCAAATGGCACAGTGCGGGATAGGGTGGGGTAGGCTGACCTGGCAGCAGAAGGGTTCAGAGGGCTAAGAGGGTGAGAGGTAGCCGCAGGTGAGCCCGCGTGGCCAGGAAGGGTCACTGGTTGGCTTCTGTGGCCATGACTGTGCTCGTGTCTCCTGAGAATGAGGAGGCTCAGGTGTCAGCCTTGCAGTCCGGCTCTCAACTGTCACTGACCCCACAAGTATGGGGGGGGTAGACCCATACTGTTCCTTCAAGCTCTGTTCTTGGGGACACCAAACGACTAGACATCTGCCAGGCACAGACTCAAGACCATCCCATTCAGTCCGTCAAGTCGGGGTGGCTGCTGCCTCTCTGAGTGGGGTCACCTGGGCCATGAACTGGGTCTGAACTTCTCCATCACTTCCCTGGTGAGGGTCTTTCCTCTGGGTCTCTCTTTCCAAAAGAAAATGGCCACACAGCTGCTTCCTTCCCCTCTGCACCCCTTCCCCCAACTTGAAGCTATACTAGGCTAAGACATGCCACGCGTGGAAGAGACAGAGCACAAAAGGGCACTCCCACCCCTGCCCTTACAGCTCCCATGTGCTGTCAGATCTGCATGAATCCCACATCCAAGATGGAGCCAGTAATTTGCCAGACTGGGTGCTGACTTGGTGAATTTGAACTATTTTGAGCTCATCCGTTTTCTCTTCCACAGTGAGCAAACTTCTATGACACTCAGGAAGACACTTGAGGGGAGTTTTGCAGTCACTCTGAGAAGGGACTGCTGGACAATGGAATGAGTTGCTCTGTTGCAATTATTCTCTGAGGTCCTTCCCCACCTAGCCCAGGCTAGACTCTTAGGTTGCTTACTCACAGGGGTCTTGGACAAAACATGGGACCACAAAAGGAATGCTGTTAATGGGTCCATCCTGCAGAAATGCTACCCCGCAGCCCTTAGGAACACGAGACCAACCTAAATGCCTGGTTTGTTTTAGAACGAGAATAAATATGAAACTTCTCTTAGAACCTATGACTTGCAGTGGCTTGTGCCCAAGAGTTCTTCGGCTTGGAAGTGGATTTGTGCCTCTTATCCTCATCATTTCCACTGTGGTCTCTGGAGTGGGACCCTAGATGGGCTTGAGCTCGCGGTCTCCATGCTAAGTTACTGGCCCCCCTCTTGGATCTGACAGCACATGGGAGGTTGTAGGGGGCAGGGGTGGGAGTGCCCCTTCGCGCTCTCCCTCTTCCATGCGTGCGCGGTGTGTCTTAGCCTAGGGCAGTTCCAAGTTGGGGGTGGGGGTGCAGAGGGCAGGGAAACAGCAATGTGGCTATTTTCTTTTGGAAAGAGAATCTCTCTCTGTGACACTGGGAGAGGAACAAGGGGTGACATCCTTACATCCTTTGTTTTCTCAACATCCATGGTATCAGTGGGGCCCAAGCTCCCAAGGAGATTGACCCGCGGAGACCCCATGAGCTGGGGCACCCTTGTGGAACAGCACTGCTTGCGGTCTGGACTCAGGCCTGCCATTCTGCAGGATGGTTCCCCACTAAAGTAGTTTCTTTGCCAGATGTGCTGTGAGTCAGGGATCCCTGCTGACACCCTGTGATGTCCAATAATATGCTTTGTGCTTCGGGTTTGTTAATTATCTTTTTATGTGGTCAGTAAAGGTTTGTGCATTGATTGTGGCTTGGGTCAAAGCAGATAAAGTCAAGAGGCCATTATGATACAAATTAGAAAAGAGGGAATGGAAGCAGGAGGTGGTAACCCCGGCCTGTGGCTTTCTTTCCACCTGTCTGTGCCCCTCCGCTCCAGGGATCGCCTGCTGGATCGCCCTGTGTGCTGTGGAGGCCCTCCCCGCCTGCCCCTTCTCCTGTAAGTGTGACAGCCGCAGCCTGGAGGTGGATTGTAGTGGCCTAGGCCTCACCATGGTGCCCCCAGACTTGCCTGCTGCCACCCGAACCCTCTTACTCTTGAACAATAAGCTGAGTGCCCTGCCAAGCTGGGCATTTGCCAATCTGTCCAGCCTGCAGCGGCTGGACCTATCCAACAACTTCCTGGACCAGCTGCCCCGGTCCATTTTCGGGGACCTGACGAATCTTACGGAGCTGCAGCTGCGCAATAACAGCATCAGGACCCTGGACAGGGACCTGCTGCAGCACTCGCCGCTGCTCCGCCACCTGGACCTGTCCATCAACGGGCTGGCCCAGCTGCCCCCTGGCCTTTTCGATGGACTCCCAGCTCTGCGCTCCCTGTCACTTCGCTCCAACCGTCTGCAGAACCTGGACCGGCTGACGTTTGAACCCCTGGCAAGCCTGCAGCTGCTGCAGGTTGGGGACAACCCCTGGGAGTGTGACTGTAACCTGCGTGATTTCAAACACTGGATGGAGTGGTTCTCCTACCGAGGTGAGCACGGCCAGTCCTGCCTGGGTGTGAGGAATCGGGAGAATCACCCCTGGCCCAACACATTTCCTGGAGGCTGGGTGTTGACTCAGGGCCGAGGTCCAGGGAGAAGGCTGTGGCCCTATCTCTCCACTAGCTCTAGGTTAGAAAAGTCTCAGTCTGGGCTCCAAACCATCCCAGGGGCAGAGAGGCTGGTGCTGCTTTCCCTCCCCCTCCACAGCTCTGCGTTCTTCTCTCTGTGCTCCCAGCTCCCAGCCTCCTTCCTCTTCTTTTTCTTTCAGACTGACTCACTGTAACTTGATCTCACTTCTGTAGGTACCGTGAGGCAACTTAATAATTTTTCTCTGCATCCCACCAGGTATGCCTCTGGGCTTCCCTGGCATGGTAGGAGGAAGAAAACCCACCCTTGCTCTTCTGAATAATACAGCAATTTCTTAAATATCCACAGTTTCAGGAGGGTGGAATATAATTTAAATCCACAGATAAAACCAAATTTTCATTTTGATGATGATTTCAACTCTCTCTCCCAAGAAGTTTTATATTCCAAGCTTTTAATAAGAAGCCAAATGGCTTTAGTTTTATTCTTTCCCTTCCCCCTTTTGTCAACCTGGAAAAGTTCTAGAATGATCTATAAGATGACTAAATGTAATGAAAGGAGGGCAAAGAAGTGAGTGTAGTGGTTAAAAGTGCCAGATCTGGGTTTGATTTGTGGCTCTGTCACTTACTAGCTGTGTGATCCTGAGAAACCTCTCTGTGGCAGTGTTTTCATCTGCAAAATGGGTCAAATAACAGCTATCTGATAGAATCATTGTGAGGATTAAACTCTAATGCATGTAAAGTGTCTTTTTTTTTTTTTTAAGATTTTATTTATTTATCAGGGAGAGAGCACAAGCAGGGGGAGCAGCAGGCAGAGGGAGAAGCAGACTTCCCGTCGAGCAAGGAGCCTGATGCAGGACTCCATCCCAGGATCCTGAGATCATGACCTAAGGCGAAGGCAGATGCTTAACCGACTGGGTGCGCGTAAAGTGTCTTGAAAAGTACTTAACATAAAGCAAGTCCTCCATGAAACCTATTCATTTATTTGTTCATTTCCTACTAGCACTCATAATATTAAATGGACTTAATAAGACATAATTTGGTGCCCAGCACAAAGTAGATACTCCATGAGTATTTGCTGAATGAGGGAATCAATGTGAAAAGAAAGCCAATCTTTTTCATCAGTCTTGCTCTTTTTGTTTCATATCCAGCCACAGTCTCAATTATTTGCATGATATTCTCCTTTGTTAGTTAATTAAACAATTTTACATGGGTGCCTCGGTGGCTCAGTCGGTTAAGTGTCTGCCTTTAGATCAGGTCATGATTCCGGAATCCTGGGATCCAGCCCTGCATCAGGCTCCCCGCTAGGCAGGAAGCCTGCTTCTCCTTCTCCCTCAGCTCCTCCCCTGGCTCGTTCTCTGTCTCTCTCTTTCTCTCCCACTCTCTCAAATAAATAAATAAAATCTTAAAAAAATTTTAAAAAATTTTACAAACTGTGAAGTGCCATAAATTGTTGGTCACTATGATAATTTCTCCCATTCTTGTGAGTCGGGAAATAAATATCTTTTCATGTACATTATCTATTTTAATCCTTATAGCAGTTAATTGAGTTAGCCATTCTTATTTTATGGCCAAGAAAACCAAGACTCACATGCAATTAAATAAATTAAATAATTTGCAAAAGATGACATGGCCAGGATTCAACCTCAGGTCTTTGAGCAGGAAGGTGAGGTTGCTGCCATCTCAACACCCCACTCCTACCAGTACAGAGGTGGCCCTTGGACATACGGCGCTGGATGTAAGACTTGCCACAGGCCCCTAGGCAGTCAGTGGAACAAGGGAACTAGAGGCCAAGGGTCTCAGCACCCCCTGTGTTATCCCTAGGCAACGAACGTCCTTGTCTTTTCACATAGTCATCAGGGACTAAATTCTCAGCACAAAAGGACATGGAGTGGGAATGTCTATTTTTGGGAATTTTCAATAGTACAGTTGTTTCAACCTAGCAGTTTAAAAAAAAAATTCCTGGGATGTTTTCATCAGCATCCCAGGTAAAGCATATCTATTGTATGAGAAGACTTGCAGCAGCTGCTCTGAGAGGGGGTACTGGCGGTGCGGGGATGGCAGGAGCCCATTCAGCAGGAGACATTTGGGAAGGGATCTCTTGTCTGCATCCAGATTTCACTGGAAGCTGATAGAGGGACAAAATCTGACTGTGACTTCCTAGGAGATTCTCCTGAGCTACCTTCTCTCTCACACCACGTGTTCTGCATCTTTACCCTCTCATGACTCCCCCATGGTCCAGCCTCACCATCGTCATCATGAGCCTGTGCACTTAGTGCTGCCCACACCCCCTCGTTAGCACCGGCCCCTCCCCTTTGCCCTCATGGGTCTCAGGCTGCCCTCCCAAGTTGCCACTGCACTCAGAGATGCTGTGGTCGGGGTACTGATGGGCTATCAGATTGCTCTTGAAGAGGAAAAGGGAAACATTCTCACCTGCCTTTTTTTCTCCCCACTCCAAAGAGGTAATCTTGGGCAATCAAAAGTTTCCATATGGAAGAGTGGTGGCTGTGACAGTGGCTTTTGACGTGTCCTTTCTGTGAGAGGGAGGAACTCTGGAGGGATAAGATATAGTGGAGAACAGTGTCCTGGGTTTATAGATGGATGGTGAGCAGGCAGATTCAGGGGCAAGGAGAGGAGCAGAACTGTGGCCGGGGCAGGTCTCCTGGCTCTCTCTTTGTGCTGCCAAGTCTTCCCTGAGCACCAGCACACATTAGCATTGCCATACTCTTGTGAGTCAGTTTGAGTCTGGACAGAGCAGGCTTGACTGAAATGGTTGTGTGCTTCTCTAAAATGGGAATAATGGCAATATGCATTTCATATGTGCAGATGAAATGACATGATACATGTACTTCACCTTTCATGGTCCTTGGCTTCATAAATGTTAGTTGTTCGTCTCCCTTCCTCTCCTATTGATGTTCAGGACCGAGTGCATTCCTGATAGAACCTAGACCTTCTGGACCTTCCGTTTTGGGGACCTGGGAATGGGGAGAGGGAGTCCAGGTTCTGGATGCCTGGTCAGCCCCTGCTTTTTTTCTCCCCTGGATGCAGGGGGGCGCCTGGACCAGCTTGCCTGCACCCTACCCAAGGAGCTGAGGGGGAAGGACATGCGTGTGGTCCCCATGGAGATGTTCAACTACTGCTCCCAGTTGGAGGACGAGAATAGCTCAGCTGGGCTGGATATTCCTGGGCCACCTTGCACCAAGGCCAGCCCTGAACCCGCTAAGCCCAAGCCGGGGGCTGAGCCCGAGCCAGAGCCCAGCACCGCCTGCCCCCAGAAGCAGAGGTATCGGCCAGTGAGCGTGCGGCGGGCCATTGGCACAGTGATCATCGCGGGGGTTGTCTGCGGCATCGTCTGCATCATGATGGTGGTGGCTGCTGCCTACGGCTGCATCTATGCCTCCCTCATGGCCAAGTACCACCGGGAGCTCAAGAAGCGGCAGCCCCTCATGGGGGACCCGGAGGGTGAGCACGAAGACCAGAAGCAGATCTCTTCTGTGGCATGAGAGCCCAGCCCCACTTGGCCTAGGTAGGAAGGGCAGGGAGAGCACACGGGGGATCGCTTCAGTAGGGGCTGGCCCTTCCCTCCACCACAGTCCGCTCTCCCACTCTCGCCCCCAGCCCTCCGGCAAACAAGCCACAGTGCGGCTGTCTCCGTGAACTTCCAAGTCTCTGCGGAAGCCACCCTTGTGCTAAAGGCTCCGGCCCCCTCTCCAGGCCACCAAGTCTCTGGAATAGCTGGGGGATCTCCCTGAGCTTCTGGCCATGGGGAAGAAAGGATAAGTGTGCAAGTGCAGGCTACCGGACTCAGTGTTCCCCTGCTGTCCTGCCTGCCCTGCGTGTAGTCACAGCGGGGTGACTCTCCCCACCTCCTGCTCATAGCACCTCACCTGCACGTAAGTGTGGGGAGGAGGGGACACGGGGGCCAGGGGTCAATTTCCGTGATCCACTTCTAAGCCAGGAAGATACCCTCAGCTGCCCTTCGGTGTCCAGGTTGGGTCCAGCTTCCGGCCGCTAGCACCAATGTACAATCACACCAACGCTGGCATCCGCACCCAGCACTTAGAAATACAGTTGTGACACACTCCCTCTGCTGAAGCCATCGTGTCCTTCTGCCTGCTACAGGCCACACCAGCCACACTGCTCCTGGCTTCACTCACTCACTCACTCACTCACTCACACACGCTCAGCTTCACCAGCGCAATTACATCGACTGGAAATCTCTGTCTGTCCGTCTGTCTGTCAGTCTCTCTCGCACACACACAGAATCACATGGAGACAGAGGTCATGAGAGCCTAGGGAGCGGAGACACGTTTCCCCCTTGGGTCTCTGGCCCTCAGGCCACAGAACCTTTTGCTTGCTTACTGCAACCTTTCAAGTCAACAGGGGGAGAAGCCCACGCCGACAGCACAAGGATTTCTTTGAGATCCTCTGAAGTGGGCCAAAGTGGTGCTGCTGGATGAGACTGCCTGTCACCATGGTAACCCTCTCACACCTCTCCTGCTGGGTTTTCCAGGGACACCGGCCCAGAGGCCTTGAAGCTGCAGCATGTGTGGATGGCAGCCTCCCGAGAGCCCAGGCACATACCACTGGGCGTTTCTTCAGCGCTGTCTAAGGACATCATCACTGCCAGGCCCCGTGGGGACACCCACCAATTCCACTCCTATAGTCTGCAGCCCAAGAACCATTGCTCTGTACCCTCCAGCCTTCCATCTTGAGCAGCTCTGGGACTGGGACCTTGGGGTGGGGACTGGGCCACTACTGGTGGCATCTTGGGAACGCAGACGGCCCTCGAGGAAGCTCACTGCCTGCCAGCAGATCCCGGGCAGACTCCAGGGGCAGGGAGGGCGGCACCTTCTGCCCAGAGGGTTTGGGCCTGGGGTTCCTTCCCTAGGGTTTTGTGTGCTCAGTCTGGCTTCCTGGAGATCATAATTGCACCTGGACGGGGCTCCAAACCAGAGCATGGGCCGGAGTCCTGTTTGTTACCTGTAGCCTACACCAAGGGGACGGAGGGTGAGCAGAGGGCTGTGGAGGGTTTGGGGGTCACTAGTTCCCTTTTGCAAGTTGGCCCCCTCCCCTTGAGTCTGATCTCGGAGGAGTACTAGGTCTCCCTCTGCTGGACACCCGTTTCCCATGGCTGACTGAGAGTCTGGAGGCATCAGGCTGGTTTGTGGTTCTAAGACAGGGTCTTGCTGGTGGCCTGGGAAGAGGCCTCCAGAACCCGGAGGCCAAGGGTCTGAGGAGGGATAGGGCAGGACTGGGCAGGCCCACCTTGCCTTGCCCCCCTTGATCCTGCCACCTCACGGAGGACCATGATAGGTGAGGGGGGCTGGAGGGACAGCGGGAGCCTCAGTGCGGGCTGCTTGGCTGCTGTGGACACGCCTCCCCGGGACTGGGGCATAGTCCTCCTTCTTTTAGCTTTCCAGCTGACGATTGATCTAGGAATTTTCTAAAGGAAGAGGAGAGGAGGGGTGGGTATTGTCAATGGTGGTAGCTTCAGCCTGAGACAGAAGATTTTTAAAGGCAAAATTATATTTCTGGTTTGTTGTTTCAGAAGAACAATAAAGACTGTATTTTCCTATGTACCTCCTGGCTTCCTTGGCTGGGGGGGCATGTGGGTGCTGGGAGAGGGGTTTCCTGCCCCCTTACCTCCCCAGGCAGCTTCAAAAAGTGCTGTAGGACCTCACCCCAATGTCCAGAGCTCCATAAGAGAAATGGGAAACTCCTGGCTGAGGCCTCTCCAGGGAGCAGCACCGGGAGAGGAGTTGAGGGCTGAGCTCTGGACAAGCACGGGGTCTGGCCTGACGGTATGAACGTGTGAGCCTCAGGCTGTTGCACTGGGCAGCACTGGGGACTGAAGGTGAGCTGGAGACCTGTCACTGCCCTGGGCCTGCTGTGTGCACATCCGCCCTGGCTGGAGCCAGTCCACCCTGGCGGTCAAGGACAGACGGGCCAACGTGGTGGGAAGGCGGGCATTTGCCCAGAGGACCCTGCTGTGTAAGGGGAGGTGGGGGGGAGGGCTCCCTAGGAGCTGCTGATTACGTTTCATCAGCCTCAGTGAGATTGGGGGTGTTGCTAACAGGAGAGAGGAACCCTGTTTAACTTATGTTCCTCTTGCACCTTCAAGACTGACTTTAGGGACAAGCAGATGATTCTCTGCATTTACAAATATAATCCTTCCAGGGCTCAGCTGATGGGACCCAGAATTATGAACTGGAGGGCTGGGGATGGGGATGGGGAGACCAGGAGAGGAGATGAGCCAGAGAGCAAGGTCTCTGGGGTTGTTCGTCCTTCCCAAGCTGGAGTGACTCAGCTCCAGGCCTGGGCTGGCCTCTGGCTGACTGGGCCCGGGCTCTATGGTTCATTAGTCTTCAGAGACCAAGACGGAATTTTCTCCTTCCTAGGAGCTTTCCTTTGGATGATATCCCACTGAGGCAGGTGCAAACCCTAGGGAGAAGTGAGCCCTCCAGGTCCCTTTCCTGGAGTTCAGCTGGACTCCCAGCAGAGCCGGGCTGCTTGCCCTTCAGAGGTGGTGTGAATTGTGCGGTGCTGCCCTAACAGGCATAGCGGACCTGAGAGACAGTCTTCCCCGAGCCCCGCCGCAGAAGCCAAGGCCAAGGTCCCTCACCAGCCCGGCACAGGCCTGCGTAATGCATAGGTGCGTCAAATGCATCACTGTTCTGAGTGTGTACGTACAGGCCCATTCGCACATAGGCAGAGCCCCGAGGAGAGGAGCCCTCGCGCAGCTCCAGACAGCTGGCTCACCGCTAAGGGCCTCTGGACGGGGGCACACATGTATCGCACGACACGTGCTAGAGGAACACACTTGCAGATTACGGTGCCACCGTTGTTATGCTGGGCAATATTCCCCAACTAGGTCTGGATCCTGATCAAAAAGTTAGATTCCGAGAAATTCTGCAAAAACTGTTGATAAATCACCTGCTTAGAGATTAAAATGATCCCTCCTTGTCCAGCTTCCCTTCCGTAGGAACCCGTGGTGTGATGCCCACACCTGGCACGCAGCTGGCCCTGTAACTGGGCCGAGTGCCCTTCTCCTACCTTCTCCCCTTGCTCAGGGCACAACATCACCCTTGCAGCTCGCCCGCCAGCCACCATGCTCTCCCAGGCCTGCAGTTCCTATGCACACAGTGCCACCAGTTTCCAAGGGATGAAACTGTCAGGACAGCACACCAGTCGCCTCCCCGGCTTTCAGCTATAGGTGCCCTCTGGCCCCAGTATTAAGGAGGTTGAGCCATAGTCCAGGGAGGGGAAATTACAAAAGGAGACAACCCTCCTGCCCCATAAAAGTTGAAGCATAAGGTCTTTGGTGCCTCACTCTTTTCCTATCATAGCCACACACCCCGGAGCCTCAGAGCCATTGTCTGCTGTGCGTTAAACCAGAGGCACCAGGACACGGTTTCTATGGCAACCCCTGGAGGCTCTAATTCAGCTCTGAGTTAAAAACGATATCAAATAATTGGAGAGTGCAGGAGAGCGCAGCCAGCAGCCTGACCCTGTGTCCCCTCTGGTTCCTAGACTCTCGGGTATGCAGGGGCTGAGAGGGTCCACATCACGGAGGGGACAGGACAGGACAGGGACACTCAGCTGGGACCTCTGAACAGGCTTGAGGGAAACAAGTTTGGGTCCAGTTTTGGCTTAGCAATGGCTCTGGAGTTAGCACACTGTGGCCTAAGTTTAAAAAGGCAGCTGAGATGGCATGAGCACCCCCCCCCCAAATGCTGGAGCAGAGCATCATGAAGGCCACCGGGGGCATGCGTGTTTTCTCCAGCGGGGAGTCAGGGTCAGAAGATCTGGGCCAGACCCCAGCCTGCTCCTCCCACCTCCTTTGCCCTGAACCCAGCCTGTGGGGGACAAGGATCACCCACCCCTGCCTGCGCCCCGACACCTTCCAGCTGCAGAGTCCTTTCACACAGCTTGGGGGCCCTGGGGAAGCAGGACGGGACCTGTGATGGCTGATGCTTGAGTGCCCACTGAACTGGACAGCTTTGCAGAACCCAGCTAAAGCCGGGATAGGAGGACTTCAGCACACAGGCCTGATCGTGCTCAGGCAAGGAGGCCCAGGTGCAAAGGACTCTATAGGTACCAAGAAACCACCAAGTCTGGGCAGCTGGGGAGGGGCATTGGGTGCTCTCATCACATTTGAGGTCAATAGCAGCACAGGCTCTCAGAGAGAGGCAACCTGAGTTCAAATTCTAGCTTCATTAATTATTAGCTGTGTGACCTCAGGCAAAGAATTTTTGTGTCTCAGTTTCCTTATCTGTAAAATGCAGCTGAAAGTATCTGCTTCACTGGATCACCCCAAGGGCCGAATGAGATGTGCGCGGGACGCAGTCTCCCAAATGCCGGGCATATACCGAGCATGCGGCCCTGGCCCATCCTTCAGGCTCTGAGTCACGGGGCTGGCTCTGTGTGCAGTGGCGTTCTAGACCCAGGGTGAGAGGAGAGGGAAGCAGCACACAGAGCGGTGCTGAGGAGGTCCCAGTTGCAGTCTCTGTCCCTGGTGACCTGGAGCAGATATCTTAGCCTGAGCTTCATTTGACTGACTTCATAAATTCTTTTGGATCTCAGGTTTTATGGTTTTATAAACAAAATGGCTTAGGAAGACTCCTTTCTCCCTCAGTCCCACTGCTTGGCTGGGAAAACCTTGGGCTGGAGGACTGTGGTCCTTGCAGACCACAGGCTGGGTCCTCCTGCTATTACTGTGTGCCTTATTCCTGACCTTGACGCACAACGCCCTGACTGCGGGGGCGCGGAGGGCAGCTCCTACCTGCAGCAATGGCTGTCTTCTTGTCCACGGTCACGGCCACAGCGGTGCTGGCTGTCACTACCATGGGCTGGCCTGGACTTTCTGGGGAAACAAAAATTGCTAAGTCACTTTCTCAGCGCCAGGGGAAGAGCCAGTGGTTGGGTGGTGGGATGGGGAGGCTGAGAACACACTGTGAATCTTGGGAGAGGGCATTCCTTGAATAAGTGGAGGGGGGGTTGATGGGGAAAGTCCCCGCTGTGGTGACACTGTCACCATTGCACACTGGTCTCTGCAGAGGGCCTCCCACATGTCAGGTATTGCCACCTCCCCATGCAGATCTGAACCTGCCAGATAAATACATCAGGGCCCCTGGCGGCCTGGACAATGCAGTGTTGTCCCCGTCACTAGGACACTGTGAGTTCGCTCTGTCTCGGGGCAGCAACTGTCTGCTGGCTGGTGCCTCCCTTGTGCTCAGGGACCCTGCTGTGACCCGTCCTCTCAGCTTGTGTTCCACCCAGAAGCCTTGCGTTGTGTCAAATGATTCTTTCTAGCAGAAAGACAGGCTGTGTTCCAGGACTCGTGGTGGCTGATCCTGGGCTGTCCTTCATCAGTCACATGAGTCAGGGTGACATTGACAGCCCCTTCGGAGGCCCGGTGCCAGGGCTGCGCCAGGCACAGAGGCTGGCGGGTGCCTGGCACATCTGAGGCACTCCATGAATCCTGGTCGTTGGTGGTCAGGCTGCCGCCGCCACCCCGTTAGCAAGCCACACTTTCACTGGCGTTACAGACGGCTACCACACTTCTGGGACACTCTGCCAGGCTCTTGAAGGGCAAGGCTCTGAGCTGCTCTGTCCCCCTCTTTTAGGAGAATCAGGTCACCATAGGTGCAGAACGTAGGTGGCCGTGTCAGCTCGACATGAAAACAGAGCTTTCTGGCTCCGCAGTGGTATGGGCTAGTGTGTGACCTTGGGCTTTTTAATCTTCATCAGTCCAGGGACATGTCTTAGCTTTTCAGAGCATTCTTTTTTTTCTTTTTTAAAGATTTTAATTTTATTTATTTATTTGAGAGACAGTGGGGGGGGTGGCACAAGTGGGGGGCGGGGAAGAGGGAGCTGAGCAGGGAGCCCTATATGGGGCTGGATCCCAGGACCCTGGCATCATGACCTGAGCCGAAGGCAGATGCTTCATCGACTGAGGCGTCCTCTTTTCAAAGTACTCTTGTCTACAGCCAAGTTCCATTACTAAAATTCCTAAGAAAGGGGCAAAATTTTTATCAAGTGCTATATTCTGAGAAGGTCTTTATATCAAATGTTGCTTGAAACAAATAGGTCATGAGAAGCTTATGTGGAGATTGTCCATTGTCATGGAACTTAATTATCCTTTCTCGTGTCTATTTTGCTAAGATCATCCATCATACCTTGCTACAATCTAATATCTCATAGAAATTCAAAATCACTCTGATTCTAGAAGCTTCCAATATGTAGCATTGTCCTTGATTCTAGGAATTTGCCATGATAAAACCACAATAAACACAGAAGTCAGCTTCCTCACCTTACTTCTAGAAAAGTCTGGAAGCAGGAGGGACAAGCCTGAGACACCGGGGCATTGGTGAGACTCTGCTCTGTGCTGGCAGGTCTCTCAGGCACTGGTTGTAAAAGGCAGTTCCACCTGGGCAGAACTCAGCCCACCAGGGCCCCAGGCAAAGGGCAAGAGAGTCTGCCTGGAGAGGCAGAGGGAAGGCTCTGTTCACCCTGGAGGCGGCTCCTCTGCCTCTTGGGATACCCGCCCCCCCCCCTTTAAAATGAAGCTGTTGTTGTTTTCTTCCTTGGGGGAGAATGGGGGTGTGCAGAGGTGCCCACGTGTCTCCAGGCACACGCAGGAGCTAAAGCAGCAGCGAGGGTGTGAAAAGAGAGCAGGCTCCTGCCTCCTTACTCAACTGTCCCCCCTTTCGGGTTGCCAGCCTCCCTCTCTTCTCCTTGCGGCTTAGTTCCCCACCCACCGCCCTCCTACCTCCCCGCCACAAAAAGCAACCCCGGCAGCCTTCAGGCATGAGCCCAGTGACAATGCAGGTAGGAGGGAGCCCTGTCATGGGCTGGGGGCAGGGGCCAGGGCTTCACCCCAGAGAACCTCCCCAAGACCCTGTGGGTGGGACCCCCTCCTGGGCGGGCCCTTGATGCTGCTCTAGAAGGTGACAGGAAGAAAGAGCTGCCTCTTTCTGGCTCTGGGGGGCAATGTGGGGAGGAGACCCTCACCTTGGCTTTGTGAGCCTCCCTTGTAGGCTTTCACTGGGAATAACAGCACCCACTTCCTCTTCTCCTTCCTGCCTTACATTTAGGGCAGGAAAAGAGCCTGGGCTTTGGTGGGCAGAACGTGGGTTTGGCCTGGCTCTGTGGCTCCCTAGCTGTGTGATACTGGGCAAGTCACAGAACCTCTCTGAGCCTCAGATTTTTCCTGTGTAAGAAGAGAAGTAATAGCAACACTTACAGGGTTGTGCAGATTAAATAGTTATAGGCTCTGGAATGTTTTGTAAAGCATATTAGCAATGCATTCAGTGGGGGGAATAGGCATAAGATGGAGAGGTGGGCTTAGGCACAAGGTGAAGAAGGTGTCAAGAGGGCATAGAGGGGGACCTCCTCCTTGCTGCCTGCAACCCCAGGAGAAGCCCGTGGGAGCCTGAATCTCCCCAGCTGTCAGCTCAGGGTACCTTCTCCATCAGGAAGCTGGACGATGGTTTTGGTGGAAGGGCATCTCAAAGGGGAAGTACAACTCTCCATTCCAGGTAGACTTCCAGCCGGAGTCCTCCACTTGCTCTGCTCTCCTCCTTCTCCTCCTTCTTCCCCCTGCCCCCACTCTTCCTCCTTCTCTCCTTCCTCCTCCTTCCTGTCTTCCCCACGCCTCCTTCTCCTCCTTCTCTCCCTCTTCCTCTCCACCATCTCTGTTCACTCTGACCTGGACACAGATATCCCTAAGCCCTTTTGCTCCACTGTGCTGGGGTCAGTTTCCCTCGCAGGTGACCTGGTGGAGGGCCTGCTCTGCTGCAGACTCTTGGGCCCCTGGATGAGGCCCCCAACCTCTCTGGGCCGCAGTCTCTTCACGTGTAAATTAAGAGGATGAAGCTACGCATCCTCCAAAGTCCCTTTCTCTTCTAAACATTTCGCAGTCTTCTTGGTGCTCTGTTAAAGTCACTTACTTTTTCTTTTTGGGGGCTATTTTTCAGAGTGGGGGCTGGAGGTTGGGAGTTGGGTGCCAGCAGCTCTGAAACCCTCCCTGGGCCTTGGGCTAGTAGGGATTTGGTGGTTTGGTCCATAGGGCCAATCTTGGCTGTCCTGCTTCCTTACCCCTTGAGCCCCCTGTGGCCTGCCAGCCAGGAGGTGCCCTGTTATTACTGGGAGGTCCTGAGCAGCAGACAGGGAGGTCAGTGTTGCAGCTCCCGGGAGACCCTAAGGGAGTGGGGACCAGGCTGCTTTCTCTGGGAAGAAGTGCGATGGGGCAGTGAACCTGATAAGTGTAGTAGTCCCCTGATGGAATAAAGTCTGTTACTTTCATCTGGGGAGTTTAAGAAATTTTCAAAGATACTCAGATGTTTAGAAACAGAAGAATCTTAAAGAACAACTCTTCCAATATGTTTCTATTTGGAATTTGGGCTAGAATCCAGCTCTTCTTGACTTTTGGGTCAAATCTTTTTCCTTTGTGCCATGCTGGATTTTTAATTTGGGCTGCTGGCTGGGGGATAAAATGAGCTGTCCTATATTCAGGGTAGAGATCAATAGCGTGGTAAGGCATGAGTGAACTTTCTCAAGGTGCTAACGTGTGTCAGGAGGGAAGGTTGGAAGGGAACCCAGAGGTGTGGACATTCTGTTCCCCATCTGCTCCTGTTTCCCACCAAGAGCAGCAGGAAGAGTCACGCCCTGGTCCAGCTTGGCCCCAGGAACACAGGGGTACGCATTACCTGGTCCTTCTGCTGATCGGAGATTGAAGACAAAGCTGCCAGCAGGCTGCTCAGCAGCCTGGCGGTACCACAGAGGGAAGTGGTCCATGGTGAACACACTGGCCTCATCCTCAGGAGTCAGGAACTTTCTGCAAAGAGAAAGATTTGGTACCTCCTCCCAAATCTGGGAACATGTTTATCCTTTTCTCTTTTTTTCACACAAGGTTATCTTGGCTGGGCCAAGAAGAGAGATTCATCTCTGTTTTGGTAGAGTTGCAGGTAGAAAATAGTAGTCCCTAGACTGATTTTACCCCAGACAACGTTCCCCAGCAATTCCTGCCTTTTCCAGAATCAAATGCTGTTGCACCTGATGGTACACTAGTAGCTAGAAGAGGTAGAGAGCCTGTATTGTGAAAGGAGACTTTTTTTTTGTTAAACGAAAACTCCTTTGCCTGCAGGGTTTATTTCTTTTGGATATACCCTAATTTCTTTTTGTCTGGCTAATTGGCATGTCTGAATGGGGAAATTGCATAGTGAATTCTATCACTGCACGAATAGAAGGGCATAAATTCCCCCAAAATGGTTACTTCAAAAGTCATTGCCTCTAGGGTTTAGAATGCATTAGGAGTTATCTTTTTCTTGAGCAGCTTTACCTTGCTAATTATGGTTTTGCATTCCCTGAACACACAGCAGCCAGCAGAAGGGAGTGTTGGTCCAGAAGCAGAGTGGGAGGCAGGGAGAAGCTGGTTTGTGGATTAAAAAAAGACACTGTAGATAACCCACAAGGTGGATAATTGAAGTTTGATTTTAAGAGAGGTTGGCTTACATATTTCAGAAGCTACCTGCCTTGTTGCACAGTTCCTGAGCTCTCCAGTCATGTCACAGTCTTGGTGAAGGGAGCCCTTTGGAATTGCGCGGTGCTCGCAACATTTGTGGTGGCTGCCTTCGTAAGCTAGGAGGGTCTCTCTGTACTGAGATTTCCCTCTTCCATTTCCTAGAAGCCTTTCCGAGAGGGTGCAGGGAACTACCGGGGTGCTTTACCCCCTTCATACTGCCAGGTGTGGTTCACCCTGTCCAACTGTGGCCAGACAATGACATGGGTATGCGATCTTCTGAGTGGGGGCGGAAGTTTAAGGGGATGAGGAGGTACAATTGGGTGGCCAGCTGGAGGGGTAGTGAGTGTGGGGAGGTCAGTTCCCCACACTGTTCAAGGCCTTTGGGTGAATCTACAGTTTGCCCACCAGATTTGGTCCATTGAGTCATTTGCTGTGTCTAACTAGACCATGGAAAGGGTTAGCGAGGTGGAGGGCTCTCCTCCGTTCACCTCTCTGGGAGGGAGGGGACGTGGGGAGAGAGAAAAGCAACTTGTTTTGTTCTCCTAGAAAACCTCAGCTTTCTAGCAAGGGTGGATCTGTCAGAGTTCTGGAAGAAGCTCATAGATGGCGCTCCGTGGCTGCGTGTGTTTGGATTCAGTGAGAGGAGCAGTGAGCGGGTGGGATGCAAGGACCATGGGGTGACCCTCGGCTGTTCTCCTCCAGTGCCTGCTGGCCTCTGCCTGTTTGAGTCTCATGGTTTTTGTGGTCTGCGAGCGGTAGGTGGCTCTGCTCTCCCAACCCCCAGCCAGCCTGCTTCTCTGGCTCCCATCCTTCCTTTGTATCCTTGGTAGGGGAATACCCTGGCAAGTTGGTCTCCCAGCATCCAGGCTTCGCTGGGAGCAGGGTCTCTCACCTTCAGCACTATTGACATTTTGGGCAGACAACGGTTGTGAGGGTGTTAACACCATCCCTGGACTCTGCCCACTAGCCTTTCCCCCATCCTCTAGCTGTGACAACTAAAAATATCTGTACACATTGACCAATGTCCCTGGGGTGGGGATGGGGGAAAATCACCCCCAACTGAGAATTGCTGGCTTAGGGGATGTGTAAGTTGTCATCAAAGGAGGGGACACAGCCAAATGATTTAACTTTTCACATAGGGACTGGTCCCAGGGGGAAAACAACTTCTGGGTTTCCTTTTGTGGAAGTGATTAACCCTTCCAAGGTTAGTGTCCCAGCCACACTCTTGCCTGACTGGGCCACTCTCCCTCCTCTCCCGGGGACACCTCCAGGATGCATCTAAGCCTGGTTGAGGGTTACTTTTCTGACTCTCCCAATCTGCAAACCACAACCCTTCCTCCCTCCATGCACTCCTGGCCTCTGAGAGTCTGCCTGTCCACGTGCCACAGGAAGACCCAGGAGGGATCCCTCTCCTGGGGTGCCCAGCATGACTTACTTGTCAGAGACCTTCTCGGAGCCCACAAACGAGGTGCTTCTGAGGAGGCCGGCCCGGGTGCCCAGGAAGGCCATGTCCACCATTTCCTCGGACTCACTGTGAGGCAGACAGAGCGAGTGTCATTACCAGGCACCGCAGCGACAGGTCTAGGAAGGGGGCACCAGGAGCCCGGGGAAGACCTGCAGGCCTCTCCTAGTGCCTGGCTTGATCTTTCTGGGGTGGGGGTCAGGGGGCAGGCAGACCAGTTGCTCAAGGGGTTGCACACACATGCACTGGCATCATGTTTGTTACATCTGGTAGACCTGGCTGCCCTAGGCAGCACCTTCCCTTGTTAATAAGGTCCTCTGGGCCTCTGCCTTTCTGCCTTTTTCTTTTTCTTTTTTTGACTCCTAATTTGTCAGGTTTTGGAGTAATTGTCTCTGAAAGACAGAAGGGATTCAGGAAAAGAGATGTTGTTTTGGAACCTCAGGAACAAGAACTTCTTATGACTGACACAGGACACGTCACAGTTTTAAAACCCTTTTTACATGTTTAATTTATTATTGAAATGGGAAAGAAGGAGGAGCAGACATGGTCTGCATCCACCCATGCGGACCTGGCGGACTTTATAACCTGGCCAACGAGACTGGAGAAAGAGAATCCCTCCGCTAGCTGGGGTGTGACTACTCTCTCTCATGGTCTTGGGCTGCATTTCCACGGCGATGGCACCAGCATGGGAATTATCGCTGCTTTTTCTTAACATTTCAGGTTTTTTGAGATAAAACGGACTTAAAATTGTAAGATTTTTAAGTGTTCATCATGGTTATTTGATCTATGTATACATGGTGAAAGGGTTCCTCCCATCTGGTTAAATACCACATCCATCATACCAGGCATGTATCTTTTTCTGGTGGGTGAGAATATTTAAGTTACACTCTCAGCTAATTTCAGTTATATAATACAGTGTTATCAAGCACCACCGCCATGTGTTATTAGACCCTTAGGCCTTCTTCCTCTTCTGGCTGAGAGAGTGTGCTGACCTCTCTTCCCCGAGCAGCCACAGCAATACTTTCCTTCTTTCTGTTTCTGTGACTTTGACTTGATTTTGTTTTACTCGTTTATAGATTCTACATGTAAGTGACGTCATGTAGGATTTGTCGGCCTCTGTCTGGCTTGTCTCTCTTAGCATAATGCCCTCCAGGTTCATCGAGGTGGTCACAAATGGCAGGATTTCCTTTCTCATGGCTGAATAATATTTCATTGCATATACATATATAACACACTTTCTTTGTCTATTCATGCATTGAAGACATGTTGTTTCCATATTTTGACTATTGTAAATCATGCTACAATGAACATGGGGGTGTAGATAGCTCTTCAAGATAATGGTTTCATTTCCTTTGGATAAATAATCAGAAGCGAGATCATTGGACCATATAGTAGTTCTATTTTGAAATTTTGAGGAACCTCCAAACTGCTGTTCATAGTGGCTGCACCAATCCGCATTCCCACCAACAGTGCACAGGCTTCCCTTTTCTCCACATCCTCACCAGCACTTGTTGTCTCTTGTCTTTTGGATAACATTCTAACGTGTGAGGTGATGCCTCACTGTGTTTTTGATTTGCGTTTCTCTGATGATTACTGATGTTGAGAACTTTTTCGTGCAACTGTTGGCCGTTTATAGGTTTCCTCTGGAAAAATGTCTATTCAGTTCCTCTGCCCTTTGAAAGAAATCAGATAGTTTTGTTGTTATTGAGTTGTGTGTGTGTGTGTTTTAACATATTTTGGATAGTAACCTCTTATCAGATATGATTTGTAAATATTTTCTCCCATTCTGTAGGTTGCCTTTTCATTTTGTTCTTTTTCTTGCTTAATTGCTGTGGCTAGGACTTCCACTACCATGTGGAATAACATCGATGAGAGCCGACGTCCTTACTTTGCTCCTGATCTTAGAGGAAGAGCTTTTAGCTTTTCATTGTTTTTGAATATGACATCAGCTGTGGGCTTGTTATATATGGCTTTTATTTAATTACTTCTAACTTTATTAATATTCATGCCCCTAGCCCAATTTACTACACGTTATTACCCAATTTCTCTCAGTACATAGATCAGTGGTTTTAGTGAGTGTACAAGGTAGGCAATACCCAAACCATTGCCAAGGGGAAGGTTTTTGTTTGTTTGTTTGTTTTGTTTTTGTTTTTTTAATCAAGGCTCAGCTGTGTGGCTATTGGGGTTTCCCTAATGGGATTCTGTGAAGAAGGCTGTACCTGCGACATTCAACTGATAGCACCTGGAGCTGGATTAAAGCACTTGATCTACGGTCTGGAAAACCACTGAGGAAAGGGTCTGGAAATGCAGGCAGGGTCTGCGTGCCCCCCTCTGATGTGGTAGAAACAAGAATTTCTGGGTGACTGTTTCTTTAAAAAACTTCCTGATGCAATTAAAAAAAAGATTTATTTATTTATCTGAGAGAGAGAGAGAATGAGTGGGAGGGAGTCTTAAGCAAACTCTGCAGTGAGCATAGAGCCAGATCTCACGACCCTGAGATCTTGACTTGAGCCAAAACCAAGAGTTGGACGCTTAACCAACTGCACCACCCAGGCACCTCTGATATAATTCTTTACTCAAAAGTAGTAGAGATTAGTCTAATGAGACTCCTGTACCCATCAGTCAGTTTCAACGATTACCAGCCCATGCCAATCTTGTTTCATCTACAGCCTCCCCTGGCCCCTCAACTAGATTATTTTGAAGCAAATCTCAGATATCATTTCATTGGTAAATATTTTAATTTCTATCATTAAAGTATAAGGAATGAAAAAAATCCTTAGTGTCATTATCATACCTAACCCCCTCCCCCAATTCCTTAATAGCATCAGATAATTCAGTAATCCACAACCCTTTTTTTAAAGCTTATTTGAATCAGAATCTGACTAGGGTCCACAAGTTCATATGTCTCTTTTCTTTCTCTCTCTCTCCTATGTAGATCTGGATCTAGACATTTATACTTATTGAACTGTAATCCACTTGCCATACAATTCATCCATTTAAAATGTACAATTAAATGGTTTTTAGTATATTCACAGAGTTGTGTGGCCATCACCAATTTTAGAACATTTTCATCATCCCCAGAAGGAACCCCACACTTATTAGCAGTCATCTTTAGTCACTTTCAACCTTTCTCTCTCCTCTCTCCCTTCCTTCTTTTTTCCTTGCAATTTATTTGCTGAAGTAGGTCATTTGTTCTGTAGAGTTTCTGCATTAGCTGATCACAATGTTGTGGTGTTAATTAGCATGCTCTCTTGTCCCCTGTATTTCTTATAAACTAGCAGTTAGACCTACTGCCTTGATTATTATAGGTTTGAGTTATTATAGGTGATGTGTTCTTGGTCAAGAGGCACACACTATCTGATTGACGAGAGGTTGCAAAATAGGGATATTCCTTGATTTCTTCCTTATTTTATTTGTACCTAAAATCCTTGTATAAGATAAACTTCTCATCAATATGGTTGGTTGTCCTGAGATGCAACTTGTACAGGGGGGTCAGGATAAACAATTGAATCTCTGCTTCGTCACCAGTTTTTAGAATAATGAGTTGGTTTCCTAACATCTTCGGAAGATGACCAAAAAGGTTTTTTTTTTTTCCTCCTCAGTATCTTTATGAACATAGGATTGAAACACATTTAATATTATGTTTTAATCCATCGTAGTTGTCACTACTTACGCTGCTCTAATTGTCCCACTTTAACCAGTGAGAGCCACTTCAGGTTGGTTCCGGCGTCCCCCAGCCACAATGCTATGATAGTCTTTAGCAACTTCCTCCTTTTGGCTATAGCAAGATGCTCCTGCCTCATTTTGTACACTTCCTGCCCCTGTCCTGAAATTAGACATTTCTCCAAGGGTTGGTGACTCATTTTAATGAGGACTTCTTAATATGCACATTGAAAGTCCACAGTCGTGCTCTGGGGTGCTCATTGAGGTTGGTCTTTTCCGTGGACAGGGCCAGGATATCCTTTTTATTTCTTTCAGAGAAAACACATCACGAGTTCATTGATATTTCCAATTAATATTCAGCAGTACATCTTAACATCTTTAATTAAAAAAATTTGCATCTCTTTTCTTTGCTGAAAACCTTGGTTCCTAATGACATTAACATAATACTATTTGCTCTATCCATCTATATACTTTGAGAATAGCAGTGCCAATATTGTTTCTAGCAATGTAGTTATTTATTTATTTTTTTAAAGATTTTATTTATTTATTTGACAGAGAAAGAGACAGCCAGTGAGAGAGGGAACACAGGCAGGGGGAGTGGGAGAGGAAGAAGCAGGCTCCCAGTGGAGGAGCCTGACGCGGGGCTCAATCCCAGGACTCTGGGATCATGCCCTGAGCCGAAGGCAGATGCTTAATGACTGAGCCACCCAGGCGCCCCTGTTTCTAGCAATGTAGTTATTGAACACAGTTTAAGATTTTATTTATTTATTTATTTATTTATTTATTTATTTATTTATTTATTATGGTTCTGTGTTTTCAAGTCCCTTGAAAGAATTCACCTACGTTATGTCATGAACTTGATACACAAATGTGTTTATTTGTTTCATTTGCTTTTCAATTTTTGGAGCTTATTTATTTTATTTTATTTATTTTTTATTTTTTTTAGATTTTATTTATTTGACAGAGAGAGAGAGACAGCCAGCGAGAGAGAGAACACAAGCAGGGGGAGTGGGAGAGGAAGAAGCAGGCTCCCAGTGGAGGAGCCTGATGTGGGGCTCGATCCCAGAATGCCGGGATCACGCCCTGAGCCGAAGGCAGACGCTTAATGACTGCACCACCCAGGCACCCCAGAACTTATTTTTTAAAATCTAATTTTGTCTTATAATGATATAAAGCATTTACTTAGTTCCAAAGTCCGATATGCAAAATAAAGCATATTCATAAGCCTGTCTGTCTCCATCCTTGTTCTTTCACTCTGCCTAAAGTAATCTATTTTTGTTTTTTTGTTTATTTTTCCATTAAAAAATATATGTGCACATATGTATATACATACATGCATCTATGTTTACATATGTGTAAAAAACTATGACAATATATTTGCATCTCCTCTTTTTAAAAAAAATAGTGGGGGTATTATATACATTTTTCTCCATTCGTGGCACCATTCCTTTGCAGAATGCAGATTTCTCATTTTTTACGGTTCCATAGTATTCCATTATGTGGATCTACCATGATTTATTTAACTAGGCTCCTACTGATGGATTTAGGTTATTTTCTGTCCTTCACTGTTACAAATGGAGCTGTAACAAAGAGCTCACGTATATATCTTCTCCTATTTTTACTAGTATATCTTTGGGATACATTCTTAGAAGTGGCACTGCTGAGTTAGAGTGTAAATGTATATGTAATTTGTTAGATATTATCAAATTCTTCTCCATAGCCTTTGAAACATTTTGTATACCTACTGACAATATACACAAGCCTGATTCCCCACAGCCTTGCCAGCTGTGCAAGGCAACAAATTTAGATGGTTATGAATCTGATAAGTGACAAATATAATCTTGGTACAATTTTAATTTGCATTCCTTTTATTATGAGCTAGACTGACCATTTCTTCATATATTTAAGGACTATTTGTATGTATTCTCTGAACTGTCCATATTTTTTGGTACTTTTTCCTGTAGAGTAGTTCGTTTTTTACTTCTCTATTTTTGAAGTTCTTCATTTGTCATGAATATACAACGTAAGGATAGTAAGCTTATAGTTGTTATATAAGTTCCAAAGATTTTTCTGGTTTGTCATTTCTGTTTTCACCTTGCTCATATTTTAATTTTTGCCAAATAAACATTTTTATGCTGTTAAGTTTGTCAGTCATTCTCTCATTGCTTCTGAATTTTGAGTCATCATTGGGAAAGGTTTCCTAATTCCTAGATTTTAGAGCAATTGGCTCATGTTTATTTTGTTTTGTTTTGGTTTTTTTTAGAACTTATATGGTTTCATTTTTTTTACATTTAAATCTCTGAGTCATTTGGACTTTATCCAGGTGTATGGTGTGAGGAAATAATACAATTTTATCATTTTCCATATGGCTCTCAAACCAGTTATTAAACAGTCCATTTTCCCTGGTCTGACATGATGTCTTTCCACATGCATTTAAATGAATCTCTGGATTCTCTATTTTGTCCCCTTGGTCTGCCTTTTTATTCATGTGTCAATACTATACTTTATAAATTATAGAGATTTTGTTATATGTTTTAATATGTTGGTAGGACCAAACTTCTTTTGTTGCTTTTCTTTTTCAGGGATTTCTTGAATATTCTTCCAAATAAACTTTATAATCCATTTATCTGGATCCAGAAAAATACTGATGGCATTTTTATTGGGATTACATTAAATTTATAAATTAACTTAGAGAGGATTAGTGTCTTTGTGATGTTGATTCTTCCTACCCCAAAATACTGATATCTCCCCATTTGTTCAAGTCAATTTTGGGTCTTCTGGGAGTATTTTATAATTCTTCTTATGTAAGTTTTAGGACATATCTTATTGTTTGTACCTAGCTGTTTCATTTTATTTTTTGCCCTCTTGAACATTTTCACATGATATTTTTTATCTAGTTTTTGTTTGCATAGATAAAGGATATTAATTTTTGAATATTCATGTTATATCCTGCTACTTTTGTTTATAGTAGCTTTCCTATAAATTCCTTTGTGGCTTCCAGATATATAATCTTATCACCTTCTTAAACAGAGATAATTTACTTCACCCTTTCCACTTCTCATTGCTTCTAGGTGCATTCTCTTGTCTGGCTCCACTGACTAATACCTTCCAACCTTGTTAAATAGCAGTAGGGATATGGAAATGCCTGCCTTAGTCCTGTCTTTAGTTGAGAGAGCCTCTAGCCCCATTCATGTGTTGACTTTCAGGCTTAGGTCAATTTTCGGGGGAAGATTTTTATTTTTAAGTAATCTCTACACCCAACGTGGGGCTTGAACTTCACCCTGAGATCAAGAGTTTCGTGCTCTACTGACTGAGCCAGCAAGGAGCCCCGGTCAATATTAATTGTATTGATTAGTTTTTAAAAACATACACGGATAGTAATATTTGTTCAAATGTCTTTTCTGCATCTATGGGGGTGATTATATGATTTTCCCCTTAGCTTTATTGTTGTGCCATTTTATATTAATTCTCCAGGTCTTCTTTTCTAATATACACCTTGGTTAAGAGTATATTTCTTCAGTGTTTCTCAACACTAAAAATGTCTCAGACTAATCTCTGAATTTGGAAAGATGAAGACCATGCCCCGTCTCTCCAAATCAGTGATCCAGTCCCCTAGACCTCAGAGCCAGGCTGCCCGGTTTTGACCCCAGCTTTGCCACTTGTGAGGCATATGACCTTGGGCAAGTTGCTTATCTCATTCTGCCTTGGTTTCCTCATCCACAAAATGGGGATAATGATAGTACCTATATTGTAAGGTGGTTATGAGGCTCACTAGATTAATATACACCAAGTACTCTGAACAGCGCTTGGCCTGCTCTATTCTTTTTTTGTTCTGTAGTTTTGTTGAATTTTGTAAAGATAATACATTCACATGGTTCAAAACTGTACCAAAAAGTTATACAGTGGAAAGTGTCCCTTCCCTCCCTGTTTCAGTTACCCATTTTTCTAATGAGAAGCAACCAATGAGAACTCTTTCCTATTTGGCCTTTCATAGATATTTTATGTACACACATGTACAGATATACTATGTTTTGCCTCCCTTTTATAGAAATGATATCACACTGTGCACAGCGTTCTGCATCTTGCTTTTTTAAAAAGGTGATTGTTTTATATAAAATTCTGTTGTTTTCATTAGGATCGCATTAATTAACTTGAGTGTCTAGGGGAGGTTTGACATCTTCATGATGCTAATGTTGAATCTTCCTATTCAGGAACAAGGTGTAGTCCACTGCATTCTTGACCTCATTAGTTTCTTGCACCCTCCCAACACGCATGTGCGTGTCCACACACACACACACACACACACACACACACACACACACGGACAAGCCATTCATTTCTTCTTTCTACCTGTCCACTAAATATGATAGCACCAGGTAAATGTCAGCAAAGGGAGTGAGGAAATTTAAGTCACTGGGAAAGACCAAGGCCAAGCTTGTACTTCATAGTTGTCTTGACCTTACTTGCTGGAAACTGGGTCCTGATCTACTTGAACTACTTTTATCAGGGCACTTGGCGAAGGGGCTCACACAGCTACAGCCCGACCTCAGAGAGGTGTTCTTGGAATGAGGCTACTGCAGTGTGGGTGGGGGATCTGGACCTATGCCCAGGAAACCTGCACTTGGTGTTTTTCCAGAGGGGAGAGCGGCAGCATGTGTGGGGTGTGGAAGCTGTGCCAAGTCCCTGCTTTACGGGGCCGTGGGAAGGTAGCTCTCACTCCCCCAACGTCTTCCCACTGTCATCACATACATCTCGGACCAGGTTGTCTCCTGAGCTGCCAGCCAGGTAGTGGGAGGGACCCTGACTCAGCCAAGGGAATCCTGGCGGCTGGAGCTGCTTCCCCTCTCAGAACCCTCAGCCCTGCCCCAGACATACTCAGAGGCGTTGAGAGCCAGCGCTGTCCAGTAGGCCTCCATGGGGGCTGTCACCACTGCATCAAGCAGTACCTCCCGCACCAGCTCCTCGTCGCCTGGGGGCAAAATAAAAGACCAAACCACTTATTTCCTCCATGATGATGAACACAGCTCATCTGCCCTTGAGAGGAACCCTGAACGTAGGGAATGGAATGTGCCTCAGAAACACATGTCTGGGACTCGTGAAACTATCTATGTGAGCTTGAGGAAGTCATGTTGCTTCTCTCAGCCTTCACATATTCGATCCCAAACAATATGTGAGTTGGTCTTAGTGATTTCTAAGTCTCGTCCTAGTTCTGGGACTCTGTGAGATTAGAACCCCTAAGTGACATCAGACCTTGCCCTGAGCCCACGCCACCTTCTCTCTGCTGCCATCCCTCTGCAACTTGATCATCACCTTCCCAACACACTGGCCTTTTGCCAGGTCTGTGAATTCGAATTTGCCTCAGAGCCTCTGTGCATGCTGTTCCTTGGTCTGGATGCTTCCCCTCTACTCTTTGCATGGGTGGTTCTTTTCCTCTCTTTAAAAAAAAAGTATTTACTTTTATTGAGGTGAAATCTACGTAACAAAATCAAGCAATTTAAAGTATACAGATCAGTGGCATTGAGTACATTCACAATGATGTGTCCAGGTCCACATTTTCTTCACCCCCAAAGCAAATCCTGTACCCATGAAGGCACTCAGGTGGATCTTTTTCATCCTCAGCATAAGTAACACCGTCTGACAGAATTAGGCACTATACAGGATCCCATACAGCGTCTTACTCATGGCACTTACCACAGTTTGAAATACCCTACATCTACACACACATGCTTGCTTCTTCATTGTGTGGTTTCTCCACTAGATTACAAGCTCTCTGAGAGTAAGGGCCTCGTCTGTTTGGACCATCTCTCTTTTTTTTTAAAGATTTTATTTATTTATTTAACAGAGACAGAGACAGCCAGAGAGAGAGGGAACACAAGCAGGGGGAGTGGGAGAAGAAGAAGCAGGCTCATAGCGGAGAAGCCTGATGTGGGGCTCGATCCCATAACGCCGGGATCACGCCCTGAGCTGAAGGCAGACGCTTAACAACTGCGCCACCCAGGTGCCCCTGTTTGGACAATCTCTATAGGTTCAGTGCCCACCCCAGGCCTGACACAGTGTAGGTACTCAGTACAGATTTACTGATGGAATGAATGAATGTGCAATGTGTGCCCTGTTGGGCCAGCATGGAGGCAAAGTCTTCCTTGGGGGTGACACTTAGGTGTCAGCACAACCCATTTCTCTTCCAAAGAGGAAGAAGAGGGACCCTGCTAAGCGTGTGGCCCTGTGATTTCACCAGTTGCTTCTGTGCTGGGAAATTTAAGGTTAGCCTGAGGACCAGGCACTGGCAAACACTCACAGACCACAGGCTACAAGACACCATCTGGCGGAATGCTCTCCTTTGCTGAGATGAGGACTTTGGAGTACAGAGCATCAGCTACCGGGTTGGGGGCCTGCTCCTAGGTGGTGGTAGGGACAGATCTATGGGCAGGCTGATGCCCTTACACTGTATGTCTCCTCGGAGCCCTAATGGTGCCCAGGTGAAAGAGGCTCAAAGTGATCCCAGTCCCTGATGGGGGATACACTCATGCTGCCACAATGCCAGGATCACAGACAACTTCTTGGTCCCATAGTGAAGCTGGTTCTGCCTTTTTCTTTGAAAATCTCTCTGTTCTCCCTAAGCCATCGGTAAGTTTGAGGGATAAGGCTACTTGGCAGTAAGTAAATTCCTCAGTGGATCAGCCATTTGCAACAACATGAATGGATGTGGACAGTATAATGCAAAGTGAAATAACTCAGTCAGAGAAAGACAAACACCATATGATTTCACTCATATGTGGAATTTAAGAAACAAACAAACAAAGAAAAAAGAGACAGACAAAAACAGACTCTTAACTACAGAGAACAAACTGATGGTTACCAGAGTGGAGGCAGAGGGGAGGATGAGGGAAACAGGTAATGGGGATTAAGAGTGCACTTATCGTGATAAGCACCGAGTAATGAATAGAATTGCTGAATCACTATACTGTACACTTGAAACTAATAGAACACTGTATATTAATTATGCTTGAATAAGAAAGGTTATAATGATAATGTAATAAAATGTCAGTAATTCAGCACTTTAAAAAAAACACATCAAGACCTTACCCATCAAAGTTAGTGTATTTTTTTCTGATTTCACTTTAAATTTGTTTATGTTATTTTTGATAAGTGGCATATTAAAACTCACGTATAGTCAAATTTTGGAAAAAAGGAAAGGAAAGGAGAAAAGAGAAAAGAAAAGAAAAGAAAAGAAAAGAAAAGAAAAGAAAAGGCCCTCCATGGGCAGGCCCGGCACTTACACTGTAGGTCTGGGTCTTCCCCTGTCAGGAAGCGGACCATGGCCTCCAGCTGGCTGAGCTTCCGGTGGTCGGGGTCGATATCTGTGATGCAGTAGATCCTGCAGCCCAGGAGAGTCAATGTTACCTCAAGAAAATTCCACCTTTCTCCCTCCCATTCTCTACACCTCCCATACAGCGACTTTCCCACTTACCAGTCACTGGCCAGGGTCAGATCTGGGTGAAGCAAGTCGTGCAGGCCTGAAACCAAAGGTCACGCTCAGTATGACGCTCGATCACTGTTGTGAGGATATGCGCCTGAACCGTTTACCAACAGCCTCCAGGAAGCTTCTCCAAGGAAGGGCTATTTTATTCCTCCTTATTCTCAGCTCAGAGTAGGGACTCAACCAATAGGCTGGTGCTGGGTTTGTACAGATCATGCCTTTGTCCATGTTGCTCTTGCTTCCTCAAATGCTTGTTCTTCCCATTGTCTCCTGTCCAAGTCCCACCTATTAGAATCTCTCTGAAAGGAGCTAATACTTCAAAACCAGTGATTCTGGGTTCATTGTCCCCAACTGAGCTAACTGACCCACCCAAAGAAGAGCCCAGAGATGCGCCATATATGTTTTGTGTAATCTCTGTAGCCTCCGGCTGCTCCTGCACTAACCGTGTGCTCACTGCAGGGTTGTGGATTGAATGAAGGGAGGAACAAATGCCCTACTGAGCACCTACTCAGTCCTCAGGAAGGCACCATGGAGGCCCCGGGCAGTTTGGTCATTTTGGGGGCAGTGGGAGACAGAGAAGGAGAGCGGTCCAACATCACAGACGTTTGTCGTGAAAGGGTGAATGCAGGGGTCACATGGGAGTATATGTGGCTGGGCACAGGGGGTCTGCCAGTGATAGCTCCCAGAAAAGTGACATGACCAAAAAAAAAAAAAATCCAGAATGCCACTGAAGGTCCTTCTGCAGTGAGCAATCTGACCTGGCATTTCTAAATAGGTTCCTCTGGCAGAGATTTACAGGAAGGGAGAGTCGAGGAGACCAGTTGGAGGCTGCTGTGATTGTTCAAGAGACAGGTGACAATGACAGGGTGGCAGCAGAGAGATGGACAGATGGGATGCACTCAAGAGACGATAAGGGAAGAATGGCCAGAATGTGGCCATTAGACGAACTGCGGCCCCACTGCCCCAAGACTTCCTGAGACATCCCTGAGCCCTGGATATTGGTTTTGTGCTCTCCAGGTGCTCAGGCAGCTGGAGGTCAAGAACAGGCTGGGTTAGGGAGGGTGGGGCCCTTCTCTCCCACCCTTCTCCCCGTTTCTCATGGCCCGTCTCAGTTCATGTCCCATAAGCTCCCTGCTATGGGTTGAGTTGTGTCCCCCAAAAAGATATGTTGAAGTATGGACCCCAGTCCTTGTGAATGTGACCCTATTTGGAAATAGGGACTTGGCAGATGTAGTCCAGTGAAGATGAAGCCGTCAGGGTGGGCCCCAACCCAGTATGCCTGGTGTCCTTCTACAAGGTTAGAGACCCGCAGAGGGAGAAACCCTGTGATGAGGACAGAGGCTGCAAGTCAAGGAGTGCCTGGGGCTGCCAGGACCTAGTGAGGCCAAGAAGGCTCCTGCCCCAGGGGCGTTGCAGGGGCACGGTGTCCAGCAGTGCAAGAGAAAGCATTTCTGGTGTTGAAGCCTGTGGGTCTGCGGTGCCTTGTGGTGGCAGTCCTCGCCAGCTACCGCAGATTTGCTCCTTTGCTCTTCCCCGCCTCCTCCATCAGGCCTTCTGACAGGTCAAGTTCAGCTTTGTTCAGAGAAACACATCCCCCAGAGGCCCACCCCGCCAGGCCAGCAAAGCTTCCCACAATGGCACGTCCTTGGCTTTGAGGACTTTGACAACTGACTGGCAGCCCTGCAGACCACACAGACCCCTCCTCGCCAGGCAGCCCTGCTCTGAGAGTCTGCTCTCAAATCCGGGACCTGGGAGGCTCTGGCTCCGCCCCGGGGTTGGCCCTGCTCCGTGTCCCTGGAGAATCTACGTTTCCGTTTACGCTGCCCAGCAGTACCGGTACAGACCCACCGTCTTCCACAGATGTGTTCCCCAGGAGGATGTATTCTCCGTGGCCCCGAGACAGCACCACTCCCAGGCTGTGGGGAGAACAAAGAACACGCATCTCAGCAACAGCAGGGGCCAAGCAGCGCCCGGCCGCCTCCTTCCCTACAGACTTGAAGTTTGTGAGCTTTCTGCACCAACAAGTGGCCTGCATGACAAGCCCCCTGTTTTTGCCCTTGGCCTTGCAGTTTGTCCCCTCTAGAAGTGTTCTATTTTTTTCATGGGCCCTTCTTGCTGAGGACCCTGCACCAATAGAACGTCTAGGCCAGGAGCCCCCTCGGCTTCCATTTTAGTCAAGATTCATCCCAAACCTCTCAGGGACCTCCTGAACTGTGGAGAGGTTTCTATGTCTCAAGGAGTCCCAGAAATAGGAGAGCCCTTTCCTGCCCGGTGAACCCCATGATGCCTCTAAAAGACACGAGTGCCAGGGCCCCACCCGGAAATTCTGAGCCCATTGGCTTGGATGGGGCCGGGGCATGGGCAATTCTGCAAAACTCCTCAGGTAGTCTAATGCGCGGTCCAGGCCGAGCAGCCACTTTATTGAGAAATGAGGTAATTCAGAGATAAAAGCTATTTGTTTCCTCATCTGTATAATGCCTGGAATTGAACACCATTGGAAAGAACCTAAGACATTTTCAAATTCGATCTTTCACCTTACCATTGCTTACAGTGCATTGCTTTAAGGTCTTTAAGTAGATTATGTCCTTTATCCTCACAAGCCACAAAGAAATAGCTACTATTTTTAGCCTCCTTTTACGAGCAAGAATCAAAGGCAAAGCGCGGGGGAGTAACTTGCCGGAGGTCACACAGCCTGCTAGAGGTGGGGTGGGACCCAGCCCAGGTGGTCTGGCTCCATGCCCTGCACACTAGGATTCATTGGCAAAGCAGGTCTAGACCTCAAGTTTCCTGAAGGCAAACCTGGGGTTTTTTTGATTACCACAAAAATTGCCAGTTAAATCTGAGTAAATTCATTCCCCAGACCCTGAGTTGTTGGTATTTGTGTTCCAGCCACCCTCCCCCTTCCACACAACACGTGTGCCCCTCACCTGAAAGGTGTGTCACTGATGTCCGTGAAGAAGTAATCGTTGGTCAGGAAAAGAACTCTTTTCTAAAAGAAAGAAAAGGGTGTTCGCTGGAGAGAGGAGTGCCTGACCAGGCCACCCACCTCCTCACCGAATGCCTGGAGTTTTCATTGCTTCTGAGCCTCTTCCCTCATCTCCGACCCCTCACCTCTGACCACCAGGGACTTGCCTCACCTTGTTGACACCATAGGCAGGACCACCGCCAGGCCCAGCAAGCTGCGGCCTTGGGGGGCTGCCTGATAAAGGGACCAACGTCTACACCAGCACTGTCCCAGAAAGTGGCCGCTAGCCACGTGCGGCTATCACTTGAAATGCACCACTGAGGAAGTGAAGTTTTACATTTTAGTTAATTGAGTTAATATACATTGACATTTAGATAGCCAACGTGGCTAGGGGCTACTGTATTGGGCCACGCAGGACGGAGTGGATAGTGATGCTGGGGCTCACCCGGGACCGGAGAGGACACCGTCAGCTGGTGCTGAAAGCTTCTGGAGCTCATTCGTGTGCGTCCCACCTACAACATCCCCCTTTCTGGAATACAGCCGAGGGGGAGGGGACAACCGTCCCTCCACGAAACCCCTCCTAGGGCCACATCACCTTTTTACAACTTCTTTTTCCTTGCGAAGCTGCCTTGTTTTGGGCTTCAGTTGAATTTGTGTGAGTGAGGGCACCGGGGAGGGCCCACGTGGCTGAGGGCCGGGGCTGGGTACCAGGCAGATGTGGATTTAGGGCCAGCTCGGCCACTTACAGGCTGTGTGCTCTTGGGTGAGCTGTTCACTTCTCTGAGCATTAGCGTGTGCATTTGAAGTCAGGACCAACAACGACCCGTGCCTAAGGTTGCCGTGAGGCTGCGAGTGTGTTTTGCATGGATGGGGTGGGTCCGGGGAAGAGCAGGATTTGCTCTGGGTCTGTAGTTCTGTGGATTGTCCTGTCTGGTTATGCCGTTGGGAAAGCCACGGGTTGGGAAAGCCATGGTTGTAGTGGCCTCTGCAGCTGTTCTTATCCCCTTCATTTCTTTCTGGCTTCTCTTTCATTTTGGAAATGAGAGGAACATGTCAGAAGGGGACTCAGCGGGAGTGCGGTGGCAAAAAAAAGGTTTGTTTCTATAGGAAACCGGTTTTAGACCAAACCCGAATGAGCCGTTCTCCAGCGCTGGCCTCATCCCACGGGCTGCCCTCCTGCCTCCTCTGCCTCCGTCAGATCCTCTCTGCCGTCTGCCTCCCTCACAGCGGTCCTGGGGCAGTCGGCAGCCAGCTGGGCTGTGATGACCTTGGGAGCCTGCGTTCCAAGGTGGGGCTGGCTTGAGTGTCTGAACTGGAGATCATCTTTTTAGTTTTTCCTTTCTTTACTTATTAAAGAGAAAAGGCAAAATGCCCAGATCTTCAGTGTATTCTTCTGGTAGTTTTGATAAATGTATACAGCCGTATAGTTAATTACCTCCCCAATCAAGATATGAGTGTTTGCCTCCTCTAAAATCTCTTTGCCTTGGTCCAGGCCATCCCCACCCCGCTTCCAAGGGTGAGCTCTGTGCTGAATTCCATCCCTTAGACTAGGTTTGCCTGTTCTCACGCCATGTGCTCCTTTGGGTGTGGCTTCTTCTGCACAACGTAATGTCTCTAAGATCCATCTGTGTTGCCGCGTGTGTCGGCAGTGTGTTTCCTTCTGTTGCCGAGCAGAACTCTGACGGGTGGGACACTAGCTTGCCTTTATGCTCACCTAGTGGTCAGTCCCTTAAATTTCAGCAGAGAGTGTGGAATGGCATCTGTTTGCAGTCTGGGTTTGCGTTTCCTCTATGGCTGACAATGCATGTTTTCTTGTGTTTATTGGTCACGTGTATAATCTTCATTTGCGAAGAGTCTGCTCAAGTATTTTGCCCATTTTTTTGATTGGGTTGTTAGTCTTTTTGTTAACAATCTGTAGGAGCTCTTTATGTATTCTGCACACAGTCTGGGCCTTACGTTTTCATGTTCTTCATGGTTTGTCTTTAAATGAGCAGAACTTACTGCTTCTGATGAAGTCCAGTTTGTCAAATTTTATGTTTGGTGCTCTTCGTGTTTTGTCTAAGAAATCTTCAGATAACTTCAGGTTGTAAAGATTTCCCCCTGTTTTTTTGTAGAAGACTTACAGTTTTACCTTACCTTGAAGACTACAGTCCATCTCGAATTAATTTTCCTACGTGGAGTGCGACTTGGCTCACTGTTTATTTTCTTCATACGTTTATTCAGTATTCTAGCACCATTTGTTAAAAAGACTTTTCCTTTCTCCATTGATTTGACAAGCTGTCTTTGTTAAAAATCAATTGCTAATATGAGAGTTTATTTCCAGATTCTCTACCCCCTTGTCTATTCTTGCGTCAGTATCTCCTGCTTGGCTACCGTAGCTTTGCAGTCAGTTTTGAAATCGTGTAGTACGAATCATCCAAATTTGTTATTATTTTTCAAGGTTGTTTTGGGCATTTTAGGTCCTTTGCATTTTCATATAAATTTTAGAATCACCTTCTCCTGAAGTCTGTTCAAATTTTGATTGGGAACATGTTGGGTCTACAGATCAGTTTCCAGAGAATGAATGTCATGGCAATATGGATAACAACTTGTAAACATGGTTATATCTTTTTATTATTTTAATTTTTTTGATATTCTTTCTGCAGCGTTATGCAGTTTTCAGTGTAGAAGTCATTTATGACCTTGCTGAATTTATTCCGAAGTATTTTATGTTGTTTGATGCTACTGAAATTGGAACTTAAAAATAATTTATTTCCAATTGTTTGCTGACAATTGGAAATAAATAAATAATATAATATAATATAATGTAATAATATAATATAATTGATTTTTATAGTATTGGACGATTGGAAATAAATGTGTGTGTGTGTGTATAATACAATTGATTTTTATGGTATTGACCTTGTGTTCTGTCAACTTGCCAAATTTACCTGTTCGTTCTAGTAGTTGTTTTGCAGATTCTTGGAATTTTCTATGTAAACAATCATCTTGTTTGTGAATCCAGACAGTTTTACCTCTTCCTTTCTAATTTTTTGCCTTTTATTTTGTTTCCTTGTCTTACGGCAAGGACAGATCCCGGCAGGGTCCAGTGCAATGTTGAACAGAGGTGGTGAAAGCAGACATCCTTCCCTTGTTCACACTTTTAGGGAGAAAGTGTTTAATATTCCATCATTTGAAGTTAGCCTTTTCATAAATGCCTTTTATCAGTTTCCTTCTGGTTCCAGTTAAATTTTGTCAAATGCTTTTTCAGCATCTATTGAGATGACCATATGGCGTTTCTCTCTTATTCTGTTAATGTAATGAATTGTGCTGGCTGACTTCTGAGTGTCAGGTTAGCCTTGGTTACAGTCTTGGGAAAACCCCACGTGCATTACTGTTCCCATGCATCTTACACTTGCGTATGTTATACACCCTACAATCACATTTTTTGCCTAAAATAGTTGTTTTTTTGAGCATTTAAAAAAATTAAGTCATATTAATGTGCACATTTACCATTTCTAGAAGTGTTTGTTTCCTCATATAGATCTGAGTTTCCATCTGTGTCATTTTTCTTCAGTGTAAAGAACTTCCTTAAGCATTTCTTATAGTGCAGGTCTGACAGTGATAAACTCTGTTCTATTTTTTATAACAAAATGTCTAAATACACATCTTTTTGGAAGGATATTTTCTCTATACATAGACTTCTGGGTTGACAGTTTTTTTTTCTTCTGGCATTAAAATTTTTTATTTTATTGTTTTTGATGAGAAGTCAGCCATCATTCTACTATTGTTTTCCTGTAGCTTCTTTTAAGATTTTCCTGTATTTTTGATTTTCAGCAGCTGTATGATTTTCAGCCTAGGTGTGGCTTCTTTTCTTTTTATCCTGCTTGGGGTTTGCTGAAACTTTTGTATCTGTTGGGTGATGTTTTTCACAAAACTCAGCACATTTGGGGCGTTCTTTTTTCAAATACTTTCTGTTGCATTCCTTCTCTGTTCTTCTGGACGCCTTGGGACTTCCAAGGACATATGTCAGACCATAGATAACTGAGGGATAATTTTTTTTTCAAAATTTTTTTCAAAATTTTCTTTGTTCTTCAGAATGGATAATTTCTGTTTATCTGTCTTCAACTTCACTGTCCCTTTGTTCTTCAATCTGCTGATAAGCCCACCCGGTAAAAATTTCATTTCAGATATTGTACTTGTCAGTTTTAGCATTTCCACTTGGTTCTTGTGGTTTTATACTGTGTCAAATTAACTAAGCTGGACTTACACTTCCAGACTCACTTCCCTGTATGGTTCCAAGTTAGGGTTGGCCAAGAGAAGTCTTCATGAGGTTTGTGAGGCAGAAGTGAAGCGGCGGCCATTTTACATGCTAATGGTTAGTATAGCATACCAAGCACTTGCAGCTTGCTCTGAGCTGTTGGCCGACCTTCTTGGCACGGAGCAGCGGCCAGAATCAAAACTTCCCCAGCTGCCACTGGATCTCCTCCAGTTGCACTGAGATCTGGGCCTGGTGATTGTCTAGCTCCACGTGAAGGACACTCTCTCTTTCTTGCAGGTCGGCCATACCATTGTGATTGGAAGTAGTAGGAGACAGATGTGGGTTTTAGTTGTCCTCATGGTTCCTATTTTTTCTCATGGGTTTCTGTTTGTTCTCGTTTTCCCTTGGGTTTCGTTCAGCTTTCCTTCCAAACTGCTGGCCCTATTGACCTATGATGACCTCAAGCTCACCATCAGATGCAGAGACTCCAGTCTCACAGACTTCTCTCACAGAAATGACAGTCTTATAATGTTTAACCTCTAGAAAAAAACCCTGTATTTATATCACTTGTAGTGGACTTACTTCTTTGATCAAACCCCAACCATTTCTCTGCTGAAATTCTCCATCGATTCACTCATTCTGACCATCTTTTCTTCTAATTCCTTGTGCATATTTAACATACCTGCTTTTAGGTCCTTCTAATTCCAACAGCTGGTCATCTCTGGGTCAGTCTCTAAGACTGCTTTTTCTTTTAACTATGTGTAACATTTTCCAGTTTTTTCAAGTGTCTGATAATTGTTATTGTACACTGGCTATTGTGAAGAGTAGGCTGTAGACACTCTGTCTTCCTCTTCACAGTGTTGATTTCTATTTGAATCAGCAGATGAATAATTGGCCGGTCACCTTGAGCATGTGGAGGCTTGGATTCACATTTTTGTTAGAGTGGGTCTGTTTCAGCATTGTCTAGAGTGAATCTCCTGGTCTTGGGACATAGTCTTTACTCCTGAAGTGTAGCTCTTCTGTGCTTTCAAAGAAAATCCTGAGGTGTTTACCCAGCCTCTTCACCTCGGTGTGTCTCAGACTCCAAACCACCTTCACTACCGTAGGAAGCAGTTGAAATCCTCGTTCTGATTTTCAGCTCTTCAACTGTTGCTTTCCACTGGGTACTTAGATTTTCCCCTGTGTATGTGTAGTTTAAGGTTGGTCAAGAATTTGAGAGGAGTTTGAATACATATGTCCGGGCAAGCCCACCTGTGGATCCCTCATTTCTAGGATATCTTCCTTCACGTTCAGACCCTCTGAGAGTCCAAATTCTGTTCTTTGATACTTCAAGATGGTAACTATAGCTTTCTGTTTGAATTACAGCTGTTTCATTCAAGCAAACTGGGGCATGGCCTTCAGAAAAACCCCCACATAAATGTGTATTTCACCCAGTGTAGTTCCCTTGATTCAAGGGTTGAAGTCCCTTCAACCATTGTTTCTGCCTGCTTTTGGTCACTTTCATATGCCCTTACATGTTTGTTTTTTATATTTTGTCCAAATTTATAACTGTTATGTGCTGGAGGATTAGTCTATTGCAAGCTACTCTCTCATAACTGTAATCATAACTTTGAGATAATCTTTTAAAGCTGAGGCAAAGGGAAGAGAGAAGGAGTGGGGGTTTCTTTGAATCTCCGTGAAACAGAAAGAGAGAACTGGAGAGGTTTGGAAGATGAGAGTAAAGAGGCGTCAGAACAGTCTTCCCCTTTAATAGATTGCCTCCCTTTGCTGGAAAAAAACGTGTGTGAGTGAGTGAGTGTGTGACAGAGAGAGAATGAGAGTGCCACAGGGCACTCTAATCCTGGCCCCCTGAATCCAGTGCATAGGGATTAGAAGGCACTGGAGGAACACGGGGCAAAGCTGCCCTCACTGCCTGTGCCAGTTGTGCACGTGTGTGTGTGTGTGTGTGTGTGTGTGTGTGTACACACACCATATGCCCATCAGCAGGGCTAACTTGGAAGAACCTGAAGGCTAGTGAAGAACGCTGTCTGTCTCTCTCCCTCCCCCACTGCTAATTATTTGTTCTAAACTATCAAACAACATGAAAACGATAAAAAGAGCCCTGGACAAGATGCTCCAGGATACTTTGAAGTCTGTTTTTTCTTTTAAATGTGCCCCAGGACATCTGACCAGGATACTACTGATGGCTTGGAAATTATGACACCATTTACTGGTCCACATTTTGGGAAAAACAGCCTGTATCGAAATGGCAAATAGGAGGCCTGTAGGCCAAAGCTGGACTGCTTACAAGTTTGAGATCCTAGATGTTGGACCATGTTGTGTTTTTAATATTTTTGGAATTAAATGCATAACATTTAAAAATATGGATTCTTAGCTGTCTCCTTTAGATGGTACATGTAACTAACTGTTCAGTTCTCAGCACCCCCAGTACCAAGGTTTGTCTGTTTCTCTTCCTCACGTTTCTGAACATGGCCTATCTGGCCCCATAGGTTTTTGACTTAGTGAGTCCTGTTCTAAACCTTGCTGGGTTGCCACTACCCTCTTGGGAATGCCAACATAGTTGCCTGTTTGGTATTTAGGGGTGATGGAAAAAGGTCTGAATTGATCCATGGGAAGTAAGGATTCATGTAAAATCCCCTAAAGAAAACAACAAAATAGGTCACCACCTTCCAGGATGAGAACAGGTATTCCCACAATGCTTTAAGAAATCTTCCGTTGGTTTAGACCTGAAGAGTGTTTCTATTGAGGCACAAGCTTGTGAGGTGAGACACACCACTGAGCTGAGAGGGCCGGGGTAGACTGGCAGGCAAGAACATGACAGGACTGTCTGCAACTCTTAAAAAGAGAAGACATGTAGGGCAGACAGAGCAGTCGGTAATGAACAAAATGTAGCAACATCGGGGAGAGTGGCATCATAATAGATCAGAGCAGCGAGAGGCTGGGTACCACTGCAGTGGCCTTGTAGCAAAATGTCCTACACACAGTGCTGGTGCAGCAGCTTCTGAGCATGGAAATAAGGAGATGAAAGATTAGAGAGTTGAGTTATGTTATAATGACGTAGAGGGAGAAAAGGAGACAATGAATTTTAAAGATGGAAACAGAATTCTAAAGAGACTCTCGGGAAATCTTTAAGCTGGAGATTGAGCAGAGAATTCAGGGACACTCCTACAGAAAAGCCTTATACATTAGTGATTAAGAGCATGTGGTCTAGAATCAGCCACATGTGGGCTTTGCAATTAATCATCTAGGTGACTGGGCAACTTTTTAGCTTCTCTGAATTTCCTCATTATAAAATGGGGGTAGGATCATACATACTTCATATGGTTATGAATGTTGAGTGAATACTTACAAGGCGCTGAGTCCGGTTTCTAATAAATGTTAGCTACTGTTGTTATTATTATTGGTAGTAATAGTAGCAGTGGTACTACGAACACCTATGTGCTATGAAAGGTACATCTCCGTCATGGTCATGATCGGCATTACCCAAGTCCTTTATGTTAAAACACCCACATACCAGGAAGCTTTTGTTAAATTGCAGTTTAACCTGGGTGGTTTACGAGCAGCAATGAACACATTTCGAAGGGATGGGCAGAAATTTGAGGAGAGGTTCAGACTGTTTGGATCTGGTTAGGACTCTCCCTTGGTGGCTCTGAGAAGCATGAAAACAACATGAGAACACTGGGCACTGGGAGGAAAGGATGGAAGACACACGGTACTTACTTCATAAGTTGGTCTGAATTAGATATAGTATAGCTGTACTCTGATCTGTCTGGAAGTTGCTGTCTGCCACATGCATGTTAAATTTTTCATTATAGCTACCTTAAACACTTTGGCAGGGCTGAGCTAAGGAAGAGCTCTCTTGTGCGTGTCAGCAGGAGTCTGTTGGGATAAAGGTGGAGGTGCATGGAAGAAACCTCTACTTTTTTGGGATCAGGAAAAGGCGCTGCTAGAACTTGTGGCCTGACATCACTGATACTGCCCAGTTTGCCTAAAGGAGACCCTTCTCAGTCCAGAGTTTATAAAAAGCAGGCAGATGTCACACAAATCAGATACTGGTCCCAGTGAAATTCAGCCCATGTGTCTAAAGGGAATGCAATGAATTGCTTTTCCTTTCCGATGCTTTCTTGTTTGGCTTCCGTGGAGGTTTGTGTTTGTGGAAGAACTTGGGTCTAATTGTTGCAGACAGATGCCTGTGTTCTTTCAGCTGAGGCAGATGGGCAACAAGAGGAGGAGGTGGGGGTGGTTGTGAGGGAGGAGGTGACATTTGTAAATATGTCAAGGGACAATGCAAATTCAGCATAAAGGCAGTGGAACCTTTTAAATGAAAAGATGAAATGATCTTTCATAAATGATGCATGGATCTGGGAAGACAGCAATGGCATCGGTGATGGTATTGATTCTTGACCATCTGTAGTTAGAGTGGATTATTTTTAACCTCTTCCCCTAAAACTTGATTAATAAGAGTTGCTAACAATTTGCAAAATTAATTATCACTTTCTCTCTTTCCATTATCAACAACAAAAGGGCCAAATTGCAGGCAGCATTAGGAAGAAAGAAAAGTTGTAAATGCCTTGAGCTAACCTACTCCTTCTCTCAGTAGTCTCCAAAGAACTGATCATTTCTTGGTCAGATGTTTCTCTGGGGTTGATGCACGCTTTGATGTAATCTCTGCAACAAGCACTCAAGTCTTAAGCTCTAATTCAGCTAGGTTCAAATCCCTTATCACCACCCCAACCTCAATCAACTGGGATGTGCCTGCCCAGGGGGGACCAGACCTTAGTTCTGTCCTTTGAGCACCTTACCCCTTTGTCCAGTGGAACCTTCACATCCATAGAGAGAGAACCTGTTTCCCCATTGATCATGGCTGTTCTGAGCTTCAAGAGGAAAGATGATGGTATTAGTCCCCTAGCTCACACTGGAGGGTAGAAGGCATTGACCTTTATTGGCCAGATTGCAGGTGATCCCTAGGAGTACTTTCAGTTCTTCCCTTTTTCGTTTAAGTAGAATATGAGGAGGGAATATAGACCTGATTCTAGGTTCCATTTAACTTATAGTTTCAGACCTCCACCAAAATAATGCTCCCAAGTACACTGATGTATGAGAGAGCATAGTGCCATATTACTGAGACATAATTTCCTCTGGAATGAGCTACTGACCTCCCCCCGCCCCGACCCCCAGTCAGACTGAAACACCACTGGAACTCAACCTCTGTGACTTACAGACATGGCTCATTCCATTCCAGCACTCCCTGAGATTCATGAAGATACTATTACGTTGTTATCTTTGCTGGAAGAATTGCCCATTACAGAAATTGCTTCTGGTTTGGGCTTGGAAAGTCTCCACTGAGAGGAACAGAGTGGCCCCAGAGCTCACAGCCCCGCAGCTGGCCTGTGTGCTGGCTGCAGAGCTACACTCGCTTCTCTTCTCCTGTTCTCCCTACTCACGGTTTCAGCTCTGTCTTCCCACTCCACTTCGGAGAGATCCACGCTGTTGTAGTTGGGTTTGGGTTTCAGTTTCTTCCCCTCTCTGTACTGGAATGGGCAGGTTGGGAAGGAAGATGTGAGGTTAAACACAAGGCCCTGCTCAAGATTCATCTCTTCTCTGAAGCCTTACAGATATTTTCATAAAATCAAAGAACCTCAGTGATCCCTTAAGGTTACCTGGGCCAACCTTCCACCTGATGCAGCATTTCCCTTCCCAACATTTGTGACAGATAATCTCATGGCCTCTGAGCATTTCCCATGATGAGGACCTCCCTATTTTGAGTCCGCTTGTCCTAGTTTGGACAGCTCTAATCGTTAGAAAGCTCTTCCCCATACAGAGCTGAAATCTGGCCCCCTGTTACTTTTATCCATTGGTCTTATTGTTTCCCTGGAGCTACACAGAACGTTTTCCACCTGACAACTCTTGAGGTTTTCGAAGGTGCTTGGTTACTCCTGACCACACCTCTCCAAGCTAAACGTTCCCAGGTTGCAGACGCCTCAACTCCCTCTGAATATGCTCTACATTGTCAATGTCACTCCCAGAGCGGAGTGCCCAGGACGAACGTCAGTATTTCAGATGGGGTTCTGACCAGTGTGGTGTGTGTGTGATCTGCGTGGACCAAGGTATTACATCTTTTCAACATTATGTTTGAGCATTGGATATTTTGCAGAACTTTCCATGCATCTTAATATATTCGTCTTGTTAGTTTCAGCCCATTATTTAGAAGAATACTTTCTGACTACGAATTTTCTCCCTTAATGTATTATCCACACCTTCCAGACTTTGTGTCATCTGGTTTCTGTGTTTTCATCTTGTTGACAGAATTCTTGCATGGGACAAAGCCAAGGACAGACAGATTCTGCAGCGCCTAATAAAGACCTCCCTCCAGCTCGATATGGAGCCATTAATCAAGTCTTTGAATGTTATTATTTTCTGGTCCTGCCTTCCCCTCCTCCCTCTCTCCCTCTCTGATACCAAGACAGATTATCGTCAAGTTATCTGCCACTAGGTTGGCAGCACTTCCCGGCTTTAGTTTAATAATAGATCAAAAAAGGAAAGGGATGGTTTATTATCAGGGTAAATTAAGAATTAATCAAGAGGGCCTACTTTTAGCAGAATGAGGCCCCCGAAGATGCTTGAAAGGTTGAAGTCTCCTATCACTGTGTATTGTGCTTCTGCCAGTTTTTTGTTTTTCAAGAAATTGTCACCCTTATTTCTTGCCTATCTGGGAGGTTTGCACTATGACTGCCATAGAAGTATCCTCCTTGCTTTCTTCTCACCCGTGCTTGGATGATGTTCCCATTCCTGGCCTTCTGATGCCCGTCCTCACAACAAACAGCACTGCCCTCCCATCTTTTACATCAAATCTCTTTCTTTCGAGTAAGGTATAATATTCCTCATCATTGCTATTGTCTAAGTCCTGTGACACCTGAAAGATCATCTCTAGCTCCTCTTATTAAAACCATAATTCCACTTTGTATAATTACTCATACTTTGAGTGCTGACAGAAAGATTTCAGGCCAATAGTATGGCTCTTGACCCTCTTTCAGTTTGTTACTAGGAAGATCCCCTATTACTTTTCCTTTTTAAACTTAACTATTGTTCTCCTTAATACCTTTTTTATTCATAATAATATTTTTATTATATTATGTTATTCACCACACAGTACATCCCTGGTTTTTGATGTCAAGTTTGATGATTCATTAGTTGCGTATAACACCCGGTGCACCATGCAACACGTGCCCTCCTTACTACCCATCACCAGCCTGTCCCATTCCTCTCCCCCCTCCCCTTAATACCTATCACAAATTGGTAGTGCCTTCCTTAGGAATCTCATTATGTTGGCTTTACACGGTAATGTTTGCTATGTAATAATGATCTACATGGTAATTTTCTCTAATTGTTTCATTTGTGTGAGTCTATCTGTATATACTTTATTTCCTTCATTAGACTATAACCTTCTGTTTATAGCACTCTCAGAGCATAATAAGGTCAGGCGCCCAGTAGGTCTACATTCATCTAGATTATAAAGATGGTGACAGATAATTTTCTGATCAGTGCCCTTTAATTCTACCAGTCAGCTCCATGATTAACTTATTATTATTATTATTTTTACTAGTGAGTCATTTTGTTGTCCCTGGGGCTGCCCCCCACGGAACCTACTGGTACAGGTCAGTGACCCATTATGGGTTCAGATCTTGCCCAGTAGGGTCTGAGTTGGGAAGACAACATGGCTTTCAATGTGCCCTTGATCTCTCTACTATGAACCTCTATAGTTTGCCTTAAATAGCTCAATCAGTTGCTTTATGAACACTCAGCTTCTATCCATCTGAACCACACTGGAATGGCATGTGCTTTGGCTGATTTCTCCAAATGGCACCTGGGCAGATGAGCCTCTTAGTAAGCTCTCACAAAGGTGCTCTGGTAGCTATTGTCTTCAGCTGCCACCTCAATTCAGTGGGAGACTGGAAGGGAAAAGGGCTACGGTTCCTGAAGGACCTAACTACCCTTCCTCTGCTGCCCCCAACACTCACACTGAGAGGTGCGGCCACTGTTGTCATCAATAGTGGCCAAGTGCCACGACCATAGGCAGCAAGGAGCGCCTAGACCTGGAGGCAGAAGTTTTAGATAAAACAATGCAACTTCTCTTTTGGCTGTTTGTTGTTCAGTTGAATGCATATGAAAATGCCCCCAGCCCCTGTATCAGGATGGAGGGAGCCAAGAAGGAGGCAGGAGCACTCAGGAACACATCCCAAGACAAACCCAGGTGAGCTGCAACTCTGCTGCCCCACCTCTCATGTGACTCTTTCCCTGTCATTTTTGTTGTTAACTCAATGTCAATGTCCACACCCCCTGGGGTGGGGCCCTGGAGGTCTGAAGATACCACTGTCAGGCTCCAAGAGGAGGGTGGAGTGACTGAGGCAGTGACAGGAACCTAGGAGGTTTGCCCTTCAGGGAAAACTGCACATTTCATTACATGCTCTCTGGTCTGTTCATCAACCAGTTCATGCATTTTTGCTTTGTCTTTCCCGCCAGATTACAAACAATTTGAAGACAGGGACCATGACTTAATTTTTTTTCTTATATTACCCACTGGGTTCTTAAATGGAGCCCAATGTGTGTTCATTATTTTAACTGTTTCTATGAACTATCTCCAAATCCCATACAGTTAAGATCTCAATGCAAATAAGACTTGTACCTACCAGGGGTCGGAGGTCTGGATGTGAGAGAATGTAGCCATTGTTAGTGTTCAAAAAGGCATATCCATGCACTCCAAGCTGCCAAAACAACGAGGATTGAGGGGTGTCAGACCTGTTGTTGGGGTTGGAGAACTGGAGCTGGGAAAGGGTTGGACTGCAGGATGGCTAAAGATGGCAGCTCACAGCCATGAGGTTTTCAAATAGGGATATAACTGAGTCAGTGCCATGCTTCTAGCCATTAATTTTCAATTCTTTTCTAAATTCTTCTGTTTATAGCAGCCACAATAATGCATATTATCACTTGGCCTCTTTCCTACCACACGTTCTAGGTGCTTTGATGATGTAATCTCATGTGTTCCCCGAATAGGACTGCATGGCATGGAGGAGCAGATTGAAAAACCAAGGCACCAGGAAGGGAAAGAACTTGCTGAAGGCCACAGAGCAAGTCAGAGGGGGTGGTGACAAAGGGTCCCAGAAGTCCAAATCATTGCTCCCATGCTCAGTGCCTGCACTTCCCTGGGGGTGGGATGCCAGGGCCCCACCCTAGCTCTGGGCTTGGTTGCATTGCCTGCAGAGACACTCTTGAGCCTGGCAGGACAGCTCCTAGGGAGCTTGTGATCCCCTCTCAGGCATCCGATCCAGGCTCACCTTGTACCGGGGCGCCAGCTTCATCAGCTCCCTCAGGGCCACATCAGAGCCCACCACACCCAGAAGAATGCCATGGGATCGCTGGAAAGAAAAAAAACCAGGGTTAGTCGGGGGGCCGGACTGGACCCTTGACTTTCCCAGAGCCTGGAAGAGGAACCAAGCCACTTAGGCCTTATATGACACTTCCTCTGCAGTTGGATTTTAGGCTGAGCTCTTTGGAATAAAAATCTAGAACCTACCAGAAGAGGTCCCAGGAGTAATCTCAGATGCTGGGAAGATTAATTTCCAGTATTAATATTTAAATTGTAATATTTAAAAGAAATATGAAGTTGAATGAAATATTAATTTTCATAGCAGAGGCTGAAGTATCAAAATCCAAGGAACCGGGGCGCCTGGGTGGCACAGCGGTTCAGCATCTGCCTTCAGCTCAGGGCGTGATCCCAGCGTTATGGGATCAAGCCCCACATCAGGCTCCTCCGCTATGAGCCTGCTTCTTCTTCTCCCACTCCCCCTGCTTGTGTTCCCTCTCTAGCTGGCTGTCTCTATCCTGTCGAATAAATAAATAAAATCTTTAAAAAAAAATCCAAGGAACCATAACCTATGGATGCTCTGAAACACACAAAGCCTATAAGGAAACATTTTCTGACCAGATGGAGGACGGAATGTTCTAGAAATTCCCTCACCAAAGGCCTTTACAAAAAAATTGGAGGTTGCCCGAACTGGTAGGTTAAGTGTTGTTTTGCCAGAAGGTTAGCAGGGGACCTTTCTAGCCTTATATCCCAGGACAGTGGTTCCAAATTTAGAGCACGAGAACAACTCCAAACTGGCTGAACAGAATCACTGGGTGAGCTTTGGGAAATACGGGCCCCACCCCCACCTCCCACCCTCAGCCTTTCCCAACCAAGAGATTCTGATATAGCTGGTTGGGCATAGGGCAGGGAATATGAATATAAAAGGTGGCTCTGATGTGCAACCAAGTCAAGAACCATTGGTCTAAAGAGGCTAGCCAGTGGCCCCAAGTTCTAATCCCTGTCACAGCTTCTCAGAGAGTGGCCACTCACTGTTTCATTCTTTTTGCTGAAGACCGGCATGGCCACAGTGGTGAGGAGCATCAAGTTCTGTGCCTGCGAAGTTAACAGCTGTCAAGGAGGAAAGAGCAAAGGACAGAGAGCTCAGAGTCCATAGTGTGGAAGACCCACAGTCACCAATGTCAACTACCACTGAAGTGTCACCTTCCAACAGGAGGAAAAAGCCATGTGTGAGGTTCCCCTTCTCTTCTGCTGGCAGAAATGCTGGAGGAGAGAGGTGGGATGGAGAGAGGATGAGGGAAACGTCACTTAGCAATGACAGTCCTAAGCCAGGGCAAGTGTCAGAACCCCAGAGCCCACAACGCAGCTCCCAAATGTGCTCATGACGTCCTCTGTCTTGTCCATACCAAGGATGAGCATGAACCCAGGGAAAAACCCATCCTGCACACACCCAGAAATCTCTGCCATAGACCCAAGGTTGGCACACACAATAGTCCAGGACAGTTAAGAGGGAGAAGAACACTGACACTGAGCCACCTGCAAACACAAGTGCATGCATGGGGAAGCACAACTCAAGGGGTGGTCATGGTGTAGTTGTAGCTGACCTTAGGGTCACTCCTAACACACATGAGACAGACCCACAACCTCTTCCTCACTGAGAACGCCAGAGCCACATCATTCCCTACCTCTGAGATGGCCCTCCTCCCTGATTGCCTCACCTCACTGTGTGGGCTCCTTCAGCCTCCTTGGAAGGGGTTCCACACAAACACCCCACTTTATCACGAAGACAGGCCCTCACAGGTGGTGTGTGCAGGTATGTTTGATATGTGTGATCTTCATCAGGACCAACCGAATGTTGTGCTGAGCCCATGGAGGTCTATAGTATTCTTTCTTAGAGAATGAAGAACTTTTTAAAAATTGGATATATGTGACACATAACCTCATGTTAACTTGAGGTGTTTCTTAAGTGTTGCTTTGATACATTTATGTTGTCGTAGGATTGCTATTGTAGTGTGTCTTTTACATTATGTAATTATAGTACAATATTGTGTGTATTCGTTATACTGTGCACAGATCACTAACCATCAAGTCTCTTCCTCATCTGAAATTTCAGCTGAGAGTTTGGAAGTAAGGTTTTCTGAAAGCGAGTGGTTTCAGTTGACTAAAGTTTTACTAGCTACTGGAACCAGGAGGACCCTAGAGTTGGCCGTGGGTATAGCAGGGAGCAGTCTGGTCTCTGGTGAACAGGAAGCTCCTCACCAGCTCCAGGCTGGCCACCTCTAAAGTTCTCTTAGATGAGGGAGAATTATACTTCTCTCTTATCTAAGCCACCGTGTTCAGGTCTTTCTTCATCCCAGGCTGATACATCATCACCGAAGTAGGTGGCTACATATGGGAGATGATTTGAGAAGTTCCAGGAAGGTCTCTCTTGCTCCCAAACATCTCATCTGACATCCTGCTTTGGCAATCTATTCTTTTGTGTAAGTCACTACAACCCACAGACAGTCTCTGGAAGTACAGGGACCCAAGAAGGGGAGCACCTGATGAATCCATAGTATCTTGAATTACTGGTCAGGCTCCTCTCTTCCTGAAACAGGTAGGAGAGAAGACAATGAGGGAGGTGAGGACAATGGGAAGAAGGAAGGAACACGTTTGGAGCAGAGAGGCTCTGTCCGTGGAGGGCAGCCTTGGACAGGCCTGCTTACTGGGTTTCTGGGTCTCTGGGGGCAGCATACTTGCAAAGGTCTTCTAGTGGGCTGAGTGTGTTTACCCCTTCACACCATCTCCTGAAGAGGTGTTCTGCTCACCTTTCTCCTGACCCAGGAAGTTACCTCTTACTCTGGGGCCCCTAACTCTGGAGCAGGGTTGAGCCCCCACCTTGCTGTCCATGTAGGCTTCTGTCCAGGTGATGTCATGGTCATGGTTGATGACCATGGGGCGGCTGAGCACGTGCAGGTACTCCATCACATTCTCCTGTGCATCTGCCAGTGTGGAGATCTGCGTGTAGTAGCCTGACAGAGGAGAGGGTCACGTGGTTGTGGAAAGCTGTGGGTACCACTTAGAATCACCCATACACTCTGTCCCGGCTGCTCTCGGCTTACAGGGGGCTCCTCACTGGGAGCTGCCCTGGGTCACAGGGGACTACTTTCCCCCAAGATTGTGCTCTTTCCTGGGGACAGCTGGAAGCCAGTGGTGCTGTCTCAACCTGGCAGAACTCTGGGGGACCCTCCCAGTCCAGAGATGCCTCACGAGCAGCAGGGACTCAGCAGCAAGAGCTGTGTGATTTGGCTTCCCTCTCACGATGATGCCCTCCTCACTTCCTTACAGGGTTATCTTCCAAGAGCACCCTCTCCTGCATGTAGCTCTGTCTGGGGTTCATATTCAGGGAGTACAGTCTAAGACAGTGGCTCAGTGCCCCCTACCCCCCTTTCTCTGACCACTGTCCTTCCTCAGTTACAGGGAGGGGTGCTATAGCCTCTTTGTTATAGCCAAGGTGATTTTTAAAAGAGCAAATGGCTCACAAGGCTATGAATGACTTAGTACATGTTTACCTCTCTGGTCTCATTGCTTATCACCTCCCACAAAACATTCATTCCACCCTCCAGAAAGTGAAACTGCTTTCCATTCCCAGGTGCCTCTTGTCTTACACTCTCTGTCTGGAAACTCTTCCATGCTTTCTATGTCTGGATGATTCCTACCATTCTTTATGTCTCAGTGTAGACACCCCTGCTGCCTCCAAATGGAGGAAGTACTCTACCACCACGTCACTCTCCAAACCCCTATATAGTCTGTGCCCCTCTGCCCGTACAGCACATTTCAGATTACATCACCACTGATGGTTCACTTGTATGTCTCCTCTGCTGGACAGTAGCAAGAATAAGACTGAGTCCATCCTGACCATTTTGCCAGGCACCACAGTACATGCTCAGCAACCTTCGGTTGAATAAAAAGGCCCAAGCTGGCATCGTGAAGCCCAGGTCTTGGGTTCTGGCCAGAGACAAATGAGGACCACACCCAAAACATTATTCTAAAGAAAATGATGACCCTCTGCTTTTTGTCTGGAAGCAGAATCACAGTAAATGGCTTAATTTGCAACAAGAGGAATGGAGGCTAGACATAAGAGAGCTTACATTTCAACTGTGGGTCTCACCCCTGCCTGCCTCACTCTGTCTGTATTGTAGTTCATATAGGCTTTTTTTGAAGAGAGATTTTTTCTTTTTTTTTAAGGATTTTATTTATTTATGTGACAGAGAGACAGCCAGCGAGAGAAGGAACACAGCAGGGGAGTGGGAGAGGAAGAAGCAGGCTCCCAGCGGAGAAGCCCGATGTGGGACTCGATCCCGGAACGCAGGGATCACGCCCTGAGGCAGACGCTTAACGACTGCGCTACCCAGGCACCCCTGAAGAGAGAATTTTCTCTTCTGCAAACACTGGATGGATAACCTCTCAGTTTCATTTCATTTCAGGACTTAGAGTCCCTGCAGGGGTAATCATGCATTTACTCAAGGTTTCATGGGGGCAATCTACATTTTGTCTAGCTTTTTCCAAGTAAGAAGGAGGGGCAGATACTGTCATCCAGACAAGCACTGCTCTTCTGCAAGGCCCCCATGCAGGAACCATGGCTCAGCATCTCTGATGACTGGGTACAAGCTGCAAGGAGCTCTGCTCACACATCACCGCCTACCTTTGTTGTTGCATGCAATCCACTTCATGCGGTCAGCGAAAGTCACTTCTCTTCCAATAAGATAAGTGAAAACTCGCACCTAATCCACAAGACACAGACGTACTCAGCAGCCATGATTCCCGGCTATAAGTAGTGCTAATATTATTTATGTGAGTCTTGGATGTCAGGTGAAGCACTTTGCTGACTTTGGATTCTCCACTCTCATCCTATTGACCAGAAAGGCTCCTGAGGCCCAGGCAGTGACGGGACTTGCCAGGGCCATGGTGACATGGGCCAGGTACAGGATGGAGGGTCACAGCCTGGCAGTTTGCCTCTCAGTGCCACATCTATCTCTCATCCTGAACTTCCTTGCATGAGGCCTCTGTGCCTAGGGTCAACATAATTTTGGAACACCAGTCTGGGACATACTGTCTGAATATACTAACAGGTCTAATGGGGCAGAACATTTGAACTTAGGGCAGGCCTGGTTTCTCTGGGCACCACTGGTTATCCCATGCAGGCAGTAGGAGAACGCTTCCCTTGGTCCCTTCCCTTGCCCCCTTGACTTCCACCAGAAAAGTAACCTTGCGGTCTGGCCAGTTGTACTTCTCAAACACTGGCTCATAGTCCTCCACGGCCCCATCAGTGATCAGCATGATGGCCTGGTTGCAGAGGCTTCCTTGCCGGGCCTCTTGGAACTGTGTGGGGAAAGGGCAGGCACCATGACTGCAGGCCATCTACTGCCCTCCCCACACCTCCACCTTGTCTCCTAACCCTTCACTCTCCCCAAGCTGGACCAGGTACGGGTACCTGCTTCAGGATCTGGAAGGCTTCAGCCAAGGCTTGGTTCACGACACCCACACCCTTGACCATCAGCTCATCTACCAGCTGTTTGAAATGCTGTCATGGGTAAGAAGTTAGAGGAGAGTCAGTGGATCAACAGCCAGGGAACTTTCATCGTTGGTCTTAATTTCAGAGGCTCTTTAAAGCTATTTTCCCAGAATATGATTGCAGGATCTGTCTCTTCATGAACCAGCTAATTTCATGGCTGGAACACTACAAAAGATGTTTCTCAAATGCCCCCAAGATAAACTGGGAGGGTCTAAGTGGCTGGGTGCAAACACAGCCCCACTACTGGAAGGAAATGCCAAGTGTGAGCCCCTCCAGAAGAGGGAGACAGTCCAGGCAGACCTGCTGGGAACCACTGTCCAGGTTCCCAGGTCCCCAGCACCTTCTGCACCCAGCCCAATGCAAACCAATGGTGAACACTTCACAAGAGAAACCATGGAGGCCACTAGGGGCTCCAGGGTCCAACCTGAGGCCCAGGATGCAAGAAGCAGCCAAACTCAAATTCCCCAGTCACAGGAAGAAGGATCCGTCACATGAAAACTTTTCCTTTTAAAAAAAGTTGCCTGTCCTCCTTGCCTTTGAGAAGGATTCAATCCAATGTATTTGAACTTCTCTTCCTTTTGGGGAAGCTCCTTATGACTGATATAGTAGAAAGGCCCACAGAGGAGGCAAAGAGGGAAACTGAGTCTTAGATAATCACAGAGTGAAAAAGCAGTCCTGGATAAGTGAGATCTCCCTTGGATGGGAGGTCTATCTTTGCTCACTACTTGCTCCAATAGACAGGCAGCATATTTATGAAGCCATTTCTTGGGTGTATTTACATAGGTGACTGCTTTGCCCTCTTTCCAAGTGCTATGGGAATAAGTAAAGGGGGCCATTAGGCAGTCTGTACAGTTGACTGCCCGCCATCCTAAGCAAAGCAGGGACTCAGAAGCATCAGGCCCTCACCTGATGGTGGACACTCACCTCACGATTGTCTCGATCCGCCTGGACAAGGATCCCTTTAAAACAAGGCTCGATGTAATGGATATAGTCACTGTACTGCAGTTGCAAAGGGCAGAGGGGACAGGAGAACAGATAGGGTCAGTTTGGAAGGTCAGGGCCTAGTGATAAAGCTCAGGCAACTCACAGGTTACCTAGGCACCATGTATAATATTATTTTGGGGTACCCTATGCTTCTGGCAGTTCTTCTGAGTAGAGAGAAGGCAGTACAGAGAACAATGGGGCCTTAACTCCAAAAATTCTCCCTCAAATCCTGGTCTTGGGCCATTTGCTCAGGTGGCTGGCTGAGTGATGTCCATTTCCCAGAATACACAGAGAACTTAAAAGTACTGAGAGAATCCCTTTGGTCTTCATCCCTAGGACTAGACAAAGGGCCTTCCACGAGAATCCCAGAGCCTTCCATGAGCAGGCCCCTCCCCAGGGCTTGGGTCTGGGGATTAGGAACTGTGTTCTTTTGCCCTTTGCCTTGCACTTATGATGAAGATCTTGTAGCTATCAACAGGGAGTGGGAAGGGGAAAAGATGAATTATTACTGCCCTCCTTTTCTAATTCACTCCACTTCCTTACAGTTAAAATTCAAATCTTCAAGATGTCTTTAATCTACTTCTGTTTATTTATTTTATATTATTTTTTTAAAGATTTTAATTATTTATTTGACAGAGAGAGAGACAGACAGTGAGAGAGGGAACACAAGCAGGGGGAGTGGGAGAGGAAGAAGCAGGCTCCCAGTGAAGCAGGGAGCCCGATGCGAGGCTCGATCCCAGGACCCTGGGATCACACCCTGGGCCGAAGGCAGATGCTTAACGACTGAGCCACCCAGGCGCCCCTCTACTTCTGTTTAAATAAGAGAGGGAGGGGTGCCTGGGTAGCTCAGTCTGTTGAGCAGCCCTCTCTTGATTTCAGCTCAGGTCATGGTCTCAAGGTCATGGTATCAAGCCTGCATCAGGCTCTGCCCTCAGCAGGGAGTCTGCTTGTCTCTCTCTCTCTCTCTCAAATAAATAAATACAATCTTAAAAAAATAAATAAGAGAGGGAGAGAAAGGGAGATGATGGTGACACCGTGGCAGGAGTGCATGCAGGTTCTAGGGCAAATGCTGGGGTGTTCTGGGGGAACAGTGGGAGCAAATGCTCCCCCTACCTCTCCTCCCCAGACAGCAGGAGAAGGGTTGGGAGAGAGGTGGTGCAGGCTCTGTGGGAGGAACAGGAGCACTCTCCCACTCTCCTGGAGGGCTGGACCTGATCTCGTAGCTGTCCTGTCACTGTTGCAGGTCATGACCAGAGATGGAAAGGTTGTGGACACGGGGAGGGTGGGGTTCAGGAGTGGTGTAGGTGGGTAAATGATGCAGGCCTCAGGGGAGCAGTTCAGGGATGAGGGAGGCCCTTCTCACACCCTGGGATGAACACTTTGAAGTTAGATCATTTTGCCTTGGTATTCCTTTACTAGATACATAAATCCCACCGAAGACAAGCATTTTCTGCAATGTGACAAGCTGGTAGGAGAAAGTTTTGGATCAGGTGACCTTCAAAATGATACCCCCAAGGTGGCAGTCAACTCTGCCTCCTTGGAGGGCTGAGCTGGCCTGCTCTTTCATTGCATTCCTGACTTGTATCTTCCCATTTCCTTCTGCTTCATCTCTCTTCTTCATTACTTTTCTAGGGCAGGGCAGTGAAAGCAGGACCAAGGTTTGCTGGTCCCTTTTTAGGCCCCCACTACCTATGTTCCCCTTCTCCTGATGCATCTGGATTTGGGTGGGATGGAAAAAGTGGGAGGACCAGAAATGCTGTAAAAAGCAAGAGCCTGGGGCACACTCATCCTAAGCACAAAGAAGAGTCTGTTCCAGTGATGGGTACCAGTCAAGAGCACATGGATGGGGGTAAATTAGGTATTTGCTCATGGCCAGTGCCTCTTAATTTTTATCCTCAGACTCATCTGAGAAATTGATGAAATCTATGGAATCAAAAAATGGATGCATACATTTTACACCTAATTTCAGAAACTCTGTGGACCTTTTGAAGCCCATCCTGGTCCAACCTTAGGTTAGAAGCCCCAGCTTCAGAGGAGAGAATCATTATACGGTATGAAGCATCAAGTGATTGTAAGTATAGGTCATTCTAGTGCAGGCAGAGGAAAGGCTTTTCCCCAGGGAGAGCTATTCTGGAGCAGAAAGCCACATTTACCGCGATGATGTTAACAAAGTCGTTCTCCCCCAGAGTGTCCAGGATGGTGGAGATGGTGTGCTTGGCAATAGTCATCCGCAACCCCTTCATGCTGCCACTCGTATCCACCACAATCACTATGTCCTTGGGAGAAGTAGCAGCTTGTATGTACCTTTACCAGAAAGAAAGCACAGGCCAACGATGGGAACACTAAAGCCAGAGCAGCCACCCAACTGAATCTCTAGTTATTTCTATTCAGATTCTGGCTCAAGTGTGCCTAAAGTTCTGGTCAATGCTTCATCAATGCCAGGTTTTATCATGTCCCATATACACTCAGCATAGTTCTAAAACCATTTAGGGGTCAACAGCTGGGAATGTGCACATCTAATGAGCCTGTCAGGTGGGAGAAAGGTTAAGCCCTTTTGGTAACCCTTATCCTCTTTATTTTGGACCAGCTGGTGTCTGGAGGGGCAGGCAGCAGGGAGGGAGACAGCTGGATTCCACCCTCAGATTTTGTTGAAATCTGTGAGAGAAGGGGTGTGGAGGAAGAGGAGAGTTTGGCAGAGGGTTGATTTAGAGACAGCTCAATGTCCTGTGAGGAGGTTTGGGGTGGGAAAGACAAATGTGATGAGTCCTAGAGAAAGGGCAGCTGCAGAGACAGGGAGGAATGCAGCCGGCAACTTTTCCTGTTCTTTTGTTGGGTTAAGGTTCTACACACTTGAGGCCCTGGGCTGATGGTGGGGGTGGGGCAGGGACCAGAGGAGAACTAGGCAGAACCTAAAGATTATAGGAGAGATGCCAGCACCAGAAACCTTTTCCCTGGAACTCTTACCAGCCACGATTTCTGCAGTCAAAAGCAATGACTCCATTCTCATCAGGTGTCCATTTGATACCTGGGGAAATAAAGGCTGGTTCTTTCACCAGCTCAATAAAGCTGCTTCAGAGCACTGGTTGGGTGATGATGTCCAGTTTGGCCATCCCCAGTGCAGGGACAGCAGTGGACCTGGGCAGCAGGGCATGGGACCTACAAATCGAGGCAGCAGGCAAGGTGGAAGGCCAGCTTATGGAGGGACACCTACCACCCACACTGCCCAGATCCAGACCTAGACCCAGAGTTGGGGTTACTTTCACAGGTAGGACCCCCAAATGTGATGCCTGAGATTCTTGTGACTGAACCTCACATCAAGTTGTAGAAGGGGAAGCTTGAAGAGGTGTGACTTTTAACACCCATCACCATCAGCAAAGCATGGACAGAGTGGTAAACAGCCAGGTGCTCAGCTCTCTAGCCCACCTGCTTCTATTCAGCGTAACTAAGCTCGTTGGGAGAAGTGATGTGGTTGTAAGACTGTAAGCGCCTTGAAGTCAAGGATTCCCGGTACCTAGCAATGTCTGACACAGCACCTAGCAGAGTGGATGCACAATAAATGTTGCATGAATGAAGAAATGAACGAGTGAGTATGAAAGATCTTGCCTTGAGCACTAGCAGAGTGCCGGGATCGATTTTGTCTTACTCATCTGTTCAGAAACTTGGGTAAATGCACACAGAGCCCAGATAACACTGACGTGATCCACGATGGAATGTCTGTTGAAAGATTTAACAATTGGAAATAGTGGGTTCACAATAAGGAGATGAAAAATAAATGGTGAAATTGTAGTAGGTTATGTTTGGGCTAGAAAAAATAATAATGGCAGTATCATGAATGTCTGGGAGCTCATCCTGTCCCACAGCAGTTAAACTTCAGATGAGATGCACACTTTGAGGCATTGCTGGGCTCTCAAACGTAGGAGATATTTTCAGGGGTCATGGCCCCAAAACCAGACAAATGAAAGCAGAGTTCTAAGAGTGAGGGGCAGAGGCCAAGGCAGCCAGGAGCCCTGGAAGGAAGAAACGGAACCAGAGCATGGTGGGAGCTTGAGTAACAATGGCTCTGATGTAGATCTGCAGGCAGCTGGGAAAAGTAGGGTCTTCCAAAGGCCATACTCCTATAGCAGCACGGCTGTGGGCAATCTGATCCTTGGAACAGTAATGAGGAGGGGGAACTGAGTCTGAGGTCTTGGCTCTGAACCAAAACCTTAGAAGAGCGTTTTAGTGGTCCTGGTAGGGGGACCTTCAACTCCAAGAAGAGACAGAAGTGGTCCTCTGGAGGGGAAGCTTGACTCTTGAAGTGGCATGGCCTCACAGGCAAAGATTACCAAATACATGAGAGACAGGCAGTGTGAGTGAGAGGCAGCAGAAGCAAGGATTATCAGATATAGCCTCCCAAGGATTACAGGTGTTTGAATTACCAAATACAAGGTATAGGTTAGCTACGTTCGAGAAATCACCAGGAAGAATATGTAACAAGAAGTGATTAGGAACAAAGAAACAGCCTTAAGAATATGGAACATTTAAAAATGAAAAAAAAAATATTTAAGTTGAAAAAATGGATAATGGATTATTCACAGGTAAAGAGAAAATGCATGCATTTGAAGGATTCACCCAGAGGGTAGAGTGAAAAGGTATAATGCATGTCTGGCTGGAGGTGTGAGAAGAGATAAAGGAGAGCATGAGGAAGGACAATGGTCACAGAGCTGGTGTTAGCATGCTCTAGGACTGGGGAACAGTCCCAATCCACAGACCTAGGAAGCTCAGTGTATCCCAAGCAGGAAAAACAAAATATCCACATGTGGACACACAGTAGTGAAACTGCACAACACCGAAGGCAAATAAATGAATAAATAAATAACTACCTTGAAAGCAGTCAGAAAAAAGCTAGCATACTTACAAAGGAACAGCAGTTAAACTGATAGCAGATCTTTGTAACATTAATGGAAGCCAGAAGACAGTGGAAACACAGTTTTAAGGTGTTGAGAGAAAATAATTGCTAATTTAGAAATGCATTCCCAGCAAAAACAATCATTAAAGAATACAACAGTGTTGATAGAAAACAACAGTGTTGTTTGCTGAAATCTGCTTGGGGGTTTCTAGTTCCTCTGTGCTGTTATTTATTGCAAACCATTTCTCAGGGGTGTGTCATTAAACGCAGGCTTAGTCACTCCCCAAACAAAAGGACTTCGCCTTTTCTGTTTAAATGAAATGACAACAGGAAACGATTTATGTAACTCATAAAAAAAAAAGATGAATTTAAAAACAAAACAAAACAAAAAAGAGGATAAAATAAAACATTTGTAGATAAACAAAGCTGGAGCAGTTTACCACCCAGAGACCTACTGGAAAGGAACTTCTGGAAGATTTACTTCAAGAAGGAAAATGATCTTGGAAAGACAGCTTGAGATGCATGAAGGAATCGTCGGCAGATAAAATAGTAAACAAAGGGTTAATTCCAGATAAGCAATGTTTGTCTCATGTAATAGTAATAATATCTAATTTGTGGGAATAAAAAAAGGGAAATGTTAGATAACAATGGAATGGAAGTCAAGGTGGGAGGAAGAAATCTAAGTGCAAGAGTCCGAAAGCCCTTTTGTGACTGGAAGGAGAGTAAAGATATTATTTGATTTTAATATCTTGTGTTAGTATGCCTGATTAAATTGCAGGGGTAATTCCTAAAAATAAAGCCAGAAGGATAAGTTTCAAACTGATAGAAAAATAAAGAAGTAATGAGGGAAGGGGATATTTATCAAAAATTTAATCACTGAAAAAGACAAAAAAGGAGAAAGAGGAAACATAAAAATAGAAGAACAAGTGAAAATTTAACAAATCATACAATAACATGTTCAAATACATCGATACAATAAATGTAAATGTGTTTAACTTGCCAGCCAGTAAAAGAGATTGTCAGTTTGGATAAAAACTGAAAAGCTATGAGCTATTTTTCAAGAGATAGGACTAAAACAAAACAACATGGAAGTTTGGAAGTAAAAGGAGGCAAAAAATATGTATCACCCAAATACTAACCAAGAACTGGTATCACTCTATGGATATCAGACAAAATAGACTTACAACAGAAAGTGTCAATGGGACTAATGAAGGTCAAACAGCAAAGATAGAGAAATCAGCAAAAATATAGAAAATTTAAAAAATACAATTAACAAGCTTGATCTAACAACATATGCAGAATTTTTCATCCAACAATTAGAGCACACATATTCTTCTCAAGCACACATGGAATATTTATAAAACTTGATGACATACTTGATGGCATCTCAACTAATTTCACATAATCAGTACCACACATGCCAGGTTCTCTGACGGCAAATAAACTGAATTTATAATGAAAAGATAAATATAATTGGATATATTTGGAAATTTTAAAACACACTTTTAAACAACTAAAAGATCAAAGAAGAAATCACAGGGAAATTAAAAAATGTTTAGAAGCAAATGATAATTTAAACACTATCATGACACCGAAAACTCAGGCAATAACTTCTATGTATCAGAGGACATAATCAATAGAGTGAAAAGAACCATAGAATGGGAGAAAATATTTGCAAATTATTTACTTGATAAGAGGTTAACATCCACCAAACATAAAGAACTACAACTCAAGAACAACAAAAGCAAACAACCGAATTCAAAAATAGGCAGAGGACTTGAACAGACATTTCTCCAAAGAAGATATATAAATGGCCAATAAGCATAAGAGAAGATGCTCAACATCCCTACTCATTAGAAAAACGCAAATCAAAACTATGTCAAGATACCACTCACATTCGTTAAGATGTGAGTAAAAAAAATTTTGTTTTACATAACAAGGATGGGGAGGAATTGGAACCCTTGTGCACTTGGTGAAAATATAAAATGGTATAGTTACTATGGAAAACGGTGTGGCAGTTGCTTCAAAAATTAAAAATAGAATTGCTATATGACCCGGGAATTCCACTTCTCAGGAATAAGTGAAAGCGGGGTCTCAAGGAGTTATTTGTACATCCCTGTTCATAATAACGTTATTCACAATAGCTGAAATGTAGAAGCAACTCAAGTGTCCATCCGCAGACAACAAATAAACAAAATGTGATCTACCATACAAGGAAATATTATTCAGTCTTATAAAGGGTGGAGATTCTGACACAGGCTGCAACATGGATGAATCTGGAAGACATTACAATAAGTTAAATAAGCCAGTCATAAAAAGACAAATATTGTAGGATTCCTCTTCTAAAAGATACTTAGAGCAGTCAAATTCATAGAGATAGAAAGTAGATGGTGGTTGCTGGAGGCTGGAAGGAAAAAGGGAATGGTTAGTCATTTTTTAAACTGGTACAGAGTTCCAACTTTGCAAGATAAAAAGAGTTCTGGAGCTGGAGGGTGATGATTGTTGCACAACAACATCAATGTAGTTAATGCCACTGAACCAGACACTTAAAGGTGGTTAGGATGGACTAGAACAAATAATACTAAAATTTGTATGGAACCGCAAAAGACCCGAATAGCCAAAGCAATCTTGGGAAAGAACAGAGCTGGAGGAATCATGCTCCCTGATTTCAAATTATACTACAAAGCTGTAGTAATCGAATCAGTACGCTATGGCATAAAACAGACATACAGATCAATGGAACAGGACAGAGAGCCCAGAAATAAATCTACAATTATATGTTCAATTAATCTACAACAAAGGAAGCAAGAACATGACAATGGGAAAGACAGTCTCTTCAGTAAATGGTGCTGGGAAAACTGGACAGCTACATGCAAAAGAATGAAACTAGACCACTTTCTTACACCATACAAAAAGATAAACTCAAAATAAATTAAATACCTAAATGTAAGACCTGAAACCATAAAATTCTTAGAAGAAAACATAGTCACTAAGCTCTTTGACATCAGTCTTAACAACATGTTTTTGGACAGGCAAGGTAACAAAAGCAAAAATAAAATGGGGTACATCAAACTAAAAAAATTTTGCAGTGAAGGAATCAATCAACAAAATAAAAGGCAACCTACTGAATGGAAGAAGATATTTACAAATGATATATGCAAGAAGGAGTTGATATTCAAAATATCAATATAAAAAAACTCATACAACTCAACAACAAAAAAGCAAACAACTTGATTAAAAAATGGGCAGAGGACCCAAACAGACATTTTTCTAAAGAAGATGTGCAGATGGCCAACTGACACATGAGAAGATACTCAGCATCACTCATCATCAGGGAAATGCAAATCAAGCCACAGTGAGATACCACCTCACACCTGTCAGAATGGCTATTATCAAAAAGACAAGAAATAACAAGTGCTGGCAAGAATGAGGAGAAAAGGGAACCCTCGTGCACTGTTGATAGAAATGTAAATTGGTGCTATCCCTATGGAAAACAGTACAGTGGTTCCTAAAAAAATTAAAAATAGAACTGCCACACAATCTAGCAATTCCACTTCTGGATATTTATTTGAAGAAAATAAAATCACTAATTTGAAAAGATATAGGCCCTATGTTTCCTGCAGCACTAACACAATAGCCAAGACATGGAAGTGACCTAAGTATTCATTGGTAGATAAGTGGATAAAAAAGATGTGAGATATATATGTATGTATATGTGTGTGTGTGTGTGTGTGTGTGTGTGTGTGTGTGTGTGTATATATATATGTATATACATATACATGTATACACACACACTGGAATATTGCTCAGCTGTAAAAAGAATGTAAAAAGAATGAAATCTTGCCATTTGCAATGACACGGATGGAGCTAGAGAATATTATGCTAAGTGAAATAAGTCAGACAAAAACAAATACCATATGTGTGGAATCTAAAAAGCTAATGAGCAAACAAAACAAAACAGAAACAGACTCATAGATACAGAGAACAAACTGGTGGTTGCCAGAGGCGAGGGGCTTAGGAAATGGGCAAAGGAGGTGAAGGGGTTTAAGAGATATAAACTTCTCATTATAAAATAAATAAGTCACAGGTATGTAATGTACAACATAGGGAATATAGTCAATAATATTGTAATAACTGTATAGTCACAAAGGGTAACAAGCTTTCGAGGTGATCATTTCATAATGTATAAAAAAAATAGAATCATTATGTTGTATGCCTAAAACTAATATAATATGTATATCAATTATAATTCCATTTTAAAAGTTAGGGTGACAAATTTTATGTTATATGTATTTTACCATAATTTAAAAATTGTAAAAACCACTACTAATCACACCTTGTGAGATGTGGCAAAAATGGAGCTTCTAGGGCTAAGGTCTCGCCATAAATGCTTACTTTAGAAACAAAGAAAGGTCAAAAATTAAAGCTAAGTGTCCAATGTAATAAGCTAGAAAGAAGAACAGCAGATAGATCCAAGGAAAGGGAGCAGAGGAGATAAGGTTAGAAGTGAAACAGACGACACAGAGAACAAAGAAGCAATAGAGAGCAGTCCAGGGAGACGAAAGATGATTCCTGAGAAAGACTAACAAAACAGAGAACCCCGTGGTGGAACGATAAAGAAAACATGAGTAATACTATAAATAAAAAGGGGAAATAATTATAGATACAGCACAGATTAAAAAGATAATAGAATAATAGCTTCCTGGAAATAGTTTTGAAAACTCAGACCAAATGGATGGAATCTTAGAAAAAGTATTTTACCAAATTAAGAAGGAACAGAAAGCCTTACTAGTCCCACAAGTATTTAATATATTGAAGTGGTAATTTGAAATCTTCCCTTAAAGAAAACATTAGGCCTATATGGTTTTATAGATGAATCCTAACAAGCTTTGAAGGACAACATCACTCTAACTTACTTAAATATTTCCAAAAACCAGAAAAAGAGGGGACACTTCCCAGTTTATTCTATAAAGCTAGATTTATAAACTTTGAAAACCAGACAAAGACAGTGACAGAAAAAGAAATTTCAGGACCATTTCACTCATGGGTGCAAAAAATCCTGAACAAGATACTAGTAAATTAAATCTAGCAATGCATAAAAGACTAATTTGCTATGATCAAGTTAGGTTTTCATAAAAACGTAAAAACAGGTTAACATTAGACAGAAGGCGTAATAAGCATTTTGCAGAAGAAGAAAAACAACAACAAATGACACATGAAGAAAGAGACGCTCAGCTTCACAAGCGATGGAGCAAACCAAGTCAGACCACAGTGAAATACCATTTTGTACTAAAGTGCTATTAACAAAAATCGTTAACGGTTCACCACACCCAGGGCTTGAGAAAATGTGAATCAACAGAAACTCTTATTCATGGCTGATGAGAATATAATTGGTGCAAGCATTTTGGAAAACAATTTTGCACTTTCTTGTTATAGCTGAACGGTCACATATCTTAGGACCTAGCAATTCCATCCCTAGATACATGTCCAAGAGAAGCTCTTATAATATGTCTCAGGACACATGCATAAGAAATGCTCATGGCAACCCTGTTCTTAAAAGTAAAAAAACAAAAACAAAACAGAGAAGAAAAACAAAAAAACCACGAACAACCCAGACAGGATAAGGAGGATGAATAAACTGATATATTGGCCCCCGAGAATATGATACAGGAACAAAATCGACAAAGTACAGATATATGTGACAACCCAGATGAATGTTGCTAATATAATATTGAATGAAAAAGCAAGCTCTGGAAGTCTATACATAAAACCACTTTAATACATTTCAAAAATGAGCAAAACAATGTATTTTTAAGCAGATGTGTGTGTGTTTGTAAATAAGAGATAAGACTAAATAACTAAGCAGACAGCCAAAAAATTCAGAAGGAGGGGTAAGTTCGAAGTGCAGGATAGCTGTTAGGGGAGGGTGAGACTGGGGGGAATTGGGAGGCCAAGGGCAGATCAGAGGAGGAACATATTAAGTAGACAGAGGTTTGGTAACATTCTAGTTTTTGCATTGGTGATGTACATACAAGCATTCATTATATTATAAACAAAATAAAAAATAAAATAAATAGAAATAGGCCTGCGTGGACTCATGGTGACAACGTACCATGATCAAAGATTATGGCCAACCCACTACTGTCCACCTGAGGGCTGACATGTATCTATGAATGTGGGTGCAGGTGTGAGAAATTGCCCCCTCATTTGCAGACTGATGGGCCATAACCAGACTGTGTTGTTTGCACACAAGTTGATGTCTCTGGAAGCCCTGATGTGGCAGAAATATTTGCAGGAATTCTACCTTGGAGAAGACTTGAGGGACATGTGATTTGTCTGTAAGCATTTGAAGGGCTATTACATGGAAGAGGAATGAGCTTGCTCATTGAGGCTCCAGAGAACAGGAAAAAAAACCAGTGACTGGGTGTGGATTTGGGCAGAGACACAAGGGCAAGCTAACAAAGGGAACTCTATGGGCTCTAAGATCCCTGTGGACTCCTGCAGAGGAGCTGGCTTTTCCAGCCTGGGGACACGGAGGGGTCCTTTAGGATTTTTCTGCTTTCCTGTCTCAGAAAAACATGGCAACTCAAGACTTCTCAGACAGTGTGCTAAAATATAAAAATGGGTTGGAGTAAAAGGCAAGCCTTGTGGTAGATGTTTCTGTTTTCTATTTTTATTGACGGACAAAGGAGCTTTCCCCATGCCACCCATTAAGTTGGCCACTAATCACATACTAACCTGTGACACTTTCTACATTGTTATTGAGCACTTCAAGTGAGTATGCTCCATTTCTCTAATTAGATGTAAACGTCTTAAGATTAAGACTTGTTTTATCTTACTTTGCATTTTCCATAGTGCTTTTCATGGGACAAGAGTTTAATGTGGGCATTTTGGGACTGGTTACCATGGTGTTTGATGGTTTCATTCATTCATTCATTCATTCATTCATTCATCAACAGATATTGATTGTAAATGTGCTTATCATATTGTGAAGAGTGTCAAAATGTGGGTTGGAGATGCTTTTGAATGGGGGGGTCCATTCACTGGGGGTCTGAGTGCAAAGGTCCGTCTTCAATGCCTCTATTACCTTACTCCCAGAAAAGGCCAGAAGACCATGCAGATGTCTCCCGAAGCCCCTACCTGGATAGATCCTGAAGAATCCAGTGGAGCTGCCAAAATATTGCCAGGTCAATGTCGGGTCTCTCCTGAAGTTCTCCACAAACACAGGATTCAAGGCTTCAGACATGTAGACTCCATTTAAAATGTCTGGGTCTAAAGGATGAGATTATAGAAGGAACTGCCAGGGAAACGAAACCAGAAGCAATGGTGACCAGTTCCTCACCCACTGAGCACACACAGCCTGCAGTGATGCTATTCACAGTTGCCTGCTACCTCACACTGGAAGAGCCACACTCACACCCCCCAATCCAGGAACACGGAGCTTTCTCCCAGCCCAGACTTGTGTAGGATCCTCTTCCTTGTACTCCTCAGTCAAGGAGGTTGGAGACTCAGTTTGCACGCTGCCTGGCTTCTCAGGAGAATGGAGGCACCGCATTAAAACTCAGAGCTACAGGCTGTTCAGAGGGAGTGCCGGGTCAGGGGTGGGATGGGAGCTACCTTTGTTGTACACGTTGGTGGGCAGCTGCACGTTGCTGATGGAGGTGTTCACCATCAGGTTGCTGAAGTGCGTGTTGGACTCGAGGATAAACTCAGCCCCCAGCTCCACGTAATTGCCGTTCTCATCCCTCTCGTTGATCAGGACAGAGTTGTAATAGTCAAACTAGGGGCGGACAGACATGAGCAGGACAGACAGTGTGGACATAAGAGACCCACAGTGTGAGAGAGAGAAGAAGAAATGGTGCAGGTCAGAGGACTCAGACATGAGAGATGGGGTCAGACAGACTGACAGCATCCTTATCAGCAACATCCGTGGACAATTTAGGCAGTAATCTGCATCACTCATACAGACAATACATATCCAGATATTGGAGTGCATGGTTGATCCACTTGGTTTTTGATGTAAATTTCTAGATTATTGCTCCAGTTCCCCACTCTGTTGAGCATGTATGGGTATGACCTGATCAGAGCCAGAGATAGGCAGCCAGAGATCCAAGGTGAGGTAAAGACAGAGGCAGCCTCATGGGTACCACCAGTGTTTTTCCAGTGTGGAGAGGCTCTAAGGGACCTAGAACGGTGGGGCGAGGCTTCTCTCTTTAAGAAACAGCCTGCAACCCGGGCTGGAGGCAGGGCCTGTGGCCCCGGTGCCCTGCTGAGGAGTGTTGGGGGGTTCACTTGGATTCCCACACTTAGAGCCATAATCTGAGCCATAATCAGACCCTCTTCCCCATTCCCTCCATACGACCTGGTTCAGATCTTGAACAGCCCCCTCAGGACACCCTACATCCCACCCCATACCACAACACTGCTGACGGCAAGGGCTTTCTAAAGCACAGATCCATCTGTGTCTCTCCTCTGCCCAAACCCTTCAATATGTGCCCTTCTGGGCTGAATTGAGGTCAGATTCCTATCTCTCCGTAGTCACTTTCTACTTCACCATCCCCTGGACATACAGAGCTGACCATTCACAATTTCCTCAATTTTGTGTCTTCCTATTTCAGTGTCTCTTCTTTTCCCTCAGCTTCTCCATGCCTTTTCTGTTCAAATGCCCCTCAGCCTGAGGCCAGCCCTAATGCCATCCTTTCTGCAGGACTGTCTGAGCCTCCGCCCCTCCCCTTCTGTATTCTTGTAACTGTTTACTAACTCTCATGGGCTTGTTACACGCCTTATGCTAGAGTATTTGGTCTATGAGATTCTTGACTTTTTAATCTTTGCAGAAGTTAGCACATTGTGGTTGGGCAATAAATGTTTATGGAATGGGTGGATTACCACTCTGTCCCCTGTCCGCCAAGTCTTGATAGTTACTTCTCCTACCTGATCCATAAATCTCTTCTCAAAAGACCAGCATTTCAGAATCAAACTACTGTAGGTTCATACAAATCCTGTGCACATTAAAAGGCAGGGCGGGACCTCCCACCTTCCCCCACTCTCTGTATCTTGTACACAGCTGACCCTGGCTCTTGGTGGGGGTTGGGCCATTAGTCATTATACCCTCCCAGCAGCAGCTCTGGGAGCAGAAGGACTCACCACCAGAGACTCATTGAATTCATGGTTCAGGTCAGCCTCCTCAGCAGCCTCTACCAGATTCTGTAGGACGGGAACACAAAGGGAGAATGAATGGGCAAAACAAGGCCAGCAGGTCTTCAATAATTTCCGTTTCTAAGAATATACCCAAGAGAACTGAAAAGAGGTACTCAAACACTAACTTGTGCACAATTGTTTTAGAAGCACTACTCACAATGGCCAAAAGGTAAACGCTATTACTCAGTGAAAGAAGCCAGTCTGAAAAGGCTACATCCTGCACTCCAACTACATGACATTCTAGAAAAGGCAAAACTATGGAAACAGTACAGAGATCAGTGGTAGCCAGAGGTCTGTGGGGAGGGAGGGATGAATAGGCAGAAAACAGAGGATGTTTTAGGGCAATGAGACTCCTCTGTATGATCTATAATGGTAGATGCATGTGTCAAACCATGAATGTACCATGCCAAGAGTGAGCCCTCATGTAAACCATGGACTTTGGCTGATAATGATGTGATAAGGTAGGTTCATCAATTATAACAAATGTACCACTCTGGTGGGAAGTGCTGATAGCTGGGGAGACTGTGTATTTGTGGGGCAGGGGTATATGGGAACTCTGTACTTTCTTCAGAATTTTGCAGTGAAACTAAAACTGTTTTAAAGAATAAAATCTATTAAGGTGTGTGCGTGGGTATATACCTATATTCACGTATGTATCTGTTGTAACACATACATACAAATATATATATATATATATATATATATATATATATATATATATATATATATATATATTCAGGAGACGAAAGGTAGAAACAACCCAAATGTTCATCAACAGATGAACATCCCAACAAAATGTGGAATACCCATAAAATGGAACATTTTTTCAGCCATAAAAATAAATGGAGTTCTGATATATGTTAAGACATTGATGAAGTGAAAGACTCCAGATATAAAAGGTTACATATTATATAATTCCACTTTTGTGAAATATCCAGAATGGAAAATCCATTGACAGAAAGATTACCGGAGCCAGAGGGGTGAAGTAAGAGTGACTGCTTAATGAGTTCAGGGTTTCTGTTCGGGGATGACAAAAAGTTCTGGAATTAGACAGCGATGATAGTTGCATGGATTGTATCTAACATCACTGAATTATGCACTTTAAAATGGTTAAAATGGTAACTTTTATATTTATTTTATTTTTAGAGAGAGAGAAAGCACACGAGAGCATGAGCAGGGGAGGAGGGGCAGAAGGAGCAGGAGAGAGAATCTTAAGCAGGCTCCACATACAGCATGGAGCTTGATCTCACAACCCTGAGATCATTACCTGAGCTGAAACCAAGAGTCGGATGCCTAACTGAGCCGCCCAGGTGCCCCAATGGTAACTTTTATACTATGTGTATTTACCACAAGGGAAAAAAAAAAAAAAGGATGCCAGCATTCCAGAGCATCATGGGAAGTAACGAAATTAAAGGAGACACAGATAATAGATCCTTTTTCACGGATTGGAAGAAATGATATTGTTAAAATGTCCATATTATCCAAAGTGATCTATAAATTCAATGCAATCCCTATCAAAATCCCAACGTCATTCTTTACAGAAATAGAAAAAACTACTGTAAAATTCATATGGAACCACAGATGACCTTGAGTAGCCAAAACGATCTTGGGCAAGAAGAACAAAGCTGGCGGCATCACACTTCCTGATTTCAAAATATATTACAAGGCTACAATAATCAAAGCAGTTGGTATTGGCATAAAAACAGACATATAGACAAATAGAACAGAATAGATCCCAGAAATAAATCCATACATTTACAATCAACTGATCTTTAAGGTGTTAAGTACACACAATGGCAAAAAAAAAGTCTCTTCAATAAATGGTGTGGGAAAACTAAATATTTACATGCAGAAGAATTAAATTGGACCCTTATCACACACCAAATATGAAAATCAACTCAAAATAAATTAAAGACCTAAATATAAGACCTGAAATTATAAAATTACTAGAAGAAAGCATAGAGAAAAAAATCTTCTTACACTGGTCTTTTTGGGAGGCATATGACACCAAAAACACAGACAACAAAACAAAAATAGGAATGGGATTGTGTCACCCATTTTTAAAAAAGATTTTATTTATTTATTTGTCAGAGAGAGAGAGAGCAAGAGAGAGAAAGAGCATGAGCAGGGGGAGGGGCAGAGGGAGAGGAAGAAACAAACACTTCACTGAGCAGGGAGCCTGATGCGGAAATCAATCCCAGGACCCTGGGGTCACAACCTAGGCTGAAGGCAGACAGTTACCCACCTGAGCCACCCAGGCTCCCGTATCACCCATTTCTATTTTTGCTTTTGTTGTCTGTATCAAACCAGAAAGCTTCTGTACAGCAAAGGAAACAGTCAACAGAGTGAACCTACAGTCAGAAAAACTGGAGAGCTACATGCAAAAGAATGAAATTGGACCACTTCCTTACACTGTACATGAAAAAAAACTCAAAATGGATTAAAGACCTGAATGTGGGACATGAAACTATAAAATTCCTAGAAGAAAACACAGGGAGTAATTTTTTGGCCATTGACCATAGAAACATTTTTCTAGATACGTCTCTTCTGGCAAGTGAAACAAAAGCAAAATTGAACTACTGGGACTATAGCAAAATAAAAGGCTTTTGCACGTGAAATAAACCATCAAAAAAAAAAAGGCAACCTACTGAATGGGAGAAGATATCTGCAAATGATATATCTGATAAGGTGTTAATATCCAAAATATACAAAGAATTTATACAATGCAACAGAAAAACCCCCAAATAATCCAATTAAAAAATGGGCAGAAGAACTGAATAGACATTTCTCCAAAGAAGACATCTGGATGGCCAACAGACATATGAAAAGATGCTCAACATCACTAATCATCAGGGAAATGCAGACTAAAAACAAAATGAGATATCGCTTAACACCTGACAGAATGACTAAACTCAAAAACACAAGAAATAACAAGCGTTGGTGAGGATATAGAGAAAGACGTACCCTCGTGCACTGTTGGTGGGAATGCAAACTGGTGCAGCCACTGTGGAAAATAGTATGGAGGTTCCTCAAAAAATTAAAAATAGAACTACCATATGACCCAGTAATTCTACTACCCAAAGAAAAGAAAAACACTAATTCAAAAAGATATATGCACCAGCGTTATTGTAGCGTTACTTAAAATAGCCAAGATATAGAAGCAACTCATTTGTCCATTGATAGATGAATGGATAAAGATGTGGTATATATAACGGAATATAAATATAAAATATAAAAAAGAATGAAATCTTGCCATTTGCAACAACATGGACAGGCCTAGGGGCTGTAATGCCAAGTGAAATAAGTCAGAGAAAGACAAATACCATATGATTCCGCTCATATGTGGAATTTCAGAAACAAACAAACAAAGAAAAGGAGACCAACCAAAAAACAGACTTCTAACTATAGAGAACAAACTGGTGGTCACCAGATGGGAGGGGTGGGGGCAATGGGTGAAAGGGATTAAGAGTACACTTATTGGGGCGCCTGGGTGGCACAGCAGTTAAGCGTCTGCCTTCGGCTCAGGGTGTGATCCCGGCATTATGGGATTGAGTCCCACATCAGGCTCCTCCGCTATGAGCCTGCTTCTTCCTCTCCCACTCCCCCTGCTTGTGTTCCCTCTCTCGCTGGCTGTCTCTATCTCTGTCGAATAAATAAATAAAATCTTAAAAAAAAAAAGAGTACACTTATCATGATGAGTACTGAGTAATGTAAAAAAAAAAAAAAAAGTGAAAGGACCTGAATAGACATTCTCCAAAGAAGGCATACAAATGACCAATGACAGATATATAAAAAGGTGCTCAACTTCACAAATCATCAGGAAATGCAAATCAAAACCACAAATGAGGTATCACCTCACACCTACTAGAAGGCTATTACTGGAAAGACGTAAGATAACAAGTGTTGGTGAAGATGTGGAGAAAAAGGAACACTTGCATTGTTGGTGGGAATGTAAGTTGAGACCACAATATGGGAAACAGCATGAAGTTTCCCCCAAAACTTAAAATAGACCTATCCTACGATCCAGCAATCCCATTTCTGAGTATATATCCAAAGGAATGAAATCAGAATCTCAAAAAGATAGCCTGTGCTCCCATGCTCACTGAAGCATTATTCACAAGAGCCAATATAGGAAAACAACCTAAATGTTAGTCGACAGTCAAACAGATAAAAAAGATGTGAGAGATATACAGATATACATGTGTGTGTGTGTTATTCAGCCTTAAAAGAAAACCCTGCTGCTTGTAACAACATAAATGAACCTGAAAGACAGTATAGGAAGTGAAATAAGCCAGATGCAGAAAGAAATATTGCATCTGGTGGAATCTAAACTAGTCAAACTCATAGAAATAGGGAGTAAGATGGTGGTTACCAGGGCTGGTGAGGGAGGGTGAACTGGGGAGATGTTGGTCAAAGGGTACAAAGTTTCGGTTATGCCAGATAAATAAGTTGTAGAGAACTGATGTACAATAATGTGACTTTAGCTGACAGTATTGTACTGTGTTCTTGAAATTTGCTAAGAAATTTGCTTGGGTGCTCTCATCACACATACAAGAATAAATAAAGGCAGAAAGGAAGGAAGGAGAAGAGGAAAGAAGACGGGAAGGAAAAGGTAAGTGTGTGAAGTGATGGATGTTGATTGGTTGGTTGAGGTGGTTGAGGTGAGTATTTCATAATGTACACGTCTATCAGGTCATCAGGTTGCACACCTTAAATATATATAATTTTTTGACTGTCAGTTATACCACAGTAAGTCTGGGGAGGGGAAAGGACTTGAGCTCCTATTCTGACTTTGAAGGGGGCAAGCCACTAAGCCTACCTGGGTCTCTATCCATACAACTGTATATTAGGTAAAATAATCCAAGCTCCAAACCCTAGGATGTGAGGAAGAAATTCCACAGGGCAAAGAAAATTTTAATGCTACTTTGCAGGAAATTTCCCCATGGACTCCCCTGTAGAAGGGCCCGTGACTGAGCGCCCCCCCCCCCCAGAACACCCAGCTGGGAGCAGGGCCTGGTGCTTGGAGATCTGCAGAGCAAGCACTCTTTCGGTTGGTTTTCCTCAGTTGGAGCTGTGGGAAAGACAGTGCAACTGAAGCCCCAGAAAGCCCAGGGCCCTGGCCTCTGGGAGTGTGCCAGGATTACTTTTGTTCTAGGACCACAGTGACCAGCACCCGAAGTGGTGCATTTCTGCATCCCAATGTTTGTGTCCAGAGAGGTGCTTTATTCATTTTTTATTTTTTATTTTTTTAAGATTTTATTTATTTGAGAGAGAGAGTGAGTGTGCACAAGCAGGGGGAGGGGCAGATGGAGAAGCAGACTCCCTGCTGAGGAAGGAGCCCGATGCAGGACTTGATTCCAGGACTCTGGGATCATGATCCGAGCCGAAGGCAGATGCTTAACCAACTGAGCCACCCAGGTGCCTCCAGAGAAGTGTTTTAAACAGCATTGCAGATAGAAGGAGGTAGCATTACTACCCGTGTTGGTTGAATGTGAGATCAATGTCCTCCTGGTAGTCCAGGATGGGCTCTCCAGTCTCCAAGTTATCTTCTTTGATGCTACAATCCCTCTCCCCTAAACTGTAGAAAAGAGGCTTCACATTGTAACTTGTGGGAAAGAAGGCCCCAGAAACTCTGACATTGATGCTTCCCAGAAAGTAGGTTTTGATGGGGAGGTGGGGAGCCAGGCAGGCACACTGGTCAGGCTGCAGCTTGCTCTCTCCCCAACCCCTGCTCTCAGCCTCCCCTGCACAATCTACCATCTTAGCTCCATCTCCTCTTTCCTTGTTTTCCTGGTTCCCCCAAGGGAGTCCTTTTGGGGATAAGACTAGTCTTGGATGGCCAGATTTCTGGCTGGGTGGGGCAGGAACTGTGTCTCCCCACCCAGCCAGGTCCCCAAAGATATTGGGGTAGGACCTTTATGCTTGGTGGATGGACAGTGTGGGAATCACCTGAGCACAAGGCCCAGCACTATAAGTACCTCTGCTGCCTGGGTGGCCCTCAGAACACGTGGGTGCCATGAAGGGTGGGTTGATATGCAGAAGAGGAGAACATGGAGGGAGGAGTAGGGGAAGGAGAAAAAGGGAGAGGAGATGAGGGAGCTTGCTTCTCGAGCTCATCATCCAGCTATATTCCCTTCTGCCCACCAGCCATCCCTCCACCCATTCACTGAGCTGGTGACCCCTAAAGCCCTTACTCTGTACTTGCTCCGTGCCCGTCTCTGAATATGAGGTTGTGATGCAGAATCCCTCTTAACACTACAGGTTAATCCTACTGTATTGGATGTGGTTCCCTCAGGCAGAGCTCAAGTTCCAGCCCCCACCTCTCTTCCCTTGACTCTCAACATTTTCTCCTTTACAAGGATTTTTTGGCTCATGGGGATATACGGCAGACACTATAAGGTAGGAAGAGGATGGTGTGGGAAAGAGGATGCAGGGCTACAACACTGAGGGACATTCTGGTGTCGTGGGGGTGGAGCGAAACCCCCCACAAGTCATAGAACCTAGAGTACCTTGACAGCCTCTACTTTCCTGCGGAGCATGGCTTCCATGTCCTCTGAGAACTTCCTCACCAGCTCTAAGCCATCCACCTCCGAGATACTCAGACTGGGCTCCACATCCTTGTATTTCTGTGCGGGGGAAGTGGGAGAGATGGGTACCTGCAGTCTTGTACATGATTACGGGCGGCCTCCATACTCTCAACTAGTGCATTCACACCTGTGAAGTCTTGTTGACTCCACGAGAGGCAAGGACAGGCCCTCCCCTTCTGGTATAATCTCCCCCACTAACATTAATAGCTGCCTCTTATCAAAGTTCTCTCTGCTCCAGGAACTCTGGACACGTTGTGGTTAATATCCTTCAAAGGGAGTAGACTGAGGCTCAGAGAGGTCAACAAACTTGACCAAGGTCACACAGCCAGTGAATGGAGGAAGATTTCCATCTTCTTTATGCAGGCATGCTGCCTCCCTGGAGCTGCTCACAGGGACTACAAGAAAATCAGTTCATCTTTCCTGATGCCCCGTGGTATCAGTGTGCCCCTTCTCACAACCGTCTGAACTGGAATTCTCCCTGCCTGGGCGGAGTTCAGCGGCAGCTACAAGTATTCATGCTGCCGGAGGAACTGGAGAACCTGGGAGAGTTAAGAGAGCTGGGTTCAAGTGCACTCTCTGGTCTGCAGGAGGTATCTCTCACCTAGTGTGTGTCATTAATGTCTAAGGACCCCATTTGGCAACCTAGTGGCCATGTGACCTCAGGCGAGTTACTCAGTTTCCTGATCTATAAGATGTGATATGTGCATGGCTTTAGAGCACGCTCTAGAATGCTTTTACCCCAAACGGCCACGTCAATATTACTGTATCTGCCTCGCCCGGGATTGGAGGGCACAAATGAGAAAATCAAAAGACCTGGTGCTTTGCTGGGTGGAAGCTCCACGTGAGTGGAAGTGGGTCCGAGCTGTCATTGGTACAGCGGCCTGCAGGGGGCGGGGAGAGGGAGCCGCCCGTCCTGGCCCCGCCCACTCCCTCCGGCCCCGCCCAGCGGCCTTCGGAAGAGGCTGCAGTGTGGCCACGCGGGCATAAAAGCCTGAGATTTGCTCTTAGCAACATTTAGAAAATGGCGAAGATCGTACTCCATGAAGTTGTGGTGAGAATTAAATCGTGAATATAAAGCTCTTAGCAAATGGTAATAGAGAATGGCAGGCCATTATTAAAACGGGTCTGGGAGTTTAAGTATCAGAGAAAATGAGGTTGTTTATAAGCCAGTAAGAGGACAGGCACGCTGTCAATCTGCAGTAAAGCAATTAATAAATAAAGGCGAGGGGGGAGCTGGTGCACTGTCCTGTCCATCAGGCCTCGCTTCCTGCCCGGGAGCCAGGCGTGGGCTAGACCTCAGCTAGGGCCCCATGTGGGCACACTCCAGTGCGAGGCGCGGCTGTAGGTTCTGAGAACTGAGGTCAGGGAAGCTCTCCCTTGCAGAGGGCCACAGGCCCGCTCATCTGCTTCCACTGCCCAAGCAGCCCCTGCAGGGCGCTTACCCCTTTCTCGGTCCTCCCCATCCCTGCCTACAGGGGTCAAGGCTGTACCCCACTCTGCTCATAGCTGCTCCCTCTCCCTTTTATTCTTCACAGAAGCCCCCAAATAGATCTCGTGCCCATCTGATTCCCTCCTGGCATCTGCCTCTGGGGGATCTGAGCTGACCCTCTGCTCTTGGCCACTCCACCATACTGCCCCCATGACTTGCTCTGTGACTTGGGCAAATCATTACTTCCCTGGGCCTCAGTTTCCCCATCTGAAAATGAGGAGAATGGATTAGATGATCTTTAGGACCCCTTACAGCATGGACATTTGGGGATTAGAAGGCTCTGCTTCTCCACCAGGAGGAAGTCCCTGGCTGACTGCCCTCCCACCACCCTGCGAGCTCCCTGGAGGGGCTTGCTGACCTTCTGCAGCAGGAGAGAGCCTGAGTACTTGGTCACGGTGTTATACAGGTCCCGGCCGAAGGCGTCTGCCCACAGCTTCACTCTGCCGGGCAATGAAAGTACGTGTGTGTTCACACGCACACACATACACACACACACACACACACACACAGAAAACAACTGTGTACACACACAGACACCCACCGATACAAACACAAGACACATAATATGTAAAGTTTTGCACGTACACACATGGGTGCACATACACACCGATCTGTACCCAGAAACACACACAAGGAGCTACCACCCCTCCTGGTTGGGGCAGGAAACCAAGAGGGCCCTTTGGGGGCTCAGCAGCTGCCCTGAGGGGGCAGGGTGGACGAGCTGGGAAGCACAGCCTGACCCCAAGCCCCCAAGGGTTCTGATTTGTGAGTGGAGAATGGAGAGAAGGGGAAGAGGCTGTGGACAGGCCCAGGCCAGGGTGGGGAGGACTCTGAGGACGGAAACAGGAACTGCTTGGCACCACTATAGCTTCTCAGTGGGCCGTGCCCTCCAGTGTGGCCTGCTCAAGGTCACTACCGGCCACCAAATCCTCTGTTGAAACTTCAGAGGGAACATGAGCCTGCGCAGAGGAAGAGTCTCTGAGCGCTTCTGCAGAGGCGAGAGCAGGCCAGGCAGGGAGGGCAGGAGGCCTCCTGGAGAAGCCCTGACCTCTCATCCATCCCTGGAAGTGCACCAAGCTCCCGACCCCTGGGCAGGCTAGTGGCATCCTGTGGTGAGACACAGGACCTCATCTGAGCATCTCCGGGTGGTGCAAAATGAGCTTGTCCACATGACCCTGTCAAGGCTGCATTCATGCAGTCACTCAGACGATCATTATTGAGGTCCTACTATGTGCTGGCCATTGCGCACAGTGCTGGAGCCACATGGTAGTGCTCACCTTTGTAAAACCCTCAGTGAGAGGGACACCCTCCACATACGGAGAGCATAATACATGTGTGAAGGTGAAGGCGTGCCAACAAAGCTCTGGGAAGGGTAGTGGTGGTGCCAGGAGGCTTCTTGGGACAAGTGGGATCTGAGTTCAGTGTTAGAAGTTTGGGAGAGTTTAACCTGCCAAAGAGATTTGGAAGAGATTTCTAGGTAGAGATTATAGAAGAGCTTGGAAGAGTCAGAAATGACTTCAGGTTTTGAGCTTGGGCGGTTGAGCTGATGGTGGTATTGAATAAAATTAAGAATATCAGGAAGATCGGGAGGAACAAGTCGGGGAGGGTAGGTGATGAGTGTCGCTTGTGATATGTAGAATGTGAGATTCTTTCCTGTTGCAGGGCTCCTGAGTGCCATAGGGCAGGTGGTGCACTGCACAACTCCGAAAGGCACCAATTGCATTGTATCTTGAAAGACACACACTTGAATTTAAAACCTCACATGATCTTCAGGAAGAGCGGTCCATAGGCAATGTGTATGTGAGTCTAAGAAGCAGAGGCAGGGCCGAGAGGGTCGTTAGCACACAGGTGGCAGTTGAAATTCTGAAGGTAGAGGCGCTCTCTCAAGGAGAGTGTGTAGCATGAGAAGAGCTGTGAGTGGATGACAAACCCTGGGGGACACCAACAATCTCAGGGGCAGGCAGAGGGAAAGAATTGCTTGAGGAGGAGAGAAGGTTCATTCAGGTGCCCAAGGAGACCCAGAAGGGCTCATCGTCATGGAAGTTGATGCATGGAGATTCAAGAAAAAGGAGTCCAGGAAGAGGAGGCCGGGAATGTCTGGTGGATTGGGCAGGGAGGAAATCTTTGGGGATCTTGGTGGGAACAGATTTGGGAGGACAGTAGGAGCCTGGCGGGGGGTGGAAGCTGAGGGCTGAGTGAGAAGGGAGGGCATGGCTTGACGTGAGGGAGATGCAGTGTCACTGGGGTGCCCAACACTGAGAAGGGGATTCAGCAGGGGAGAGAGGAGGGCTGGTGTCAAGGGCCTGGCGGAGTTCTGGCTCCAAGGGAGAGAGCGGGTGCGGATGCAGGCAGGTCTGAGGGCCAGTCATCTCGGCCAGCTGTCGAGGTTTCTATGCAGATGGTCCGGTCTGCGGTTCTCCACAACCAAGACCTGGATTCCAGCCACCTTGACTCAGCACTCAGCCTATCCCGGAGTTCTCCTTTTACTATTAGTTGGTGTGTGTTCTGGGGATGGAGAATTAGTCTCAACATCTTCCTCAGCACCAGATGGTCGTGTAGCCCAGCAGTGGGGGAAGCGCGGGTCAAGCTGACTTGAGTTTAAATCCTGGCACTTCCCTTTACCGCCTGCGTGAACGTGGGGAGCTCGCCTAACCTCTCCGACCTTGTTCCCTCGACTGCACAGCACCGTGCCCGGCTGGGACCCAGTAGAGGCTCTACAGCCCAGTGTAAACAACGCTGCTGAAATCCGCCTCCCACAAAGCTACGCACAACACGTGTTGTTCGGCATCCCGGTCCCTGCTTCTGTTCAGACACGAGGTTGGCAGCTGGCTCTGGTAGGCTGACTCTCCTGCTGGGCCTGGGTATGGACTGAGCGAACTGCCCCCTGTGGTCTAGACTGCTCCTCTCCCCACGTATCTTGGCTACTTCTGTAATAGGGCCCCCAGAGCAAAGGACTGAAAAACAGACCCTCCCAGCAAGGAAGCTTTATCCCAAAGTGTAAATGACCGATAGATTCTTTCCTGGAGCTGGTCTGAGTGGCAGGATGCAGAAGGGGGCCTGGAAGGAGGCAGGAAGGGAAGACGAAGACGAAGTCCAATTTTACTCAGCTCCTGGCTACATGAGCCATTTTGTCGGTTTAGAACTGCTTTACTCTTTCAGAGTGTCAAACCACAAATTTCCTCACCAATCCTTAGGGAGCTGTGGTATCATTTTGAGCCAGCACAGCCCCCCCCCCCCCCAGTGGCCTAATTGCAGCCATTATCCTGGAAGGAGCATCCCTCTGGCCTGCAGGTGCTTGAGCCGCTGCTTGCCATCCTGAGGCGTGAGGGCCCTCATGATCACTTCTGCCTGAAACCGGCAGGGTGTCTGGGAGCGGCAGGTGGGGCTCCAGAATGGGAGTCTGGTGGGAAGAGGGGAGGGAGAGGGACAGTGGGCAGTGCAAGCCCCCACGGGAGAGCCAGAGGGAGCCTGAGGGAGGCCAGAGGTCAGGGGTAGGAGGGTGGGCAGAGGATTGAGGTCTCCAAGGGGAAGGAAGGGAGGACAGGGCCAGAGGATTCTATGGGGCGGGGGCTGAACCTGATGCTTACGTGTCCAGAGGAATCTTGGTCTGCCCGCCTGTGGGGGATAGGGAGGTGCTGGAGAGCAGCAGGCACAGCAGGACTGTGGTCTTCTGCAGGGAGGCCCCAGCCACTGGCCACAGGCAGCAGGGCCTCCTGTGGTGGGGGGCGTTGGTGTCGACGTGGAACCTGGGGAGTCCTGGCATGGTGTCTCTGCGGGGCTCAGGGTGAAGGGACAGAGAGAAGAGAGTGGCCTCCGACTGCCAGCTCTGTCCGCCTGTCACCCAGATCCTTGGGACGTCCCCAGGCCTTCTGCCTTCTGAGTCTGGGGTCCCCCAGCTTTCAGTCTTGTCTTGCTACAGTGCTTGGTGGGGCAGGGGCTTCTCTCTGCCCTGCAGAGAACAGTGCACAGAGGAGCCACCCCACCTGACCAGCAGGCTCCGGGAGGGGGCTGATGGTCTGCGGGGGGTGGTTATGACAAAACGTTAATCCGCTGGCCTCTCCTCTAATCCCCTGCCTGACAGCAGGGAGGAGGCGGTGGCACAAGTGACCTCAGCAGGATTACCCTGATTCCAGAAGGCAGGGCTCAGTTCATTCCATTTGGGGTCAGAGCACAACCTCGTACTTTAAAGAGGCAGAGCTCTTCCTGTAGACTTGTTCCTTCTGGACCCAGGGGGCAGGGGGTGCTGCAACTCTGGTCCAAGAATGACAGGGGACGTTTGTCCAGTGCTCTGACATACCAAGAGATGTCGCAAATTGGTGTTTTAAACCTGAGAGCCATCCTGGGAGGTCAGTGTCGTCATCCCTGTTTTCAGGGGGCCCCTGAGGCACAGGGAGTCTTGGGGACCGAGTTGGGACTCTTGTCTCCAAGCCTGCTGCCTTTTGATGAAGCCGTCGATAATGTCAGCATCCTGTGGTCTCCACGTCCCCCACGTGCTCCTGGTTCGAGGCTAGGGGCCATGTTTGCTGGGCAGCTGAGGAAGCCTCAGGGCCCCACCCTGAAGGGGCAGCACAGTCCTCTGCCCAAGTGTTTCTGTACTACCTGCAAAAGTAAGATAGTCCGACTACCAGCGGTTCATCGCTCTGTCTCTTGCCATCCCTGCTTCTCCGATTTTCTGTTAGTTGGGTGATGTCTGAGCACCCGTGGGCATTTGGGGGATCTAGCCGAGAGGAAGTTGAATTGGGGTAACATTTAATTTGGGCTTAGAGGGATGTATTTCTGTAGCTCAGTGCCACTTCCCTGTATAGACGAGTTATCTGCAAGCAGCGGGTGTGGGACCGGCTTCCAGGAACACTCTCCTTGCTCAGTATCCCCGTGCATGAGGATGGGCAGCAGCAGCCTGCGTTTGTCACGGCGCGAGCGTCCCACAGCACCCACCGTTGGAAGTGCGTGGGAGGGGAGGAAAAAGAAGGTTCGAAATGCATTGAGCCAGAAGCTAGGCTGGCAGATTCTGCCGAAGATCCAACAAGGGGATTTGCCAGCCGCGGATTTGGTTCACGTCGACCCGGCCCAGACAGTTCCCTCGCGTGAGGAAAGTAGTCCATGTGGAACGTCTGTAATTACAAACAGGTCTTCCATGGTCTTCTCTTCGGACGGGGATGGCAGAGACAGAATTTGATCTCAGTGCTTGTGTCTGTGGGTCCGATGTGGTGATGGCGCCTTCACCGCGGGTGAAGTCCCAGGGTACACGGGACACGTGTCAGGGTGCCCCTCAGTGTGTGTGATGCGTCCTGTCCCGACGAAACCTGCTGGTTCCAGCAAAATGGCACGCGGGATTGCCGCCCACGCAGAGAGACGCCTGAGGAAGCAAGTGTTCTGGTGACAAGACTCCTACACGTAGTCATCAGTAAGTCAATGTTGTGGCATCAGAGTAATCCGGTTGCACAATTATTTGGTTCAGTATAAGGTGGCAGCGATTTTTACATGCGTTTGAATTGTTCCTGTGAATGCCTGATTTCAGATGAATTTTGCATACTGTTTGGATTACAAATCATTGCAAATTTAGAAAAAGTACTACACAGGCATATGGGGCAATTAATAAATAAGGAGAATGTGTAATTTTTCTAGGTTTTATGATTTTTGTGGTATTCATCACCTTCTTAAAATGTGTAATTTTGAGTGATTTTTTTCATTCTAAATACTCCCTTTTGTATCTATTTTTGTACTTATAATTTGTATTCCTTTTCTACTGTAGATAACCACCCCCAAATTCTGCAAGCTTCTGACCCCACAGAACCTGGCCGCTCCCCCACTTTCTGGCACCTGCTTATTGAAGGCACTGACTTCCTCCAATGTGCTAAGTATGGAAGCTGCTTAGAAAGCTCTTTCCATGCTCGTCTTGCTCATTTCACAGACGCAGCAGTGGCCCAGGTCCCTCCCAGCCCTTTAGGTTTCCTTTGGAAGACCTCAAAGCATTTGTAAAGGAAAACACTGTGTTACAATGGTGAGTGATGTGATGTCTTTTGAAAGACCTGCTAAGGTAGTTCACCCACAGGTGCCTAACCAGCAGTCCAGAGACAAACACCTTTTAAATACCTCTGGAATGCATTGCTTTGTATGCATGGTTGACTCTGGCCCGTTTTGCTCGTTAGGACCGTGGCTCAGAGGTACACAGTGACATATTGGGAAATACTAGGGATTGTGGTGGGGCCGGGGGACGCGGGGAAGGGCAGAGGACTCGAGAGCCCAGTAACTTCAGAGAGGGGATTTCTTAGCAGGAATAAATGAAGCATAGAGCTAAGGGAATGATCAGGCCTTAAGATACACCTTTGAAACTCAGAAACTTCAGGGGCTTATCCCTTAGCTGAAGGCCAGGATAGAACTTCCCTGCCTTCCCTCCTGCCAGCTAGGAGGGAACGTATGTTGTGGCTTTATTTTTAAGGGCCACGAGGGAAACAGCATTCCACCTTTCTTTAGGTCAGTCTTTCATCTCAAACCCCTCATGATTTGCTCCAACCTAACACACTTTCCTAGGGCATCTTCTCGGTGTCGGCCCCCCACCAGGCCCTGGAGATGTGACACACAGAGCCGGCATGAAGGTTGACATGGTGCTTGATCTCAATCTCAAGCAAACAGTCAGCTAACTCGAGTTAAGTTCTGTGATGCAGAAGTGCGGTATTGGCGATGTAGCAGAGGGAACATCATTTTCTCCTTATGGTGGGAAAAAGGAGAAGGGAAGTTTTAGGGAAGCCATCACAGTGAAAGAGGCCTTTGAACTGGGCTTTAACTGATGACTAGTAGTTCACCAATTGGAGACTCCTCGATGGATGATTATAAGGAACCAAAAGCATACAAGAAACAGAAGGAACAGAAGAAGGAAACCACGGTCATGTTATGTTGTATGTACTTGTTGGAAAATAGTGAGATTATCAGTTATCCGTATACTAAGTTATGCTTAGTGGAAAGCAATATTTTCTTTAGTTAATGAGTATGTATTTTGGGCAGGGCCCAGCAGGGAAGGCTTTTCTTGTGGTGTCAGCAGGGACAGCTTAATGGGGCTGGAGGATCCACCTCCGGGGGTCTTTACTTGCCTCTGGCAAGTTGGTGCTGTCTGTTGGCTAGGAACTCAGCTGGGGCCGAGGCCCAGGGGACTCAGTCTTCCTCCACATGGCCTGCTCCAACTTCCTCTTCGTGGGCTGCTTGCGGTTTCTCCCAGCACAATGGCTGGGCTCCAGGAGTTAGAATCCCAAGAGAATAGAGTGGCTATTGTCTTGTCTTTATGGTCTGCCGTGGAAGTCCCAGAGCATCACCTCAATTGTATTCTATTGGTTAGCTAGTCTCCAAGTTCAACCCAAGCTCAATGGGAGGAGACATAGACCCTACCTCTCAGTGACAGGAGGGTAAAAAATTTGCAGACATGTTTTAAAACTGCCACAGTGAGGGTCGTAGGGTGAGGGATAAGAAGGATGGGGGGCATGGTAGGGTTGGGTTAATGGAGGAGAGAAAGGAGCAGGAGGAGAGAAAGGAGCAGTAGGAGATGAGGCTGGGGAAAAGTTAGACTCTATCTAGATTATGAGGGGATTAGATTAGTTCTTTTTAAAATATGACTCAAATCTCCCCTGCTGCAATTCTATATCTATTGGGAAGTATTGATTTATGGGTGTGGCAGTACAGGGGAACAGGGGGATGGGAAAGAAAAAGAACAGGGAAGTAAAAGATATAAAAGAGCCTAGTATCTAAGGTAAGCTCCTTTGTGCACAGAGGACAAATGCACATCTTTGCCCGTTGCTCAGGGAGCACTGATCTGTGAGAATGTTCCCAAGCTCTCCCCTTGAGGGTGAAGCTTGGTGAGAAGTGTGTGCATCCTGTCCTCTTCTTCCCTTGCCCCCCTTCCCCTCTGCCCCACTCCTTCTCTCCCCCTCTTCTCCACACACCCCTTGCTTTACATTACTTGGTGACTAGCCACATGTCCTTGGTCACTAGCTCCTCAAGAGCTAGGCTGAGGCCGGAGCTCCTTCGTCTCTGGGCTGTCTCCTGCCTGAACAATGGAAGGGCAGACAATGGAACGAATTAGATCTCCAGGCCTAATTCTACAACAGAGTATGACAGATCAGTATTTCTCACCATTTCAAGTCAATTTTTCCTTCCTTCATTCTGTGACTGTGAATGAGCACAGCTGCATATGAGGCACCGTGCCAGGCTCAATTTCCCCCGTGGTCATCGAACACCTCTCCCACCTGCTTCAGGGGACAGTGAAGGTCAAATGAGGCAAGGTCGGTGTATTTTGTTGACAAAATGTAAAATATACTATCAGGGATTCAGAACATTTCATTAGCAATTGAATCCTTTCTTCAAAAGAAATTTCTGCAGAAGCCAAAGAAAGCTATTTCAGTTAATGGCAACCCTATCCTTCTAGTTGCTCAGGCCAGAAACCTTGGAGTCATTGTGACCCTTCTCTTCTCGCTGCTGCTGCAAATCCTGCCAGCTCTACCTTACAAATATATCCAGAATCCAGCCATTGCTCCTCAACCCACCGCCGCCACCCTGGCCCAAGCCACCATCGTTTCTTTCCTGGACTGTGGCAATGTCCTTCCTAGGGCTTACGCCAGATACCTTCTGTTTGCCTCTCCAGATCTAGCTCCACACTACGCACCTGCTATGCGTCCTTGGAGTCTCAGCTGTAAGGACCGCCTCTGTTGAGTCTGGCCCGCTTGTTTCCATTGAGCTCAGCTAATAGGGGGCCCTGGATGGAGCCTGGAAAGAAAGTGAGATCTCCTTGTGCTGGCCATGTCCCTCAAGTCAACACCGTTGTGCCTCTTCAGGTGGCCATCCCTGCACGACCATCCCTCGGGATTAACCAGGCTTCTACAGGGAAACCGAACCAATAAGATACGTGTGTGTGTGTGTGTGTGTGTATGTGTATATGTGTGTGTGTGTGTATATATATGTGTGTGTGTGTGTGTGTGTGTATATATATGTATATATGTGTGTGTATATATGAGTGTGTATGTGTGTGTATATGTGTGTGTGTGTGTGTGTATATATGTATATATAGCGAGAGAAAGATTTATTATAAAGAATAGCTCCCACAATTAAGAAGGCTGACAAACCTCAAGCTCTATAGTCGGCAAGCTGGAGACCCAAGAGAGTGGATGGGATAGTTTCAGTCTGAGTCTGAAGGCCTGAGAGCCAGGAGAGCTGATGATGTCATTTCAGCCCAAAGGCCAGCAGGCTTGAGGCCCAGGGAGAGCTGTGGTGTTTCTCGCGTCTGAAGGAAGGAAAGCCCTCCAATATCCCAGCCTGAAGGCTGTCAGGCAGGAATTCTTTCTTATTCACAGAAGGGGTCAGCTTTTGTTCTATTCAGGCCCTCAACTGATTGGACAAGACCCACCACATTAGGGAGGGCAATCTACTTTACTCAAGTCTGTCAACTTAAATGTTAATCTCCTCTAGAAAGCCCCTCACAGACTCTCCGAGAATAATGTTTCGCCCAATGTCCAGGCCCCTGTGGCCCAGTGAAGCTGACACACAAAACTGACCTTCGTGCTCACCTCAGGCTCCGTTAGTAGCTGCTTCCTTTCCATGACTTGGAAAGTGTTAACAGCCCAGCTGCGTCTAAGCCCTGGGCTCCTCTTGTGTTTCCTCTACATCCACACCTTTGTAAAGGAACTTTCCTCCAATTATCCCATTATGAATGTCCCACATGCTTCCTGCTGGGCCTCTGACTGCCAGCTGCTCTCCCTCCCTCTGCTCTTCCCCCCTTCAGTCTATTCTTAGTACAGGAACTGAGGGCTCCTTTTGTAAGTCAGACCGTGTTGGTCCTCTGCTCAGAAGCCCCAGTGGCTGCCCATCTTACTTAGGGTAAAAGCCGAAGTTTCTGTCACAACCCACAAAGCCCACAAAGCCCTCCACGGCTGGCCTGGCTTCCTCCCTGGCCGGTCTCTGCTGTCTGCCTCACTCACAGGCACCCTTCACAGTGGCATCTTGTTCCTTGAGCCAGTCTGGCCTGCTCCCGCCTCAGGGCCTTTGAACCTGCAGTCCCCACTGGAGCTCTGCCTGCCCTGCTGCCCCTGGGAGGCTGGCCCTCTCATTTCCGTCAGGCCTCTGGCAGGCAGGGCCCCTGGCAGGAAGAGATGGCATACTTGAGTTGAGTGGCTTGAGAGGAGGTTAAGAAGGGGGCTGTTTACAGAGGTATGGACAGGGCGTAAGAGGAAACCACAGGGACTCTGCTGTATCCTGAGCTGAAGACAGCGGGCACCCAGTCCCTAGGCCTGAAGGGATGAGGGGAGGGCAGTGAGCTCCATGGCGATGACCATCCCACAGGGACGGTGGTCTCAGAATGCAGCCAGCCTGTGGGGACCCCATCCAGAGAGGACTTGGGGAGTAAGTCCTTTTCTCATCTGCTGTAGGCACTCCCAGCTGTTAAAGACACGTGGAGGCTCTGAAGAAGGAGCCCATTGATGCAGCCCCCCTCCAGGTCTGCCTTCTGGGCCAGGAGAGGCAGAGAGCACCAAGGGAGGAGCAGATGGAAGATACCCAGCATAGATATTTCTCAAAAATCACCTCGTACCATGACATTGTTCTGGAATTAGATACAGTGGTGGTGGTGTACAACTTTGTGGATATACTGAAAACCACTTTCCCATGGTGACTTTTATGGTGGGTGAATTACAGTTCTATTTTTTTTTTAATGCTTTTTCAGTAAGTAAATCCTTCTGTGCCTATAGGATCTAAAATTTTGCCTGCCTTCAACATTTCCTATCTCTCTTCCCAGCATCATCTTGCTTTTGGCTTTCCCTGCATTTTTTTATTTTTTTTATTTTTTGCTTAGGTGTTGCCATCAAACATACCACATACGGTATTTTCTTATAACTTGTGTTCATCTGCTGTCCACGCCACTGGAGCGTAACCTCTATGAGCACAGGGACTGTGGTCTGATTTTCTCTCTGCTGTATTCCCACCACCTCTGAAACCAGCGCTCAGTGCAAGTAGGTGAATACGTGTGGAGTGGATGAATAGTTGGAAGTGGAGGTACTCTGGCAGGAGGTAGTAGGGGGGAGTCAGGCCAGGTCCTGCCTGTTCTTCCACCTCCTTCCCTCCCAGGGCCCTGCATTCCATCTGGAAACCACCACATAACCGTGCAAAAACATTCACTGCCCTTTCCTCTTGCAGATGAGTCTTGGGTGGCTCATTTCACCTTCAAATGACACAGAGGACATCACAAAGGACATCTACAATATTTGTACACCTACGTACACAATAATCAAAAGCTGGAAGCAACCCAACTGTTCATTGATAGATGAATGGATAAGCAAAATGTGGTGTAGCCATAGAATAGAACACAGGGGAAGGACATTCCGACACAGGCTACAACGTGGGTGAGCCTTGAGGGCATCATGCTAAGTGAAACAAGCCAGTCACAAAAGGACCAGAGAGGTATGATTCCACTTATGTGAGGTACCTAGAGTAGTCAGATTCAGTAGAATGGTGGCCGCCAGGAGCTGGGGGAGGAGGAGAGGAGTCAGTGTTTAATGGGTGTACTCAGGTTCGCAGGATGAAAAGAATTCTGGTAGCTGGTCTTGGTCACACAGCAATGTGAACGTCCTTCACACTACCGAAATGTCCACTTAGAAACAGTTAAGTTGGTAAATTTTGTGGGGTTTTTTTTTTAGCCATAATTTTTTTAAGTGGGGAAGAAAGGGGAAGCATCTGCAGCTGCCCTGAGCAGAGCCAGGAGTTTGGACACCCCCCTCTGTCTCCCTGAGGCTGTTTCCCATTTTAAAAACTTTCATTGCTAAAAAATACCAGCTCTGGCTGGATTCTAGAGCTTTGAAAAGGAGAATAAATGTTCAGATTCCCAATCCCTTTAATCATGGCTCTGACAATTCTTACTCCTCATGTGATGGGAGACAGGAACAAGGCCACTGAACAAAGTGCCACGGTCTCACTCAGACGCACCTTCCCCGGCCCAGCCCGGCCGCACACGAACCCGCCCACCGACCACAAGGAAGCACGGCGTGAATGCAGGTGACAGCCAGCCGTCAGCCAAGCTTCAGCCTGGATTTGCTGGTGCAGTTGTCTGGGAGACACCAGGCCTCTGCCTCGTCACTTCTGCCTGGAGAGTCTCAGGCACATCAAGCGCCAGGGCAGAGGGCACCAGGCTGGGTAAAGGCTGGCCAGGCAGGCAGCTGGAGGAGGTCACTGGGGAACCTGCAGGTTCTATAAATACCTGGCCAGGTGGCTTGTTAGAGGAAGTGTGTGCATGTGCGTGCGTGTGTGCGTGTGTGTGTGTGTGTGTGTGTTTGGGAGGGGCAGGAAAGAAGGGTGGGAGACTGAGGCAGAAAGCAACCCCAGGAGGAGGGCCCTGAGGGAAGGAGCGGTGCGGGGTGGGAGGGGGATACTTGGTGGTAAAGGATCTGGTCAAAGTCCCCAGCTCTCTGCATCTCCCTCCTGCTCATAGCCCTAGGGGGACTATGGGGAGGTCTCAAGAGGCAATTCAGGCTTGGAGAGGAAGGACCAAAGGAAGTGCTTGCTGAGAGGCACCATCCACAAGCCGGTAATTTGCTCATTTTACCAATAAGTGAGAGCTTGCAGTGAGCCGGTTCTGTGTGCTCCCGGTTCTGGTTCTGGGGGACTCAGAACCCCCATGTGCAGGTAGCGTGGCAGCGTGACATTGTCCACGGGGACAGCAGCCTCACTGTGGAGACACAGGCTGGGAAGCAAGGTCGCTGTCCTCAAACCTGGTCCACCTGTTGGCCAAGTGGGCTCAGAGTCACGGTTGCTGGTCTTGGTTTACTACTTTGTGATGCCCCCAGAGGTCCATATGCTCTTTCTTTCTATCCCTCCCTCCTTTGCTTGCTGCCTTCATCCTTATGCTTGTTATTGTCACAAGAGGGCTGACGCCATTCCAAACAACATGCCTGAGTTCAAGGTGAGGTGAAGGGGAAGCACCATGCCAGTAGCTTCTGTTCATTTTTTAACACAAGGCAAAAAATTTCTCCAGAACTTCACTCAACCCCTCTGCCAGCAGACTTAGGTTTCTGACCCAATGGCCAGAAGTGGGTCAAATTGTCACAGTGAGTGACAAGGTAGGTTGGAAATATGGGAACGGGATTGTTCCACCTGGTTTAACAAATCCTGATGTCCTGCCTGGCTGGGCATTGTTACCAAGGAAGAACAGGAGAATGGGTATGATGTGGACAACGTGTCTCCCTCAGTCCCCAAGTAGTAAATGAGATTCTGCATGTGGAGCGGAATTAGGGCCTGGCCCTCGAAACCATTCTCTATTATAACATTTACATATAAATTCTGCTCCTGTACAAGGATTGACAGGCAGACCTTACTTCCCAGGACACTTTAAGGGGAGCTGGCAAAAGGTACGCCCTCTCTTTTTCAGGGGAGAAAACAAGGTATGCACGGAAGGGCAGAGATGGGGAGGACTCAGATGCAGTGTGGGAGGGCCCATCGCGTCGGGGAGCCTCTCCTTGGCCTTCGTAGTCGGGGCCCTGGAAAGGCCTGCATCTGTGTAGAGATCAGGAGACCTGGTTTCTAATTCCTGCCCTGATGCTAGTCACCTGCACGACTCAGAACTTCAACCTCTTAATTTTGTCATCTATGTACAATGATGTGGTGATTCTTACAAGACAGGATCATGTAAGATGGTGGATGCAAGAATATGATGTTCTATGCAAATGTAAGATATTGAATCTTTGGGGGAAGAAGCCCGGTGCCAACCTCAGGGAGCACCCCAGGGCCTTAGTGGTTTGGGAGGCTGCTAGGCGCACACACGTGCACACGTGCACGCACAAACACACACAATGCAAGGTCCCCATTCAAGCACACGTATGCAGCCCATACAGACGAAGGGAAATTTCATACACATTAAAACATATGTAAAAAAAATATGTAAAGTGTCTGTCAGATGTGCCCAGGTAGTAAAATTTAATAATGGGACTGCATCAAACGAAAGAGCTTCCACTCAGCAAAGGGAACCATAAACAAAATGAAAAAGCAACCCACGGAGTGGGAGAAAATATTTGTAAATCATATGTCTGATAAAGGGTTACTATCCAAAATTCATAAAGAACTCATGCAACTCAATAGCAATAAAATAAAACAAGCACCCCCCCAAAGCCAAAAACCAACCCCTCCCCCAAACCACACCACGATTCTATTGAAAAATGTGCAGAGAATCTGAATAGACATTTTTCCAAAGATGACATCCAGAGGGCCAACAGGTATAGGAAAAGATGTTCAGCATCTCTCATCAGCAGCAAAATGCAAATCGAACTAAAACCACAGGACCCTCATACGGTGCTGGTGGGAAGGTGAATTGGTGCAGCCACTATGGACAACAGTGTGGAGGTTCCTCACTATCTCAAAAAGATATACGCCCCCCATGTTCATGGCAGTATTATTTACAATAGCCAAGACATAGAAGCAACCTGTGTCCACTGATGGATGAATGGGTAAAGAAAAGGTGGTGCATACTCTTGACCCTTAAAGCGGGAGTTGGGGGGTCAACCCCTGCACAGTCAAAAATCCACACATAACTTTTGACTCCTCAGAAACTTTACTGCTAATATTGATGTGAAGCCTTGCCAATAATATGAATAATTCTTTAACACATATTCTGTATGTTATATGTCTCATATACTGTATTCTTGCAAAATGTAAGCTTGAGAAAATGCTATTAAGAAAATCATAAGGAAGAGAAAATACATTTATTGACCTGTACCTATATTTATTGAAAAAAATCTGCATATAGCCAGGCTAGGGTCCCAGGGTGGCACTATTCCGTAGCCTGGTGGCCTTGGCTCTGCAGTGGCAGCCACTGGGCAGGCCATGGGCAGCAACAGTAGCCTGAAGTTACGGTCCCCGTCTGCCTGTTGGTGCACCCCCAGCCCTTGGCCACGGGCAACTGTGGCCACGCATGAATGCACCAGGCTCGGGAAGTCACGGGGCCAGGGCACCATGGTGGGCAGGGCTCCTCACTTGGCCTGGGAGTTGCCAGAGGCCAATGGCTCCGCTAAGCAGCCCCAGAGACTGGCATGGGAAGGACTCTAGGGAGGAAGGTGCTGGAAGTGGTCGGCACAGCAACATCCCTGCTCTCTGGATGCACTCCTCTGCTTCAGCTCAGCCTCCTGCCTGCCAGCCCTGGGCTCACATGAGGTGACCTGCAGGCCTGCCCAGTCCTGCCTGGGGGCTGCTGACGGCCTCTGTGGCCTCCCTGCCCACTCAGAGACCAGCAGGTGCAAGCTCTGTGCCAGTCACCTTTGATTTGGTTCCGTGGAGAATGGGGTGGGCAGTTGTAACTAAATGCCTTGTGACTTTTGCTGCCGATTCTTAAAAAACATCCACATAGAAGGGTCTTGCACAGTTCAAACCCATGTTGTTCAAGGACCAACTGAATATTTTACACAGAGGGAATATTACTCAGCCATAGAAAAGAAGGACGTTCTGCCATTTGTGACGACATGGATAGACCTTGAAGGCATTATGCTGAGTGAGATAAGTCAGACAGAGAAAGACAAATACTATATGATCTCACTTACATGCGAAATCTAAAAGCTGAACTGACAGATACAGAGAACAGATTGGTGACTTCCAGAGGCAGGGGGCAGGGGTGGGTGACATGGATGAAGGGATCAAAAGGCACAAACTTTGAGCTAGAAAATAAGTAAGTCCTGGGATGTCCTGCACAGCTCGGTGGCCAAAGTTAATAATACTGTATCGTATATTTGAAAGTTGCTAAGGGAGTAGATTTTGAAAGTCTTCATCACAGGGGCAGCTGGGTGGCTCAGTCGGTTGAGCATCTGATTCTTGGTTTCAGCTCAGGTCTTGATCTCGGGGCGTGGGATCCAGCCCCATACAGGGCTCCATGCTCAGTGTGCAGTCTGCTGGAGAGTTTCTCTCCCTCTCCCTCTGCCACTGCCCACTCCAAATAAATAAATCTTTAAAAAAAAGTTTTCATCACAAAAAAACCATTCACTCGACTTACTTGTGGAGATCATTTCACAGTATAGACAGCCCTCAAATCATTATGTTGTACACCTGAAGCTAATATAGTGTTATATGTCAACTATATTAAAAAAGAGGAGGGACATAGGGCCAGGGGATACACACTGTAAAGGGCTTGTCAAGGTAGGGGCAGCGATGAAGAGCAGGTTGGGGCTAAGGTCAGCTGGCCGGCTGTGAAGGGGTCCTGGCGGTTCTCATCATGTCAGGCCAGTAGGCAGTGTCCAGGAAACTTTCCATGGGGGAAAGTGAAAACCACATGGTTCCCCTTGGAAACCACCCCACTGTCCTCTGGAGGAGACTCTCCCGCTAGGATCGTGTCACTTAGAAAGACTTCTGAGTCACTTCTGTTTGTAGTGTTTCTACTCCTTCCAGGACAGGCAGAAGGCTGGCCCGAGCGTGAGACCAGACTGAAGAGAAAAATGGGGAGGGGGGAGCAGAGGGGCCTGGGAAGCACCCTGGGGAGAGACCCCTGGGTGCCTCCTCATGGAAGGGGCAGGAATCCTGGGAGAGGCCCTTAGGAATTTGCTGTCAACTTCACCTGGAGAGTGGGCGCAGCCTGCAGCCTGCATGGGTCACGTCCACCCCAGCAATGTCAGAATGAGCACCTGGCCTGGCAGCCAAGATGGGAGTGGAAGTAAGTCCTGCTGGCCACACCACTGCCTGTGTCTGAAAAATTACGGGAGCTTAAATTTAGAATTGGCCCGCCGTGTTCTGGCAGTGCGAGTCTCAGAACCTGTCCCTATCATGAAAAATACCGGGGCCAGCGCCAGCTAGAGCAAGGTGCTGGAAGCAGGTGCCGAAACGCAGCGCTGTTCAGCTAGGAGCACCAGTGCTAGGTCCTGGGGCCCTTGTGGCAGGCTGGGGGAGAGAGGGGAAAGCTGGGGTGAGGGTATGCTGGGGTGCTGGTCCTGGCAGGGAGCACAGTGTTTCCTTGGAAGGCCAGACAGGGTGCTGTGACAAGTAGCTGTTCCCGGCTGGAAGTTTGCTCAGAAATTGCAGAGCTTCCCAGGGACGGGCATTCCAGAAAGGCCAGACAGGGGCTGTTCAGGGCCCACTGGCAGTCAGCACACGGGGTCGGCGCTTTCCATGGCAAAACAAAGAGAGGAGACCCTGCAGGAGCCAGGTCTGCTGTCCAGGGCTTTCTTGAAGCACTCGGTAAGGAAAATAGTGCCTCACCAATGGCAATGATGTGTGATTGAAATGAAACCCATTGACCTTAGGAAGTTCTCATCTACTTCATTCTGGGTGGGGAGAACACATGAGTCAGGGAAAGGTTTGTCAATTTACTCTGGTCAAGAAACTGAATGAGGCTCCGACGCTTGGTGAAGAGCACCTTGCCCTCATTAATGGGCTCTCATTCCATGGACCAGCCATCGTCCAGCGGGACAGTCCCGTGCCTTGCCTTGGTGGGGCTAACGTTCCAATTCACAACATGCTTGGGAATACCTCGCAGGATTGGGGAACGGGCTTCCACCTCTACATTGGGGAAACAAAGTCAAGAAGGTCAAGTGGCAAATGAGAGTTGGAGCTGCTCTCATTTTGGGGAGAGGGGAGACTCTAAATTTCCCCCTCAGTAGAATGAAAGGTAGCGATACTGGCCCCGCGGGTGTCGGGGGAATGTGAGATGACGCGGCACATTCCTCCATGCTGCCGGGCACATCGCAAGCGCTTGCGGAATCCCGTGTCATCATGGTGCTCCTTGTCATTGTCACAGTCCCCATACCCCTGGCCACAGTCCATGGCTCCGTTACCCACAATGCAGGTAGGCGGTCTCACAGGAAGCCTGCAGCACCTCCCTGGAGGTGGGGGTGAGGGACATCCATGCAGCCCTTCCTGTGCTCACATCAGCACCTGCTCTGAAGCGGTGGGATGTGCCTTGGAGGTGAGCAAACAGAAGGCAGTTATTGGTTCTGATGAATCCCCAGAGCATTTTTGGGAACCTTAACTAGAACTACACACAGCTAGAAGTCCATCTCTATAAGCATTTCTGGGAGAGAGAGAGAGAGAGAGAGAGAGAGAGAGAGAGAGAGAGAGAGGAGGTGCAGTGGGAGGAAGGGAGGCAGACAGGAGAGAGGGAGGGAGGAGGCGGACCAGATGGGCTTGCTGATAATCAGGTGTGTGCTCAGACTCACTTGTCCATAACAACTGGCCTCTGGGTCCCTTGGGTCTCCATCCTTCGGTTTCACAGTCTTGCTTTCTCCCTTCACGGTCCCCTTGAAGAAGCCACACTACACACACTTTTCTCTGCGAACGGTCCTCTGGGACCCCACTTCTCACTTTCTCCCACTTCCTTAACCCTCTCCACTTTCCCCTCTTTGCCTCCCCATTTCGTTTCTCCTCTTTTCCTGTTTCTCAATGGTTCTTCATTTCTTGCCAACACTCAGCAAACCTTTGCTAAGCACCGAGTATGCACCTGGTGTTATGCAGGGCCCTGAGGGCTCACAGCCACGAGGATGATGGTAATTTCTTGCTCTGGAGGAAGCTCACAGGCTGCTGAGGAGCAGACACAACAAATTTCAACCCAACAGGGGACTGTGAGGACCCAGAGCTGGAGCAGCTAGCTCTCCCTGGATCTCTGCTCCTTGTTCCACACAACCCACTTTATACCGTTGTGATGGCAGATGAAGTCTAGAAGTAAGCCCAAGTGAATGCCAAACAGCTGGTGGTCAGGCCCCAAGAGTAGAGAGTAGACTGTGCCTAGCTCCTGTCTTCAGGCACTTATTGGAAGGATGTCTTAAATATGCTCAGGGTATGGAAATGGAGTGGATGTCAGTTAGTGCTTTTGGCTGAAAGTAACAGAAAACCCCTATTCAACTGGCTTAAATGATGACAATTTAATATCTTACGAAAGAACTCTAGATGGTTCCAGAGTTGGTCAGTGCAGCAGCTCAGTGATGTCATCGAAGATCCCAAGTTCTTTCCATCTTTTTTCCCCCTGTCATCCTCAGTTTTTTGGAATGTCCTCAATCTAATTCATGGTCACAAGCTGGCTGCCATTGTTTGAGACATGACGCTCAGACATGATAATATCTTGAAGGAGAGGAAGGACTGGTTTTACCTGGCATCTCTTATCTGTGAGGAACATTTGCTGCAGAAATCATCCAGCAGACTTTTATTTTTCAACAGCCAGACTGCATTCCAGGCTCATGCCCTGAAGGAGTAATGGGCAAGGGAACAGGGACTGCCACAACTAGCTTAAAGCAATCATGGTTCCCTTCCTGGCTGGGGCTGGGACCCCTCTCTCCAAAAGTATGTGGCCACCCAAAGGATGCTGAGAACACTGAGGTCTGATAGGGTGGGGGAAGGGAGTGGTGGGCAGGTATTGCGTGATCAACCAAACCAGCGAGGTGCGGGGGCTGGAGCGTGGGCGGTGGGGCCTGCCTCCAGCTGGCCGGAGGCCTCTTCACAGGTTTGAGGGCCATTTGGTCTCCAGGTGTAGCCAACAGGTGAAAGGCATCGAAGAGTTAAGTAAAGGAGCAGCAGCTGTGTCCTTGCCTGGCTGCTCTGCCCTCAGATTCCCCCGTGGCTCACTCCTGAAGCTCCTTCAGGTCCTAATTCAATGCTTCGTTCTAAGACCCTCCTGCAACCCTGTCAAAGACTGTGATCCTCGTTCAGAACCTGCCGTTCTCCTTCTCTGCTTAGTTTTCCTCCTTGGTGTTTCTCTCTCTCAAATAGTAGACAGATTTTACTCACCTCTCTTGCTTTTTATCCGTCTTCTGCTTGAGGGGGGATGTTGGTTTGCTTTGTTCACTGCCTTATTCCCAGCACCTAGATCAGTGCCTGGCAATAGTAAATGCTCAATAAATACTTCCGGAGTAAAAGAAACCTGGTTGTAATAGAATCATCATCTAGGGAGTTTGTGGGAAATGCAGGCTCCTAGGCCCTATCCCAGACCTACTGAATCCAGCTCTCTGATGTGTGAGGCCCCAAGTCTCCCTACGGGGCCCCCATCACTGTCTGGAGTTTGGGAGCCATTCCCCCGGCTTTCCTGCACTGATACAAGAAACCTCAGCTTCGGGACAGAAATACTTAAGCACAGTAGAGGTTAACACATCCTAGCATCAGTGAAGTGTGGAGGGATGGAGATTCTGTACGACAGTTTGCATGTTATCAAGTGTGAGGACGAAAGTGTCCTGGATTGAGTGCCTTCCAGCCCCAGCGACACGGTCATATGACGCAGGAGCGAATGCACAGAGCGGTGTGTGTGTGTGTGTGTGTGTGTGTGAACAAAATATGGGTGCACATAAGTGACTTATGTGAGAAAATATAAGGAATGAAGACAACTTAATACGGAAAAGCACAGAAGCCAATTAAGACATGGGCCAGAAAGCTGATGGGGCCCTTCACAGAAGACCGTGTGTGACTAGCCAATAACCACACGCATGGCGTATGTACCTAGTCCCCTTCGTCGTCAAGAAATGCAAACGAAAACCACAACGTGACACCACACACGCACACCGTGTCACAGAGGGGGGCTTTGTATGCATGCGTTTATTTTTTATTGAAGTATGACAGATACACATTAAATAATGCCAACTCCTAGGAGTACAACTTAGTGAGTTTTATAAATAATTGTGGAAGTGCGTCTGGATCCCCCACCCAGACTAAGATATAAAAGCATCGGCATGGGTCTCTCATGGTGCCTGGAGAGACCGTCATTCTGACTCCCACCATAATAGAGCCCTTTCTTGAACTTCACATAATGGAGTTATGCAGTACGCAGTCTTCACAGTCATTTTTATCTGGCTTCTTCCACTCCTCATTATGTTCATTGTTTAAAATCTCTGTATGGTATTCAGTCATGTGAACCTTTGAGTTGTTGGACCTATTGATAGGCCTTCAAGAGTTTCCAATTTTTTGACTCTTCTGAATAAAGCTACCATGCACATTTTTGAGCATGTCTTTTGGTTTCTTTCTTTCGGGTATACACCCAAGAGTGGGTCATAGGATGGTAGGCATGGTCCCCTCTCTGACATGCGACATGTCGTTTGACACTTCCTCCGGCAGCATATGCGAGTTCTAATGGATACCCACCCTTGCCAACTCAAGATATTGTCAGCCTTTTATTTTTAGCCACTTTGGTGGGTGTGTGTGGTGTCACACTGTGGCTTCAGTCTGCATTTCCCTGATAATTAAAGGTGTTGAGTGCATATGGACTCAAGAGGATGGTTGTGGGGGCCTGTGAGGAAGGAAGGGACTAGAGTGTGGTTCGGACATAGGAGGAAAGAAATGAATAAAATAAAAAAGGGTTCTTGTCCAAACCAATAATGAAGGTTTATAGAAACTAAAGAGTATGATTAATTCAATTTTTGCATGTGCCCAAGGTAGAAAGAGACAGAAGTTGACAGAAAAGGTGAAAACAAGGGAGCAACAACAGCAGTGTAGTGAAGGCAGTTAAGCTTTAGAAACTCGAACCTAAGTGGACCCTGGGGGTCCCTGCAGTCAGCAGACAGTGGGTCTCTGCAGTCAGCATCTCTGTCTGGGCTCATTGCCAAGAGCAGGCCACCTGGTCTGGTCGACATCACAATGGAATCCAAGACAGCAACAGGTGCAAGCAAGGCAGAGTCCCCGACTCTGGTCACTCAGGGTTGAAGCTTCCCCAGCCCAATGTCCTCTCTGGGAATTAAACCAGACTAACCCTGAGCTGTGTGTTTAGCAATGAGTACATAGTCACCAAGGCCAGTTTTGAAGAAACTCATATGAAGCTATGTTTGGGTTCTCCAGGTAAGGAGCCCCAGCCGCTGGTCAGTGGGTCATAAGCTCTGCGTCAGAATAGGAACATTTCTCATGCAAGTCACTCAGGCCACCAGTGACAGACACTGCTGTCTGTCGGCCTTGGACGAGCCTAGGACGACCCCTGGTTTCAGTGATATGGTTGTTTTGGGTTGAACTGTGTGTTCCTCAAATTCGTATGTTGATGACTTAGTATCTAGTACCTCAGAGTGGGACCTTATTTGTAAACTGAATCATTGCAGATGTAATTAGTTAAGACAGGGTCATACTGGATGAGGGGGCCCCTAATTCAGTGTGACTGTTGTCTTTATGGAAAGTGGACCCTCAGAGGCAGGCATGTGCCCAGGGAGGAGAACACCATGTGAAGATGACGGCAGAGCTCAGGGCACCAGAGAATGACAAAGATCGCCAGCCAGCTGCCGGAGAGAAGCCGGGGGCCTGGGACCGATCCTCCCTCAAGGCTCTCTGGTTGGGAGGAACCAGCCCTGCTGACACCTGGAGCTCAGCCTTCTCTCCTCCAGCCTGTGAAGACACCTTTCCGTTTTTAGGCCCCCAGGCTGTGGTTCTTCGGCAGCTGATACAGTGGCCTGCCACCGATACTGGAGTGCCTTCCCTCTTGGTCCTGGCCTTCCCCTCCAAACCCCTCCCACCTTAATGGGAGGGGGAAAGGGTTATTTCTGCACAGCGTGGGAGAGGAGCTGAAGTGTGTGGAACATTTAGAAGTGGATTTTGGGAAGAGGAGCGGTGTGGGGAGAGGGTCCTGTGGGGTGAAGGGACTCTCTGACCGTGGAGCCCCCACTGGGTACCGCTGGTTGGGGGAGAACACAGGGGAAGAGGCTCAGGGAGGCTTCGGAGAGGTAATCAGGGACGGAGTTAGCAGAGGCTTGTGGTGGAGGGTGCTAGAAAGCTGCTGGCAATGGGGGTGTGTGTGTGCATGTGTGAGGATGCATGTGCGTGCATGTGAGTATGTGTGTGCGTGCACGTGTGCTTATGCGAGTGCACACACGTGTGTATGTATGCATGCGTGTGCATGCGTGTGTGTGTGTGTGTGTGTGCGTGTGTACTGAGAGTGAGAAGTTAAAGAAAAAACAGGGAGAGGCACCCAGCAGGAGAAACTGGTTCTTTAAAGAATCCCCCCCAAACCCTTCCTTCCCTCCTGGGCTTGCTGTGAACCTTCCTTAATTAATGCCTGTAAAATGCTCTCAGATGCTGGAAGGAAAGCAGCAGCTTTATAAATAAACACAGACTTCTAAAGGTTGACGAGTGCCTGTGTCCCTTAGGGGGAGGAGAGAGCTGCGCTGTGTTGGGGGCAGAGGAAGTGAAGTCGAAGGAGGCAGCTCCAGCAGAGGGGCCAAGGTTGTGGCCCTGGCCTGGCCATCCTTGAGCACGGCAAAACTCATCTCTGGGCCCCATCTTCGTCAGTAAGATGAGGGCGTCGGATTATGATCTCACAAGATCCTCTCTCAAGCTCACATTTGTTACCAGTGAGTGCCCTTGGCCAAGGTCACAAGAGTGCATTTGAGAGAAGCAAGCAGGACCACCCGCAGGATTCTTGAAGGGACGCTCGGAAAAGTGCATAACTTGCCCAGGGCCTCAGATCTAGTCAATGGCAGATCCAAAATGGGATGGTAAAGCCATCCGTCTACCCTTCATTCCGAGCATCCCTGTCCTGGGCATAGAGGGGACCGGTCTCCGGGTGGTCGTGGAGGAGGGGAAATGGTGGCCATTCTACACTCAGAACCACTGGCCACCTTTGCCAGTGACCTCACTTGAATTGCCATCTTAACCAAAAAGGAAGGACCCAAAGGGAGTAAGGGAGCTGGCTGCTGAGGCTGGAGGAAACCACATTTAGTTCAAACCCTTCATGTGACAGAGGCAGCTGACATGACCCGGCTTTAGTGACACACAGCAAATTAATGATAGAGCCAGAGCCAGAGCCAGACCTCGGCCTCCTGGTGTGAAGGCGGCTTGTCTGCAGTCTGGTTTCCGGGTGTAGCCTTAGGCTGGTGCTTGTGGCGGGGCAGAACCAGGGGCTCTCCGGCGATGCACGAGGTGAGCATTTGTCCCCCAGGTGGTGCAAGTTCCTGCCTGTGGTTTGGTGTGATTATTAATAGTTCACTGACCACTGCGTGACACTAAGGAAGAGAGGGGACCTGAATCTGTGGAATCCTTGCCTTTAGGCCTGAAAGGACCTCTGTTCACCACAGAATCCCTCCAAGAGGTTCTGCAGGCTACGGCAGGAGTGGGGCTATTCTGGAGATATCACTCTTTACTTCTCTCCCACTGGAGATGAGTGCAATGGAATAAAGGAAGGTACCCCAGTATCTGAGTAACCCCCCAAATCAGAGGCAGTCCCCACTGGCTTACCAGTTGCCCAAGGTCCTTGGGCACGGAATGGCCCCAGAAATACCTGCTTCGCGGGGTCGCTGAGTCTGGAACTGCAAAGAGCTCCTCAAACGTGCGGCATTATTTTTTTTTTTTTTATCAAGTCTCATCATCTTACTTTATAAAAAAGAGAAACTGATATCCAGAGAGAGGAAAGAGTCATGGAGCAGATTCACAGCAAAGCATGAACCGGAGCCCAGGTCTCCGGGGTCTCGCTCTTTCTTCTGCCTGCGCTGGCTGTTGGCATTCACATGGGGCAGCCAGGCCTGGGCAGAGGGGGGAGAGGGGAGCAGTCCCCTCAGTGTCCCATTTCAGTCCATTAAACCAGGTGAATAGCTTCAGGTCCCAGTGCGAAGTGGCTGCTACATCCCTCAGGTTCTCCAGGAGGGAGCGACAGCCCGAGTAGGTGGAAAGCCTCCCCAGGCTCTTGAGAGGCCCACCCAGGAGACACTGGCAGAGACACAGCCCCCTCTGCCCAGGGAGGTTGGGAAGCTGTCAGGAGAGACTGCTGAGGGCCATAGACCATAGGGAGACTGTAGGGCCCTTTGCTGATGTCCTGGGACTGGACGGGGCTACCCACTCACAGAATTTGGGCTCAGCCCCTGGGAGATGGTCAGTCTGGGCCCAGGCGACCCAGATGCCCTCATTCCTGTGACTGGCCCTGCACTGCTGCCATCAGCTCCAGGGGGGAATCCGGGTTTGGGGACATACATGCCGTTTGGGAACATAAATTTCCTTTCCCCGAGCCTGAGCTAGGCTGCCCACGCGACTGTCCTGCCTCCCGCTTCCCATGGCTGTGTTCAGCTTGGGCCAGTGGGAAAGCACGGTTCTGCCTCTGAATGGATTCAGTAAAATAGTCCAAGTAAGAAGAAATGACTTTTTTGAATTTCAGTTTCCTCAGCCCTAAAATCAGGAATACTTTGCAGGATTTCAGTGTGTGTGACAAATGAAATAATGTACTAAGTGCTGAGAAAAGTGCCTGGTACAGATGAAGAACTTAATAGGTGCTATCTGCTAGTATTACTATTATTACTACTACTACTATTTTTATTAAGTCTAGCCGGCATTTCCTCATTCAGTCTCATTATCATCCACCAACCAAGCTGGAAACTGATTTCTTCTCTTCTACTCTCCACGGATGAGTTATTAATCATCTTAGTTATTACTAAGTCTTACTGATCTTGCTTCCTAACTATTTCTTATAACTGTCCCTACTTAAAAAATCTCGACTTCCTCTGCCTCGGATCAGGTCATCATCCTTTCCCATCTGGACCACAGTCACGGCTCCCAGCGGCATCCCCATTGCTCATCCTATCTTTCCTGCACCCCTACCCCCTCTCCTCAGCTGCCAGGGATGCGTGGAAAATGAAGGCCCTTCCTGCCTGAATCGCCAAGACTCCCTATTGTCCATGGAGTCTGGCCTGGGCTTTCTCCAGCCATGTCTCTCCGGCTCTTCACTGAAGTTCCAGCAACACTAAGTGGCTTGCAGTCTACCTCCCTCCTTCCCATCCAGCTACACACCATTGCTGCTTCTTGCCTTTATATCTTACACCCTCTTCTTTTTTTTGCCCTGAACACCTGCCTCCCCCCATTTTGTCAACCGTTACCTGTCCTTTGTGAACCAGCTTGGACGTCCTCTTCCTGGAGGCCTTCTCTACATCTCCCATTTGCTTTAGGTGTGCTGGAATATCCCATGCTGTCAATGACAGTAACTAGTCTCCCTGTGACGTGGACCGTGAGACCCTTGGGGCAGGACTAGATCTTATTCGCCTTTGTGTCTCCCCACACAGAGAGCTCAGTCCATGTTTACTGAGTGAATGAATGCAAGCGTGCATGAATGAAGTGGCCCCAACGTTGGCATGTAGAAAAGAGTTTGGGGAAGAGCAGCTCATCTCCAAAGGGTAGGAAAGATGGTCATGCTTTCCGGATCCATGAACCCGAATGAGGCACATTCCTCTGACATCTTCCAGAGAAAGAAGGCTAAGAGGGAAGGGGAAGCACTGGGGCGGATGGACGTTTCTCAGGAATCCAAGATCAGGAGTAGCTGTCTTTTTAGCTGTGTTCTGCCTGGGAACGACAGAGGCATCTGACAGGTGACGGGCATACACACATAGGCTGGGCACTTTACCACAGAACAGAGCCCCTCGTCCTCTCAGGGTCTGGCATTTATGGATTTTCTGTCAAGCCGCAGTTTCTCAGCCTCTGGGCATGCTGGGTGAGCTACTACGCACACAGCAGGGAATAAAACTTGAGGAACTCATAACCCTGGGGAAGTGCTATGGCCCGGAAATATGAAAGCATCAAAAAGAATTCTGGACAGATCTATGATGGAGCCATAAATGGCAGCAAAGTGAAGCTGGGACACACCTAACCTTTGAGGCTGATGGAGTGAGGAGCAAGGTCCTCCCTTGGCATGTTTCCTGGGGCTGCTGTCCAGCAGAAAACGACACTGCGGAGCATGGATGGCTCTGGCCCAAAGTGACAACTTCTTTTTTGTTTTTTTTTAAATTTTTTTTATATTATGTTAGTCACCATACAGTACATCCTTGGTTTCTGATGTAAAGTTCGATTATTCATCAGTTGCGTATAACACCCAGTGCACCATGCAATACGTGCCCTCCTTACTACCCATCACCAGCCTATCCCATTCCCCCACCCCCCTCCCCTCTGAAGCCCTCAGTTTGTTTCTCAGAGTCCATAGTCTCTCATGCTTCATTCTCCCTTCTGATTACCCCCCCTTTATTTAACCCTTTCTTCCCCTACCGATCTTCCTAGTTCTTATGTTCCATAGATGACAGAAATCATATGATAATCGTCTTTCTCTGCTTGACGTATTTCACTTAGCATTATCTCCTCCAGTGCCATCCATGTTGCAGCAAATGTTGAGAACTCGTTCTTTCTGATAGCTGAGTAATATTCCATCGTATATATGGACCACAACTTCTTAATCTCGTCATCTGTTGAAGGGCATCTCGGCTCCTTCCACGATTTAGCTACTGTGGACAATGCTGCTATGAACATTGGGGTGCATATGGCCCTTCTCTTCACTATGTCTGTATCTTTGGGGTAAATACCCAGTAGTGCAATGGCTGGGTCATAAGGTAGCTCAATTTTTAACTAATTAAGGGACCTCCACACTGTTTTTCAGAGTGGCCGTACCAACCAAAAATGTAGGAGGGATCCCCTTTCTCCACATCCTCTCCAGCAATTGTTGTTTCTTGCCTTGTCAATTTTTGCCATTCTAACTGGCGTAAGGTGGTATCTCAGTGTGGTTTTGATTTGAATTTCCCTGATGGCTAATGATTTTGAACATTTTTTCATGTGTCTTAGCCATTTGTATGTCATCATTGGAAAAGTGTCTGTTCATATCTTCTGCCCATTCTATGATTTGTTTATTTGTTTCTCACACATTGAGTTTGAGAAGTTCTTTGTAGATCTTGGATACCAGTCTTTTATCTGTAGCATCATTTGCAAATATATTCTCCCATTCCGTGGGCTGCCTCTTAGTTTTTCTGACTGTTTCCTTGGCTGTGCAGAAGCTTTTTATCTTGATGAAGTCCTACAAGTTCATTTTATCTTTTGTTTCTCTTGCCTTTGGAGATGTATCATGAAAAAGGTTGCTTTGGCCGATGTTATAGAGGTTGCTGCCTATGTTCTCCTCCAGGATTTTAATGGATTCCTGTCTCACATCGAGGTCTTTCATCCATTTGGAGTTTATCTTTGTGTGTGGTGTGAGAGAGTGGTCAAGTTTCATTCTTTTGCATGTAGCTGTCCAATTTTCCCAGCACCATTTATTGAAGAGCCTGTCTTTTTTCCACCGGATGTTTTTTCTTGCTTTATCAAAGATTAGTTGCCCAAAGAGCCGAGGGTCCATTTCTGGGTTCTCTATTCTGTTCCATTGGTCTATGTGTCTGTTTTTGTGCCAGTACCATGCTGTCTTTGTGATCACAGCTTTGTAGTGCAGCTTGAAATCCGGCATTGTGATGCCCCCAGCTTTGTTTTTCCTTTTCAACAGTTCCTTGGCGATTCGGGGCCTTTTCTGGTTCCATACAAATTTAAGGACTATTTGTTCCAGTTCTTTGAAAAATGTATTTTGATCGGGATAGCATTGAAAGTGTAGATTGCTCTGGGTAGCATGGACATTTTAACTATGTTAATTCTTCCGATCCATGAGCATGGAATATTTTTCCATCTTTTTGTGTCTTCTTCAATGTCCTTCAAGAGTGATTTATAGTTTCTAGAATATAGGTCCTTTACGTCTCTGGTTAAGTTAATTCCAAGGTAACGTATGGTTTTTGGTGCTATTGTAAATGGGATGGATTCCCTAATTTCTCTTTCTTCAGTCTCATTATTCGTGTATAGAAATGAGACTGATTTCTGAGCATTGATTTTATATCCCGCCACATTACTGAATTGCTCTATAACTTCTAATAGTTTGGGAGTGGATTCTTTTGGGTTTTCCATATAGAGTATCATGTCATCTGCGAAGAGAGACATTTTGACTTCTTCTTTGCCGATTTGGATACCTTTTATCCCTTTTTGTTGCCTGATTGCTGTTGCAAGGACTTCTAGTACTATGTTGAATAATAGTGGCGAGAATGGGCATCCTTGTCGTGTTCCTGATCTTAAGGGAAAGGCTTCCAGCTTTTCCCCATTGAGAATGATATTTGCTGTAGGCTTTTCATAGATGGTTTTTATGAGATTGAGGAATGTACCCTCTATCCCTACACTCTGAAGGGTTTTAATCAGGAAAGGATGCTGTATTTTGTCAAATGCTTTCTCTGCATCTATTGAAAGAATCATATGATTTTTAAATTTTTCTTTCTGGATAAAATCTAAGACACTGATAGATTTGCAAATGTTGAACCACCCTTGCATCCCAGGGATGAATCCCACTTGTTCATGATGGATAATCCTTTTAATGTACTGTTGGATTCTATTAGCCAGGATCTTGTTGCGGATTTTGGCGTCCATATTCATTAGGGAGATCGGTCTGTAATTCTCCTTTTTGATGGCGTCTTTGCCTGGTTTGGGGATCAAGGTAATATTGACCTCATAGAATGAGTTTGGTAGCTTTCCTTCTGTTCCTATTTTTTGAAATAGCTTTAGGAGAATAGGTATTATTTCTTCTTTGAATGTTTGGTAGAATTCCCCAGGAAAACCGTCGGGCCTGGAGTTTTGTTTTTTGGAAGGTTGTTTATCACTGACTCAATCTCTTCATAATTAATTGGCCTGTTTAAAAAATCAATTTCTTCCTGTTTCAGTCTTGGTAGTTTATAGGTTTCCAGGAAGGCCTCCATCTCTTCCAGATTGCTTAATTAATTGGCATAAAGTTGTTGATAAAAGTTTCTAATAATCCTTCTAATTTCATTGGTGTTGGTTGTGACCTCTCCTTTTTCATTCATAATTTTATTAATTTGGGTCCTTTCTCTATTCTTTTGGATAAGTCTTGCCAGTGGTCTGTCAATTTTATTAATTCTCTCAAAGAACCAGCTTCTAGTTCTGTTGATCTGCTCTACTGTACTCCTAGTTTCTAATTCATTGATTTCTGCTCTAATTTTGGTCAACTGCTTCCTCGTGCGTGGATTAGGCCTGTCCCTCTGTTGCTGTTCCAGCTTCTTGAGGTGAGAATATAAAAACTGCATTTTAGATTTTTCTATTCTTTTGAGTGAGGCTTGGATGGCTATGTATTTCCCCCTTAGGACTGCCTTTGCAGTATCTCATAGGTTTTGGACCATTGTGTTTTCATTCTCGTTGGTCTCCATAAATTGTTTCAATTGATTTTTGATTTCCTGGTTTATCGAGTCATTCCTGAGCAGGATGGTTCTTAGTCTCCAAGTGTTTGAGTTTCTTCCAAATTTTTCCTTGTGGTTGAGTTCCAATTTCAAAGCATTGTGGTCTGAGAATATGCAGGGAATAATTTCAGTCTTTTGGTATCGGTTGAGACCTGTTTTGTGACTCAGAACATGGTCTATTCTTGAGAATGTTCCATGGGCATTAGAATAGAATGAGTATTCTTTGGTTCTGGGGTGTAGTGTTCTATATATATACCTATGAGGTCCAACTCATCGAGTATAGCATTCAAACCCCTTGTTTCTTTGTCGATTTTCTGCATGGGTGCTCTGTCTATTTCTGATAGTGGAGTGTTGAGGTCCCCTACTATTAACGTATTTTTATCTCTATGTCGCTTTATTCTTTTTTTTTTTTAAAGATTTATTTATGTGACAGAGAGACAGCCAGCGAGAGAGGGAACACAGCAGGGGAGAGGGAGAGGAAGAAGCAGGCTCCCAGCCGAGGAGCCCGATATGGGACTCAATCCCGGAACGCCAGGATCACACCCTGAGCCGAAGGCAGACACTTAACGACTGCGCTACCCAGGCGCCCCTCTATGTCGCTTTATTCTGGTTAAGAGTTGGCTTGTGTATCTTGCTGCTCCCCTGTTGGGGGCATATATATATAATTGTCATATCCACTTGTTGGATACATCCTTTAAGAATAATATAGTGCCCTTCTGTGTCTTTAACTATAGTCTTTAGTTTAAAATCCAATCTGTCTGATATGAGAATTGCTACCCCAGCTTTCTTTTGAGGTCCATTGGCGTGAAAGATGGTATTCCATCCCTTTACTTTCAGCCTGAATGTATCTTTAGGTTCAAAATGAGTCTCTTGTAGACAGCAAATGGATGGGTCATATCTTTTTATCCAATCTGCAACCCCGTGGCGTTTTATGGGAGCATTTAGGCCAATTTATATTGAGACTGAATATTGAGAGATATGATTTTAATGATGCCATATTGCCTGTAGAGTCTGTTTCTATAGATTGTAACTTTCTGTTCTGTATCACTCTTGAGGCCTTTTTACTTTTATAGAACCCCCCTTAATATCTCCTGGAGGGCTGGTTTCGTGGTCACAAAATTGGTCAGTGACTGGTGATTCTGGAAGGTCTTTATTTCTCCATCCATTCTGAATGACAGCCTTGCTGGATAAAGGATCCTTGGCTGCATGTTTTTCTCTGAAAGAGCTTTAAAAATGCACCCCCCCCAACCCTTTCTCTCATTCCAGGTCTGTGTAGACAGGTCTGATGTAATTCTGATACCTTTGCCTTGGTACGTGAGAAATTTCTTTGCCCTGGCCGCTTTCAATACTGTATCCTTGGATCTAATATTTGCGAATTACACTATGACGTGACGTGGTGTAGGTTTGTCGCGGTTGAGCTTGGGAGGGGTCCTCTCTGCCTCTTGGACACGAATGTTTGTTTCCCTTGCTAGATTAGGGAAGTTTTCAGGTACAATTTGTTCAAATATCTCTTCTAGACCTCTGTTTTTCTCCACCCCCTCGGGGATGCCCATGATTCTGACATTGGAACGTTTGTTTCATTGAGTCAGTGATCTCCTGTAACCTACATTCTTGAGCGTGGAATATTTTGAGTCCAGATTCTATTTTAGCTTTCTCTTCTACTAACCCATCACCAATTCACCAATACGTTTTTCTGCCTCATTCACCCTGGCCATCAGAGCCTCTAGTTTTGACTGCATTTGGCTCATAGAATTTTTAATTTCTGCCAGATTCGCTCTCATTTCTGCCCTTAGAGATTCTATATTCTCATTAACATTTTCGTTAATACTTTTTTCAAGTCTACACATCATCTTGACCATTGTTACTCTGAACTCCATTTCTGATAATTTGGTTATATCCATATCCATTAGTTCTGTGGCAGAGGCCACAGACTCGTCTTTTCTTTGCTGGGGGGGATTTCTCCTTCTCGTCATTCTGATGAGGAGAGGTTGCAGGGTTGTCCAGAGCCCAAATTATTGACCGGGACCCAGGCCGTGTGCCCTTGTTTTATAGGGATCTTAGGGATGTGGGCTTCTTGATTTTTCAGCCTGCCTTCTGGGGGAGGGGCCTGCCGCGCCGATACTCAGACAACCCTGTTTGGGTAGAGTCTCCGTGTCCCCTGCGAGTGGGGATGGGGATGGGCACACTGTGAGCCGGTATTTCCAGGCTTTTGTTCTCTGGCAGCTTTCCCTGGCGGTTTGGTGTGCCTCTTCTGAGAGTCAGAGCAGCAGTGGCCGAATCTCAGCCTCTGTCTCAGAACAGAGGGATCGCGGACCTTTCTCCACTGATGTTCTGGCCACTTTAACTCTGTTTCTGTTGGTGCTGCTCAACCCTGCAGCGTCCCGGGATGTGCGCCCCACACCCGGCGTCCCAGCCCTCACTTCCAGGGCCGGCGTGTCTCTGTCCTTTGTGTTTCTAACACCGCCAGCCGCCGCCGCGCGCTCCCGGAGCTCCCGGTCTCAGTCTGGTTCCAGTGAGCACACCGGACCTCCGTTTCAGTCTGGTGGTGCGTTCCCCAGCTCATGGTCTGTCTGCTTTCTTGCGGGTGCTGGTCCGTGAGTCCGTCTGCTCCCCCGTGCAGGTGTCTACTGCTTTCCGGCGCCCGAATGTAGCGGCTCCCTCCCCCTTCTGTTTATCTTCCGATATCTGTGCGCGGTTTCAAGGCTCCCCGCTTCATACCTCAATACTCATCGCTGGAGATGTTCATTTGTACAGATCCAGATGTATCTTCCTGCATCTCAGGCTGATTCCGTGGATGTTCAGGCTGGTCTGGTACCTATCGAACTCGACTCAGGGGACCTGCTGAAAAAGGGGTACCCTACTCCTCCACCATCTTAACTCCCTCCCAAAGTGACAGCTTCTATGTTCCCATGATAAACACACAGAACATGATTTTTTTCCCTGTTACTCTCTTGGTTGAGGAAAGAGACGGGAGGTGGTGGGATTCGAATCCAGAACTGTTTGGTTCTTTGCCCTTTGCCATGTGGATAAGATGCTCATGGCAGCCTAAATGTTGGGCTTGCCACCTTGGTCTCTTGAGCCCTTAAGTTGATTGTGCAGGCTCTAGCTGTGCTGAGAAAAGACATGACTGGCATTACCTATCAGCATGGTGGCAGGAAGTGAGAACAAATCTCTTGGAGGAGCTGGCATATCTTCCATAGACTGGTGTGTGGACGCAGCTGGATCGGACCTGTAGCTTCCATGGTCACAGACAATGTGCAGTCTTCTAGACCAGTGGCCTTATTGTTGCTCAGCATCGCTAAGCTGGGAACACCCACCACCTCTCTTGAGTGTCTGTTTCAGCTCCTGCCAACCTCTGTGGGAGGTTCTTTCTACCTTAACTTTCATCTAGGTAGTTAGTGCCTTCCGTCTTGGTCCTTAGACTTATAGGGAAATCCTCCGATTTTGGCTTATAACTATTGGGTCTTCCACCCTTTCTCTTGCCTGTTTAGAGCACTCTTTACTTCCTTCCTGATGTGCCCTTAACTTGTCCTTACCTGGCTGCATGGTTTGGGCTGTGCTAGCTGGCAAAGAGCCACAGTGCCTGTCTGAACTGCCCAGCCCCTGGGGAACACTACCAGCAGCGCTCAGCTTGCTACCTCCCCGCTGATGTTTTAAGACCACAGTCTGCACACACAGTTTTTATTTGTGTACTTTTCTCGAGGCTCTAAGTTGTTGGAAGGCATTACTCATAACTCGATTTGGTGAATATCTATCTAGATACTCAAGGTTGAGTTAAATATACCAAGTATTTGTAACTGCCTCTCTCACTATCCTAATTATAAGAGGGAGGGGGATGCCAAGCCTTTGAAACCTGAAATCAAGTATTCAGCAAAATGCTGGGGAGACCCACCAGTCTGTGCAGCCAGGCAACTTTACACGTTGAAGTGTTGCTACAACCTGCTGGCTGCAAAAGATAAATTTAGCCTGAAAGATGGTTCAACGTTCCAAAGCCTACGAAGCAAGCTGATTGTTTTGCAAAGGGAGAAGGAGGCACATATCTGAATAGAGCAGGAGCTGGATGGAGCAGGAGCTAGGAGGAGAAAGCTGCCAATTTGTCCAGTCTGGAGACATCGCTCTTAACCCTGCACCCTCGCCCTCCATCCCGCCCCAGCCCTGCCCCGCCCTGCCCCGCCCGGCAGAACAAAGAACTGTCTTCACAGCTCAATTCTGAGTTCCTCTCCCTCCTTGCGTTTGTACTGACACACGGTTGAACCCAAGCGAAGCCTGGTATTCACAGGTCTTTGATGTGACACCTCCCATGTTTAATATTACACACCCAGGGGCGCAGGCTGTAACCTGTGCCAACTGCTGGTTTTAACACCCGAGAGAACTGAAGAGGGCTAATGCTGTTCAATAGCTGGGGCGTCTTTAGGAGGACAGGCACCTTCTTCTCTGATCAGCACACTTTTCATTCAAAATGAAGCAAGTAGAGTCCTGTCTGCCAGGATGTGAGAAATGCATGTGGGCTAACAGTGTTTGAGGAAAGGATGAACTTACCAGAGGCAAATGACATGTGCCTTTATGGGGCAGCCTTCAGCCTGGGAATGTTTTGCCCTGGGCCTACCTTTTGAGAGGGTTGGAAGAAGCCAGTTGTGGGTATCAGCCGGAATGGGTACGGAGACAAGGAAATTCTTAAAGATGCTGACAAAGGTTTCTCTCACTCTGCAACTACCTCCATGCCTGGCCTTCTAAATGGGGAAGCTGAGTCATGTGTGTGTTTTCAGAAGTTCAGGGACTACGAATTCTATTAACAGCACTGTCCTCTCTGGCTTTACAATTAAGACGGCATGTTACCCATAAATGCAGGGCAGGAAAATACTATCGTGGGTTACAGTGACATCGTTGTCTTAGCTCATGACCTTTCCTTTGGAAGGAAGGGGCAGGTGTTACTGCTTTCATTTTATTGATAAAGCTAAAGACGAAGGGGAGAGGACAGTAAAGTGACCACAGAAAAATAAGCGGCAATATAAGACTTAATACTTGGGTCACAGTGGAGACAAAGGGTGGCAGATGAACTTCCCTCCAGCAGCTGCAGGCCTCATCCTGACAGCCGGGGCCTGGGACACAGCAAATGACATGCAGGGGACAGGACGGAACTGGTTACTTCTAGAGTTTGTGGCACAGAGGAACTATTTTCCATAAATAACTTCCATCTGAGGACGCTGTGGGGTGGTTATTCCTTTCATTTTACAAATGAAAACATAGCATCTCGAAGACATTCACTTGTGTGGGAACCGAAGGCAAGACTGTCTGAGAAAGGCTATATGTTCTGTCCCCTAACCAGGCAGCACTGACTTCCATAACTTCTAGAAGGTTGAAATCCACTGCACCTTTGACACCGGCTTTAGGAAAATTATCTCAGGGTTCCATCTGAAATTCAATTAGCTTAAAACTGCTGCCTGGAGCCAGTGACCCCTGGGAGTGGCAATTCCGATGGTCTCAGAATTTGGGGTATAGAGTGGGAAAAAGAAAAGTGAATTTATCTATGAAATCTAATTTGGGGTGACTCAGATAACCCTTTTTATCTCTTTCTTGGACTCTCTAGAGAAAGCTCTTTGTCCAAAGAAGCTCTCCTCTGCTTTGCCACATGGAAGGCAGAAGCACTCAATCACCAAGTGTCCTTTCAAAGGGTGACTTAGTCTTTGGTCAAAATGAATTGGGCCTGTCACTTTTAAAGTGATTCATTCCAGTAAAGGATGGACAATTTATTACTTTTCAAAACAGATCACTGTGGCGTTGACCTAAAAAGGCCCGAGTGAAGCCTGCAGTGCGGGTCTGACCATGCTGGGCTCAGGCTCTTCCTTCTGTCCCATAGCACGGCGCGCCTTTTCACATGACGTACCGCAGCTGAGGTCTCTATTCTATTCATCTAGTGCTGAGGTTAAAAAATATTTCAGAAATCAGCCATTTTCTACCCCCAGATATATTAGAAACATTTAAAATGGAATTCATTTCTCCCTAGTTCGACAAGCAACTCTAAACATGTAATTATGATCAAAGAAATTTTTTTGAAGAAAAGGTTGGCAAGTGGTTAAGTGTATCATTGATTTTGTTCCAATTTTAGTGTGTGTGTTACAGAAGTGAGCACAATCACTGATTTCAGGATACTAGAGCCCTGTGTGTCTCTCTCCTCGCCCCATTCTCCTTATAAGAATGTGGAGATACTACATGTGCAATTATTAATTTCAAGTAGTTTGTTACAGTGTTTACGTCTGTGTGAGATGATGTGGGAGATGTCAAAAAAAAAAGAAAGAAATCATCCCTTCCTAAACTTAGGAGGGTAACAGTAGACTCCTCAGCCTAGTGGACAGCACATCACGAAGGGTCAGTAAGAGTCCAATCCTTTCCCGCCCACCTTTTCTTCTTAGAAGAAAAAGCACGCTCCTGCGGGAGGTGTGGGAAGTGGTATTCTGAGGAACACCACTGATGGTGTGCCTGCACGAAGGGCCAAAGCTTAAAGCCCAAGTGAGAAGCTGTGAGGAAACCTACTTTTCCCATGCCTCCTGAATGACCTATAAAATGAGAATAAAACCTGTCTTCCATGCAGTAAGCTAGGGATTTTTTTTTTATGATCTAAGAATAAAAAGAGCTATAGAAATGCAAAGCTTTATTTATTACTAATACTCAGCAGGGACTAATTCCCATATGGACACTTTGGGGCCTTAACAACTTGGCAAGGGCTCTTCTGCCTCCCTCCAAGATTAAGCTCCTCATCTCTGTGAACATAAAAATCAATCTGCTATGTAGCTTGAAGAGTCCTTATCCATCAGGGCCCCTAAGCAATCTACTACCTCTCTTCAGAGGCTAAGAAAAAGCTTTAAAATCTTCTGTGACCTTCCTCTCAGCATGTTCTGCTGAAAATGACAAAATGTTCATTTGGAAGCACAGGCAGGCATATTCTGCTGGTTGGGTCCAGAAGAAATAAGAGGAGCTGGGATAAATGAAGTGTTACTGGAAATCTGGGCCACTTGTGGACTCCTAGAACAATTATCCTCTAGAAACTACCTATAAATACCCCTAGAAATAATTTCCCTTAATAAAGGCCCGGGGAAAACATGCCAACTGGATTTTTACAAATGAAAGGTTTACTTTGGTAAAGAAAACCTTTATTTCCGAAGGCTCAAAGGCTCGGGCAGGGCTGTGTAGGTTAGTCTGTGGGGTGACACTGCCACCTGGTGGCTGGTATGCACCATGGCATAAGGCGCTCAGCAACAGGGAAACCACTCCCCCCTTCAAAGAGTAACCAGAGCTATTAATAAAAAAGAAACCAAGTTTCCAGAACAGCCCTTCCTACTGAGAGGCTAGTGCTTGTAGAAGTGGCCCCATGCATGCAAGGAAAAAATAATTTAAGCTTGGAATTTACCATGTGATATAAGCAAAAGACTTTCTATCCACTGGATTCTTAGTACCAAGTGTACTGGAGGATGTGATGAAAAAAATATCTTGACTGAAGAAAATTCCGAGACATTTTACTTCATATTATATATACTTTTTTTTTTTTAAAAAAGGCAGAAACATTTAGGGTAACACCACTGACGCAAAAGAACCTTGAGCCACAGGACCTTGAAAATCAGTCTTAAAATGTCTTGCTTTCACATCGTCTTTTTCATGGCTGCTTGTGTCATGCTGAAGAGATAAGCTTCGTAGATGATATTTAAGAAGTTGTCATCGTTCTGGAAAACAAAATCAAAAGACCCAAGGGCATGTGATTTGGTCGGCAGAAACCCAAGGAGCTGAACTGGCGCGCTGACACTAGGACGCTCCTCTCCACCTGTCTGCTCCAATGGCTGATAGCTCTTCACTGCATATGTGAAGTTTTTAAAAAAGACTTTATTTATTCATTTGAGAGAGAGAGAATGAGTGGAGGAGAGAAGCAGAGGGAAAGGGAGAAGCAGATTCCCTGCTGAGCTGGGAGCCCGAAGCAGAACTCGATCCCAGGACCCTGAGATCATGACCTGAGCCAACGGCAGACGCTTAACCATCTGAGCCACCCAGGCGCCCTGAATATGTGAATGTTAAGTGGGATTGGAGGCAAGTGCCAGAGTCAGCTGCTGGTTTCCAACAGTCAATATGAGAAGCACCAAGTGCTCATTACATATAGTCCAGATGGGCGGCCCAGCCACGTGACAGAGTGGAATGAGGTTCACTCAAGAAAAGCCTGGGTCTGTTGTGTGAAAAGACACAGGTCCTAACAGAAGGCTGGACTGGGAGGCAATGATCCAGATCAGGGGTTCTCAAAGTTTGGTTAGGAGATTGCTGTTGTTTCTTAAATGTCCTCCCAAGTCTCCCACAATGTGTATACTTTGCCTTTGGCATTAGTTACGATTTATTTGCAAGATGCTGCATTTATATCATCAAAACCAGCCTAATTCTCCCATGAGTTACAGCAAGTTTTTGGTCTTGGCAAGTGGGCAGCCGTGAGACTGGTAGTCTCTGGGCTCCCCTGCCTAGCTAAGGGCTGAGGGAGAATCATGGGTCTAAAGAGTGGTGCTCTTGGTTTTTAATTCTAGAGACTTCACCCTCCCACTCAAATCCTTTAAAGCTTTAGCAATTCACCCACATTTCACATTCCCCCTTCATTCCCTCTTGGCACCCCACGCACAGAGCTAGCATTATTCTCATGCAATGAAAGACAGCGATGTTATCCCAGTTTTTCCTTATCCCACAAAGTCCCAGTGCATGAGATTGTGTCCTACCAACAGGCAAAGGCTAAAAACAGATTGCGTGAGTGACTTCCAAGAGTTCATCAGGAAGATGATGTCTACAACATGGGGGAAAGTAAAGCGTTATGCAGAGAGTGGAGGGAACATACATGTAATTTTCTACCTAGCAATAGACAGGGCCTGCTCTAGACTTTCAGAGTCTTGGCTCCTGTACAAAGATCTATGGAACCATGTTTTTTAAATGCAATGAACCAGAAAAATGTGAAACTTTTCAATTCAAATTTAGGGTTTTTTCCTTTATTGCTCATAAAAAAAAAAAAAGAAGTTTAAAGATGTCCTAAGTCCTCACAAACTAATCACGAATGGGTTGACAAGGTGGGAAATACTTTCATCCTAATATTTGCTCATGAATTAGTATGGCCCACTCATTTGTGGTTGGTCTTTAGCGGACTGCTAATCTGCTTTCACATGCAGACGCTCATTTCTAGCCCCTGCTCCTTCCCTTCTCTCTAAAATATGCGACCTTTAAAAAATGTTTTTAAGAATAGAGACCACTGGGGCGCCTGGGTGGCACAGCGGTTAAGCGGCTGCCTTCGGCTCAGGGCGTGATCCCGGCGTTACGGGATCGAGCCCCACGTCAGGCTCCTCCACTATGAGCCTGCTTCTTCCTCTCCCACTCCCCCTGCTTGTGTTCCCTCTCTCACTGGCTGTCTCTATCTGTCAAATAAATAAATAAAATCTTAAAAAAAAAAAAAAAAGAATAGAGACCGCTGTCTTTTCAACTAGGATGAGACAACTGCAGAGTGCTAGCCAGCACTCCGGAAGTCTGCTAAAGCTTAAGCAAAGTACCACGAAAATTATCGTAAAGATTCTATCAAAAAGATACCCGACTCCGAGGTGCTTGAAGTCTGTCTGGATGACAGTGCCCCCCTTTTCAAGGCCTCACGTACATTTTCCGGGTGTGCTTTGCTAGGTGGTTGGCCAACCTGCCTCCTGGGGCCGCCCCTCCCACTCCTGTTACTCCTGCAGGGAAGGAGCATTCTGCAGCCAGCATGGGGTTGAAGCCTAGCTCTGATGTTTACTAGCTGTGACCTCAGGCCTGTCACTTAGCCTCAGTTTCCTTACCTCTAAAACAGAAAAAAAAAATAATAATAAGGTTGTTGTATAAGGATTAAAGGAATTAACATATGTAAAGCATTTAAAACAGTGCCTGGCACAAAGCTCTCTGCAAGTGTCAGCTGTGACTCTCTGAGTACCTCACAGAGCCGAGGGAGACACGTGGCTGACAGAGAAGTCCCCGCAGTCCACCCTGTCCTAATTAGCAGGGCTCAGAATTATTTGTAAAGCATGCCCTTAGTGGTCACAGCCATGACTCCTCCCCTACCTGCTGCCTCCTCCTTCCTCAGTACGCGGGAGCTTGCCCAACGGCCTCTTACCTCTGTGGCCCCACGGTGAGCTGTGCGCGTGTGGTGGGCACCTGCGACCCTCCCAGGGGCTGCTAAGCATCCAGGGTACACTGCCTTCTTTCCTGGCAGGTGACAGCTTGGAGGACTCAGCCAGTCCTCCATCTTACAAAATCCTTGATGTCGTGAGACGCCTCGAGCCACAGCTGGTCTTCTGAATCTCATCCAGTGAACCGAGCACAGAAGCCAGGGGGTTTAGGTTGAACTGTTACGTGGTCTCTTTATTCTTGGGGTGCACTAAGCAGGCGTTAGCTAACTGGCACTTTCTCTCCCAGTGGCAGCCCACAGGTCAGCAGCGCTGGTAAAGGGAAGAAGAGAGACAACGTGGCCCTCCTACCTGAATGAGGTACAGCAGTGCTTCCTGCAGTTGTCTCTTGGTAAGTGGGCTGCTGGTGATCACTGAGGGCTCCGGGGTCGGCAGAGGCAGGAGGAGGCTGGTGGAAGTGGCAGCTGGTTCTTGGCTTCCCAGGGGCAAGAGCCCACCATCCCGTTCCTTCGGTGGGGCGCAGGTGGGTTGTGTGAACACCATGGGGGACATGAGCAGAGAAGGAGCCCGGGGGGCTGGGACGCGCGGAGGCGAGGTGGCCTGCTCACGGCAAACACACACAGAGGACAGCGGTAAGTAGCGGCTCCTCGGAAACAAAGGGAGAGGGAGAGAGAGGCCCCTCGCTTGCAAGCGTGGGCATAAGGGAGTTTCAGTAGTAATTGCGGCCACTCCACGAGGCGGGCAAAGCCTGTAGGAGCCTAATTCCTGGTTGGTTCTCCACGTATTTTCGTGTGTCATTACCGCTAAGCAGCTCTGGCACTCTGCCGCCGGCACTGTTGCTCCCACTAGCATAGGCAGCTCGCCCTGTAAGATTTTACCTCTCTGGTTCACTGCTAGCCTTTTCCCTATCGTCCACTGCTCTGACCTCAAGCTCCAGCAACCCTACTGCACTTGCTCGGGGAGCACACACACATTTCTGCTCCTGACTCTCCATGTGGGGGAATCTTCCCAGCCTCTCTCCGCCTGTTCACTGACTTCTTACTGAGAGGGTCACCCCTCCCGGGTCCCTTCCTGAGGATCTGCCCGCTTGCAGACAGCAGACACTACTGGTGTCTCCAGCTCAAGTTCTGGGCGCAGGGAGGGCTGCTCGTGCTCAGCACTGCCAGTGACTTGTCTGTCCCCGCGAGTATGTCTACCTCGCTTGGCTATAGATCTAAAACCAAGTTTTCCGATAGCTTTTCCAGTTACGCAAGTGACATTTTGATCCCCGTCTGACTCCTATGGCTAGCTCTCATTTGTTTCTAAAGCAGGTGAGGAAAAAGAATGTTACTTATCAGCCTTCTGAGGCCCCAAAGGAACTCACGAGAAGGGGGACATAAAGGCCTGCAGTCTAGAAGCTGCTGTGATTTCACTCCCTCAGCAGAAAGAAGTTTGGAGGAAGATAGGTTGTTTGTTTCCTTTAACTGTCCCTATCTGCCATTTGGAGCAGAGGAGCTAAAACGGATGCCCCCCCAGCGGGGGTCCCAGCGTCCACTGTGAGGAAGAGGAGGAAGAGTGCACAGTCGTGCTCAGCTCTCCACACCTGCGGGTGCTCAAGAGAAATGAGAATTGTGTCTGCAGAAGCTGCTGTCAAATGATTAACCCCAGCTTTCCCAGTGTCCCATCTAGTGTCCTAGTTTTCCTAGCGTCCCATCCTGCCGAGAGAAAAAAGCAGGTATCAAAGAGAGGGGACAAGACACACTGAAATGAGGATGCAGGCAGCTAACCACCATTCCTTTGTGACTGTAATAAATAATGAACAAGAACACTTTGACTCAGGCTGTCACATACAGACTTACGCTACAGGCCCATCATTTTTGTTATCAAAAAAGTGAAGGCTTGTTGAGGAACTGTTGTAAGCTACTTGCCAAAACATGACAAAAGGACCAATGATGACATCTGTAATAAACAGGGAGAATGTCCTAATTATTAAACCCAATGCCTTGTCAATGAATTTGTACCAATCCAAATGGGGAAAAAAAAATCAGTCAGATATCCAGATGTTCCTTACAGGCCATGAAATAGCTGTGGTTTTATCGCTGTTCCAAGTTACTGATACATAGAGAGTCACCTTCCTTGAAGGACAGAGTGTTTATAAAAGTCACAGTATTTCCCCCGACTGGCCCAGTGTGTGTTTGTGGAGGGGGTGGGGGGGAGTTAGACGGCATACTAACTTACCCTTCTCTCGATCTTCATCGAGCTACAGTGGTGACAGAAATAAAAAGTGTCTGTACCTTTGAGGAGTTGATATGCTTTTTCTGTTGACCTCAAGCACCCCCAGGACCACGGGCCCTGCAGAGGCGGTGAGTATGTAAGCCTCATCATGAACGACGTACCCCCAGGTAGCACAATGCCTAGCATGCAGTAAGTGCTCAGAAATATTTACTGAATAAATAATAAGAAGAGGTCAGATGTCTGGGATCTCAAATGATTTCAACTCAGACGGGAAGTGTTCACGGTCAGATTCAGGGGTTTTCTGCCTGTCTCTGTTGTTTCCCATGTCCATGTGCTGTCTCAGACCTTACAACACTGTGAAAATTTAACTCGACAAGTAAAGTATCTCTAAAAGGAGGGCAGCCCCCAGACAGTTAAGCAAAGAAAGGATTGTCTCTCCAGGCGTAAAGTTACGGGGATCATACGATGTGCGGATGTGGCTTGTGGCACCCCGTTCTGTGCAGGGGTCTCCCTAGAGCACCAAAGCTGATCTCAGTCTCGCTGAGTATTCACGAAGGACTAGAGCAATACCACCCCCGCTCCCCCAGCCTCCCCCGAAGACATCTACCTGAAAAAGAGGGGTCTGCTTTTCTGTGCTGGCTGTCTTGTCCATCCAGGACTCCAGGGCTTGCCCTGCTCTGGAGCTCTGAGTCACCACTGGAAACTTGGCTGCCAAGGCCGGCCGGTTCGATGCGTGCAGCTGCTGCTCCTGCTGTACGATCTGGAGCTTCTTCAGTAACTCCTGGGGGGAGATCACCCCAGAACTGCCAGTCTGACTGCCAGAGTGGGGGAGCGCGGGTCTTGGGTGTGCCGACGGCTCCTTTCCACAAGCCTGATGTCCTAGCGTCTGAGCTGGAAGGGAGGCACTGAAATACCCTGCCTGCACCTGAGCCAGCCCCTTTACTGGGGCACCAGGGGTGGCAATGGCGAGAGCGGTGCTGAGGTTCGGGGCAGCTGAGCTGGCAGGTGCTGGAGTGCTAGGGTCATACTTATGTGCTGGCCTTGGGGCACTCTGAAGCTTCTCCAAAAGGCTCTGAGTTCTGGAAGCACTTTGTACACGCTGAGAAGTCCCAATGCTACGGGGAGACCCTGGCTGCACAGGTCCCAGAAAAACTTCCCCCGCAGAATGGGTATTACCATTTCTGCAGGGCCGGTTTTCAGGCAGCTCTGACAACGGGTGGAGGTCTGCACTCCTGACCATGAGTTTCTGAATGGCTGGACAGAGCTGCTTCTCGATGGGGGGCGAGTGTCTTCTGGGTTCCTCATAGGAGAGGGAGCGTACAACTCCCTGCCTCATCGGAAGTGGCTCCTGCTGCTGCTGCTGCAGCTGCTGGATGGTCTGTGGGGACCCCACGGTCTCCTGACATGTAGATTTGTCCTGCTTCCCAAAGAGAGCTGTCAAGGACAAGTGCTGGGGCTCGGGGTCTACGGTCTGGAAAAAATAAAAATGTCTGAAAATGGGTCTACATACAATTTGGTTATATGGTGGGCTATGAAACACAACTAACCTAACCAATAATTTTTTTTATTTACATAGGATCAATTACAGAGGATGAAAAACCTATAATTCAATCACTTTTACAAACCAATTTTACAAATTTAAGAACTTCTTTTTAGGTAAAAATTTGTCACAGCATTCTTCGCTCCCAACCCCAAGACAGCAGTTATATTTTAGCATCTGCTGATTGAAGAAATAGCCCTTGATGGGCCTGGGGTTACAGACTGGGGACCACTGTGGTGCAAAGTTACAGATACGAAAAGGGAAATAATCTCGTCAAAAGCAAGTCCGCCTAACCCTGCAGAGTATAAGATGCCGAGAACACACAGGAATATGAGGATGTCAGCAGCTTTTCTTAGAATTAGAGAAATTTTGGATAAGTCATTTAAACTAACTTGATCCTTTCAACTATATACCAGTAGCTTTAAAAAAAATCGCCATATGCATACATACGACCTGCCCTGGCCTAGTCAGTCACAAAGCTACCTCCTTCCTGCCCTATCGCCCCTCCTGCTCCTTCTGCGGCTTTCCGTGTTGTTGGGCTAAGAAAACACGAGCTCCTTCTAACATCAACATATTCCAGTCTCTTTATTAAAATGAAAACTTTCCATGGAAGGCAAACAATAAAAAGCAAGCTAAAAGGTCATTAGGAAAGACTTATTTTAAAAAATTCAGTACAAGACTTTCATTAGCCAGTCTTTATGTCGTTTGGCTCTATGTTCATTTTCAAAATTGATTTAAATGAATTCCTTTAAAAAAAACCCCAACCCTTTAATGAGGAATAACCACAGGAAGGGGAAATACCTATAGAACACTGACGATCAATAACGGGACTCGCAGATTAACAATTTTGTTAACGCGGCACTATTCTGGAAAAATGCTCTTATTTTCATATATTTAGATGCAAATACAATGATAACTCAGCAAGTCTACAGGGGAGTTTTATGCCACTCCTTAGAACAGGAATCCCGTCCTATACACACCATGCCTAGCGCTGTACCTGGGACAGAGGAAATGCTGGAAATGTTTCATTGACTGTTGTTGCCTCGGCTGTCCTTCTCTCAGTGGCCTTGGGAAACCAACCACCCACCTCAGAAGAATGCAGGCCTGGCAGGTAATATTCCTGTCAGCTCTGACAATGTTACGAGTTTGCTGTTTTTAAAAAAATACATTATCCTCCAAGGAGTTCAAGTCCACAAGAGATGAACACAGAATATGGTAAATCCCAAAATTAAAAATTTCAACCCCCTTCCAGGAAAAATACATTATTAAAATGAAACAATCACGAATTTGAAATCTCTCTTTCTTAGATTTACCCTGAAGCCTCCTTGCACGGCACCAGGCTCTCCTTTGACTATACTCTGGGTAAAAGGTCTTTACCAATCCTATAGAGACATTGCAAATGGAAAGCAGAGGCCTTCATACCTGGCTGGGTCGAGGTATGCGCTGTTGCTGGTTTTCACTGGGCTTCACTGGAATTGGTTTGATGAGATTGGGGTTGTCGTAGATGGCAGACGAACTGGTTATCTGTTTTGGCTCAGAACAGGTTTTACACTGAAATGGAAAAAAGAAGCTCATTTTTGGTGTAAAAGAAGCTTTAATCTTTTTAAAAGAACATAACTTCTTGCCCTTTATTTTATCTAATTGATAACTATTTTTTGATAGACTTTCATGCAAAAAGGAAAATTACTTGATCTCCTCCAATATGAGCTATATTTGAGTATAAATCAAACTCCAATTTAATTTTTCTTAGTTGCACAATTTCAGCGCCCTAAAATATTACCAACAGCATTAGCCTGTAAGACCCAGAGGCTCTGAAATACTTGGATATTTGAAAGGCTATAGATAGGCTTAAGAAGCAATAGTTTAAAAATATTGAGTCTAATGCTTTTCAATGATGAACAGTGATAGAAACAATTCTTTAAATGCCATGTCTGGATTACAGTATGGTTTTATTTACCCATTAGCAGTTGACTTAAGATTGGAGAATTGCATCACCAAAGCAACTGACCCTTTTCAGTCTACAAACCAAAAAGTAAAGCTGACTCAAACCACTGACTTAAAAATTACTAACACCATCTTTATTTAATAAATGACTTTTAACATAAACAGAATAATTCAAATCTGAGTGTTCTGAGCCACTCACTACAAATTAGAACTTCACAGAGAAAGAGCCAAGAGCCAAGACTCATCATTTCAAATACTGAATCATTATCATACATTAGTCTAACCAACCATACAATTGCTAACACAGTAGGATTCATAACACAAAGAACACAGCAATGATGGCAGTATCTATCTTGTTAAAACACCAAATAAAACTGAATATAAAACCACTACCTTCTATTCTATACTCTCTATAGCATTGCTAGTTTCAACTGTCAAGGCCTCAGGTAAGAAAATATTTCACACTGTCCCTGACACAGAATGAGCTATAAACACAATCTCATCCCCCAGGAACCCAAGGCTTCCAATGTGTTCTACAGTTATTGGGTTGTATTTTCTAATTCAAGGATGTAGGAGTATGGGGTCAATCACCACCACGTTCACTTGGGCTTGTAAAGTTAAATGTACAAAAGACTAATCATTTTCTTCCAAGAATTCTATCAGTATTTTGGATGTTTGGCACCAGATTAAGTGGGATGTGAAATCCCTTTATGAGTCATAAAATGTTATTTCTAATTCTTAGCTGAATGCTGGAGGTTAATGGTATGGCTGCATGGACCAACTGGCCTGGCTTTCCAAGGCAATAACCAACACAGGACAAGAAGACAGCCTAAGATAAAGTCACTTATACAAAATTTTACCGTGAAAGCCTTTAACTTCTGCTTGCTGTGTAAAAGAAAGTGGATGCTCAGATTACATTCACTGAATGACCGTGTCTGTACTTTAAAAAAAATTTTTTTATTTATTCATTTATGAGAGAGAGAGTGCAAGGCGGGGGAGGAGAGGAGCGAGGGAGAGGGACAAATGGGGGAGAGGAGCAGAGGAAGAGGGACAAGCAGACTCTATGCTCAGCGTGGAGCCCAATGTGGGGCTCGATCTCATGACCCTGAGACCCCAACCCAGAGATCACGACCTGAGCCAAAATCAAGAGTTGGATGCCCAAGTGACTGAGCTACACAGGCACCTCTACTTTTTCATTCTCTATGTTCAGGGACCTTGAATTTCAAACAAAGAAAAACAGACCCCCCCCCCACCTTCGCTTTACACATATCCACATGGGCTGAGAGGCTGCTCTGTCTCTTGCTATGCGTAAGCCCTAGATAGCCTTTCTAAGTAAAATTGCTGGAAGCTGTTTTCTGTGTTACTATCCATCACTGAAGCCTTGCTTTCAGGTAAAAATTGCTCTCCATCAAATTGCTCGGAATTAAACATCATCTACCTCAATAGTAGATAGCTCATTTTCCAGCTGTTTAATTTTCTATGCTTCTCCTGACCCAAATAACTTTAAGATACTTGGAAAAAAACAGAGTTGGAAGAAGTGTATAATGGATTCTCCATAGAGATCCTGAGGCACTTCTTTAAAGCCTTAAAAACTATGTCACGTGCTCTCCTTTTCTCACCCACAAACACACAAACATACGTACTCGTGCCAAGAGAAAAGTCTGGAAGAAAATACACTGAAAGCATTAAAAGTAGACATCTTTGGGTTACAGGATTATGGATATTCTTTATTTCCCTTTTCTACTTTTTTGAATTTTCTCACTGAACATCAAAAGACACTTAGTAATTTCTTTAATTTTATAAATAAGTCACAGTATATTAAAAGAGCACTATTAGTTCTTGCCTTAAACCGGAAAACACAAGAAAGTCCACTTGTGCATACTCAGAACCGAACTATGCGGCCAAAGAGCCTTTCTGGCGCTGGTTGTTTCTCTTACTGAGAGCGGTGCTCTTATTGTTCATTAGCGTCTGGATCAGAAGTCTAACAGGGAGGGGGTAAAAGGAGGGGAAGGTCAAACTAGCGTCAGGCTGCTCTACAGCAGATTCACAGAAAATTGTTTCTTAGGGGAACAATCATAAAATACTGGCCAAAATAAGGTTTTCTAATTATCTTATTAACTTCATGTAAACAGTTGGCATCTGCTGTCACTAGGTTTCAGTTGACCAACATCATATCCCTTTAGCCGAAAAGTTCTCCTCCTCTTATTTTTTGGGATTTTCACAAACTGAAGCATTTTAAAGTTGGGAAGATCTCAGAAGTCATTGAGTTTAATCCCTACCCGGAGAAGTGAGATTTTTTCCCCCTAATATTCCAGTATGTCATCATGTAGTCTCTTACTGAATACTCCCGGTGATGGGAGCGCCACTTTCTCACGCGAGAATTCCGAGAGAAATCTTGTCTTCTTCTCTTTTGCCTCTGTCTGTGTTCCCCCTTTCCCGTACCTCAGAGCCATTTTACTCATGATCTCCACATTTTCTGAAGTGTCTGTGTGTGGGAGAAGACGTAACACAAACACAGGCATATATAAAGCAGGTTTGAACAATACAACGGAAGTTCACGGGGGAGCATACAGATCTGGTTGCGTAGATCAGAAATACCAGGATGGACAAAGAACACTTGAAATGGGCCCTGAAGGACTGAGCATATGTCGACAGGTAAAGAAGGAGACGGGACAGCATGGCAAGAAGGCCACGAAGGCACTTTGAGGAAGCAACACTGTTACTCCATTTGGCAGGAGTTTCAAATATTTGTAGGGGGGAGTGGGGGGAGAAGGTAGTGAGGTTAGGAGAATAAACTTAGGAAAATAAACGTTATGTAATCCTTGAAGAGTCTGAAGGTTCATATGCTAGGCAGTGAGAAGCCGAGAAGAATTTAGACCAGAAAAGTGACAGGATCATGCAGGTGCTCCTAGAAGGTTACATCCTCTGGCTGTTAACTGCAGGAAGGATAATTTCTTCTGTTTATCACACAGTTGGAGCAACTAACATTATGTATATAACATGTATTTGATTTTACAGAAAAGCAGGTCTATACACCGATTAAACATCTGCACTTTACGTCAACAGTATAACAACCAGTCTGGGGGAGGGGCGTAATGATGACTAGAACATTGTTTCGACCTCAGTTAGGTTTACAGTGGAAGAAGGTGACTTAACTTTAATAAATGAGGAAGAGCAAAATACATTCCAAATAGTAACAGACTGGTGAGTTCATTGGAAAGAATAATTAATCTGAATGAAGAGATCTGGGAAAACTCTGTAAAAAGTGGAATTTTAACTGGGCCCTGAAGAGTATGTAGATTCTGAAAGGCAAAGAAAGTGTGGGGTAAACACTGCAAGCTATCGGTACAGTATAAAGCCATGGCTTAATTGAAGTCTCCAAAACCACATATTAGCGTTTGTGTGTGTGTGTTCCGTGTTCTTTTATGAGACAGTCAGGTGCAGCTAGAGGGGAGACAATGGGGAGGCTCAGGAAACAAATATCCTCATAGGTCCTAGCAACAGGAAGCATGCGGAAACCTCTGGGTGGGCCGGAGACAGAAAGCAGGAGCAAGGGGAGAGCCAAGGCTAGAGCCTCTGTTGGAGTTTCTGCACTTTAGGATTGGCTAGTTTGGATAATTTTCAGTAGGTTTTGAACTATAGGGTGGTCCCTAGTCCCCTGACCTGAGATGATTAAGGCAGAGGAATATTGCCTCCGGGGGTGCCAGGGCCAAATGGAGGAGGAAGGCTCTGGATGGCTAATTTGCATGACAAAGGCAGCCTTTGGGCCATTTGCTATCTCTAAGAATTAACTAGCCTAGGGGAACCTGGATGGCTCTGTCGGTTAAGGAGACAGCTCTTGATCTTAGCGTGGGTCTTGATCTCAGGGTGCTGAGTTCAGGCCCTGTGGTGGGCTCCACGCTGGGCACGGAGCCTACTTATAAAAAAAATATTGGCTAGCCCAGGGAGGAGAATTCTGGCCCCGATCAGAAGACTTTCAAGATGTCAAAACATCATAAAATAAAAATAATACAATATGTGTGTGTGTGCTGAGAGGAGGGAGGGAAAGAAAGAAAATAATTTTTGTTCAGTATTTGCATTTATTATTTATTGGCCACTGTTATGCTGTCCTCACAGAACCTACATTCCTGGAGGGCAAAAATGTCACCATTTAAGATTGATCTTTAGTGTGCCTAACAGAGTACAATTAGGTAAAGTATAATTAATTGATAGTTGCCAAGTCATTAGGAAGTCTTTTAACAGCTGCTGAAGAATTAAGCTAAATGGAAAACTAATACAGAAACGTTGTTACTGACCACATCTGGGATTCAAGCACCTCTGTCCAGGCCCTCTGATGGAAGGACAATGAAACTGTGATTAATTCATATTCATATGCATTGAGTCAATCAACAACCATTTATGTGGCACACATGTGCCGGGAACATTGAAGGAAACTAAGCTGATGAAGATGGAGACAGGGTGTTCTCTGTGTTCAAGGAGCTCACAGTCTACCAATCAAGGGTAAGTCAACCATCAAGTCAAAGCATCAAGTCAAAGCATGTTGGAGAAATCTGGCCGGTTGTCCTTTAGCATGTCCCACTTCATTCAGGACTTTTCTGATTGCTTTCTTGTGGTGCCATTTAATTTGTTTTCTGCCTGCCCTCCCCCCTCCTCCTTTTCATTTTCTGTAAACTAGTAAGTTTAAGAAAGCTCACAATGTGGATGGAACTAGAGGGTATTATGCTAAGCGAAATAAGTCAGTCAGAGAAAGACAAATACCATATGATCTCACTCGTATGTGGAATTTAAGAAACAGAACAGATGAACATGGGTGAAGGGAAGGAAAAATAAAATAAGATGAAAACAGAGAGGGAGGCAAACCATAAGACTCTTAACTCTAGGGAACAAACTGAGGGTTGCTGGAGGGGAGGGGGGTAGGAGGAAGGGATAATTGGGTGAGAGGCATTAAGGAGAGCCCTCGATGTAATGACCACTGGGTGTCGTATGTGACTGATGAATTCTGAAACTAATTCTACCCTGAAACTAATAATACACTATGTGTTAACTAAATTGAATTTAATAAAAATTTAAATAAAAAATTTAAAAAAAGATTCAGGATCAACAATATATATTTCAAGGTGGGGCTACATATTTCACATTGTATCACATTAGGAGACACATGATGTCTGATTATCCAACTTTTTTTTTTTTAAGATTTTATTTATTTATTTGAGAGAGAGAGAGACCACAGAGGGAGAGTGAGAGGGAGAAGCAGACTCCCTGCTGAGCAGAGATCTCAACATGGGACTTGATCCTAGGACCTTGAGAACGTGACCTGAGCCAAGGGCAGACGCTTAACCGACTGAGCCACCCAGGCGCCCCTGATTATCCAACTTTTAAGAGCGCTGGTCAGTGGGCTCATGTGGTGGTAGAATGATTTTCATGGTCAAATTTCCATCAACCTCTCTCATAATATTATTACTAATGATCATTGCTTGAATCACTTATTTACTAGTGTGGTTTTAAGTTCTATCATCTCATCTACATTTAATAGCTGGAATTCTTTGGTAGCAAAGAACTTTCCCTCATCAACCAGGATTATGTGGTTACTCTGAAAATTTGTCTCTACTGGTCAGGCAGGGTAAATGCTTAATTCCTTTCCATTAACAACTGATTTTCAGAGGAAGGAGTTGGTGTCCTAGTACCTCCAAGAATAGCCAATAATTACTTTTTGTTCTGTTTTACATTTTTGGTCTGCTTGCTCACTCATCACCATGAACTCACAGATTATACTCAGTGTGTTTCAATAGTCTTTCTTGTTGATGTTAGAATTTGATGTTTAAGTCAGTGGTCCCTTCAAGTTGACTACTGAGCCCCTTTCACGTGACCCTGTTTGTTTGATTTTCCCATCCCAGACATGGAATTGGGAATTTCTTTAAAGGCCCTGATAACTTTTTTTTTTTTTTTGGGGGGGGGATAGTATTTAGAAACAATAATCTGGGGGCCAGAGGTGCTTATTGCTGCTGAGTTGTCACTTATTTCTAGGTTTCTTCAGGGAAAAGGTTAGTAACTACATATTTAAGAAACAAAATATGAACTCTAACATTTCCACTTAAAGTTTAACATTATATAAGGCTTTGGGGCACCTGGGTGGCACAGCAGTTAAGCATCTGCCTTTGGCTCAGGGCGTGATCCCGGCGTTATGGGATCGAGCCCCACATCAGGCTCCTCCGCTATGAGCCTGTTTCTTCCTCTCCCACTCCCCCTGCTTGTGTTCCCTCTCTCTCTGGCTGTCTCTCTCTCTGTCAAATAAATAAATAAAATCTTAAAAAAAAAAAAACATTATATAAGGCTTTAACTTAATATTTTCTCTTACACTGAAGGTTTTGTTCTGACTGCATAAACATACGCATTTATTATATCCATGACAGCTGAAAAATTACAATGCCAATATTGCCATTAACAATAAAAACCACTTAATGATTTACAATTTCTTTGCAGTTCTTTTTGTCTAAGGGTGTTTAGTCCAAATAAGGGGTTCTGAAGTCACTCCCCAATTTCTTTTCTACTGTCATAATATGATATTCAGTTATGTACACTTATTTCAGCTAGTTTTCAAATTCTAGGTTTTGTCTTTTTTTCTTAATTTTCTTTTTCCCCAAGTTTCTAGAGGGTGTTAATCTTTTACTTCTCAATTTTTATAATAGCAGTTTATAAAATTGGGAAATTAACCCTCCTCCTATTACTTAGGTAAAAATATTTCTCAGTTTTACATATCTTTTCACTTTGCTTGTGGTTTTTTTTTTTTAACCAGGCAAAACATTTATTTTTTTTTATTTTTATGTAGTTGAATTAATTGCTTTTGGGTTTTAAGGCAGAGTTTAGGAAGATTTCTCCTTTCCAGATTACAAAGAAATCCATATAAATTTCATTCTGGTATTTGAATGGTTTTATTTTTAACATTTACATTTCTAATACATTTGGAATTTATCCTGGTATAAGGTACAAATCCAATTTTGTATTTTTCCAAGTGGCTACCACTTGTCCCAATATCATTTATTTAAGTATCCAAACAGCTGATTTGAGATTTTCATCTTTATCACGTCCTAAATTTTATATACACTGGCGTGTCATTTGGACTTTCCCACCAGTCCTATTGGTCTATCGGGCTGTTTATGCATCGCTACCATCAAGACCATACTGTTTTAAGTGCGTAGGCACTTATTATGCCTTAATATCAGATAGGTAGAGCTTTCTCCCCCTTCTCGCCCATCCAATATTGCTCGTTTGTCAAGGTTTTCCCTGCTATTCTTTCTTGTATATTTCTCCATATGAACCTTATAATCAACCTGTCTGGCTCCAAGAAAGAAGAAAAGAAACTAGTCTGTATTTGTTTAGGAATCATCTTAAATTTGCAGATTAAACACAAGTGAGAGCTTTAAGTTTTATCTTCTTCTCTAAGATCAGGACATAGCTTCCCATTTGTTCAAGTCTATTTTTATGCCTGTCAGGAGTGTTTAAAAGTTTTCTTCATACAGGTTTTGCTCATTTCTTGCTAATTTTATTCCAAAGAACATTATATTAATAGTTCTTGCTGTAAATGGGGCCTTCTAGTAAACCTTCTGATTGGATACTATTTGTATGTAGGAAGGCTGCTGATTTCTTAGACTACCTTTTAATCCACTTAAAATAAATGGTATTCTTTAGCTTGCTAAAACCAAATAGAGATTTAATTTTTAATTCGATTTTGTCTGGTGGAAGGAATAATAGCACTAACCCTTTCCCACAAGCATATTACCACTGTAGGATTTAAGTATGTTTCACAAAGGAAGACAAAAACTCACCTTGGTGTATTCATCTTTGGCCTTGGTGAGCATTCTTACGATATCTACTTCCTTGCCCTCTCCTGAATTGAGGATCATTGGGGAGTTTCCTGCTCCACCTCCTTGATGGGCTTTCAACTGTTCATATTGAGTTAGGCTAGAAAAATAGAGGGGAAAATCCACACAAGAAGAATGAACTCAACACAAATGGCTTTTAAAACCATCTAATTCCCACCCACTTGTTTTTAACTTTTTTTTTTTAAGATTTTATTTATTTATTTGTCAGAGAGAGAGAGAGCACAAGCAGGGGAGCGGCAGGCAGAGTGAGAGGGAGAAGCAGGCTCCCTGCTGAGCAAGGAGACTAATGCGGGGCTCCATCCCAGGACCCTGGGATCATGACCTAAGCCGAAGGCAGATGCTTAACCCACTGAGCCACGCAGGCGTCCCCACTTGTTTTTTATCTTGTTATAGTCATAATAGAAGTAAGACTGCTTAGGAAGTGAAAGAAGAAAACTGAGAGTTGAGGTTCTGATAGAGAATACATGTATGAACCCAGAGGAAGGGTGGCCAAACGATCCTGCAGGCCAAATCCGGTGCACCATGTGTTTTTGTAAAGAAAGTTACAAACAGCCACACTTACTGGTTTATGTATCATTTACATTTACAGCCAGCTTTCACACCATGACTGCAGAGCTGAGCAGTTGTGACAAGACTATGGCCTCCCAAGGCCTGAAACACTCACTATCTGGGTTTTTTTTTCAGAAAAGTTTGCCAACTCCTCATTTAGAGCATTTGAAAGGACTCATTAATTGCTGAGGAAACCCAATTTAGAGTTCTCAAACATTGAGCAAACCGCGTGGCAAATCAAGATCCCTCCCCTTCCTTGTTTCAAGGTCCCTTGTAGTCAAAGCAAAATTGATCTCAGCAACTCAAATATTGTACTCCTCTGGCAATTTATAAACAGCAGAGATTCCATTCTAGAAGGGGGGCATTTAAAAAACAAAATGGAGCAACGAAGAGTGTCTTCTGTTTTCCTGAAGACAATACAGGAGAGAGACCAGATCGCTCCTACATGGTGCCAGGTAACATGGAGAAAGACACTTTTTCTTTTGTGTGCTTTGATTTTCAGCTCAAATTTTTAAAACGGCCATGTCATTTATGGTAAAAGACATCTGAGAACTTACTGGGAGATCTAATACTAACTGAGGAAGGGCTCGGAATCCACACATATCAGCTGCTTATTGCTAGTCAACAATCAATTTCCTGCCCCAGCTGTTAAGTAATTACTGCAGAATGCTAACAGTTTGAACAGGGGCTCTTGGCTGAGACACAGGGTATTTTTTCATCTATATGAAATCCTGCTATTATTATCCGTTGTACAGTTTACAATAACATGAATGTGTTAGGACCTAGTTGTTATAGGGGTAAATACCAGTTTGAACACACTTAATCACCATCCGCAACGTGAGCTGGTTACCTACAATTAGCTATCACTAGATTTTCAGATACCTATTTATAAAAAAGTGTTCCCCACATTTCATTTTTGAGGGTCACTTTTTAGTCATTTCATTGCCCCAGGATTTAAAATCAGAAAATGGTTCTTTTACAGATGGAGATGTTTTGTCAAATCTGCGTGGGCAGCAGCCATACTGTGTGCTCGGCAGAGCCTATCACGGGCTGACATACAGCATGTGTAGGAAACTCATTTCATTCTGAGGCTCTAAACCACCTCCAGAAAGCAGGGACATAACTGCCTCACAGGGAGCAGCCTCGGGGCTCAAGAACTGGTCAAAGAGTTGACCAGTCACAGAGGAGACAGCACACTTACCTGGGCTGCCCTCTCAATGCAGCCAGGGAGCCAAGACCCCGATTTAAGTGTCCCAAAATGCAGGCGAGACAAACCACAAGGTTATCAAGAGATTAAAAAAAAAAAGAGACTTGCAAACAATGAATCATGGAACACTACATCAAAAACTAATGATGTACTGTATGGTGACTAACATATCATAATAAAATAAAATTTAAAAAGAAATAAAAAATAAATTAAAAAAGGGACTGCCTATTGATCACTAAACTAACATTAACTTCGATATTTCCAACAAGATTGAAAATAAAGTCTATCCTAAGTACTCACAGCATTTGAGACGGCAAGAAACTCTGCTTCCACAACCAAGGATATGCAGTTAAAGGAAAGTGTTTAGGGCAGGAAGGAAAGATCTTAGAGAATGTGTAGCAGCCTTTAAAATGTTCCGAATTTTCTTTTTACTGACAGCTATACCGATAATTTTTCAGAGAAAAAACCCTGCTAATTTACAAATGAGGAAAATATTGAAGAAAACTACCATCTGCAACAATTCATATTATAGATATTTCACACATGCAGAACAAAAATGAGGTGAACTGTTCTACATGATAACCTAGTAAAATGTAAAAAGTTGTGACTTTTTCATTTAAGTGAGAGTAAATGTCTTCCTAGCCACGGTGGAAAGGACTGCTGTAAGAGCTACATTCTGCTAAGAGTATAGTGGAGATACACCGAGAAACACAAATGAAAGCATCATGTCCAGAAAAATACTTAGCCTTTCAGCACCTACTTTTTCATAAGCTCTGCAATTCTTTGGCATTCTTCTTTATCGTAAAACCAAATCCCATAAATGGACACTGCAAAAAACGTATCAAATTATGAGGACCTTCAAAATTACAAAATGGAAAGAAATTCCCTTTCCAACTTAAAGAAAACACATACTTATGGATGAAACCAATCACTGGAGTTTAAGCTTGAAAACCTAGGGTTGGAATTGTCTAAGACCACACAGAACTCTGGAGTGGTCTTATGCATACACAGGGACACATACCTCCCCCCAATAAAGTGCACGGTCCTTAACAATATAGCACCTGAAAGTAACAGGCATTGGGCAAATGCTTCTTAAATGAATCTATACAGATTGAGGATGAAACCAGAATTTCTAAACTCCTGGCTTTTAAACCTTACTGTGCCCAGACTCCATTTGCCCATTTATACACATATTTCATCTTTATTGAGAAGTATCCAGAAACCTGATGCACAAAATTAGGCCTGGAAACCTCTCTTCCTCCTTCTCCACCTCCTCCTCCTCCTCCCAGGAATATGTTCACTGAAAAACTGGCTTTGTAAGCTCTTAGTTAGGACACAGTGCAGGAAAAAGTAAAATTCAATAACAAATTTCTGACTTCAAAATGCCTGTATGGGAAATTTACAGCTGTTGAAAGATGAGATGCGACCATGACTTAATCATTTAGTAATGAAAGAAAAATGTGGTATAATGGAGCTACGGATTCATTTAACAATTTTCAAATAAATTGTATACTTTAGTATGTGCCTATCTACATCATTTTTATAGCAAAGGCTAAACAGTTCCAAAATACATTTATAAAGATCTAGTTGAGGGTCTGGTGCTATTAATCATATAAACAACACATTAGCTACAGACACATTTTCAAACGCTTCATTGAAAACAGCGGCATTGTTATGATAGGACAATGAAAACCAACAAAACATATTTTTTAAAGGAAAAACTTTTTAAAATTTAAACATTCAAAATATTTAATTCTATGAATATTATTTGGTCATTAAAACAGCTGTGATACTTTGACAACTCTTTCCCCACCTACCTGACCAATGCCTCAGTGTGGGATTTCTGCTTCTTGTCAGTAATGATTCAGATAACAAAAGCTTCAGGAAATGTCTTCTTAGTGCTATTTTAGGCAGATATTTTTTTTAAAAGGAACCCCATAAATCTGAATTACTCACTTGCCAAAAGGTGGCAACGGGGTTTTTTAAACTTTTTGTATGATTAGTGTGCCAGGGTTTCTTACCAACCTACATGTGAAGAGGGAAGAAAAAGAATGGAAAGAACCCTCCAGCATTTTCTGGAATAGAACCATTTTATCCTCTTAGAAATACGTACACATATTCCTCTTTAATACATTGATAATCTTTTGAAAAAAGCCTGAGTTCTGAAGCCTATGTGCAAAGCGAGCCTTACTATGAAAAAGAAATTCTTTTGTCTCAAGATCATTAAATGTGTATCTTAAAACTTTTCATTCAAGATTGTTAGCAGTCCATCCACACTAAGGTCCTACTCTGACTGCCTACACACACTGTGACACACTAACCCACCTCGGCTTGTGTCCTTGGAAGCATAAGTACAACAGATCACCGACATTCAAAGCCAATAAATCTGAATATGTTTGTGTCTTACGGTGGTTTTAATTTTAGTTATAAAGCTAACAGCTGAGTCTACTTTTTTGGTGACAGTGATAACTTCCTTTCCTGGGAGACTGGGTTTTCCAAAACTATCAGGAAAGAAAGGTGGTAGGTAGCAGGAAAGAAAGGTGGTAGGTAGCAGGAGAGAAAAACACAGCGTGACTAAGAAGCCCCAGGCCCAGTGGCAGTGGGGAACCAGCCATTTGTGCCTGGTCTGTAGGATACATTAGCAGAAATGTTCTGAGTGTCATTTTGTTTGTTTGTTTGCTGTTACACATTTGTGGCATCTGACATAAGGAATTCGGTTTTCCTAAGAGCTGGATGCCAAGGAAACTGTTGATACAAACAGAAAAGCAGTTTGACAATGTCATTATCATGAGATAACTGAAATGTAGATTTAGGGAGGAAAAATGCTATGAAAACATCTTTCAGATGTCAGCGCAGAATGAAGGGAAGACCAGGTTTGTAATGACTATTTAAGACTTTGAGGAGATTTCTTTTGGACCTATTTATCTCTAAAACAACATGACTTCAAGAGTAAAATGGGCTCCTTTTGAAATAGCATTTTTCATCCTCGTTAATATTTGGTTTGAACGTAAAATCTAACTAGTCAGTGGAGAAAAAAAACAGATTTACCAACAGTCCTGGCTCCTGAAGGGTAGCACCAAGATAAAATGTCAAACCAGGCCTAACTTTTTTCTCCTTAAAATAGTTTTGCGACTTGCGTTACATTCCAGCAGGAGAGGGGCCGCGGTTCCGTGAACATGCATTCCAACCGAAGTTTTCTGCCTCTTAGGTCCCAGGTCTCCCAAGCCCTGGACAAACCTATCACTCTTCCCGCACGAGAGGGTATATCAAAGCAGCTCGTGGTGATATATAAAAACCAGAGATCATCATGCCTCAGGGAGGTGATGAGCTGACAGGCTGACAGAAACCATTAACTTCACATTTCAATCCCAGTTTTCCTGTAAAAGCCACTGGGTGAGAGGCCCATCCTTAGGGAGGCAGTGAGCACGCAGGCAAGGAAGAAAAAACTCGGTTGAAAAGAACCCAAAAAGAAGGTGTGGTTTTTCGAATTCTAAGCCTGATAAAGTAATCACCGTGACCTGAATTTGCAGGGACCTGTGGGACGCTGACACGTTACTGTGGGAATGACCTCTGGGCTTTGAGAAATCACCAGGAGGGAAGCTCGCGAGGAGGATATTTATTTACTTTAAAACATTGACCTATTAGTACACATCTGGAAGTTCACCATGCTTCGAGCCTTCGGCCAGCCTGCTGCACCTGCATACCAGCCACTTCCCAGTCACCCCGCCTCCGAAGCCGAGGCGAAGTTTAAGGGCACTTTGGTGCATGAAGCTCAACTCAACTGCTTCTACATTCCTCCTGGAGGTAAGAAACCCAAAGTGGGGTAAAGAATGGGAAGAACAGGTTGAAATGTACTCCAGAATGTTTTAATGATGTCTAGAATGTGTGGCATAAGGACTCATCTTTTTGGCAGTCCTCTTCGTATTTAATACAGGACATTTCAACGGCACAGTTGCGAAATCTTGCCTAAAACTGCACTGTCTTGGTCTCTCATGCTTTGGAAATTCTCAATCAGAAACAAAACCAGTGTTTGGGGCAACAGGCAAGGTAATATTGCCCTTACGTAGCTGTTGAAACATCAATCTTCCCTTTTTCTTTTAATTCTGTGTGGATGATTAAGGAAAGCAAAATCTCCCTATTAGATTTCATGTCTGAATATCGTAGGTACACACAGGTGACAGACAGAGCAAGGTGGTTGTATCTGATGATGGTATTTTCTTCTTTTTAAATTTCTTCAGCAGAAAGCTCTAAAGCTGATAAAATGTTAAGAGGTTAGTTAAGAGGTCATCAGAGGCAATATGAAAATGGTCTTAAGTGCACATTCATCTAGAACTCCTGGATTCTTATTAGCATGGAGCGTTAGTTCATTCTGGATGATCTTTGGGGATTTACCTCATCTAGGTTATGTTCCTAGCAAATATTTCTATACAATCTGTTCTTTTAAGACATTTATCATTTTTTGCATATTTTACCCAAAATATCTTTCAACTCAAATCATGAATGGTAGCTAGCAATCTTTTAACAAGGATTCATGCTAATATTTGTGCAACTTTAAAACATAAAGCATATTTCCACACAGTTAGGAAGTAGATAATACATAAATACATAGGTAAAGTTTAAATAGGCATGAGAAGGACATCTGATTTGGTAATGCTCTCCCCCTCCAGCAATAATTTCACTCAAAAGCATAGGGATATATATTTCTTAGTCGGAATGCAGTTAAGAAGGCATTTAAATTCTCTTTTTTCACTAGGAAAACTATGGAAATGTGGCAGCGTAAATCACACAAATCTCTTCTGCGCACTTAAGGATAAACCAAAATTTTAAAATTCCTTCAAACCCCATTCCTTTAATCAAGTTTTTCCCAAATGAGTGGAATAATAATCCCAATGTAAGAACCAAGAACATCTAATCATACATTTGATGTAAACACTTGTTTTTGAGACTTCACTCAAATATATTTCTTGATTTATGGTACCATTTATCTAGTTCAAGTTTCTGTAAGATTGACCAGCTGATGATGACGGTTACTGGTACTTGGTAGTAAGCACGCACAGTTACTACGCCCTGAAAGACCACAAGGTAGCTAAGAAATTAGAAAGTTAGAACCGTGAAGTTTTAGAACTGGAAGGCAGCTGAGAAGTGTGCAGTTCAATTGCTTATTTCACTAACGAGGAATGTGTGGTCTCACAAGGTGAAATGATTTAGCCAAAGACGTCTTGACTGGTTCCATCTGTTTGCTCTGAAATATGTTCCTCCCCCAGCCTTACAAATGAAATAAATAAGACTGAATCAAGTTTTAATTTGAGTTCTACGTTTGGTTATAAGAGACAGGAATGAGGCTTTTCTAAAACCGAGCTTCATATGGACTCTCAAGAGGAAAAAAGGCGAGAGGGAAGGGAGGAAGGAGATGAGTGTGGAAGGAAGGAAAGGAGAGGGAGGAAAGGGGGGATTCTGAGGCTTCTAGTATTGGCCATACTTTGATAGCAGTGAGTGCTAGGACAGCAATCACACCGCCCATGTCCTGGCAGCCACAGATGGGAAACACAAGCTCTGTTTGGCGGCTCCATCTTGACTCTGTACTTCTACCCCATTTGGAATGCTTTGCACTAATAATGTTTTTCTTCCTCATGTTCTTTAATGCCTTTAAAGTAATGTTCTTTCATTTACCTTTTGCCTCAGCTCTACTGACCAAACACGGACACAATCTTGTAAAACAAACTCTTCACTGGCCATAGAGAGTCTACATAGCACTGTTATCTTTGGCCCCTGGTCTGGTTCTTTTCATATGACATAGTTTTACTGCACCTCACAAATCAGTGATCCCGTGATCTCAAAATATTGGAAAGTTCACAGTAGATGGGAAGCAGTTTCTATTTTATGGGTAACTAATCCTCATGAACATTTTGGGAGAAACAGTAGAAAACCTAAATAAATATTGTGAAGTAGAACAACCTTTTCTCTAAATAAGTTAACTTCATTAGAAAGTTAATGCCATAAACAGCAACAACAGAAACAATCTCTCAACTAAAGCATTAAACTAATTTGGATTAAATTAATATGTATCTCCAACTATAAACTAGCATTTATTATTTTGAAAGAAAAGGATGGATTTATCTTTTTAAAAGTTTTTGTTATAACAAACGCGCGTTATGTCATTAGGCCTTCCTAATCTCCACAGAGGTCATTATCCTCCCAAAATGAGACTCCAGAGGTCTGCTACTGGCCTCAAGCTCATGAAAGGCCAGATGGAATCTTTTTCATGATACACTAACTTCCTAATTTTATTTATTTCAGGGGAAAGTTCCTTTAATTTAAGAGATTTAACAGAGTAAATAACCATTTAAAAAACTAGGAAGCAGAAAAAGTCATCGGTAATAATAAATATAAATAGGAACAACTTATTCTGTTTTGTTGGTCATTTACATTTGTATTTTCTTTTTGTTCATAATCCTGCTGATTAGTTTCAAAATTTCCTAGACCGCAAATAACAAACATGGGTTCCCCAAAGTGTCTTTCCCCCTCTCTGAGCTAAGAGTCCTCCTGAAGACTCAGGTTTTCCCATTCCTCTAGGGATAAAGAGCCTCAACTTCTCTGTTGTTCCTGTAGATTTCTGGATATCCTTGGACCAAAAAAAAAAAAAATTGAGCACACACCATAATTATTTACACAACTGTTTCCTCCACTCGACTATGAGCTCCAGCATAATGGCTGGCATGTGGTAGAGATCAACAAGTATTTGCTGAGTTGAACTGAAATCAGACTTCAAGATCCTATATTATCAATTCTCCTTGTAATGCTAATATTAGTAGTTATCATATTCTGGGCTAATTACACATCACAGACTAGATGCCTAGATCCTCTGTATTCAGTGATCACAACCTCTACCAGGGATTACAGCATGGGGATCCTACAGTGCTCCTTTACTTCTCTTTCTAACTGGAGTTTATTTAGCTTTAAACATTTGGTAACCTTAGGCATTAGTAATGTTGATGGAATTTTGTCATTAGGGGACGAGCTCCCTAGGATTGTATATTTCTATTGATCCAGCACTATGCAAGCACTAATGTATTCATTTTATGTGTATTTATTATTACAACAATTCTACCATATACCAGTCTTCCTGATTGAATACCTGTCAGGCCCTGGCAACTAAGAGCTCAAAGAATGCAATTAATCTGCAAAATCACATGCATTTATCTTCAGAGTATAACTAATAGTACTTCAATCTAGCAGAAAAAAATAATTCAAATTCCAGTCGTGTCTGATAATAGTAATCTGAAGCTTACATGTACAAGTACCTAAATTATCTTAAAAACCTAAGATTTATATGCAATGTCAATTATTCCAGCAACACATTGAAAACGTACTATCTTAAATGAATCTCAATGTAGCAAAGTAAGTCTTATCTCATACAACTGTAGTTTGCAAAAAATACATGTTTAACCTAAACATAAGAGTATTTCTACAGGTCAAAACTTGTTCCAATGAAAAGCAGACTTCCTCATATTTTAATCAGATTATTTAACCAAGTATTTAAGAATCATAGGAATAGCTTTGCTGAAAGTACCCTACCTATAATGTATATGATCAATGAAAAATTTCTAAGATTTTATATGGCGTTGGCCTTCCACGAGGAACTGAATACTGTTCTTGATTGAAGGAAAGTGAGCCAGAGTTTCTGTACTTTTTTCCAATTTGACTTTATTTAGAATTATGGATATAGGAGATACTACTTTTTCCAAAGCCCTTTATGTTATACATAGTTGAATCATGTTTTGGTCCCACTTAAATTAAATTAGAGCTCTAAGGCTGAATATAAGATAATTCTAACACAAATTCTTGGCTAAAATTGTTTTCTTTTTCCAAAACCCATAAGAACATGATGATTTGCAATTTTTCCTTTTGTAGGTTAAGAAGAAAATTAATCCAATAGTTTCAAATTGATTATTTGAAACTATTTTCTAAATGATTTTTGGACAAAAATCAGTAATATAAAAGACAGACTCTAAAAGAACAGATATGAACACTCAGTGTAGCCATAATGAGCACTTACTATATGCAAAGCACTGTGGTAGTGTAGGAAAACTGAAAGATGCTTCACACATTAAGCATTTCAGAATGTTTTGGAATCCAGTTTTTGCTCTGCCAAGATTTAGACTTCTATCATGCCAAACTGGGCTCTCAGAAACAAAATATAAAATACATTCTATCTCCAAGCCACAAACTTAGTGTATGAATCCAAACAGCATCACTATGCAGATGTTTCTTTGGTAGAAGTCGAGAATCTTAAAAGTGTTTATGGTTCAGGATAAAATAAAAGTGACTTCACTTTAATTTCACTCTCACATAGTATCTGTGTATCACCTTTGCCACATGGGTTCTTCATCTAGGCATGCCAGATTGCTAAGGCAAATTAAGTTTAGAAATGCTTATACCATTTCCAGTTAAATTCATCTGACAGCCCTATATCCAGTGAGTCCCCTACTAATAAATGATGAAAGTCTGGAGGCTGCATAAATTGGGTGGTCAGGGTGAAGAGAAGTATTGTTTATCCACCTCGTGTGTGTGTGTTTCAAGGAGCTACAAGGTATCACAACTCAATAGAGTAAAAAACAACATGAAACCTAGACATACCACGTGACTCACGAGTGAAATTTTGCTTTATGTGAGGCTTTTCAGAGCTTTCTTTAATTGATAGGATGTCAGTTATTTAGATTAATAGTATCCTTTAGAGTTTAGATCTTTTCCTTTCAACATGAACTGAGCATTGACAGAACAAAAGAGTAATTCTGGGTTAAGGTCAGAGTGACAAGTTTCATCACTCAAGTCACAGTAGATGTATGACCCTTAATCATATATTAAAACACAGTAGCTTTCTGAGCAATGATGCATAATAAATAGATCAATTTTTCAGTTAGAATGGTAAAGGAGACTTACAGAGAGAGTAAGATTCAGTGACCACATTATAATTTTTAAATTTTGGTGGTCTTTCTCTGTCACTAAGAAGCACAGGCTTCCAGCTGGTAGAAAGAATCCTTGCGTATGGTGACTAACGTAACATAAGAAAGAAAAAAAAAAAAAGAAAAAAGAAAGAATCTTTGGTTCTCTAGTGCACCAACGGTGCTCTCACATACAGCAGAAGAGCAAGACTGTATAGGTTTCCTATTCTGATTGCATATGAAATGTCAAATTCCTTGTCCCCCATTCCATACTGCACATGATTTGAATGAGTTTACTTTAAGGATCTTGTATCACTGGACAGATCCTTAATAGAACATTCTCTTCTTATTCCTGCAAATACTAAGATTCTGCCTAGCAAGAATGTCAAGTATTTTTAGCCATATAATTACTTTAAAGATGTTTCTTGACTCCAGAGGGCTTCAGGAGTTCAGTAAAATCCCTAAAGTTGTATGCATGCCAAACGATGTGTATATATGCAAACAGACATGTTTGAGGTAGACAAGTACAAAGCATAGACACCCCCCACCCCGAACAATGCCTGACACATAACAGGCAATTAAAAAATATTGCAAGTGCAGGCAGGAAGGAAATTCATAAGATTGTCAAAGAGATTTGTGACCCAAAGAAGGCTAAGAACTACTATTTGAGGATCAGTACACCACTAAATACCTTAGAATGGAAAAATAAACTCTCAATTATCTGTGGGCAGATAATGTGACTTTCATTTTCTCAGTAATAAATTTACACAGAGTTCTCTTTTAACCTTTCAAATTGCTTTTGTAATAATTGCCTGAACTGATTCGAAGGTTAAGAAAACAGATGATAAAGTCTTGAGGTCTTAGAATTTGTTAAGTTGTAGGACCTTTTATTCCTCCACGTGGCCTGAAGTCTAGGAGAGGGCTTAAAAAGATTTCACATCCTCAGCCACAGCAAGGGTCAACCACACAGTTCAGCTTCCGTTACTGCTTTGCGTTATTAGCTTGAGAGGTGGGATTTCCTTCCTTCTTCCCCTCCTTCCTCCCTCCCTTCCTTCCTTCTTTCCTCCCTCCCTGTCTTCCTCCCTCCCTCCCTTCTTTCCTCCCTTCCTTCCTTTACTCCCTCCCTCCCTTCCTTCCATCTTTCCTCCCTCCCTCCCTTCCTTCCTTTTCTTTTTTTTTTTTTTAAAGTAGGCTCCATGCCCAGTTTGAAGCCCAACCTGGGGCTTGAACCCTGAGGTCAAGACCTGAGCTGAAATCAAGAGTAGGACATTTAACCTACTGAGCCACCAGCCACCTGAGAGGTGGGATTTTCAATCTCTACCATGAAATGGCCAACGGGGAGGAATTTCAGAAAGCTGAGCTACTTTTGGCTCTTTCTCAATTACCCCAAGCATAACGTCTTCAAAGCTGGACAAAAACATCAGATGTATGTCCATGGAGGACAATTCTAGAATTAATATAAATGATTTGGGAATTACTTTAAGTACATTGTATGTGTCTATTTCTTATCTAGATGTGTTCATTTTCGGTGGTTATTTGGTACCACAGGACAAAATATTAAGATGTAGTCTCTGTAATTTATTACTCATGCCACTGCTTTCTCAATAGCCTAGATAATCAATAACCAATCAATTAATGGCAGTATACTGAAAAAGAAAACATTTTACAACATGTATTCAAAGTATAGTGAGCAATGTTTCCAAACTGTGACCTACCTTTGTTTGCAAATTTGGCTTTCTTGCTGCTATTATTTATTATGGCTATGCCCAGGTACCTTTCAACTGGAGCTTTGGAAAAAATTAAAGCCTATACCTCATAATATGCTTTCTAATAGCCATCAAGAAAGATCTTATTAATTGCTTACCATATATTAATTGTTTACTATATATTTTGTTCTAGGAAAAAGACTGCAGAAGAAATGCTAGGGCTTCTCTCTGCCAGAAAATTGACTTAAAAAAATGACTCTTAAAAGGGAAACGGAAAGTTAATTCCTTCCACTCAGGAAAAAAGATTACATTGTACAGGTTTTCACATATTCAGCAAAAAGAAACCTTTCTTCTTTGGCCATGTGGAGGAAGTAGATGGCCTAAGACAGAGGAAAGGGGTCATAGCCTTCCCAACAATCTGAAAACTAGAAACTCAAAACTATTTCCATCACCTCAAATTACTTAAAACTTTCAGTTGAGGTCATATTACATGAAAGGTTTTGGTATCATTTTGTTTAAAATCCTGGAGATGTGTTTTAAAATAAGGACAGTTCTACAACCAGGTTGAGGAAGCCAAGATACGAACTTGAGAAGAGTTAGTATAGCATTCTAATCAACTTAGAAGAAGAGATCAAGATGAGATGAAGCCCTGGTTAATAAATGCCAGGATAAAACAGAAAGACCACCAATGATATTTAAGTATTCATTTATTTAAGGTCTTCTTTGATAAGGTTCAATTATTTCTTTTTTTAAAAATTGAACAATACTTTATATATGATAAAAGGCACAGAACTTAAAGTGTTTTGTTTGATGAATTTTGGCAATAATACACTCTTAGGTAATCAACCACCCAAAACAAGACCTAAAACATTGTCATCACTTATTTTCAGGCAACAACTACACCATTTCCGCCACCAACCCAGCAGACACAATCGTTTTCTGCTTTCCATCACCATAGATTGGTTTTGCCTGTTCTTAGACTTCATATAAATAGGATCATACAGTATATACTGTTTTGTAGATGGCTTCTTTTGCTCAGGATGTTTTTGAAATTTATCCATGCTGTTGAACCAATTGGTAGTTCATTCCTTTTTATTGCTAAGTAGTATTCCCTTATATGGATATACTAAATTTGCTTGTCCATTTACTTATTGATGAAGGACATCTGGGTTATTTCCAGGGTTTTTTTGGGGGGGGTTGCCAATTATAAATAAAATTGTTATGAACATTTGAGTAAAAGTCTTTGTGTGGACACGTTTTCATTTCTGTTAAGTAAATACCTATAAGTGGAACCTGTTGGATCATATGACAATTACGTTTAAGTTTATAAGAAATTGTCAAACTATACTCCAGTGGTAGACCATAGACCTCCGACCTCCGACCATCAATGTATGACAGTTTCAGTTGGATAATGTCAGTTTTTAAAATTTTGGCCACTCTACTAAGTTATGTGGTATCCTCATGCAAGTTTTAATTTGCCTATCCATCCAATGTGTGATAAGCATATGAAAAAGTGCTCAACACAATTAGTTATGACAAAATGCAGATTAAAACCACAATGAGATAACACTTCAGAACTCCTAAAATAGCTCAAGTTAAAAGGAACAATGTCAAGTGTTGACAAGGATATGAAACAATTGGAACTCTTATACATTATTGGAAAGGGAATAAATAGGGATACAACTTTAGAAAACTGTTCAGCAGTATCTACTAAAGCTAAACATCTTTATACTATATATAAAGTGGTTGGTAAAAACTCAAAATAAGTAAGTGCATATATCTACCTAAACACCACGGGCCAGAATCCTCATGACAACTTTATTCACAGTAGTTCACTAGAAATAATTCAGATACCCACTAACAGAAGAATAAGTTAATAGACTGCACTATTTTGAGGCTATGGACTACTACACAGCAATAAAAAGGAATAAGCAATTGCTACACACAATAACTTAGAAGTTCCTGATGATTACTGTTGAGCATCTCTGTATTGGCTATTTATATACCTTCTTTTGTAAAATGTTAAATATTTTGCCAAAATTTTAAAAAGATTTATTTATTTGAGAGAGAGAGAGACAGAGAGAGTGCAAGGGGAGGGGCACAGGGAGGGGGAGTGAAACAGACTCCACTAGAGCACAGAGCCCGGTGTGGGTCTCGGTGTCAGGATCTTGAGATCATGAACTGAGCTGAAGTCAAGAGTCAGACACTTAACTGACTGAGCCACCCAGGCGCCCCAAATATTTTGCCAATTTTTAAATTGGGTTGTTTGTCTTCCTATTACTGAGTTTTAAGACTTATTTATATATTCTGGATGTAAGTACTATGTCAGATACATGCAGTGTAAATATTTTTTCCCAGTCTGTGGCTTGCCTTTTCATTTTCTAAAAGGTATTTTTAGAAGAAAAGTTTTTGATTTGATGAATTTTTCCTTTTGATGGGATGCAACTTATCATTTTTTCTTTTATGGTAAATGCTTACAAGATTCAATTTAAATCTACTGTTTGGTAATACTACCTGTTTTTAACCATTTTTGATAAAGTGTTATCGATTCAGTTGCGTCTATAAACATGGAAAAAGGATTTCTTATTTAACTCTCAGATAAAGTATCTATAGCATAAACCTTACTGTTAAAGCCATAAGACTGTGGTTTAACAGGGCCATTGGAAAATAGGAACATGACTTGTTTTCATGTATCATAATTAAAATACCAACTTTGGCACAGTGAATAAACATAAATATCAAATCAGAATGTCTCAATAAAAGTAAAACAATTTGAAGGAAACATTCTATAAAATGTTTTTTAAAACTTAAAGTTTCATGAAGAACTTTATACAAGATTAACATTTTCCTACATTATATATCTCTTCTTAGAATTATTAAATTTCTCAAGATGAGGATACACGAATTCTCAAAACTTGCAATAATTTCTAGGACTTTCAGGTAAATGCTACTACTATCTATATAAAATCAACCTTGAGGAACAGAGGAATTCCTATGTAAGCTGCTGAAATTCTTTAGTATTTTGAATTTCTATCCAGGAACCACCCAGAGCTTTAAGTTATATTTATTGTCTGTTGGAAAATGCTCCAAAGGTAAAAAGATTGAAGAAATAGTTGTTGGTTAAGTTTTATAGGTTACCTTGAATAAAGAAATCTAATAAAAACAGTTCAGTACTCATTGCAAATACTTAATAGTACACACTTAATGCAAGGAATTAAGTGTTGCAGGGGAGTAGGATACCTTGCCCTGTAGGAGCTTACACTCTAGTAGAGAAACTAAGGCATATATGTAAGATAAAATGTAAGTACTAGTAAGTGCCTGTTGTGTATTTCCAGCTCAGCATTTAGATCATTTTGAACGTTTTAGTTTATATATCTGTCTTGTGTGCTAGGATAGTAAACTCTAAGAGGGAAGGAATGTATCTTAGTCATTACTGAACTCTCAAAACCCAGCACAAAATCAGTATCAACAGACAAATGCTCAATAAACACTCACAAAAGTCAAGGAAAGAGAGTATATGCTGCAGCAAAAAATCACAGCTAGATAGAGGAATTATAAAAACATTAGGGAGAGGTCCAATTTCAGTTGGATTTTGAAATATGGTAGCGATTAGTCAGGGTGAGGGAGAGAATTCAAGGAGGAAAAAATAAGCACGTTTAAAAGCATGGAGGTAAGAAATTAAAGAGTATTCTGGGAAAGCATATAGTTGTGTTTGGTTAGAACAGAAGACAAGGGGCGCCTGGGTAGCGCAGTCGTTAAAGCGTCTGCCTTCGGCTCAGGGCGTGATCCTGGCATTCCGGGATCGAGTCCCACATCAGGCTCCCCTGCTATGAGCCTGCTTCTTCCTCTTCCACTCCCCTGCTGTGTTCCCTCTCTCGCTGGCTGTCTCTCTGTCACATAAATAAAATCTTTAAAAAAAAAAAAAAAAAAAAAAAAAAAAAAAGAACAGAAGACAAGTGTGTAAAAGTAATGGTGCACTTGGCCAGAGAGGTAAACTGGGACCTGACTATATAGCAAGCTTTAAACACCTGGTGAAAATGTTTACTTGGTAGGCATTTGAGATTTTGAGCAGGAAAATGACTTGATCAGACTTACGCTTTAGGAAGATAAATCTAATAGTGGATGGAGGGGATAAGCCAGTTGCAAACTATAAGGCTAATGCTATGTCATCCTTTTTATATGTTCCTGGACTCAATTTGTTAGTATTTTGTGTGTGCGGTAAAACATAAATAACATGAAACTCACTATTTTAACCATATTTAAGTGTACAGTTCAGTGCATTAAGTACACCCATGGTGTTTGCATCTATCTCCAGAATTTTTTCATCATTCCAAGCTAAACCTCTGTACCCATTAAACTCTCCATTCCCTCCTCTCTCCAGCCCCTGGTAACCACTATTCTACTCTCTGTCCCTCTGAATTTAACTATTTTAGGTACTCCATGCAAGTGGAATCATACAGTATTTGTCCTTTTGTGTCTGGTTTATTTTACTTTGCATGAAGTCTTCAAGGTTCATCCATGTTATAGCATGTATCAGAATTTCATTCTGGTTGAATAATATTCCAGTATATGTATATGCCACATATTGTTTATCCATTCATCCACCACTGAACATTTGGGTTGTTTCCGCATTTTGGTTATTGTGAATAATGTTGCTATAAACATTATTTTGTTGATGGTTTTTATATCTGTGTTTATGTGGGATATTGGTCTATAATCTTCTTTTCTTGTAATGTCTTTGTCTTGTTTTGGTATTAGGATAATGTTGCTCATAAAATAAGTTGGGAAGTATTTCTTCTCCTATTTTCTGGAAGAGATGCATAAAATTAGTATTATTTATTTTTTGAATGTTTGATAGTATTTACCAGTGAAACCATCTGGACCTGGACTTTTCTTTGTTAGAAGGTTTTAAACTACAATGTCAACTTAATATAGACAGGGGATTATTTGGGTTATTTAGTTCTTGAGTACATTTTGGTGATTTGTGTTTTTCTAGTCCATTTCACTAACTTGTCAAATCGATGGACATGGGGTAGAGCACAGTATTTCCCTTATTATTCCTTAATGTCTACAGAGACCCACTCTTTCATTCTTGATACTGCTCATTTGTGTCGTCTTCTCCCCCACCCCTTGATCAGTCTGGCTGGGGTTTTATCAGTTTTATTGACTCTTTTCAAAGAATCTGCTTTTTATTTCACTAAGATTTTTTTCCTAGTTTTTGTTTTTTGTTTCATTGATTTCTGGGCTTATTTTTATTTTTTCCTTCTTTCTGCTTCCTTTGCGTTTAATTTGCTCCTCTCTTCAAATTTCTTAAAGTGAAAGCATGAATTACTCATTTGAAAACTTCCTTCTTTTTTAATGTATTTGATGCCATAAATTTCCCTCTAAGCCCAACCTCAGTTACATTTGACATATTATATTTTAATTTTTATTCAACTCATATTTTCTGATTTGTCTCCCTCTTTGACACATGAGTTATTTAGAAGTGTGTTGTTTAATTTCCAATCATTTGGGGATGTTCCACATATCTTTCTGTTACTGATTTCTAAGTTCAAATGCTTGTGATCAGAGAGTGTACTTTGTATGATTTCAATTTCTTCAAAAATTTTAAGGCTTGCTTTATGACACATGACGAAGTTTATCCTGGGGAACGTTCCACATGCACTTGAGAAGAACATGCATTCTGCTCTTGTTGGGTGGAATGTTATAAATGTCAGTTACATCAAGTGAGTTTATAGTGTTTTTTAGGTTTCTAAATCCTTGCCGTTTTCTGTCCATTTGTTCTATCAATTATGCAAAGTAGAGTACTGAAGTCTCCAAGTATAATTGCAGATTTTATTTCTCCTTTTATTTCTATTACTTTTTGCTTCACATTTTTGGAAGCTGTTATTAGGCGCATATTAATGGTTGTTATGTATTTTGGATAAACTGACCTTTTATGTCATGTCCCTCTTTATCGCTGGCAATTTTCTTTGTTCTAATGTTTATGTCAATATTAATATAGTCCAGCTTTCTTTTAATTAGTATTTGCAAAGTATATCTTTCTCCATCCTTTTACCTTTAACGTATCTATATCATTACATTTAAAGTGGGTTTTTAAACAAACAGCATATTGTTGGGTCATGATTTTTTATCCAATCTGACAATCTCAGTCTTTGTATTGGCATGTTTAGACCATTTACATATACTGTATCTAATATGGTTAGATTTAGATCTACTGTTTTGCTTTATGTTTGTCTTTCCTATGTTTGGCTCTGTTGTTCCCTCCTTTCTTGCCTACTTATGTATGACTTGAAATGTTTTTAGTATTCTGTTTTATCTATTGGTATCTATATATCTTTGTATTTTTTTTCCGTAGTTGCTCTAGGAATCACAATATATATATACCTAACTTTTCACAGTATATTACAGTTTTCATTTTACTACTTCAAGTAAATGTAAAGGCTTTACACCTATATAGGTCCCCTTACCCTCCCCCTTTTATTATAGTTGTCACACATATCATATCTACATACATTAACTCACCTCCTGACAACATAACTTTCGCTTTCAATAATCCTGTGCATTTTAAAGATCTTGAGAGGAGAAAAAAATAGCTACTTTATTTACCTATATATTTACTATTTATGCTGCTCTTCTAAGGCATCCTGCAATTCCAACTTCCCCTTTGGTATCATTTCCCTTCAGTCTGAAGAACTTTTTTTTAGCATTTATTTTAGAGCAAGTCAGCTGACAAAGAATTCTTTTAATTTTTCTTTCTCTGAGGATGTCTTTAATTTCACCTTAATTCTGGGGGGATATTTTCACTGGAGATAGAATTCTAAATTGACAGTTCTTTTATTTCAGCACCTTGAAATGTTGCCCCATTGTTTTCCAGGCTTTATGGTTCCTGGAGAGAAATCCGGAGTCATTCAAAACATTGTTCCTCCATATGTATCATTTTCCTCTGGTTGCTTTCATGATTTTTTTTTTTAAATGTGCTTTTCGGCAGTTTGATTATGATGTTTAAGAGGCATGGTTTCCTTTGGGTTTATCCTGTTTGAGGTTCATGGAGTTTCTTGACGCCATATATTTGTGTCTCATCAAGTTTGCTAAGTTTTCAGCCATTATTTCTTCAAAAAATTTTCTAAACAAGTCTTTTTCTCCCTTTTTTCTACTCCAATGACACCAATCCAGACCTTTTGATATTGTCCTACAGGTTTCTGAGGCCTTGTTTTTGTTTGTTCTGTTTCATTTTGATCTCTTTCCTCTCTATTCTGCAAACTGGGTAATTTCTACTGATCTGTCTTTGAATTTGCTGACTCTTGATTCCTCTGTCATCTCTATTTTGCTATTAAGGCCACCCAGTTAACACTGTATTATTCAGTTCCAAATTATCCATTTGGTTCTTTTTATACCAATTTCTCTGCTGAGAATTTCTCTCTACATTCATATTAAGAGTATTCAGTTTTACCTCATGGAGCATAATTATAGTAACTGTGTTAAAGCCACTGTCTTATAATTCTGACACTTAGATCATCTCAGGGTAGCCAATATTGACTGGCTTTTCCCTTGAGAGTTGATCAGATTTTCCTGGGTCTTCGCATGATTAGCAATTTTGGATTGTACCAAATGTCCAACATTTTGGTTACATTGTTAAGATTCCAAGTACACTTTAAACTCCCCAGAGAATGTTTATTTTGTTTGAGAAGGTGTCTAATTCATTTAGGTTTAGATAGGAAGTTCTCTCTTGCCTTTTGTGGGAAATGGTTCTCATGCCAGTTCCATTTCAATGCTGTGTCTGCTCTACATATATACCACTTAGGATGGTGGTTTATATTATAGGTGAGTTCTCAAAGCCTTTGCTATGTTTGTCTTTGTTACATGTATGTGAACCTCATAGGTGAGACCAGGACTTGTGTCAGTTCATAATCAGAATTAGGAGATCTTATTCAGCTTTCTCCTCTAGAATCTCTCCAACTCTCCAGCTCTCAAAGGCCCTTTACCCCAGACCTCTGGCTATAAAGTCAGGATGTCTCTCAGAGTTTCGGCTTAACAGAGTCAGGCAATCTGCATAGTTTGGGCTGCTCACAGGGTGAAGCAAAAGAAAGAAAAAATATATAATGGGAACCCTCCCCAACCCTGCAAGTCTTTGGACCACAGGGGCCCTGGTTTCCAGGTACTGTGGCAGAGACAGGCTATTTCTTGGGATCTTCAGGTGACTGTGCCATCACCATCATTGCCACAGTAGCAGTTCAGCTTTGCACTGCAACTGGCTTCAGGGTAGGGCTAGGAGAGAGAAAAGGGGGAAAAGAGGTAGATTCTTTCCATACTTTGTAGCTCACAGGAGTCTATTTCTCCAGTTCCCAAACTAAAAAGAAGGAGTTTTTGTTGCTTAGTTTTTGTTGCTTTTGTCCATAGTTCTGCAACTTGGCCCACTCTTGAGTCACCATCAGGAGATAAGAAAAGAATAAAATCCAGAAATTCACCACTATCTTGGTTGTTCTTCAGGTTTTGATTTCCCTTCCCAAAATGCCTGTTGTTTACTTTCAGAATCTTCACTGAGTCGCTTTTTGTATTTAGAACTTTTAGTTCTAAACGGTGAGAGAGATGTCTGATAGCGAACTTTCTGTATTTTGGCTGGTGCTGGAAGCTTAATCCCTTTTTGTTATAAGGAGTTATGAAATACCCCCAAGTAACAGGTAATGAAAAGCCTGAACTGGAATGGATGTGGGAAGGGAAAGGAGGAGAGAGCAGCAGAACCACTACTGAAGTAGGACTTAGCAATTGTCTAAGAAAGCTTTGGTTTACTGTACTATTACCAAACATGCTAAAGTATAATTTATATGAATGTTTTAGCCTTACAAATAATCTGTTACTAAAAATGAGTACTACAAGAGCTCTGCCCTGCAACCTAAGGAAGTTATACTTTTGGGGATACACATTAAGTCTTATTCTTGAGTAAATTTTCTTACAGAAATAATGCTATACCTGCTAGTGCTATATTTCATAGATGCATCATTATAATGTTACTGTGTGACTCTTCAGTATGTGCACAATGGGCTAAAAATACTCTTGCGAGTTGACTCAGAAACCTAACAAAAATATTGTTTCTATGAATGTATTCTGCTATTCAAATTTTTAAATTTTAATTATCAAAATAATACATGTACATAATTTAAAGAGCCATATACTATTTATATAATTAAATTATAATCTGCAGAGCCATATAGTGTACTATAATTATATTTCCTTCGTTTTATGATACTTTGTTTTCCCAGGAATTAAGAATTGCCTCCTTTTGTTGTTGTCTCTCAGTTTTCAATGTTTCTACAGCATCACCAAACTTTCTTAACAAGAAACTATAAATGTCCCAATAGACTCAAAGTATTAGTTGTGAAGTTTTTCTTGGACACCCTTCCTGAAGCCCTTTATCCTTATACTTTAATTTAGACTGACCAATCTCTGGTTGTACAGCAGTCATTACGGGATTCCTCTTGACCATTGTTCTCAGAATTCCTTTACCTCCATCCAGCATTTGGAGCCCCTTTTTCCTGGATAGCTTATGTATCTGTCACAACAGGCCCAATTATGCTTTAGTAATAGATGACCCCCAAAATCTCAGTGGCTTTCAGTGATAAAGATTTATTTCTTGTACACATTACATGTCCATCACGGGTCACTTTTACCTCTGTGCCATGTTATCTTCATTCCAGGACCCAGGCTGACAGAACAGCCTCTGCCTAGAACACTGCTGGTCATCACAGCAGAAGGAAAAGAGACATGGTGAATCATGAACTAGTTCTTAAAAGTATCTGCTCAGAAGTGACACAAACCACTTCTACCTACATTTTACTGGCCAAAGCAATTCACAAAGTCATACTTGAGTTCAACAGGGTCATTACATATCCTCCTGGAGGGTGGATCAGTGGGGGGAGGAACCCAAATCACGTAGTCAAGTCTGATATCAACAGAGCAGAGATATATAATCTTCTGCAGGGAGGCAAAGCTAATACATCATGAATAATAAAGCTATCATAGCATGACTTCCTCTTTCTTGTTTATTCCATCTTTTTCATGAAATGCATCCTCCACCCCTGTAGGTTTATGCCCCTTTTTATTCCTTTATTGTCATTTCAACAGTTTTGGGAGAACCACAGGAATGTATTCAATACACCATGTTTAACCAAAGACCAGCAATCAATTACTTTAAAACGGAGCGGCTAGGACATGGCCTATTTGAAAGAGGAGGACTGTCTGTAATTACCATTTTCATTTACTGTATCATATTCCATTATTTATAGCAGTTTTTCCCAGATCCTACAAATGTCAATAAAGGATTTAAACTGTGTTTCTTTCTGAATACAAAACTACCCAACATGGTAAATTTACTTTAAAACTGAGGCAGAGTTTCTAAAACAACTTTATCTTAAATATCTTGATTTTGCCTTTTATTATTTCCTCTAAGCTCCAGGTTTATGTTTGCAATGAAATCAAGCAGCTTGAAAGAATTTAATTCTACTTCTGTAGACACAGACAATGGTGTATTCAACATGCTGGTCTAACTCTACCTGCCTCTGCTGTCTGTAACTTACCTCAAATCTTATGATATATTTGGGAAAATACAATCTTATTTAGTTGTGAAATGGAAAATACAGGAAATGGTTGCTAAAGGGCTATAATAGAAAAGAAATGGTCACATTCAGCTTTTTATTACATTAGTTTTTATTTGATATTCTAATAACTGAGATACAAGAGATTCTCAAAGAAAAACAAAATTGCTTTTTGAACTTTGGAGTGTGCAATAAAAAGATGAAGTATTCTTAAAAGGTAAACCTTGCTCAAATGCATCATTCATGTATGTTAGTACTTTTACTGCTAGGGCCTGGGCTCTTAAAGTTAGGCTCTCTCAGGGTGCCTGGGTGGATCAGTCAGTTAAGCATCTGCCTTCGGCTCAGGTCATGATCTCAGGGTCCTGGGATCAAGCCCCACATCAGGCTCCCTGCTCAGTGGGGAGTCTGCTTCTCCCTCTCCTTTTGCCCCTCCCCCCACTCTTGCATACTCTCTCTCCTTGTCTCTCACTCTCTCAAATAAATAAAATCTTTAAAAAAATAAAGTAAAAAATAAAGTTAGGTTTTCTCAGTTCAAAATTGTCATGGAAACTGGTAAGTGACTTAAATCTCTTTAATCTCAGTTTCCTCATTTATAAAACAAGAATAACAGTATTTCCAAGAAAAAGTTACCAGAGATAAATAACCCATGTTAAGCCTTGACGTAGTGCCTGGCAGACAGTAAATGCTCAGTAAATGTTTGCTGAATAAATGAATTTCTGTCCTTAATTAACAGCTATCTTACATTTAAAGTTTATATACGCCAAACCCAATCACAAGCAAACTTAAAAACTATAAATCCTTTAATGTAATAACACTGTATATTTTGTGTTTGGTGAAATTCAAAGTTACTTATTTATTAAACATCTTTTTTTTAATTAAATGAAGAAATTTTAAGATTTTTACTCCTTGATTTTGTTCTTCTAAATTCATCCAATCCAAGACAGGGATAACTGTCTCCCTAGATAACTAATTTTTTTCTAACTTAGTGAATCGAAAATACTCCATGAGAAAACTCACCACAAACCTAAATCAACTCTACCTTTTGACATGTCCAAATACGGCCTATGACATACCTAGGCCGAAGTAAAATGCCAACACTATACTGAGAGATTCTTGATTACACAGGTCTTGAGGGGTACAGAGTCTTAAAAACCATTCTTGAGGGAAGCTGGCTTCATTGTTCAAAGGACGATCTATATGTTATTAGAGAATACGTAAACCATATAGGATTATTACATAAAGTATTTGAATTCTTTAGAAACATCTGAGAAGTATCTGAGACTCTGAAAGCAACATGGAGTAAACTCTTCTGTGAACCTTTGATGGCAGAGACTAAAAAGGCTTTTAGAAATAAACTAAAACCAAAGACTATGGCTGCAAAGGCAATTATTACCATATATTAAGGAGAAAACAAAAAGCAAATAAACCTAGAAAGGTAAATAGATCCATTTCCTTCCATTCTTTGCTGTTCAACTGATTTCATTTCTTTCTTATGGAAATTCATTGGAAATATTCTGTTATGTATCCAAAAGGCTGCCTTCCATTTGCATTCATGTTTAATAGTATAGAGAACAGTGGAAGTGATGTAGAAAAAGAAAAAAAAAAAGCAGAATTTATGGGTTTCTGTCAGGTCTGTCATCTCATTGAGCCTCACTTTTCTCATCTGCAAAATGACAGTGAAAATGTCTGCCCTACAAAGCTATGATTATGAAATACGGTAAAATAAATGAAAATGCCTATAACAGTGCTGTTCAATGGAAATATAAGGTGAACCACAAATGTGAGCCACACGTGTAATTTTAAATAAAAAATTAAAAGAAGCAGATGAAATTAATTTTAATAATTTATTTTATTTAACTCAATAAATTCAAAATATTATCATTTCAACAGATAAATCAATATAAAATTATTAATGAGACTTTTTTTTTACATTCTTTTTTGGTACTAAGTCTTTGCAAATCAGTGTGTATTTTACACTCACAGCACAACTCAATTCAGACTGGCCACACGTCCAGCGCTCCATGGCCACTTGCAGCTAGGGGCTACCATATTAGACAGCAGAGGCCTGGAGCCAAGGTGAGGCTTGATATGTTTATTATATCCAAACACTATTTCCCATCAGATATACTCTGTGGGACTTAGGAAAGCTATTTTTAAAAATTAACTACATTAAAGAAAGTTTTTATTTTTTATTTTTGATATAGTATGTTATATAATATGTAATATTGTGATAAGAATTTAAAATAAAATACTATCTAAACTGACTAGACGAAGTATTTATCCAAAATAAGAACCAAAAATGATTATTATAAGTTACTCATATTCATTTATTTTATATTTATTTTTGTGATTATATTGTTAGGATTTGAATTATATATTAATATATTTGACATACTCAAATAATCTAAAAAAAAATAAACCTGACATATCTATACGCACACAAATAATCCAAATACCATCTACAACTGATTTAACTACACTCCTAGCCAAGAAATAGGAATAAAGAACAAAATATTTCCCTATATTACTAAGTTTTTCACTTCATAGGACTTACCATTGGTAAGCCATGCTACAGTTTTAATGGCTTTTTTCTAATAAAAACTTAACTGTATTCTCTAAATAACAGATGACCACCTATTCGTAGCAACTTGATTATATGTGAATATAATTATAAGTTAAAATGCTATATTTATTTTAAAACAATTCACTGGAGTTAAAACATTAAATATTATTTGTATTACATTCATTATTTAAATTACACTGAATAGTATACAGTTGGCAAATTCTTGTATCTTGATCTCAAAAGCAGGGTGGAAAATGTATGGAAAACAGTTCTTAACTGCCAGGTCTTTCTGAAAGTTATGCACAAAGCACAGATCACGTGCACGCACAATTTATATTTAAGTATGCTCTTGTTTTCTGTGTATGGAGATGCTCCTATAGTTCACATATTTTTCATCGATTTTTCTCTGGGCTGCCCAGTAATCCAACACAGTGGTCACATAATCACAAGAGTAAAATGAGAGAGAACATTGGATAGGCGATTGCTACACCTCGTTTCAAATCAGACAAGGACCATTTAGTTACCTAACATAACTTCAGCTTTACAAAGTGTTAGGAAATTCGTAATGACCCAAACTCTTTGGACTTTGGTTTTTCATTTACTATGTGTTCAGAAGATGGCAAAGTAGAATATAGGCCCTCTTCCTCCAGTATCCTATCAGGAGGCTCAGTCAGAAGTGATACACAAGGAAAAAGTGCCACTAGCCAAATCATTAATTCTGTATCTGGAGCGCCGCCTATGTGTCTGCCCCTCTGCAGTCTCCTGACCAAGAATCTGCCTCCCCCAGTGCTACTCAGGTTTAAAATCACTGATGGGTTCACACTACAAACAGGTCTAGCTGCAGAAGATGGGGTTCAAATACTTACATCATCATATTCACATTGTTTTCATTGAAATTTCACAAGGAAGAAGCGATTCCCTCAACATGCGTATTTCCCAAGTTAACTGACACTGACCCTAACAGTCACTGATACTGAACACAAACACAAAGGCCTCTACTATACATTTTTAAACACTTGGCCAAACTGCAGAAATAAAACTACCCAATGCATTAAGAAAGACTCACATCTGGCATTTCTGTAGAGAAGGAAAGGATCCTGGAGCTGGAAATCCAGGTCTTTAGTAATGGGTTCTGTCCTGTTTTCCATGCTCAACCTATTCATAATGGTGAACCCATGCTTTGGAGAAGCAGACCTAAAAATCACAAGGGTTGGGGAGGATATCAAAAGACAAATTATTCCACAGAAGTACACTTTTAGTAGAACTACTATTCGAATGTATCTCTCCACCTTTTTGTACGTATACAGAGCTTTGTGCAAGCAGACTGTACAACACACAAAGCACTGGACCTTTACTACGGGCTAACAGTACTGATGTACTGATTCACGCACTACTTTGTATGTAAACATCCAGCATGACTGCCCTTGCTGTGCCTTCGGCAAAATCAAGTCCTACTTACGTAGCTATGTGTACATAGATATCTTGCTTCCCTATCTAGATGGTAAATTCCTTTATGGCAGGAATATCAACCACTTAAAAAAAATTACTAACAGATACTTTTAAAGAATCTTGATAGTTAACATAGAGTGTACATCACAATCGTGTGAAGAAATTTTTTATAGAAAATGTCAGTGTTGGTTTGAAATTGAAGCTGTAAAATTTCTTAGAAAAATGCCCCTCTGGTCAATGAACCTGTGATCAGATACAGTATGTTTAAAAGATCATAGAATTCAATGCAAGCAGCAACTATTTTGTTTTCTTCAATATAAAGGAAACAACTTCATAAACTACTATAAAAGTTTTTCTCCATAAAAATGTGTCATTTAGTGTCTTTTTATTTTTCGTTTCATTGACTAAACCCTCAGTGCCTACTCTCTGTCAGGCAGAAAGAGCCCAAATTACACAGTGTAACTCTAACAACTACGTGTGCATTTGCCTACTCTTGGGTGACAGCCATACAGTAATCCAACTGTGCGACTTCTGGTGACAAATGAAACACCAAATGCTTCTACGCTGAAACGGAAGCAAGCAGAATTCATTTATTTACTTTAAACTAGGGCAGCAGGGTAAGCAACACACAGAAATGTTCTGAGCGATAGGAAGAAAAGGTGTTGACGCTTTAGTTTTATTTCACATTAACCATTTGGTGCTACTAAGGACATCAAACACAGCTACAAGGACTACTCAACAGAATTTTCTTTTGAGACCTCCAATTTTAAAACTGATGGAAGGCAATCCTTGCCTAACTTATTTTACAAAAAGGTAAAGCAGCGGTGGGCATATAATCAATACTAGAAATAATCATGATAATAATTTCAACTTAAATTCTGAGGAAGAATGAAAAAGAGTTCCCAAGATCTCTGACAGAGGGTCCTCTGGAAGTGTCAAGTTTAAAAATCACCAGTGGGTGTCTCTATGAACTCTCTATTACAGAAAGCAAGCTATGGGAGGAAATAAAGAAAAGAAATAATTTTTAAAATGGGATTAGGTGTTTTTATACAGAATCAGAATTTGATTCTTCAAGTATTTCATTATCACAACAGGACCTCACCTCTCTAACAGTATGGTTACTATACCATCTCATAATTTATAAAACAGGCTCAGGGGATGAACGTGCCAGTTCCCCTGAAGCAATATACGTAACAGAAGTCAAAATACTATCACCAGCAGCTCCACTACCTGTACTAGAAACTCCCTTCTGGCTTTTATGAGCTTTCTGTCATTCTCTACTGGGGAAAAACCTCAACATGCTAGAATCTGGCATCTATCTGATGGGGGGGGGGTCTGGCCCACCACCAAGCAGGGGTTAAGGGGACATGGAAAAAGCTCCTATTCTTGAGGCGTCAGATTTAGGGAAGAGATTAAGGAACAGGGAAAGAGTTGTTTCTCAACCTAATCGTTGAACTGACAGTTCCATTTGGAACTCAGAGTATATTAAGAAATACTTGAAAATGCAAACCTACATTTGATTTGGGTACAAAAGAGAAAATACCTGTATAATTTGTTAATCTTCTGCAGTCAGAGAGAGAGAGAGCACCTAAAAATCCCTAAAACAAATCATTAGCGTATATTAATACATCTTTTCTTTCACTTCTCAAAAGAGTAATACTTGTATGAAATGAATGAGAAATGCACTGTGTGTGTGTGCTTGGTATAAGTCAGAGTTCATCTGTTCGGTTTCCTTTTCACACTTCAGAATTCTCAAGAGTAGTCTATACTCACTTGGCAGTATGCTCTGGTGCTTTTGGAATGTTTTAGAACATAATGTAAACTAAAGTAGCCAATGGCTCTTAGGCACTCCCACCACTTTTCTAATAAACCAACCTCCTCCACCTACTCTGATGGCCTTGCTCATCCATTCCTTTCTTTCCACTCCCACTGCGGCTTCTGCCTCCACCTACACACTCTTAAGCCATTCTTGCACTGGGCCTGCAACTGACCTTTCTGCAATGTTCCTGTGTTGCTTGTATCTGTATGGCTGACTCTTCTCTGTATCTCTGGGCCCACAAAACGCAACCACTAGCCCTTATCACTTTCTTCTCCTTCAGAGAACACTTGTACTCTCACAGCTTCAACGACCAGTTTAAGGCCGATGACTTCAAACTCTGTATATCCATCCCTGACCTGTCCTGAAGGACCTGGCACCTCATTTGAATGCCCTGCTACTACTCCGAAATTATTTCAAAATAAAATTATCTTCAAACCAGATTCTCCACCTCTTATCTTTCCACTCTGCTCACGAGTCTGTCATTCTTTGTCTTCTATTTCAAAATCTTAGGTTTTTTTTTTTTAAATTTCATCATTCCCTCTATACGTGAAATCTTCAAGAAACTTTTTCAATTTCAACTTCTACCATTCTAGTCCATACTCCCATCATCTCATATCTACTCCACTGCAATAATCTTCCCATTGTCCTAAGTCCAACTTCTTTAAGAACCAGGGCATCCTCATAATGCTAATACACAGACTTTCCTCACACATTTTGCTGTAAGCTTATTACTTCCCTGTTCATAAACCTTCAGTGACTCCCTACTGCTAAGAAAGTAAATTTCAAAATCCTTGTTCTGACATTCCAAGCCAGCAAAATCTCTTTACCCTGACTGTCTTCTGATATAAACCAATATAAACTCTCTGTAGCCAAGTCATTTTCCTTAACTTCACCACACTAGGTCCTATGCCTCAGCTTCTGCCATTCTTCCTGTTGACATAGCCCTTCCCTCTCCTCTATGCAAGTTAAGTGCTACCTTATTCCTGAGGCCTACTCAAGATGCACCAATTCTTTAAAGTCTTCCATAATCACAGCAGCCCATTCGTTGCTTACAATCTATCAACCGGTGCTGAGGATAAGCTACCTATTGGGAATTATCTTTATTTTTTAAATTATTTTTTAATTATTTTAATTATTTTTAATAATTAAAAAATTATTTTTAAATATTTTATTTATTTTTTAAAATTTATTTTTAAATAATTAATTATTTAATTATTATTTAATTATTTTTTGTTTTTGGGGGGGAGTATATCTTTAAATGTGCACGTGTACAAAAAATATGCATGTGTATATGTGTGCATTTTCTTTCACCCCAGTGAAGCTGCAGGCTCTAGAAGAGTTTGTACTAGGCCTTTGTATTTTTTCTTCGTCCACCCACTAACAATGACGGACAGTTTATGTGAATGTTTATGTGAATAAAATGTTTAACTATTAAGACAATATACATACTAGGTGATATTAACAATTTCTGATACAAATAACAAAAAACATGAATTTATTAAATTTATCCTGAAATATATTCTATTAGCTATATAATGGAAGATTCAAAGACATCTTTAATTTTGGAGCACACTTCTTTAAAGAATCAAAGGCAGGGGGTGAGGAGGTGACTGATAAAACCTTTTTCCAAATAGTGATTAAAAAATCTAATATTATTAATAGTGTACTTCTAGCTTCTTGCCAATGCATTATATTCAAGGACTATGTACCATTCATTTGAATTAAAGGATAAGTATTTAATACTGTTTTAAAAAGAACACAGAGGTTTAAGTTCATCAATACTAGAGTTTAAATTACATTCTGAAATTAGTATTCCTCACATTATACCAGATGACATTATTCAGTATTCCCTTCCCTATATCACTAAATAACTTCAAACTAAGATTCAGGTTTTTTTTACTTCTCTTTGAAATAAAACTACATTTGAAGAAGAATTAAAATATTTTAATTTTAAAATATTCTTTCAAAGACTGTCAGTTTCTTCACAAAAGTAAAATACTCTTACCTTGTGTAAACAAATAAGGTTCCTTCCACATCAGTCTTTTCCTAAAAAACAAAACAGCAAATATGTATCTTCTCTTCATTAATAGTAACTTTCACAGAGGTTAGACAACATTCAGTTTCAAGTAAAGCCAAATCCATGTAACATGAGGGGTTTTTCTTACGGAAAGGAGAAAAGCAGGTTCTCGGCTGGGTTGTGGCTCTGCTGACTGGGCAGCAAGAAGCAGCCATTCTTTTCTCATTCACGAAATAAACCACCCTTATCTCTCTTTATCAAAGACAGGGACAGCAACACACCTCTGGCTAAAGCAATACAAAAATAAATATGCTCCATGGATATCCTTTGAAAGAGATCATCAGTGTGCTGCCTTCTCCTCTACCCTGTGACCATGGAACGTGGTACATGGCTGCGGAAGTCACTGGGTCCGCATTTCATTATCCCTCTCTTTGTTTTCTGGGTTCATTTTCTCTTGCCATATCTTGTCACTTAGGAGAGCAGATGATCTGTCAATAACCCTACTTTGACTACAACACAGAGGAGAGGAATGATGCTGTAGTTTTCAGACAAATTAATCACCAATGTGGTGTGGAATATTTAGAGTCTATTTTGGATCTTTGAAGTCAAATTAGAAACATTGCCAAGCTCAGACTTAAGAAGCTGCCTGAGAGAAACTGGTTAAGTGGTAAAGTGAAAGGGATAAACTATCATTCCAGTTCATTTGGAAAGGCTCTCTTCCATCTCTCTGAAGATAAGAGCCCAGGCCCTGATGAAAATGTTCATCAGTACAATGCATACTAAACCCCCCCCAAAAAAATTTTTTAACTAATATCAAATTATTATTATTCAGAATTTAAAAGGTACTTTTGCTACTTACATGATTTAGTTTGACTACTCTATCTAACCTCCTAATATTTTATTATTAATCTCTATTATAAAAATCATTCAAAATTTAAGTACTCTGTAGTTTTGGGGAAAAATACACTCTTAAAGAACAAGGGTATATATTAAATGATAATTTTTTTAAAGGCACATAAAACATTGGAAGCATGATTCTCTCCCATGCTCAAGTAATTTCAGCAATTCTCTTGGTCACCTTATTTCGGTGGATCTTAAGGTATGGTCCCCACATCAGCAGTATCAGCATCGCCTGGGAACTTGATAGAAATGCAAATTCTTGGGCTCCTCCCCAGACCTACAGACTCAGACTGTGGGGTGATGCCCAGCAACCTCATGTTCATCAAGCTGTCAGGTGATTCTGATGTGCGCTATGTGAAAACCGCTGCCTTAGCTAAGTAACATATTCTCTGCCCAAAGAACTGCACTAGGAGTCCTGAAATCAAAATCCACGATGTCCCAAAGTGTGTCAAACATCACCAAACATTGTTTTTTAAAAGCAAATGGATATTAAGAGTAAGTTACTTAGCAACAAGAATTTTAATCCTCATCGTACAATATGCAATTAGAAATAAAGAATTTATGACAGTTAAAACAACTTTAGTCAGTCTTTTCTCTAATACATAAATATTGGTAAGAAAGTTAGAGTTCATCCTTAAAATGGATTTATTATAAAGTTTGTATAAATCACTTCAGTGTCCTGTGAAAAATATCCTTACTTCTCAAAGGTGGCCCTTTTCCACTGTGCTTTGAACTGAGTCACAATGAAAAAAAAAAGATACAGAAACATTATTACTGATCTTTCCTTGTGTAAACAACATGGTTAATTCTTATCTGTTGAGAAATCTATATCCTGGGTGCACTTCAAGTGCCAAAAATTACCTAAACTGCTACAATATTAATCACTGAGAAAATGGCCACTACAGAATAATAAATACCACCCACAGTCTAAAAATTTGTGGGCATTCCTAAAGTTCAACTGGTACCGTTGGCGAGTATTTAGAGTCCACAGAGCCTTCAGGAATAGATGTGTAAAAATTAAATATTTGGTATTATTTGTGACGGTGATAAGAAGCGGAAACAGAGATACAGTTAAGGAACTAGACAAAAGCCTACATGCATTGCAAGGACTACTTGCTGCAACGCCAACACACTTTCCTGTCTTCCAGTATTTGACCTCAGACTGTTGCATCTTAGTGATCCAAACCAGGATGTGTCTATGGACCAGCGCACATAAAGCTAATAGCTTTTGACTTGTTTCCCTTCTTCCTCCATGAAGCAGCAATGGAAATTACTTTTTCTTAAAAAAAAAAAAAAAAAAAAAAAAAAGACCTTAATACCCAATTTTAGTTTTGAAAATCCATAATCAGAAATGTAAAAGGCATGTTTCTCCTGAAATTCTCCTCCAACTTGTAACAATTTTTTTTGATTCCACGTAAATAGTGAGATCAAACAGTATCAGTATGTCTTTCTCTGACTTATTTCACTTAGCATAGTGCCCTTAAGGGAATGGACCCCACCTCTTGATTGAAAGAGTGTTAAAGAATCTGTGGCCATCTTCAACTGCAACAGGTCCTTAAAAAGTTTGAAATTCCCTGAGTAGCTAGGGGCCAGACTTCCACAGCCCAATACCACAGACCTGGTGACCCTGGAGAATGAACATCAGGCAACAGCTTTGGAGAGTTTTCCTTGGGATCCAGACCCATAACTAGGAAAGTCTGCACCAAACAAAATCCACTCTGTACATTGCCCACCAGGAGCACTGTCATCAGCACTAAAGTGTATAGGGGATTTCTTAAATCTTGACTATGAATACCTGGAGTGGGGTTCTTGCCAGGTCATAGTGGGCTAACTAGTTTATTATTCTATGTCTCAGTTTCTTCACTGAAAAGAGTAACTCGCCTATACCACTCAGATCTTTTGATAACATTTTAAGTGCTCCATTACACCTGGATAAAAGGGGCTTTGGAAATGTAAATTCTGGGGGCGCCTGGGTGGCTCAGTCCTTAAGGAACCCCACATCAGGCTCCTCCGCTGGGAGCCTGCTTCTTCCTCTCCCACCCCCCTGCTTGTGTTCCCTTTCTCCTTGGCTGTCTCTCTCTCTGGCCAATAAATAAATAAATAAAATCTTAAAAAAAAAAAAAAAAGGAAATGTAAATTCTGATCTAGCAAGGTTGACATGGCTTAAATTCATCATTTTCCTGGTCCCTCCAGAGTTATCCAAGGGTAACCAGATTTTTTTTTCTTTCTGGGCAAAACTCAGGGTTGGGCTTCTGGGGTATAGTTAGAACAAGATTTTATTAGATCCTCTTTAGGTCCTCCAGGCAAGGAGGACTTCTATGTTAAATTATTAGTTTATAGTAATGGGGAATTTTAGCTACAATTTTAAAAGTACAATTTAATAATTTAATATTACACTCTATTATAAAATCTAACATGTATTAAAAAATTAAGCAGTTCAAAATTTAAAATAATAAGATGGAATATAAAATAGTGCTAGTTGGCAAATTATTGGGACTCGGCACAGTAGTTGCCACTTTTGAAACAACCCAAAGCAATCTCTATATTACTAATTATCTATGTTAATACGATGAAAAAGTAGGTCTCCATTTATCATAAATCTGTCTCTCTCCATCATGCACAGAGCATCTAAGTCACCTAGGAAGCCTAAAAAATAGCAAATGCCTGGACTTCGCATCCGGAGATTCTGATCTGGCAGGTTATACTTTTTAAAACTCCAAGTGATTTCAATACACAGGAAACTTAGAAAACACTAGCTAGAAACAGGACAACAGTCACACTAAGGCAGTTTCTCAAGCTCAGCACTTTTGACCTTTGGGGCCGGATTAATCTTTGTCATGGGGGCCTGCCCTGTGTGTAGGATATTTAGTGGCATCCCTGGCCTCTATCCTTTGGATGCTAGTAATACGTTCCCTCTTAGTGTAACAACCAAAAACTTTGGTCATACTGCCAAATGTTCCCTGGAGAAAAAAATCAAAGCTAGCTATGAACCACTACTCTAAGGACTGAGAGGTGAAAATATATTCTTCAAATGACACATAGGTGTTTAGGGGGGAGCAGTCTTTCCAGATAATGAATGGGAAGTAGTTCTGGCTCTCAAATTCCTACTCTAATCATGACATAATCTTTCTTAATCCTTCCTTCAAGCTCCTCATTTTCTGTCTACCCTTCATTCCTAATACCTCCTGCTCTGAATGCCTGAAGTCAATTTTCATCTATTTCAATGTAGTTAAGAATTCCCCTCCTTTACCTCCCATACTTTCACCTCCAATCTCAAGAACGTTCTTTATATTTTCAGTAGGTTTATGTTCAAAAGGCTCCCATCCAGAGGCCCTGAGCGATGGCATATGTAGACAGTGGTAACAAACTGTTCACCCTCAGCAACTTCTCTGCATCTGAACTAGGTCTCTTTTTTTTCTGGCTACCACAGCCTTGAAGATTAGTACTTTGAAAGAATGACCTTTTACTGAATGAATAATGCCCTGTCCGAAGGCAACAAGTCCAGGAAGCAGGAAAACATAACTCCTGTAAATAATGCACTGTGACACTTCACTTCTGCCTTTTGATAAGGCTTTAGAAGGACTTCACTGGCTATCTAATAAACCTAACTATCTGAACAGGTATCCATCACAGAGATCCTGTCAAAAGCCTATAGCAGACAATTGTTTTCCAAGAGGAATGCTCTCCACTACATGTTAACAATTTCTCAAGATTCTCCAGACTCTAATCCCACTGTCAAGTAGGCTTACATTACTGTACATTCCTGATCTTTTATCTCTTACAAAATTACCTTGACAGAATTAACACATTATGCCTTTGGCATTTTTTAACAGAACAGTATAATAGCAATACAATATAGAATATCTTTGTATTTTTCTAAATTGCCGTTGATGAAATCCTCCAGTACATTGCTCAATGTCCTTTATATAAAGACTCAGGTGACAAATTCCCCCTGAAAATTAGGGGAAATAACCTCTCTGCTTACCAAGTGGTATACTTTCTATTACAAATGGTGAATATTAAAGACATCTCCCCGTTTTTCTTTTTTGCTTGACAGCTGGGAGTATAGACCTAAATTCCTTGCTCTGTTCCAGCAAATTTCTTCACTTAAGAACTATTCTCGTCTCTCCCATTTTAGGACCTCCTTTTTAATCTTTTTATTTTTGTTAATGATTTTCAGGTGAATTTTTTTTTTAATAGACTGCTCAAGGTCCACACTAGAGAGAAGCAGGCTATGTAAATGAATGCAAATGTTAAAAAAATATATGAATTTGTTCAATATGTATGCTTTCCTTGATTGAAATTTGGAGAATACATTTTTAAAAAATCACCTGAAATCCATTCATCCACGCCCAGTTCTTTATACTGTTTTCTAACTTATTTTAAAATGATGGATGGTTATATAATGGATGGATTATTATTTGAGACAAAAATCATTATGACGAAAAGAAAAATTACATCTCTCTCTATTCAAGTGGGGTGGGTTACAGAATCACACGCAGTAGTTCCTGCAACAGGACTGAAGTGTCTTATGCTCCTACCCCATTGTAACTGTGAGGAAACTTAAATTTCATCCCATTGCTATTTGTTGGGTTTCTGCTTTGAGAAGGGCACTAAATAATTCGGCTTCCAAACGGACTCAAATTTCAAACTCATTTTGGTCTTGGTAGGCTGTGGTGTAATGATCTTTCCAAGAGCGTCAGCCTCCTTCGAAGTGTTAGACCCAGCCCCCATTTTGTCCTCTATTTCCTGATGTTTGCTCTTCTCTTGGTGTACTTCCTGAGTTCCCAAGTTCAATTTCTCCCCTTCTACCAAGGTTTGACTTCTCTTCGTCCCACCTAAGACTGCTGTTCCAGAACCAGAACTCGGCTTTTAAATTCCTCCCCTACCCCTGCCTCCCCTACAGCCATGTTACACTGTGACAGAATCCTGCTTTACTTTGTCGGAGTACATCAGTCTTCCGGCCTCAAGGCACCAGGCCTCCCTCCTTCCTTCAGCTCTTCGGTCCCGTCCCTGATCGGTCTGGTCTCCCCACGTGGGGTATCGTAGATATTTAAGTCTTTCCCCCAACTTCAGGTGGCTTCTCAGAGCGGCCTCCCTTTCCCCCCAAACCCCCGGCCCAGGGTCCAGTTGCCACAACTTCGGCCTCAGGCCGCGATTCACCACCATCCACCTCCATCCACCTCCAGGGCGTCAGCGTCTCCTCCCCCTCACTGGGTTCAGGAGCCCTGAGTCTGACGACCCCGTCCCCACCCTCGCCCTGGCTGCACTGCCCCGTCGCGTCCGCACGCACCCACTCGTTGGCCCGATGGCCGAAAGTGTACAGAGCCACCTGGCTGGCCACGTCCACGATGCGGTTGATATAGGGGTCGTGGCGCTGCAGGGCCGCCAGGCTGATGTCGCGCCCCTTTCCCACCAGGCCGCCCGCCGCCACGGCAGCCATCTTCCCTCCCTCCCCGACATCAACTCAGGGCTGTCGGAAGCCACTCTCAATAGATCGCAGAACAAGCGAGCCGCCTCGCGACCGAAAACACGAGGCGACCGCAAGTCCGGGGAGGCCTGCCTTCTCCAGCCGTGCCCCCGCCCCCACCTCCGGTGCCGGACGCAAGACATTACTAATCGATGGCCGCGCTCCCGCCCCCGACGATCGTTGCCGGGGGCAACCGCAAGCCCCGGCTGGAGGTCTGAATCCGGTTCCGCCTCCCCAGGCGCTGTTTTCTTCCTACGTGAGCCGTGGAGCTGCACGCGCGATGGGGTGTATCTCGACGCCGCGGAGTGTCTGTCCTTTGGCGCTCAGTGATCAAACCTATAATAATAAATAAATCTCAAAAACTAATAACTGAAGAGAAAGGGAACTATGATGTCCGTATCTACAAACACCCAGTGGTTCTCAAAGCGTGGTTCTCGACCCCCTGGGAATTCCTGAGAACCTTTCAGGGGTCTGCCTTATCAAAACCATTTTCTTGACAATGCTATGATTTATTTGTCTCTTTCACTGTGTTGACATTTGCACCAATGGTGCAAAAACAAGGGCGAGTAAAAAGTGTAGGTGTCTTGGAGTGATTCAAGGCAGGGTACCGCGGTAAAAGCCAGAGTCACTTGAGAGTGTTCTGCATAAAACAGTAAACATTAATTTTATTAGAGTCCAGCTCTTTGGTTCATTTTTTAAAGATTTATTTTTTGAGAGCGAGAGAGCGAGCGCATGTGCGAGTGGAGGAGGGGCAGAGGGAGAGCATCCGAAGCCTGACTCAGAGCTGAGCTCAGAGCGGGACACTGCCTCCATCTCCCCACCCTGAGATCAGGACCTCCCCCTAAACCAAGAGTCCGTGGCTCAACCAACTGAGCGCCCACACTTTTTAAATTCTGTGTGAAAAAATAAGTATGTGCAAAGTACATGTGCTGAATATGGGAGTACCATGTATTTGTCTCTAGGAAAACACTTCTGTGCTTGAATTGCAAGCTGAACTAATATTTTTATTTTTATTTTCACTGGACACTATTTTTACTTGAAAGAAAAATGGACAAACTATGGTTATTCAGACAGGTATTCAATAGACTTTTTTTTCAAAAATAAATAATGTGCATCTGTCACTTTCAGAAAAACAAGGAAAATTATTGTTGCCAATGATAATTTTTGAGCTTTCAAGCAAGAAATAGAAGTTTAGAAAACATGTATCCACTATCAGGAGTTGGACAGCTTCTCAATAGGTAAAGTCTTTCTGATTGAGATCAGTGGGCATTTAGAAAGTCTGTGATGAGGGATTTAGTCTTTAAACCTTCGGAGAATGGGAATGTTGTCAGTCAGATACATGCATAACTGGATGTACATTTTTGTTAAAATCTTTTAGCAAGCATTTAACATTTCTTTTGTAAAGGAATTTACCTTTGAGTCTTGGGGCCTATGGGCAAAGTCTACCTTTCCCAATATTTCAGGGAACATAGATACACCCTAGTTGGCTCCCTAGTAGTTAGTCCAATGCCTTGTGAATAGAAATTTAGTAAATGCTTATTTTGTTGCACTAGACCATGAGATAGTTGAATTTACTCATTTAATGTCTTTTTTTTTCTTTTCTTTTTAAGAGCTCATGACTTAGAGAATACTGAAATCCAAGTTGGGATAAAAGAGCATATAATAGCAAGTTCTGATCTTTCAGAGTTTACATTCTAAGGAAGATAGGAAAAAATGGAAAGTTTTTTTTTTTTTTAACTTCCTATGTTGTAAGGGAAAAAAAGAAAAGAGAAAAACCTTGAGGGTTAGAAATCACACAGAAGAAAAAACTGTGTAATATCACAGTGACTTCAGGGTTGCCATACTGTTCATCTCCTGGCCCACAGAGCTTTGTTCTTTTTTTCTAAATTCTTTTCCTCCAAATTGTTAAAGATCCAACCTTCTAGGGTGAAGACAGACTTCTGCCTACTTTCTACTTGAATAGCTTGTGTAAAATCAGGTCATTATTACCTTACCCAAACATACTACGTTGCAGGCTGTATGTTAGTAAAAGACCATTTACAATAGGCTAATTCTTATTTAATCTATATAACATTAACTTCCATTGGCTTTCATATTGCTGGCATACTTCCACCGTGTTTCTGGAAATCTCATTACGATACCTTGAGTAGCTATTTGTGACTTTGGGTTTTCATGATGATTTCGTAATTGTCATTTTGAGATAAAACATGTGCAAACACTTGGTATTTAAAGTTATGTACAAGAATTTAAAACAAGTTTGTAGTATGATAAAAAAAATAATGTCCAGGTCTATGATTTTTATAATATTGCAATGACTAAAATAAAATTCACCAACTAATCCATCAAGGTAATTGTGGGAACATAGTATGCTTCAGTTGTTTGAAAATAGGGATATAATTGAAAAATGTTTGGTTTTGTAGCTATGTATGAATGCTTGTATACAAATATAAACTGACTTTTTATGGCATAACAATCTGAAACATACATACACAGTCTGCTTTACTAGTACCCTTTTCTTTGTTGTATAAATGACCTCTAAGTTACGCATTTGCCCTAGACTGCAATGTGTTGGAATGGAGGGGAAAGAGGAGCTTTCAGGATGCCCCCTAAGAGTTTGTGATTCTAAAATGACTTAAACAAACTCTAATGGTTTGCTTGTTCTGCCTGTATGAAACATCCTTTTGTTAGCTAGGAATTTTGTACTAAAAGATAATAGAAGGAAAGAATTAATGAAAGCCCTCTTTCTCCTAGTGGCAGGAAATGGTTTGAAGCTTGTTATCAGTTGTTTTCAGTGCATGGCTCATTTCTTTTGTAGGCAGCAATATACAGTGGAAGAGGCACCCTTTGGAAAGGGAAACTACTTTAATCTCTCTTTATCTATGTGATCTTCAACAAGTGACCTCACCTTTAACTTGGGGCTCCTAACTAACATCTATCCTACCAATTTTGTGGGATAAATGAGATCAAGTTAGAAAGCGTACTTGAAAAAGATTTACAGTCTATGAAATGTTCTGCAAATGAAAAAGCTATTATTATTTTTATTATTACTACTTCTACATCATCATTAGCATTATTTTCATCACTGTTGTTATTATGTCTTTTTTTTAAAAAAGATTCATTTATTTATTTTAGAGAGAGAGAGCGTGTATGAGCAGGGCAGAGAGAGAGGGAGACAAGCAGACTCCCTGCTGAGCGCGGAGCCCAACATAGGGCTCTCTCCCAGGACCTTGAGATCATGACCTGAGCCAAAACCAAGATCGGATGCTCAACCAACGGAGCCACCCAGGCACCCCTGTTACTATTATTTCTAATAGAAGCTCAGGAGGATCCTTCTTGTCCAATTAACTAGCCAATGCTCAGTTCATCTCAACAAAGTTCTGTGTGACAAGGAGCTCATTAATTCTCAAGACAGTTCATTCCCAGGATTTTTATAAAATGGAGAATATGAGCTAAAACACACTTAGCAGAAACTTCACAAACAGAGGAAGAAATAATATAGGAGATAGAGGTCTATGTTCCGTGAGATTGCAAAGCAGTTAAGATGTGAAACAGCTATCAGAGAGCCCTGGAGCAGAATGAGAAGGGGCAGGTGTGGGGAAGAAAGGGGCCTGTTAGGCGAGACTTTGCTCCAGCCTGAATTTCTCCAGTCTGGGCCCAGCCATGGCCTGGATTAAGCCCCTGGTAACCAGGCCTGGAGTGGACCTGGGGTCATTGGAGCTCTTTGGAGTGGGGAGACCGCACGTACACATTCTCTTCTAATCTCATTTTGTCTTTTTCTGCCAGTCCCACTAAACCTATTCACTTTACTTCATGGTCAGGGGTCAGGTTTTGTAAACATAGAGGACCTGTACACTAAACATGTCTTTCCAGTTACTTCCCAATGTCTGCACATACTAAAACATGAGAAAGTGCCTTGAATTCCACATGAATGGATTATAAGCTTAAAATACAAAGACCACTGTGGTAACTAATGTCTGTGAGTCTCAGCACCTGAGTGCTAAGAGGGAGGGAGAACAAGATGTGGAAAGGGTTCATTGAGAAAGCAGAAGACAAATCTCCCTGTTTACAAGTGTGCTGTGGAAGTGACTGTGGACGTTGCATAGACCATCGGCCCTGGCCCAGCAAACACAGACAGCTCTGTGTCATATGATGCAGGAAGCTGTTATTGAATGTGGCCAATTTCACATAAAGGAGTTTTGTCCTGGGGCAGAGTGGGAGTGTGGGGGGTTGCTAGTGGGTTGCACAGTAGGACAGCAAACTGAGTTGCCTCTCTCGTTACCTAGGTGCGTGTGGTGCTAGCCGGTTCACCGTGGTAGCACCAGCGCCATAGAGGGATGATTTAGGATTATTTGATTTGGGTAGAGTCCATGGTTCTAGGCAAGCTGCTTCACTTCTCAGTGGAATAGAGCGATTGAATTAGAAGGATGTTCCCCCACTCCAGATCACATGGCTGTCTATTGAGCCACCTCAATTCATCTCAAATGCAGCTCTCTTTACAAACACGTAGATGAGCCCAGAAACAATAACGACCAATCTATTTGATGCACATTGAAATTAGGTCAAGATAGCAGCCCGTTAAGGACTTGTTAACATTATGTCAAAACTGAGGGCTCAGGTAGTCCACGGTTAAGATGGCGGAGAAGTAGGAGACACCTTTTTCAGCCGGTCCCCCGAGTCGAGCTGGATAGGTACCAGACCAGCCTAAACAACCACGGAACCAGCCTGAGATGCAGGAAGATGCATCTGGATCTCTACAAATGAACATCTCCAGCGCTGAGTATTGAGGTACGAAGCGGGGAGCCGTGAAACCGTGCACAGATATTGGAAGACAAACGGAAGGGGGAGGGAGCTGCCGCGTTCAGGCGCCGGGAAGCGGTAGCCACTTGCATGGGAGAGCAGGCGGGGCTCGAGGACGGCACCCGCAAAACAGCAGACTGAGACTGTGAGCCGGGTGTGCCACAAGGCATCTCGCGGAACACCGGAATCCCGGTGCGCTCACTGGATCCAGACTGAGACTGGGAGATCCGGGAGCGCGCGGGGCGGCTGGCGGCTGGCGGCGTTAGAAACACAAAGGACACAGACGCGCCGACCCTGGAAGTGAGGGCTGGGACGCCAGGTGTGGGGCGCACATCCCGGGACGCTGCAGGGTTGAGCAGCACCAACAGTAACAGAGTTAAAGTGGCCAGAACATTAGTAGAGAACGGGCCGCAATCCCTCTGTTCTGTGACAGAGGCTGAAATTCGGCCGCTGCTTCTCTGACTCTCAGAAGAGGCACAGCAAACCGCCAGGGAAAGTCGCCAGAGAACAAAAGCCTGGAAATACCGGCTCAGAGAGTACCCATCCCCATCCCCCCTCGCAGGGGACGCAGAGACTCTACCCAAACAGGGTTGCCTGAGTATCGGGCGCGGCAGGCCCCTCCCCCAGAAGGCAGGCTGAAAAATCAAGAAGCCCACAACCCGGGCGCCTGGGTGGCGCAGTCATTGAGCGCCTGTCTCCGGCTTAGGGCGTGATCCCGGCGTTCTGGAAAGGAGTCCCTCATCGGGCTCCTCCGCTGGGAGCCTGCTTCTTCCTCTCCCACTCCCCTGCTTCTGTTCCCTCTCTCGCTGGTTGGCTGCCACATAAATAAATAAATAAATAAATAAATAAATAAATAAATAAATAAAATCTTTAAAGAAGAAGCCCACATCCCTAATCCCTTTAAAACAAGGGGCACGGCCTGGGACCCAGTCAATAATTTGGGCTCTGGACAACCCGCAACCTCTCCTCATCAGAATGACAAGAAGGAGAAGTCCCCCCCAGCAAAGAAAAGACAGTGAGTCTGTGGCCTCTGCCACAGAAATAATGGATATGGATGTAACCAAAGTATCAGAAATGGAATTCAGAGTAACGATGGTCAAAATGATGAGTAGAATTGAAAAAACTATTAACGAAAAGGTTACTGAGAATATAGAATCCCTAAGGACAGAAATGAGAGCGAATCTGACAGAAATTAAAAATTCTATGAGCCAAATGCAGGCAAAACTAGAGGCTCTGACGGCCAGGGTCACAGAAGCAGAGGAACGGGTTAGTGAATTGGAGGATGGGTTAATAGAGGAAAAAATGAAAATAGAAGATGGTCTTAAAAAAATCCACGCTCACGAATGTAGGTTATGGGAGATTACTAACTCAATGAAACCATCCAATGTTAGAATCATCGGCATCCCCGAGGGGGTGGAGAAAAACAGAGATCTAGAAGAGATATTTGAACAAATTGTAGCTGAAAACTTCCCTAATCTAGCAAGGGAAACAAACATTCGTGTCCAAGAGGCAGAGAGGACCACTCCCAAGCTCAACCACGACAAACCTACGCCACGTCACATCATAGTGCATTCGTAAATATTAGATCTAAGGATACAGTATTGAAAGCGGCCAGGGCAAAGAAATTTCTCACGTACCAAGGCAAAGGCATCAGAATTACGTCAGACCTGTCTACACAGACCTGGAAAGAGAGAAAGGGTTGGGGGAGCACATTTAAAGCTCTTTCAGAGAAAAACATGCAGCCAAGGATCCTTTATCCAGCAAGGCTGTCATTCAGAATTGATGGAGAAATAAAGACATTTCAGAATCGCCAGTCACTAACCAATTTCGTAACCACGAAACCAGCCCTACAGGAGATATTACGGGGGGTTCTATAAAAGTAAAAAGGCCCCAAGAGTGATACAGAACAGGAAGTCATAGCCAATACAAACAAAGACTTTACTGGCAACATGGCATCATTAAAATCATATCTCTCAGTAATCAGTCTTAATGTAAATGGTTTGAACCATCCCATTTTATGCCACAGGGCTGCAGATTGGATAAAAAGAAATGACCCATCCATTTGCTGTCTATAAGAGACTCATTTCGAACCCAAAGATGCATTCAGACTGAGAGTAAGGGGATGGAATACCATCTTTCATGCAAATGGACCTCAAAAGAAAGCTGGGGTAGCAATACTCATATCAGATAAATTGGATTTTAAACTACAGACTATAGTTAGAGACGCAGAAGGGCACTATATTATTCTTAAAGGAAGTATTCAACAAGTGGATATGACAATTATAAATATATATGCCCCCAACAGGGGAGCAGCAAGATACACAAGCCAACTCTTAACCAGAATAAAGAGACATATAAATAAAAATACATTAATAGTAGGGGACCTCAACACTTCACTATCAGAAATAGACAGAACACCCTGGCAAAAACTAAGCAAAGAATCAAAGGCTTTGAATGCCATACTCGACGAGTTGGACCTCATAGATATATATAGAACACTACACCCCAGAACCAAAGAATACTCATTCTATTCTAATGCCCATGGAACATTCTCAAGAATAGACCATGTTCTGGGACACAAAACAGGTCTCAACCGATACCAAAAGACTGAAATTATCCCCTGCATATTCTCAGACCACAACGCTCTGAAATTGGAACTCAACCACAAGGAAAAATTTGGAAGAAATTCAAACACTTGGAGACTAAGAACCATCCTGCTCAGGAATGACTCGATAAACCAGGAAATCAAAATTCAAATTAAACAATTTATGGAGACCAATGAGAATGAAAATACAACAGTCCAAAACCTATGAGATACTGCAAAGGCAGTCCTAAGGGGGAAATACATAGCCATCCAAGCCTCACTCAGAAGAATAGAAAAATCTAAAATGCAGTTTTTATATTCTCACCTCAAGAAGCTGGAACAGCAACAGAGGGACAGGCCTAATCCACACACGAGGAAGCAGTTGACCAAAATTAGAGCTGAAATCAATCAAGCAGAAACCAGAAGTACAGTAGAACAGATCAACAGGACTAGAAGCTGGTTCTTTGAGAGAATCAATAAAATTGACAGACCACTGGCAAGACTTATCCAAAAGAAAAGAGAAAGGACCCAGATTATTAAAATTATGAATGAAAAGGGAGAGGTCACGACGAACACCATTGAAATTGGAAGGATTATTAGAAATTTTTATCAACAGCTATATGCCAATAAACTAAGCAATCTGGAAGAGATGGAATCCTTCCTGGAAACCTATAAACTACCAAGATTGAAACCGGAAGAAATTGATTTCTTAAACAGGCCAATTAATTATGAAGAGATTGAGTCAGTGATAAACAACCTTCCAAACAACAAAACTCCAGGCCCGGATGGTTTTCCTGGGGAATTCTACCAATCATTCAAAGAAGAAATAATACCTATTCTCCTAAAGCTATTTCAAAAAATAGAAACAGAAGGAAAGCTACCAAACTCATTCTATGAGGCCAATATTACCGTGATCCCCAAACCAGGCAAAGACCCCCTGAAAAAGGAGAATTACAGACCAATCTCCCTAATGAATATGGACGCCAAAATCCTCAACAAGATACTTGCTAATAGAATCCAACAGTACATTAAAAGGATTATCCATCACGATCAAGTGGGATTCATACCTGGGATGCAAGCGTGGTTCAATATTCGCAAATCAATCAGCGTGATACATCATATCAACAAGAAAAGACTCAGGAACCATATGATCCTCTCAATCGATGCCGAAAAAGCATTTGACAAAATACAGCATCCTTTCCTGATTAAAACCCTTCAGAGTGTAGTAATAGAAGGTACATTTCTCAATCTCATAAAAGCCATCTATGAAAAGCCTACTGCAAATATTATTCTCAATGGGGAAAAGCTGGAAGCCTTTCCCTTAAGATCAGGAACTCGACAAGGATGCCCATTCTCGCCACTATTATTCAACATAGTACTAGAAGTCCTTGCAACAGCAATCAGACGACAAAAAGGGATCAAAGGTATTCAAATCGGCAAAGAAGAAGTCAAAATGTCTCTCTTCGCAGATGACATGATACTGTATATGGAAAACCCAAAAGAAGCCACTCCCAAACTATTAGAAGTTATAGAGCAATTCAGTAACGTGGCGGGATACAAAATCAATGCTCAGAAATCAGTTGCATTTCTATACACGAATAATGAGACCGAAGAAAGAGAAATTAGGGAATCCATCCCATTTACAATAGCACCAAAAACCATACGTTACCTTGGAATTAACTTAACCAGAGACGTAAAGGACCTATATTCTAGAAACTATAAATCACTCTTGAAAGACATTGAGGAAGACATAAAAAGATGGAAAGATATTCCATGCTCATGGATCGGAAGAATTAACATAGTTAAAATGTCCATGCTACCCAGAGCAATCTACACTTTCAATGCTATCCCGATCAAAATACCGAGGACATTTTTCAAGGAACTGGAACAAATAGTCCTTAAATTTGTACGGAAACAGAAAAGGCCCCGAATCACCAAGGAACTGTTGAAAAGGAAAAACAAAGCTGGGGGCATCACAATGCCGGATTTCGAGCTGTACTACAAAGCTGTGATCACAAAGACAGCATGGTACTGGCACAAAAACAGACACATAGACCAATGGAACAGAATAGAGAGCCCAGAAATGGACCCTCGGCTCTTTGGGCAACTAATATTTGATATAGCAGGAAAAAACATCCGGTGGGAAAAAGACAGTCTCTTCAATAAATGGTGCTGGGAAAAGTGGACAGCTACATGCAAAAGAATGAAACTTGACCACTCTCTAACACCATACACAAAAATAAACTCCAAATGGATGAAAGACCTCGATGTGAGACAGGAATCCATCAAAATTCTAGAGGAGAACATAGGCAGCAACCTCTACGACATCGGCCAAAGCAACCTTTTTCATGATACATCCCCAAAGGCAAGAGAAACAAAAGATAAAATGAATTTATGGGACTTCATCAAGATTAAAAGTTTCTGCACAGCCAAGGAAACAGTCAGAAAAACTAAGAGGCAGCCCACGGAATGGGAGAATATATTTGCAAATGACACTACAGATAAAGGACTGGTATCCAAGATCTACAAAGAACTTCTCAAACTCAATGTGCGAGAAACAAATAAACAAATCAAAAAATGGGCAGAAGATATGAACAGACACTTTTCCAATGAAGACATACAAATGGCTAACAGACACATGAAAAAATGTTCAAAATCATTAGCCATCAAGGAAATTCAAATCAAAACCACACTGAGATACCACCTTACGCCAGTTAGAATGGCAAAAATTGACAAGGGAGGAAACAACAAATGTTGGAGAGGATGTGGAGAAAGGGGATCCCTCTTACACTGTTGGTGGGAATGCAAGTTGGTACAGCCACTCTGGAAAACAGTGTGGAGGTCCCTTAAAAAGTTAAAAATTGAGCTACCCTATGACCCAGCCATTGCACTACTGGGTATTTACCCCAAAGATACAGACATAGTGAAGAGAAGGACCATATGCACCCCAATGTTCATAGCAGCGTTGTCCACAATAGCTAAATCGTGGAAGGAACCGAGATGCCCTTCAACAGATGACTGGATTAAGAAGTTGTGGTCCATATATACAATGGAATATTACTCAGCTATCAGAAAGAATGAGTTCTCAACATTTGCTACAACATGGACGGCACTGGAGGAGATAATGCTAAGTGAAATAAGTCAAACAGAGAAAGACAACTATCATATGATTTCTCTCATCTATGGAACATAAGAACTAGGATGATCGGTAGGGGAAGAAAGGGATAAAGAAAGGGGGGGTAATCAGAAGGGGGAATGAAACATGAGAGACTATGGACTATGAGAAACAAACTGAGGGCTTCAGAGGGGAGGGGGGTGGGGAATGGGATAGGCTGGTGATGGGTAGTAAGGAGGGCACGTATTGCATGGTGCACTGGGTGTTATCCACAACTAATGAATCATCGAGCCTTACATCGGAAACCAGGGATGTACTGTATGGTGACTAACATAATATAATAAAAAATAAAAAAAAAAATTAAAAAAAAAGAAGTTGTAGTCCATATATACAATGGAATATTACTCAGCTATCAGAAGGAACGAGTTCTCAACACATGCTGCAACATGGACGGCACTGGAGGAGATAATGCTAAGTGAAATAAGTCAAGCAGAGAAAGACAATTATCATCTGATTTCTCTCATCTATGGAACATAAGAAGTAGGAAGATCGGTAGGGGAAGAAAGGGATAAAGAAAGGGGCGTAATCAGAAGGGGGAATGAAGCATGAGAGACTATGGACTCTGGGAAACAAACTGAGGGCTTCTTAGGGGAGGGGGGTGGGGGAATGGGATAGAATGGTCATGGGTAGTAACGAGGACATGTATTGCATGGTGCACTGGGTGTTATATGCAAGTAATGAATCATCGAACTTTACATCAGAAACCAGGGATGTACTGTATGGTGATTAACATAATATAATAAAAAAACATTAAAATTAAAAAAAAAACTGAGGGCTCAATGTTTTAATCAAGAAAGAGAAAGGGTGTCCTCCTTCATTCATTGTGCTCTTTCTCTCAGAGGGAAGCAGTCACTGTTGGGAGGAAGGGATGTTCATCCTCACTACCCTTTAGGTGGGCTACTGCCAGGGGGGATCAGCTCTCTCCGCAGATTTTTAATCCAGATGAAATGCATATTTCACATTACCTTGATGATTTACATGGCAGTCTATAGGAAGCAGTCAGAAAAAAAGTGTGAGGGACTCCTAGATGGAATACGTTTGAAGAATATTCTGATTACTTATTATCGATGCAAACTAGCATGTCAGCTCTTCACTTTGTGATTGATTTTTCTCTTTTCAAACTGATGTGTGAAGCCCCAAGGGAAAATGAACAGCAAAATATTGTGCTGAACTAAACTGAAGTCCAAGTAAGAGGCTTTGGAAGAACACTTGGCTTGGTCAGGAGCTAGAACTCTACAAATGGGCTAGAGGCCTGAGGGGGAGGCACAGAAGCCGCTGATAGAATGCTGAGATTTCAAAACATCTCCCAGCCTGGATCCTCAAGCCTATCTTATATACTCTCTATTGGGTTGACAAACTATAGCCCACAGGCCAAATCTGGCCCTCTCCCTGTTTCATAAATAAAGTTTTACTGGGGCGCAGTCAGGCTCAATGTACTGATAGACAACCGTAGGGCTGCTCTCACCCTAAAACAGCACAGTTGAGTGGCCGCAATGGAAACCAGACGACCTGCGAAGCCTGAAATACTTACTCTCAGTTCCTTTTCAGAAAGTTTGCTGAGCGCTGGTGTATTTGTTAAACAAATCAATAAGTAACTTATACCAGTAGGCACCCAGTTTGTGCACATTGTCAGCACACAATAAATTAGGAAGGGTGACAAATTATGAAACCCAGTTTTATTAAGGAACTTAAAATCTAGTTGAGGAAACAAGGTTAAGCATACCTGAACAAATGGTGAATAATGAAACATAATACATAATCAAGGGTTAAATTGTGATGTATAGACCAGTGCCAGAATTTGGAGAAAGGGGGGGGCTCCTGGGTAGCGCAGTCGTTAAAGCGTCTGCCTTCGGCTCAGGGCGTGATCCTGGCATTCCGGGATCGAGTCCCACATCAGGCTCCTCCGCTATGAGCCTGCTTCTTCTTCTCCCACTCCCCCTGCTGTGTTCCCTCTCTCGCTGGCTGTCTCTCTGTCACATAAATAAATAAAATCTTTAAAAAAAAAAAAGAATTTGGAGAAAGGGAAGGAGGATCTGTGAGCCCTCTAGTAGTTGGAGCAGGCTCTGTTTAATATAATAAAGTTCCAGGATACTGTAAGAGCTTGGATGTTCCCTTGAGATCCTCTGTAATTGGATTTGACCTGTATTTCTACTCTAGTGTCATTTAAGTCACTGATATTTTTGGCCCTGTGCTTTGGGGATACCTTAATGACCAGAAGTATTTCTGAGTAACTTTCACTGACTGATTTTTCTGGGATTTGGGATTCCTTCAATATCCCTAAACTACAGAGAATTTAATTCAGTCGTAGCAGAATAATGTCTTTCTTTTTTGGAGGAAATACAGTATAATGACGAAGAACATGAGTTTTGGAGTCAGAGACTCCCAGATCTAAATCTTGGTCTCATCTGTTCCTAGCTATTGTAACCTTGGGGATTCTGTTAAGCTCTGGGCCTCAGTTTCTTTACCCACAAAATAAAGACAATAACAGCACGTACCTCTTCAGGTTGTTGCGAGAACTAAATCAAATAATACCTGAGAATTGCTTAGAATATAAAGTGCCTGGTACGGAGATGGACCTCTATCAATGTTTTGTCATTGGCCATTGCTTTTGATAAGGGCAAGATTTATGCCCTGGACAAGAGAGTCACACTTACATCCAGAACGAAAATTAGTACTTTGTCATTTATAAAGGCACCTTGCGTACGATAAACAAATGTACTCATGCAGAGTGCGGAATTATTTCTTCCCGTTTTTAGTTTGCTAATGGCTGTGCTTCTTAATTTTTAACATTATCATCATTGCCAGGCCCCTAATTTCTTTCCGGATGTCCTTGGCAACTTGGGGACAAGCAGCACTCCATAAGGCAGGAACACACAGATCTGCGCTCTGCCGCACGCAGGGGTCTTGAGTGCTTGCAGGGTCTGTATGGCCTGCCTTCGGAGGCGAGGCAGGTTGGCAGTGGCCCTAGCCTTGTGGATTGGGGATCAGCATCCTTAGATTTTCATCTATTTCCATGATTATGGGAGAAGTCATGTAGAAAGGAGACCAGTTTTTCTTATTTGTAATAGGGAGTAATGACATTTAGTTTTGTAACTGTTGTGAGTATTCCTGAAAGAGCTCTTTGAAACACTTGAAGTATTTCGATGTAATCATAACATATGAGTCTTTAAAGTCAGGGGTGTCCGAAGGAGGCTCTGCTTCCTCTGTGGATGAAGCCTGAGGATGGCATTGCTCTTTGTTTCCCTTGGGGTAATTTGAAGATTGAAGGGCAGGGTGTTTTCCACATTTCCTGTCGGTAATAAGTGGCCTTCTACAGGGCTTTGACCTTGGCTGCTGTTACAGAGACTCCTAGGAACGGTAGCCGTGACCCCAGCCAGCCTGGCTCACGCCGTTCTGGGGGTCGCTGCCTCTGAGGGCCTTAAGTTTTCATACATTTTCAAAGAACTGCAAACACTGAATCCATTGTTTTGTTTTAGTTGCTTTTGTTAAGAATTACATGGGCTTTATAAGAAAGCAAGAAAATGTCAGGAAAACAAACATGTTTATTTAACCCAAATAAGCCACAATTAGTCTAAACTGGGAGAGCTCTCATAATAAGTAGGGCAGCTCCTGTGTCACTAGTTGCCTGTGAAGTAGGTAGCAAGCATTGCTCTATTCATTTGTCAGATAGCCTTTACATGTAATCATTTATTCACTCAGTGAACATTTTGTAAGCCCTTGTAATGGAACAGGCACAGGGCTGGGAGCCGAGACTACTACAGTGAGCAAGGCAGACGTGCCCTGTCCTGCTGGAGTGTACAGTGGGACTGGGAAGTTGGACACATAAACAGGCAATGACAAGAAGGTGGGGCTGGTGTTGTGTCAAAAGCTTAGGACGCGATGGGAGCACATGGCGGAGACGCAAGGGAGGCTTCAGTTTCTTTAAACAAGTTGCCAAGAATAACAAAATGAAGGTGTTGTACATCCTCTCTTTGGATGCAGACCAGGGTGGAAGGGCCCTAAGAGCGAGAGACTGGGCCCTGGTCATTCTGACGCCAAGAGTTTTCTTGGGTGGTTTGAGCTTTTGGTCTTAGGGAGGCAGTAGACACTTGTCTGAGTAGTGCCACAGACATCATGTCCTAAAGTCACATTGATCGCCTCTGGCCTTGCAGCAAAGCAGACTAAGTAAGACCCTTCCAAGGGCAATCCCTTCCTCCCTGGGGACTAGCGAGTTCTGGTCGGGTATTCATCTATAGGAATAGTATGTACTCAAAACACCAGTAGTTTTCACCTGCTCGGCCCTCCCTCATTCTGCTCCTAGAGATTGCCCTTCCCGAGAGGATAGACTGTATTCTCTACTTCATCACACTTGTCATCCTGAGGCAGGGCAGAGGACCCACTGTCAGCTATGAAAGGGCTAGTTTACTAGTCAGTAGACTCTCCTGTACCCTGTCCCTTTCCCCAGGGCTAAATGATCATCTGCAAGTAGGGCTAGCAAGGGGTACTCCTTGGGCTACATTTATTCTTTCTTGTCCTTCCTAAGGAGCTACATAGCTTTTACTCCTTCACTGCATTTCATGAAGTAAACTATAGTGCTGGCTTGTCATAGCCCCAATTTCCCTTCAGTCGGGGCTAAAAAATCCAGGAGCGGGCTGGCTGGAAGTCCATATATGGGGATCCCAGGAGACCCTCTTTGCCCATGCCTGAGGTTAAAGATGGATGAGGGGCAGGGATAATTCCTAGGCATTCCAGCTTGAACTATCACCAAGATAAGTAGTTTCAGCCACTTCATTGTAGGGAAGAAAGCTAGAGAAGTGGCTTTTGTGAGGTTACATCAGCTTAGAGTAGAGAGAGCCTAGAGCAGAGGTTCTTAATTGTTGGAAGGCATTTGGGAAAAAAAAAAAAATCCAATGGCCAGGGCTCATCTAGACAAAGTTAATCGAACTCTCAGTTTGGGTCCTGGTAAATCTGCTTAAAATGAGTCTAACTGCTGCCAGGTTGGAGAGCCAGTGTACAGCCTGTTTGGCAACCTCTGTGCCAAGGACAAGCTTCCTGGGTTTGAATGTGGCTCAGCTAGTGTGGGCCAGTCCTTATCCCATGTCAACCTCAGTTTCCTTCTCTATAAAATGAGGTTTCTGATGAATCTGACTTTGTAGGATTGCTGTTGAGGATTAAATACAAGTAAAGCACCCAAGACCTATCAAGTACTTAATAAAAATGGTAATGACAGAACAGGACTAGACCAGACAATGCTCTCTGTCCACCGTGATCATTTATTAAGGCACGAGATGATCAATTCAGTGGCAAATGGGCTGCTCCATCTTTTAAAATGATTCACTTTATTAAAAAATGACATGAATGGCCTTGTTTCTCAAATAAGGAAGAGTATTCCTTATTTTAAGCTTCTTAAACCTCATTTAATGTTTAATGTTTCCTGTTTGATATAATTTATTTATTTGTCCATCCACTTGTTCTTTGATTTGACAAACATTTGTCGTGCTCCTATTAGGTTGCCAAGTACTATCTAAATATCATCAATATGACAAAAAATTAAAAACAGACCCTGCTTTCCAGGAGCTTAAGTTTGATGGAGGAGATACACTAAGACAAATCACTGTACACTGTTTTTACTATGACAGTAGATTTATAAAAATAAATAAGTCAAAGTTCCACGAACAGTTTCTGGTGCTCCAGGCAATCTGGATGACCAAAATACTATTATGGTTTTGACATTACTTATGGTGTGAGATGCTGGCTTCAGCCCAGGACATTCTGATTTAATTGATAGGTATGTGACCTGGGCATCAGGAATTTAAAAGCTCCCAGATGATGTTAATGTATGTTAAAGTTTGGGAACCATTGATTTAGGAGCTTCCTCCTCATCAAGGACACAACTCTAGATAGAATGGACCTGCATGCTTAGGAGGCTTCTGGACGTGCCTTAGACATTGGGATTGGGAGTTTATTCTCTAGGCAACAGGCTGCAATTGAACAGAGAAATGACATCTGATTTGCAGAGAGATAATTGTGGCTACCATGTAGAAAATGGGTAGGGCTGAAGACAGGATAACCCACTGGGGAAAAGAAGACACTGAGGGCCTAAATTAGACTGGGATGGTGGGACTCCGATGCCAGGTATCAAAACCCTGGGCACACAGGGGAAAGGAAAAGGACCCAGAGCAACAGAAAGGTTTTGCTTCTGCTGGTTTTCAGCTTTGAAATTGAGTTGCCATCTTGGTAAATATCTAAAGAATTCCACTGATACTTCATATGTTGGTCTTTAAATGAAGACAGCTCCTTCAAGAACTCTCAAGCATTTACAGGTTTCAGAACGACATAGAGATGAATTTTCACCCTTAAAAAATAAAAGGATGCAGATTCTGTAATTACCCAGTTAATTTTGGCAAAGTAGATCATTAAGCTCCCAGATAGATTTTTTGGAGGGAAGGGAGGGAAACGGTCTGGCTACTTACATTGATCCAATTACCTAGATAATTGCCAAGTATCCGCTTACCATTGTGATACGAAGTTGGTTTTTTTGTTTTGTTTTGTTTGTTTGGTTTTTTTTGTTTTGCCTTATCTAATGCTTCTTGTAATCAAAATGTATTTTTACTGTTGTTGGGTCTGTGGAGCTAATGGGACTCTGGTGGCGAGATGATTGGGTTCATTTGCCTCATGCTCCATGAAATTCAGTCGTCAGTCAAGTCCTAATGCCAGACTCATCACTCTCAGGAAGGAGGTCGAAGGAAGCAAGAAGAGCCCAGCTGGAGGCTCGCATCTTGGCTGGAACACATAGCACAGCAAATCAGAAAGAACTTTGGTTTCCTTCTAGACTGACACAACACAAAGTGAGGTTCTGAATATTTTTCACAGCTCTCTAAAATATAAAAATCATCCTTTGCTCAAGAGTCATACAAAACCAAGCCCCTGGCCAGAGTTTGCAGACCCCTGGTCTAAACAGTGCACAAAACAACCCATCGAAGTTTGATACGCAGCATTTGCTGATTTCCCGGCTATAGATATCTTACACTGACTTGCTTTCACGTAGCAACACTAACGTCACCGGCTGCAGAGTAGGGAAGAGATGCTCTGTAGCCTGTGGTTTTCCACCACTCAACAGACGTGAGTAACTCCAAGAACAAAGATAGTGGTAAAATGTAGTAAAGTAGTTAGGAAGTAATGAGGTTTTGACTGTCTCTCCCCTTTGTTTTTGATGTAACTTATTTAATTGTAAGCTTACATAATTCGATACCTGCTATGTTTAACAAATGGTTCACAAAATTTCTGAATATTCAGCAATCTTCTCTCACCAGCTGGTGCAAACTGGCTCCTGCACACCACTCGTAGGAGAAGGGAAGGTAGAATGTTGAGAACGGCTGGGGTAAAATTGAAGGAGTGAGGAAAGATGAAATTCAAGGCTATGGGCAAACACTTGATCCGTCGACTGAGATGTAGCCAAGCTTGGGCATTGCACAAGACAGTAGCGGATTTTACAGAGCTAATTTGGTCTCTCTGTCTTAATAAGCATGACTCAACTAATTTGGGAAGAAAACTCAGTTCAGTTTGACCAATACCTGGCAGAGACAGAGAACTTGATTTAATACAGGGCAAATCTGATTTTAAAAACACAGTATGCGAATTTACATGTGAGTAAAACTATGATGGTAAAACAAAAATAGAGCCTTTCCCTTACCGCCATGTTCAATTTTCTTTTCCAATCCAGCTCTCTTAAAAACATGCAAATAAACTGAAACCAGCTAAAGTAGCAGTCCCAAGTCCCTAACTAAAAAAAAAAAAAAAAAAAAAAAAAAAAAAAAGCTAACCCTCCTTTAAATATTGCCTGATAAGGGAGTAAAATTTGTCATTCCCCAGTGAGAGATGGGATTCCCGATTTCTGTGGATGCTATTGAAGGAAAAAAAAGGAGACGTCAAACTGGGTGGCTCCCTGAGTCATTACTTGGGCTCTAAGCTGTGTGAGTCTTTAACTGCCCCAGAATGGTGCAGAATGGATGATTTGGTAGGGAGGAAGGAGAAAGGGGAAGAGCAGAGGTTGAGATGCTTGAGGACAGAAAGTAGAACACAGATGGTCTCTACTGTAACGTGTTATTTTTGTGAGGGGGCACTGTTAACTACAGCACTGTTGGATTTGCTCAAGATCGATTCGGTTTTTAGTGCCCATACTATGTTAAATATTATTTAAAATGAACTATGTAACTACACATGTTTAATATTTACCACCTAATGGTATCCTTAAGATAGCAATGGTAAATGGTTTTATGTTTCTATTGATTTCTCATGTTCTTTAACTTTCTGTAGGGAGGAAGCATTTGTTAAATATCTTCTTACATTTCTTACTATAGGGTATCGTGGCATGAACATGGTGGGCAATCTTTAAAATAGTGTGAAAGACAAACATTAAAAGGTGTATGATTCTTTCAGAGAGCTACTTTCTCTCTCTCTGTCTTTCTCTCTCTGTCTCTCTCTCTCTCTCTCTCTCACACACACACACACACACACACACACACACACACACACACACTTCTCTTGGAAGCTGAAGTAAGGCAGGAACAAAACTCCATCAGCAAATGTCCTTTGAAGGACATCAATAAAAATACTTGCAAACTTTCACTGATGACTCTCTGAATGCCAGATACCATGCTAAGCACTTTACATGCGTTGCATCATTTAAATTTCAGAATAACTCTGTGGAGTGGGCACTAATATTACCCAGATTTTTCAGATAAATTAATGAGAATCAGGAATATTAAATAAATTGCCCCGAGTCACTCACTGTAGTTGGGAGAGCTGGTTGGGGTGCCTAGGACTCTTGTTCTCCAAATCTCTGCTCTGCACCTTAACTTCCTGGTAGCTTCCTTCCAAACTCATTAATCAGGGTAGGTTTCCTGAAATCGATTTACATGGAGTTAACTTCAGAATGAAGGAATAAAAATAGAAGGCACTGGGGGGATGGGAAAAGGTAGACTCGTTAAGACAGATACAGTAGAAAAGGAGAAGAAAAATTCTAAATGTTTTAAGCTTCCCGAGTCTATAAGTACACTTGGCTGGAATGAAATGGTTGAAGGGGAAAGAAGGGAAGACAGAAGGGCTGATTTGGTGGAAGGCCATGGAAGGAATAAAATTAGACATTGTAGTTACAGAATAGAAACACTGAAACTACACTGAATCTACAGCATCTCAGGAATGGAAGAGAACTTGAATGCCATCTGCCTAATACATAAATTTGCTCTGCGTCTTGACAAGATGGTTGTTAAGCCTCCTTGAATGCCCTTGAAGATGGAGAACTCATTAGACAGTCTCAACAGGTGATGTATCAGAAAGTTTTTCTTTGTATGAAACCCATAGATGCCTACCAATAATTTCTCCCCACTGGCCGGGAACGACTACTTAGGGCCATACACAAGTCTCAGAATAGTCCCTAGGGTAGTTACAGACTAGTTCCTAGGGTAAATACAGAAATATCCACACATTGACTATTTTTTTTCCCAGTAGTAAAATTATTCCTAGATACTGAGTTCACAGATGCTCCCTAATCACTGATTATCATTCAGAACATTTCTCAATCAACTGACTTCCTCCTAGGTAATAATAGCAATAGCTGATAATAGCCAATTGGGTATTTATGTGTCAGGAAATTTATATGTATCATTTCCTATGCTATTATTTCTATCTTATAGCTGAGGAAGGTGAGGCTTAGAGAGCCAGCTTACAGAGAGAGGAGTTGGGATTTACATACAGGGAGGTTGGACCCATATGTAGAATACCCAATAAATAAACTACTCTGCCTGGTATAAAAAGCAAATGTTATGGAAGGTAGGGTCTACCCAGGGCTGGTTTCACGGATGTGCAACTTGTACATTCTCCCTTAGAAGGGCTCTGAGTTTGGTTTAATGCTCTGCTGTCCTTGTATTAAAATTCCTAATATATCGAGGGGCTCCTGGGTGGCTCAGTCAGTTGAACCTCCAAATCTCGATTTCAGCTCGGGTCACAATCTCGGGGGTATGGGATCGAGCCTGCATTGGGCTCCAAGCTAGGTGTGGAGCCTGCTTGGGATTCTCTCTCTCCCTCTCCCTCTGCCCCTTCCCCACTTGTGTGCGTGTGCCTGTATGCTCTCTCTCTAAAATAAATAAATAAATCCTAAAAGCAATCCTAATATATTGGGAACAGGGAGCCTGCAATATCATTTTACACTGAGCCCTGAAAATTAACTGGTTCTGAGCCCACCATTGAAACAATCGAGCTGATAAATAAACCACCTTTTTTTTTTTTCCCCGTGTGATGCATCTAGTGTTCTGTAGTTCTGAAGCTTAGTATGTTTTGGAGTAACCTGGAGAACCCATTCCCCATTCTGGGTCTCCTGATCTCACTGTGCTGGAAAGCCCCAGTGGGTGGCTACAGTGGTCTGGGTGCAGAGTGTAAGGACGGTTTCTTTCCTTGTACCTTCAATGCTATGCACGGAGGATGGGCTGACTTCTGGCTAGGTTGCTTTTACATTTTTGGTTTTTGTTACTTTCTACTCCTTTGACATCATGTTTTCTGTCAAATGAAATTTATGGGCATGTTATAGTAGTTGACAGGAACAACGAGCCTCCAGGATTTCCCTGGGAGAAACTTCCACCTGCTGGGTGAGAGCTTCATACTTTTGGCTAATGTGGGAGCTCTTGGCTCTCCTCCTTCTGTCCTCAGCCTGCTGTAAATGCCAGGAAGACAGACTTTGCAAGGCCGGGCAGAGGTGGGATTGTGGAACCCCAGCTGGATCTTTCAGTCACTGTTGCAGGAAACGTCAGCTGGAAGAGATCATGTCCGTACTCCTCGGATGTCTGCTTTCAGTTGTCTTAGTAAATCCAGTTTAACAAAAATGTTCCTAAGTGACTGTGGCTCAGCCCATGACTGCCAAGTAAGACAAAGGACCAACAATGTGTAATAACACACAACCACCCAACACCTTCTTTATAACATCGGTTGCCTGATATGCTGTTTCGCTGCTCATTAGTCTTCATTTAGACTGTGGATTCCTTCAAAGTGGCAGGAAGGTACTGAGAGCCCTCACTGAGAGTTATGAAAGCTGGATTTCTGCCTGGTTTTACTTGTCCTGATTAAGTAAGGGGGTTGCAGTAAGCACTTGCCAAGTCCGGCTCTTCCTATCCAGCCCAGGACTTTTATAAGGCTTCATATTTTGGGAATGGACAGACTTTGAGCTTACGTTTCCTTCTCCTGGCTCAAAGCACATAGGCTTTCAGTCAATGAAGACATCTTTTCTGAGGTCTTCTTCTTCACTGCACTGTGAACACAGCATCAGAGTGATATGTACAGACAAACGGGCTGGTCAGGAGAAATTTCCACCGGGGGTTGCCTTCCAGACTTTGCACTTAGGGCCATGGAGTCAGGCAGGATCCACCTGGGCCAGGTATTTGTAGATGACATTCTTAGATGAGATACAGATTCGGCTGCTGGAAAAGCAACCCCAAATCACAGTGAATTAAGTGGGGGCAGACATTTAATTCTCCTTCACGGAAGCCAGTGTCTCCCAGTGTCAGACACCCAGGTCCCTCTTAGCTCGTTAGGTTAACCTCCACACCTAGACTCTTGCCCTCACCTGCAGGGCCCAAGATGGCTCCCTAGCATATTCACAGTCCCGGCAACAGGATGAAAGAAGGGGAGCTGAAAGTAAGCTGCAGCTGTCACACCCCCTCACTGCCCCACAGGCAGCATTTAGTCTGTTGGAAGAGGGGAATGTAATCTTTATTCTGGGCAGCCACGTAGGATATGTGCCAGTGGATATTGGCAGATAAGTAGCAGTCTCTGGCATGTGGTTTTTATCTCGGGATTTGATTAAGATGAACAAAAGGTCTGTTGGGAGCATCTGCATTCCCAACCTGTCAGGAGATCTCTAGTACTTTAGTATATGCACTCATCCGTGATGAGTTCTGAAGACTAAAGCAAGCACCAGCAATCCATCCCTTCTCTGAGGAGTTGGCGCGACCCTTCAGCCAGTGTGGCCGTGGACTTAGTCCCTGTACTGGACCAGTCTGGATCTCCTCAGTGGAGCCTGCAGGGTTCTCATTTGGACTGTGCCAGAAAGTCACCTTCCTTCTTTATGATGCACCTTACCAGCTCTTGGGCTCATTTACACAGCTGTCCAAGTGTAGTCTCTGAGCCCTGGTTTCTGCGGATGCTCCCTTCTGATACCTTCTACAAAATGCTGCAGCTTCTAGCTGCTCCAACCTGGATTCTCTGCATCTCTGGGGGATTTATGTTTCTGTGACTGTGGGGAAGGGAAGCAGCCCCTTTTGGTGGGAAGAGTTATTTCCTACTTATAGTCAGAGTGGGGAAATGACATGTTCTGTGGGTCCATGTTCCGGGCAACACCCGTGAATGCTGACCCCAGGCAGTGCTGTGTGACCACCCCCCATGCCAGGCCAACAGCTGGTAGGCGAGCGACAAGGGGCATCGTGGGGTACACAGGGACGCTAGAAGTGACTATGGCGCTATGCTTTCCCCATCCTAGCTCTGTGCGTTCAGCACAGTGGAGGGGCAGGCATTTTCTTGTTGAGGACTAGTTTACTCGAAGCCTCCAAAATCGTTCTTGGATTGCTTTATTTTTAGCCTCCAAACAAGGCTGAGCCCTCTTCCTGCTTTTCTTTTTTTCTCTCACATCCCAACCTCCTAGAATGCAGTTCTGTCTTCTGTGTTCTGATTCAAATCCTCTTCATCCATGGGAGACTCAAATACCTCCTCTTCCTGCAAAACACCAGCCTCAGAGTTTTTTTGACCCTTGCTGTTTTTCCCTTATATTTCTTGTATCGGTTGACTTGAACTATCACTGATCTATTGTTAAGTATGTCAACTTCACTTATTTTTGTCTTCCTTTCTCACTGAGGTTGTAAACATTTGAATTATTTTACTCCTGTATTTAACAGTCATTTATTAGTCATTTATTGGGGCCTGCTCTGCGCCCAGTACTGTGCAAGGTACCAGTTATGCAAAGACAAACAATCCCCTTCCTAGCATCTACTTAAGAAAACTCAGGAGGGGGCACCTGGGTGGTTCAGTCGGTTAAATGTCTGCCTTCGGTTCAGGTTATGATACCGGGGTTCTGGGATCCAGTCCCACATCACCGTCAGGCTCCCTGCTCAGTGGGGAGCCTGCTTCTCCCTCTGCCTCTGCTCTTGATGCTTGTGCTCTCTCTGCGTGTCAAATAAATAAATAGAATCTTAAAAAAAAAAGATGAAAGAAAACTCAGGAGGGAAGGCAGTTCCTGGAAACAACAACAGAACAAATGACTACTAGTAGACATATGTGCAAATGCTTTGAAAGATAAGAAAACCAACTGCCTAGGAATGTTGGAAAGTCTCCTGAAGGAGCTGACATTTCTAACGGTCTATCAGATGGAAGGGAAGTAACAGTTGGGGCTGACGGACACATGAGTGTAATTGACTGTGTTCCACGGTTTGAGGGAGGTGGGAGTTGGAGGTCTGTGCGTGTTTGGGTGGGCAAAAGGGAAGATGAGCAGGAGAAAATGCTAAAAAGGTGAGTTTGGCAAGATGGTGGGCAAGATGGTGAAGTACTTATGGGCTCTGCTAAAGTGTTTGGATTATCCCGTAGGGAGTGGGGACCCCTGGAAGCTCTGAAGGAGGAGAGTGGCATGGTCACATCTGTATATTAGAATGACGATGTTGGATTCAGCATGCAAAGTTGATTGGGGTGGGGAGTAAGACGAGGGACAGACAGATTGGCTCGGTAGAGCTTCCTGCTGGAGGACAGCACCAGCAGGAAGGGGTGAAGAGAGGCTGGGAATGAAGGAAGGGAGCACATCTGAGAGACGTGAGGATGACTCCCTGGGTGTGGAGGCAGCTACAGGTGCCAGAAGGCTTCACGCTTCACAGAAGCCACGTCTTACCTCATAGCTGCTAAATATCAACAGACTTTTAAACACTGTGCACAAGTGATGTATACTTTTGTGGAGATTTAATTTCTGATGTAAAGCCTAAGATTTAAACAATACCGGTATTATTATTTTTTAAAGTTGATTAGAAGCCTTTCATGTGAGTTCACTGCATAAGTACAAGATTTTGTAATGTTGATGATCCGCCTATTTGGTAGTCAGACTGTTTTCTTATTAAGTACCTTTGTGACATTTTGGGGAGTGCACAGTATACATTCTGGAAGTACATATTCAAAATGTGCTCCCTGCTATGTTTTAAAAGAAAAAAAAAACTGCAAAATGTTTCTTTCACTTCAGGTTTTATGGGTTAAAAAAAAGTAGAAAAATAGCCTTCTAATTATTTCCTGCCATTCCCCAAAGAAAGGTACTGTGATGTTTTATTAAATTCAAACAGTGGGGTTTTGTTTGTTTGTTGTTTCCTGCTGTCAGGCCAGCAATCTGAGCCATGATGTTGGGGGAAGGAGGGGGGTTAAGAAAAGAAAAATATTTCCTGGTATAATCTCTCCTAGTACTAAGAAATGCTTTGCCCCTGGGGTGGCATATGCCACCCGATGGCAGAGCAAGGGGGGTTAGAATCGTGCCTTTTCCTTTTTGTCTGGTGTTGCCCATAACCGCATAATTGTTTTTAACTTAATTGGTTCAGATGCTGCATTGTTTCTGAAGGAGATCAATCTTTCTTCTCTCCATCCCTCTCCTGCTTTCACACCCGATTTGTTAAGCTCCTGTGCTCTAATGCCTAAATGCTTAACAGTTTATCTGCTGATCCCCTTAGCTCCTAGATACTGAAAATAAATTATCTTTATGTTATGGCTGCTATTAATATATTCCTGTTTGTCTTGGCCTCTGAGTTATGGGTAGCTGCCTGCCTTCAACACTGCACCATAACAGTTGTATAACCTCTTCCAAGCACTGCAGCAAACTTGAATTTAAAAATGCCTGTGGAGTGAGAGGGGCTGACTTGAGCATGGACATTTGCAGCAGAAGTTCCCTTCCCTGGAGGTCTCTGTCAGTTGATCTTTCCAGAATGACCATGAGAGACTCAGACTCTCCTGACATGTCTCGCCCGATTATTCATTGACCAAGTTTAATTGCAAGGATCCAGCAAGACGTCAGGATCAAGTTTTATGACAAATGAAGTGGTACTGCCTTGATTGATGTAAAACGCTAATTAATGATCTAGCTTCATAATTTGAGACTATTCAGACAAAACACACAGATTCCGAATTGAACAGCTTGTCTCCCGAGAGGGGTCCGTTGGGCTGGTAACATTTAGCAGTTAGTTAAAAGGAATGTGGAGCTCCTCAGAAAGTCGAGGTTTTGAACATTTTTATATTGGCCTGGGTTATGCCCTTGGAGGGATCCCACTTGCACCTCTTACCTGAAATCTTCAACAACTCTGTACAAGGATACCAATCCAAACAAATATCTTGGAGCAAAGTGATATTTTAATATTCTAAGTTTCCCCACCGAGTTAAAGAATGCCTAAGGATGTGGTATTGAAATGAAGATTTTTAGGTTTTATTTTCCAAAGGATTGCATGAGTTTCTATTCAAATGGCTCTCCAAATGTGTTCCACAGGGTCACAGGGGTTCCAGGAAGGTGTCTCAGGAACTGCTTGGGGCTTGGAGAGAGGTTCTGCGTTCTTCCCCTGCCACATTCATCCAGAACAGCTCCTCACTTTTATCTGCTTTGTATCCTGGCCTTCTAAGGAAGCTTCCTTCTAAGCCTGAGTTCCACTGCTTAAATAATTGGAAACCTTGATCTAGCCCAATTCTGAGTTTCACAGAAGGGGATCCTAAGGGCCAGAGAGATTGTAAAAGCTGCCCATGTCACAGTGGCAATGACCAAGGTGGATCTAAAACCTTGATCTCTTGTCTACCCGTCCCGCGCTCTTTACTTTTCCTAATGACTCTTGGATTCCTCGGTGTAGGCAGGACCAGCGTGGGCCTATCAGCACCAACCTTAGAGCTCAACCAGAGCCTAAAAGAAATTAGATTATGTCTATGGAGAGGCCGGAGAGCGCAGAGGTTAACCATGCAGGCGCTGGATCTGGACTGTCTGGGCTCGCACCTCTTCTCCACCCTTGTTAGCTGTATGACCTCGCGTAAGCTCCTTAACCCGCCTCATGCTCTGCTTCCTCAGCTGTAAAACAGCTGTTGTGGGGATGAAGTCAGTCAGTGGCACGTAAATACTGCCAACAGTGCATGGCAAGGAGTAAATACTCAATAAACGTTAGTTTTTATTTAAAAGTTTATGTCATCGGCTCTTTGAATCCTGGGCTTTCTGTAACTTTCCCTTGATTGCCTTGTAACCTGTCGATCCTATTACATTTGGTGCTGAGGATGACCTTGCTTGTGGGTGTGTGTTCCCTCCCATCGTTAAAGCCATTATCAAACGACCGGGGCGGGAGGAGTGATAGGATCATAGGCCCTTTGGACTGGAAGCTTGTCTTATGTTACAGGTAACCGAGAGCTGAGGCCTCCATGATCAGAAATGACTTGCTTAGTCTATTGGGATTTTCCAAATGGTGACATCTGACACAATCCTGGGAGCCTGCAGTCTACCCTAAAACCACTTATTCTTTGCATCACTGTTTATGTTGCAGTTAGCAAAATTGTTTTTTATGGAGGTAAAATTCACTTAACGTAAAATTAACCAGTTTATAGTGTACCATTCCGTAGCATTACACACATTCACAATGTTGAGCGACTAACACTTCCATCTGGACACCAAGCATTTTCATCGCTCCCAAAGGAAACCCCGTACCCACTGAGCAGTCATTCCCCGTTCCCCCCTCCTCCCAGCCCTTGTCGATCACTAATCCACTTTCTGTCTTTATAGACTTACTTATTCTGGATTTTTCAGATAAATGGAATCGTACATGTAAACTTTTATATCTGGCTATCTTCACTCAGCCTAACGCTTTAAAGTTTCATCCACATTGCAGCATGCATCTGTATTTCACTCCTTTCTATGATTTTTATATTGCATTTTGGTAAAAGGTTCCCGTTCTTCCTTTCATGTCCTAGCATCCCCCTGAAGTGAGTGAACGAAACACAGCTTTTTTCCCTTGCACTCCAAACCTCCGTCATTGATAACACACTGCACTGTGGTCCCTTCTTTACTACCAGCCTGTCACTAGTTTCTTAGGACAGGAGCCCAAGGGCAGAGAAAACTCACCACCTGGTATCCTTTTTAAAAATTATTTGTTTTTATATTTTTAAGATTTTATTTATTTATTTGAGAGAGAGGGAGAGAGTGTGTGTGAGAGCACAAGCCAGGGGAGGGGCAGAAAAACAGGCTCCCGGCTGAGCAGGGAACCAGATGTGGGACTCGATCCCAGGACTCTGGGATCATGACCTGAGCCGAAGGCAGACGCTTAACCAACTGAGCCCCCCAGGCCCTCACCACCTGCTATCCTATTTAGAGTCTATCTGTGAGGCCCCCCTGCCTGATATTTAGACAAGTGCTTGTGCCCAGGAATTTGTGAACTTTGAGGACCAGGCTGGCAGCTCTACCATGAAGAAGGAACAGACTTCAGAGGCTGGACAATTCAGCCCCCGTATAATACTGAAGTTCTGTACGAAACCCACATGGCCGTGGAGAGGCTCCCCCCTCATCAATGCCATCTCTGCCAGCTTGTTGTCCTGGCCTGAAAGAGGAACCAGCTAACATGTGGGCCCACTGGTTCCTGGCAACAATGCCATAATGCGGGTTACCAGGGCAATAAGTCAGTGTCATTTCATGATGTTGAGATGTTCTATTTGTTAACCGGGTAAGTTCCTTGTCTGTAAGGATGAACATCTGAACTCTAGAGGAGAGATTTAAAAAAACAACATCACCATCCTAATCAGGCCCAATAATTCCTATTTAAAGGTTGGATCTAATGCCGAAGAATCTCTGGCATCCTTCCTTGGAATCAATTACAGTCAATTTCATCACATTTTACATCAGTTAAAGGAACATTGTCAAGATAAAATCTTGCCCAACATAGATGTCTTTTGTTTTAATTTCCTTACTCTCATAAACCAAGAGCTTCATAGATTATTTTGCCAAAAACGTATTTTTTGAGCCAGATTTTACGGGTTTGGTCTTTATTTGGGCTGTGGTGAGGAAAATAGCAGCCTCCTTTTTCTGATCCCATGCTAGTTAGCTGTCTTGCTTTGGTCCTTCTCCGTGAATCTCAGGTGTGCCCTGGGGTCTGCCTTCTGTCTGCATGCAGGGGCCTGTGTCCTGTTTCCTTAGGTGCTTGTGAAGTTGTGCCTGTCTTGTTGATGGGATGATTTGTGCTCATCTTTCCAGAGGACAGGCATGGGCCACAGCAGGGCAGAGCTGCCCGGAAGGGGTCAGGGCAGGCAGCCAGAGATCTGATGAGCAGCAGAGCGTAAGCAGGCACAAGGCCATGCTCCACAGGTCTGAAGCCGTGTGCAAGCCAGCCTGTAGGCCCAGGCACCACGAGCATCAACTCCAAGAAGTTGAACTCAGAGTAGCCAAGGCACAAAGGATCAAACATGGACTTTTACACCACAGGTGAGTTAGGGAGCCAGCAAGAGGACCAACAGCAGGTTGGGACACTGCCCATGAGTTTAGGTTCCAAAGCAGAAGTAAACTTTGTCCTGACCTCTTTGAACTTCTCGTTTGTTCCCTGTGATGGGCAAGAACCCACAGGTGTGTGCTTGCTGCTGGAAGGCAAGAGATGGTCCACAGGTGCAACTTATCCCTGATAAGGATGGACAGAGAGGCCTAGACCTTGTCATAGGTCTCCTAACATGATTGTTAACGAGATTTTGCTTGCTGTGACAAAGGGACCTAGAGACCCTGCTGCATAACCTCCCGTGACCATTCCTGCTCCACCCTCCAGGCAGAACCCTCCTCGTCATCAAAATCGGAATATCCAAAGGGTCAGACACCTCTTCACTCTCTTAAGGGTCCAACCTGAATTCTTTCTCATCATTATGATCTCAGTAGGGGGGAACTCAAGAGCTTCTCCATGCTTTCCCTTCCCTGAGCCTTCTGGTGTCCAGATGAGCTTGAGCTGGCTAAATGGTAGGCCAGGTTCCTTAGCACATGGATGGGCAGCTGGTGAATATGGGGTTGAACTCAGTTCTCCAGGCTAACCCATTTGGAAGACAATGCTTTCCTGTCTCCTCTCCTTCCTTGTCCCATGTCTTTGGGCAGGAGAGGATTGAAAAATAAGTTTCTTTTATCTCCACCGTCTTTTCTTTTCTTTTTTAAGATTGTATTTATTTACTTATTTGAGAAAGAGGAGGGCGAGAGAGGGCATGAGCGCTTTAAGGGGCAGAGGGAGAAGCAGACTCCCCGCTGAGCAGAGAGCCTGATGCTCATGGCTCTATCCCGTGACTGTGACTTGGGGATCTTGACCTGAGCTGAAGGCAGATGCTTAACCGACTGAGCCACCCAGGTGCCCCTCCACCCTTATTTTCTATGGAAGCGAAGTTTGAAAATAAGTCTGCTTGAGCCTCTGCCTCTTTTTCTCTCCTGCTTCCCCTTCCTCCAGAGCAAAGGTTCTGAATGCACAACAGAATCAGTGGGGAGACTTACAAATCCCGATGCCCAGGCTGCTCTCCTAACTGATTAAATCAGCACCTCCGGAGTGGGTCCCAGGCACAAGCTGCTTATGCTCTCTCAGGAGCCAGGAATGGTTGGGAACCCAAACCCTAGCAAAACTTCATGGTCTTGGCCAACCCAGGCATCCCTCTGCTTTCCCTTTCTGAACAGAATCAGCAGGATGCCAGGTTTTACTGCAGCATTAGAACTTGGCTTCTAGTCCTAAGTCACCTAGCTCTCAATCCCAACCATCATTGCGCTCTTTCCTCACCTAAGACCTGGGGCTGGTAGCTGTCCAGGCCATGCAGGGTGGTTGTCAGGATTCTCTGAGTTATTGTACATAAAAGGTTTAAAGGAGCATGTCCCATAGAGGTGCTAAATAAGTATTATTATCTTTTATAGAATGATTTGTTTTCATAAAACTTTATTGTTGGACATAAACTTTACCTCTTGGTGGTTTCTCTTTTGTCCTAGTGTCAATTTCCTTACCAAAGACAAAGTCTCCCCCCCCCCCGCTTTCATTCTTTCCTACATCTTTTCTTTTTAAAGATTTATTTCTTTTAGGGGGGAGGGGTGGAGGGAGAAAGAAAATCCTCAAGCAGGACCCCCCCTCCCCCCTCCCCTTTCTCCTCTCTTCCCTCTCCTCTTCCCTGCTGCTGAGCTGGGAGCCCGACACAGGGCTCCATCCCACCACCGTGAGATCACTACCTGAGCTGAAATCAAGAGTCAGATCTTAGCCAACTGAGCCATCTGAACGCCCCTTTTCTCTCCTACATTCTGAAGGTTCCAAAGTGTGTGGAAGTTAATTCTATCTCCGTGGGAAACAAGCTTTAATATCTCCTTGGATTTTCTTATATAGCTGAAAAATTTTTGGTACCATTTGGAATCTAGGTGGCTCAGTGGTTTTCTTTTCTTCTTCTTCATTCCCTTGAAGAGTTCAAGCCCTGCTCAACCCTTCCTGAGAGGCCCTGAGAGTGAACAATGGCAGGTTCAAGGGAGAGAAGGTGCTTGTGTTTAGTCTCACCATGAATATGTAATCGTCGTGTTTGTTTGCTATTTCTTTATCCTGGAGACAAATGGTTTCTCTGTATGTGTGTGTGTGTGTGTGTGTGTGTGTGTGTTTTGTGGGGTAGGAAGGTATAATCCCTAGCTCCCATCTGGACTCCCTCCTTGCTGCAAGGTCTGTGAGTGAGGAGCACTGTGTGCTGGAGTCCTGCTAACTGGAGATGGGGGCATGCTTTGGGGTACCACTCGGGGGGGGGGGGAATTCCTGTGGTCCCGAACACTCAGCTCTCTGTGTGAGCTCTTTCCCAGAGTTAGGTTTCATCTGGGTGTCTCTATCATCATAACTCCCATCAGCCTCAGTGTCACAGACTGTCCCTAACGTGAACACCAACCTGTCACCTTCCACATCTTGGGCCCCCTCCAGGCAGGAGGCTCAAGCTCGTGCTTATCGGCAGCACACATGGAGAATGGACTCTGATGCTCTTGAAAAGGATTTAAAAAACAGACTTAGCATCCTGGTTTTTCTTCTTTTACTAACTAAACCTACCAAATGCATCTTTAAATGTAGTCAAAGTTAGGACAATTGATGTTTCAGAATAACTGACAAGCATGCAGACCTGCTGGAAACAGCAAGGTCATTAGGTGGATGTGTTTGTGGGTGCTCAGATGTGAATTACACCGATCCATTACATTTGTTTGGTGTTCATTGGGGCTGCAATATTTTTATGCAGGAGCCGTGAAAGAAGACACAGTTCAGTGGTGTTTATTAGTGACCTTGTCTTGTCCTCTGAATTATGGACAGGCAGCTCAGCACATCAGGAGGAGGTGTTAACAACTGTGCCATGTTTTCTGCGTATTCTATATCCATGAGATGTTGCTGCCATCTCGGGCTTGGATTTTGAAGTAGAGAAAGTGAATGTGGGTTTTCAAATCAGAAGTATTTATAGAACTAGGTTCTGATTTAACAATAGCTGAAGCCCTTGTGCTGGAAATAAAAATAACACAAATCAGGAAGGAGAGAGAATCTCCCTCTCGATAAAACACCTCCCCCTGCCCCCACCGACAGTGTTTACTTTTGGGGGGTGTCTTCTTTACGACAAATTAAGGGTTGGCCAATCTGACCAAAAGGATTTTAAACTGAAGGTGGGGGTGGTGGAAGAAAACGCCAAGCCAGCCCTACGGCACGGATAGGAGTGTCAGGATGGCAGAGTGGTGTAGCTGACCCCTCCCTGAGGGCATCCCACTGGCCTAGACTGCCTCTAGAGAGGGGGGCATGGGATCCCCGGTCTTTGACTTAGGAGGAATCCTGGGGCATGTGTGGGCAACCCCTCCTACAAGTGGAGCCTCGTCTTTGCGTCCAGCTGGCTCCTCCTCTGACTCCTGACACCGGTGCCCCATTATGCCCCCTTGTGCCCCTGTAGCCTGCTCACGCAAGCCAACGCTGTCTGGGCTGCACATCTGCCCTGGAATTCTGCATGGGGCTCAGGTCCCTGACACCTCTGGAACCCAGAACATGGATCCCCTTTCCCCTCCAAATCCAGGCTAATTTTACCTTAAAAAACACATGAGTCTGACTATACCCTCTTTCCTGGAAAATTGAGCTTGATTCCCATCCCTCTATGCTAAATGTCTCCCGGGATCTTACTGTCCTTGAGGGGTCAGGGGCATTATCTCCAGGGCCTGGAGTGTTACTGTAATTCTAAGGGTGAACATTTTCTAGCAATCTCATGCTAAAACAGATGAGAAAAACAACAACAAAATTACGGGTCCCACCTCCACCCCCATTGTATCATTCCCCTCACCCTCACAGTCAAATCTCCAACAATCATCTCACCACAGAGAGGAGAGCAACACGGCCAAAACGCCCAGGAACTACAGAAGATGTGGTTGCCAGAGAAGTTAAAGGAACCCTCGGCACCATGAGCAGAAGTATAATGTCCGACACGAAGGTGGTGATGGTTTGTGCTGCCCTAGTCATCGCCGGGTGACGGCTCAATCCTGCAGCCTGTTTTGAGAGGAACGTTGTTAGAGAAAGAGATGAGGACAGCAGAGAATGAGAAAGTAGCTTATGTTTTGGCTTAGAGAACAAAAGATTGATGGAAAAGGCAGGAAGATTTTGTATGTTATTTAATATATTATCTATGTTATCTCTCTATATTAATGATCTATATTCTAATATTTATTAATAATGATAGCAATCACATTTGGACTATCTGCTATATCTCAGATCTTTGGAATGTGTTAACTAGTCTCAGTCCTGGGGCACCTGGGTGGCTCAGTCGTTAAGCATCTGCCTTCAGCTCAGGGCGTGATCCTGGCGTCCTGGGATCCAGCCCCACATCAGGCTCCTCTGCTGGGAGTTGCTTCTTCCTCTCCCACTCCCCCTGCTTGTGTTCCCTCTCTCACTGCCTGTCTCTCTCTCTCTGTCAAATAAATAAATAAAATCTTAAAAAAAACAAACAAACTAGTCTCAGTCCTTTCAACAACCCTGTTGGGTACAGATGATAAAACTAGCAAGGTTAAACTCCCACCCTTAGTAAGTAGCAAAGATAAGATTCACGTCCAAGTCCTTCTAGCTCCAAAGGCCTGGTTCCATCTTCCATGGTCTCTCTGGTATGTGGAAGACAGTATGCGTTCTCTGCGTGGTGCCGGAGGCACGTGGAAGACATCAAAGCAACAGAGATTCACTTTGACATTAGGAAGAACTTCCTGAGTCAGAGGTGTCCAGAGGTGACATGGATAACCCAGCTGCCCTGGAGTTTCTGGTTGCTCAGAGGTCTTCAGGCACAGGCTGAGGGGCTGATGCTGAGGGTGGATTAATTAATCCGTGAGGATTATTTAATATTATAAGAAGGAGTTGCCAGATGACCCCTAATGATCCTTCTTATTGTATTTGTCTGTGTAAAGTAAACCCCCCAAACACACAAGCTAAAAGAGAAGGGTGGTGTAATGTCCTGGGCCAATAGCCAATTACTTAGAAATAATTCAAGAACTAATCACACCATTTAGTGTTATTAAAGCTTGTAGTTTCTCATTCATTCATTCACTTACTCAACAAATATTTTTCTGAGTGCCTACTATGTGCCAGGCCCTAGATAGATATATGGTGGTGAATAACCCAGAGTCCCTCTCCTCAAGGAGTCTATAGACCAAAAGTTAGGGAATGTGTAAGCAGGTGATTTTAATTGTATGTGTAAGTATAATTAGGGAATTACAGGATGCTGAGGGATACCAGACGCAACTAAGTGGAAACAACTCAGGAGCCAGCAAGGGGAAGGGTGAAGAAGAGAAAGAGGTCGAGGAAGAGAAAACAGCACATGAAAAAGCCCTAGGGAACCAAGATGCCCTTCAACAGATGACTGAATTAAGAAGCTGTGGTCCATATATACAATGGAATATTACTCAGCTATCAGAAAGAACGAGTTCTCAACATTTGCTGCAACATGGACGGCACTGGAGGAGATAATGCTAAGTGAAATACGTCAAGCAGAGAAAGACGATTATCATATGATTTCTCTCATCTATGGAACATAAGAACTAGGATGATCGGTAGGGGAAGAAAGGGGTAAAGAAAGGGGGGGTAATCAGAAGGGGGAATGAAGCATGAAAGACTACGGACTCTGGGAAACAAACTGAGGGCTTCAGAGGGGAGGGGGGGTGGGGGAATGGGATAGACTGGTGATGGGTAGTAAGGAGGGCACGTATTGCATGGTGCACTGGGTGTTATACACAGCAAATGAATCATCGAACTTTGCACCAGAAACCAGGGATGTACTGTATGGTGACTAACATAATATAATAAAAAAACATTAAAAAAAGAAAGAAAGAAAGAAAAAGAAAAAGCCCTAGGGGCTTGAGAAACTATGGCCTGGATCAGGAACGCCAAGCCCAGTCGTACACTTCAGGTTCGAGCGCCCCCTGCTGGTACAGGTGGATTCCTGCGCCCCTGCAGGCCTGGTCTCCCCTGGCCTTGGCCCATGCGGATGACCTGCTGGAGAGGATGCTCAGGTCTGTTCCAAGACAATGTCCCCTTGCTGCTCCAAAACTTGCACGTTAAAGTCCTGCAAAGGGAATGTTTGCTCTGAAATGTTCACTAGGCCAGAGCCATTCTGATTTTTTCCACAGAAATGGGGGGACCATTCTTTCTTAGGCTTTGTCACTGGGAAACAAAGCAGAGGTGCTTGTGTTCCTGTGTTTCTTGGAGTCCCTTGGTTCTTCTGGCATCAGCTGCAGTTCGTTAGACGCATGACAGGGAGTCGGCAGGGTGGTGTTATAGGGGGCCGGAGGGGAGGAGGGGGAGAACTCAGAAATTAACATCTCTATTTCTTCCAACTCCCTTCTTTTCCCCCAGAAACCCCAGCACAGATCTCTGCCATGCAGACACCTTCCCACCTCATGCAGACAGGGCGCTGTGGGCCTGCTACCCTCTCAATGACTTGGACACATCTGAATCCCAGTGGGGGGCACAGCCCAGATTCAACCTGGGGTCCCCATGATGGGTGCCTCTATATCCAGGTGTGATTATAGAACCCCAAAATGTGACAGGTGAGGGGATCATCTCATTATTTTCCTACCTCCAAGGCAGGACTGTACTTAAACTATCTCAGACAGATGGTTAACTGTCCTATTTTAAAAGATCTCCAGGGAGGACGATTTCACAATTCCCCGTGGCTGCCTGTTCTAGTATTTAATCATCTTCATTACCAGCGAGTTCTTCTTTATGCTGCATCTAAATCTCTTTGGTTGTGATTTAAGTCTTGTTCCTTGAGGGTAGATGCTGTGGATCTTCTGCTTTAGGGGAGGGGAGGATTCTGGTCCTAATTTTGCAGCCTTGGGATTCATCCATTCTATTTTAGCACCCTTCTTTGGGGTTTATTTATTTTTTATTCATAAACATGAGGGTTGAGTTAGGGCTGATTCCCAAGGAGTCTTCTATCTCTAAAAGCTGTGACATCTCAAACTAAAAGTGCTGTACAGGTATCCCATGTGATTCAATACTCTGCGGAAAAAATAATGCTTTGTTGCATGAAAAGCTTGTAGCTGAAATTGGAAATGATGCCACATTGAGTCCAGAGAGCCATCTTTCCGTTAGTGACATAGAGTGGGACTGTAGGAAGGAATGTACAATGGAGGGGCTGCCGCCTCTCAAAGTTGGACCGTTCAGGGTCACTGCAGGGTAAGGACCCCGGTCATCCATAGTCATATTTTGTGGGTGCTGTGCCAGCCTCTTGCCCCTGACAGCTGAGGACGTGAACACCCAGAGGAGGGCAGTTGTCTAGTAGGGCTAGATTTTCACCCTGCCCACCCTTTCCTAGCTTTAAAAAGTCAATGCTTTAGGAAGGATAATACCTTAAGTCATTATTGTTAGCTCTTTACTGACCTGAGAAAGGAGCTGCTGCAGACTCGCTGTTTGGTGTAGAGAGGCGATGGTTAGTATGGGAGGATTCAGGATGCCTGAGGATGGAGGTTTGCCAAGAACAAAGACAAAGGCTCCCACACACAAAGCAGGAGGATGCTGAAGACAAAGTTTACTTATTTCTCATTTTTTTTTCAAAACGTTCTTGTCTGCTATCTTTGGTATGCATGTCCAGAGGACAGCTTGCTTAAGGCTGGTACTAGTTAGCTCACTTAAGGGAGGAGTTGTCAGGCGCAGTTTATCCGAGGCCAAGTTCCACCAGCTAAGCTCGCTGAGCTTCCGGCCTTATCCGTCCACATCGTCCTCAACTTATGATGGGGCTGTGTCCTGATAAATCAATTGTAAGGTGAAAATACCGTAAGTCGAAAATGCATTTAATACACTTAACCTCCGGAACATCATAGCTAAGCCTAGCCTACTTTAAACTTGCTCAGAACACTGACATTAGCCTACGGTTAGGCAAAGTTGTCTAATACAAAGCCCATTTTATAATGAAGTGTTGAATATCTCATGTAATGTATTGAAAACGGCACTGAAAGTGAAAACCAGGGTGGTTGTAAGGGTACCAGTGGTTTACCCTGTGATCATGGGGCTGACGGGGAGCCGAGGCTCACTGCGGCTTCCCGGCATCATGAGAGAGAGGATCATATCGCATATTACTAGCCCAGGAAAAGATCCAAAATTCAAAACTCAGAATCCAAAATTTGAAGTACAGTTTCTACTGAATGCATATCGCTTTTGCACCTTCCTAAAGTCAAAAAATCTTAAGCTGAACCATCTCAAGCTGGGGACTGTCAGTCCATCGGAGTGAATGCAGCTTCGGTCATGACAGGATCACATCATGAGACAGATTAACCTTCCATTCAGTTGTATACTCTTACCTCCTCAAGCTCTTTAAAAGGATGCAGAAATAAAGAATTCGTTGTTGGCTAGGCATGTGAGGAATTTTAATCTTCTGCAAATGTAAATATGAGATTGTAGAATTTCTCCTTTATTACTGGTATCATCAAACACAGCACTGGACTCACTGTGTGCTGACAGCCGTTCTTGTATTAGTATTTCAGAGTTAGCTGGGAGTTAAAGGTATCAAAGACCCAACTCAGTCTTGAAATTGTTTGTTAAAAGCCGCAGGGTACTTAGACAGCTACGTACTACATGATTCCAACTATATAACATCCGGAAAAGGCAAAATTATAGAGACAGTAAAAAGATCAGTGATTGGGGTGGGGAAGAGATGAACAGGCGAGCATAAATTTTTAGGGCTGTGGAAATACTCTGTATGATATTATAATGATGGATATAGTCATTATACGTTTGTCTGAACCCACTGAATGTACAATACTGAGAATGACCTCTTAGGTAAACTACGGAGTTGGGGTAATTATGCTGTGTCAATATAGGCTCATCCTTGGTAAAAAATATACCACTCTGGTGAAGGATGTTGGTAATGGGGGAAATAGTGCATGAGTGAGGGGGATGGTATATGGGGAAAAAAAGTCTCTGTTCCTTCCTCCTAATTTTACAGTAAACCTAAAACTGCTCTAAAAAAACAAAACAAAGTAAAACAAAACACAATAACAACAAACAAAGTCATCGGGCACAAAAAAAATTGCCTTGGGCCTCTGCAGGGGAGAAAAAGGGCAGGATGGGCCTACCTGGATTTGAGGCTCCTGAGGTGGGGTGTGTGCAGATTAAGTGGGGGTGTATTGCAGAGTGAGTTCCTACTGTTGTACAGAAAGGTCACGGAAGAATTTAAATTAGCTCAAGATGCTAAGCATTCCCACCTGATGAATAGCACAGAGTTTTGAAAATACCTGAGCCTTCTATATAGCGTTCCATTTCTCAAAGCTCGGGGACTGGCAGCATCAGCCTCCCCTAGGAGCTTGTAAGAGAAATGCAGAGTCTCAGGCTCCACCCCAGATCTATGGAATCAGTCTGTATTTTAACAAGATCCCCGGCTGATTCCTAGGTATATTAAAATTTGAGGAGCACTGGAAAACAGGGTCCTTCTAGGTGGATTCTCAGCACATTGATCCTAGGCAAAGTTGTGATAAGCACTTCTTTGGGTTCGCTAGTCTACTTTTTGATAGTCTTTTCTCTCATTCAGGCTTCCTTCTCCCTCTATTCCCTTCCACTTTCATCCCCTCCTTCCTGGACCACCCCCAAGAAAAACCCAGACAGAGAGACAAATAAACACAGAGACTGTATACTCAGTATGACACAAGCCCCTCACATACAGGACAAAAGAGACATGAAAAGATAATTCATATTAAATTATTAGCGACTTGGAAACTTGAAGAGTTCTTTTTTTTTCTTTTTAAGATTTATTTATTTATTTTAGGGGGGAGGGGCAGAGGGAGAGGGAGAGAGAGAAAACAATCAGACTCCCCACTGAGTGCAGAGCCTGACACGGAGCTCCATCTCATGACCCTGAGATCATGACCTGAGCCAAAATCAAGAGTCCATCACTTAACTGACTGAGCCACCCCGGCACCTGGAAGAGTTCTTTTTCATTGGGATACTGTACTCTAAAATAGGATACTTGGGGCACCTGGGTAGCTCAGTTAGTTAAGCATCCAACTCTTAATTTCAGCTCAGGTCATGATCTCAGGGTTGTGAGATCCAGCCCACCTTGGGCTCCTGCTGGGTGCAGAGCCTGCTTAAGATTCTCTCTCTCTCTCTCTTTCCCTCTCCCTCTGCCCCCCACTCCACACATGTGTGTACGTGCTTTCTCTTTCTCTCTCTCAAAAATAATTAAAATAAATTAGGGTATTTAACAAATCACTATTTAACCTGAAGAATGTATTTCTGTTTGTAGAAATTGAGTCACTGTGGCACTCAGATGGAGCCTACAGATATCTGGGGGATAGGGTGACTTTCTTTTCTTTCTTTTTTTTTTTTTTTAAAGATTTTATTTATTTATTCGGCAGAGTTTGAGACAGCCAGCGAGAGAGGGAACACAGGCAGGGGGAGTGGGAGAGGAAGAAGCAGGCTCACAGCGGAGGAGCCTAATGTGGGGCTCGATCCCATAACGCTGGGATCACGGCCTGAGCCGAAGGCAGACGCCCAACTGCTCTGCCACCCAGGTGCCCCCCCCCCTTTTTTAAAGATTTTATAGGGTGACTTTCTTAATCACTCACTTGACACTTTGTGGGCAGCCACTTAACTACATAACAGACTGACCCTTACTGAAAGGGTGACCCCTAAGGCTTCTCAGACTGGTAAGTCCTCATTACTGCTCACAGACATGAAGTTCTGCATCTCAGATACTTCATTCTCATCTGCATTATTTTGATGTACTTGGCCACTTAAGATACAAAGTCCAGGCATAAAAATAAGCAATGGGTGTTAGGAGGGTTTTGATAAGCCAAAGAAACATAGGAGAATTCTTAGGGAGCCTGGCTGGCTTAGTCGGTAGAGCATGCAATTCTCGATCTTGGGGTTGTAAGCTCGAGCTCCACTATGGGCCTAGACCTTACTTTAAAAAATGTTAAAAGAAAAAAGAAGAGCATTGTTGAGCTACAATCCCTGGAGCTAGCTGGACCCAAGCTTTACAGGGTGCTTGTGGTTTGCCAGGCAGCTTTAACATGTGATGACTGCTAACATGTTTTTGTGTCCATTTTCTTTCCAGTTACTGTAGGAACAGATCTGACTTGCACGATATTCTCCCTTTTTATTGCTTGGTCTGATTTTTCTCTCACTTAAGTCACATCCTGGAGATGCAATCCAACATCACAGCAACTCTCGACTGTCCTGGGCCCAAATGGTTTCAGAGGTGAAATCCCTAAACATGAATTTTATTGATAAGTGCTGGTAAAAGACAGATGTTGGGGAAAGGAAATGGTTAAGTTCAGGTGTTACAGATGGAACATTGGCAAATGCAAGGATTGCAAATGTTATGTAAGTAAACACAGCTTTTATAGGTAGGAAACTGCAAAAGACAGATGCTGCCAGTGATAGTCTCTGGGGTCAACAGTCAGCCCCTTGCATGTAACAGGGGCCTCATACTTGAAAAATAAGAGCCAAAACTTGCACACAGAGTCCCAGATCCCTAGAAGAGGGTCTTTTTAGCTAGGTAGCCCATTAAACAATAATGAGAGGACAAGTGAAGCAATTTCTCTTTAAACTAATCTCTGTGGGTAACCTACTGGGGAGCTTTGTCAGGAACATTAGCTACCAGCTCAAGGCCAGCCTTTCATGTAGATACTTTTGTGAAATGATTGAGGGAAGTAGGGCAGGTCTCCTGGTCCCAAAATATCTCCTCTACCAACCTGCAACATGCCTGAAATTGCACCATTAGCAATATATTAGATGAACTCCCTACCACATCCAGAGATTGATAGAACAATCATTTATTCATTCATCAAATGTTTCTTAAGTACTTACTATGAGCCAAACACTATTCTTGGGAATGGAAATTTAAAGGCAAGTAGAACATGGCTCTTGCCCTTGAGATGCTCAAAGTCTAGTCAAAGGGACAGGAGGTAAACAAATAACTCAAATAAACAAATAGTAATTAGCAATACAACTGGTTCTTGGATAAAGATAACTCAAGGTTCTATGGGGAACAGAGGAAGAGGAGTCTCACCCACCTGAACAGGTCTGGGGAGGCTTTAGGACATGACTCTTGAGTCGAGTCTTATAGAATGTAAAGGATGTTAGACAGATGCCAAGGATGGGGGATGGCAACTTGGATGTGGGAAAGAAGGTATAGGGAATGATTTTGGACCATGAGGCGTTAGGCCTTATAATCAAGAGGGAGCATCCCTGGATCTGGGTAGGGGAGTATAGACCTTGGGTTCCCATGGAACATCATGTAGGTCTTGGATGCCCAAGTGTGTTCAGAGAGTGCTTCTGGAGATGGGGGAGGAGGATGTGGCAGGATTTATGCCCAGAGATGGAGAATGGTAGAGACCAATTTGTCTACTTGGTCACTTTGTTGAAGGCATGATAGCCCCAGATTTCTCTTTCAAGTCATCCCCTCTTCATTCAACTTTTTGCCGTCCACATGCCGCTTTCCAATCCAGTGAAGTCTCACCGCATGACTTCATCAATGAGAGGGTTAACCAGCAGATTTTTTTTTTCTTTGAGGTTTGACGCTTAAACTCCATCTTTTTTTTTTTTAACATTTATAATTTGGGCATTTAAAAAACTATTGAATATGGCTTAAATGAGCTCTTTGTGTAATGGGAAATGTTTTAAGCTCTATGCTTACCAAACTTCTGTAGCATTGATCAATCCCAGGAAATGGAGCTTGCTCTGCCATCTGCACAGCAATCCATCTTGATGGGACCTTCGCTAAATGCATGAACTTGACAGCAAATAATTTAGTTAATCTAACTACTCCCTTCACAGGATTTGCTTTCAAGAGTTTTAAGGGAAATTTTCAAGCAGAAAAATGGTTACTGGGATAAAACCATTGAAATTTAATTTGCCTTTCATGAGAAATTTGGCAGAATTTGGTTGTTAACGTCCAAGTGTGGGCTGCGTAGTGCGGAGACGCCGAATACTCTTGACTTCTGCTTCTGAAGAATTGATTTCAAGTATCTTCTCTGCACATAGGCAATGAACTCTTACATAAGAGGTGGTGGCCAACTGTTTCCTTTTTCCAAAAAAAGGGTTAAAAGACAAAAAGAAAGGACTGGAATTGTGCTTAATGATACTTAGTTTGAACTGGAAGTGATTACTGGGTGCTACCACAGATCATCAAAAATGATTCAAAATTCCATCTTCCTGGGGTGCCTGGGTGGCTCAGTCAGTTGAGTGTCTGACTCTTGATCTCACCTCAGGGCTTGATCTCAGGCTCTCGAGTTCAAGTCCTGTGTTGGGCTCCACACTGGACGTGGAGCCTACGTAAAACAAATAAATAAAATAAAATTATTCCATTTTTCTGGTAATAAACACCCCGTTCTTTTTCTACTTTTACTCACCACCCACTTTCATATTGATGTTTTATTTTATACTGAAAATCCTCTCCTCGGGGATTTCCCAGTTTGTGGTTGAGGGAACTTATACTCAAAGAATATAAGATAGTTGGCTAAAGTTACACAGCCAGGTAGGAATAGATACAAGCTTTGAACTCAGAGTTCATTCTAATACCTAGCCCTTTTGGCTCCTAGACTGTAAATGAAAATATGGCAGATTCAGATCTGTTCAATAAATCCTGACTGAAGGCCAGAACTGAGAGAATTTCTTCTGAGGCTGAGAAAATCCAATCTCGAGTTGTTGAAAGAGTAGACACAGGCGGTGGGTCTGCTCTGTTGGACCTTTATGGATTAAAAACATACTTGAAAATTGAACAATTCTGTCATGGAATAAAATACAAATAATCCGGGGTCAAAAAGGCTCCTTGAGAGTGTTTCAATTGCCATATTCCAAAGGCTGTTCTCTGTACTCTCTGGGATAACAAAAGACGTGACCACATGACACTTAGCACTTATTTCTCTAAGTATCTCAAGATTAAAAACTTTGAGAAGGGAGGCAAATTGCTCAAGATCATGTTGGGGAGAGATGACAGAGAATGAGAAACCAGAGATGTTAATTTGTTTCACAAACATGTGCTTACACACCATGCGCCTGGTGTTGGTAACCTGCCTTCCTTCTGAAGAGCAGCGCAGGCCAGTGCTCAGAGGCAGGGCCAGCCCTTCAACTGGCCGCCTCGCTTGGGCCTGCCGGGGTCTCAGCCAGCACTGAACGAAGGAGTCCATACTCTGTTCTGCTTGCTTATCCCCCAAAAAGCGTTTTGAAAAAGTATGTGCCTCATTATACATTTTCAAGTTCATATCCAAAAATTTTCATGATAAGTTTAAATGGTTGTAAATGATGCAATTTCTGGTGCTTTGTAGATCTTGACAGTTTAAAATAAAATAAAATTGTTGCATCCCTCTTTAAAAAGTTTCCAATGAAATATAAACACCATTGCTATTTGAAACCTTCTATTATCCATTCAAAAATATTACATAAAAGCTTTTTTTAAACAAAGATTTTGCATCATTTCTTTTTCACCTTAGAAACATATTTCCATTCCGTTTCCTCCATAAAAGTTTACCCTGACGCAATATATTTTTTATACTGAAAAGTCTTTCATTGATTACACAATTATAGTACTCTGCAACAAAAAGAGGTATATAAATTTAAATTTAAATTAAAAAATTTTTCCTGAGACTGTAAGTCTTGGTGCTATAAGTTTCTTCTGGGTTGAATTTTCATCACAAATATTAATATACAAGTGAGCAAACCAATGTAAGTACATCATGAGCTTTTTTAAAAAAATTCAAGTGTAATTAACATACAGTGTTATGTTAGTTTCAGGTGCATGATACAGTGATTCAACAATTCTATACATTTCTCAGTGCTCATCAAGATAAATGTACTCTCTATTTCCTTTATCTATTCCACCCATCCCCCCACCCACCTCCCCTCTGGCAACTACCAGTTGGTTCTCTATATTTAAGAGTCTGTTTTTTACTAGTCTCTTTTTTTCTTTGTTCCTTTGTTTTGTTTTTTAAATTCCACATATGAGTGAAACAATATGGTGTTTTTCTTCCTCTGACTGACTCATTGCACTTAGCATTATATCCTCTAGCTCCATCCACACTGTTGCAAATGGCAAGATTTCATTCTTCTAATGGCTGAGTAATATTCCATCGTGCATATATATCACATCTTCTTTATCCAGTCATCTATGGATAGACACTTGGGCTGCTTCCATATCTTGCCTACTGTGAACGCTGCTGCAATAAACATGGGGGGGGATATATCTTTTTGAATTAGGGTTTTTGTTTTCTTTGGGTAAATACCCAGTAGTGGAATTACTGGATCACATGGTAGTTCTATTTTTAACTTTTTGAGGAGACGACAAAAGCCTCCATGGTGGCTGCACCAATTTGCATTCCCACTGACAGTACAAGAGGGTTCCTTTTTCTCTACATCCTCACCAATAATTTTTTATTGTGTTTTTTTATTTTAGACATTCTGATGCATGTAAAATGATATCTTACTGTGGTTTTAATTTGCACTTCTCTGATGATGAATGATGTTGAGCATCTTTTCATGTGTCTGTTGGGCATCTATATGTCTTCTTTGGAAAAATTTCTATTCAGGTCCTCTGCCCATTTTTAATTGGATTATGTGTTTCTTTGGTATTTAGTTGTATAAGTTCTTTATAAATTTTGGCTATTAACTCTTAAATGAAGTAAAGATGAATAAAGTAATGATTAATATAAAAATTAAATATTATCCCAAATATAGCTCTTACAAAGATGGATGGTATGTTGTCTGATTAAAGGAGGTTTTCTGGACACCGGTATTTCAAATATCTCCTTTGGTGCCCTGGTGGTACTCACATCTCAGGGAAATGGAACATGGAAGGAGTGTGTATGTGTGTGTGTGTGTGTGTGTGTGTGTGTGTGCGTGAGAAGGTGTGCCCTTCTTCTGTGGTGTGGGAAAAGGATGCCTGTGAAAGGTCAAGGAAAGTGGCAGGCAGTCTCCAGCCTCTGCCCCACACTCTCCTCCAACCAGTGTTAAGATTGAGTGTATATGAAAGTTGGGAATCTGGAAACTGATTCCATTAAAACGATCCATGTACCACAAAGGTAATCCATACATCAGTTTGAAGATGCCATCAACTATTCCAAACACTTTTCAAACCTGCTTGGGAAATTGCTAGCATGTTCTTGATTCATCTAGACAAGAGTAGTTTGCATAAACTATTCAATATAAATGCAGGCATAAATCTACCTTTACTTTCAGCAGATTTTAAGAGAGAAATGTGTTTTGGGGGTATTTCATCTACAGAATCAGTTGAAATGGATACTGTCATTGATTTATCTAGAACAAATAAAAACTATTATATGCTACATAAATTATAAATGATCTCGATATTACTCCATCACAAGATCATTATGGTTACAAGCTACCCTCATATGAATTAGAATCATTGACTGATTTTATGCTGATTGGAACGGAAACCAACTCAACTAATCAGAACTTGGCAAAACCCTAACACACATGGGTCACACACACACACACCACAGAGATGTTGATTTATACTAGTCTGTTAGTCAGGACAGGCAATGTCATATGTTGAGGATGACTTCCAAATTTGGGGGGCTTAATACAATAAAGGTCTATTTCTTGCTTATATTACATGTCCAGAGGGGGTTTGTGTGAGAGGTTCTGCTACACAAAGTCACTCAGGTATCTTGGCTGATGGATGCTTCTCCATCTTGTAGCTGTACCATCTGGATTATGTGGCAGAAGAGAGAAACAGGAACGTCACAATGGGCCTTTCATCACCTTAACCTTGAAGTGACACATGTCATTTCTACTTACATTCATTGGTCAGAACTAGTCCAATAGTGTGTCCAAATACAGAGTAGTTGAGAAGTACACTCTTCCATATGTGCACAGAAGGGGAGGAAAACAGAGTATTATTGGAATTAAACCATAGCAGAAGTTGATATAGGTGTCACTTCATAAGCAGCATTAGTCATCTTGGAAAAAAATGATTACCAAGGGTTGGTGATAAATAGTAAAACAATACAGTTGTATTCATTGCAAAAAGAGTGATTATAGAAACAGGACTGAACATGAGAAGAACAGAAAATTTGAATCTGATATAGAGAAAGGCAAAATTGGCAAACTGTGAAAGAATGAAACTTGTCTTCAAATATGACTTTGACCTAAGACCTGTCTAGAAGGGAAAGTTAGTTCTTCGGGGTCTTACAAAGAGATGGTTGTGAGTGTCCACACTTGAAAACTCTGCCACATTCTTGGTTCTACCTGGCTCTACCTGGTTGTTGAATGGAAGTCATTTGACAAGTTCATGATAATCACTACTAAGAAGATATCCTTTTTGTGGGCCATGAAAGTCCTTCAACTTCACTTTGTCTAAGTTGTTACCTAGATGTGTTATGGGGCATTGACCCCGCTGTAGTGGCGGTATGGTTCAGCTATAACTTCTCCATCTCCTGGGACTGGGAAAATCACTTTTCTGCAATTTGGAAGATAAGAGTGACTAAGCCAGATCTACTATCAAGTATAATTAGTTACAGGAAAGTTGGGTTTACTTTTTGAGAATGTAAATATTTGGAATATTCCTAACTGTATAGCTTATACTAGTATTCTTTTAGATTTAGTTCAGGGATGGGACTGCCACGGGTTGACCCACGTGTATACCTATAAAAGATCCCTAGAATCTATAGTTACAATAGAGGGCCATCTTCAAAAAAAGAGGTCTTAGGGAACAAATATCCTTTTTTTTTTTTTTGGTGTTATAATAAGGTACCTTTCCCCTAAATGTCAGGAAAAGGGTTACTTGACCTATTTTCAGGTCAAGAACCAAAAATTTTCAAGGCTTTGAGAACTCTAGTCTAACATGATTTCTGATCTTGTAGGGAAGCAAGGTGGAAATTAATGCCATGGAATTACAAGAGGGATAGATGAAAAGTGAAAAATAGAACCACCCTATGATCCAGAAATTGCACTACTAGGTATTTATCCCAAAACCACAAAACCATTAATTCAAAGGGACACACACACACACACACACACACACACACACACATATATATGTGCACCCCTATGTTTATAGCAGCATAATTTACAATAGCCAAGATATGGAAGCAGCCCAAATGTCCACTGATTGATGAATGGATAAAGAAGATGTGGTATTTATATATTTAATGGAATATTATTCAGCCATAAAAAGATGAAATCTTGTCATTTGTGGAGACATGGATGGAACTACAGAATATTAAGCTAAGCAAAGTAAGTCAGAAAAGACAAATACCATATGATTTTACTCATATGTGGCATTTAAGAAGCAAAACAAATGAGCAAAGGGAAAAAAGACAGAGAGACAAAACAAGAAACAGACTCTTAACTACAGAGAACAAACTGATGGTTACTACAGGAGAGGTGGGCAGGAGGATGGGTGAAGTAGGTGATGGGGATTAAGGAGTGCACCAGGTGATTATGGAAGTGTTGAAAGACTATATTGTACACCTGAAACTACTATTACACTGTATGTTAACTAATTGGAATTAAAATTAAAACAAGATTAAATTTCAAAAAATTAAAGAAGAAAAGAAAAGCATTTTCTATCTAGCATCAGGGAATACTTTTGGAATTGGCCTGAAGCAGTTAAGAAGGGAAAGAGGTAGGGAGGCTGGGTAGCAGAATGAGCTGCGGGGTTTAAAGTCAGGTTGACTCCTACCCAGTTGAGTTGGTGTGGCCAAGTTACTTCTCCAATGTCTTTAATATAAAAACTGGGGATAACGTTTAACCCACAGAGTTGTTGTAAGTGTGAGGTTGAATACTGAGGGAAAACAGTGCCTTCTGTAGTCCAGCAAATGCGCTGGATTTATTTGCCACTCATTTGAATCTTTGCATATGCCCATAATTTTCATTTTATAAATGAAGAACTGAGTGGGGGTGGGGGGAGTGAGAGGTTGCCCAAGTTTCAGTAACTAGTAAATGTTGTACTTGAGATTGAAATGAGAATGGGTGCAGGGACTTAATGTAAGTTAAGGTAGTATGTGAGTTGAATGATGGCCCCTCAAAATATATGTCCACATCCTAATCCCCAGAACCTGTGAATGTTACCTTATTTGGAAAAATGGTCTTTGTTGATGTAATTACCTGAAGGATCTTGAGATGAAGACATCATTCTGGATTATCCAGTGAGTCAATGACAAATGTCCTCCTACCTGTGAGGCAGAGGAAGATTTGCAACCAGAAGAGGGGGAACCAATGTGACCACAGAGACAGAGATTGGAGTGATGTGGTCACAAGTCAGGGAATGCCAAGAACCACCAGAAGCTGGAAGAAGCAGAGTGGACGGTCCCTTGGAGACCCTGAAGGGAGCATGACCCCGCTGGATTTTGTTGACTTCTAGCCTTCAAATCTGAGAGAATAAATTTCTCTTGTTTCAAACCATCCATCTAGTGGTAATTTTTTATGGCAGCCCTAGGACATTAATACATGTGGGGAAGGCTTCCACCCTGTGATGGCCCTTGAGGTCCACCTCAGATGTGGACACAATATTGGACTGGTTCTGAGACTTGACTCAGGGGGTTCCTTCTGAGGGTCAGCAGGTCATCCATATGAAACTAACTTCCTCAGGGCCCTGATAAATAATTAAGAAAATTAATGACTAAACTTTTCTTTTGGCATCAGCTTTTCATTGCAAAGAGCCATAAGAGAGGAGGCCACTTGGCCCCATTTTGCAGATGGGGCAAACAGGGGCAACAGTCTGCTGATGTGACTTTCCAAGGCAGAAAGAGAGTGCCATAATTTGAACTCACACATGGTGTATGAATTCTCTGCCATGGACAGCTAGTCCTCAGGATCAGGCCATCAACCATCTTGCTGCTTTCTGCCTTTGGGGGCTAAGTATTGTTGAAAGTCACAAGGGTGGGTATGTAACCACAATGTTATCCCTGCTATATGAAGCCACTGTAGGATGAGGATTGAATTTCCCCCATACTCCACACACTCTGGCCTCCTCTTGGGATTGAAATTGGGGCTGAGTTGCCAGAGAGCTCTCCTTAAATGCAATATATAAAGACAAGCCGGCGGGTTAGCAGGGATCTGTTTTGTCCTGTGGCTTCTAGACAAGTAGACGAGGAGGAGGGATTTCAATGTGATATAGGGAAGAACTCTGCCCATAGAAGTTCTTCAATATTGACATGGGTTGTGAAGGCAGCAGGGTTATTATGGGTCTCTCAGAAGGAAGGAAGGTGTGACTCTATACCCTCTTCAGCTCTGCTCTCTGAATTGTGAATGGGGAGAGTTTTCCTGAAGCCTTCCACTCCCGTGCATTTTAGTTCCAGTACCTGAGTTGTCTTGTAGTAGAATGGACTGTACACAGCCTCAAGATTTGCATGGACTTGGGTTCAAGTCTCAGTTTTACCACGTACTGACCAAGCAATCTTGGGCAAGAAAGTTAATCTCTTAGCTATTGTTTTATATTTTTAAATGGGGGTGGTTAAATCTCTTTGGCAGTGCTGTGGTAAAGTCACATATTGGATACTTGGCAGGTCTTTCTTATGGGGATGAAGGATGATAACAGCAAACATTAAATGAGCACATTGCACACCCCTTACTGGATTATTAATACTCTCAAGCACCCTAGGTACCACTGTTGATGTAATTACCTGAAGGATCTTGAGATGAAGACATCATCCTGGATTATCCAGTGAGTCAATGACAAATGTCCTCCTACCTGTGAGGCAGAGGTACCATTGTTAGTTCTGTTTTGTAGAAACTGGGCATTAGGAGGTAAACCAGGTGTCCATATTCCCACAGCTATTGCAGGGAGAGCCTGGTTCTGCTTGGCTGGTCTCCAAAGACCAGGCACTTAACTGTGGTTAAGGTGCCTGCCACAGTGCCTGCCACTCACTAAGTCTGATTAAGTGATGGTAATTAGTATGAATTCAGCAATATATATCAAAAGCACCTATGTGCCAGGCACTATCTATTATTTGCTCATGAAAACATCCAGGCAAATGACCTGGGAAATGCCAGGACGCATCAGTTAGGTTTGATTGAGGAAGAAGTACCCCCATGAGTGACGGGGGCAAGGGATTGGTCATAGGACTGAGACCTTACCCAGTGATGGCTCTGAAGTCGCTGTAGATCAGCAGGGCCAGAAGTCTGGAAGAAAAGCCAGGTGTGGGGTGGGAGAGAGTGAGGCCAAGATAAAAACCCCAAAGACAAGTGCAACTTTTATTTTTATTTTTCTCTCACCATTTCCATCCTTGACTTTGAACCCAAAAGCTGGTACCTTTTACCGTGGACCCAGACGTAGCCTTGCTCCAGGCACAGAATAGCTGAAGGGGAAGATCTGGCAGGAGCTGGGGAAGCTGTGGGCCTACACCAGCAGGGAAAGTGCCCAGATGGGTCACAAGGTGCTGCAAGTTTGAAGCAGCCGTCACAGCCGTGCGCTGACCTTGACGGCGTGAGAGCTGCTGCTTCACTTCTACCTTCCGAATGCTCCACAAGTGTCTGGTGTGGGCAATCCTGAGCTGGAACCCACAGGGAAGGTAATTCTGGGAAATATAGTTCCACCTTCGTCAAATTGGCCCAATACAAAGCCACTGAGCTGATGTTCCAGTGGTCTCGGTGCACTGCTGTCCACGGACCTGTCAAGGGAAAGAGGGTAAACTTTGGAAGGCACATTGAAGCCGAGCCTTCTGTCTCACCTCTTCCCTGCCAACCTGGCTTTCAAAGCCTTGGGTCGACAGAAAAAAAGAGAAATTTACCTGTGATCCTACCTCCCAAAGGAAGTTCTGTCAGTATTTTGCTGTGAACCCTATGTCGTTTTTTTCCTAGTTCAAATACACACTTGTCTTTTAAAAGAAAAATGGAATCATAGCATCCATGATATTTTGTAACCTGTTTTTCTTTTAGTGTAAATAGTCTTTTTCCATGTCACTAGCATTCTTCCTTAATATTATTCACATTTGTGTAAGGATTTCATGGCATGAATGTTCCTAGTTTAGCTATAAAGTGGCTAATAGCATAGACTCTGAAGACAGACTGCTGGGGTTCAAATCCCAAGTCCTGCAACCTTTATTAGCCATGAAAACGGGCAAGTGAGTTAGCCCTCTGTGCTCTTAGTCTCCTCACCTGTAAAATGGGGCTAATAGGACTTCCCTCATAGGGTTGCTCTGAAGAACAGATGACTTTTTATATGTGGATAACCTCTCAATGATATTATTTAACCAACCTTTTAAATGGAATATTTAGATTGTTTCCAAGCTTTTCACTTTTACACATACACCGCAATGAACAAATTTAGTGCACTCTAAATTTCTTCAAAAGAAATATTTGTGGTCACATTAGGGAATCTTTTCCAGAGTGAATCAACACACTCAATGTACATTGAGTGTCCATATACACAAAGCATTATGCTATACACAAAGAAAAATGACACAGTTCTCCCCCTTAAGACATTTAAAAGGTAGTGGGGGTTAGAGCAAGGCACATTCATATACAAATATAATACTATGTGGAAACACACCAGCCCATAGACAGAGTGGCACAAATGAAGAACTCTGGGAAAGGAGAGCACCTTTTGCTGGAGAATCAGATCATGCAATCAAAGAGAAAGAAAGACTTCATCCGCTGCTCCCACCACCTCCCAAATCCCCAAATCAGAATTCAGAATGTTTTCTGTTTGCCATGTTGAGAATTTGTTGCCTCGAAAAAGAGCACCAAGGGCTATATTCCAAAGTTAGAAGCTGAGATATGGGTGTACAATGCAAGACCAAATATTTAGGAAATACCTTTTTCTGGAAAGGAAAGAACACATTTCACAGCTGAAAAGAGAAGTGAAAAATGAAACTAAAGAAGCATGAAGGTAATATTTACTTGCTAGATTTATACAGTGCCTACCTTTAGAAAAGCCTGGCTATAAATCCAGCATGCGCCCCCCTCCCCCCAACACACTGTTCTTTTATCTGAATTCTCTGAAGCATGTTTTATGGTCATTTTACTGTTATTTTATTTTTAAAGATTTTATTTATTTATTTGAAAGAGAGAGAGAGAGAGAGCCAGCGAGAGAGGGAACACAAGCAGGGGGAGTGGGAGAGGAAGAAGCAGGCTCCCAGTGGAGGAGCGTGATGTGGGGCTTGATCCCAGAATGCCGGGATCATGCCCTCAGCCGAAGGCAGATGCTTAATGACTGAGCCACCCAGGCACCCCCTGTCATTTTAAACTCTTCATCCTTCTACCCACCCCAGATCACCCTAAAGCATCCCCTCTACAAGTGGATGTTTGGAGTCAGACACTCCTGGGCTAAACCCAGGCTCCACAGTTTTCCTGGTGGGTGACCCTAAACATATAACTTAAGCCTCTTAAGTCTCAGTTTTCATATATATAAAATGGGGATGCTAATAATAACAGCTACTTTATAGGGCTGCAATGAGGATTACATGAATAAGGCCTGTAAAGCACTTACCACGGTACGCATCGCTCAATAGTGTTAGCTATTATTATTTCTGTAATACAGTGTGTATAGGGAATGCAAACCAATTTCAATATTAAACAAATAACCAGGTATGTAGGCCTCTGAAACACAGGACTGTAATGCATCCGAAAGCCAAACAGAAGAGATATTTCGATTTGTGTCATTTCTACTTTTCTCTGTTAGGTTGAAAATTGAGTATGAAAACACCAGAATGGTCAAGAAGTCAGATTTCTCTGGTAACCAATAAAATGTAGGCTGTTTCTAAATCCAGAATGCTTTTCTAAAGGTAGGCACTTGTATAATCTAGACTGTTCACAGTAGGATGAAGATGACTGATAAAGCTTAATGCCTTTTCCAGGGGCATTTGCATTTTCAGTGGGGGCCAAAACTCTTGGCCAGAGGACCGAAGCAGGTGTGCTGAGGTTTCGGCTCTGAAGCAGGGGACAGAGGGAGGCATTTTGATGCAGTGAATTGTAGCACTCCTAAACCATCTCAGGTACCCATTCATTCATTCATTCATTCATTCATTTGACACCTATTTATTAAGTGACTGCTGTCTGCCAGACATTGTTCTATGCACTTAAGATACCATGGTGAATAAAATAGACAAAGGTCCCTGTCCTCATGGGTTTCACATTTTAGTGGGGCATACAGACAATGAACAATACAATTAATGAATAAGTAGGCTATCCAGTATGTCTGACAGGGATTAAATATCATGGAAAAAGGAGAGAAAGGGGAGATTGGCAGCAGGGGGATGTTGGGCAGGTTGCAGTACTAAATATGGTGGTTACGATGAGCCTCTGACTGAGAAAGTGACATTTGCCCCAAGTCTTGAAGGAAGTGAGGGAGTTCACCAGGAGGACTTCTGAGGAAAGAGTGTTCCTCAGTGGGGCAGCTTGAGCAAAGGGCTCAGGGTGTGTGTGTGTGTGTGTGTGTGTGTGTGTGTGTGTGTGTGTGTGTGAAAGAGAGAGAGAGAGAGTGAGAGAGCGGAAGAGACACAGAGAGACACAGAGAGAGAAGACATGGGGGTGGTGGGGAAGGAGGTGTGGGGAACAGTATTCCTGCAGTGCTTGGGGAGTACCAAGGAGGCCAGTGTGGCCCTGGAGAGCAGTAGGAGAGGAAAGGTGTACACCGCTGTTCATGTGGGTCCTTGCAGGCTACTCTAAAGACCTGGGCTGCTACTAAGTGAAATGGGAACCACTGGAGGGTTTTGCGCAGAGGAGTGCAGTGACATGACGTTTTAAATGGATCACTGTGACTACTGTATCAGGAATATACCAAAGGTGGGGAGGGGGAGGCACACCAGCAAGATCAGCTACAGGAGAAACTCAGGTGAAGGGTGAGGTCGGCTCGGGTGCGGGGGGGAGGGGGAGGCAGCAGGGGAGAAACCGAGAAGTGGACACATTCTGAATCTATCTGAAGGTAGAACCAAAGGGATGTCAAGAATGACTGCAGGTGTTTGGTCCCATCAACCAAGATGGGAAAGGCTGTGCCAGGAGCAGGTTTTGCACAGAACATAAGGAATTCAGTGTTTGGATGTGTTAGGTTTGAGATGTCTATCAGACTCCAAGAGGAGACTGAGGTTGGCTGTGTAGCCTGGCACTCAGGAAGAGGGGTCTGTGCAGGAGATACAAATTTGATATAGATAGTTGCTTGAAGGCATGGGGACAGATGGGATCACACAAGGTAGGCGAGGCGGTCTGAGGGCAGGAAGTCAAGGTTTTCCCAGAGGAATTGCAGGTTCCCCTGCTAGGGCTGTCGAAGGCCCGCTCTGGAGCAGCCCGGGCCTGCAGGGGGTGCCCTGGAACCTGCTGTGGCTGCAGAGTGATGGAGAGAAATGTTAGCTTCTCCGGGAAGAAGAGGCGCTCAACAGATTCCTTCGGGAGTGGCAGAAATAATTAAGAGAGTAGGTAAGGATATCTTAGTAGCACACGTGCTCGGCTGCCTCCAAGGAATTAGAAAACCTGGGTCTATTAATCTGTTCAGACATCTGGGCACCACCGCCTAGCCTACGAGGCCCCGCCTCTCCAGCCCTTTCTCTCCCCTCCCCTCTTCCCATCCTCGCCTCTACATGTCACTTCTACAACCGCTCTGATTATAATTGATCAAACAGAATCACGGAATCACGGCTCATTTTGCTGTTTTGTTCGGTGGCCCGATCTGCAAAGAGACTCTGGTAGTTGGGCAGATTGTATTCCCCCCTCTTGGAATTCCGCTCACAGAGGCCTTCCCGTCGTGGTCGGCCGCGCAGTGACGCGCCGGTGCCGCCGAGGATAAAGAGGGCGGGGGGGCCGGGGGCAGGGGGCAGGGGATGGGGGTGGGGGTGGGTGGGAGGGTGCGCGGCGCCGGCGGCCGGGCGCGAGGGGGTGTGTCCGCGCCCCGGCCCGCCCGCGCCCCCCCCCCCGCCCTGCCCCGGGGTGCCCCGCGCGGCCCCTCACCCCCCACCCCTCTGCCGGCCCGCCGCCTCGCCTCGCTCCCCTTGACGTCATGTGGGCAGCAGGCTGGCTCGCGCGGCGCGGCCGGGGGCCCGAGCGGGTGCTCAACTTCGGGCTCAAGTCCTCGCCGTGCGCCGTGCGCCCTGCGCCGTGCGCCCGGCTCCCCGCGCGCCGCCGCCGCCTCCACATCTGGAAGCGTTCAGCGCGTCTGCCTCCAGCGCGCCGGGCGGGCGGGCGGGCGGGCGCGGGCAGGGGAGGGCGCGGGCGCGGCGCGGCGCGGCGGGGCTGGGCTGGGCGGCAGTGAGCGCGGCGCTCTCTCGCGCGCCCGGTGTCTCCCTCTCCCTGCCTCTGCAGAAACAGCTCCCTGCCAGAACGGCGCTCGGCGCGGCGCGGCCCGGAGCGGCGGCGGCGCCTCTTCCTGCCTGCTCGCCCTCAGGAGTTGCTGGATCTTTTTGACAGAGAAAAGCCGACAGGGGCCTCGGGGAGGACTCGCCACGAGCGGGCAGAGACGTTTCAGTCCCCTGCTGGCCCGGGCGGACCCCTCTCTCCCCCGTCCGGGGGTCCGCCGCTCCCCCACTCCCCTCCTTTCCGCCTCTTCTCGCTCTGCCTCTCTCCATTTATTTTTTCAAATGGTGTAGCCGCCAGAGGTGCGGTGCTAAATTCTTGGAAGGGGCCCGGATGTACTGAGGATGCATTACAATTTCACAAAAGGAGGCAGTAGTGGAAAGGAGCAGTTTTTGGTGTTTGATGCAATAATGGGAATCAGGTAATCATCAGAAGGGAAGAAGAAATACTGCAGATCCACGGCTTCCTTGAATTTTGCACGAAAGCCGACCTCGGAGGAGGGATTAATCCAGACCCGCTTGGGGGTGTTTTGCCATTTCTTCCTCTTCGTGGCTTCTTCTCCTTTTAAAACAATTTTGGTCCATGGTCAATGAGAACACGAGGATGTACATTCCAGAGGAAAATCATCAAGGTAAGGCTGGACCCCGCCGCGTCGCCGGGGCTCCAGCCCGGTCTCCCCGCCCTCTCCACCCCTCTCCCACTCTCCCCCGCGCGCTCCCCGCGGTCCCCGGGCCGGTCCCTGCGGAGTTGCCCCGGGCTGCGTCCGCGAGGGGCGCCCGGCGGCGGGGCGCCTCCGTCTCGCCGGAGCGGCCGGGAGCCCGGCGGGATCCGGGCCGGAGCCGCCCGCGAGCCGGAGCGGAAAATTCCCGCCCCTCCCCCTCCCGTGCCCGGCTTCTCCAGAGCATGTGTTTCCTATGAATTTCCAGGCGAGGGGGAAAAGTTCCCCAAGTGTCTGCTCTGCCTCGCTTTCTCGCCTTTGCCTAGAAAGCCCAACTGCCCGGTCAGCGGCGCGGGGGGTGGGGGGGAGGGGACGAGGGGGCGCCGGCGCCGCCGAGCCCCGCGGGCTGGGGTCCCTCCTCTCGCTCGGGGCGCGGCTGGGAGCGCGCGCGCGCGCACCCCGCCCCAGGTCGGCCTCGCGCCCCGGGCCGCCGCCGGGCATCCCGCTTGCTGCCGGGCGCCCCCTCTCCCCCGTAGCGCGCTCCAGGTGGCGGGTGGGGGGCCCGGGATGCAGATGTGAGTCTCGGCGCCTCTCTCCCTCTTTCCCGTTTCCCTTGCTCCCTCTGTCTCGTTTCCCCTCTCCCGGCTCCCTTTCTCCTCTCTCCTGGCTCCCTTTCTCCTCTCTCCCTCCCTCTTTCCCTGGGTCTCCCTCTCCCCATCTCCCTCTCTCCCTCGGCTTACCTACACCCACCCACCTCTCTACTGCCATTGACCCCAAGTGCCCCCACACCCCGTGTATTCTGATTCGCACCCACATGTGGGCTAGCACCTGAGGATGTAAGCAGTTAGAATTCGGGCGGTGTGTGGGCTTTGCTTTTTCATGTTTTAAGGCAATAATGAAAGGGTGTGCCGAGCTCACGCGGCTCCACACTATTGCCCAGTGTTTTCCCAGCATCTCCATCCTTGGCATCAAGTGTCACCAGCTCCCCCGAGTGAGGGGGAAAGGCTTTCAGGTAACTCCCCACTTCTTGGAAACTTTCTCCCTCCCCCCTCCCCCCATATTAACAAGTTATTATGTTTCGGCATTGCTCAGCAGCTCAGGTTATGATGGAGTGTGGAGGGATGGTCTTGCTGGAGTGTGGCAGCCTCCAGCTTCTTCTCTGTCTTGTTTCCATGGCTTTCTCTGTTTCTTTTGGGTGTAGTCTTCCCTTTCTCTCGCCCAGTTTCCCAAGCCTCCCTGTTTACACTCTTCCTTTCAATTGCGTCCTCCTGAATACCTGTCGCTGTTAGTCCTGCTACTTCGTGGGGTACTTGAAGTGATTCTCTGAGGACCCCAGCCTGGTGGAGTGGTTGCCTCCATGTCTCTTCTTTACAGTCTCCTCCTCCTTCTGCCCCCATCTCCACCATTTGGGGACAGAGCCCCTGTCCTTTAGAGCTACCTGCCTGGTCTCTGTCCATCCTGAAACTGATTTTGGGGCTAGCTGTCCCTCTGCTTTCCAGCTGGGGTGGCAGTGTGGGGGTTTTGATCCTTCGGTAGAAAGAATTTTGTCAAGGGCCATGGGTTCTAGGGTGAGCCAGGGCTTTGTCGTAAGGGCAGCTTCTGTCCCTGCATTTCTCTATGCCATGACCCCATCCATCACCTGTTCCCCTGTCCCTTCCTAGCAGGTGGAGCAGTGGATGCTCTAGGAGGTTGAGGATGAGAGACACAAAGGAAAGGGTGATATTTGTGAAGAGTGAGGATGGATGTCTCCCCTCCAGGTTCTCAACTCAGTGTGAGCAGCCTCGAAGAGGGGATCTCAGTAGTATTGTCCTTACTGTCACTAACAATGGCAGTATACCGTGGTAAGAATTATTATTCACATAATGATAATTTTTACCAGGTCCCTTCTTAGTGCGGGAGAAACCCCTCTTAGCCCCTTTCCTTTCTTTTGCCCCTTTGTGCCCCGGCCTCCCCCTCCCCCCACCCCACAGAAATGCAGGGAGCAGACGTTAAAAGTAGGAGCACTGACCCTGGAGAGGTTTGTGAGAAAGATGGAGGGACAGGAGGGAGTGAGCGGTGGCCGGGAGCTCTGCCTTTCCAGCAACATGCCAACAAACACTATGGCAACCTGAATTCCAGTTCTCTCCCTTGAAGCTGCAGTGATTATATAATTCACAGGAGCAATTTTGCCTCCATTCCTGGATGCGGTTCTCAGGTGAAAGAGCACCAGGATCCCTGTCTCCCCTCCATTTCCCATCCCCCTTCCCTCGGTCGCTGGCATTGCCCAGGGTTTTTTGCAGGGAGGAGAGATGGAGGGTGATGGAGGTAGAGAAGGCAGACCTGGAAAACAGGAATATTTACAAGGAAGGGGTTGCTGTGGTTTAATAACCGAAGGGGTGATGAAACATAATTGGGGGTTAGAGTTTCAGGAGAGAGAGAAGAGAAGCCAAATGATGATTACCTCAGATCAGTGATGGTGATGAACCAAAGAGTGGAGAACCGAAAAAGTTGTCAGTGCGGGGCTTTACATTCTTCTCTTCCTGACAAATATGAAGGCACCAAATGCATTGACCCTTTCTCCCCAGCTTTTTGGTGGTGGTGGTGGTGTTGGTGGTGGTGTGTGTGTGTTGAGGGTTGGGGTTTGGAGATCAGTGATCAGGGCACTGGAATAGCCTGAAGGTTCACTGAAGGACTGGCTTTTGACACTGGGTTTCAGGCTGGGAGTGGCTCATGTGGGTCTCGCCTCACCTCTAGTGCCCTATCTGCTCTGGTCCCACGCCAACCTCCCACTTTTCTGGGCTGATTTTCCATTGCAGGCTCCAGCTAGCAAATGAGTTTCTTAATAGTCAACCATTTAGCAAATAAAACATCAGAATGTCCCTTATCTGCTGGAGACAAGGCAGAGGGGAGAAACATGTGTTCTGGGAGTGGAAGACACACTGTGCTTTTCTTTTAACTACTTAGCAATACAGCAGAATAGTAATCATCATAATAAAGTAATAATAATAATAGTGATCACAGTTAACTCTCTTTACAAATGGTCATACAACAATGTCGCTTGCACCTCAGCTTGCGCAGGTTATAGAAAGTGTGACATTAGCTTTTCTTTCTCTGGATGCTGCATGGAGGAAACCAGAGGACAAGGGCTATTAAGGCTCTAAATATCACTCCCAGTATTGCTCTGATACTTTCCAGTGTATCAGAAAAATGTGTAATAGACTATATCACAAGAACCAATTATTCATGATTTCCACAGAGCACACACTAAAAGTATTTAAATGTGTGTGTGATTGTGTGTGCGTGTGCATGCGCACGCACACACACACATGCACACACTGAATAAGGAGAATATATTTTAGATTACATAAAAGATTAATGCACTTTGGGGACCCAGCAATTTGTAGAGAGGAATATTGATAATGAAGTCCCCTGAGACTGTTTGGACATTTCTACCTCATATGAGTGGAGAATTGTTCTCTACAGGTAGATGTTATAGGTATAGTACTTTGCAAATGAAATGGTGAGCCGTTAGCCCCTTCGGCCATCTCTCAGAGTCTTGGTGATGACTTGAACTCTTACTGCAATATTTTCTTTGACTTAAAACTGCCCTAGGTGGGTTCTTCTATATATCTAAGACCTTGGACTTACACTGAAGCACGCTGAATGGGGATTTCGAGGTCCTGCTGATCCTTGATCCTTGTATCCTCACTTCTAGCACCAGTCCCCGCTCATTCCAGGCCCCTAATACATGACTGTATGAAGGGACGCCTGCATGAACGAATGAACCGCAGTCGCAGGAAGATCTAAAGTGGATGTGCTTTCTGCCTCTCCCAGTAGGTGGCGCTCCAGGGCTTAGGAGTCAGGAAAGGGGCACTCCCATTGGGTTTGGGGAGGAAGGCTATTGGGAGGGTTTGGAGAGGATTTCTTGTGTGCTGTGACTCTTTGGTTATGCCCACACCTGTCCTAGTTCAGAGAACCCCAAAGACCAGTGTGTGTTCCCATGCCACCACACACATACCAGAGGACCCCCAGTGTGACTGAGTCCCTCAGTGACCTTGCCACCCTCTGGTAATGCAAACCTACTTTGGATTTCTCCCGCTCTTGCACACTCTTACCTCTGACTTCTGTTTACCTCTAGCACAGACAACATCCTACTGAACCTTGAGGGAGACTGTTGGGCGATTAGCCGAGCTTGTTATGGCCGTATATTAATTTTCTCCCTGATTTACCATGGATGGTTTAGTAACCAGAGGGGCCAGTAGTTTCCAAGCCCAGTGGAGCATGAGGTGACCAGAAATTTGGGATTTGGAAACCCTAGCCTCTAGGGTTCCAAAGCTTGCCGGCTCAAAGGGAAGAAGACGTTTTCCTAACTTTATTAGGGAAAAAAAAACACAAAAACAACTGGGTACACTTCACAGCTGATTTCTGTTTATGAGTCTAGCTGGGCTCCTGCTGGGTAATGGCAGACAAGCTCCCGAGACCCAGGTTAGGCAGTAACTGAGATTTGTTCTAATTTTCAGTGATGTTTTCCAGATCCTGGTGTTTTGCAGCCCTTCCTTCACTTGGCTTTCTTAGTTGTCGTGGCAAACTCTCTGAGGTTTGAGGAACCCTTGCCACCGTGCTAAGAAGGGGTGAATGAGTGCCCCATAGTGTCTTCTTCCTTTTCAGTAATTCCTGTTGCCTGGTGAGGCAGCCATTTGCCAGGTGGTAGTGACAGGTCAGCCAGGGTCATCCCCAAGCCTCCTTGCCGGACTCTGAAATCAGTGCTCAGCATTCAAAAGCCAGAGACAATTTTATTTTCCAACACAGACTAAAGAAAGCGGATAGATTGTTTGGGGAAACACCTGAAGACTTAACAACAAGACAAATCAGAAAAATAATCATGCTGGTTTAGTCTGTTTTGAGAGCCCATCCTCAGTGTTGCCTCAGTTAATGGTGGGCACTGTGGAGGAGAGCAGAAGACTGATGAAAGAAAAAAGGCATGGGGAATTGTTTTGCAAAATATCAGGTGCTAAATATTTAGCACCATGAGTGCTAAACATTCTGATAATGAAACAACACTCCAAGCCATGACTGTCATTATTAAAATAATTTAGTAAACACCTGTTTACATGTACCTCAAGGTTGGATACTGTATAAAACAAGTAAAAGTGACAGGATCCCTCTGGGAAAATGGAATGATTTTCAGTACTGTTTCAAAGCCAGACCTGTAGACTTTAACCGAACCGTGGCAGAAAAAGCAAAATGGAGGGCTGAAGCAATGAATATGATTGTTGGAACCTAAAGGCCAGGTACCACGGGAGAGGCCTTCTTTGTGTCTTAATTTCCAGATGGGGCGCTTATGTGTTCAAGACGAGGCTTTACTGACCCAATGGAGATGCACGCCCAGAACCTTGAAGCAGCCCTTGCTTCTTTCCCTCTATGGCTTAGAAGACCTTGGAGACAGCTGCTCGTGGCAAGAAGGGAACCGAAGTGCAGTCTCAGGTTCCCAGGAGCCTAGGGACCCCTGAGAGCCTCGCTGCAGTTCTAGCCTGTGCGCTGTGTGGGTGAAAGCCCAGGAGGGCCTCCTAAAGAAGCAGAGTTGTGAAATGGCTGGGAGCTTCAGGGAGCCAGGCTGGCGGGAGAAGCACACAGGAAGAGGCCCAGATGACTGGGGGGTGTCGGGGTGTGGGAATTTGGGGAACACGGTTGCTAACTTGTGGAAGTGAATTAAATTCAAGTGGCGATTTAAGGGACGTAAGGAGAACACTTTGGGCCTGGAGCTCAGGAGTCAAAGAGAGATGGAAATAGGCCCTTCCTTACTTCCCCAGAGACCAAGGGAATGAAAAGAGTAGTAAATCTGGCTTGGAGCAGAGGATGAGGAAAGGTTGGGTTGACTGGCAAGAAGCCAGAACCCTTTAGTTCCTCCCCTTCCAAGAACCCCAAACCATTGCTCTCCATAACATGTTCACTTAAAAACGTCTTCTGGCTCCATGTGTGTGTGTGTGTGTGTGTGTGTGTGTGTGTGTGTGTGTGTGTGTGTGTAAGTGCACGCTTGTGTGAGAGAGACAGAGAGACGGTGGGGAGGGGATGGTTCTAGATTCATGAACTTTGAAGCACTTGTCAAACAGACATAGAATAAATGTAATGTCTCTTTGGGAATTTACTTTCTAGGATCAGAGCATTTTAAGGAACTTTTAGACAAACTCTGTTTCCAGTTGAGAAAACAGAGGCTCCCGAAGAGAGAGTCACTCAGGCAGGGATGTGACAGAGAACAAGGTCTTCAGGCTCTTTTTGCTCCTGTTTTCTCATGACCACACTTGGCATGTGTTAAAACCCATAAGAGGGCATTGCTTAGTATTTCTAGTAAAATTTTGCTTACTAAACCTTTCAACCTCCCCCTATTCTACCCCTTTCCAGTCCTGCCTTTGTACTGGTGTAAGATCATTTCTGAGATGCTAGACGTGGAAGCAGAGTGGGGGTATCTGTCATTGGAAGGGTTTAAAAATAATTGCTCAGACCGTAGAGTAAAAGTTCATACACGTCCACGAGGAGCTCCAACAAAATTCAGATCACTATGCTGTCTGCAGACGAATATAGCTCTGAGCTGTTTTTATTTGCTTGCTCCCTTTCTGTCCCACTCTAGGCTCATTTCAGCCCCTGAGAGGGAGCAGAGTGATGAGAGGGGAGGCTGTGCTGTATGACTCCCTTTGGTGAACTGTTGGCAGTTCTTTGTGGACCAGCCAGCTTTGCGGTTGGTCAGCGCAGGGACACACATTAACTGCAGGGTAGATACCATGGCACATTTGGGTTGCAGCTGGCCAGAGGACAGGCTGCCATGGACTCCACCTGAGTTGAAAGAACAAGAGCTTCTCCATGCTTCCGTGTCGGGGTCGGTCTCCTAGGACCCCTGTCCCTCTTCCCAGGAGATATTTAAATAAGGAGCAGCGGTTTAAATTCAGCCCATGGAAAGGAGTTCATCTAGGACCTGCCTTTTGCTCCCATAATCCTCGAAGCACTTGTTGGCTGCCTTGTTTGATGCTCGTATACATGGAAAACTGGAAGGCCTTTGAGGCTGGCTTGGTTTCTAGCTCTAAGGCAGAGGCATGGGCTAGACTCCCCCTTAGAGATGTGGCCTTTGAGATCGCTGGAGGAAACCACCCTTTCAGAACATAGTGTTGTGATAATCTCATGAAATATTCGTGCTGCCAATTTGCCAAGGGGGGGTTCTTTTAATACACTTGGCTACACTTGGTATTGCCTGCTTGAACCTAGCTAAAAAGAAAATAAAATAATCTTGTGTCCTATCCTTTAGAGAACCACGCCAAAATCCAGACATTAAATGAATGTTCTCCCCATATAGCCTGTGGGCAGAAACGTTGGCTTGATTACTCAATTAAGCTGTGTTTACTTTGTGACCATTGTGTCATGTTCAGTCACTTACATTGTTTGTGTCCTTCCAAAATAATCCATGTTGGGCTGAAAGCTTTCAAAGTTGTTAGTTAGCAAAAGTAAGAAAAATAAATAAAAATAAATAAGGGTACAGCTAGAAAAATGACCAGGGTCACATTCTTTGACTTCCTCTTTTTCTCTGAGAGTATTGAAGGAATCAAGCCTTACATTTTTTCATCTATAAAATGGAGATAAGAATCCTTAGCCAGTCCGCTTCACGGGGCAGCTGTGAGGCTCTGGATGGGAGAATGAGTGTAAATCACTGTGTGGATATCAGTCATTCCTACCAGAAGGCAGACCACTAGGGTTTGAAAAAGCAGGGCCATGAAACAACTTTCAAAGTGTTTCAGACAACTTTGTGGGTGCTGTTGGGTGACTGACATGATTCAGAATTTCAAGGATAGAAATGAGTCTGAGATGGTCTGGCTGATACCAGAATAATCAAGGAAGTGAAAAATCAGTCCAGATAGGCCTGGTATTTTGGTGTTCTTCACAACTGTTGCCCAGTGTGAGGCCAGTAGGATGCCAGGACTGGGGGACCATCTGGACTGCTGTTTCCAACCAGAGAGTCAGGACCTGGGGACGCAAGGCTCCCCTTAGGCCCAGTGGCTGTCTGCCTGCCACACCGTCATCTTCTTCCACCCACGGCACAAGGCTCCCTGCCTTCAGCCTAAGGTCCAAAGCCAAACTGGTCGGAAGTCCTTTGATGGTCCAAATATCTGGAAATAGGGCCACTGAGAGCAGGAAGGACACCACCTGGGCAAACAAACATCCCCTTGCTTTCCGGCATGAATTCCCCAAACCTAAACACAACTCCTCAGTACAGAAGGACAGACTGCCTGGAAAAGAAAACTTTGCTTCAAATGTAAACCTTGGCTTTGGGGAAAAAAAAGCACAACAATTAATTTTTTATATATAGTAAAAGTGCTGGAGGTTTGTAGATAAAGAGAGGGACTAGTTCCATACAGCACTGAGACACATCACAATAAGAAAGGGCTTTAATTTCACATCTTAAGATTAGCTTTTATTTTCCTAAGGCAAAAATAATCTCATCATTAAAAAGTGTGCTGGAAAATTTGCATTTAAGTTTGCACATTGCACCCCACACTGTGCCCCCTCTCTCTCCCAGCCTCAGGTCCTATGATCTGTGGAGTCATCCATGCTTTCATTTTTATTTTAAAAAATCAGCTATATTGAACTATAACTTCTTCCTTTTTATATTTTGAGAATGGGGCAGGAGTGATAACTGCCACTTAATGCCTAGTGTGTCTCTAGCAATGTTCTTTGGGCTTCATGCGCTTAGTATCGTTTTGTCCTTCCATCAGTCCTGTGGAGCAGGTACTGATATTTTCCAGATAAGGAAACCGAGGACCAAGGATCTTGTGTGTTGTGGCCAAGATCACCCAGACAGTATTGGAGCTGGGCACTAAATCCAGGTCTGTTAGACTTTCAAAGCATTTGTTCTTTCTTTCTCCATATGGGGAAGAAGAGAAAGAACTCACTATCCATCCATTTTGGGAAAAACTACCTTGGGCTAGCCTCATAGAACTTTGCCTGGATTTGCTACGTGGAAACTCTGGCTTTGGCTGGTCATGGCAAGTGGAGAAGCAGCTGAAGACTTGTTCTCCTCTGGTGGCTGCTGTGTGGTCCCTCAGCATGCCCCTCCTCATAATCCCCTTCTTTAGCTATTCATTTGTGCCCATGGTTTTTGGCTGGGCCCTCTTTGGTTCTTCAGATCCCTCTGTAGACCTTAATGGAAGACCTAGACTACTCAGTCTTGGCTTTGGGATGACCACTTCTTGGTGTGGCCTCACTTTACCACCCACTCTTAGTAATTCCCTCCTGGTAAATAGACAGTCTCCTTACTCAAACAAGATTCTGAGGAGTTCAGGGGACCATCCTTGCAAGCTGAGTTCCCTGAACTTCATGCATTATACATTTGTTTATTTATTTTTAAATAACATCTTTGTGGAGCTATAATTCACATGCCATGAAATTCACCCTTTAAAGTATACGACTCAGTGGTATTTAGTATTTTTACAGAGTTGTGCAGGCGTCACCACTGTGTAATTCCTGCACATTTCATCACCCAAAGAGAAACCCCCACCCACTGGCAGTCATTCTTCATCTCCTCCTCCCTTCAGCCCCTGGCTATCATGCCTTTACTTTCTGTCTGTATGGATTTTTCATGCATTATTGTGAGCAATTATAATTCTATAATTGGAGCTCATCTGTGTGGTCTAGCGGTTGGCAGCACATCTCACGCATTTCAGAGGTAGGTATGTCGTGACAATCTGTATGATAGATGATTCAGTTAAAAGGAAGCATGAGATTAGTTACGGACTTGGGTGTCATTTGGAGGTGAGATTAAGCACTTTCAGTTACGGAAAGAATGGTTTTAAGATTTATTTCTTTTAACTGTCTCACTAAAGCTAAGTCTACAAGTCACAGCTACTGAGAGTTGAAGAAGATGTGAATGATAACCTTTACAATTTTTTTTAGTGTAGTAAAATACATGTAACGAAATTTGCCATTGTAACCATTCTCAAGTATTACAGTTCAGTGGCATTAATTTACAGTGTTGTACAACGTGGCCACTACCTACTTACAAAACTTTTTCATCGCTCCAAACAGAAACTAACTGCAAAGCAATAACTCCCCATTCTTCCCTCTCCCCAGCCTCTGGTAACATCTGATCTACTTTCTGTCTCTATGAATGTGCCTGTTGTACATATCTCAATATCTACAATAAGTCCTTGTATTTGGCCTTTTGTGCCCGGCTTATTTCACTGAGTGTGTTTTCAGGGTTCACCCATGTTGTAGTGGGTGTCAGAACTTCCTTCCTTTGCATCACTGAATAATACTCCATTGTAAGAATATACCTTATTTTGTTTATCGATTCATCAGTGGATGGACACTTGGGTTCTGCATACACCCTGGCTCTGGTGAATAATGCTGCGGTGGACCTTGGGATACATGTATCTGCTTGAATCCTCGTTTTCAGTTCTTCTGGGCATATACCTAGGAGGACATTGCTGGGTTTGAATTTATGACTTTTTAGCTCTAAGAGCCTGTCTTCCAGTGTGGCTCCCCATGTTTGAATCCTGTGCAGAGACGAATACAGTATTAGGAAGTTCCATTGTGTCAGTAATGAGAATCAAGTGTTTTCTCTGGGCTCCCAGTGCCTATATCAGAAATTTGACTCCAATTAGGTGTTTAACAATCTAGCAGCTGCCTTTTGATGCTGCCTCCATTCCAAAAAAATAATGAAGGTCTCTAGATCCAGTTCAGCGTTTACCTCCTTGCTGACTGGGCTTTGTGACTTGACAGGAAATGGGTGTTTGGCAAGACAAAGCTATTTCGTCTGTCTGTCTCTGTCTCTCCTTCTGCCTGTTTGTCTAGTCCAGGGGCACCCACGCCTGTGGAGAGCAGGATCCAGTCTGACAACCATGAGGACCCTGGGAGAGGTTGCCTCCCCCTACTGTGTGGTTGGGCTGCGTGCTCCTCGGTGGCTGCTGTGCGTCTGCCCTGGTGGAAGGGCAGTGTGGCTTTGTTGATGGGGTCTCTGTTTCCCAGCTTTGGAGCTGCCTCAGAGGAAAGCCATGTTCCAGGGCTCTTGGTTATGCCTCACAACATTTGAAGTCTAGGCAAGGGAAGAAAAAAGTGTGATGGAAGAGAAACGGGAGAGAATCAGGAAAAGAGGGAGGTGAGTAAGGGAGAAGGGACTGGATAAGCAAGGGGAAATTTTTAACACTTGATGGGTCTGTGTTGGGAATTAATGGTCCAATTAATGATCAGGACACTTCTTTCCAATCTTGGGGTGGCTTTTTTTTTTTTTTTTGGTAATTGTTTTACCTAAAAGTCATAATATCACCTTACATTTTGATTGTGTAAAATACCTTTTAAGTGCTTTTCATGTCTACTACTTTAGCCATTCTTCAAAAAAAAAATCCATTGAAGTCATGGGGCAAGTGTTATTATTCCCAGTTTTTCAGATAAAGAAAGGTGGACTCAGAGAATTTGAACAATTTGCCTTGTTAGGGAAGGAAAAAAAAACTCATCAGTTTTATTTTTTTTTGAGAGAATATTGTATGTTAGACTTTGAGCCTGTGCATCTTTTTGTCCCATACCAAGCTCTCTGATTGGTGGGTTCAGCCTGGCCATAAATGTGTGTGTGTGTGTGTGTGTGTGTGTGTGTGTATCCTTCTCAGATTAGCAGAGTTCAGTATGCTAAGACAAAGATGCAGGTCACTTTGAAGACCAATACACTTGGTTTAATCCAACTATGAGCACATTCTTCCCTTGTAGGCTCTGCCTTCACATCCCCTCCCTGGTCCTGCTTACAGGTGTGTTTTGGCCACTGTCCAGAGCTAAAATGTTGTATAGTGTTTCTCCAAAGTCAAAGCCTCTGCTGTCATGTCTGGGTGGCCAGGTCAGCCTGGGGTTCCAAGCTCCACTCCAAGGGGATTACGGTCACTCAGATCTCATATTTGGTCTGCAGTGGATAGGATCTTGTGGCTCTGTTTTTCAGTTATTTAATAGGCAAAAATTTTGACCTATGTCCAGCTGTCTGAAAGATCAGGAGATAAGAAGCCTTTTCCTAAGATAAGTTGACTGTGAAATGTCCCTGAAATGGGCTGTCTCATCCCAATTGCAATGAAAATAATTTCAAGTTGTTTTTTTTCCCCTTTCCAGAATTTGGATGGTTGGTCATTCACAGAAAGTTATGAGCATCTGTTATCTGTAAGGCAGTTTGCTCTTGGGATCTCTAGATTCAGGGAGACCTTCAAGATTACAGGCTCTCAACTATCCCTTCCTTTAGGGAGTATATAGTCTAGTAGGAGGTAAGATACACACCCACGTTCACAGATACAACTATAAAATGCAAGGCAGAATATGTTTGATGTTACAGGGAGGTAAAGATGAAAAGCTTACGGGTGTAAAGAAGGAGGATGACACAGTTAGATGGAATAAGTGGAGAAAGCATATATAAAGATGATGACAAAGCTGTATCTTGAAGGGTGGACATAAATGGGGTAGAGAGGAAGGGCGTACATTCCCAACAGAAAGAATGGCACAGTCAATAATATGTTGAGAGGCATATACATTGGATTTTAAAGGAGTGAGTTGAATTGGATTAGAGCACAGGTTAGATACGGGAAGAAGTGAGAGAACGTTGGGATGGCAGGAAAGGGATAATGTGTCAGGCCTTGTGTCAGGCTGAAGAGCTTGCATCCCATTTGGTAGGCAGTGGAGGGCCAGGTATGTTTGAGTGAGGAATGGTGTGGTAAGAGCTGCTCTTCCAGAAGATTAGGGAGGCGGTGGGGGGGGGGGGTAAAGGATGAGGTGCGGGTGCTAAGACTGCAGGCAGGGTACAGTTCTGAAGCCATAGTTCAGGCATGAGAGGGAAGAAGGGCTATTCTTAACAAAAGCCAGAGGCTAACGGAACCCCTTGCTGTTGTCTAGGTGGGAAGGGTAGAGGGTGGATTTGGAGGGTAAATGGAAGATACCCAGCATATGTGCAGAATTAGAGTTAATTTAGGGGTGATATTTAAAGCTGTGGAAATGGATGAAATTATTAGGGAGAGGGAACAGAGAGAAGAAAATGGTGAAGGAGCTGAAGATGAAGCCCTTACATTCAAAAGACAAGAAGGGGATGCAATGGAGCAGAGGAACTGAGAAAATCTTACTAGATTTGATGATTTGGGTGTCAGCAGTGGACTTTGAGAACAGGCTCAGAGTGATCACTGTGTAGTCAAGGAGACTACACAGTGCTGAGTCATGGCAGGGTGCGATGGGAGGCACATGTGGACCACTCAAGAGTTCTGACTGTGAAGGAGAAAAGAAGAGATGGATTTGTTGGCACATGAGAGGCTGGACACAGAAGAGGGGGCTGTTGATGAAGCAGATCTGGAAGAAGGCTGTAGGCAGTGGGGTGAGGGGCAGGAGCGGGAGGTTTAACCCCAGCTAAGGAGGTACAACTCAGAGGTAGACCAAAAGTAAGCAGAGGATGAGAAATATAGTGTGATGGTGGGGGGAACTGAAAAAGGAGATATTATGGGTGTCCGGGATGGCTGTGCTGGAGCCTGAGACAGATGAGGGCAGCTGTAGTATAGTCTGAGTTTGAAGACAGCAGAGATATCAGTGAGGGTTCCTAAGTCTCAGAGGGAATATGCTTGAGGTCAGGAAGCATGAGTTAGGGGCCAGCAGTGATCAGCAGTTTTAGAGAAAGGTTCCCCAGATCTGAGTTTGCTAAAGTGAGGTAGGCACTAACTAGGTCAAGGGGGCAGTGAAGTTAGAGCTGGTGTGGGAGAACAGTGGTGGCTGCCTAGGACAGTCGAGGTGGCATGGAGGTCCTAGGACACCTAATTTTAATAGGATTCATGAATCTGAATCCTCTAGCTTTCCTCTGTTCACATAGATTATTCATCAAAATAGCTGGTTGGCCACTTGAATACTGAATGGATGTAAAAGGAGCAGGTGGACTTTCTTTGGGGAACATAAGAACAGGAAGAAGATGGTGAGCCTGGCTGGTGGGAATGATGGCAGCATAAGGGTAGGTAGAGGGTGGTGGACTAAGGAGTGTGTGTGTATGTGTGTGTGTGTGTGCACACGTGTGTGAGTATGTGTGTGGAAGGGTAGGTGAATGGAGATAAAATTTACTGAAGCTTTCACAATTTGGCTTTCTGAGAACCTTCTGGGCACTGACACCAAAGCAGAGAGCCTTTCTCTGAGACCTGAGGTTCTAGAGACCTGAGGTCATGTTCAAGACAAGGATGGAAGGAAGCAGGTGACATTAGGATTGGTGTAGAGGTGGACATCAAACATCAGGTTGTCACAGACCATCTTGGGCATCATGGACAAGGAGCTTGTACTGCTGACCTCAGTCATGGCTCAACAGTGGATAGGAGTGTTCTGGATGATTCAGATGAGAAGTGCCAGCCTAAGGGTGGTTACCTAGAGAATGACTTGCCTGCATGTTGTTCCCACTCCAGTCTTCTCGTGTTCCCTATCCACACCAAACAAGCTTCCCAGCCTGATATTGGTTCTCTGGAGAATTGGTTAGTCTTTGTGGAGTGTTAAGATGATTTTTATCATTATAATTATATAAGAATATCAAATTCCTGAGAACAGAACATTTTATTATTTTTTCTTTATCCCCTCCCTCTCATAACCTCACAACAAAAATGTTACAAACCACTGGAAACTCTGGTTGGATCCAATTTGAGCTTTGCAATGCCTAGATTTGCCTGCAATCAAGAAAAATATGATATCCTGAATATTTAATGAAAGGACGTAAGTTTTTGGTGCCAAGAACATTAATACTCTTTGAATGCCATGGAAATATGCTCTGCTGGGTAGTGCTTGGTCCAAGAAAGAGTTAATGATCAGAAGATACCCTCAGGCTCTATCCCAGTCCTTGTCAAGGGTACAGGGACTCTAGTAAGAGGTCTGGCAGGCATCATCTGTGGACTGGAAAACTTTGCCCAGAGGCAGTGGGAGGGGCAGTGGCTGCAAAGGCCTGGTGATTTGAGTAGGGGAAGCTAGGCCCCTGCACTTCCACTCGGATTCTCTGCACTGACCACCACAGTGAAATGTATAGACAGTCCAGTGGTCCCAAGTCCTGCCCTTTTTCTCTAACTCCCTGCACCATCCCCACTTCTTCACTAGACCTGACCATAGTGTGGGATAGCCCCAGGGACAGGGGTGAAGCCTTTACCGGGAAGCCCATTTTTTCCTGCCTTTCTTAGCCAGGGAAGTGGTACCAGTTGCCTATCTGCCTCTCCAGAAACCTCTGGGAACTGGCCTGACCAGTCCTGTGGCCACTGTTTCACCCGGGCTAGCCTCATCTGGAAAACCTATTTGCTGAGTTTGGCCTTATTCTGGAGAACCTCAAGGTGGCACTGACCCCACCTTGATCTCTTGCTGGATCTGGGTGGCAAGACTTTGGGATTTTCCCTTTTCCACCTCAGGAAAACCTGGGCGAATGCACCCTTTTTATCTGAGGGATCAGTTGTGGAATGGTCTGGGTCTAGATGGACAGGTTTCCTCAATGCCTGTTGCGCTTTCCAGACAACTGATCCTAAGACATTTCCTTAGAGTTTGACTTGACTAAACTAGAATGAAGGAGAAAAGAAGATCCTGAAGAAGAAACTAACCATAAAAAAATGTTCTCGAGTTGGATGAAGGAATGGAATAGGCCTGGTGTCCCTGAGAGGTAGGCATAGCTCTTCTTAGAAATGTCCACAGATAGCACAGATAGTCACATTTATGCACACTTGGCCCAGGGACAGGCACACATCATTGCCTCCTGAGGAGTTACAATTAGGTCGTGGTCCATTTGAAGGAGAGAGGATAAAATGGCAATAAAGGTCATCTAACTTGTGTTTTTCAGGCCCAGAAGTAAATGAACAGAAATTCTAAACCAAAGACTCTTAAGCAAATGTTCCTTTAACATGTGGGGGCCAAATACTTGCAAGTTTTTTGACAAGGATATCCATGTGGTGTGTGTATGTGTGTATGTGCATGCGTGTGTGAGAGAGAAGAGGCAGAGGGGAGGAGAGAGTGGTGTGCCTTCATTTGAAATCTGAAAGATACCATGTTGTCACAAGGCGCAGGCGTATCTGGGCCCAAGGAGACCTGTGTTTAGATGGACTTCAACCTCTTGCTTTGGAACTTTGGTTCCATCATTTAACTTCCCTATGTCTGAGGATCTGCATCTGTTTCCACCCTGACTCTCCCTCCCCCATTAAGAATCCATTTATTCTTGGGGTGCCTGGGTGGCTCAGTCAGTTAAGCATCTGCCTTTGGCTCAGGTCATGATCTCTGGGTCCTGGGATCAAATCCCGAATGGGGGTCCCTGCTCAGTGGGAAGTCTGCTTCTCCCTCTGCCCCTGCCCCCTGCTCATGCTCTCTCTCTCAAATAAATTAATAAAATCTTTTTTTAAAAAAAGAATCCATTTATTCTTTTAGCCTCATTGATAATGACAATTACTTGAATATTTCATGGGATTGAAGTACAGCAGGAGAAAACTTTTTACATCTAATTGTTTATGTACTGTCAGGTGCAGAGGGAAATTGTTGTGTAGGCTCAAATGCATAAGGAATATTTCTGAGCCAGGTTTTCTCTAAGAAAGAATGTCTTGGGGTGGTGAAGGAAGAATGTAAGGCAACCTTGCTCTGTGACTTCAAAAATAGTACCAGAGAGAAAGGACTTTGGGCTTTAAAGGCACGGAGACGTCCTTTGTTTCCTTGGCCTTGAGAGGGGCTCTGGAATTGGGGATGCTGTATTTTACATACTGTAGATGTGACAAAGAATTCAAACCTGCTCCCAAGGAAGTCTTTGTGAGGGAGCTCTATTTCATTTTCGCTCTCTTCCTTTCTCCTAGGTTTCTTTCCTTAGTACGAAAGCACATATTTTGTAGTTCTTTCAGCAGTGGTCTATGGTGGTAGATTTCAAACCTCTTCAGTCTTTGTTTTTTCTTTTTTTTTCTTTTGAGTTCACTCATGAATAATGTCAGGTACAAAATTCTGTGTTAGCAGTTCTATTCCTTCAGCAATTTGTGGACATTCCATTTTCTTCCGGACTCTCTTGTTGCTGAAGAAAAGTCTGCTGTAAGTCTGAATCACTCTTCTGACTTTAAAAAAGATACTCTTTGCCTTTAGTGTTACGCAGTTTTACAATGTTGCTTGAGACTTGGTGGGATGTCAGTCTACAGATTGATATCATTCTCCAGTCTGGAAAATTCTCAGTCATTTTCAGATATTGCCTCTCTCCTGGTCTTTCTGTTTTATTCTTCTGTACATTTTCTCTTAAATGCACTTTTGTATCTTATATTTCATTATCCCTCTTTGTTACATTCTGGGGAATTTCTTCAGCTCTATCATCCAATTCATCAGTTTTTTCTTCATTTCTATATAAACTGCTGTTTAACCTTTATTTTTAAAAAGATTTATTTATTTATTTGAGAGAGAGAGCTGGGGGAGGGGAAGAGAAAGAGGGAGAGAATCCTTAAGCAGACTCCCCGCTGAGCAGGGAGCCTGACATGGAGCTTGATCCCAGCACCCTGAGATCATGACCTGAGCTGAAAGCAAGAATTGGATGCTTAACTGACTGAGTCACCCAGGTGCCTCTGTTTAACGTTTAAATGCATTTTTATTTTTAATGGATATTTTATTTCTAAAAGTTCTGTTATGTTCTCTCTCAAATTTTTTGTTTTTTTCATAGCATATTTTTTTCCTTTTGGTTTCTATTTGATATTTTAGATTGTTAAAATAATCTAAAAATATATAAATATTATGAATATTACATAGAGTTTATAAATATAAAATGTTTATAGTCTATTTAAAATTATTTTATCTACTTCAGCGCTTGGGAAATGATTATCCTGTTTCTTGTATCTACTGACTTTCACTGGTGGTGGATCATTTCCTTTTGTGGCATATAAATTTTGAGTGTGAGTCCATCTTCTTTGTGAATTTTTTTCCCATGAGGTGCTAAGCACCCTGTGTTATGGAGGTGTTGCATAGTGCTGTTTTGCATTTGCTGCCAGTGGGTAATGTTGGTGGTTTCAGTGGTCCAGAAACAGTTTTTGATATTTGCTTCTTGGCTTGAAGTGCCCACAGCATACTGGTGCTTTAATTATCATGAGAAAAAAATGTTCAGACCCAGAATCTCAGTCAAAGATAAGTGGAATATGTATATGTAATGAAGTGACTCATACAAACAGGAAACATTTTAATTTTTCTACCATTGCTGCATTCGGACCCTCTCAGTTGGATCTCCCTTCCCTTTTCTTTCACATTCTCTCAGGCCTGTCTTTGCTTTCCACTCACATTCAGTTATTAGAATAGTCTCATTTCAATAATTAGGACTCATGTTGTAAATATTTAAAAAGTCCATAGACTACTTCAGGCCTTACCCATGGGTTTCAGATTTGTATGGAGAGGAGTGTCATGACCTACTTTTTCCCCCTTCTTCTTCTAGTTCTTCCATTTCTCCCCTACTTCTGAGTTTGTAGGATTAGGACAGAGGAGAGGGACTTAGAGGAAGTAGGGCTGAAGTCTCTCCCTTGGTGCTTCTTGGTGTTTCTTGCCTGACATTGGCTGGCCGTCATGTTCTCTGTTATGGTAGTCATCTCAACACTGGCTCTTTCTTAGGGCATTTTTGTGGGTTCTTTGACGGTCCCTATGGAGTCCTTTATACCACACAGTTCCCTGATGTGGGTGATGTGGTATCTCCCAGACCTCTTGTGAATCTCACAGCCTCTTTATGCTGAGGCAGCCTTCTTGGGTGAGTCTTTTACAGTGGCTTGAATCCAGCCAATTCATGTCATGTCGATGTCATAAACTCAGCCCAGTAAAGGCTGTTGTATTTAGTTGAAGTTCAGAGTTACAGGCTGCTTCCTATTATTGCCCTTTCTCCTTACCTTGTCTGCATAACTGCTCCAGTTCTCCTGGAGAATTCTTGAAGCAGGAAGCAGGCCCTGTCCCTTGGGTTTTGTGTACACCCTCCGGACTCTAAAAGACATGGGTCAGTGTTTTCCCGAGAGTAGCCCTCTGCTCTGGTACACTGGGGTAGGCGCATGGGTCCTGTCCCTTAGTAGGCATCAGACTGGGGGGTGACAGGCTGGTCTCTTTTTATCACAGGCACTCCAGTCTTAAGAGATGCTCCTCTTGGTACTCAGTTCCCTTGGCTTCAGGGGAGGTTTGGAGAAGCTCACTCCACCACAGCCCACACCTTGCTAACTCCAGGACTCTAGTTTCTAGTCCTCTGCTTGTATAGGCTGTATGGGGTGTAAAGGGGAGGGTCAAAAGAGGAGTTTGAGCACCTCTTTATTTTGCAACAAAGTATCTATCCAGTGCCTTTGTTGTTTGAAGGGTACTTCTCATTGATTGTTCTTAGGTTTGGGGCTTCAACTGGAATTCGGAGACAACAGGAGAAGTACCAGTCAGCATCTCCTTGTCTCTTCCTCGGGAGGGTGGGAAGAGATTTTAGACTGGATTTTTTTTATAGGGGAGCAGTTTTTCCAGGTTCTTGGCTTTTTGCCAAGGCCTCAGTTTCCACTCTTGACTTTGTGGGGTCACCTAGCTGTGTCTCCTGCCATGTAGATGGTAAAGCCCCAGCTGTGGCCTGCAGCCTCCAGACCCATCACAGCTGTGGTGCCTTGGCGTGTTACTCAGCTTTAAGTTCTCTCTTCCTTCCTGGGACTAAGGAATCCCCTTTCTTTGTGCCCGCTGATAATGTCCAGCATTTCTCTGCATTGTCAAAATGGTGAATTTGGTTTAAGTTTGGCCTGACTTATTGCCAGAACTGGAAATTTGCATCTGTGTTTTATAGACCACTACTAATAATTCTACTTCCATCACAAAGATGTGAGGGCAAATGAAATCATGGATGTGGACATGCTTGGAAAGTTTTGACCCATTTATGAGGAAGGGATTATTATAAATATACCTCTGCCTGGTTTGTTAAATCATTCTCCCTTGAGCTGGTCCTTTAATAAAACTATATTTATAAGCAAAACTGTCAGAAACCAAAGTGACATGATAATATTTAATAGTTTACCTCCTTTAAGTATCACCTCCCATTTATGACACCTAATGATTTCCAGCCTGCCCTTTGGGACTTACTCAGGTAGAGTATTTTAAACTTTCTGGATGCCAGTCCATTATTTCTTCTTTTTAATATCATAAAGTATAAGAGGCATATATTAAGTATGCATTAAATATATGTTTAGTACATTAGGTATCTGTTAGGTATATTAGGTATATACTAGATAGATCAAGCGGACTCATTCGGCTTTCTTCACTTAGGGAACAAAAGACAGGTCAACCTATCAATCATCAATCATCAATCAGTCAATTAATGTTAAGTGCTTGCTCTGAGTTTGGCACTATAATAGCCACCTGGCAGAGGGCATAAACAGGCACAACCAATTTTGACAGCCATGTATGAACTGTCTAGCAGATACCAGATAGACACAGCCCTCGATGTATTGAGGAATAAAACAGATGGGCATCTGCCCTCTTGGAGCTTACAATGGAGCCACTGGCTGAATTGTGTTAGGATTTCTCAGAGGTGGCAACGTGGTACAGTGTTGTAACCATACTTGTTTGGTAAGCAAGTGGATCCTTCAGACTCTGGAAGTCTTGTTCAGTTTTTGTTTTTGTTTTTGTTTTTTTACAGAGCTCTAGTATACAGACTGATACCATAATCCCATCAGGGATACATTAAAACAAAACAAAACAAAAGCCTAGTCCAGGAGTTAAGCAACTTTTGGTATAAAGGGGTCAAACATAGTACGAAAGATGATTTTATGGGGTTTAGTTGCGATCTCTGTGTCATGGAGGTTTATCTCTGGTTGCCATCTCCCCTTTCAGTGCTCTTTCCATTGCACATCACTCTAAGGCATCCAGAACTCTTTGCTTTTTCCTTCTCCTTCCCTCTGTCAAAACACACTCATAGAAAAAGGGCTTGGATAGAGTCGTGCGACACTGTCCTTGTTCATCCTGGCTGTCATGGGTGTGTCTTGGGTGAGCTCTGCTGTCCCTGGAGTCCAACTTCATCCAGAGGGTGGAGGGGAATGGTTTTTTCAAAGATGCAGTGAAGAGCTGCTCCAGAAGGAATAGGGCCACGAGGACCTGCGCAGAGGGAGACTGGAATCAACTATTTCTATTTTTCTATAATTGAAGTCATTTTTATATCCTTTCTGAAGTATTAGCATGTCCAGCCTTTTGTCTAATTAGGAAGTGAAAGATTTTGTCTCTTTTGCAGGAATTCTAGACATCAGCAAATTAAGTTTAGGAGGAATTAGTAAGACTAAAATCATTCCCTAGGTGATTTACTGAGCCTCTGGTTTCAGATTAAATCAGGTAAAGGATGTAGCTATGACAACAAATAGTTTTCAGAGCCTGTGCCTGTTCAGGACTGGTTATGGCTGCCTGGACTGCCATGTGTTGAAGAGGAGTCTAACTGTTGCCCAAGCTGGAGGGGGAAAAGAGTGCAACGATTGATTAGTGATGTCTGCCACAGCCTTAGGATGGAGGGAAGGCGTATAGCCCACCTACTCTTTTGGCTATTCCTGGTAGAGATGGGCAGATGCTTAGGTTGTATTTTAATAGCCAGCTGATTCAGTCACTTTTGTCAAACAGTTGAACAACAATGACAAAAAAAATCCGTTGAAATATGTGTTTGGTATAATGAAGAAAGAAAAGAAAAAACTTACCCATCTTATAAACTCTGTTTTTCATTTTTTATTCAGGTAGGTTGGTAAATCATAGACAAATTTTGAAGGGTGAATTAAATGTGAGAGCTTCTAATTTCTGGTTTAACTTTCCTGGAGGAGTCACTAGATAGTACTTTATGATTTTATTATTCTGTCTTTTTAAATATTTTTCAAAGCATTTTGCACATATTATCTCATTTTATTTTCACTTGATCCTGGTGACAGATTTGTTTCTAGTGCATAGATGGGGAAACTGGTGCTCAGAGATGATCTGACTTGCCACAGGTGGTCATGAGCAGTTGAGGGGTTGGCCTTGATCCCTGGCCCCCTTCATCTGTACCATAAAATTCTGTGACCCCCAAGAGATTTCTACCTAGCTGATTATTGTTGATATGCTCTCTCAGGGACAGGAGATTGTGTGCTGGGGCAGTGACTCAAAATAGCGTCTATTCCCTGCTTAAGAGGTTGTCCTGTCAGCAGTAGGCTGATGAACTAGACCCCACTGCTTCAGTAAAATACTTTGGGATTTATAGGATGGAAAATTTTGTTTGGAAATGAAAATAGCCCATAGTCATTTGTACCCTGAAGTTGTCAGCTGATGCTGTCTGAGTCACCCCTCACCGTCTTCTGGCACCCTTGGGGGGCCTCCTTGTGGCCTACCTAGAGTGGTCTGAGCGTGGCCATATTTGGCTTTCTAGAGCTTGTTGGCTTTGGAAGTGCCTTTCAACCTGCCAACACCCAAGTGGGGACCCGGATCAAGTCATGCATTTAAATGGCCAGGCAGCAGAGAGAGCTCAAGTGGAGACATCCAAGGGATGTGGGGCCATTTACTTAACATAAATCAGCTCTCTGAGCGTGAGTGTCTTAATGCATTCCTTCAGTTATAAACAGTTTAGCGTCATGACAGCCAACATCTTCTCACCCCTGCTTTCCCTAGCCCAGACCTCCGTTTGGATTGTTTCTGCAACCAGGACTTTGATGATTGCAAGGGATGGTAAGGAGGCCCTTCTGAAGAATAATAAGCTATTGTTTATCAGAACCTTCCTCCTGGAGTGTTGGCACTCAGTGGGTGCAGGCAGTCTCCCTCTGCCCTTGCTCATGGTTCCCAGTGGGCGCTTTGCTGCATGTGTCACAGAATCTCATTTAATCCTCATTTCCCATTTATGAGGTAGGGACTCCTGTTATATCAGTTTCACAGAGAAGAAAACCGAAGTTCCAAGAGCCTAAGTAATTTACCTAAGGTGTCACAGCTGGTAAGTGGTAGAGCTGGAATTTGAACCTGGGCAGCCTGTTTTGTGAGCCCTTGGTCTTAAAAAGTCCTGCCATGATTATCTTCTTTCTTTTCTAATTTGGATAGTTTATTGTTGGGTTCTTGAGATTTTTCTTGGTAGCTTAAATAGCAACCTGCATGCTGGTAGAACGAGCCTGGGGATCTGCTCAGACCTCCCCTAGCAGAAGCAAAAATCGGGTTAAGAATGTGTGTTGTCTCGAAAGTGGTGGCAGAAATAAGGGGCTTGTCCAAACCTCAGATTTAGGAGAACAGAGCCAGGGTGTGAGAGTCTTGGTTTGTGCCCCATTCTAGGTTTCTCCCGGGAGCGGATGTGCCAGGCCTTGTGCTTGAGAGTCTGTTTGTACCCGCAGAGCACTAACAGGCAGGGAATCCATTTTGATATAAACAGGGGTTGGTATATTTAGAAAGAATCTCTAGGGACTGTCGTATGTGTTTATCTGCATGCTCAGAGATAAAAGTCAGGGAGGTGGGTCAGTAAGAAAATGCTTGGGTTGACACCAGTTGACATGATGGCTCTTTCCCAGGGATGCAGGGCAGCCTGATACAGAGAGCCTATTTTAGGGTCTTTCTTTATCAGTTTGGAATTGTCACTGTCTGCACTGCAGTAAAACAAGCCTAGCCCGGCTCTGCCTTTCCCGACTGGAAAAAAATCTCATCAACACAGACTTGTCTTAGACTCAGTCTTTGCCCAGCACACTGACATGTTGTGGAACTCTTTAATTTCTGTCCCCAAGCCAGCCACAGGTGTAACCTGCTGATTCGCTATCTAACTTAGGACAGAAACTTGCAGAGCTATGTCAAGAGAGGCTGTTTTCACTTCTGGATATTACACATGCTTAATGTTTTTGCTTTGAATACATTCCAGGAGGGCACAATAAATAAAGGAGTACACACACACAGCTCACGTGGAGTCTGCTGCTTTTGGGGATAAACCACATTTATTTTCTCCCTCCCCAGCTCTCCCTCTCTTCTTTCCCTCCCCTCCCTTCCCTTCTGTCTCTTAAATCCCTTCTCCTTTCCTCTCCTCTCCTCTTCTCTCTTCCCAATGCCTTTTTCATTTATTAGAGCAGTTTCACAAGGGGTAGGAAAGAGCAACAGAGATGACATCTTTCGTACCATATATTTTGCAGTCATGAAATTATTTGCCCCTGGCTTTTCTTCCAAGTTTGATTCCCATTTATTCTAGAGTCTGATATACTGGTATTGGGACTGTTGCTGATTTCTGTCAGATGACTCAGTTAAAATGAGCTCTTGCTTTATATAATGGGACTTCTTATGTGGGCCACCTATCAGGAAGGCCCAGGAAACCTCCCGCTCTCAGTACATGCAGCTACCACATTTGAAGGACATGGGGTTTTGCTCTATAGTACTTTCCACTGAGAGGGAGATCATGGACCAACCACCCATGGAATCCAGCAAAAGGGACAGAAATTCTGACTAGGGCAAGACAAACTCATGATCTGGAACAGATCCTAAGCTAGGATAAACTGTTGGGTTGTGAACTAGCTGAAGTTTAATGTTTAGCAACAAGGCTGACATGTTTAATGCAATATGGACATGATTCCCACTTGAGGGATGAATGGCATTTATGATGTGTATCTTTATGATCAACTGGAAAATTTGATTTGGATACAACTAATAACTGTGTGTGTGTGTGTGTGTGTGTGTGTGTGTGTGTGTGTGTGTGAGGTTGGTGAAAGCTTCATGCATTTTGTTTGAATTCGTATGTTAGCTAACCATCTGGGCAAGTGCTTCATATTGGAGCTATCTCATATACAGAAATGATATTGGGCTTCAGACTTCGTAGCTAATTGTTGGTATCTCTTGTATTTCATGTTTTCTCCTCCTGTTTTTTTTTTTTCAAAAGAAAGGAGAGATATTGTATGGGCAATCCAAGGCAGATAATGTTGTATGTTACAACTTTTAAGTTTTTAAAAGTATTTTTAAGAGGAAAGTGAGTGGTTTTGGCTGGACTGGGCTGAGTTGGGGTTTGAAAATAAAAGTAGCAATGATTCATTGACTATCTGGTGTATGCTAAGCCTTATATAGGAGCTTCATTTGAATTGTATGATTTAAGTCTCAAAGCAGTCCTGTGTCATACATATGCATATTTTAACTCTACAAAAGAAATAATAGGTTCAAAATAGCTAAGGCATGGTGACCCACAGAAGTTTAAAGTATAGGCTTTGGGGGTGGAAGATGAGGGTCTGGCCTCAGGCGTGCGAGGTTTCAAGGGGCTGGAATGGAGCCCTTGCATAAAGCCCAGAACCTTTAAGAGCTTTCTGGTCAAGAAAGGGAGATGAGCAAACTTTTTTGTACTGCCCTGGGAAGCCTACTGTCTGTCCTGGGGCTTACTGTACCACCTATGAGAAAGAGGGCCTCTACTCCTATACTACCTTTAGGTGGGGGAGGGGGTGTCTGAATTTATGCTCCTTGCCTATTACAGGAACTTTAGGATAAAAAAATTATCAAAAAATGACATCTTGGACATTGATGGATGAATGGATTAAGAAAACATGGTATATACATACTCTATGGACTAAATTGTGTCTCCCACCCAAATTCATATGTTGAAGCCCTCAAGTATGTGGAGATGGGCCATTTGGGAACTAATTTGGTTTAGATGAGGTCAGGAGGGTGGACCCCTCATGAAAGAATTAGTGCCCTTATATGAAAAGACAGTAGAGAGCTTGCTCTCTCTGCCACATGAGGACACAGTGAGAAGGGGACCATCCACAAGCCAGGAAAAAGGGCTTCTCACCAGAAGCCAATGAGGCTGACATCTTGATCTTGGACCTCTTTTTCCAGAACTGTGAGTAAATAAATCTCTGTTGTTTAAGCCCCCTAGGCTAATGTGATTTGTTATGATGGCCTTAAAAAAGAAGAAAACCGGCGTGCCTGGGTGGCTCAGTCGGTTAAGCATCTGCTTTTGGCTCAGATCATGATTCCAGAGTCCTAGGATCAAGCCCTGAGTTGGGCTCCCTGCTCCGTGGGGAGCCTGCTTCTCCCTCTTCCTCTGCCTGCCGCTTTGCCTACTTGTGCTCCTTCTCTCTCTCTCTCTCTCTCTCTCTCTCTCTCTCTCTCTCAAATAAATAAATAAATAAATAAATAAAATCTTAAAAAAAAAAGAAAAAGAAGAAAATCCTGCCATATATCACAACACAGGACATTAAGCTAAGTGAAATAAGCCAGGCACGAAAAGACTCTCCACATAACTGTGGTGTCTAAACCAGTCAAACTCTCAGAAACAGAAAGTAGAATAGTGGTTTCCAAAGGCTGAGGGGAGGGGAGAAGGGGAGTTGTTCATTGGGTATGGAACTTCAGTTCTACAAGGTAAGAAAGTTCTAGAGATCTGGTGCACAGCAGTGCATATAGTTAACATTACTATACTATACACCTAAAAATGCTTAAGATGGTAAATGTTATGTGTGTGTCTTTTGCCACAATAATAAAAAAAAGACCCCTAGATCTAGGATAATTGATACCCATAATGGCCCTTCAGCAATAAACACAAACAATTGCAAGCACATTTATATAGCTCAGGGTCCCTAACACTTTTGTAACATAAGCAATCCTGGCTGAAGATGAGCTCACAGTAAGAGACATAAACCTCATAACAATGGAAACATCCATGAGTTAGAGCCAGCAGACCTAAGCAAAGTTAGTGCCACAAGAGTGAAAGTAACAGGACAATTCCAGGAGATGATAAAATGCATTCATTTAAGACAATTAAAGAGATCAAAAAAGAAATAGAAACTCTAAGAAAAGAATAGTGCTCTAGGAAAAAAAGAGAAGTTTTGAAAACAGGGCTCAGTATACTTGAAATCCAAAGGACTTTAATGAATGGGTGTGACATCAGGTCAGACCTAGCAGAAAGTGAAATCTGTGATGGGCAGCTGCCCAGGCTTCGGGTCTGAGAGAGAAAGTACGGAATCCGTGGAAGAGAAATGAAAGAGCCCGAGGACAGGATGAAAGGTTCATTGTAGGCCTCTATGGAGTTCTAGGAGACAATAGAGAGAATGGTGAGAAGACATTGTTTTAGGAGATAATGCCAAGACCATTCCAAAATTTAAGAGAGATATTGATTTTTACATTGTAGGAGCACGATGAGTATTGAGTAGGGTAATTAAAAATACATCTACATCTAACACTCAATGGAGAAAACTGCTGGAATGTCAAAGAAAATGAGAAAATCTTCAAAGCAAGCAGGGAGAAAAGACAAATTATCTACAAATAGCAGTCCTCATCAAGCTACAACAGAGGCCAGGAGACAATGAAATAATATCTTCAGAGTGCTCAGTGACTCTCAAACTAGAACTCTGAGCAAAGCTAGATTTCATTCAAGAGTTAGGATGGAAAGGCATTGTTTGTACAGAGACTTGACAGCGTTTGCCTTTTAAGTGATCCTTGCAGAAAGAACTACCAAGCCACACGTTCAGTAAAGAAGCATTGTTTCCTTCTTCCCCTTCTCCTTCTCCTTCTCCTTCTTCTTCTCTTCTTCTTCTTCTTCTTCTTCTTCTTCTTCTTCTTCTCCTTCTCCTTCTCCTTCTTCTCCTTCTTCTTCTTTTTTGAAAAGAAGACTAAGATTTAAGATGATTTGAAAATAAGGTGGTTTAAACATTAAACAATAATAAGGTTCTAATAAGTGATAGATGGGGTTGGTGCAAAGATCAGAATTTAATGCATTCTAAGGCCTTGGTATTTTTCAGAGAAATAATGAACTGTTAGTTAAAATATTTCCCGATTCAAAACAAGGAAGAAAAATATCCAGACGCTGACCTTTGGATACCCATCATTAACACCAGAATAACAACTAATGGATAGTCAGTTCTTATTGTGTGCCAGGATCTGTCATTTATATTATTTCATCTAGTCTCACAGTGACCATATGGAAAAGATAATGTTGCCTTTGGGGGAGGTAAGGAAAGGGGATATATTTACCTTTGTACTCCCATCGTTCAGTATAATGGGCAGCAGTAGTATGTGTTCAGTAAGTGTGGGAGAGCCAAACCCAGCTGAGGTCAAAATGCAGTCAACCAACAGTTTGCCTCTGTCATGATACTAGAAAAGCGATAAAACCCTTGTTCAAACTCCACTCCGTCCAACCCCATGGTCCCTGCTTCTCTACCGGGCTCTGATCCTCACTGTTTACTTCTCAGGGTAAATGACTTTCTGGACCAGTCAGACATGGGCTCTGCACTTCCTGTAGACCAATGCCCCACTAGTCCCCCCTCAGACATTCTTCGGTCTCCCATGTGATGTGCCCCATTCAGGCCTGATGACCTGGCTGTGTTTTTACCACGTGTCACACAGGTGAGCAGTCTCCTGGATGTCTGCTTTTTGATTTCACAAGTTTTTATGTGGTACTTAGACAACACTGCCGGCGCCGTGTTGCTAGGGGCGCAGTAATGATCACAGCATTTAGAGCACGCTCCTTCTCTTCTCCCTCCCGTAGACACCTGCCTTCACCATCTGTTCAGGATGCCCACTCCTGCTGCGTCAGTACCTTGACCCTGCTCTACTGAGATGCTCCCCTGCATTCTGGACCCTGGGTCACGGAGCTCGGATTTCTTTACCCAAGGAATTATCAGTGAGAAAACTAGCACCTAGGGTTGCTAAGCTACACTGTACTCTGTTCTAGTCACACACTGGAGAAGAGGTGCTGAGCTAGTCCACATTCAAGGAGTCTTCATTCAGTTTCCTATAGTTGAATAAAATTGCTTTATCTTCTCCATGAGATCTTTTCCTCGCCCCCTTCCCCTGTCTCTCTCTCTCCACACACACACACACACACACACACACACACACACACACACACCCCAAATTAACTGGTAAAGTCTGTGCACATAGTTTTTTTTTCTTTTGTCTGTTTGTTTTGGTGGTGGTTGTTTGTTTTTTGTATCTTTGGTTTTAATCGTGGAGCGTGCTGTTGGTTTCCTGCCTTGACAGTTACTTTCGGACTGAAAGAACTCATCAGGTAGTCCCACATGAGCTGGCTTGTGCACTGAATGAAAGGGGAGCTCTGAATTGAGGTTCCCATTACTGGCTTCCTACACGTTGTCATCATCTTTTGGTGGTTTGTTTTTTTGTTATTTATTTATTTATTTATTTATTTATTTATTTATTTATTTATTATGCCTTTGGGTAGATGTGAGAATCGAATCCATCTCAGAGGGATTTACAGTGCCAGAGTGAGCAGGCCTGGCGCACAGATGGTGTCTTGAAGGCAAACAAAGGCGCTTGGCTGGCTGCTGATGGAAGCTGTGCTCCTCCATCTCTCTGCTTTTCCCCAAGGATGCCCTGGCTATAGATCCCAGCAGTACCAGGGCTGCTTGTGTTGTGGAAGCCTGTATTCTGTGGTTTGGTGGCTAAAACAAAGCATTTCAATTTCCCCCAAAGGGGCTGCAGGACCAGGTTCTACCTTTCTTAAGGAGGAACTTAGGGCAGGTGGGCACAGCATCCACCTTGCAGTTAGAGGAGCTGTGTTCATGTTCTGACTCAACCATCTTGGATGTGGCTTTGGGAAAGCCTTTGTTCCTCAGTTTCTCCGACTGGAAATTCAGGGTACTAATTTCCGTGTTGTAAAGAGAACTGAGTGAGATGATATCATGAGAAAATGCTTGGTAAATCTTAAAACACTATACAAATATAAGGCATTGTTACTCTCAGTGCTTGGAGAATGGATTGTGGGAAGTTAATGGCCCTTGCTGTAGTGTGTTTCAGTGCCAGGAATGACAAGAGCTATCAATAAATATCGATTAATGGTGGTGTAGAGAAGCCTTTGGACTCTTTGGAAACCAGGGCTTTATATATTAAATGTATGCATTCATTCAGTCATTCAATGGGCAAGTATTTATTGAGTGCCTGCTAAATGCCATGCACTGGAAATACAAGTGAATGAGACAGTGGAATCATGATTAACATTTTTCTGGCCCTGACAGAGTTAGAAAAATTAGGTATGCTTTTTCAGAAAGTTAAGTTTACTTGCTATAGAGGATTGCCCTTTATGCTGATAATATATCTTCCCTGCTCTTTGGTGTTAAATGTCTTGGTTTTTGTGAAATGATGGTGATAGAAGATGGTAGTTGATTTTTGAAAAATTTCTCACATGGCAAATTAAAAAGAAATGGTACTGGTCCTTGAAATTCAAAAGGTTGGGGACCTGGATCCAGTCCAAACTCCTACCCAATGCAGAAGTCTCTTCAGTGTTCCTAACAGGTGGTCTAGTTTCTGCTTTGATAATTCTAGGGAAGGGGGGCCTCACTAGCTTCACAAATCCACCATTCTGGGTTTTTTTTTTCTCAAAGATTTAATTTATTTATGAAAGAGAGAGCACAAGCAGGGGGAATAGCAGAGGGAGAGGGAGAAGCAGGCTCCCCGCTGAGCAGGGAGCCCAATGCAGGACTCGATCCCAGGACCCTGAGATCATGACCTGAGCAGAAGGCAGACACTTAAACAACTGAGCCACCCAGGCACCGCACCATTCTGGTTTTAAAGAGCATTTAGCTTTTGAAATAAGATAAAGTTGAAATGTGCCATCCTCTAACTTCTGCCCATTCTATCTTCTTCCATCTGGAGCAAAGGAAATACACTTACTTCATATTCTTTAGCCCTTTGGAGTTTTGCAGCAAGCCACCATGCTCCCTCTAGGCATGTTTTCCAGGTCTCTTGTCCCCACTTTCTTTACCGAGTTCTCTGTGGCTCTCTTCTCCACTGTTCACCCTCTTCTGGTCAGCCTCCACCTTGCTACTGTCCCTCTTGGAGTCTGTTGCCAGAGGGACACAGGCTTCAGTGGTGGGCGCACTTGTGCTGAGGGCTCAGCCCTCTGCTTCCCTTATTCTGGGCCCTGAATGCAGATTACGGAAGTAAAGATTGTATTTGGCTTTTTTGGCAGCTGTGCTGTACTGTTGACTCACATTGAGTTGCAGTCTGCTAAAGCCCTTAGGGTCTTGGTCATATAAATTGCTGATAAGCCAGGGTTCCTCCTACCTTATGTTCAGGTAGTGACATTTTTTCTTCTAAGTGCACTACTTTACATTCATGCCTATTATATCTCATCTTGTCAGTTTGGACCATAGTTGCAGCATATTGAGGTCATTTGAATCCTGATTCAACCTTCCAACTTACTAGCGATTCCTCCCAGATTTATGTCAGCAGCACATTTGACAAATTTGTCTTCATCCAAGTTCTTAATTCAGTGTTTAAAAAGCTAGAGCCAAAGACAGAGCCCTGGGTCACATCAGTAGAGACCTTCCAAGTTTAAACGCATCTGTGAATCAGTGCTCTAAACATCTGTGCATAGAATCAATGCATCTATCGTTAATGCACCTATGTGTCAGCTAACTACAGATCACCCCAATGGACTATCCACACAGGTGATGTGAATTCTGTTTCTGACTCTTCCATGTATCTTTCTTTAGGCAATGTCATCTGTGCCCATTATTGAACCCACCATTGGTATGATTATGACTTTCAAATGTACTTTTTTCAGCCCATATCTCTCTCTCAAGTTCACATTTTAAATTTTCTACTGGACTTCTCCAGAATGTTTTGAGTTTTTCAAAATCTATTCATCACCTCTATGCCCCCTAAAACCTTTCCCTCTTTCTGTGATCACTATTTCAGTGATGGCACCATCAAATTGGTTAAGCCAGATACTGGGGAGCCAGTCTCAACGTCTGTTTTCCTCCAACTGCACCGCTAGCTCAGTTAGCTGGTCTGAGAGATTCTCCTTCTTTCATATTTCATAATCCATTTCCCAAGATCTGATCTGTCTTGCCTATGTGATTATAAGAGCCTTCTGACTAGAGTCTCTATTCCTGGTTTTACTTCTTTTAATGCATCCTCTGCTCTGTCACCACAAAGCAAAAGCATGCATCAGATTATGTCATTATATTGCTTTGAGCACTTTGTTAGCTCCTTGTTGACTGGGAATGATGGCTGGTCCTTCATAGTCTAGCCTTTACTTGTCTTACCAGCTGATTTCTTACTGCTCCCCTCTACCCCTACACTTTAGATGTACTATCTGCCGATGGTTTGCAAATGCAGTTTACTCCCTTGTGCCTTGCACATGCTGTTCCCCTTAGCAGGATTGCCCTTTCACCCTTTCTAGTCAACTGACTTCTGTCCTTCAGAGCTGGGGTCAAGCATCCCCTCCTTTGGGATTCCTTCCCTGACAGCTCCAGAATGAGTTAGGGGTCCTTTTTCTGAGCTGCCATCACACTGCAGGCATACCCATTAAACACCTTGTCACATGGTCGAGTAACTGTGTGCCTGCCTCTCCCACCTGGCTGGGGGCCCATCTGGGCAGTGACTGTGTCCCCTTTCCCACTATAGCCATGGCTCTTAGCACAGGGCGTGGTACATAACAGGTATTCAGGGTTTATTGAACGAATGGTGGCTTGCCAAATCATTTCCACTTTGTTATGGACCATGTGACTATTAATTTCCCTGCTCAGCAATATTCTGATTCTGTGTCTGTGGTGTCCCTTTGATTCACTCATCTTGTAATCCGATTACAAAAGTAAAAGAGGTACTTTGACATCGAATAGGTTTTTTCTTTATAGGTGTTTCAAATCATTTGATTTCTAGTCCCCTCTAGGCATGTGAAACTGGATTATTTTACTGCTTAGTTATGTGTTCATTTCTCTGACCCTGTGTTCATATTAACTGTCTGTAACAACTAGCCCCCAAATCTCATAGGCTTGACTTTCTACTGGACTTTTTATTTTTTTATCATGATGCAGGATTCCTCTTCAAGTGGCCTTCCAAAGGGTGAGTCAATGACCCAGCTTCCTTTCATCTTGTGGCTCTGCCCTCTCTTAGGTCTTCAGAGACCTCTCCATTCAGCCGACGTATGAAGAAAGAGGGAGGTTTGCAGATGGGGAGGTTCTCCCAGGTCAGGGCTGGACATGGTACCAATCACTTCTGTTCACATTTCATTGGCCAGAACTTAGTTACAAGGCTGTGTCCAAGTACCAGCGAGGCTGGAGACTGGGCTACCTGTGGCCCCAGGATGAAAAAGAGAACACAGATGTTAGTGAGCATTACCAGTCTCTGCCACTGTACTCAGTCTTAGGTCCTGACGTTGTGTGTTCCTACGCTGTGTTCCAGATCCCTTCTTAGCCGGACCTTTGCCTCCAAGCCTTTGGATTTTCTATCACTCAACCTGGGTTTTTGCTTTTTGCTCTTTTTCTTCCCATTGTCTCTAACCCTCTGGTCAGTTGTTGGCTAATTCCTCGCTCCTTGCTGATTTGGCTAGACTTGATGCCACATCTCTCTGGTTTCCTAGCAACCCTCATTGTCTGGCTCCCATGTCTGAGACTGGACCATCTGATCTTTGATACCTGCCTGCCATCACCATGTGTGTTCCTTGGATGAGAGCTCACCTTGGTCCAAGAGAGGAGAGTCTTTTAAATATGTCCAGTGCTTTGAAGTCCTTCCTATGAGTACTGGTTATGGATTGGAACTCTATTTTTAGAGACAATTAGAGAATGTAGACAGTTGCAATGAGAGCCATAAAATAAGCAAGACATTGGAAAATACAGCTTTGGGAAGCCAAGAGAATCAGTGCTGTGTATCTTGAAGGAGACAAGCCTGAAGGGAAAAGCCAAGCTTCACATATTTGTAAAAAGTTGGTTTAAAAATTGTTTTAAAGGTGAAGGTACTAGAGTAGATGTTCTTTTGTTACTCTGAACAAGAAGAAGGTATCTCACATTTTAGTGTGAGATTTTTAGGTAAGAGACAAAGAAAGAGTTCATGAGTTCCAGAATTTGGGAATCTGGGGATAGGTTCCTGAGAGGTTAACTCATATGCTTTCCTGGAACACTGTGAGTGGGAGAGCCCATCTCAGGTGCCTCGTAAGCGACCTGTTGGGTGGCAGGAGGTGGTTGAGCACGTTTAAAATCTTTTCTCATTCTGTAAATCTAGAAAAAATAAGCTGGATGTCATGCTTTTTTGGCTCATACGTCTTTTGAGAGATGCTCATAGTTAAAGTATTTGTCTCTGGGTAATATTTCCCAATGATTTCATAAGTGGAAGAGGGTATTGTCTTGTAAGGTTTCAAGTACTATGACGCCTGAATTCCATTACTTATTTTATCATCCACTCACTCTGCAGGTTACCAACTTGGGCATTCTTTAGATGGTCTGCTTATCTAGTAAGTGGGAATGGGATGGAATGAATGTCCGGGAAGTTTGAGTGAGAAGTAACTCATGTTTCTAACATGCCTTAGAATATGTAAGTAAAACATCCTGTACAATTATACTGGTGTTAGGTACAGTTCTCTGCATCTTCATTCTTTGGTTCTTGCCTTGGGACATGTGTGGTTATTTGCAAATACTACTTCTTAGAAATAACTCCTTGAACTTGTGAGCCTCTCCCAGTGAGACCTGAAGTGGTATCCTCTGCGGGCTTGCGGGCTAGGGAGGAGGGAGAAGAAGCTGGAAGTGAACACCTCAGGCCAGGGACCTAACTGTGGAGGCTGTGATCATGGTGGTATACGCGTCCCCTCTGCAGCCAGGCTGTTTGGTTGAACTGGTGGCTTTGCACAAGTTAGTTCCTCTGTGCTTGAGTCTTCTCATCTGTAAAATGGACATAATGATATGTTTACCTGTGGATATGCTCCCTAAATAAATTAATATGTGTGAAATTGTAAGAACAGGATCTGGCCCATATAATAAATGCTCTATAAGTATTACTTTTAAGCAAGAATTTCCAGAAGTTACCCTTTTCCTCCCTTATTACCTCAATGGGGCCCTCCCATACATTTTGAGAGCCCCAGGGCTGACTTTAAGCTTACAGACGAGAGGAGATGGACCTTTCCACTGTTTTCATGCTGGCTTGAGTTATGTCAGGAGATGAGTATCAACACACACGGTGACGAACATTTCTGTCGATAAGATTTAGTTGAAGTGGTTACTATATGTAATCACAGCATTGAGGGAGTATCAGAGGATACCACGACGTGAGGCTTGCACTCTGTTTATATTCTGAAACCAATCAAGGAGGTGTTAAATTGGTAAAGGAGGGCTTCCAGACCTGTATTACGGTTTCTAGTATGGTCTGTGGGGCTCTGAGATTTTGTCCTTCGTAGTCTAACCCTGTTTCCAGTGAATCATTCTGCTTTTACCTCTGATTTTGTGTTCTTGAGTGATTACCTTTTTAATGCCACATGAGGAAGTCTGGGGCAGGGTGTAGAGAAATGATACCATATGAGCATTTAGAGAATAGCTACACTTGTTTACTTACAGTCTGGGCCTCTTCCAAAAACCCTGATCCAGTCTTCCCTGTCTCCTTGGTACTTGGTCTAACATCCCCGACCCTGTGGAGGCTGGAAGGAGAATAAGCACCACTTTGGAAGAATAAGATTAATTTGTAGGAGCTAAGGCCATACTCTTGAAAAATTCAACTCAAGAAATGTTCATCAAGCACCTCTTATGTGGAAAGCACAATGCTGGGGGCTGTGTGAGGTACTTGGAGTAAAAGACTTGACTCCTGTCCTCAGTGAGCTCATGCTCTTCTTGGGGAGACAAACACCTACATGAGGGCAGGAATCAAGGCACAAGTAACGGGAACTCTCACACATGCTATGTTGTAAGAGGCCTTGGGGTGTTTGTGATACACTCAGCTCGTTTGGTGTTTGTTATGCACTCAGACACTTTTTGTTATTTTTAAATTTGCTTTATTGTGGTAAAAAACACATAACATAAAATTTACCATCTTAACCACTTTTAAGTAAACAACTCAGTAGTGTTAAGTATATCCACATTTTTGTGAAAATACATCTCCAGAACTTTTTCATCTTGAAAAATGGAAACTGTATACCCTTTAAATAATTCCCTTTTCCGCCAGCCCCTGGCAACCACCATTCTACTTTGTTTTATGAGTTTGACTGTTTTACATACCTTATTTACATAGAATCATGCGGTATTTGTCTTTTTGTTAACTGGCTTATTTCACTTAGCCTAAGGTACTCGAGGTTCTTTCGTGTTGTAGCCTGTGACAGGATCTCCTTCCTTTTTATGGCTGAGTAATATTCCGTTTCATGTATATATTACATTTTGCGTGTCCGTTCATCTGTCAGTAGACATGTGTGTAGCTTCCACCTCTTGGCTCTTCTGACTAATTCTGCTATGAACATGGGTGTACAAATATTTCCTCCAGACCTGCTTTCAATTCATTTGAGTAAATATCTAGAAGCAGAATTGCTGGATCATATGGTGATTCTATTTTTAACTTTTTGAGGAGCCTGCACACTGTTTTTCACAGTAGCAGCACCAGTTTGCATTCTCACCACCAGTGCACAAGGGTTCCAATTTCTCCAGTCCTTGCCGACACTTATTATTTTCTGTTGTAGTTATTGTGTTTTTGTTTTTTTTTTGGCAGTAGCCATACTAGTGATGTGAGGTGATATCTCATTGTGGTTTTGATTTGCCTTTCTTTGGTTCTTAATTGAGCATCTTTTAAAATACTTTTTGGCCATTTATATATATATCCTCTTTGGAGAAATGTTTATGCAAGTCCTTTACCCATTTTTAAATTGACTCCTAGAAGCTTTTGGTTCTGTTCTACTCATACCACCCCCTGCCCCAGACATCTGGCACTGGCCCACTTCTGAGGGCCTGGCAGGCTGAGGGCAGCAAGGACTTTGCCCTCGAGGAGTCCCAGGAGCACAGTTTACTCATTGCCATAGGCCAGATCACCAAGACTGCCTAACTCTGCCCTCTCCCTGCTGCTTTCACCTTGGGATTTTACACACATGCTGTGCTGAGGGTATGAGTTTCCTATTGCTGCTGTGACAAGTGACCACACACTCAGCGGCTTAAAAAACACAGTCCTGGAGGTGAGACGTCTAAAGTGGGCTTGCAGGGCCGCATTCCTTCTGGAGGCCCTAGGCGAAGACTCTGTTTTTTTGCCTCTTCCAGCTGATGGAGGCTCCTTCCTCCATTTTCAGAGCCAGCTGTGCAGCATCTTCTCCTTTCTCCTCTTACAAGGACTCGTGTGATTCTATCAGGCCCACCTGGATAATCCTGGATAATTCCCCCAACTCCCCAGTCAGCTCAATCACACCTGCAACATTTCTTTGACCATATAAGGTACCATGTATTCAGCTTCAGAGGATTAGGACGTGGACATCTTGGGGGGGGGTCATTATTCAGCCTGCCACACGGCCTCGGCTGTGTAAAGGGCAGTGGGCAGAGCAGTTCTTCTAGGCCAGTTTCTCATTAGAAAGGCTTCAGCCTTGACCTGGGTGAGTAGAAACATCGTGTAGAACTCTGGAGACTGGGGCTCAAGTTTCGGCTGGACCTTGACCTGGCTGTGGAAGCTAGGGCATGCGGCTTGCTTTCTCGGGGCCTGAGTGCCATACCTCTGAGAGGAGATGCTGGGGCCAGATGGTGTCTAGGGCACTCCCAGCTCTGCCATGGCTGAGCTTGCGCCCCTTCCTCACCCCCACTCTCCTTTCGTCTCCTCACATGGCTTTCTTCTGTCGACTCAGCGAAGGCCTGAGGCTGTCCTGAAGGGGTAGAAGAGGGCAGCTCTGTGAGGCTTTGTGAAGATGGCTGCTGGGTGTCAATGAAGGGAGAACAGGGAGAGCAGAAATGAAGGACAGAGGGCTCTGCTTTGTGGCCGGCCTTCTTTTTCCAGCCCACACACAAAGTATCCCCGGCACAAACAAATGCAACTGTTACATGCTTTGGAAGCCTGATTGGGTCACACATAACTTGCACAGTAATTTCATACGAAACTTCAATTACCCTTCTTTTCCAGTTCAAGCCTGATAAGGTCAAATATTTGAAAGCTGCCAGCCAGATGGAAGCCATGTCTCCCAAAGGCTCGGATGTTGTGTAACTCCATCTGTGTGGTGACTGGCCTGGGCTGTTGTGTTCAGGGAAGTGTGAGAGAGTCTTGCCAACCTTGGATGTGGCATTGAGGGCAAGACATGACTAGGTGTTGTTGGTTCTCTCTGGGAGGGCAGTCCAGGTGTGCTCTGGAGTGGGCTGGGAGAAGTTGCTGGAGAACCGGCATCTTCCAGGGGCTGGGGAAGGAGGGTGTAACTCCTCGTGTCTCACACCACCCTTTAGCACTGCCAACTCAAGAGATCACGTTGGCTTGAAATAGTTTACCTTTAGTGAGCATGGACTGGTGTTAACAAATCCCATTTATCCTTGTAGTAGTATTCCTGTTTCACCCATAAGCGGCCTGAGCACCAAAGAGGTAGGCTAACTTAGCAAAGATCACCCAGCTAAAAAGGGGAGTGCTGAGACTCAAACTGAGATGTATCTCACTCCAAAGCTCATCTTCTTTGTACCTTGGCACTTCGTATCTCCTGGGTTCATCCCTTCACCTGAAGCCATTGCCCTTGGGCATGGAGTCTGGGAGCCACGGGCGAAGGGGAGGGAGGGGCCCCTCAGTGACTGAAGCCCAGAGCCGCAGTCTGGAGAGGGTGACAGCTTGAAGAAACCACGTGCTCTAGCAGAGGCGAACTGAGCACTTTAGAATGCTAAGCTGCCTGGAGCTAACCTTTGGGCCAGTCTCATCTTGGCTGCTTTGGTTTCACGTCCAAATTTAGTTGTGAACTCTGAAAGAGCAAGGTCCCTGGCTGGGCAGATGTTACTGGAGAGCTTGTGTGGGTGGGTGTCTGTGTGCGTGTCTGTGTGGGTGAATGTGCAACCCGAGGAGGCTGGTGGCTTGTCGAGGCAGGGAGAGCATCTCACGTGTCTGAGAACATCCCACAGTGCCCACCCCAGTGGGGCCCACACACCCAGCCGTTCTTGACCACTTGCCCTGTGCTAGCACTGTGGGGGCCGCAGAGTGGGAGGAGATGGGGTTCTGCTCTCGGTTCTGTCTGAGCAGGGAGAGAAGCCACGTACATGCTTCAAGTAGGTACAAGGAAGGCAGCGGCAAAGACTGTGGGCAGCACAGAGGAAGGCGCTGGGGCTCTGTGCCTGCAAGTCCCACACTGGGGACACGCACATGTTTGTATGTGCACATTCGTACGTGTGTGTGTATGTACTCCAGGGTGAACTCCACGCTTTCCTGAACTTTCTCCTTGGCAGGCAGCAGCTGCTCTCCCTTCCCCCATCACTGACGCTTTCACACAACCGTGTGACCACGGATGATTTGGGGTCAGTGAGTGGGGGCTCCATAACTCCTTGGCTCAAGTGGGAAGTTGGACCAAGCATTTGCATCCTGAGTGGGAGTCCTAAGCTCCTAGTTTTATAAAGAAAACCGCCTTTCTTTATAAAAGGCAAATAGTGCTCTTCAGCAAACACTGTCTAGTTGCAGGCTGCCAGCGGACCACCCAGTAGCGAAGCTACGTTTAGTCCATGCGTGTTTTATATTAAAGGGCACTTCAGTGGAGTACTGAGTGCAGAGAGCAGATGAAAGCAAATGCCCCATTTGCCCCAGTGACCTCCACCTGCTAGCTCTGACCTTTAGAAAGATGCTTCCAAGTCACCCAAAGATTCCACATCTCTGTTCTTACCCTTCGGGAGCCATTAGCTCCTGTTGCACAGATTGGGAAAACCAAATAAATCTAGAAAGGCTGCCAAATGAAACAGACATTCAAGGAGAGCTAATGAACAGGTGACGGTAGTTCCAGCAGCATCCTGCTCCCAAACCTGAGTGCATCAGAGAGGACCAGGAGGAGCAGCTTAATAAGTCAGCGGGTAGTTCAGAAGCCGGGCACTGTGGAGTGCAAACACTACACATCCCGCTCTGAAGGAGTCATGGCCATCGTGGTCCGTGTTTGTTGAGACTCAGGAGGGTGGCCCTAGGTAAGTGGCTGTCCTATTAGGTAGGTGCTTTTCAGATTCAATTATTTATTAGCATAAAGGAGGGAATTGAGGAGTGGGTGGGGGCACTGAGCATCCCTCTAGGAAGCCTATTTCTTTTGCCAGCATGTTCCAAATGATGAACTCTTCTGCCACCCACATGTGAATTCTAGAATCAGTGAGTGCCAGAAATTATATAGGATCTTAGAGATCATTTGGTAAACTCCTTCATTTTACTGATGATGTAAACACAGGGAGGAAGAGGAATTCATCCAGCGTCACTCGGCTCCCTAGTGGAGGAAAGAGGAGGAGACCCGTGTACCCAGCCCTGGTGCTTGGTCCTCGTGGCCCAAGGCGAGCTGATGAGGAAGTGAGATCAGCTGGGGCTGTGTATGCTTTAGTGGAAATGTGGAGGGTCGTGAATTGCTGACTCTGGGTGGGGTCTCTGTTGAGGTGCCTGCAAAGGCCTTCGTGGTGCTGAGCCTCATGGCTCTTCTCAGTTGGGGCCTCCCTACGCCTCCTTCATTGCTGCAGGCCCCGGGGATCCAGCTTATTTTAATAACAACATCGACAATAAACGCAATACCGATTAATGCCCACTGTTTGGTGAGAACCTCGTATATGGCTGTGCCATGCCCAGTGCTTGCAAATGTCTTAAAATCCTTGAAACAGCTCCGAGGTCCCTGAGTCTCAGAGATGTTAACTAAGTTGCCCAGGCCCACGGGGCTTGTAAGTGGCCGCACAGAGCACGAGCTTGGGTCTCGTGTGACTCCCGATCTTTGCCTTTAGCCACTAGATTCCACAGCTTTCTTTTCTAGCAGCCACTATCCACTTAATTCCCTTGCAGCCTGTCTCTAAAACTCAGTATTTACAGATCCTGTGTTCTTCTTTCCTGCTCTTTCCTGCAGTCTTCATAGTCCAGCACTAGATTCACGTTGTCTTAAAGGTTACAACCTTCCTAATTACTGTGAGGACATAGTCAGAGGAGAGCCCCATAAACAGGGTGACAAGGGTGCAGAGATTATAGAGTTTTACAGCGTTTCTGCCGCCCTGGTTTCTGCTCCGTTGAATCATAACTCCATTCTGAGATGAAGAATGAAGGTGATGCTGACCTCTGCCTTCCAGTTTCGGGTTTTCAACAGTAGACTTTCCCAGCGCTCCCCATCTGCTCCCTTTTGGCCCAGGCTTTCGATGCACCTGAGTCTGGACAGCACTAGAGTCACCCGTGGGGAACTTGGGTCTCCAAGGACCCCTCGCCTAGGTGGCAGCCCTCGCCCTGCCTCTCTGCCACACACGAGGATGGCCCTCATCAGTTGCTTTCCTCAGTCCTCCAAGGAGGAAAAGATGGAAGACAGGGGCCAGGAGCGGTCAGGTACTGGTGGCCAGAAGGTGTCAGATGAAGCCAAGCAGAAAGAAGAGAAAAGGCAGCTTGGGGCTCAGGAAGGAGCGGGACACCCCCCCCCCCTGGGGTTGGGGAGAGAGCTCAAGAGGTTCCTGGCGGCAAGAGGCTCCGAGGAAGGAGCCTGAATTTAAGATGCCAGAGAAATTGGAGGGCTTGGGGGTGGCTGAGTCCATCCTAGCCTGTGTCACATTGGATGGGGGCCGTGTGCTTCTCTAGGCCTTGGTTTCGTCATTAGTAGTGGGAATAATGTAACTTGTTTCCTCACCTAAAAACTATCAGGACGCTGAGTAGCAATCACACTCCTTCAGTGAACACTCTTTTTATATCTGATGTGCGCCAGGCGCTGGGCTGGGTACCAGAGCTAGAGAGATGAACGTGTCACAGCCTGCCCTGGAGATACTCCAGGTGCCCAGAGCAGAGCCTTTGGACAAGACTGAAACTGTGGAAAGCCAGGGATTGATCTAACGTTCTGATCACCCATCTCTCCCAGCCACAGACCTGACGCTTGGTGTTGAGTGGTGCCTGAGAACACCGTAGATGTATTTGGGTGTGCGTCTGGTTTCACTCGGTTGTGAAGACATGTTTGTGTATGTGCATCTGTGATTTATTTGATAATTGGAAACAATTTATGACCAAAATTCTTTGCATCCTTTTCTGGGCCTGAGTCACGTGCTGAGGGCTGGAGCAGAAGGTCGTGCACGTGGGTAAGGGTAGAGACTTGTCCTGCCACACACAGCCCTGTGGACTGGTCTGAATTCACCCTTGCCAGCCCTTCCTGAAGGACAGCTGCCTTCGCCTTCCAGCTCTCTGTTCCTGAGAAGGCAGCCCCCCACTTCCTATCTCTTTCCTCTTAGAATGTTCTTTCAAGGGCTGCAGGTCCAACACTGTGATCTCTCTGCTTTTTATAAAAAAATTTAAGTTTTAATATTTTTATAATATGTAAAACTTACATAATATGAAGTTTACCATCTTACTGTTTTTTTTTAGTGTATAATTTAGTGGCATTAAGTACATTCATATCATTGCTCTGCAGTCACCACCAGCCTTTTTCATCTTCCCAGCGGAATTCCATACCCATTAAACACAACCACCCCCCCGCCCCTTCTCTCCCCAGCCCCTGGCAACCACCCCCCTACTCTGTGTGTCTATAGCTAGGACTCCTCTCAGTACCTCACAGAAGTGGAATCAGACAGTATTTATTTTATGACGTGCTGACATCACTTAGCGTCATGTTATCAAGGTCCATCCATTTTGCAGCCTGTGTCAGAATTTCTCTCCTTTTTAAGACTGAATAACAGGCCATTGTACATATAGACCACGGTTCGTTTATTCATTCATCTGTCGATGGACACCTGGGCTGTTTTCAGCTTTTGGCGATGGTGAATAATGTGGCTCTGAAACTTGGTGTGCAGTGTCTGAGTCGTTGCCTTCGGTTCTTTCGGATATAAACTTAAAAGCGATCTTGCTGCATCATACAGTAATTCTGCGTTTACTGTTTTGAGGAAGCTCCAGGCTACTTCCCCTAACCATTGCACCGTTACCGTTTTATGTCCACACCAGCCATGCACAAGGGCCATCCTTCCTCCGCATCCTTGCCAGTGCTTGCCATTTTCTGATTTTTTTGACAAAACTGTCCTAATGGGGGAGGGGTGAAGGGCTCTCTAGGGCTCTGAGGACTTCCACGTGAACCACGTGGGGCCCCAGGGGTCACTGGGGAAACCCCAGAATAATATATTAGAGACGAAACAAGGGCTGGAGGGTCCTACGCTCTCTGTTGCCCTCCCTTGCTGAGTGACCACTTCAGTTGACCTTGCCCTGTGAGCAGACTGGAGGCAGCCTCTGAGGATGGCCGAGCACACTCTCGAGCCAGGAGCCCTGCCCGTGAGCAGAGGGAGTGGATGTCAGGCTGACTTTCTCGGCCCTGATCTTCGAAGTCTGTGGGGAGGAGAGCCGGGCACCGTGGAACTCCATAGGAGTTAGACTGGCTGGGAGGGGTGATCGGGGCAGTGCGATACCAGACCCACAAGTTCTGGACCTGAGGCTCTGAGCTAGGAGACCTCTCATGGTGTTTGATTGAGCCTCCTCATTCTAAAGAGAAGGAAACTGAAGGCCAAAGAAGGAAAGCGGCGTATCTGCCTCGCACAGAACAGGTGGGTGTTGGGGAGGGGAGACTGGGATTCGGCTCTCTTGACTTCCGGTCTGGTTCTTCTCCCACCACACTCGGGAAGCAGTCGAGATGGCTTCATAGCTCTTCGAAGCTTAATATTTACCAAGGAATAACTAGCTCAGGGGGACTCGCTTATTTTTTCGTTGCCTTCCACCTTCTTGTCTGCCTGCTGTCTGGCAGAGGTTCTGTGGGGATTAAGGAGATAAATGGCTTTGACTTTTCCAAATGAAGGAAGCATTATACTTTATACAAAGCATTGTTATTCAATAGCCTGTGAGTGCAGAGGAATAAGCTAATGTGTTTCTTTTGTCCCACCTTAATGAGAATTAGAGACACTAAGAGTAGGACAAATGGGCCATGTATGGGTTTGTGTGTATTAGGTTTTTAGTGTGTAAATATGTGCAGTCACACACCCCCCCCACGTGTATACATGAGCAATCCCACGGAGAATGGAAGAGGAACTTCAGAGCCTTTCACTAAGAGAGGTTCCTTGGAAAATGGAGCACTGTTTTCAAGGATCTCTGGAATCTTCTGTATTCTGAATTCTCTGGATGGATTCATTTTTTCACAAATTGACACTATTAAATTTATATGCGAGATATAGCAGTTTTTAAGAGGTGGTTGCTTAACATGGAGGATATGCTTCTGGGAAAAGGGTCTTTTTTTTTTTTAAATAAAACAACTTTCATGTTTTATTTTACTTCATTGGTAATGAGATATTCTTCTTTGGTGCCCTGAGGCTTTATATGTGGACATCTGTGGAAGGATTCTTATTAAGTATCTTTGTATTTGGGTAGTACTTTCATAGACCTAATCTCATTTAGTCTTTATGATTGTCCCGTGAGGAATGTGTTATTATCTGTTATTTTACAGATGAGTAAACTGAGAAGTGTGCATCCCTTGGTGCTCGGCAGTATGGCTGGCGGTGGGGGTGACACTCACGGGGTCAGGGGCGACGCCTCCAGCCGAAGGAAAGCCCCTCCCTCCTTCCAGTGTCTCATTCTGCTCTAGCTTCTTCGAAGGGCTGGTACCGATGTGGATGGCACCCTCAGACCCGGGGCCTGAACCCAGGGGTCCTGGTGTCTTTCTCTATGACACGCACACTTACCTGTTCATACCTCCTGGAGCCCAGTTGTTATTTAATGGACTTCTTGTTACGAATCATGATGACAAGAAAAAAGAAAGCATCTTGCCCAGATATGTATCTTGGCTAATTTTCAAATCAACTTTGCCCTAAACCTAGATATTTTGTTTACAAAGTACTGCAGCTGGAGACCCAGGGATGCAATTATCCTTTGTCCTGAGCTGAGGTTCAAGGCAGCAGAGGGCTGTATGAAGGTGCTTGTTGAGTTTTCACAGGACTCCTTGTTTCCGTGTAGCTGCAGGCCGATGCTTGTGTTTTCTTGCAGTGCTGGGGAGCGGGAGGAGGCTGCAGGCAGGCCAGGAAGGTGGGTGACCTGTTTGCCAGGTGGGGTTGGTGTGCACTGCCTCCCCCAACACCCCCAGAATTGGTCTGGCAGCGGCTAGACAAGAATCTGATACTGGTTTGGCTACAGTAATTTTGGAAGTATACTTAAATAATAAACCAAAACCATAACCTTTTTTCCTTCTGATCACCAAAGAGTTATTTACTGTACAGAATTTGGAAAATACGATAATTTCAAAAAGAGCTAGTTCTTACAAGTTTCTTACTCTCAGCACTATTCTGAGAGTTTTATATTTATTAACTTATTTGATCATCCTAATGATGCTGGGGGTTAGGCAGTGTTATGATTTCTACTTTACAAATAAGGAACCTTGGGTACCGAGAGGTGAGGTGACCGTTCCAGCCACACAGGTAGTGAGTAGCAGAGCTAGAATCTGCATCTAGACTTTCCAAGTCCGTGGCCCTGAGTTCTAGGTTGAACTGCCTCTCTGCAATGAATGTGGCCACCTGAGGATAACCACTAGTATCCATCCATCATTCCTTCCCTCCTCCCTCTCTCCCTCCCTCCCTACTTCCTTCCTTCCTCCCCCCTCCCTCCTTCCTTCCTTCCTCCGTTCCTCCCTTCCTTCTTTCCTTCCTTCCTACTACTTTTATAAATTTTTATTCTAGCCATTTATAGGACAAAAATCTAGATAGACACATAAGTCTATTAACGGTGCTTTTTCTGAGGTAGGGGACTTAATGATATGCATTTTTAAATTGTTGGACTTTTCTGTTTTTCATCAATAAGTGTGTTTTCCTTTCAAGTTTAGTAAAAACAATAGAGATCTTAAATCCTTTTTTCATGCTCTTGATCTAGAAAGATGACTTTTTAAAAGATTGAAGTATAGTTGAACCACTAAGAATATTTCTATGTGTGTCCTTCTAGTGTTTCTTCTATGGAAAAAAAAAGTGTTTTTTAAAAAATTGGGGTCCTACAGTACATTCATTTTTGGGCCCTGTTTCTATTGCTTAATATCATGTGAACTTTTTTTCTATATTGTTTTTCAAAACATAATTTTTATGGCTTCTAAAATTCTATTATGTGGACATGGCATCTCAGGCCAGTCCCCCTGTGATGGGGCTTATAGGTGCTTTTTAGTTTGGTGTTGGTATAATTTACACTGTGGTGAATACCCGGGTAGGTTGCTTTGTCGGAGTCTTGGGTAGCTTCTGAGAAGGGTAGTGGAATGATTGAATTCCTTAAAGACTCTCATTACGAGTGCTAAATTGCTTTCCCTACAGGGCTGATCAGCCCATGCTTCCTGCTGGGCAGGGTTCTGGAGTTCAGCTTCCCCTGCCCCCAGCGGGGCTGAGGAGGCTCCAGGCACAGTCGGACCTTCTCTCCTGCAGAACAGAAGCTCTCCTGGCCTGGAGGGTCTGATTCTGTTAGCTCTGAGCTCTGAGCCTCAGCAGGGCTGAGCTGCCACATGCCATTCCTCTGTGGCCGTCTCGCTGGGCATTCACAGGCATAGAATGGAGTCAGAGGGATTACTGCTGGTTCCCAAGGGTGCTTGGCCTACTTCACTGGGTGCACTATGTGGTCAGATGAGTATTAACCAAGTGAGACTTCCTGTCACCCCATCCTCACAGATGGTGAGAAGGAAGGAGGTTGGGATCACTGAATACATTAAAAACTGTCCTTCCAAGATGGCACTGCCTCATAAATTCTAGTTCTGGTGATTGGGAAAGGTGCAGAGACTCTGTGTCTCTGTTTTCCTACCAATAAAATGGCGCCAAAGCAGCAAAACCCTCTATATCTTGGGGCCAGAATTTGAAGTAATTAAAAATGTCATGGGAAAAAAATATAATGGGACAATTACAGTTTGAGATATTCACTTATTCGTTCAACACATCTTTGTTGGACACACACCATACTCTAGGCTGTTCTGGACTCTGGGGCAGTACGGTGGTGAACAAAATAGACAAGGGTGCCTGCTGCTTGGGCTTCCCTTCTGATGGGAGATAAGAAACAAATATTCACCTAACATGAAATAAACACAGAAGGGGCTCAGTCAGTTGATCGTACAACTCTTGTTTTCGCTCAGGTCATGATCTCAGGGTTGTGGGATTGAGTCCCCCCACCCCGTCAGCCTTTGTGCTCAGCAGGGCATCTGCTTAGGATTCTCTCCCTCTCTCTCTGCCCCTCCACCCCTGCCCCCACTTGTGACCTCTCTTTCTAAAGAAAGAAATAAACACACATATGACATACTAATCTAAAATAACTGAATAACATCATCTCTGTAAACTTCTGTATAGAAATCTCTGAAGGCCTGGGGCGCCTGGGTGGCACAGCGGTTAAGCGTCTGCCTTCGGCTCAGGGTGTGATCCTGGCGTTCTGGGATCGAGCCCCACATCAGGCTCCTCCGCTATGAGCCTGCTTCTTCCTCTCCCACTCCCGCTGCTTGTGTTCCCTCTCTCGCTGGCTGTCTCTATCTCTGTCGAATAAATAAATAAAATCTTTAAAAAAAAAAAAAGAAAAAAAAAAGAAATCTCTGAAGGCCAAATAAAAATTCTGCAAAAGAACTTCCATGCAGCAAATGTGTTTTGAGCACCTACTAGGTGATGACCAGTCTCCCAGGGTTTCTGAGGCCACAAAGCTGGTTCCGGCTCTCAAGGAGCTTCCAGGTCACTGGGAGAATACAAGAAGGGCCCCCATACCAGAGGGTGACCCTTCTCAGGCACTCACTAGCTGGAGCCAAGGAGACCCAGAGCCAGTGTCTGGTCTTCTCAGTGTTGTGCCAGTCTGTGTGGCACTCCTCCTGTCTGTCCCCAGACATCGGCATCCAGAAGGCTTTTCTGTTTTTCTAGCTGGTATCTGACCTCAGTCAGGGCTGCATCTGTTTCTTTCACTACAATGGCTACTTTGCAGTGGCCTTGAAGAAAGTAGAAATTCTGACTTTTTATAAACTTGAACTGATCTGCTGGGTCCTGTAATTTAGGTTAGCCATCACCACAGGGTGATAGGCGCCTTTGTTCAAATAGCAGGAGGTTGAGATTTCCCTCCTCTCCCTGCTTGGACATAAGAGGAAGAAATGCTTTATTATCATTACAATTTATTATCTTTGGTTGGAGAATGTGGTTTAGAGTGTGTATCTATAAGTTTGTTTTCTAACATTTTTCTTTGCCTGCTTTCTGATGTCAGTATGACCTTGAGTAATGTGAGGGAAATGGCTTTCTGGTTAGTGTCCTCTAGCCAAGGTCATACTGACAGATCTCCTCTGCAGGGACTTCCATGGGAGTCCCTCCGAGGATGCCTTTTCCTTTCTTTCTCTCCTTTTGACTAGCTGCCCTGTGAAGAACAGAGAAAAGATTTAGTTTGCTGGATCACTAGAAGGTGTGAACGACAGTAGCTTGACCACTCTTCCCGTCAGCTTGGGCTTCTGAAATAGTCCAGGTTCTTTGCTTTGGCTCCATCATTAGAGAGGAGTGGGATGTCGAATAGGAAAGAGATGGTTTTATTTAAGGCCGTGTCTGAACAATTTAGTTGAGGGGATGGCCACAGATGACCTTGGGTCCCTGTCTTTGTTTCAGAGCAGGTTTGTCTACTGTGGTCATGGGCCTGTTCTGAGCATCTTCATCTCTCATGAGCAGTGTTCATAGAAGGGTGAGGGGAGAGTGGAAGAGAATGTTGTTGAAAAGAGTGTGAAAATGGCTCCAGTGATGAAAGACCTCGATGTGAGACAGGAATCCATCAAAATTCTAGAGGAGAACATAGGCAGCAACCTCTACGACATCGGCCAAAGCAACCTTTTTCATGATACATCCCCAAAGGCAAGAGAAACAAAAGATAAAATGAATTTATGGGACTTCATCAAGATTAAAATTTCTGCACAGCCAAGGAAACAGTCAGAAAAACTAAGAGGCAGCCCACGGAATGGGAGAATATATTTGCAAATGACACTACAGACAAAGGACTGGTATCCAAGATCTACAAAGAACTTCTCAAACTCAATACACGAGAAACAAATAAATCAAAAAATGGGCAGAAGATATGAACAGACACTTTTCCAATGAAGACATACAAATGGCTAACAGACACATGAAAAAATGTTCAAAATCATTAGCCATCAAGGAAATTCAAATCAAAACCACACTGAGATACCACCTTACGCCAGTTAGAATGGCAAAAATAGACAAGGCAAGAAACAACAATTGTTGGAGAGGATGTGGAGAAAGGGGATCCCTCCTACATTGTTGGTGGGAATGCAAGTTGGTACAGCCACTCTGGAAAACAGTGTGGAGGTCCCTTAAAAAGTTAAAAATTGAGCTACCCTATGATCCAGCCATTGCACTACTGGGTGTTTAACCCAAAGATACAGACGTAGTGAAGAGAAGGGCCATATGCACCCCAATGTTCATAGCAGCAATGTCCACAATAGCTAAATCGTGGAAGGAGCCGAGATGCCCTTCAACAGATGACTGGATTAAGAAGTTGTGGTCTATATATACAATGGAATATTACTCAGCTATCAGAAAGAACGAGTTCTCAACATTTGCTACAACATGGACGGCACTGGAGGAGATAATGCTAAGTGAAATAAGTCAAGCAGAGAAAGACAACTATCATATGATTTCTCTCATCTATGGAACATAAGAACTAGGATGATCGGTAGGGGAAGAAAGGGATAAAGAAAGGGGGGGGTAATCAGAAGGGGGAATGAAACATGAGAGACTATGGACTATGAGAAACAAACTGAGGGCCTCAGAGGGGAGGGGGGTGGGGGAATGGGATAGACCGGTGACGGGTAGTAAGGAGGGCACGTATTGCATGGTGCACTGGGTGTTATCCACAACTAATGAATCATCGAGCCTTACATCGGAAACCGGGGATGTACTGTATGGTGACTAACATAATATAATAAAAAATCATTAAAAAAAAAAAAAAAGAAAATGGCTCCAGTGAGAGGTAGAGGCAGCAGATGTGACACATTGTGAAGACCTTTTGGGTGATCGATCTGGGGAGAGGTTCCATTTCAGCTGGGATGTCCTGGGGCTCTCTTAGGATCCACTCAGGTTGGGGGGGAAACAGCTTCCCCATCTGCCCCTTTGGATCATTAGTTTCCCTTCATCAAAAGACTTTTGGTTTCTAATGTTGTTTGCTGGGTCTCAGACTCTCTTATGCTTTAACACATGCCTTTTTGCATAGGGTGGTTATTTCCTGATCAGAAAATCCACCACCTATCAGAATTTGAATCAGTTCTTGATTGTTTTTTTTTTTAAAGTTCTGTCACAAATTATGCTCTTTCCATTAGGATTTCCTCTTAATGTAGGCCTGTGCTATCCTGTATGATGGCCACTAGCCATCTGTGGCTATTTACATGTAAATTAATTGAAATTAAATAAAATTTAAAATGTAGTTCTGTAGTTGCTCTTGCTACATTTCAAGTGCTTAAGAGTCAACAATGGCTGGTGGCTAGCATATTGAACATCGAAGAATTAATAGAACATTTTCATCATTGTAGATGTTCTAGACAGCAAGGCTATCGACCGTATGTCTCAGTCAGAGTTCAGAACTACGGTAGACTGTGCCATAGTCTTTTTGAGAAGAAACATAGTTAATACAGGAATTTAAGGGTCTACAAAATCATTGGTAGTGTTCGGAGAGCAGGCTCTAGGTTGGACCTCCAGGAATGACTCTCAGAACAAGGCTACAGAGCTGGCCCACCAAGGGGACCAGGACTCTGTTATAATTAGGAAGTTGGGGAATCTGGAAGCCACCGTGCCAAGAGCTGGCTCCAGGATCACACCACCTTATCCACGTTCCAGGCATCGGGAAAGCATCACCAGAGCCTCTCTGGCCTTGTAGCAGTGAAATAGATGCTCTCCCCACCAGACTTAGTTTCAGTCACTTCTTGAGTTGGCCAAACTCCATAGCCACTTCAGGAAGTCCAGCTTCAAGGGAGGTTGGAAATTAGAGTTTTTAGCTCTTTGGCTTCTGCAGGACAGGCAGGCATGGCAGAAGGAGGTTGGAAGAGCTGCTGAGTTAGTTCACCGGTCTACCCCATCTGCCGCATGGGGTTGAGCCAGAGCTGATCCTTCTCTGCATGAGCACCACTGGGCTTAAGATGGACGGGGCGTCAGGTATCTTAAGACCAGGAGACAGTATCTTCCCTGTTCAAGTTTCCCAGCTATCTCTGTAACACTCTAGATAGAGAAGATTAATGGCCTCCTGCTTTCTAGTCATTTGGCCTTTAATGGGCAGAGAAAGCACGGTTTCTGTTTCAGGTTGGCTGCTACACTTTTAAAGAGAATGGAGGCGCCTGGTCGCCACAGTGAGATGACAGACAGCAAGAGCATGAAATGGGCTTCTGCAAAGGTCTTGGGTGACACCCTGGCCTGAGAGAAATCACTTCCTTTGCACTGGAGAGGTTGCTAAGTGAGAGGATGGTTAGGACTTGAGGAGGAAATGCATTTTCAGAACTGCCCAGTGTGAACTGCTGCTTCTTGCTCTCCATGAATCGATCTGGGTTGCAGGTGTGTGTACAAAGTCTCGTCTTTAGCAGTGACCTCCCTTATGCACGGATGAAGGTGCTAGGGCTAAGAGGGAGGTTGTGCTGTAGAAGGTCATCTGCACCACTGTACTTTTCTCCACACACGTGGCTAATTGGGGATTCTTTATTGTGCCAGGAGTTTGGGCGTCTCTATTCAAGGGTAGTTTGGAGGCAGGGAGATGGGGAGGCCACTGGCAGCCAGTGTCTGAACTCTGCTTATTTACATTAGAGGGTCAGGGTTGGGGTTTTTGGAAAGGAATTATTTAAGCCCAAAGCTGAGGAGAGAGAAGGAATCGCCAAGCCAAAAGCAGAGGGAATAACATTCTAAGTACATCTAAAGGTACTGTGGCATATAAGAAGTGAGCATTTCGGAGGAGTGAAAGGAGGCCAGTATGTGAGGATTGCATTGGACCAGGCTGAGAGGGGAACGCGATGAGCTCAGAGAAGTGGCAGGGGCCAGCCAATGTGTGCTTCATAAGTCATGGCAATGAGTCCAGATTTTGAAGATTCTCCAGATTTTATCTAGGAGAATGACAGAACCTGATTTATGATTTATATTTCTAAAAGGTCACTCTGGCTGCTGCATGTAGATTGGGTTGGGGACAGGCAAAGAGGGAGAGAAATGTCAGGGGGCTACTGCAGCATTCTGGGCAAGAAACAGATGGAGGCCTGGACTAGGGGGTGGCATGGGAGATGGAAGTCATGGCTCACAACCTCTTCTTTCAGAAATCTCCCCCACAAATGTATCCAAGAAGTAAGTGGAAGAGCCTGAATAAGCCCATGCTTTAGGGCATAGATGGGCTGACTCCATCATTTTCTAGTGTTTACCTGTTATCCGCCTACATCTTTATTATGACATCATCATATTGCAGTTGTTAGCAAATAGATATTGATCGTTTTCTGCAATAAGGCCCTGGATCAGGTGCATGGATGGAGATGGATTAAAAGGAAAAAAAAACCCCACTTTTTCATCACTGAACACCTTCCGGGTCCCCAGCTCCATGCCTCACACATGGGGGTACCAGGGAAGCATAAGCCACCACCTCCTGACTTGGACTCTTTCCTTGGACCTTGCAGAGCAGAATGACCTGTGGCTGATCAGTTTGTGCAGGAGTCTTGCGCTTGTGCTAGTCCCTTGGAGAAGCAGCAGCCCCTGTGTGTGAGAGAAGGGAGTTGCTGTCTGAAGTCAGGGGAGCTGGACCATTTGACAGATGGGAATCATTTTCTTCTGCGTGTAGGTGAGGTCGCCGCTGTGGGCACCCACCTGTTTGTGTCGGGCCTGGTCTGCTGGGCTGCTGCTCTGGGGCTCTTTCAAGGACAAGAACATCAGTAAAAATAGTTGAGTAAGGCAGGAGCCAGAGCAGGCTTCAACGGTGGCATCTTTTCAGCTGGCAGCCAGGAGACAGAGCTTTGAATCAGCTTTATAATTTGAAAATTGGTCTCTTTGCATTGGGTGGTTATTTCGTGCTAACGAAAGCCATCAGGGACACAATGCTGCTTGCCCTTCCTCCATGGCACTGCTCTGGGTTCAAAAATGTTGAGCCTAAGGTGGTGATTTTTCATTCCTGGGATTCTTGGATGGTTGTACCCCCTTCCTGAGTGGGACCAGGAGATACTAAGAAAGTCTCGGGTCTGGGTAGGGAGCCATCCCAGTGGATGGGGGAAATTTGCTGTGAGAAAGAGAGGCTAAGCTGGGCCTTGAAGCGTAGCCCTAGTGGAGGCTAGCCCGGAGGGGCCCACACCTGTCTCGCCTCTGCGTGGCTCCGTGTTTACTATGGCAGTGCCCTCAGTCATGTCACATGTCTGTAGCAATGCTCAGAGCTTCCAGGACCAAAATAATGGAGGCTGTTTTTTTGTTCTTTGGCCAGGGAGAGGTTGACATTCCATTTTTCCCCACAGACTTCTTCGTAAGTACTTTCTCCAGATGGTGTGCTCCAGAGAGGTCCTTGTGCTCTGGGAATATAAATAAGGTCACCCGTGGTTCAGGGTGGCTCTGAAGCCAGCCTGCCAGGACATGGCTTTTAGACCCACATCTTGGCTCTGTGAGCCATGGTGACCCGCTCTCCAGGTCACTGCCTTGGGGTACATAGGATGCACCCCACATGCAGCCTTGCTGAGGTGATGGTTGTGTTCCCATGCTGGTGCTTCCTGCCTTCTTCCGAAGCATTGTTTAAACACTCCAGGATGGCTCAGTTTTTGGAACTGGCAAGTGGTAGGAGAGAGAAGCATGGAGACAGTGCTGGGGAGTGAGTACAAAGATTGGAGTTTGAAGACAGTAGTCTGCAAGAAGGTGTGAGGTGCTGCCGGCTTGTTGTGAGAAGAGATTTGAGGTCTGGAGAGGCTGACAGTGGTGGAAACATGGCCGCTTTAATGTGCGTGAAGGAAGAGAAGTTAGGCTAGGAACCAAAATAGAGTCGATTGAGTGTTGTCCATGCTGAGCAGGGAGGGAGTCTAGGAAGGAAAAATTATATATCACAGATTGAATGGACAAAATGAGAGTTCTGGTGCTCCCAGCAAACCCAGTAAGACATGAGATGAGGCCACTGGTCACTCCAATGCAGCCAGTAGAAATGCGGACACCTTCCACCTTCATTCACCCCAGAGGCGGCCTGAGGGTTACTGAAGAGGCTGTTGTCCTTCCTGTGAAGATCATGCCAAACATAAGGGATGTTCTTAGGTCAGAAATGCAGCAGCCCCTTCAACCTCAAGGCCCATAAGCCCAGTAGGAGACATGTTTTGCTCGTGGCCATGGACGTGAACACACACGTGTGTATGCATGTGGGGCACCTGGGTGAGTTCTGAGGAGGCGGAGTAAGTCTCGCAGTGAACCGCGAGTCCTGTGCGTGCAGCAGAAATCTTTCATCGTCTCACTCTGTGACCTTTAATGAGTCATAGGCTTCTTTGTTTTCTTATGTGTTAAATGGAGATGCGAATGCTTGCTGGTTACTGAAGCCGTTCTGGTACCTCGGGTGCCTTTATTAATTCAGATACTGCCTTCTAATTCCTTCCTCTGGGGTATTATGAGGAAAGTGAAGGCCCCAGTCATATCGGGGTCTTCCTTGCTTTATGCTTAGGATCCACACAGTGAGTGCAGGGAGGACAATGGCAAGGTATGTGAGAGAGAGTGCTTCTCATAGAAGTGTTGGGTTCTCCCTGATCCTGACATTGTGGGTAAAATACCCCGGGGTGTGGCAGCTGCCTGGAGCAGCTGGAGCAGAGGAAGGGGGGAGGGTGAACAGAATAGACGGTGAGACAGGAGCCGGTGTCACGTTGAGAATATAGCCATGAATCGAGTATAGTAAAAAAGGCAATTTTCCAGGCCCTGGAGAGTGGGGGCGGGGCTCTAATGCTACAGGGACCAGATGGCAATAGTGCAGGAGGCAACTGTCAGGGGGCAGCAAGGCAGTGGGCCAGCTGGTACTGAAGAAGACCTGATGTGCTCATCTTGGTATCATACAGGGCTGGTAAGTTCACGGCATCTGTGATACCATTCCCTACCATTTGTCCCCGCGGCAGACATCACTAATCTATCATGACGTACTTTCTTCTCTTACGTGGAGAAGTCTCAGGATCCTTTAGGTCCAGCATTTTGGGCAGTCATGTCAATCAGTTGGCATAAGAGTAGAAACTTATTTATTGTCTGTCACGGGTGTGATGAAAGAAAGGACATAGATTTTGGAATTCAGCAGAAATGACAGCCCAGACAGGTACAAGCTTTGTAGCATTGAACAAGCATATTCGTCAGGTATTTTTTGGTTACGAAGGACAGAAGCCCAATTCGAGTTAGCCTGAGCTAAGTTACTTAAGTAATATGACCAGAAAGCTCAGGGTATGGCTAGATCAGGAGCCTGATGATTTTAGGGTCCATCTCTAGGACAGAGTGTCTCTGCATTCTGTCTGGCTAAGCCAGGTCATTGCTTATCCCCTGTGGGGTGGGGGGAGGGCAACAGGGCTGGTGATGGAGGTGATAGGGTCTAGCTAGCAGGTCACACTGGGAGCAGAAAGTCATCTTTAAGGTCAAACATAGAAGGATCAATCCAAGATAAGAGTGGGGAGGGGTGGCTGGGAGAGGTGCCAAGTGTTCATCTGCATACTAGTGAGTTGCAGCGAAGAGAGGGAAGGGGCTCCACAGGGCAGTTTGTCCTGGGCTCAGCAGCTTCCCTGGAAGAGCCTTATGTACACCGAGCAGAGCAGAGGGTCCTTGTGGGGAGCCTTGGAAACAACACACGTGCGACTGGTCTCCCTGCTCCAGCCACGGTTCTCTGGGCACTGGACATGGCATCAGACGCTAGGCTCGCTGTCCACACTATCCCCCATTCTCTGCTGCTTCTCTTCACCTGCTGCCCCCCGACCAGGTGACAAGTCTCAAGGTCATGAATCTGTTCTGGGGCATTAAGGTCTGGGCTCAGGCTGAGTGGATCCTGGGTAAACCTTGTAGGATTCTAGGTGAGGCATCCAGCTAATGAGACGGAGGAGTGCCCACCAAGTGTGCACAGTGTCTTAGGCGCAGTCTCGAAGGCTCTAGTTGCCTTAATACCAGAGAAGTGCGGATGCCTCTACTCTGAATTTCACTGCTCCTATGCAGGTTTCCTCCCTGTGTCCCTCTACCCCACCCTGTCAGTCTCTGCCATACACAGCCTCCTCTCCTGGGTATCAAATTCTGTATAATGAATCACTCCAAAACAAAGTGGCTTGTAGTAGCAAGCACCTGGCTGCCTCCCACGGTTTCTGGGGGTCAGAAATGGCTGGGGTTCTCGCATGAGGCTGCAGTCAGATGGTGAGCAGAGCAGCTGGGGGCTGGCTGGGAGTATCTCCCTGCACGTGGGCTCTCATGTCAGCTACTTTGGGCTTCCTCACCCCACGGCGCCCTCAGGGTGTGCAGTGCATTGTTTTGAAAGGCACATACTGTCATTTCTTATGTACTCAGTTGGTCAAAATGGTCACCAAAGACCAACCCCATTTCAGGTGGAAGGGACATAGATCCTGTTTTTTTTTTTTTAATGATTTTTTATTATATTATGTTAGTCACCGTACAGTACATCACCGGTTTCCGATGTAAAGTTCGATGATTCATTAGTTGCGTATAACACCCAGTGCACCATGCAATGCGTGCCCTCCTTACTACCCATCACCGGCCTATCCCATTCCCCATCCCCCTCCCCTCTGAGGCCTTCAGTTTGTTTCTCATAGTCCATAGTCTCTCATGCTTCATTCCCCCCTTCATAGATCCTCTTTCTTAATGGGAGGGACGTTAAAGGATTTGCTGACGTTACGTAAAACCATCACAGTCCCCGACCCCCTCCTATCCAACCAACACTCATTGTGTGGATGGGTTTGAGGTACCTGGATGTGACCTAACTTTGGTCCTATGCCTTCCTTTCATTATACTATTTTTATTTTTTGGAACTTGGGTACAGAGACTTGAGTGAATTACACTCTTCAATTCATTGTTCATTTGTCATCGTTGACTCATGCAATGACTCTCTCCATTCATTTATTCACTCATTCACTCTTCCCTTTTATCCCCATATCCTACTTTCCTTTTTTCCTCCTCACTTTCCTTAAACAACTGTTCTATTATATTTCATGCATATCCATTATTTGTATGTGTTCTTGTAAATGTAATTGACGTATATCACATTGCATATGTACTGTTTTCTGTGTCCTCCTTTTCTCACTTGTTCTGTATTTCCCGGTCCATATATGTGCCATGCATGTATGCTGTAATGCATACATCTCATGTCTGGTTGCCTAAAATGAGTCAGTGAGACTGGAGAGGAGGAGCGACATGTCCAAGGTCACACAGCCAAACTGGGACAAAAATAGTTTTCCTGACTCTTTTTTCATGTACCACCTCCCAGGCTCTTGCAATAGTTCAAAATAAGATTTTTTTTTTTAAAATTGCAAGTCTGGGGGCACCTGGGTGGCACAGCAGTTAAGCGTCTGCCTTCGGCTCAGGGCGTGATCCCGGCGTTATGGGATCGAGCCCCACGTCAGGCTCCTCCGCTGTGAGCCTGCTTCTTCCTCTCCCACTCCCCCTGTTTGTGTTCCCTCTCTCGCTGGCTGTCTCTATCTCTGTCGAATAAATAAACAAAATCTTTAAAAAAAATTGCAAGTCTGGGTTCCTATTCCAAGCTCTCCTGTTTTCTCCCTAGTAACTGCCGTCCTCTGTCCTCTCCCCCTTCAGGTTCTAACTATGGGAGCCCGCGCCCAGCTCATGCCAACATGAATGCCAATGCCGCTGCGGGGCTCGCCCCTGAGCACATCCCTACGCCGGGGGCAGCCCTGTCCTGGCAGGCGGCTATCGACGCGGCCCGGCAGGCCAAGCTGATGGGCAGCGCCGGCAACGCGACCATCTCCACGGTCAGCTCCACGCAGCGGAAGCGGCAGCAGTATGGGAAACCCAAGAAGCAGGGCAGCACGACTGCCACGCGCCCGCCCCGCGCCCTGCTCTGCCTGACTCTGAAGAACCCCATCCGGAGGGCATGCATCAGCATCGTCGAATGGAAATATCCTTTGTGCTCTGGCTTGGGTGGGGCGCCCCCAGGAGCCCTAGCGGGGCTGGCCCCACACTGGTTCCCAGACCCACTGCATCTTCATCACTGGGGCGCTATGTAAATGCAGAGTTTTAGGTTCTACCCGACACTCGATGATTCAGCGTGTCTGGGGGTAGGGCCCAGGAACCTGCTGGAGTAACCAGCAGAGTCTCTTTTTTTCATATGTTTTTTTCATACCATGAGCAACATTTGAGAAAGTGATCCTGAGAAGTTATGAAATATCATCTCACCTAACGGAGCCTGTCCTGGGATCCGCTGCTCTTTTGGGTGAATAGTGGTTACATGCTGCTACCCCATAGCCTTCTTTGCCTCCCGTGTCATGGCACTGGTGCAGTTTCATGACTTCCGCTCTCTCTAGGATGAGGGAGCCCAAGAAGAGCAAGAGGGTGATCAGTGACCCACTCTGGCTCTTGGTTCAAGGCCTAGGTGCAGTGGTTCTCAAACTTTGCTGCACATTGGCATCGCCTGGAAAGTTGTAACAAAATACAGGTGCCTGAGCCCCATCCAGGCATATATAGAGCTCTCCAGGTGATTCTCATGTGTGGCCAGAGTGGAGAGCACTGGCGTGGAGTTTTAAACACAGATCCACTTTGTATGCGTAGAACCCAGTGAGTGGGTCCTTCATAGAAAATGGCTTTGAAGGGCCAGGCTCTCACTGTGGAATTATAGGCCCCTTAACATCATGGGAATTGTGGGGTGGTGGAGATTGAAAGGAGCTTCAAGATCAGTAGGTCCACCCCTGATTTTGCCCAGTGATGACATTGAGCCCCACATGGTCATAAGGTTAGTGACTGACAGGACTAGAACTCTGGTACTAAGTGTTGGGCATTTTCATAACAAGAATTCGTTCAGGCAGGGCTACCAAATTGCCTGGGGCTCAGGATGGGAGGGTTCCATGTCATTCATGAGTTTCCTTGGAAAGACTGAAAAGCCTTAGTAGGTAGTGGTTGAAAGGCAAAAGAAGATGGCTTGGGAGGGAAGAGCTTCTGTTTAGCAAGAAATGTCAGTTCTATAAATGTTTGAGCCCCTCAACTCAAAAAGTAACTTTAAGAGAAGGCAGTGTAAGCTGAGTGGCGGTTGGAGAGCTGGCCATCTGTCCTGAGTGGCCAAGCGTGCTTCAAGTTCCCAGAGGACCGGGTGAGAGGCTCGGTTCTGGGCAGCCCCAGCACGCTGCTGTCATAACTGCTCCATCAGAACGGTGCAGTGGAAGAGCTGGGAGCCATAAGGGTCAGGCTCCCCCAAAGGGGGGGCACTGAGGCTTGGAGAAGCTGAAGATCTTGCCTTGGTCACACAGCCTGCAACTGATAGAGCTGGGTTTCAAATCCAGGTTCCCTAGGTCCCCAGTGCCCGCGTGTCCCACTCCCCTGCACCCATAGTGCAGAGGAGAAATGCTAGGGTAGGTGTTCACGGGATGCCATCCAGCCCACTGGGACACAGAGGGACCTGGATCTGGGGCCTGAACCACGCCCCATCATGGCACTGCCGCCTGTGTTCTGAATGGTCACGGGTCATCAGAATTGCCAGAGCTTCCGTTTCCTCAATTCCAAGGAGTAACCAAAGCATTAGCGAGGGCTGCGGGGGTCTGTGCCTGTGGAAGCACTCTCAGAAAAACACATCAGGGGACGTGTTCAGTGAGTACAAGTTAACTTTGTCAAGCCTGTTTTCCCCTCCCGGGACGGTCCGCTCCCTGACAGGCAGCATTGTGTGCAGAATGAAGTGCCAGGTGACGTACTAGCCTGGGAGGAAGGGAAGAGGGGAGCGAGCAGCACAGGGCAGGAGGGGGAGTGTGGAAGAGCATGTGGTGTCTGGTGCACTGTCCGTGGAAACTGGTCACAGAGCCACAGGAGGCCCGAAGCAGGGACTCGTGAAGAGATGGTTGACCCCGTCAGCAGCAGTGTTATCTGGGCCGTGACCAGTGCCACCTGTGGAGCTCAGCCGCCTCACTGCACCCCAGCTTGGGCAGAGGGGTGCTGCAGCCACCTCACCTGGGGGAATGTGCCCTCCCCCCCTGCAGGAGAGGAAGTGGGCCCAGCCTCTGCAGTGCTAGTCAGATGACATTCCCAGATTGCTTGGAAGGGTAGCTGGACAGGTCAGGAGATGATCTGGTGTACTCGCTCGTCAGTGTTCCTTGAAAGAGTGGAATCTGATGTTGTCATTAAGAAGGAAAGACAGTTTAAAAAATGATATGGTTGTCACAGGGTGACACAGTACGTTTCCAGGTCTTACCTGGCTTCTCCTCCACTTTGCGGCTCCTGACTTTTCTTATCTGCCTGATTGGTTTCTTTATACACTATTGTCTCCAGCAGTAGGCAGGGACTTTTAGCATAAGATGATGGATGGATAGCCTAGATTGGGGGAGGATGTAGAAGTGATAGTGTAAGAAACACCCCAAGCTTAGCCATCACCCACTTTGGTAGAAGGAACGAGTTGACGTTTGAGGACAGGTGCATGAGGTCTGACTCAGTTGAACTGATGTGCTCTAGCCCTGGTAGGGGGGGCACAAGGGACCAGAGGATGGGAATGAAACCGACCAGCCTCTGGGCCGAATGGGACTTCCCTAAACAGGTGGGGAAAGGGCTAAGAGGGAAGGGTTTTTGTGGTAGAAGGTCTAAAGCACGAACTTTCTAAAAATGCTTTAGGGTAACTTTAGGATAGATCCGGGTAGAGATCAGTGTAGAGTAAATAGTCCTTACAAACTCTGACTTTGGAACCAGACTTCCTGGGTTTGAATCCCATCCTACCACAAGCTGTGTGACATTGGGCAAGTTAGCATTTCACCTCACTGTGTCCTCAGTTAGAAATGGGGATGGTCACTGCACGCTTGCTTCGGGGGTTTGCATGGAGCGGGCAGAGCAGAGCCCACCACAGAGTAGGCGCGCGGTGTCAGCCACTGTCCTGCCTGTTGCTGTCACTGTCATCATCACCACCGCCAGTGTCATCACTGGTGCCTTGGCCAACTCAAGGGGCAGCACAGGGTATCGGAGGAGATGAGACAGTAGGTCTGGTTCTGGGCCTGGCCCTGCTACTTGTCAGCTTGGGAGCCGGGAGAGGTTGTATGTGTCGAGCTGGGGGTTAGACTGCATGTCATTGTCTTGATATCAAGGCACACAGAGAAAATGACAACCTTCATGAGGTGTGCTGGTAAATGGACCCTCGGCCACGCCTGTGGGGCTGAGGGGGATCCGTGACCAGCACACCAGCTAAAACCTTGACTAAGATGCCTTCCAGGCCCAGTGTTTCCCTGTTAACACAGTCTGAGGCCATTCATGGCAGGGGAATGAACACTGGACTCTGCCCTCAGGAAATTTGTGTTCTAGTCCTGACTGGGAAGTACCTGCCATGAGGTCTTGGGAAAGTTTCTCAGGCTCTCTGGGCCTCAGAGGTTTGGGCGAGATGATCTCTAAGGTCTCTCTCCCAGCTTCAGTTCATTAACTTGGTGAGTACAGGTTTCCCTGGGAGAGGAATTTGGCCCATTCTTCCAGGAATTTCTATCCTATTTCCCTTCCTCATCTTGTTAGGCTCCACGGACGAGGCTGGAAACATGGCAGTGTTGGGGAACCAGGGGAAGATGGGGCCTGAAGAGCATAAACCGGCCTTCCTCTGAAGCTTCAGCTGTAGGTACAGGCTGGAAGGACCATTATCACATTAACTGCGTTTTCTCTGGAGACTCTGTTCTGCCTGGTATTTCGATAAAGAAGTCTGGGCACAAGAGCCTCACTGAGGGCACCGCTACTGGTGAGTGAACTTGGCTTCTCCCTCTAGATCCCAGCACACAACAATGGAAGTCAAGAAGACCTAGAACATAGGCCTTGCCCACTGAAGGCAGGGCCTCCACAGACTGAAGAAGGTTAAGGTATCCCACATGGAGCTGTGCCTTGGAGGAAAGATGGTTGCCCCACCCTAAAGGCACAGTATACACGGTGCTCTTGAGGGTCCAGAGCCCCCAGCTGTCATCACGTTCAGTGGAAGGTGTTAGGAAATAAAGTAGAAGAGAAAACAATAACCACTCTAAACTTCAGATCAACAGATCAGAAGTAAATCTCCAAATTTCAATGAAAAATCTTGATGTCAAGTTTGCCTGAATTCTGTCTCTCCTCTCCCACCCCCAGCTCAGGTCCCTGGGTGGCAGCGTGGAAATCACGAGAGCAGGGGTGTCTGGGGGACAGCCCGTCCCGACTGCCGCAGGCCCTGCTCTGTAGAAGCAACCCCGAGCACACATGGGGGAAAATGCAGTGCAATGCAATCTAAATAAATAAAAGAAGAAGAAAAAAGTTTTTAGAAATCTGTGTTTACTCTGGCACGCGACTGGCCTCCACTGCTTTTGACATATTAGGAAAAATTTTGGCGGGGACCCATTAGAAGCACTTAAAAAGGCATATGTTTCTTTTCAGAATACAAGGGGCTTGGAATGTATTGTTTAAACAAAATTCTTATGAATCTTTGATTCATTTTAAAATATATATATGTATGTTTGTTTCACTTGTGCTTTCAGCTGCATTGACTTCCTTAACTCCCTTCCTCAGACCATTTGAAATAATTATTTTACTGACTATTTTTGCCAATTGTGTGGCCTTAGCGATCTATATTCCCTTTCCAGAAGATGACTCCAACGCCACCAATTCCAACCTGGTAAGTCCACCATCCCATTGCTCTCTGCTTTTCTCCGTCGCTGGAGGACCTGCTCAGATCACACGGATTCAAGGGGGAGTGCGGGGAGAAGCGAGATGTGCGTTTGACATGCGCAGAAGTGCTGCCGAGCTCAGATCTCAAGTGCTGTTGCTCTTTATTCAAATCAGCACCTGTCTTATCACAGCCCGTTTTCAGAAAGAATATTCCAATTAGGTGGTGGTGAGCTGTGTGTGTGTGTGTGTGTGTGTGTGTGTGTGTGTGTGTGTGTGTTGAGGGCTATGAAATGTGCTGCATAAGTGGCAAGTGCAGGTGTTTGCGGGAGCTTTTATTCTTGGACGATTTCTGTATTTATTTTAAGTGACTGTGTCCCATTGGTAGGGTTTGCTCAGGTGATCTGTAGTATCACTGCACGAGAAACAATTTCTAGGAAGCTTTTAGGAAAGTTTCCTTTTGCAGCCAAGATGCATTATTTAGTTGAAAAGGTTTTATTTTCTTGGGAAAGGCGGCTTTCCATTTGGATTGTTGGGAAGCCAGTGCTGGCAATTCGGGGTTAGAATTTGTCCATGGAAAAAGCGCGGAGTGTGTTTACTTTTGGCTGAGCGTGAAGTCATTACAGAGGCCTTTGCTCCGTCTGGGCATGGGAGGAAAAGAGCTCTGGAATGCACTTGGCAAAATCGGGGCAGCCCGGGATGCCTCTGCCACAGGCCATAGGAAAATCCTGTCTCTCTCCCCCTCCCCCGCAGAGACACCATAACTTTTCATGTGATTCCCACCAAACGCATCTTTCCCTGTCGTCAGCACCTTCCTCTAATTAGTGAGATTGGACTGTCTGATGAGATCGTTTCGGAAAGAAGCAGGAGGGTTACCAAATTCTCCTTTCCCTGGTTGCTGGCTGCTGATGGCTTCACGGCTGTCATTCTTTGGCTTTTTCATCTTCGACCTTTTCTTTAGCCCCTTCAGCCACTGAAGCTGAGGTACATTTTAAACTTCTCTGCCATGTTCCCCAGTTGGGACGATTAGACCAAGCTCCACATTGGGTAAGGTGTTGTGGTGCACGCTGGGCTGCTGTATCTTAGGGCTTGGCTCGGCCGCGTGCCGGGGACAGGTTCCAGAGCTGGCCCGGGAGCTCCGAGGGATGACACGGCCAGAGCCAGCAGGGAGAGCGTTAGCTGCAGTCCGTGCGGCCTTCTGAGGCATGACCTTGTCTCTTAACAGGCAAGAAATCTTTACTGTGTCAGAATAAATACAAGCAAAAGTGTCTCCTAAACGGCCCCTGGAAAAGCAGGAGCATCTTCCATTGGCTACCCTTCTCTGTGTATCTACCTCCCTCCCCCAGCACGGGGCCTCCTGAAACCCCCGCAGCTTCACACTTAATCTGCAATTTAAAAAAAAGAATCTGTGTCTTACTCTGAAGACAGTGAGGCTTTGGGTGGACTCCAGGCAAAAGCAGTGGGGAAGTGGTTAGAGAGTTTGCGTTTATTCTTACCCCAGCCCCTTGGGGCCAGCTCCCTGGGGGGTTAGCAGCAGCACAGGGGTGGGGGGGGCACTGCACAGAGAGGGGAGCCTGGGCTGGCTGCGGTCTGGGTCTGTGAAGCCCCCACTTGGTGGGGGGGGTGGGGCTGGCGGGGCGATGAGGGGTGGTGTTGGACCTACTCCAGAGCTTGCTGGGTGCAGAGATTGCTGGAGGGACAGTTTAAAATCCCACCGCAGAGTGATGGAGGTGTTCTGAAGCTGGATGCACAGCTGTGTAACTGTACTAAAAATCATTGAGTCATATACTTAGCAATGGGTGACTTTTATGGTATGTAAATTATACCTCAATAAAGCTGTATTTTTAAAAAAGAATAACACCAGCATGCTAGCCCAGGCCTCACAAGACCTCCCAATGTCAGCTGCTTGTTGCTCTTTATTCCTTTCAAATGAGGGGGGAGGTTACACGGGTGGAGAGAGACAGGTGATGGGGACAGCCAGTGAACTTTGTCGTAACATTACACTAGGAATTTGGGGGGTGTGGAACAGAGTGTGCGAGGTTGAAAAGGGGCTTCTAGTTGCTAGAGCAGTTCCCACCTCTTTAAAGCCACAGTTGGCCAGTGACTTAGTAAGTGAAGGAATCGTGCTCACGTTTCCTTTATCCCCAGTCCAAACACACACACAGACACACACACAGACATATACACACACAGACACAGACACAGATAGACACACAGACATATACACACAGAAACAGACCCATACAGAGACACATACATGCAGGTGCACACATAGAAATATGCACAGACACACACAGACAAATGTACACACAGATACAGACATAGACACATGCAGAGACACACATATGCAGAGACACACATAGAAATATACACAGACAGACATATAGACATATACACACAGAAGCACAGACACACATAGACATAGACACAGACAGACATAGAGACATAGAGACATACACATACACAAGCATACACATACACATAGATACACAGAAACACATGCATGCACACATAGACGGACATACACATGGACACACGCAAACACATAGGCACATTCTTCCCTAATTCTGCTCTATCCTTGAAATTCCTTTAATATATATGTAATTTTTAAATTTTAATTTTGAAATGTTTTTTTCGGGAAGAGTCTGAAGTTGCCACTTCTGCCAGTTTGTTTTTGCTCTCTCTTCAGCTCCGTGCTCTCTGTGTTCCGTCCCCATCTCTAGAAAGTGAAAGACATGGATCTCAGTTGGCAAACTCAGGAGGGAAAGAAATGCAACTTGTTCTTGCTTTCCTATCACTGAACATGCTGTCTGATTGGCACGTCCCATTGGCTGGAACCATAGACCTCACCTCTGTAATTTCAGGGCTCTCAGCCCCTTCCCTGCATTACGGAGCCAAGAGGACATGCTGCTCTTGGTGTGGTTGATCCACACTGTTGAAGTGGCCTTGTCCCTCCTGGAAGGGCCTTGGTCTTTGACCCACGCAGGCAGTGTGGTCTTTTGTTCCCACATGGGGTCTCTTGATCTGCAGCTCTGGACCTCTCCTGGCCATGCTGGGGCTGTGGGAATGGGGACATGGTGAAGATTTCATGGGCCCCCTTTTAGGGACATACCCCAGGTCTCACTCATTTTTGTTTCCTGGCTGATGCTCCCAGGTTCGCCATCTTGGGATCTTTGTTTGCAGCAAGGTGGCCCAGCAGAATCCTCCTGTGGGGTGTTATATGCAAATAATGAATCATGGAACATTGCATCAAAAACTGGGATGTACTGTATGGTGACTAATATAACAAAATAAACATTATAAAAAAAAATCCTCCTGTGGCCATCCAGACTGTCCTCAGCGCCCTAGCTTGCACTCCTCGAACTCTGAAGCCATGGTGTAACTCCTGTTCTCTGCATTCCACTGTGTCATACCTTCCCTGGGACAGTGAAGACCACTGACCTAAAGGGAGGGAGCATGGTAGCCCAGGGGTCTGAAACAACTAACCAAGCCAAACCCACATTGGCTTACAGGCCAGGCTATCATTCTGCTCCCTGGTTGTAACCAATATGAGCCTTGTGATTTGGGCCCTCCTCTTCCCTCTTTCTCTCTGCAGCATCTATGTTGTGAGATGCTCCTCTGCAGAAATCTTTTGACCCTTGGCTTTGGGGCAGAGTTACTATTAAGTCCCCTCCTATCTCTTACCATTTTCTTCCTGCTTCTCCTAGCTTCTTGTCTTGCTTCTACGGGAACTTTGACCAGGTTGCTGTCCTGGTCTTTTTATTTTCTCTAGTTGTGGTCTCTTGGTGAGCTCAGCTACTGCCACAATTTCATGTTCCCTTTCTAGGTAAGTTGTTTCTAGACTAATGTGTTCACCTCTGAGCTCTTTCCTAAGGCCTGGACTAGTATTTCTGACATTAGAGAGGCCCGTGGACTAGTGCAGTGACTCCTGAGACCGCCTTGATTGTTATAACCACTTGGATAGCTTCAGTGGAAAGATGCCAATGTGTTGGTAGATCTGATTCAGATTTAGTAGTTCTGGGACATGGCCTGGGAATATGCATTTGAAAAACTCCTCATGGGCTGGAGCTGGGGGGCTAAGGATCAGTCAGGTTTGGGAACTACTGGCTTTTTGGATAGAGCTAAATTTTGGGCTGGACTGATGTGGGTTCATGCCTTGGCCTTACCACTTTCTATCTTAATCTGGATCATCCTGTGGAGTTGATTCGTCTTCTGGAAGCTCCAATCCCTGGCCTGGTAGATGGAAGTAAGGCTCTGTCACAGGCTTCTGGGGTGGAGCGGGGCTGGCGGCCATCAGGAAACACAGTGCCACAGTGATAGGTGCCAGGATGTCTTGTAGACACCTCAAACAGACAAGCCCACAGAGGACTCAACTTTTCTTTCCTCACTCAACTGGTCTCCAAAAAAGAAAGCAAAAGAAACCACACAGGAACATTGCTTCTGACCTTCGCCTTAAGCCCAGTTGCTGGCTCTGCCAACCTTGATGTCGTACAGTGATCTTGAACATCTTCTGCCCCTCGCCGTGCTCATCCGAGCAGATTCTGATATGGTCTCTCTGTCGGTGGTATATCACATTTAGCTTCCTTTCTATTTCCAAAGTCATTTCCGTAAACTTTCTATGCCTTCACTTCTTTGTCTGTAAAATGGAAATATCTACCTCATGAGTTGCTGTGAGGATTAATGAGACAGGATGTTTAAGGCTCTTAGAAGAGCACCATGGTGAGGGCTCCGTGTTGGGGGTAGGTGGCAATTTTACCATCTTGTCATTGATAGCATCCCAGCCCAGGCCATCATGGCCTTTTGCCTGGACTCTTGCAGTAGCCTCTTGCCTTGTATTCTACCTTTGGTATTTCCTTCCATGGGTCTATCTTATGCTCCTTCAGTCATTTGACAAACATCCATGCCAAGAGCCAGGCACAGTGTTTGGGATTTTTCAAGAAGCAGACAGGAAAGATAAACACGTACAGATGTTTGCAAATAGTGAAAGGTCTTATAAGGGGCCGGGGTGTCAGGGAGGAAGCACAGACTCATTTTGCTTTTGGGAAGGGAATAACATAAGTCTTCACATGGGAGGACATATTTGAGTCACATCTCCCAATAAGAGGTGATTTCCAGGCCAAAAGAGTCATTTCAGGTTGAGGTATACCCATGTGCAAAGGCCCTGTGGTTGTGCCCTTTATGACTAGAGTTTCAAGTGAATGAGAAGAGCCAGGTAATGGGGGGCTTCCTGGCCCATGCCAGCAGTTGAACTTAACTGCAGGCAATGAGAAGATCCTGAAGATCTTAAGAGCAGGAGAGGGCTGGGTCTGGGAGTATATTTGGGAAAGTGTGCTTTTGCAGCATAAGAAAGATGGCTTGGATGGAGGCCTCACTGTGAAGAAGAAAAAAAACCTGCAGAAGTCTGGATGATTGTGACAACAGGGATAGGGAGGAGGGTGATGGATTTAGGAGGTAAACTTCCCTGGACTTGTAACCAGTTGGATATTGCAGATGAAGCAGAGACTGACTCCCAGGATGGTGATGTGCCATTAGTCAGGAGAAAGGTCACATTTAAGGGGAAAGCACGGAGGGGAATAATTTGAGCTTTGTTAGTGAGAAGCCCATGGAACGTGCAGATGGAGACATGCAACAGGCAGTAGATATGGGCTAGGGTCTCAGGAGGCAGTTGGTGCTAAAGAGGGAGGAGGGAGAGGATAGATGGAAGGAGAAGCCATGGCCCCGGCTTGGAGCACCGGCAGGGTGGATGGCAAGAGGAGCTGGTGTCCTTGGATGCAGTTGAGGGGCAGACAGAGGGAGAGGAGCCACAGAGGGCGCGACGAAGTTTTGGCCTGAGAGGTTAGGAGGGAAACTGGAGGGAGTAGAGCCTTAGGAGCAAAGGTCAGAATGTTCACAAATGTAAAAGAGAGACAGGTTGCTAGCTCAGACTTGTCTCTCTGGCAGCCCAGGGGTCCCAGGAGGACTGGCCTGCTCGTGGGGGAGGCCGAGCTCAGGGCCCAGCACAGGAGGAGAGGACGTCGGTCCACATCTGTAGTCTCACTGAGGCCCTGAGATAGTAGACACATAGCCACTGTTTGTTGAGCTTCATTGTCACGCCAGAACATGGTCCTCCAATCACTTAGGTACCCCTAAATAAAAGCTTGAGAATTCTCCCATTACTTTCATGGCATGGTCCCATCTTTTAAATAAGAAGTGCTATTTCAGAGCCCTGCTCTCAGAAACAGCAGAGGAGGGACGATGGCAACAGCAGTGGTTGTCAGACCTCAGTGGGTAACAATGCTCTGGAGAGATGGTTAGAATGCAGACTCCCAGGTCCTGCCCCCGGGGCCCCCCATTCCGTGTCTGGAGGGGGCCCCGGGAGTCTCGTTGTCTGTGGCTGCCCCGGGGACTGATGCAGGGGACCAGGGACTGCTCTCTGAGGATGGTGACTCAGCTCGTCATTGTAGAGTGGACCCTCCTTCAGCTCGCCCTCCGCAGTCTGCCACTGCCTACCCACAGCTCTCTCTGGGCCACGTCGGCTGCCGAGAGGTTTCCCACTCTGTTGGGCCCAGCACAGACTGTTTAACGAAGCGCGCTCACGCTGTTGCAGAATTAGCAGAGTCTTCCGTTCACACACACTGGCAAGCGCACATCGGCGCCTGCTCCTGCTCTGTGCCTTCCCTTGCGGAGTTGTCAGCGTCTATGCATTCTCCATCACCCTCTCCTTTCTTCTGCCTCCTTAAGATAACCCCATTCATTTTTCTAGCACTCCGCTTTCTTCTCCTTCTGAGAGATGAAAAGTATTCCGATATAGAATTTTTTTTTTTTTGGAACTTGCTCTCATTATTTGAAGAAAAGTCTGTTTTATGCTCCACCTGACATATACTTTTGCACCCAAATCCGTCATCTTTGTTATCTTTTCCTTCTGTGAGTGAAGAATAATGAAACCGAACTGGCCCGTGATGCGAGCCTTCTCTGTGTATTGTGCCCAGGCTCGTGGCCGGCAGTGCCCCCGCTATACAGCACGTCATTTACGCTACAGCAGCCGTAAGCCCGTCCCGTGGACAGCCGTCACCTGGGAAGAACACTGTATGTAGGGCGTCTGTTGAACAGCCTCTGGGAGCAGGGCAAACTCATTGTGTGTGGAAAACTCCCAGGTCTCCCAAACTCTGAAGTCCGCAAAGACTTGGCTTGGGTTGAAATATGAAGAGAATATATTTGGCATTTGACCTTGTGCAAAGAACAACACTGTGTACTTTCTGGAGCAAGAGCCAGGCTCTCGTCGGAGGCAGAGAGGCCAGAAAAGGAGTTGTTTTGGGGCTGGGCTTGCTTGCCTCTCTGGGAGGGACTGGAGAGAGATCAGGGTCATGGGTTTGTCAGAAGCTCTCGAGTTATGTTAGGAAGAGGGTTGGGATGCCAGATTTTCCTCTTTCATGCTGTAAAGTTGGGGCAGTGATGAGAGTTGGCGTCCTAGGCTGGCCGTGAGGGTTAACTGAGTTAACGTATGAGAAATGCTTAGCACAACGCCTGCCGCAGAAAATGTGTGTTGTCCTTTAGAACCAGAGGCTGAAAGCCATCCCCTCCATCTGGTTCCTTGGGGTAAGTCAGGATCAGTGGCACTGAGGCTAGCTTTTACTTCAGAGGGGTAAGAGAGGACACCAAGATGCCCTATTTCTAGCAACTCTAATGTGGCCGAGTGACACATGTCCACGTGCCTCACCCTCATCGTCGGACTGCACGGGGAGCAAAGCAGGGACACATTCATGGGGAGCGATGAGCCCTGAAGGGACAGCCCTGGGTGGCCTGTGGGGGACTCCACCCCTCAACCCCCCAGGTGTTTTGTGCCTGAACAAGCCTGTGTCTGCCCCTTCCCAGTCCAGCTCAGGGAGCCAAGGTGTGCCGAGCACTCTAAAGTTGAGATTCCCCCATCCTCAAGCAGGCGGGGCTGAAGACACTCCATAGGGTCCTGCGTTTAGGTCACTACAGTTCTGAGACGAGTCCAAGGCCTGCCCACCAGGCGCGAAGAGACCCAAGTCAGAGCTTCTGTTTGAGAAGTGAATAAAAATGCCAGTTTGGGGGCCCCTCATCTCCCTGCAGTGAGCTGTGATTTCTTGCATCATCAGGCTTGTCTAGGAGTGAGAAGTCTTTGTGGGCTTTCACGCATCAACAAAACGTGATTTATTATTGTTACCTCGTATGTGTCGTCTTAGCAGCGGACGCACACACTCGGCAGAAATACCAGGGTTATAAAATACACTAATAGCTAATCGCAGGTAACAAGCCACATAGCTACTGCATCACGTGCGGACCTTTTCTGTGCCATGTAGTGAAGGGGGCTCGGGGAGGCGGCAGCGCCGAGTCTGTCTTTATTTTTTTTTTTAATTAATTTTTTTAAGTAGCAATTTTTATAGAAAGCACACATTCTACAGAATAAAGCATACAGATGATCATAACGAAATGCTTCTTGTGTGAATGCATAAACGTAACAGATGTTTGAGGAAACCTGGGAGCAGTGATTCTTTTATTAAACATTAGCTCCTGTTATTAGTAACGTTTCTCTGTGTTCAACCAACATATGCTTCTTATGCTATTCATCTGCACCTTTAAAAAAATAAGATGCTGGATTAAGGTAGACTTTTGCACAGTATTAATAGGTGAGAGAATTAGCAGGATGCCGTGTTCACTGAGTGAGGTCTCCCCTCCGAGGTTCTGATTGATCTGGTCTGAGCGGGACGTGGGTGTAGGTATGTCTGAAAAGCTATTCTGGAGCTGCGGTTGCGGGCGCTGACCTAGGAAGAGAGACCTGAGTGGCGTGGCCTTAGGTCAGTCACTTAACCTTCCTGCTTGTGTCTCTGGAGGCCAGTGGGGGTAATCAGACCTGCTTCGTCATAATAATTGCCTTTATTCAGTGACCAGCAGGTGCCTGAGCTTTGCAAACACTCTTCCTAATCCCCACAGCAATAAATTACAATATCTATTTACTTCTTTCCTTGAGGGTGGAGAATTCAGCCCTTTTGTTTGCTGCTCTATCCCCAGGGCCTTGAGCCGTAACTGGTGCATGTCAGGCTCTTGATAAATATTTGAGGAGTGAATGAACGGCCCCTGCCAGGATGTATCCCTTTATTTCAGGTGAGGACATGGTGTCTCGGAGAAGTAAAGTGACTTGGCGAGTGAGTGGCAGGGTCGTAATTTGAACTCAGGACTGTACGGGACCATCGCTTGGGCTCTTCCGTCTGTTCTCTGGAGTGTGTAGGGTTGCTGTGAGCATAGAAGGAGGTACAAAATGTTTCAAAGATTGAACCCTCTGCAGCGGTATTAACAGGTATTTAAAAAAACCAACAAACTTGGTTCTGTTGCAAAATAAATTTGATAAGCCTGAGGCAACCAAAGTTAATTTATTCTAAGACTCCTTGGAGTCTTTAACACGATAATAACACTATTTAGTGCTTTGAGTATATTAATGCATTTAAGCATCATAATAACCCTATGAGATGGATACTGTTATGATCCCATTTAACAGAGGAGGACACCGAAGCTCAAAGAATTGAAGTAATTTGCACTGGGAAACATAGCAAAGTGAAGGTACTGCTGTGTAGACGGAGGCAGTTAGCTCCAGCGGTGTGTTCTCAGCCATCATGCTACAGCGGCCTCACTGTACATTAAGGAGCCCCCGGGCTCCCTGGACCTCCTCAAACCTTCCCACCACAAGACAGCTTGAGGAATGGTCTTCCTTGGAACACACTATGGGGAATGCCGTGCGCAAGTAACGCAGTGGTTTGACACCACGCACAGGAGAAGACCCGCAGGGGAAGGGAGCGAGCTGGGAGCAGGATAGGACATGCAAGGCCAGCGCAGCAGGGAGGCCAGTAAGGCCCACCGGGAGCCCGCCTCAGGGACGTGGCATTTCCCAGGGGATGGCAAGCTCCCCGATCACGTTGTGCTTCTCCTAATCGTCCTAAACCCTCGGGTGCCTGGGGCAATTGTTTGACTCAGCGTTTCCTCACTAAATATTTCAGAGGAGAAGGCATTGTCCGCTCTGCATTTGCCAGCGGATGGGGTGAGAGGAAATGATGCTTTGAAATCTAAGTATGGTGACACCTCTTGCTCCATTTTTATCCATCTGCATTCTTTTTTGGGGGAAAATGTTCCATATGTATTCACACTCTGGGTAATAGAACCCCTTTCAAGTACCACGCTCCTTTTAATGTAAGTATATTTGAAGAAAGTCTTTCTAGAATGTAAAATACAGATCCCTGGATCTTTAAAAAAAGAATTCTCAACATACTTTGTGCTTTTTCTGGGACTGCACAGTCACTGGAAATATTCAATATGTGAATTTCTGTAGATCCATAAAGCCATCAAGAGAGTGAAGGAAAGTCAAGGTGGCCCAGAACACGGTGACCTGAGAGGGTCTTTGGGCATCATTTTCATACACCATCCCTGTTGGGGTGTCTCCTGCTCCAGGACCAGCCCTTTTAATTTGCTGTTTCCCCCTCCTGGGAGTGTAGACACCAGATCACCAAAGCCATCATAGCTATGTGCAAAGTGAGAGTAAATAGATTCTGATAGAGGAGGCTCGTTTATGAATAAGGTGCATTAGCTTTAATGTGTGGATTTTAGAAAATGGATTTTGGCTTCCCAGAAGCCTTTTTTTCCTCTTTAGTCCCTTTGTTCTTACTGATTTCTGTATGATTGAAGATGTTGGATTAGTGCCTTTCAACAAGCAGTGGTACCAGCAGCCCCATCCACACTCAGGTGGCCCACCCCCACAGTGCTGCCGCTGCTCGAAGTGCGTCCCAGTGTTAACTCAGTCCTCAGGAACTCCGTGAGACCTCTCTTATTGTTATAATCATCTCATTTTCCAGATCAGGGAAATGGAGCACAGAGAAATGAACTCACCTGCCCCAGGAGTGTGGGTCCTCAGTCCAGGCCCGTAACTGCTGTGCTCTGCGGCTTTCTTACGGTGTCTAAGAGGAGGGGTATTTTGTCTAGAGTAGGGTCCTTTAATTACCGGGGGCTCACCTAGCACACAGATGTGATGTGTAACATATGTGATGATCTGTTTAGGGACAATGGAGGGACAGTGGATGTAGGGAATAAGCCCCTCAGAGGCTGTGTTGTGTCTGTGGAAGTCTTAGGGGCATGTCACACAGCCCGTCGGCGGTGCCCTTTGGTAAGTGTGGGAGGTGGGTGAGGAGGACGCACGTTTATATCCCCTGCGGGCTGAGCAGAAGATTTGGCTTTGAGACCCGCATTCTTTCAGGGACCCGTGACTCACATGAACTGGCATCCTTAACCAAATCGACCTTCAGGTCTCCTAAATAGATGAGAACCTCTGGTTGGAGTGGGGGACCCAGAATCATCCTGACTTCCTGAGACGAGCTACAAATCCCAAATGAGCCTTCTGGGGGACCGAGTCATGGGAAGCAGTTCCCGAGAGCCAGAGAGGCCCCATATTTCAACGAGGGGCTCTCTTGGGGTCATGGTCAGCGTGGTCAAGGCAGGTGTAGGGGACCTCAAGAGCACCCAGCCCCAGGTGTGAGCCCCATGCCTTTCATGGTGGGTGGCTTCCTGGGGTACGCCAGAGCACTCGGGGACCTGCAGGAGGTGGGAAAATGCTGTGAAGCTGTGGCCTAGACCACAGCTTGTGTGATGGCAGTGAGAGAGTGCCAGGCTGCAGTCACTGTCCTGGGTTCCAGCTCGGCTGCCAACTAGTGGCACGGCCATGTCACTTTATTCCCTAGCCTTTAGATTTCTTGGCGGTGGAAAAGGTAATAGGTCATCCCTCACACAGTCATAGCAGGGCTCTAACGAGAGGATGCACGTAAATGCTCTGGAACATGCAAAGCGCCATATAGACGTCGCTGCATTATCACAGTAACGGTTATTAAAACGAGGCACATATATTCGGTCTCTGATATATATACTTCTTTTCTGGCATGTTCCTCTGTGAACCTTTTCCTTTAGCCTCCTCTCAAGATAACTTAGAGACGCAAAAGAACTAAAAGCCAGGTTCCAAATTTAGTTCCTGACCTTTCCAAGATGGATGGTGCGCGGTGTGGCCATAACCTGCTTGCTGCTGAAAGTGAGACTGGGCTGCTGGAGCCTGGGAAAGCCAGGCGAGGGGACAGCTGTCCCATCCTTGATTGGGCCTGGAATGCATCATGCCCATGCACAGGGAGCCCCTTGCTGGGAGGCTCATGCAGTGCTTGTCTTGTTTGCTCCGTGGGAGCTCGTGCAACTCGGGCATGGCTGAGTGTAGGGGACGAGTAGTTTCTCAGCATCGTCCTGCAACTTGGAAAGCCTTCCTCAAGTACAGAGCAGAAGAGACATGAAAACACGGGAGTTTCTGTCTCTGTGCTCTAGGACACACGGCAACCTGCCCTGGGAAGGGCTCTCTCTCTAGCGCCTTCGAGTCCTTTGGAACAGGGTTAGACATTGAGAATAAGGAAGGATGTCCAGAAGGGGACCTCGTGAATGGAATCAGGTCTTCTGGTGATTGGGACACAGTGCCATGGGACTCGTGGCCGGGTTCGGCCTTCACAGGCTCGGGGAGCACAGACCTCAGAGCTGCCCATGCTTGCGGCTGCATTCTGGTTGTGTGGGGGGGAGGCAGGCAGCAGGGGCTGGATAGTACGCCTGAGAGCTGGGCTATGTTCACCATTCAAAACGCAGTTGAGTTTGAATTGTGGCAGCTGGACAGGGTCGGAGGAGGAATACAGGCAGAAATAGGTTCCAGAGGGAAAAGTGCAGGGACATGTGTAGTCTTGGTCTGTAGGATGACACTGGCCTACCTGGCTAGCTATTTGGTGGTCGAACTCTGAGATGACCCCCAAGGCCCTACACCCTTTCACCATCGGTCCTTTCCTCTTGATAGTGGGGCAGTCCTGTTTAGACGACAGGGCAGCATGTCTGTGATGGGATTTGGTATCCCACACAGCGGCTTTGAGAAAGGGGGACAAATGGAAGGGCGGAGGTCTGACCTAGTCAGGTGACTCCTCAAAAGTGATGGGGTCCTTCTTGGTGCGAAGATTCAAAGTACAGGGGTATTCGATGTGTGAGATATTCTCTATTGCTGGTTTTCAAGAAGGAGGGGCCCTGTAGCAAGGACCTGAGCATGACCTCTAGGAGTTGAGAGCCACCTGGGCCGACAGCCAGCAAAGAACAGAACTCTGCCAACACCATGATGGAGGTTGAGTGAGGACTCCCCTGTCATTTCACTGCCCCGATTTCATCCTGAGCAGACAACCTGACCCCTCTGTGTCCAACCTACAGCACAGTGAGCTAGCAAACGGGTTTGTGTCAAGCCACTAAGTTTGTGGTCATTTGTCACGCGGTGATAGAAAACCTTCACTTTTTCCCCATACTCACACCCCGCCATTGCTGGGCTTGAATGAGTCTCTGCCCCTTCGCTGAGGGGCTTCTGCTCACACTGTTGGTCTGGAAATCCTGCTTTGTCCACTTTGCCTGGCTAACTGCGACTGGTCCTGGGTATCTCAGCCCAGGTGCCACTGCCCGGAAGCCTTCATTGACGCCTGGAAAGCGACTTTATGTATTTGTTCCTCTGGTTTACTGGTACGTATCCTCAGGCTTAGAAGTCCCTTCTTGCAGGAAGCTTTCTCGTCCCTTTCGTGGTTCCATAGCATTTTCTAGAAACAGCAGCCCCCTTGTGTGTGGTTTTGCTTTCCATGGTTTCAGTTACCTGCAGTCAGCTGAGGTCAGAAGCAGATGATTCTCCTAACGTAGCCTCCGAAGGTCAGGAGTAGCCTCGCGCTGTGTCACGGTGCCTGCGTCACTCACCTCCCTGCATGTCGTCACGCAGGCATTTCATCATCTCATGTCGTCACAAGAAGGGTGGGTACAGGACAGTAAGATATTTTGAGGGAGACAGACCACACTCACGTAACTTATTATGGTATGTTATTGTAATCGTTCCATTTTATTATTAGTTATTGTTGTTAATCCCTCATGTGCCTCATTTGTAAATTAAACTTCATCGTGGGTATGTATGCATGTATAGGTAAAAACATAGTATATGTGGGGTTTGGTACCAGCCTCGCTTTCAGGTACCCACTGGGGGTCTTGGAACACATCCCTGCAGGTAAGGGGGGATGGTGGTGTCTCTTAGCTAAGCACCGTTGATCTCCTGTGTTTGTATATGGATCTCACAGTGCTCCGTGTATAGGACTGCAGTAACAAATGACCACTAATTGGGTGGCTTAAAATTTTTTTTCTCTCTCACAGTTCAGGAGGCCAGAAGCCCATACTCAAGGTGTCAGCAGCGTGGGTTCCCTCTGGGCCATAGGAGGGAGAATCTGTAGCACGACTCTGTCCTAGCTCCTGGTGTTCCTCCTAATGGTGTTTGTTGGCTTCTAGACATCTCGCTCCAGTCTCTGTCTCCATCCTCCTGTGGCCTTCTCCTCTGGGTATCTGTCTCTCTGTGTCCAGATTTCCTTCCTCTTAGTAGGGCACCAGTCATTGGATTAGCCTCCCCCCCCACCCCGTATAAACTTGTCTTAACTTGATGCTGTCTGCAAAGACTATTTCCAAATAGAGTCATGTTCGCAGGTACCAGGGGACACAATGCAACCCACAACACTCACCAACAGTAGGCTGTGCGTGAGCAGGGATCACGTCCGTATGGTCTCCAGCACGGTGCCTGAATACCATAGGAGCTTCACGTGTGTCTGCTGAGTATCTGGCTAGTCTGTTATAGGCATTGCTTCGCAGGGAAAGGTGTGCCTCCGTGTGGGTGTGGGTGCTCCCAGGGTGAGCTCCTCCTGCCCTTGTTACAGCAGCGTTGCCTGACAGACAGCAGCTTGGTCCGTTCTACCTCCAGGGACTGAGATCTTAGCTCAGTTCTACAGCTCCAGACGTGCTCCTCCCCTTCCTCTCTTGCTTCTTTGGCCTACTGGTCTCAAATGTGAGCCCCCACGGAAGGGCAAATGCAGTCAGAATTGGAGGTCTGAGGATAGGGCAGCCCTGCAGATTACTGCAGGCCCAGTCCTGATGCCTCCTTCGGGCCTCCTGGTTCCAGTGAGTGGGAAGGAGATGGCCTTCCATGGGGCCACAGAGAGGAGCCTTGGCTTCCCCTCTAGTCCCCTGTGCACCATGATTGACCAGGAAATGCCTGGGCTGGTCCCCCTCCTCTTTCCTGGCACTCAGGGCCTTGAGAAGCAGGTTTGGCAGAGGCCTGAGCAGCGAATTATCTTTGCCAGGTTCAGTCCAAATGGGAAGAGGCTTCTGGTGGACACATGGCAACTCAGTCAGGTTGTTCCACACCCTTCCAAGTGGTGTCCCTCCCTCTCTGCTTTCGTGGCTGTATATCATCGTATTTCTGGCAGAAGACCCATTCTGCAGCTGGAGAATCTCTGTCCTGGGACAGGGACAGGCCCCAGGTCACTTTGGGACCAGTCATGGAAGATGGATGATTTGTGGAATGATCCCAGAAAGCCCCAGCAAGTGGATCTGTTCACGGCCACCAGAGATGTCTTTGGGATTATAGACAAGGGGCTCCCAGCACTATTGATTTGGACTTTACTCCAAGGACCATTCTTGAAACATAGAATGCACTGAATGAGTATTTGCTGTATAAATAACTGAGTGAATATGTGAGTGAGGGGTGCTGGAGAGGTGGAATGGGACTGAAACAACACCAGCCTGGCATTCCAGACTTTTCTCTGCTCCTCGCAAGCTGGGTAACCTTCGTAAAGTGTCTTTGCCTCTCTGACCTCTGCTTGCTTACTTTTCACTCCATTCAGTGAAAGTGTCTTGAGTGTCTGCTGTGTTCCACCTAGGGGTTAGAAATACAAAAAGGACAAACAGACAAGGTCTCTGCCCTTGAGGAGCTTACGTTCTGTGGTGCCAGTCAGAAAAAAATAGGCAAATTAATAAACAAGGTAATTTCACAGAATTATCAGTACCATGAAGAAGAAAGTAGAAGAGGCTGTGGAGGCAGAGAGTGATGGGGTGGGTGATAGGCAGGGAAGGTCTCTGTGAGGAGGGGTGCCCGGGCTAAGAGGGGGGTGATGGATGGAAGGGGTGCTGAAGGCCTGTGGGCGGAGCCTGCAGATGGGCCCAGCACAGGGCAAGGACTCACAGATGTGTCTGGAGCACAGTGAGCCAGGTGAGGAGGGATGCCTGATGAGTAGGAGAGACGGGCAGGAGCTGCATCATCTAGGCCACGTTGAGGGTTTTGTTCTAAGTGTGGGGTTGGCAGGTCCTGTTGGCTTGCAAAGGCCTGCAAAGGAGCAGGAAGCATCCAGAAGGGTGTTAGGAGGTCATAAGAGAAAGGTGAGGGTGTCTGCATTGACTTCAGCATTCCAAGAGGGATGTGTATACTGCCAGTGGGCCTGTGTAGATCTCACCAAAAGAAGGGAAACGCAGGAGTCACAGAAACATGTCATCAGCTCCTATCAGAATGCATCAGGGACATGGAGGCCAGGCTCCTCTGGAGGCTGTTTTCCTGACCATTCTGCACACTGTGGTCTCAGTGAGCCAGCCTCCAGTCTACATGCTGATTCATGAGGGGAGCCCTTCTGGCCACCCCGTAGGGAACTATACAAACTCCTTTGCCCCATGGTGGCTGGAGAGGATTGGGAGCCTCCCTGGGGCATCAGGCATTTGCAGCCTTTTGCTGTCAGAGGAAGAGGAGTGTGAAGACAGCACTCTGGACGGTTTCAGTTTCTGTCTATCTATATATTTCATCTCTCCGGAAGGAGGCTGAGGGCAGCCTTTTCCTTTGGTGGCAGCCCCAGGGCAGAGGTGAACCTTGTGTGAGTCCTAATAACCTAGTCCACATGAGATTAACTTGACCAGAAGCCTGTCCGTCTTCGGAGGCATAATGTTCCTTTCCATTACTTGGGGAGTGCTGCCAGGCTGGCACGAGACTCAGGTAGGGGAGAGAGCCCAGAGCTGGGTGGTGCCCGGACTGGTCCTCACACAGCTACCACCTGGCTGTGTGCCCTTGTAGGTGATACCTGGTGTTCACGAGCGCTTCTGATGCCCCAGCTCTGGACCTTACGTGCATCACCTCATTCAGCCTTCCAGCAGCCATAGGAGGTGGAGGCACTGTTATCCCCTGTGACACAGAAGCAAAGAGGCTGGAAAAGTGGATGACTCGCCGTATGATTGCACCAGGACAGTAAGAACCCAGAGTCCGTACTCTTGGACTCCCCCTGCAGTTTTGGCAAGTGGCCTCATCTGTAAGATGGGGGTGGTGAGACGATCTCTAAAGTCCCTTGCAGTCTAATGTCATATGAATTCTTTCCATGAACCCCAACAAAATATAAGCCATTGGCAGCACCAAAGTCCACATTCTTTTTTTTTTTTTTTAAAGATTTTATTTATTTATTTGACAGAGATACAGACAGCCAGCGAGAGAGGGAACACAAGCAGGGGGAGTGGGAGAGGAAGAAGCAGGCTCACAGCTGAAGAGCCTGATGTGGGGCTCGATCCTATAACACCGGGATCACGCCCTGAGCCGAAGGCAGACACCTAACCGCTGTGCCACCCAGGCGCCCCTAAAGTCCACATTCTAAAGAGTGAAACCGGGCATAGTCAGTACACATTTTTTTTAGGAATTTTTTAGGAATTTTTAGGAATTAATCACAATGAGGGCAAATCAATAAAAGACTTGGTATTCTCCCTTGCTCCCTCTCAAATTATATATTTGAGGGGAACTTCAAAGGACTTTGTTGAAAGACTCTTAATATGAGATTTCTTATCTCTTGTTGGATTGTGGGAGGGGGTCAGCTTATGCTAGAGGTGATACTTGTCCTAAGTTTTGCTTTGACTGTCCTCCCCACGTCCACTCCAGCACCCAGTGGGACATGCTGTCTGTATGTTGTTAACTGTGTCTTTAGTTTACTTCAAAGTTGCCAACAGACATTTGACTATAAATTTAAAATCACTGGGATTAGCAGTGGTTAAAGACAATAGGCGTGGTAGGCAAGTAGCCGGCTCATCCAAACAAAGGGTAACGGAGCCCTACTCTGTTGCTTGAAGTCAGCACTGTGTGTGCGTACAAGAGGCATAGGCGTTCCTAAGCAGTGTTGAGGATGCAGAGCTAAGACACACGGAGCCATTAGGGGCTAATCTGTAAGATCCTAATACGATTCTGATATTCTAATATGATTAGTAGAAGGCCCCGAAGGATAGAATTAGTGTGAACCAGAGTGGTAGAAAGGGTCTCACTGCAAGCGGGCTTGAGTGGCACCTGGACAGCTGTAGAGGACTTAGCTAGACCAGTGGTAGCAGTGGAGGGGTTCCAGGTAAGAAAAATAAAAGCTACAATTCCATGCAACAGGTACGATTTTGACATATAAACATGGAATTCTCAGGGTTCAGCCTAAGAACATTTTTGGGGTGATCTTCATTCATGCATCAGCTAATACATATCAAGTGCCTAGTATATATTAGACACAGCGATCGTTCGGACACACAGTTCCTGCCCTCAAGGGGTATCATACTATCTAAGGGGGACAGGTACCTACCCAGCATCTAATTAAATAACCAAGTATTCGATTTTAACTGGCCTTTAAAATATTTATGTTTATGTTTGGGTATGACTCTGCTTTAAATTAATATTTACTTAAGCTACCGAAAAAAATAAAACCTGAGCTAATGGTCACTTAGTTGCATGGAAGGGATGGCTGTCTTGTAAAGATGATTTTTCTCTTAAGTTGTGAGAAAACAATGTTTTAGGGTGGAATGGTGGAACTGTGGAGTTTTCATTGGCCATATGGCCCCTGGGTCATAGAACTTGAGGCGTGTGGCGTTGAAGGGATGAAGAATGATGGGGAAATCTCAGTCTCTGTCGGGGAATAAATAGATTGTGACTGCTTGAACTAAGGTCCACCTTAGGTACAAAGTCCAAAGGTGTCCTAAGGTACAAGGAAAGGATTCCAGAAGGAAAGTAAACATACCCCAGGCTGAAGGAATGGAGCCACATCCGAGCCCGGAGGGCAGCACTATGAGATCATTCAACAGGAAACGTAATTTGCATGCAAAAAGTTACTGCGTTGGAAGGTTGTTTTAACTGTGGGAAGATGCCTGACCCTCTCTTGCCACCTACTGTCATTTCTTACCTATTAGGACGATTTGAAATTCTGGGTTGCCGAAGTCATTTTTTCCTCCATGTAGCCAGCCATTTCTAGTAAAGCTTGTGGATTTTTTGTTAAAAAAAGGTGGGGCGCCTGGGTGGCTCAGTCGTTAAGTATCTGCCTTCTGCTCAGGTCATGATCCCAGGATCCTGGGATCCAGCCCCGCATCGCATTGGGCTCCCTGCTCAGTAGGGAGCCTGCTTCTCCCTTCCCCTCCCCCCTCCACACACTGGTCCTGGTCTGTGCTCATTCTCTCAAATGAATAAATAAAAATCTTTAAAAAAAAAGTCATTTTACCCTTTTGTAGTCAGGAGGGTTTCCTGCCTGAATAATTTTCTTTCTTTTCCTTTTCTCCAAAGTAGTATTCTTAGGTTCGGCCTTTTGGAACTAAATAATAAAACTCTTTGCTTACTCTGGGGGCCTTTGCTTATGTTAGAGCTATTTTATCTCGACATTTGTAATTCTATAAATTGAAATCAGCTTTTCTTAAACTTGTGGATTTTTTAGATTTGAAATCTACTCTTGGTTATATTTGCAGTGACAGTGCACTTCTTGTAGGTTTATTCATTTGTTTTGCTTGTTGATTTATTTCTTCATCCTTCGCTCATTCAGCTACCATTTATAAACTTGCTTACTGTGCACCAAGCCTGGGCAAGGGGCATTCAGTTATAGAAAACGTTGTGGGGAAACACTAGATCAATCTCTCTTATGGTAAATGTCAAGTGTTGCCAAGTGTGGGGTTTGGTGGAAGGTGTGAATTTTCCTGGCGTTGGTCTTTCTTGCTTGAATTCTGATCGTTGACTGGAGGCTAGCATTTCGAGTGTCTGGAGGGACCCTGCAACAGAGAGGGAAATGCTGACTGACCTAGACGAGAATGCTAGACTGGCTGTCTGCCCTTGGGCAAGTCGCTTAACCTTTCTGAGCCTCAGTTTCCATCTGTTGCTTAGCGCTAATTATACCTACTTAACTCACAGGCTTTCTGTGAGGAACATTACCTCATTAGAGATAATGTTTCTAAAAGCTCTTTGAAAATTGTGCAGCATTATTCAAATGGAAAGTATTGTTATTTTTATTATTGAGTGCCTACTAATTCCACACCAGGGGTAGTGACAAAGGAGAGAGGGCGTTATTGTCACCACGCTGCTCTGTCACTGTGCTGGGTATCGGAGGCGTGTTTTGGATTGCAGGGGTAGGGCAGTTGCAAGCAAAGGCCAGAGCATGGTTCCCGCCCTGGAAGAGCTGAGGCTCAGATTTGGGTGACAAGAACCAATTAGAAAATCATGGAATAGTTGTTAAGAGAAGGCAGAGAGGGTTTGAGGATCTTTCTGGGTCTTGCTCCAAAATTCTAGTCATACTCAGAAAAGGCTTCGCTGGGGAGGTGGCCTTCGACTTGGCTGTCATCAGCATCAGTCAGAATCACCTTACACTGTTAATAAAGTCAATATTTATTGAGTAGCCATATGTGGCAGGGAACATGAAATTTGGTTGGGGAGTCAGGATGCTTGCATAAAAAGAGATGAGTACATTCCCTACGCTGGGGCCCCAAGGAGGGAAATGCCAAGTGCTGCCCGAAGCCGGAGGAGTGGGCAGCCGTAGCTTTGAGGTCGTTGCGTAAGGCAGCTGAGCAGCAGTGAATCCTGACCTTAAAGGAAGGGCAGAATTTAGACAAAAGCAGAACCATTTGGAAGGACGTTCCATGTTTCTTCTTATTTGATTTCATTTAATTATCTGTTTTCCCATTGAGCTTGTAGAGATTGCTTTCTACTCTCAATACCTGATTTTGTTCACCTGCCGGAAGGGGAGAGGATCATAAAACCCAACTCATGTAGCCCTCTGCACCATTTCCTCTCTTCTCTATGGAAAGGGTTTTGTGTGATTTGCCTGTGACTTTTCAGGCCCTGAGTCATTCAAGACAAATGTCTGAGGTTAAGAACACTGAAGTAGGACTAGGTGTGCCGGAAGGAGGACAGAGGGGAGAGAGGCCAGGAACAGAGATGGAGGCCAGGGCCAGAGAGGGAGAAGGTCAGCCTGAGTCCATCCAGTTGTGGGCAAATGACAGAGAGAGAGAGAAAGGGAGAAAGAGAGAGGGAGGACAGACAAGTTCCCCGTGAGAACGCTTCAGTCCCTCAAATGATCAAAGCAAATTCGTTTCACTGTAAGCATGTCTCTGTCTCTTGCTCAGTTCTTATCCCTATCTTTATATCTATAAAATCCAGGGCTTTAAGGATGAGGGAAATTAAAACAAATCACTGATACGGGGTGGCAACCCCCAAAATGGTGAGATTCACTTATCTAGTCTCAGAAGCTTCAAAGGAATTGAAGCTTTAAATTTCAAGAAATGGAGCCAACCAGAAAGAAGTAAAGCTAGAAGCAGTGTACTGCAGGGGTTGAAGATGGAGGTAAATTATGTTTTAGAAGGGCCAGGCTTCTTTCCAGACAGCTCAATTCGGGACCATGTTCATACAATGGGAGGTTTACTGACAACTTCCTCAGGCAGCCTTGGGGAGTGAAACGCTAAATATGGGCAAAGTACACACTTGGCTTTGCTGGTGTTGGGGCTTCACCGAAATTATCTGTTATTAAGTCCTTTCCAGGGACTTGTTGCCTCTTTATGACAAGTGTTAAGGTAATTTTCATTAACTCAGTTATTGACGGAAAAGGCAGAAAGGGAGCTGGTGAGGAGAAAGAAGATCCAATGAGGCGCCGAATTACATGCCTGAATAGGAGCTGAAGAGAGAATGGAGAGAGAGCAGACATCTTAGGACCATAACACGCAAAGGGAGTAATGAGAATACTGTGGCCAGATGGGAAGGAGAGGAAATGTGAATTATGAAGGGAAAGGAGACTTCGTTCTACTTTCCCGAACCTCTTTGGAGACTTCTTTTGGTAATTAAATAGATAGCAGTTTTCCTCCCAGGTGAATCATTTTGAAAAATTCACCCTTTAACACTTGGGTTTCCACGTTCTTGATCACAGTCCTCGGATTACCACTGTCAGCCACGCGGGGTCCACTGGGCAGCGACACCCCACCCAGACACCTGGTCGTAGTTAGCAGGCCACTGGGGATGGGGGTCGATGCAGCTTCCAGGGCTCCTCGTAAAATGGTTGTTTGTATGTTCACATGTATATACATATACATACATACTTATATAAAACCTGTCAGATCTTTCAAAAATTGTTCAAGGAATTAGCATTGTAAAGTCATAAAGAAATCTCTGAAGGGACTTCACCATAGAGAAAGAGGAGGGAAAAAGCCCAAATATATCACTCTGCAGCAAACCATCCACGCAACCACAGAAATCTCTGATAAATCTCTTGTGAAATAAACTCCCTTCTGCCTGACAGTTCTCTTTGGAAACGTTCTCTCTGCCTTTCATATTAAAATATTGCCTTGAAAAGGCCGGCCATGGAGATATTGATCCCACTTATGGGCAAGGAGTCATCTGAGCTTGTCTTCCAGCCTCTGCTGCAAGATTCCACGTATTAACCTCTGCTGTTCACGCTTGTGTATTTAACCGATCTCTCTCTATGGCCAGGCCAGGGCTCCTGATTTTCGAGAATGCGCTATAGTCCAGGCGCTCTGGGTCACATCTTCTATTTAGCTGTCATTTACCTTTACTTGTACAGATGATGAGTACTGTGATTACAATTCTGGAGCATGTATCATGTGCCAGGAACTTTGATCTTAATAACAGCTCTGCAACTCTAGAGTTTTCAGCTCTCGTTTGCAAGCAAGGATGCAGTTTTGGAGGCAAGTTAGAGAACGGGGGAGCTAGGCTGTAACCCACATTCTGTGTGACTCTAAACGCTGTTCTTCCCAGTATGCTCAATGTTTACAACCATGTCTACCCCAGATATGTTGTCAAAGGGGCCCAAGGAGGGGGAAGAGGGGTCTGGTGTTTGAGACGACAGGAGTGAGCAAGTCCCTGGGCTGAGACTTAGGCCTCCTCAGCCCTGTGTGCTAATAGAAACCAACTCACTGGCAGGCTAGCAGGTGTCTGTGGGAGTCATCACTTTGCATCCTGTCTGGACCAACCCTGAAATTTGTTTTGTGGCCTTTGCAGTTGAGATTCCACATGTAAGACTTGATTTTTCCCAGGGTCATCAGGGATGTGATGCCTTTCATCTGGGAAGATGTGGTCTTGGGGGTCACCTGAGCAGCAGAGGGAATCTTACAAGATGACACTGGGGCTTATGCGGAATTAACTTGGAAGGCGATGAGTTTGCTGGACCTAAGAGCTCACAAAGGGCATTGGAACGTCTGAGGCTGAGGAAGAAAGGGCAGCTCTGACCCGTTTTGGGATTTTGTGCTTTGTTCTTGTGACCCTTTGGAAATGCTTGGATAAATGCACGTGTTCGAATTCATGCCAGGCCGGTGTAAAGAATCAAGCTGAGCAGGCATCCATTCTAGGCTTAAAGCCAAAAGAAAGAGAGACAGGCCTGGAAAAATATCATGGGAAATGTCATCGTCCCTTCCTTCTCCTGGACTCACTTAAAAAGCCCAGGACCCTTTTAATATTTTGGTTGCAACAATTATCTCTATTGATGGTATTTTGCAAAGCAGGAATCTAGAAGGTCTCAGCTGTAGGCATTCTTGTAGTAGTAGAACAGGCTACTGTCTTTTCTGCTTTTCAACAGTATCTTAATTTTCCTGATTATTTATTAACTGTCTACCATACCGAAAGTTTCTTGGATCAGGGCTGCCCTTGAGTAAGAGACAGTGGCCTGAAATGCAGAGGGAGAAGTTTGTGTCAACTGAGGACAGCAGGTGGGACCCAGACTTAGGAGAACCAATGCCCAAATAAGGAAGCCCAACTCTCAGAGGGCATGTGAGGGTCCAGGCTGGGGCAAACCCCAGGAAGGGCTGCTGGGGAAGTGAGAAGTCTAAGCTGGGGCCACAGGCTGAAGGGGAAAGTTGGCACAGTGGCTTAGGAATATGGGTAGCAGGCAGAGTTTAAGGAACTGGACTGGCTTTATGATTCAAGACTACAGTCGGCAGAAGGCAAAGATAAGGATCCAGGTAATGACAGCTGGTAATGGAGTATCAGGCACAAAGACCATATAGTAGAATTCAGAGATTAGCGAGGAGAATGGGTAGCAGAGAGCCATGACATGGTGGTGGAATCTGGGCAGCAGGAGTAGAAGCCCCTCGGGCCTTCCCAGGGAAAGCTGGCATTCAGTCGCAGGTTTGGCTGGCCTACAGCTTGCAGATTAAGTCAGAGTCTGCCCGGAATGTAAGAATGAGTGGTAGAAGAGGACAGGTCTTGCTGGCCTTGTTCTCTAGAGGAACCACTGCATGTGGAAGAAGGCATGTGTTCGTTAACTGACTGATCAAGAGAATTTAAGAGGAATAAGAGTGCCCCTCACCCCCAAGCCCCTACCACTTCCTGGGGTATGGAGCAGAGGGAAGACAACACGGAGGGCATTGCAGGATGATTTTCATAGACTCCGAATCAGGAATACCCACCAAAGAGGAAGAAGTCTGTTTACATCATGATACCCTGCTCTCTCGATTTCCAAACAGGACTTCTAGGCTACAAAGCAACAATGATGACAGCAATGCTTTCCCTCTCCTCTAGAAGGTTAGGTGGCTTTGAAATAGGTAAGGCTAATTTTATTCCCTCTCTAGGTTCCAGTGGAAAGCGTGTTTGCTGAAAAACGCGTGGGCTGGCATGCAGTGAATACTTATTTACATTGGTGTTTTAAAGACAATGACAAAGACTCAAAATTTAACCCACAAGTTTGAGTTTTCAGTTTTTTCCTGCTTCTCTTCTTCTCAAAGGAGGACTACCTTTATCTCTCCTATTTTTTTTAATCTAATAGCAATACTTTCAAAGCACTTTGAGTAAGCGTCCTGGAAGATGACATGGGAACCACAGTGGTAAATATTATCTCTGGCAGGAGCCAAGAGGCCTGGGGCAGCTCGTGTCTTTGTGTCCTGCATATTTTCCTTTGCATTGGCTCTTATGTCTGAGTTCACTGTTGGTCTGTCTTTGGCAGTTAAGGGGAGCTGTGAGCAAGTCCCAGAATTCACTGGGCTCCACTGAACTCGTGTGCTTTATTCACAACAGACTCCAATAGTGGTATGGGATTCTGTGGTCACAACTGAACTCAACTGTGATGTGGATCATTGGAGCCAAAAGAAAACCTGAAGATTGTCTCACTGAGTTCCCTGACTTTACAAAATAAGGAAACTGAAGTTAAGTTAGATTTTGCTCAGGTCTAAATAAAATGGAAGTAATTTTGCCATGGCCAGTGTTCTTTCTATACACCACTGGCTGACCAGTGGTAGCTAGCAAATGTGCTTGGGATGGCAGGGCAGGGTTTCTGACTGAGGAGCCATTTTTATAGACTTAAAGCCATGGTCATCATTCATCACATATTTGCATAGGTTTGGAGTAGCAGAACCAAAAATAGCCTTTCCCTTTTCAGGAGCAACTCTGCATAAAAGACGCACTGGCTTTGGACTCTGTCCCTATCATATCTCTTTCAGAAGCCAGGCCAAGAGATCTGGCCAGGAGGCTGGGTACTTCCCAGCCAGAGAGCAAGCGCTTGTCACAGAACGAGTCGTGAAGCTGGGCACAGAGCCAGCTTTGCAGAAATGGTTTTAAATTGATGAAGAAGGGAGATTTATACCTTGTCTTGACCTCCGTCATTATGAAAGTGCTATGGAAAAGTAGGGATGACACCGGGCCACTCTGGCAGACACATTAAGCTTGTTTTCCTCCATCCCAAATACATAGGCCAGTGGACCCTCAGGAACCCATTGCTCATATGTGGGTGGATGAACCAAAGATTGGGTAGAGACCCATTTTGGTAGCTTATTACCTGACACTGTATCTTGAACCTGTGCTGCCCGAGGGCTATAGCGTGTCTTGGGGGATCTGAACCACGTGGTAACATGGCAACCAGTGGATCACTCACAGTCAGCATACCTGGGCAGATTTTAAACCCTCCTGATTCTGGGGCCTTGACTCATCTGAGAAGTTCGGAACTCAGTCCGTCATTGTGAATTGTGGTAAGGGTCAGTTGGCTTGAGGGCAACGTCACAGTGCCGTTCCCTAGTTAGTCCCATCACGATGGACCACTTCATGGTATGCGCATTATGGCGGAGGTTGTTCGGGCAGAATGGGTCACAGACTCCACTAATGAGAGGAGCAATTCATTGTCACTTGTACTGGCCCTCTCCATCTTTCATAGTAATGGACTTTTTAGCTGGGGAGGTGACTGTGTGGAATGGCGAACTGCAGTTTGCTGTGTCTCTGTGGCTAGTGATGTGTGCAGTGTCCGTCCAGGTGTCACCCTTAAAGACAGAGGTGTGCCTACCCTTTCCCTTTCCCCTTCCTCCCTTCCTGCTAGCATGACAGCAGTCATGGTGAGGAGCCACTGTGAGTCATGCTGACCAGAGCGGCACCCTTGGGTTGGTGGAACAGCCAGCAGAAGGGCCTGTGGCTCTGGCAACCAGTAGAGTTCCAAAAAATCCCGTGTGGGGCATCCAGCGGCCCATTGTGGTCACCGTGGCATGGACTGGCAGAACGAAGCGCAAGGAGGCAGCCACATTTCTGATTGCCATTTAATCACGAATGTCACTGTCCACGAGGCAGGGGAGTGGTTGCTTCCCCTTTCCTCCTTTCCTGGGTCCGTTTGTCCTAAAACAGCCCATCGTGATTTGCCTGAGGAGCTGGCTCTTATTCTTGAGATTAATGGCCCCCCCCCTCTTACAGAAGCATTCCACTTACATAATTCATTCAATTCATTCTTCTTCTTAGGATGGAAGCGCCTTTCTTTTTTCTTGTGGTAAAATATACGTCACATAAAATTGACCATTTTAACCAGTTGAAAGTGTGTACATGATGCAGCGGCATTAAGAGCATCAGTCACCGCCATCCATCTCCAGAACTTTCTCATCTTTCTGAGTTGAGGCTCTGTAACTAGTAAACACTAACTCCCCATTCCTCCCTCCCCTGGGCCCTGGCAGCTGCCACTCTGCTTCTGACTTCTCTAGGTGCCCCAGAAGTGGAATGGTACAGTACTTGTCCTTCAGGGACAGGAGGCCACTTGGGTTTTTGTTTTTGTTTTTTGCTGTTTTATCGTGCTTCTCAGATACTGTGATTTTTACAAATTGAAAGTTGGTGGTGACCCTGCATCGAGCAAGTCCGTCAGTGCCATTTTTCCAACAGCATTTGCCCATTTCATGTCTCTGTGGCACATTTTGGTAATTCTAACAATATTTCAAACTTTTCACTATTATTGTATTTGTTATAGTGAGCCGTAATCAGTGATCATTTTTAAATATTTTTTTATTATTAAAGTATAATTGACATACAATTTATAGCAGTTTCACGCCTGCAACATACTGAGTTGACAGTTCTATACACCACTCAGGGCTCCCCGTGGTGAGTCTCACCACCTGTCATGATACTATGTTGTTATCATATTGTCGACTGTATTCCTTACACTGTTCTTTTCATCTCCATGAACTGTTTATTTTATAACTGGAGGCTTGTATCTCTTAATCCTCTTTGTCTATTTCACTCATTCTGCCCCAGCAACCACCAGTTTGCTCTCTGAATTTTTTGTTTGTTCACTTGTTTTGTTTTTTAGATTCCAAATATACATGAAATCATATGGTATTTGTCTTTGTCTGTCTGACTCATCTCACTTAGCATAACACCCACTAGATTCATCCATGTTGTCACAAATGGCAAGATTTCATTCTTTTTTATGGCAGAGTAATATTGCATTGTGTGTGTGTGTGTGTGTGTGTGTGTGTGTATATCTCACATCTTCTTAACCATCCGTCTATCAGTGAACACTCTGATTGCTTCCATATCTTGGCTATTGTAAATAATGCAGCAATAAACATAGGGGTGCATATATCTTTTCAAATTACTGTTTTCATTTTCTTTGGGTAAACACCCAGTAGTGGAATTACTGGATCACATGGTAATTCTATTTTTAATTTTTTTGAGGAGCGTCCATACTGTTTTCCACAATGATTGCACCAGTTTACATTCCCACCAACAGTGCACAAGGGTTCCCTTCTCTCCACATCCTTGCCAACACTTGTTATTTCTTTTGTCTTTTTGATACCATTCTGACAGGTGTGAGGTGATATCTCATTGTGGTTTTGATTTGCACTTCCCTGATGATTAGTGATGTTGAACATCTTTTCATGTGTCTTTTGGCCATCTGTATGTATGTCTTCTTTGGAAAAATGTCTATTCAGGTCTTTGACCATTTTTAATTGGATTATTTTTTGGTGTTGAGTTGTATACATTCTTTATATATTTTGGATATCAACCCCTTATCAGATATATCATTTGCAAATATCTTTGCCCAGTCAGTAAGTTGCCTTTTTGTTTTGTTGATGGTTTTCTTTCTTTTTATTTTGTTATGGTCCCAATAGTTTATTTTTGCTTTTGTTTCCGTTGCCTGAGGAGACATATCCAGAAATATGTTGCTAAGGCCAATGTCCAAGAGATAACTAAGTTTTCTTTTAGGAGTTTAACGGTTTCAAGTTTCACATTTAGGTCTTTAATCCATTTTGAGTTTATTTATTTATTTATTTTTGTATGGTGTAGAAAGTGGTCCAGTTTCATTCTTTTTCTTTTAAGTTTTTATTTAAATTCCAGTTAGTTAACATACAGTGTAATATTAGTTTCAGGTGTACAAATAGTGATTCAGCACATCCACACAATACCTGGTGCTCATCACAAGTGTCCTCTTTAATCCCCATCACTTACTGAACCCATCCCCTTACCCTCCTCCCTTCTGGTAACCATTAGTTTGTTCTCTATAGCTAAGAGTCTGTTTCTTGGTATGCCTCTCTCTCCCCTTTTCCCCTTTACTCATTTGTTTTGTTTCTTAAATTACACATGTGGTATTTGTCTTTCTCTGATTGACTTATTTCACTTAGCATAATACACTCTAGCTCTGTCCACGTGGTTGCAAATGGCAAGATTTCATTCCTTTTCATGGCTGAGTAATATTCCATTGTCACATAATGTGACATCTTCTTTATCCAATCATCTGCTTTATCCATTCATCTTTATCTTCTTTATCCATTCATCAGTCAGTGGACACTTGGACTGTTTCCATAATTTGGCTACTACAGATAATGCTGCTATTAACATCTGGGTGCATGCATCCCTTTGAATTAGTATTTTTGTATTCTTTGCGTAAATACCCAGTAGTGTGATTGCTGGATCATAGGGGAGTTCTGTTTTTAATTTTTTGAGGAACCCCCATACCATTTTCCACAGTGGCTGCACCAGTTCATATTCGCGCCAACAGTGCAAGAGTGTTCCTCTTTCTCCACATCCTGGCCAAGGACTGTTGTTTCTTGTGTTGTTGATTTTAGCCATTCTGACAGATGTGAGATGGTATCTCATTGTAGTTTTGGTTTGGATTTCCCTGACAATGAGTTTTGTTGAGCATCTTTTTGTGTCTGTTAGCCATCTGAATGTCTTTTTTGGAGGAATGTCTGTTCATGTTTTCTGCCCATTTTTAATTGGATTATTTGTCTTTGACTGTTAAATTTTATAAGTTCTTTATATATTTTGGATACTAACCCTTTATCGGATACATCATTTCCAAATACCTTCTTCCATTCCATAAGGTTGCCTTTTAGTTATGTTGTTTCCTTGGCTGTGTAGAAGCTTTTTATTTTGATGCAGTCCCACTAGTTTATTTTTGCTTTTGTTTTCCTTGCCTAGAAAAAAGTTGCTATGGCTGATGTCAGAGAAGTTATTGCCTATGCTCTCTTGTAGGATTTTTTTGGTTTCAGGTCTCACATTTAGGTCTCATCCATTTTGAATTCATTTTTGTGTATAGTATAAGAAAACAGTCCAGTTTCATTCTCTTGTGTTGCTGTCCAGTTTTCCCAACATCATTTGTTGTGGAGACTGTCTTTTTCCTATTAGGTATTCTTTTCTGCTTTGTCAAAGATTAATTGACCATATAGTTATGGGCTCATTTCTGGATTTTATGTTCTGTTCTATTGATCTATGTGTCTGTTTTTGTGCTAGTACTGTACTCTTTTGATCACAACAACTTTGTAATATAACTTGAAATCAGGAATTGTGATGCCTCCAGCTTTGCTTTTCTTTTTCAATGTTGTTTTGGCTATTCAGGGCCTTTTGTGGTTCCATACAAATTTTAGGACTGTTTTAGTTCTGTGAAAAATGCTGTTTTTTTTTAAGATTTTATTTATTTATTTGACAGAGAGAGAGGCAGCAAGAGAGGGAACACAAGCAGGAGGGAGTGAGAGAGGGAGAAGCAAGCTTCCCGCTGTGCGGGGAGCCCGATGCGGGGCTTGATCCCAGAACGCTGGGATCATTACCTGAGCCGAAGGCAGACGCTTAATGACTGAGCCACCCAGGTGCCCTGCTGTTGGTTTTTTGATAGGGATTGCATTAAGTGTGTAGATTGCTTTGGGTAGTATAGACATTTTAACAATATTTGTTTTTCCAGTCCATGAGCATGGAATGTCATTCCATTTCTTTGTGTCATCTTTAATTTTTTTCATCAATATTTTATAGTTTTCAGAGTATAGGTCTTTCACCTCTTTAGTTAGGTTTATTCCTAGGTATCTTATGGGTTTTGGTGCAATTGTAAATGAGATTGATTCCTTAATTTCTCTTTCTGCTATGTTATTATTGGTGTGTAGGAATGCAACAGATTTTGATACATTGATTTTATATCCTGCAACTTGACTGAATTCATGATCAGTTTTAGCAGTTTTTTGGTGGAGTCCTTTGGGTTTTCTATATATAGTATCATGTCATCTGCAAATAGTGAAAGTTTTACTTCTTCCTTGCTGATTTGGATGCCTTTTAATTCCTTTTGTCGTCTGGTTGCTGTGGCTAGGACTTCCAGTACTATGTTGGATAAAAGTGGTGAGAGTGGGGACGCCTGGGTGGCACAGTTGTTAAGCGTCTGCCTTCCGCTCAGGGCGTGATCCTGGCATTCTGGGATCAAGCCCCACATCAGGCTTCTCTGCTAGGAGCCTGCTTCTTCCTCTCCCACTCCCCCTGCTTGTGTTCCCTCTCTCTCTGGCTGTCTCTCTCTGTTAAATAAATAAAATCTTAAAAAAAAAAAAAGTGGTGAGAGTGGACATCACTATCTTGTTCCTGGCTATAGAGAAAAAGATCTCAGTTTTTTCCCCATTGAAGATGATATTAGCTATGGTTTTTCCTATATGGGTTTTACCATGTAGAGGTATATTCCTTCTAAACCTACTTTGTTAAGGGTTTTTATCATGAATGGATGTTGTACTTTGTTAAATGCTTTATCTGCATATATTGAAATGATCATGTGGTTCTTATCCTTTTTTTTTATTAATGTGATGTATCACGTTGATTGATTTGCAGATATTGAACCAGACTTGCAACCCAGGATTAAATCTCTCTTGATTGTGGTGAATGATTTTTTTTAATGTATTGTTGGACTCAGTTTGCTAGTATTTTATTGAGGATTTTTACATCTGTATTCATCAGGGATATTGGCCTGTAGTTCTCTTTTTTAGTGGTGTCTTTTTCTGGTTTTGGTATCAGGGTAATACAGGCCTCATAGAATGAATTTGGAAGTTTTCCTTCCTTTTCTATTTTTTGGAATAGTTTGAGAAGAATAGGTACCAACTCTTCTTTAGATGTTTGGTAGAATTTGCCTGTGAAGCCATCTGGTCCTAGACTTTTGTTTGTTGGGAGTTTTTTGTGTTTTTGTTTGTTTGTTTTTTTGATTAGTGATTCAGTTTCTTTGCTGGTTATGTCTGTTCAAGTTTTCTATTTCTCTCTGGTTTGAGTTTTGGTAGTTTATATGTTTCTAGGAATTTATCCCCTTTTTCCAGTTTGTCCAGTTTGTCGGCATATAATTTTTCATAATATTCTCTTAAAATTGTTTGTATTTCTGTGGTGTTGGTTCTTATTTCCCCTCTCTCATTTGTGACTTTATTTGGGTTCTTTCTCCTTTCTTTTTGATAAGTTTGGTTCCGTTCCATTCTTTTGTCCAGTTTTCCCTGTACAGCTTCTTAGAAGGACTGTCTTTTCCCCATCATATATTCTTGCTTCCTTTGTCATAGATGAATTGACCATATATGTGTGGATTTATTTCATGGCTCTCTTTCCTGTTCCATTGATATATGTGTCTATTTTGGTGCCAGAGCCATACTGTTTTATTACTTAGCTTTGCAGTATATCTTGACATTTGGAATTGTGATACCTCTAGCTCTTTCTCAAGGATTCATTTAGTTATTGGGGATCTTTTGCAGTACCTTACAAATTAAGATTATTTGTTCTAGTTCCGTTAATGCATTTTCTTCTGCGAAAAATGCTTTTGGTATTTTGATAGGGATTGCATTAAATTTGTAGATTGCTTTGGGTAGTATGGACATTTTAACAATATTAGTTCTTCCAATCCATGACCATGGTGTATCTTTTCATTTGTTTGTGTTATTTTTAATTTATTTCATCAGTGTTTTATAGTTTTCAGAGTATTGCTCTTTCATCTTTCTGGTTAAATTTATTCCTGGGTAGTTAATTCTTTTTGGTGCAGTTGTGAATGGGATTGTGTTCCTAATTTCTCTTTCTATGACTTTGTTAGTGTATACAGATGCAACAGATTTCTGTATATTAATTTTGTAACTTGCAACTTTACTGAATTCATTCATCAGTTCTAATAGTTTTTTGGTGGAGTCTTTAGGGTTTTCTATGTATGGTATCCTATGACCTGCAAATAGTGACAATTTTGCATCTTCCTCACTAGTTTGGATGTCTTTTATTTCAATCAGACATTGCTGCAGCTAGAACTTCAAATACTCTGTTGAATAAAATTGGTGAGAGTGGACATCCTTGCCTTGTTCCTGATTTTAGAGGAAAAGCTTTCCAGTTTTCACCACTGAGTATGATGTTAGCTGTGGGATTTTCATATATGACCTTTATTATGTTGAGGTATGTTCCCTCTAAAACCACTTTGTTGAGAGTTTTTATCATGAATGGATATTGTATTTTGTTAAGTGCTTTTTCTCCCTCTATTAAGATGATCATATGGTTTTTATCCCTCTTGTTAATGTGATGTATCACACTGATTGATTTGTGAATATCGAACCACCCTTGCAACCCAGGCATAAATCCCACTTGATTGTGGTGAATGGTTTTTTAAATGTATTGTTGAATCCTGTTTGCTAATATTTTGTTGAGGATCTTTACATCTATTTCATCAGAGATTTTGACCTGTAGTTTTCTTTTTTGTGTGGTGTCTTTATCTGGTTTTGGTATCAGGGTAATGATGGCTTCATAGATTGAATTTGGAAGTTTTCTTTCCTTATCTAGTTTTTAGAATAGTGTGAGAAGAATAGGTATTAACTCTTCTTTAATATTTGGTAGAATTCACCTGTGAAGCAAGCCACAAAAGTCTTGGACTTCTGTTTTTGGGGAGTTATTTTGTTTTTGGTTTTGTTTTTAAAGATTTTATTTATTTATTGGAGAGAGAGAGAAAGAGAGAGAGAGAGAGAGAGAGAGAGAGAGAGAGAGAGCACAAGCAGGGGGGAGGGGCAGAGGGAGAGGAAGAAACAGACTCCCTGCTGAGCAGGGAGCTAGATTCGGGGCTCAATCCCAGGACCCTGGGATCCTGACTTGAGCCAAAGGCAGATGCTTAGTTAACTGAGCCAGCCAGGTACCCCAGGAGTTTTTAGATTACTGATTCAATTTTGTTACTAGTAATTAGTCTATATAAATTTTCTATTTTATCCAGATTCGGTCTTGGGAGATTATATGTTTCTAGGAATTTATCCATTTTTTTCTATGTTGTCTGATTTGTTGGAGTATAAGGTTTTGTAAAATTCTCTTATAATTCTTTGTATTTCTGTGGTACCAGTTGTTATTTCTCCTCCTTCATTTCTGAGTTTGTTTATGTGAGTCTTCTCTTTTTTCCTTTATAAGTCTGGCTAAAATAAAGGTTTATTGGTTTTGTTTATCTTTTCAAAGAACCAGCTCCTGGTTTCATTGATCTTTTTTATTTTTTTTAAGTCTATTCATGTATTTCTACTTCAATCTTTATTATTTCCTTTCTTTTACTAGCTTTGGGCTTGGTTCTTCTTTTTCTAGTTCCTTTAGATGTAAAGTTAGGTTATTTATTTGAGGTTTTTCTTATTTCTTGTGGTAAGTCTGTATAACTATAAACTTGCCTCTTAGAACTGCTTTTGCTGTGTCCCAAAGATTTTGGACCATTGTGTTTTCATTTTCATTTGCCTTCATATATTTTTTTATTTCCTCTTTGATTTCTTCATTCACCCATTGTTTAATAGCATGTTGTTTAGCCTCTATGTGTGTGTATTTTTTGCAGTTTCCCCCCCTGTAATTGATTTCTAGCTGTATACTGTTGTGGTTAGAAAAGATACTTGATATGATTTTAATCTTCTTAAATGTATTGAGACTTGTTTTGTGGCCTAACATGTGATCTATCCTGGATAAAATTCTACTTGCACTTGAAAATAATGTGTATTCTGCTGTTTTTGGATGGCACGTTCTGGATATACCTGTTATGTCCATCTGGTCTAATGTGTTGTTCAAAGCCAGTGTTTCTTTGTTGATTTTCTGTCTGGATGATCTGTCCATTGATGTAAGTGGGATGTTAAAGTCTCCTATCGTTATTGTATTACTGTCCATTTCTCTCATTATGTCTGTTAATATTTGCCTTATATATTTAGGTGCTTCTGTGTTGGTGCATAGATATTTACAACTGTCATATCCTCTTGTTGGGTTGACCCCTTTATCATTATGTAGCACTCTTCTTTGTCTCTTGCTACAGTCTTTGTTTTAAAGTCTATTTTGTCTAATGTAAGTATTGGTACCTCGGCTGTTTTCAGTTTTGTGTGTTTGGTTTTTGTTTTTTATTTGTTTGTTTGTTTCTTAGAATCCAGTTTTTACTAAGGTGGGAAAGAGATGGATGAATTCCTTGCTACGAAGGAGCCAGGGGCTGTGTTCACTGGGGATGTAAAGACTCCAAACTGTAATTGTGCTCTTTTGTCCAGTGTAGGATGCGGTAATTCTGTGTTAAAATGTCTTCCATTATTGTACTTTTTAATTTTCCTTACTGGGAAGTGAAGGGAATGGTGTCTGCCTGCTTCATTTGGAGGCACAGAGGCATGGATCATGAATAAGATAGTTGTAGTATAGTTGGCAAAATATTAAATACTAATTATCTCAGCAAAACCAAATAATCACAGAATCCCTCCAAGCTCCATCATGTTAATTGTGCTTTCAGCTATCCTCGGACATTTCTTTCCCTTACCTCCACTCTGCTCTTTGTTTCCCAAAATACTGGGCAGAAGTTCTTTTAAATTCAGGAAAAAAGTAAGAGTTCACCTTTTTCCCCAGTGACACTCTTGAGATCTCTTCTCTGACCCGGGAGGTTTCCTATGTAAACTTCAACAACAGGGTTTTTTTCCTTTAGGCTCTCCATTTAGAAATCTTCGTTTTTTCCCTACAAAAGGAGGCTTAGTGATCTCCCTCCCAGTGATGGGTCCTGCTTAGAAAACACAAGTAGGAAATCCTTCATCCCACTCCAGCCATGTGCTGCTGAGACCGGCCAGGGCATGAGAGGGGACAGTACACTAGGAAAGGCAGTTCTGAGACATGGATTATCTGGCACTGAGACAGAGGGTGGGCCATCAGAAAACAAAATCTGTCAGGTTGCAGAAAAAGCACCAACTCAAGTATATAGAGCTACTTCCTTCCTGTGAACTTAAAATCTTCCTGTTCCCTGCCCCATTCATGGCAGTCATGGCTATCTGTGTCCAGCCTCCTGGTGCCCACTTAACAAGTAGGGATATTGAGATGTTAGAGAAAGGGAGCCTTCTCACTGAAGCCGGTGTGGGCCAGTGGGGGGACCCAGGATCAGGACTCAGGCTTCCCAGCTGGGAGTCCTGTGCATGACTTTGGAGTGGAAGATGTTTCTCATTACAGCTCCAACATTTTGGGATTTGTTATAGGGAGAATCCAAGGTGCTGGGGCAGAAGTCACTCAGGGTTTACCAGGCAATTTTACGCTGAGAAGAAACTAAAGCCCAGAAGAACTCCTTCTCTCATGACTCCTACACAGGCTGCCTCCTTCCTTCTCTCAATTCCAAAGGCACAGAATGTCTGATCAGAGAGTTTAGCATACTGCTTTGTACTGTTTTCTCACAGTTTCATGTATCAACCTTGTCTTGCCAATGAGACAGAAGCTCCCTGCTGGATAGATGGTAGGTGGGTGCTTTGTGATTGCTGTATTGATGTTGACAAAGCTCCCCAAGTGGGATGTTCCTGGGCTTGTTTCCTGGGGTGGCTCTGTGTTCTTAAAGAGCACATCCTGCCTTCTTGGGGTACAGGTGCAATCTCCCTCTGTTTACTGAGGTATCAGGAGATGAAAGATCTTTCCACTTGGTGAATCCCACAGCATTGTGGGAGGACTCTCTTAACGTAGACATAATTCTCTTTGCTTGCAATTATGCAGGCGTGCGCGCGCACACACACAGCCACACCGCTGATGTGTAAAGGGCCTTGTTTTGCATGGAGAGCACAGAGTATGAAGATACATTTTCCATGATGGCTGTTCCTATAGCGTAGGATTGATTTGCCTGTAGACAATAGGAGTTAGAGTGTTAGTACTCTTCAGGATCTTCAAGATCACGTTTACACCTGCCCTCCACAGGTGAAGAGAATGTAGTCTTGAGAGCCTAACGGCCCAATGAGCTTTGTAACTTGGACGCATAATTTTATCTCACTTGGGCTTTGATTTCCTTGTCTGAAAAAATAAGATTACCCTAAAAGGATCTTTAAGGATGTTTTCAGAATTCTAATCTAATGAGTTTTTAATTGCCATTTTTTTCACCGTTTTCTGGCCTTCTTAGAACTGACTGGAATAACTGGATTGTTAAGGAATGTCTGACCTCAATCCATTTTTCTCACTTAAAGAATAATTGGTTGTAGGGATTCATGTCTCTTGGGGCTATGGCTGACTTAAAAGTGCTATAAGAATATATTGGATTGCTGAAAGAAGATGCCACCTTTTAGAAGACTTCATCCACCCCAAACCAGGGCATCTCCTGATGAGGAAATGGGCGCTGAGACTAGTGCAGATCCTCCCAGAGGTGGGAGGATGAGCCAGCCATCCCTGGAAAGCCATTTTTAGGGGAGCTTTCCACTTGCTTTGAAAAGTCTAATGTTCCACACTTAGAAGAGAAATATTTTTGAATCTGTGGATTTTTGTCTCTTAAACTTTAAGCAAATTATTTAACTTCTCTCTTTTTTACATGCCACTTCCATAGCTTCCTAATACCTCTTTTTTATAATGTTGTAAAATGTATTTCATTAAAAGGTAAAGATGCAGAAAAAGACCAATACCTGAGGCACAACAGTAAGAATGGATCCAACAAACATAAGATTGGGTGAAAGAGGAAAGACAAAAGAATATGTCCAGTAGGATTCCATTCATATAAAGCTAAAAAACAGACAAAACAAAACTGTCTTTTAAGGTACACATTCGTAAGTGGTAAAAGCATAAAGAAAAGTCAGAATGTAGCTATAGCCAAAGTCAAGGTAGCCGTGTTGACAGTGAGGAGGGGTTGGTTCATGTGGGAGAAGGATGGTGGTGTTGTGTTTCTTGATCTGGCTGGTGGTTACATGAGAGTTTGCTTTCTACGTATTCATTAATCTGTAAAAATATGTTTTATGCACTTTTCTGAATGTATGCTATATTTTATAAAAATAGAGTAAAGTGATATGGAAATGAGAAAAATACAGTAGTTTAGAAATTGCAGATAAATATGGCAGATTGAGTGCTCTCTTCCAAAACCACACTAAGATGATGGCAAAGGAATCTTTAAAAATGCATAAACCACAAAGACAAAATGAATGGAAAAGAAGATGCCAGCAACCACACACACACACACGCACGCACATATATATGTTTTTATTTATTTGTTTTGATGACATATTTGACCTGAGATTCTTTGCCATGGTCCTAAACGACCATACAACTGCAAACAACTGCTTCGCCAGGCTTTGCTTCTTGGATAATTTTGCAGAGGCCTTCCCATTTCTCTAGTTTCTCATTATGACCAGCCTCAATTAAGTTGATCTGGTTGGTATTTGGTGCACAGTTCCTCTACCAGGTTTTTGTGCATGAACTTGCCGTAGCTAGATGCAAACACATACATATTGCACAAGATGGGCTATGGTGGATGGGGGGGGATTCTTCAGTACCTCTTGTAAAGCAGTGTTAGTGTCCATTTCATCACCAGAAGCAGTTCTTTCCTTGGCTATGGTGTGGGGGGTTTAGGTTGGAGCTAAATCCTGAACTTGCCAGAGAGGCCCTGTCTTCATGCAATTCAGTGGCAACAGAGGGACACAGCAACAATATTCTGAAGTCTGGAAGGTAGAGGGACAAGTAGCAACTGATTTGCATATATGAGATAACTGAATCCTGAGCTGTAGTGGGGAAAATCAAGACAACTAGACCTGTAGCTCACAGCTCCCAAAAGGTTTGGGAATTAGTGGTATCAGGTATCTTTGGAAATGGTGATATAAATGGGGCTATAAACTGGAGAATTGGCTCAAGGTCTGTTGAAGGAATAATTACATCTCAGATCCCATTCCCATCCTAGTAGTCAATACTCTTCTTCCTTTCAGCTGAACACTGGAGGGTTGTTCTCTATTGAGGATGAAGGAGAAGCTCTCTGTGCTGGGGCATGGCTGGCACAATTATGGCGGGGTCTTAGGGGTGAAAATAGGGTGGAGACTTTCGAGCTGTGTCCCCACATGGGCCTCACAGTGCTGGCCCTGAGGCCTGTACCCTCTAAGCAGGAGATTTAAACATCCTAGCATCCTTTAGTCTGGCAGAGGAGATTAGCCTAAAGAAGAAAGACCTAAAGATACAGCAGAGTCTACCCAACAGGACAATTCAGCCATAAACCTCTAAGGTTGGTTTGGACCAACCAATTGAGCTTGGACCTCAACCAAAGCCCCGTTGATGAGGCCCATTTACCATTCAGAGTGTCCTGACAGTTTTTTGTTGTTGTCTCACTCTTAAATATGATCAGTCAGTTAAGAGTACCTAAATGTTTGAGGAAGTTCCTTAAAATGAAAGTAGAAACCAAAGCAAACAAGCAGAGGAGGCATATTTAAAACAGAATATGCAAGGAGAAGAAAAGTTGAAACAAACAAACAAACCACCAACATTCTTTTCTGTCTTTAGAGAGATGAAAAATGATATCATATCCCTGAAACAGAAACTAATTTCTATGTAAAAGGAACATTTAAGAAACAAAAAGGAACTCGTGGAAGTTAAAAATGTGGTTAGTTGAGGGATGTGAATGGTTGGAAAGTGAAATTGTTGAATCTCCAAGAAAACAGGGCAAAAAACCCAGAGATGGAAATTAGGAGGAAAAAATATGACAATTAGACAACTGGTCTGAGAAGTCCCACCTGTGAATATTAGAAGTTCTGGAAAGAGATAACTGAAAACACAGTGGGGAGGAAATCATCAGTGAGACAGTTTTAGTTTGTTTCCTAGAACTGGAGGGCATTGGTTTGCTGATTGGAAGGGCTCATGAAGTGCCCATACAAATGGATGAAATAAGCCTATGCCAAGGGTACCTCACTGTGAAGTTTCAGAAAAGTGAGGACAATTGAATCATCTTACAAGTTTCTAGAGAGAAAAAATAGGTTACAAAGGACCAGAAATCAACCTGGTTTAGGGTGTTTTATTAGAAGCTAAAAGGCAGTGAAGCAATGCCCTCAAAATTCTGAAGGAACAAGATTTCCAGTTGTAAATTTTATATACAATCAAGTTATCACTCACGTAACAAGGTAGGACGAAGACGTTTTCAGATAGGCAAAAATCTGAACAATGACAACAACAACAACAACAAAAAACAAACAAATCCCAAACTGCGAACACCTTAGCGCCCATGCACCTTTTTTTAGGAAGCTCTTAGAGGAAGTTCTTCACCATAAGGAGGGACTAAACCACATGGGATTCAGGATCCAGCATAGGAGAGAGGCCAGTGGAATAGTGCAAAGAGATCCTTCCTAGTCATGATAGCGCAGATGTGTTGATCTAAATTAAATTAGGATGTAGCTATTGAGGAGGATGGGGGAGAGAAAACTGGAAGGAAAACATGGTAGGAAGAACAGTTAAAAATTGGTAAGAAGCTATATAAGCATATTATTTAAAAATAAGGAGTTAACTACTGAAAGAAGTAGCTAAAAAGTTGAAAGCGGTTGTTGTTTGGAAGGGGAAGTGGGGGGTAAGAAAGAGAACTGTGGTTTTCTTTTGTGATGAGCCTTTCAGAACTATCTGTCTCTTTAAATTATATGGATGTATAACAGATAAAAATAAAAACTGAAAAAAATTAATAGTTTATTGTTGATAAGCAGCTATTTCCTTTGGAATTATTTCACATTTTAAAAAAGAGAGTTCTATGTTGTTTGTTCATTTATTCAGCAGTATTTTTTTTGAGCATCTGTTATGTGCTGGACATTGAGGCCATTTCTTTTTTCAGTGTTCGCCTTTTTTTTTTTTTTATTGCTCCTGTTCTGGCCATTCCTACTAGGACCCTAAGTTCAGGGAACTATTGACCACCTGCCCTGTACCTCTTTCTCCCTAGATCTCTGCTGGGTGCAGTGTAGTTGGAAATCACAAATTTCTAGCAGGCACGGTTTGTGGTCAGTTTGCTGAGCACAGTTCCTGACAGGTAACAGGCACTCGATGGATGGACAAATGGCCGCTCTGACGTGTGTTCATCTATTCTCCTGTCTCTCTCCTTAGAGTAGACCAAATGTTGACTTACCCACATTCCCAAATCATCCCTTAGTTTAGGCAGAACAGGGCGACTAGGGAGAGTCTGCTGCAGCCCTCCCACCCGCCCCATTTATACCTTCATTATCAGAGATCCAATTATTTGAGATTCAGTACTTTCAGTTTTGAAGAATATTTGGAATTTAAGGAAAGTACAAATGCCCTTAAGGGGGAAAAGACTATGAACCATTATCAGTGTAATTTCCACCCTGGAGTTTCCATACTCTGACATCTCATCAAGGGCATAATGGTAGCCAGAGAGCTCTTTTTAATATTTCAGAACACCTAATGGAAACTGCCCATTTATTCAAGATAAGGCTATAAAGAGTAACTAAAATGTCAAGGTCCTTTGCTCTCAGCTGGAAGAGTATCTACTGCCTGACTTGGCATTGTAGCTCTGGTCACTCCGTGCTGGTTAGATCCTCTGGTTGGTAGCTGTCTATCTTTGATAAATTTAAGAGTGGAGCGGGAGATAATAATTATCAGCACCATTTATTTGGTTGACAGAATCTTGCCAAAGACGGGGTGGGTGTGGGGAGTGTGGCAGGGGTCTTTGGGCGTGGAGCAGGTGAGGGCCCTGCACACTGGCTCCCCCTTTCTCAGGGATTTGTTGGCAGCTGGGCCAAGGGCAGAGGGCCCCACAGAAGTGGGGGGGGGTGCGAAGATCAGCTGCCACTCCCTGCTTCATCACTGTGCTGAGGGCTGGCCCACAGGGCTGGTGTTGCTGTGAAAGGCGCCCAGCCTGGCATGTCAACTCTCCCCACAATTCAGACCTTATTGCACGGCTTCATGGCAGCAGAGATAAATGCTCGGACGAGGCAAATGAATCCAGAGAGAATAGGAGCCTCAAACTGTGAAAAATGATGGAGACTATGGCCTACTTTCTTGCCTTGTAAAAGTCACTAGCACTTTCCTGGGGTTCAGCCAAGCTGCTCCGTGTGGGGAGTGCTCCGTGTAGGGAGCAGGGCTGTAGATAGAGATGTGTGAGCCCTGTTGGGCAAAATGAAGGGCGCCGTGGCCTCCAGTGGTTCCAGCTTTTTGAGTCCAGACCAAAGAAAGCCAAGCTGGCAACTCTATAGAAAACTTGACCTCTTTGCTGACTCAGGGGGTGGAAATGGTTTTGGGGATTTTGTTTTGTTTTGAAGGGGTGATGTTTGGAAGCTGAGGCTCTGGAGAAAGACATCCTGACCTTCCTGGGGGACTTAAACCTATGACCACCGACCTTGGTACTTAGTTGTTTTCTGTTTGTTTTGGCGGGTTCTATTTTTGTATTTGCAACCAGATTGTAAGGTTGCTGGCATCCATTTATTTACCAGTAAGCCTCAGTCTTCTTGTCTTTAAAATGGAGATAATGATGCCCATTTTGCAGGTGCACTGTGAGTATTAGGGGATCACTCCTCAGTTTTGGTTTCACAACCTTCCATCCACATTTTCCCCTTCCCGTGCGCTCTTAGAAAGGATCTTACTTCCAAAGAACAGTACTCCCTAAGTGAGAGAGATGGCCACTTTCTTAAAGAGCTTGGCAAGCATCTGAGAACTACTCCCTCCCATTGAGGACCCCTTGTTTCTGGCTCTGAGGAGCAGATCGTGAGCCCATCTGTTCAGCTGAGATGAGGATGCTGATTTTACCTCCATAGGGAGACAAGCCCCACCCAGTTGGCTTTCTATATGGAGGCTGGGAGTGCACGACAAAGTTGGAGGAAATAAACAGGAAAATTCACAGACGTATGTGGTTCATTCTTATCCACAAAACAAAAAGGTAAAGGAAAAGCAATGCTTTTGAGGTACATTAACTCTGTCCATTGGATGTCCCTGGGTATAACTAGTTAGAATACTACTCATCCAATAAGGAGACCTAGAAATGGGATGGGAAGAGGGATGGAAGAGCTCTCAACTAATAGTAGAGGAGTAAACAAGAGGACTGAGGGCAGAAATTACCTCCCTAACAAAGAAAGTTAGAAGTGATGGATACAGAACCCCTAGCACAGAGCCTGGCCCGTGGGGAGGGGGCTTCCCAAAGGGTAACTGCTTTTATTAGTGGTGGCTTTGCCATTCTGAGTTGATGTCCATGTTGTAAACACAGAACTTTGTTGAGATGGAATTGTCTCCTCAGTCTGCTTTTGTGGATTCCTTCACTGAGAACCAACCCAAAGCAAATAGCCCTCTTCGTCATCCTCATTTAAACTAGAATAATTTCTGTCCCTCATTTGTGCATATGTCTGGAAAACCCGTGGATATGCCTTCCCTGTTTAAAATATGACCATTGAAATGTGTATGCTTTAAAATTTATAATGTATTTTTTCATATGTTACTTGCACCTCATAATGGCCTTATCAAGGGTAGGCAGTATGCGTGTCCTCACTTTAACGATAAAGAAGCTGGTGCCGAAGTGGCTCAGGCACCATGCCAAGTTCACACACTGAGTAAATGGCTGAGCAGGACAGGAGTCTTTGCACTTCACATCCTGTGCTCCTTTCTGTAATCCGTAATGTTTGTTCTGCCTGCTGTCCATAGTCAGGTAACAAGACTGGTCACTTTTCTTGATGGGAGGCATCTTGTGTAGCCTTTTCTGTTTTTCAAAGAAGGAAAATGGCTTTCAGCTTGTGGTGAAGGTTCTCAGAAAAATGGGATCCAGAAATGTCTTCGAGCCTGGTCCAGGTGCCAGAAGAGTTTGGCAAGTGAGTTTACCACTGCTGAGTCAGGCCCTGGTCCCCCTCCCCCAGGATTCGGATCGATGTTGCAATGACTCTGGCGGCTCTGTGCATTTCCCTTGGCCTCTAAGGCATTCCAGTGATGATGATGGCTTGTCAGGGTCATGGCCCTAGTACAAAGCAAGGCTATTTGTGGCTTATCGAAAACATAACTGGAGCCACCTGCATGCGAAGCTGGCTTCTCAGTCTCTGGGGCCTGCAACTCAGCTGAAGTAAAATGTTCATATCAATCTGTATAGCAGATATCAAAAGTCACATATTTTTCAAGTTTGCCTGAGTAATTGGAAAACCAAGTTGTCAGCTACCCTGCCATATTGGACCAAGCTGCTCAGTTTCTTATCCTATCCGAATACTCATCCAGGGCCTGCAATGTCCCTCTTCCCTCTCTTTGTCTCTCTATATCCTGCTTGCTTTCAAGACCCTACTTCCCCCATGGAGTCTCCATTCCAGAATGCACATGACCCTGTTGTTTGTTGCTCAAGCTGATGCTTTACCAAATATCCTCTTGCACTGTTTCATGATTGCTTTCTGCACAGTTACTCTGGCTGCATTCTTTGCAGTCAGACACTAGGTCTGCCTTGTCTCTCTTCTTTCTGAAAGTGTCTGAGTGTGCTGGGCACACGTGAATGCTGACAGATTCATTTGATGAAATATAGTGGATGCTTATAGAAAAAGCAGAGACCTGGGAATCTGGAGACATGGTTTTGTCACCTGGGATGAATCCTTTCACCTCTCTGGGTTGCAGTTTTTATCTCTAAAATGAAAGAGTTGAACTGGATGATCTCTAAGGTTTATGGCAAATCTAAAGTTCTAGGACTACTTGTGGGTTAATCAAGAGAGATTCTCATTGCTTTTACCTGCCTGTATGCATTCTCCATTGCAACCTGTTAAGGTGTCCTTCGCTTATCACCTGCAATTATGATTTGGCTGCATGTAACTTAAAAAAGAATTATCGTCCTCTCTCAGAGAGAGGTCATAGATGAGAATGAGGAAATATTGAGGAGTATTTAGAAGCAGATGGCTCTCACTCCTGGGTTTAAATCACAGTCCCATCATTTACTAGTTGTGCGATCTTGAGCAGGTTACCTCATTAAATGCCACATATCATATCAGAAGTACAGAGTTAATAATACTGGTTTCACAGGATGATTGAGGAATAAGTGAAATAAAGCATATGTTGTGCATACACGGTGTAGGTACTCAATAAATAGTGGTGGCCATAATAATTGGTGTAATTGGGAAGCAAAAGGGTGTGTCTTCTAATCCTTCGGTGAGCATTTTCTGATTTGTAAATTCTTCGTTGTATTTTAAGAAAATGCCTTTATCATTTTAATAAGCAGTGTAATGTTTGAGGAAAATCATTTCAGTTCTAATAAGAAGACTAGCAGTACTAATTATGAACATGATAGCATTTTAACAGAGTTCCATAATTTATGGAATTGGGAGAGAGACTTACAAAAACATGGGTTGACTCTCTGGAGTTTCAGATTTCTAGTGAGTGATTCAAATGAACTCGTCTTGCTTCCTGCCAGTGCAAATAAATCAAGTGTAAATCTTTGCTTTTTAACCAAATTGTGAAAAATGGAACAAGTATAATGATAAGAAACTGTTTTAATGAGCCACTTTATTCTTGAGGTGATTTTCTAAGGAGAGACTCTAATTTGTCCCTGAACTACCAAAAGCAATAGACCCATTGCTGTATTTGCTTTTTCAAATTTTTTCCCCAGCTGCTCTGGGTTTAAGTGACTGAAGTTTCTCAAGTCTTAAAGTTGGAGGGTGGCTCAGTGCTCTAAGCAGTGGAGACTAAAAAAGGATTTTGGGTGTAAATCAAAATTTTCTAACTGCCTTGCTCTGAGATATTGGGAAAGTCACTTAAAGACCTTGGATATCTCAATCTTACGTGCAAAAATGGCATGACGGCATGATGAACATAACCTGGCTTTAGAGAGTGTTAGTGAGGAAATAAGATGTTAGAAAATCCTTTTCTGCTTAAATGGAAAAATGTATGTTGAGTGAATATTACCTTTCAGGTAACTTTTGGACAAAGTCCACGTCTGTGTGTGTGTGTGTGTGTGTGTGTGTGTGTGTGAGCCTGAAGTTCAAGTATTTGTAAAGATTTCCAGCACACAATTTCTTTAAGAAACAGTGACTAGGGTTTTGATCAAAATAATGCTTTTCTTCAGTGGTGGGTGAGCAAGATTTAGGACTTGCCGATCTCCCATGTCTTATCTTGACAATTTATGTTTTAACTGACTTTCAACATTGACTCTGAGTCAGAAAGAATTCCAGAAGATAACAAGATAAAGGAGAACCAGAAAGCCAATTTTTAATAAATACTCAGAGTAAAAAGAAATAATCAAAATGGCATACATTGTAGAGGGCATGTGGTGTATGAAGAAATAGCTTTGGATAAAAGAGGATAGGATGAAACTTCAAAGTGTCTTCTGCATGTTAATCCCATTAGTGTTCCAGTGATTTCTCAGAGATGGATTGTCTCTGGGGAACTGTGTTACATCAGCCCTCAAACTGTTTTTACAATCCCATTAGGCCCAGCAAACAGTCTCTACTGTTGGGACAATGGGATTTTGTGCCATGTTTACCCATATTCCTTCAGCTTGTCCCCCATCCTTCGCAGTCCCAGACAGGAGCAGAGAGATGCCTCCACTCTCAGTAGTGAATATGTGGGATTCCCACTCACAACCCTTTGAGTGGACAAAAGAAACTCAAACAGATGGGGAGGCAGCATCTGCCCAGGTTATTTTTAGGTTGGCTGATCAATTCTTCATGTGGCTTTTGATGTTTATTTAGATTTTAGATTTTATGGGTAGTTACAGTGTCCCCATTCAAAATGCCTCTTTAGCCATCAGGGAAATTAAAATCAAAACCACATTGAGATACCACCTTACGCCAGTTAGAATGGCAAAAATGGACAAGGCAGGAAACAACAAATGTTGGAGAGGATGTGGAGAAAGGGGATCCCTCTTACACTGTTGGTGGGAATGCAAGTTGGTACAGCCACTTTGGAAAACAGTGTGGAGGTCCCTTGAAAAGTTAAAAATTGAGCTACCCTATGATCCAGCAATTGCACTACTGGGTATTTACCCCAAAGATACAGATGTAGTGAAGAGAAGGGCCATATGCACCCCAATGTTCATAGCAGCATTGTCCACAATAGCTAAATTGTGGAAGGAGCCAAGATGCCCTTCAACAGATGACTGTATTAAGAAGATGTGGTCCATATATACAATGGAATATTACTCAGCCATCAAATGAATGATTACACAACATTTGCAGCAACATGGACAGGACTGGAGGAGATTATGCTAAGTGAAATAAGTCAAGCAGAGAAAGACAATTATCATATGGTTTCACTAATTTATGGAACATAAGAAATAGGAAGATCGGTAGGAGAAGGGAGGGAAGAATGAAGGAGGGGTAAACAGAAGAGAGAATGAACCATGAGAGACTGTGGACTCTAGGAAACAAACTGAGGGCTTCGGAGGGGAGGGGGTGGGGGATTGGGATAGGCTGGTGATGGGTATTAAGGAGGGCACATATTACATGGTGCACTCGGTGTTATACGCAAATAATGAATGATGGAACATTACATTGAAAACTAAGGATATACTGTATGGTGACTAACATAACATAATAAAAAATTATTATTAAAAAATGCCTCTTTATATTAGATGTGAGATGCCTAAGGAGTGTCAGAAATGAGGGGAAAAAACTGCTTCTCTTGAAGTCTCTCTCTTTGTCTAGTTTGGTGGGCAAAGGAGTTTGCCAGTTGTGAACTTATAAATAACCTCAGAGTTTCAGTTTTGTTAAATGTAAAATGGCAATAATAATAATAATGCCTTCCTCATAAGGGATTAGGAGAATTAAATGGGTTAGGTATCTGGTAAATGTTTAACACTGTGCCTGCCTGGTGCTATGGAAGGCACCCGATAAATGTTAGCTAAAATTATGTTAATTGTTCTAAGGGGAAGGGTTGGTAGGCATGTTGGGAATTGATATTAAGAAGGAATAAGACCCATATTTGGGGAAAGTGGGGATTGAGGAGACTAGTCAGCAGGATTTTGAATATGGGAATATGCAGGATGTGAGCACATGTGATTTCTTGCCACAAGAACCACCTACATTAGACATAGTAAGAGAAAAGGACCCATGCAGTTTTAAGACAGTATAAGCATAGTACAAAGGGGCTACCCATGAGTCAATGATACTCAAGCTTTTAACACCACCCTCTGTCACTGTATTCATTGCTTCATTCATTGATCCTGCATTTATCACCCAACCTGTGCTGTGCACCAATGGTATAGATAAAAACAATCCACTCCTTATCCTTAAGAAAGCTGAAGGAGGAGGCGGGCAAGTTACCAGACAATTAGACAAGTTCTTGAGTGATCAGGAAGAATGAGGTATACTGGGAAGGCTTCTTGGAGGACTTGGTACCTGAGATTAGATGAGTAAGAGTTATCTAGCAGTGGGAGAAGAGTTTTTCAGGTAGAGGTTGCTGTATGTGCAGGTGCATAGATGACAGGGCACTGTGTGTGACACATCCTGTCTGCTAATTCCAACATCTGAGTCATCTCAAGGCTCTTCTCCATCGATTGCCTGTTCTCTTAAGTATGGACTGGATTTTCATGTATCTAGAAATTTTGGATTATATTCTGGACATTGTCAATAATACAGTGTAGGGCCCGTGGATTCTATTTGTTCCTCTGAAGAATGTTGATTTTTTATTTTAGCATGTATTGAATTTGACTGAATTCAAACATCAAACTCCATTTCCCCTGTAGTGGACAGAAACTGAAATCTCTGATCAACTCTATTAATCTTGGCTGGGTTGTTTAGAATCTGTCCAATGCATGTGTAGCTTAGGAATCAGGTAGAGATTTGGATGGAGTTTATATGCAGAATTTAGAGTTCGCTTCTGAGGCTGTCTCCTTTCTGGGCTTTCTTCTCTTATTTTTCAGCTGCCTCAAATTCAGTTTTCCGATTCTGCAGGTTTCTATCTGGTTTGTAGCCACTTAACAGGGTGCTTATTGGGGCTCTCACTCAAGCAAAAAGTTGCAAAACCCAGAAAACTTGTCCAGGCTCCCTTTACCTAGTTTCTGCCTGCTTTTGGTTGCCCTGTAGTGCACACAAATAGTTATTTTTGAGTTTTTATTAGGTAATAGTTATGTAGAGAGAATTGGTCCAATATAAGCTACTTAACATATTAGAAGCAAAACATTCACATGGATATTTCAAGAACTTCAAATTGTTCAATATGGTTAGAGGGGAATGTGTGTGTGTGTGTGTGTGTGTGTGTGTGTGTGTGTGTGTGTGTGTGTTGTAGGGGACTGGAGGGATATGCAGTTTGGAGAAAGGCAGAGGCCAGGTTATCAAGAGCCTTGTGTTTTACAGTAAGGAATTTGGGCTTTATCCTGAAGGAGAGCTTTAACTAGAAGAGTAAAATGATCAGAATTGTGTCTCAGACACATGGCTTGGCATCTCTATAAAGGATGAGCTAGAAGAGGTAGAAAGATAGTTAGGAGGCTGATGGGTAAAACAGAGTTCAGTTTTCTCCTTTGTAAGTTGAGGGATTGAGCTAGCTGATCATTAATGTCTTTTATGGCTTTAATATTATAATTTTCCCGCTAATGCCCTTACTTGGCCTTATTGGAGCTGGGGGTTCCTGTGAATCTGTGTTTTGTAGAGCACTGTACACAGCCCTTTGAGCCCAGACTTCAGATGATACCAACAGAGAAAAATATACTTGGTGGTGTTCTAAGGTTTATGAATATACATTAAGGCAATGGGGGCACAAAGCAACACACATGAATATACCACAGGTGCTTAACAACCTTTGAATTTCTCTGGTTCTCCCTTTAGACCACCTATATCATAACAGGTATTTGGTTATTCTGTATTATCTTAAATGGCCTACTATTGATCTGACTTTGACATTTTTAGTTCTCAAAGAGAAGGAGATGGGCCTATTAAGAACCAATGATATGGACAGATTGCAGTAGGGGTACCAAAAATGGGAAGGGTGGGAAAATATTCTATTATACCTTTCTGAGAGTCTCAGGAGATACTGATTGTAGTATGATGGGCATGTTGATTTCATTCTGAACCAATAAGAAGGTGAGGCATCCCTGAGCCTCAGAATGTTCTATATCTTCTAATGTTTCCTAGAGAGCAAAGAGCTCCTTTGTGTCAGACTGTGGATGACATGCTGAAAAGCAACCTCTGCCCTTGCTCAGGAGGGCAGTCCAGAGTCCAGTAGTTCACCTTCATCATGACACATTTTTATGTGCTTTGCCTCAGTAGGAGCCCAGGCCTTTTTTCTTAAAACTAACTGAGTATACCATCTTCGGTAAATTAATTCTACATTCAGTTCATGAAATATCAGGTTTTAGGAGTTACAGAGGAAGCAATGTAATTCTTTCATGCTGTTTCTTGCATGTAAACAAGGTTTTCCTCTTAGAATTACAAGACCTGGTGTGGAGATTGGAGAATTACCTTCCTGGATTTTTACTTTGATGAATGTCATTTTACTGAGAGTTGACTAAATGATATTGTCTTATATGGCTCAAAAATTTTTCTCTGATCTGTTCCCAGTCTGGAGCGTACGAGTGCATCAGTTCAGATATTTACTAGACACCTGGGGTTGGCCTGGGAGTATTATAGTGATTAAGATGCAGTCCTTGTCCTCAGAGAGACCCTAGCTAAGTATCTGCCATGGCCCCTCGTTGGCTGCTTGGCTTTCCACTCTGCAAACTGAGCTAATGAACATGGCGTGCCTTTCCATGGTGGTTCTTTTCTATCACACTGTGGCCACTGAATTGGATTTGGTGAAAATATCAGGAAGTGAGATAGTGTGCTCTTGACAGAGATGTTCAAGTTTGGTCACACTTGACATTTTGCCAGCTTCTATTTTATCAGTTCTAGTGTAATTGGGCCTGGATTTGAGGGTGCTGTGAGGCCTGTGCCAAGTTCATTTCCTACTTCCTTGCCTTTGCACTTAAAGTTTCTGCCATTGGTGTAACTCAGTGACAGTATCATCGGTTATCCCATGAGTTATCATGGGTGAAGGCATTGCCTGTAGAATTCTTTTGGTAAACGTCCCTTATATTGGAAGAAGTGGATTGAGGAAGCATTTTGACTTATTTATGATGTTCCGTCTGAGAACTATGGATGGCAGAAGTGGGAGGTGGGGATGAGTTTCAGGGGTTGAGAGAAAGTGATTCAAAAGAGCGTGGAATAGGCAGAAATAGGAACTCTCCCCTGTTGCAGTTTTGGCAGCTTCTATGCCTGTTTCTTTTTTTTAACTTTTATCCCTAGCACATAATAGATGCTCAGACAATGAAATCTCAGGCCCAGCGTTGGCTGGCAGTTAGATCTGTGAATCTCAGCCCTGATTTAAGTTTAGTCAGAACTGAATCATTAAAAGGTTCTTTGCATGTTCAGATAGTGGGATTTTTACTCAGTCTCATTCATTTCAATGTGGCTTCAACATGACCAGGTCTGTGAGGAAGGAGGCATCCCTCCCAATATGGGGATAAGTCCTCTGCTCTGAGTTACCTACTGATTTAGATCAGACACTCGTTTTTAGAAGGAAAAGTCTATTTTAGAGCAGGGGGGGAGAGAGCTTAGGCATGACCTGAGGGAAGGAGAGGGGCCAGGCTGTCCTGCCACTTCATGTATGGTTGACTCAGCCAAGTTTGATTGCAGGGTTGGGTCTTGGCCGAGGATGGAGAGTATCCACTAATGAGGCAAGTGGCTTCAAGAAGATCAAAATAATTAGTCAGTTTTCACTGCTGTAGTGAGTCACCATCTTAAAGACGTTATGTTCCAACTAAAGAGTTAGGAAGCTGAGGTAGAAGACGCCTAGTTCCTATTCCCCGGGGAATGCGAAGTGTGTCTGAGAAGCCCGAGGGCTGGTGGAGAATGGAAGGGGACTCCAGTTCTTTTCTGCTGCCTGTGCTTTTGCTTCCTTCTTCTTGCCTTCAGTGGGAAGGAATGTGAGAGGAACAGTGTATTAGAGGCTGAGGTGGGTTGGAATGGACCCACTGGGGGCACATGAGTGGTCTAGCAGAAAGGAGTGCAGCTAACACTGCTACTCAGGCCACTGGAGGCTGCAGAGATCTCGCCAGGCCTGCAGGGGCTCCTGAGGGGTATTTTGGTGGGCCTGGCTTTCCAACTCACACTGTTTGAGAGGGATCAGTGTTCCTCTTGGAGGCGGGCGGTGGGGGGAGGGCCGATGGTGTCTGCATCTGGAACTCTCCATCTGTGTGACTCATGCAGCCTGTAGAATGCCCTGTGGCAGGGAAAGACAGCTCGCACCCTGTGGTTAGTTTACAGTACATGGCTTTCCAAGTACTGGGCTGGACTGCTGAGAAGTCTTTTCCCTGGGGTATCCCCAGATAGGTGAGAGGGATGTCGGTCTGGGAAGCTGATTGTCATATCCTCTAAAAGCCAGGCAAGAGCAGTATGATCTGTCAGGGTAGTGAGTTCTGTAGCTGTTTGGCCAGAGTTAGAGGTATGTGCAGAGAACAGAACTTTCCTTGGAGCTGAGCAAGTTGGCGCCCTTAGAGACTGAACCCTTTGTTTTCAAGAGTCCCCCGTGCCAGCCAACTTGCGAATGGGAGGCCGAGGTGAGACAGGGTGCAGTGTACGGCACATCACCGTTGCAGGAAGGACAGGTCGAAATGCACGTCCTCCTCCCATCACAGAGTGACGGGTACCCTGCACAGAAAGTCAAAAAGAGTCTAGCAGAAGAACTCAGACAGTGGGGGCTCTGTTCAGGATAAATGACCTTCAGGACATCACTTAAACTTTCTGAACCTTCTTTCCACCCCTCCTCCTGTCCCTCCCTTTCTTTTGAGTGCCTACTAGGGGTTGTAAGTGCTAAAGATGCAGCGGAAAATAATAGAACAAGGCTGGCATTCTAGTAGGAGAAAGAGATAAATGAGGTAAACAACTAAATAAGTAAGACTATTTCAAACACTAGTAAATGCTTTGGAAAAAAAATAAGGTGATGGGATGGACAGTGCTGGGGGAATGTAGCTATTTTTGGGGGGTAGCACAGAAGGCCTCCCTGGGGTCATGCTATTTGGGCTCTGACCGATGGCAAGGGGCTCTTTATTCATAGGTCTGGGAGAAAGGCCATTATAAAGAGAAGGAACAGCAAACACAATGGCCCCGAGATGGGAAGACCAGGAGGCAGATGACCACTATGCCCTTCGTGGGCGCAGAGCCTGGTCTCTGAATCCCACTGTGAGGGGAAGCTCATCTGCAATTACTGTGAGCAAGAAATAAACTTCTATTGTGTTGAGCCACCTACATGTTGGTGTGTATTGGTTACAGCAATTAGTGCCCCCCTAACGAATACAGTATAAACCTTTGCATCTAGTGGTGCAGAGGACCTGAAGCAAAGGTGGAATCTGAGCACAGAAAGGAAAGCCAATTATCACCTCGGCAACAGGAGAGTGCTTACCTCTCTCTCCTTGGAGTCTGAGCCAGAGGCTCTGTCTTGCTCTAATGTCAATTCAAAAGGCAGCATTTCCAGACTCCTGTCACGTCACCAGGAGCTCTTGGTCCTCTAATTAAGCAATAATGTGCTTGTCCAATAAGTGCCATATGGTTGCAATGAATCAAGACCAAATTATCATAGCTTTAAAAATTAATATTATTAATGTTGATAATAAAAATCTCACAATTTTATGTCATGTTTTCTTCTGAAGAGCTCAAAATGCAAGTATTAAAATATATGTCCAAATATCCTACCAACTATGCCTTAGGAAAAAATGAAGACCAGGGAAAAGTTGGGAAAATGACTTTATACTTTTAAATAAGGTTCAATTCTTTCACCTGTCTTTATCTCTAACCTAGTAAAGATAGCTAATCTTTCCTAGCAATAAACCAGAATAGTGTGATAGAATTAGGGAAATAGAATTAGGGATTATCTTAACGTCGCAGTAAGGAGACAGAGCACAAATAAGGGGCTGGAGTTAATTAGATAATACCAAATGTCAAGACTGGAGAAAACCAGAGTAAACTTGCCCTGATGAACCTGGTCTGTGGAGAGAGGTTGTGGAATCTGGACAGGGAACATGGGAACGGGAGCTGGCCTGCTTTGCCCCGCGCCTCACTGGCCTGGAAGTGGCAGGTGACTGCAGAGTTGATGAGGAGCCAAGAGAGGGATTTATCAGGAAGCACTGAGTTCTGAGTAGCTGGCATACTTGAGGACAGGAGACTGGCCTCCATCTAAGAGAGAGAGCAGGGCTTACCATAAAGAAGGTAAATGATGGATTGACAGTGTGCCCAGGGATGTCTCTTACTTAGGAGAGACAAAAGAAAAGTATGAGTTTTTGTGTTTGGCTCTAACCCAGATCCATTTCTTCATTGAACTCAGAGTTGCTGTGGGATAACCCAGGAGAGTTGGGGAAGAGTGGGCATTTACATCTGAGGGGGTAGTTAGGAAAGAGTTATGAGCCACAGAATTTAAAAGAATTGCCAGGGACACCATGGAGACCATTACTTGGTCAGTCCTTCATTTCTGGAAAGGCCCATCACCATAAATAAAAATTCATTAACCTTTTATTCAATGGATATTAACTAATTGGCTATATGTGCTTTTCCTACCCTGGAGGAGCTTATAATGAAGATGATCATATAACTTATTATCCAAACAAGGACACATTTAAGAAAGAAAGGGGGCATTATTAATAACTGTATGGGGACAAGAGGCACACACAAAGAGTGGCCCCGCCAAACTGGAACATACGGAGGAGACCCGACTTAAGAGCTATCACTCCATTCACACGTAGGCACAATGAGACGCCTGCTCCACGGGCTGTGAATGTTTCTACCCATGTCCGCATCTCCTTACTGTTAGGACTCAGCTGGAACCCTACCCCTAATGCGCACCACCACTCCAGCCACTGATTAGGTTTGTGACCTCGGGCAGATTCCTTAACCAGTACTCACATTCTGCCTGTTAAATGGGGATAGCAAGAGTACCTGCCTTGCAGAGTTGTAGTGAAGATGAACGAGTTAATATAGATTGACACTAGAATGGTGCCTGACAGAAAGTAAGCACCACATACATCATGGTCCTCATGACTGGCTCTGTGACAGCAGCTAACTTACCCAGTCTCTCTGCACTTAAATTTGCTCGTGTAGGAAACAGGGACAGGAATACCTACCTTTTATGGGCTTGGAATTCAATAAAATGTAGCCCCCCTTCCTCCTTACAATCAGCAGCAGACATCAAAGGGTGAGTTTTAATACTTTCCACACTAGTTCACAGATTTATTACATAATATATTTAGATGTAGTTGAAGAACATTTACTGAATGGACAGGGGAGTTTCCCAGGGGGAAGGAAGCAGATAGGGAGAGGGGTGTATGGCCTTACATGGAAAAGGTAAGCAGGAATCCAGATAAACAGATGGCTAATCTTCTTAGCACTCTCCGACAAGAGAGAAGACTCTGGAAGTTGCAAGACGGTCTGGACTTTGTCTCAGGATAAAAGCCAGAGGGGCTATCTTTAAACTAGGGAGGCAAGGCACTGGGGTACATCTAAAGTCAGAACATGAACAGCTCTTTTGCTTCTAGTATTTGACCTCCATCCAGAGCTGATGGGATGCACAGAACTATTCTAGGGACTTTGAATTCTTAAATTTTTTTTTACTTCATTAAGTTCATCTATAAAATAGCAACTTTTATTTTTTAGAAATGGCTTTATAATGGAAAATTTCAAATATAATCAAAGAGACTTGTATAATCAGTTCCCATATACGCATCTCCCAGCTCCAGCTCCACAGTTATCAGCACTTGCCAAGTTAGTTTTATCTGTTTCCCTTAAGGCATTTTTTCTGAGATACTTGAAAGCAAATTTGTCATTATATACAGATGGTCCTTGACTTATGATGGTTTGACTTGTAATTTTTCAACTTTACGACAGTGCAAAAGTGCTGCGGAATCAGTAGAAACTGTACATCAGATTTGGAATTTGGATCTTTTCCCAGGCTAGTGATATGAGGTTGATACTCTCCCATGATGTGGGGCAGCAGCAGTGAGCCTCAGCTCTCAGTCAGCCCTGTGATCACAGGCTCAACCACTGATCCATTTACAATCATTCTGTACCCATACAACCATGCTGGTTTTCACTTTCAGTCTACTGTTCAATATATTACATGATATAGTCAATAATTTACTATAAAATAGGCTTTGCATTAGGTAATTTTGCCCAGCTATAGGCCAGGTGGGCTAGGCTAGGCTATAAGGTTTGGTAGGTTACGTATAGCAAATGCATTTTCGACTTACGATATTTTCAACTTCCAGGTTTATTAGGACGTAACCTTATCATAAGTTGAGGAAGGTCTACAATTTCACCTTTAAATACTTCAGTGTGTATCTTCTACAAAGACTTAAAGAAAAACCCAATGGCTGTATCACCCCAGACAACAATAACACCAACAAAACTCACTCAGTAAATCCTTGATATCATCTAATACTCAGTTCATATTTAAATTCCCCTTATTATCACAAAAAAAAAATCTGTTGACAGTTGGTTTGAATCAGGATCCTTATAAGGTCCACATGTTACATTGGCTAAATCTCTTATCAAAAATTGTCCCCTCTCCCCTTTTGAATGTCATTTGTTTGTTGAAGAAACTGGGTCAGTTGTCCTGTAGAATGTCCCACATTTTGATTTGGCTGGCTACTTCCTCATTTTGTCATTTAATTTGTTCCTTTATCCTCCTTATTTCCTGTAACCTAGAAGCGAGATTCACGCTCCATTTGTTTTGAAGGGAGGGCCAAGGGTATTCTTGTTGGGGCTCTATACTTCCTGTTGTAGTACATCAGCAATCACTTTTAGGGATGCTGGAACTGGTGAGGGGGCTCAGAGATTGATGGTCAGATGACTTCCTCCATTACAGAGCTCCCCACCAGCCTTCTACCTGGTGGTTTTAGCTTCCAGTGATGAGTGTTGCCCATACCTGTTATTTCATTAGGACTTGTGAAATGTCCATTTTGGATTCCATCATTCCTTTTGCATTTAGTAGTTGGAAGCCTTTTATAAAGAACTATGCTCCCCCATCATTTATTTGGTTTTCCTGAAATACAGTTTGACAGGAAAAGCAGGACAAGTGCTTTCCTATCATTTGTCAATTTTCAGAATAATGAGTTGGTGCCCTAACAAAGGAGGATAGATCTTTCATTCATTAATTAAACAAATATTTATTGAGTTCCTATTATATGTTGAGCATTGTTCTAACTCCTGATGGTTCAGCAGTGAACAAAACAGAGAAACATCTTTGCTTTCTTGGAATTTACATTCTGGTGGGAGAAGACAAACATTTAACAAACCAGTAAGTTGATTTATTGTGTTAGGTGATAACAAGGGCTATGGAGAAAAATAAAGCAGGACAGGGGTATAGGGAGTGCTGGAGGGGATGGGAGTTGGGTTTGCAATTTTAAATAGGGTCAGGAAGGCTCACAGGAAGGCAACATTTAAACAAAAACTTGACAACAGTGAAAAAAATGAGCCATCTACATGTTGGAGAGAAACATTCCAGGCAGAGGGGCTTGAGGTGGGAGCATGTCTACGGTGTTTAAGGAATAGCAAAGAGGCCAGTGTGACTGGTGTGGAGTGAATGAGGGGAGGTTAGTAAGAGATGATGTCAGAGAGGTGGGAGTGGGGGCTGACCACACAGAACCTTGTAGACCATTTTAAGAATGTTGGTTTTTCTCTTGAATGAGCTGGGCAGCTGCTGAAGGATTTTGAGCAGAGGCATATGATGTGACTCCTGGTGGAATAGTAGGGTGAGGGTAGAACTGAGTTTAGGCTTAAAAGTAGAAGGTTTCTTTCCTTGTCAGCTGGTACTGGCAAGGGGGACACGAGGTGTTTCATCTGTTTGGAGGGGATGCATCTGGGTAGTGGTTGGACTACAGGAAATGCTGCCTCTTAAATTATCCTTTTAAATTTGCAGGCTTAGCATTTTCCTTGGCACTGCTGAGCACTTCATAACATAAAATCCCAGGGCAGACACCTTCCTCCCCCAGACTCCACACAGAACGACTGTATGTCCATCATCCCAGAGAAATCGAATTCCATCCCATTCTAAAATTATGATATGTGGGGAAAAATGCCACTAGGTGACCCATCTCCTTTTATTCTTGGTTACAAGTCTGTTGGAACATTTTCACCATCCCCAAGGAATTGGTGTTGGCTAACAGTGGGGGTGTCTGATTATTCTAGAGCTAGGTCCACATTTTTGGTGGCGTAGACCATCCATCTATTCAGGGTCACCCCTTTAAGCCTGGAGAAGGGTGGCCTCACTAAGAGGCACCTGACAACTTTGGCTACATATCAGCTGGGCACCCTTTACCATCCAGAGTTCGCAGTCAGCGTGGAGCACACCTTTTCATCCCTGCAGCCTGCTCAGCATCCAGAGAGGCTTTTCGTGGATGAGCATCTGTCTTTGCCTGTAACTCCCGCCTGTCGTAGGCTGTGAGGAATTTCTGGGTGCTTAGCAACCAGGAGAAGATACATACAAGCAGCCTGAATGCCTGTCAAGAAGCTGTTCCCTCTCTCATCTTCTCCTCTGGGGTTGTGTGAGCAATGAAAGCAGCCACAGAGACAACTCAACGTCAACTTAAACCGTGATTTTTTTAATTAAAAAAATTTTAAACTGAATCTAGTTCAGTCACATCTGGCCTCAAAGAAAGCTTGCAAGCATCCCTTCTCATCATTCTCTGTCATCATTTCAGGTGGTTCTCTGTAACCCTCTGAGATTTTTGTTCACAGGCCTACCCACCAAGGGAAGTGAGGAGGTGGGAAGAGGCCAGGCCTCTCCGCACTGCAAGGCTCCTCAAGCTGCAGGGTCTGCTGAGAAGAAAGAAGGACATAATGAGAGGAGCAGATTCTCCAATGAAGGGACGTCGTCACTTGCAATGGGCTCTCTGCTTCTTACTGAAGGGAGAATTGTTTGCTGGGGGGAGTGGCAAACATTTCAGATGAACGACAGTCCTTGGTAGCAGCCAATATCCAGCAATGTGACAGGACAGGAAATGGAGCCCTCATACCAGGAGGCTTCTTGGGGAGTCAGGGGCCGGTGGGAAGGGAAGGGAATGCCTCGCAGTTTATATCTGCAAGGGGTCAGGCACTGGTAGGTGTTACTCTTATAAAATACCTGTAGGAGGCATGAGCCTTGCTTTTTGCACAGACGAGTCTAACTCGGAACTGATGCTCCATTGTGAGATGATGTCCTGCAGACAAGCCAGGTCCACACGGGCTTAATAAAGGATCCAAGCAGTTGTCTTGTGGTGTCAAGACATCCGTGTCTGGGGAGCTGGATACTAAGACCTGGAGTTTGACACCCTTCCAGGTTGTCACAAAAGGCTGTGAGCATGTCTCAGCTCCCAGAAAATACTCTTCTTTCCTGGTCCCTGGGCAGACTCGGCAACTTTCTTCACGATCTGATTCTCACCACGGTGCCTTTGGGGCTGCTTGAGTACCAGATTTTTGGACCCATGGGTGTGCTCTTTTTTCCAGATGAATTACACAGGCCCTGAGAGGAAAACAAAAAGATAGAAGTGATGGGGGTCTTTTCTGCACTCAGAACCACCTAAAGCTTGTTTAATGAATTAATTCATTAAACAGTCATTAAAATGAATGTTTGAAGACTTGAAGTCCAAAGTCTTTTCTTACGATCTGAGTCTCCTCTTGCTTCTCCAGGTGTTCGTGGTCTTTAGGGGCATGGGGGTATAGCACAGAAGTCAGTGGGCGATGTGTTGCCAAAGACCAAGTGTTCCTTGGGCTTACTGATGGTAGGTTAGTGAACTGGTGGTTTGGGCTAGATTTTTTACCCAGTGAGCTATCTGACGAAGGGAAAAAACACAAACTTATCAGTGAAGTTGGCACCTTGGACCCATAAACTCTTTAAGGTTAGAAGGGCCTCTGAGGTCATCCAGCCCATTGCCCCATTGAATGCTTAATTAATACTTGATGCAAAAACTCTGGGCTCTGCATTCCAAAGGTTGACCCAGGCCCATAGTGTTGGTTTAGAATATTATCATAATTAATGGAACGCTGCTAGAATATTGGCTCCAGACCTGAATTCACAAATCAGAAGAGATTCAGGAATAAAAACATCCAAAGGAAGCAACAGACATTAGTAAATTTGGGACGTAGACAGAATGAGCAAAGAGTAAGTCAGTAGGTTCAAAAGGAACGATCAGAGTTTTATAATAATGATCACAAAGGAGTATTCAGTAAATAAAAGCATCCTTGTTCCACACTTACTTGATGTGAGTCTTCTTTCAGAAAGAGGTCTTGCCTTCCTGCCTTTGGTTTCTTCACCCTCTGAACCATTGGACACACCACTGCTAGACTGATCTCCCCCGAGAGTCTACTTCCTCTGTAATCCTCCTCTGCAATGAAGGAAACTTTCATAGTTTCTCTTTGTCTAACTGGAGAAAGTTAGAGCTTTCTACACTCGATCATCAAGGCTCTGCCCTTCTTTCTCCATCCTTTGTTGTAAGCTTTTGTTTTGGGCATTACCTCCTGAACAGGCCTTACTTGGAGTCTTTGCTCATGCTTGCTGAAATGGGGAGCACAACTTCTAGTGCCTGTAACTTCCATTATTATCTACCATGAGATTGAGTACATGGTGGAGGTATGAACGAATAAATGAAGCTTATATTCTAGGTAAACAAACATACAGGTGTAAGTACAAACCCATGTGTCTGCACACACAGAAACACCCCATACTCCTAAGCATAGCTGGAGATAACTCCTGGCATCCCTCTTTTCTGGCACCTGGTAAAGGCGAAGGGCCTAGAGAAGTATAAGCATCAACCTAAAGAGAGAGCATTAAGATACAGAAGCTCAGTTCTTGTTTCTCCCTGGAGTTAGCATCTGCTAGGAAGCCCAGCAGGCCTGAGTACTGGCAAGCCTGGCATGAAGCCCTTCTCCTTTCAGAGGAAGCGAAATGTCCTGGCAGGATGAGTCAGTGGGAGAATGGAACCAGAGAGTGAGTCACTTTGGGAGGAGAGGCTAAAGGATCTTCTCTGCTCAAAGATATTTTAGTCTTGGTAGGTTTTTCCCATTTCTCTTGTTTAGGTATAAGTTTGGGACATGTGACTGCAGTGGCTAAGTTCTCAGATGTAATGCAGAAAGCGTTCCCCTGTATGTCCAGAATATTGCATACGGAACATTTTTGCAGCAAAGCGAGGGGTTAAGAAGACTGGCTTTGGAGCCGGGCAAACTGGGTCCTAATCACAGCACTTCCCAGAAGCAGATGGGGACCTTGAGTGGGTGCTTGAGTCTCTTGAAGCCTAGTTTTTGTTATTTTTTAAATGAAGGTTTTCATGAGTGTCAAATGAGATCACACATTCATTCACTCCACAAGTATTTGGGTACCTAATATGTTTCTGGTACATTGCTGGGTGCAGAGCACATGGAGGTGAATGCTGTGGGCTTGGACCCTGCCCTTTGGGGTCCAAGATGCTGGCTCGGAGGGCCCCTGGGATGAGAACCATTCATGTAGGACCTATAGACAGAAAGTGCTCAGCGAAGACAGTGATTACAATGATCATTACTATCTCTCTGGTTTCCTGTAAACCAGTGCATCTCTTTGCACCTCAGTTTCTTCTTTAAAATGTGGACCTGAATTAATCTCAAAGGGGAAGACCCCCAGCCTCTCATCTTAAGCTGAAGCTTTGGAGCTCATGCTTTATTATTTAGAGTCTGTGAAATACAAATGGAGGGGCCGCTGGAAGGGGTGGCATGCAGGCCTTCCGTATGGGGATTGAATTAAGATCAACATGATCACAATAGACTGGCATGGTGAGCTGAAGCAAATGGGAAAGTGTTGGGGTCTGATATTAGGCGCTCAAGCTCAGTTGTTCAAAGACACAATCAGGGGGAGCAGACTCGAGAACAGGGCCCACGAAAACGCTCCGGGTGTGTATTTTATTCTTGTATGACTGGGGCTGCTGAAACTATGGCACCATCCCAAGCTGCATTCATATAGATGGATAGCGTTTAGGGTGTAGGCTGGGGGAAGAAGAAGACCAGCGAAAGCTAATATTTTAGAGTTACTGTAGGCCGAGAGACCTACATACATATCACTTAATTACAGCTTGTCAGATCCCCACAGTAACCCCACAGGGTCAGTTTTGTTGTTACTATCACTTTATAGATGTGAACACTGAAGCCCAGGTAACGATTACAAGGGACGCTTTGCCCAGGGCCCATAACGAACAGCCGTAGGACCGAGGCCAGAAGATGTATTGTCAGGGGTTCACGCAGAGAGGGAGTAAATTGACTGTGGGTTACCTGTTGGTGTAGAACTCAGACAGTGGGTGGATGCTATGGGCTCAGCAAAGAGCTGTTTAGGAAGAGAACACATCAAGAGGTCCCATGTTCCCCATCCTTATAAGCATTCAAGCAGAGGCTGGAAGACTATCCGTGATGTTGGAGAGGGAGTTTTGGCATTGGGAGGTGCTGGCCAGGTGACCTGTGAGTTTCTGTCTACAGAAAAGTAACCATGATGGAACCGTGTAATCTTTCATGACCTCTCCAGCAAGAACCACTATAACGTCATGTGAGCGGTGAGGTAGTAGGGGAAAGCGAACCTGAGTGTGGGTGTGACCTGTATGGAGGCAGGGCATGCTGCAATGATGGGATCTGTACTCCTGGGGGTGCAGGTCCTCAAGGGTTTCCTTTGCTCCTGCTCCTGCCAGTCCTTCTCCCACCAGCACCCCCCCACCCCTGCCCCAGCCTTCCCCATGTCTTTCTCCTCTTTCCTCCTACACCACCTGAAATCGAAACCCATTCACATTGGTGAAGATTTCAGTCCTTTGCCTATTGGAGAGCCATGTGTGTGTGTGTGGGGGGAGTCATTGTCATCATATTGAGGGCACAAAATCTGAGGTCATTCTGGGGAGGTGGCTTCTCTAGTGGAGTGTTTAGAGGGAGAAGTGGTCAGCTGAACTGCATACTCCCTCCTCCCTCCTTTTCTTTGTTTAGTGTATACAGGAAATACTTGTCTCATGTCTCCTATGGGCCAGAATGGTGCTGGGACTGGAGATTCAAAGTTGACTCAGGTGTGCCCTCATGTTTCCTCCATGCAGGGAAACAGGGGAGCAAGCAAGCCGATGACGCAAGTACAAGGAACGTCGTGATAAAGGTGCATCCAGGGCCTTGGGGCAGCACGTGGGAGGGGCATGTACCCCTGGTGGGGTTTTAAAGGTGTCATCCTTGTAAAAACTCAGGCAGGTATTGGTTTTGGTCCTCAACCTGCCACGTGCCATCTCGTGGGCAAGTTCCTTAACTTTTTGGAGCCTCTGTCTCTCCACCTATGTAATGGGGAAAATACTACTTCCTTCACACATTTTCTGTGAAATCAAATTAAATGAGTTAATTTAGGGAAACCAACCTAACATAATGTCTGGCTCAATAAAGGAAAGTTCCCTTGCCTTTTGACCTTGGTGAGGGTAAAGGGCAGGGACAGGATCCTGAACTTGATGTCCATGAGTCCCTAAGGCAGTGGTTCTTGAACTCCAGGTTACAGAGTGGTGCCCAGCTGGATATCGTAATAGCAGGAATGGATTCTTCCATACAAACTTTGGGACACTTTCTCTAAAGATTCTATTTTGGTGAGTGTAGGACCATAATCTGAGAAGTTGCCCACATATTTCTGAGGCATAGGTAGGTTTGGAGACTGACTGAAAATACATACAGAAGTGTGTGTGTGTGTGTGTGTGTGTGTGTGTGCACGCACATGTGCACACGCATATGTGCATTTTTCCAGAGAAAGGCCCCCTTGTTTTCACCAGATTCTCAAAGTACCTCATGATCCCACAAAAATTAAGAATCAGTCTTGTGTGCTATGTGCTCTCTGGCACAGAAAGTGGTCTGGAGAATATGGGCTTGGGACGTGAGCCGGCCTCCGAGGCTACCATGGCTGGGCTCTCCTCCTCCCCTCACGCCGGAGATTCCCAGGGAAATGGGAACAGGGGTTTGGTGGCCTGACTCTCTGGCGGGTGGGTGAGTGGTTGGGGCTCCTCATCGCTTCTGACTCCAGAGGTTCTTGAGATGCTTAGTTGTAACCGGCCTGAAAAGTTGACATGGAAATTGTTTCCGTCTGCTTCCCCTAAACGTGAAATCTGTTATGAATTACATCCATCGGAGTGAAAGAGAGACAGAGATTGTGGTGTGTGTGCAGGAAAGCCAGCCTCTGCACGGTCTGAAAGCTTTTGCAATTTTTCCTAATTGGTCCAATCTTTTCTGTAACGAGTCTTCTTTTCTCTTTTCTCTATCCCATCCTCCACCGCCCGTGGCTTCTGATTTCCTGGCAAGGCAGACAGGCACCAGAGCCGGGGATGCTGTTATTCAGCATGAGTTTCAGGTGTATGATGGTGAAAACAGGCAGGAAGGGAAAGTTGGCTCTGAGTTTGGCAGCTAAGGGGACTTGTTTTTCAACATGCCTTCTGAGGTTAGGAGACTTGGACTTTTTGCCTGGTTCTCTGTACTCTTGGTAAGTCTCCTACGACGCTCCATGAACTGTGGCGGGAACTCTGACCTCCCCCGCGATGCCCTCAAGTTTCCCACCGTGAGGACAGACGTTCACAGCTGCTTCTGGGCATCGTGGGTGACACCCTGGCAATTTGAACTAAGTTCATGGGAGTTCGTAGTCTTCAGCGTCAGCTTTAGGGTACCCGTTCGTTGGTTGTCTCCTGTCAGAGCTAATCACAGACCTCATCAACGTGAGAGGGGATTTGCCTCATACAGAAACCCCTGCCACATGCTGTATCTAGAATTACAGCAGTCAGTGAGTGCCATGTTTCTCTGCACAGCTGGTAGTCTGCTCATTCACTCCTTCACCACTTACCTCTTGCTTGTCCAGTGCGCGCCATGCACCGTCATGGGCACCGGAAGGACAGTGAGGACCTAGACTTAGTCCTGCTCTCCTGCAGCTCACTTTCTAGTGAGGAGGATAGGTGCATGGGCGGCATGACAGAGCAGACCGAGACACTTGTTTTCTAGGCTGCTTTCTTCTTTGGCGGTTTGGTGGCTTCATCTTCCCCACAAAATACTCCTAGCTCTAGGATCTTAATGATGAATAATAATGGAAATCGCTGAAGATGCTTCCATGGGTATTTGCTTTTAAACCAGGGTTCAAGTCATATGTAAAGGGATGTGGAGCTAAATTTGGGGTGGGGGGAGTGGAGGGGGAGGGAGGCCCTGCGGAGAGACCAGGAATCTCCCTCTGAAATGGCTAATGCTGGCTGGCTGGCTATAGCTCATTCACCGTGCCCGCTGCCAAGCCATGTGAAGGTACAGATGTCTCTACTGACACCCTCCAAGTTGTCTCTTTGTGTTTCTACCTCTCTGGTTTTTATCACTCCCACTTTACCACTGGTGAATCCCGCTCTATTTGTGTGTGTGGCTGGCAGGTGCAGTCGAGAGACAAAGGGAGGGAGGAGCCGACCAGCTGCGGAGGGGGCGGGCTGTCCTTCCTCCCGCCTGCAGTACCTCCTCTGAGCCCAATTTCCACCACTTCACATCCCCACACGCCTTCCGGGCTTTGCCAGGACCTCTCGAGGCCCACACGAGTACCTGTCCACAGGGCCGTCTCTTGGCCAGGCCTCTGGCTCTGCCCTGCTGCTCTGCCTGTGTGGCCCTGGGCAGAAGCTGCCCTGTGTCTTCGGCTACCTTTCCTCATGGACCATGTCTTCCTCTTCCCATCCTGGGGACCAGCCTAGACTTCCCACAACATTATAGCCATATTTGTGGCCCTCATGTGAAGAGAGCCCAACAGACACTTGTGGCCTGACTGATTGGTTTTCCCAGCCAGGCCACCAGTCGCTTCCCAGCCAGTCTGGCTCCTCATTTGATCGCCTTCCCCAGCCCCCCACTCTGAGGAGGCCGCGGCCAGATTCACGTCAGCAGCTGCTCCCACTGCGGGCTGTGGTTTTGGTGAACTGAGTTTTAGGCCTCTCATCTTTATGGGAAGCCTGCCCAGCGCCGGCCTGATTAGAATTGGATGGTGGCAATAAAGGTCTCCCTTCCCTTCCAGTGGGGCTGAGTGTGTAGCCGAGCACTGCCAGAGTTGGCCACACGCGGTAGCGGGCTTCCTTCCTGGGGCCTCTGGTCACTGTCTGCAGCTGTGTGGTAGGTCCGCTCGGCTCCGGTTACCCCGACGGGACTGAAGTCAGGCTCTTGCTTTGCCGGGGCCTGGGTAACTAGGTGAGGTTAGGTGCCCACTCCTTGCTCTTCTTTGGGAGCAAGCATCTGCGGGAGAGCCAGACACCTGTGTGCGGTGGGTCCTGATGTGACAGCAGTCTGTCGGGAGGACGGCCACTGCTGGAGCGAGGGCACCTTCCAGTGAGAAAATGCACCTTCTGCCCAAACAGAAGTTGGCTTTATTGATCTATTTATCTTTAAAGAATGAGAGAAGGAAGAAAAAGATGAAGAACGTTAGAGGTCAGAGTCTGAGAGAGCCCAAGACTGAGATGGAGACAGAAGGAGCGTCAGAGAAGAACAGACACTGAAATGCAGAAAGACAGTGAGCAGCAGATAGGCAGAGAAGGAGGGGGAGACCGCAATGAGAGAAGTACTGAGAGCGGGAGAGGGAGGCCAAGAGAAGCCGGTGGCAGCATTGCTTACGGATTTATTGATCTCTGAGTTATTCACAATTCATTCCTGGTATCAAGTACTTACCAGTCTCTAAAGTACAGTCTTAATGTAGATATCCATTTAATAATAATAATAGGATTTTTTGAGCAATTGCTGTGTGCCAAGTACTGTGCTAAGTCATTTAACATGACCTCTTTTAATTTTTATGACAGTCCCATGAGGGTGCTATCATTATCCTCATTTTATACAAGAGGAACAGGTGCTCAGAATGGGGCCCATGGGTAGCTAGGAAGAGCCGGGACTCTGACCTCAGGTCTGTGGGATCCCATGTGACACTGCTTTTTTCTCTTCCATTTGATCTCATGCGGTCCTCTTTCCCCAAACTGGCTTCCCCCCCAACCCTTTTTCACCTCCCCCCAAACTCCCCCCGCCGCCACCGCCACTCTGCCGTAGCTCTGTGCTTTCTTCCTGCCAGCTCACAGACTCACTGTGAAAGCCTTTCCTACCTCTGTGTACCATGGTGTGTTTCTAGAGCCTTTCCCAGGCAGTGATTCTGTGAGCACATATTATCTTCTACATCCTGTAGAAGGGGAAACTGAGGCTCTGTGAGATTCAGTGACTGCCTAGGGTTGCACTACATGACTTTTAGTTGGTGGAGCCGAGATGCAAATCCACAGAATTCAAACCCAGCACACTCCTACCCTTGCTGGCCACCTCTCTGAGGATCTGTGTTCCTCATAGCAGCCACTCCATCTTGAGCCAAAGGAATGACCAGGGAACCAGAAAGTGATTTGTATTTGGAAGTGAGAGGGGGCTGGTGGGGGTAGAGAGACGTTGAGGCAGTGAGGGACAGAGTGGGCCCATAGAAACTTCCCTCTGGGAGCTGTAGCCTCTTCCCAAGCAGAGCCTCTGAGTAGTGTCTTAGTGGTTGATTGCTGGTGGCTTCCAGAAAGTGTGCCCTCCAACAGAGTAAAGTGTGAGGAGACCCACTGTTTGGGGGGCATGTGTTAGTGACTGACAAGCCTGATGTCAGGGCAGCATGGAGAGAGCCAGGCGTAGCCGAAGGGACCAGGAGCACTGTCTGCAGAGGGTAGGATCCATGCCTTGTAATGTTCCATTTACCTTCTTTAAAGGGAGAGAACTATGAAAGCAAAGGCAGATTTTGTGCTGGTGCTACTTTGCCTCGTGTTTGCAGCAAAAGGCCTGAGTCTCTGACACATTGTCCTGATCTCAGAGCTGGGTGTGCTGAGCCCTCAGAGGGATTAAGCCGTTCCCTCTGCACGGTGGCAGGGAGGGTGGCCGTGGAGGCGCCCCAGCCCCGGTGGGAACAGCAGCGACAACTTGGAGTGGTCTTTCTTGAAGCTCTGGCTGGGTCCTCAGGAAATAACAGCTATCAGAGAAAAGCAAATACCCAAAGAGACAAGCAGCCTGCGTGTAAGTCTTTTCACTCAGAATAAACCAAAAACCAAAAACCTTATGATCAACACAATACCTAGGGGCCACATGGTGTCATAATGTCCGTCTTCCCAGGGTTGCATGAGGCTTTCCACGGCCCGGGGCCCTGGGACAGTCAGCCAACCTACCTGTCAGTCAGCATATCAGACATCTTAAAATGTATCCACAAACCACATCAAGTAGGATACTTTTGCTGTAACGAAGTTAGAAACAACGGTTATATTTTTAATAATGTTGCGTTTTATTAATAAAGTATTCATGTTGGTCTTAGGAGAGAAACTTGATTATATTGATAGATAACTCTGTGTGTTGAGCCACATCTGACTGGCTGACACAGGGTTAAGTTTTATGGATGCTGAATTAAATATCCATTTTGATTTTGCAGTTTCTTTTATGTGTCGGACCCAGCCTACTTTTGTTTTTGTGGGACAACGCACAACTTGTAGGCACGGGCACTGAGACTTTGGCGCCCAGCGGACAGTCTCTACCGTCCCTTCCCACCTCCCATTCCCAGAAAGAAGGAGAGAAAGAAGGAGGCTACTTCAGTGACTTGATATGTACTTTCTAGGCCTAAATCATACTAGGTTCTCAGGTCCCCCGATTTCTTCTTTGGTGTTGCTTTTATGACTATAAAATGTAGGAAGTGTTCCCTGAGAAATGTGGAAAATTCCTAAGTGTCCTGAACAGATGATATTAAATCAGTTACCTCGGATCCTTTGGCAGAAGGGAGGATATAAATTCGAAATGGAGTTGTATCAACCAGCTCAGGTTTTCAGAAGTGAGGAGTAAAGACATGGGGAGGGTTGTCTCTTCCAGAGTCTCTGACTAGGATCTTCGTGTGGCTCTGGTGTAACATAGATGCTGGATTCCTCCCCCTGCTCCAAAGAAGAGACTCATGCTGAATGCAGCCATGACAAAGGTGCCAATATCGTGCCCCAGTGGAGCAGAGTGAGGAACTGACTTGGGTGACAGGAGCTGAGTTTGTACAAAGAGAAGAAGGCTGGAGAAAACCCCTCTGGGCCAAGGGGTCTGGCTCACCCAGACATGCAGGAAGGGTCTGGTCTATGGAAACAGGAAGCCACTCTGCCATGTGAGGACACCATGGCTTCCTATGGACAGGACTGAGGCTGGTCTCTGGCTATGCTGCCAAAAGGAGGGCATCAGGTCTGGCTTCCCAAGCGCCACTTCAAGGAGGGGGCTGCTACCCAACTGGGAAACTCTATCAGCAAGTTGAGTGGGAACCTGTAGGGGAGAGGGAAAGGAAGGAACGTTTGGCTATCCTCAACCACGGTGATTTACCTGACGTAAGGGAAACTAAAATAAAGCATCATGAAATTGTGACAGGCCCCATTAACATGACATACTCATTAAGAGCTCTGATAACTACTGATATTTAAAGAAGAAAAAAGATACCCTCACAAAAAGACAGGAAGAGATTTACTGCAGGCAAAGAAACTATAGGTCCCTCGAGATGACTGACACAGGAGAACAAAGGAGGTCTTGAAGGTGGCTGCTCCAATCAAGATGAGAGCCAGGTCTCCAGGGTTGGGCGCGGTACTTCCGAAACCAGGAGAAGCATCTTGGGGGTCGTGCCTGGCTTTTCTCTACTAAGCGAGTAGTGCATCCAACCAGAACCTGCTCTTTGTTAATGGGATGGAATCCCCTTTCCATACTAAAGATGAGATTCTGTAAAATCTCAGAGTTATTGGAAAGAGGGAAGGCTTTTTTGTGCCTGATGCATTACCATAAAATGACACTGTCTTACTCCTTATTGCCTAATTAGTAATATTGTACTTCTATGGGAAATGGTGTGTTTAAACATTGCCAATCGATTTAAACAAAAGATTTCAAAATACTGTAGGATGGAGCACGGTGAAACACTCCTGCCAGCCCGCACTCTCCTAGGGTAAGGGTTTTGTCATTTCAAGGTATGCCTGCACAATGGGAACCTAGCAGAAGAGGAGAAACTTTCCTCAGCACTCGGCTTCCTCATCCAGCCCATGATTTCCAGCCCTTCCCTTTCCTTCATCCAGGGCTTAGCTGGGCCTAGGGCTGGGCTGGTATTTTTTTTAATTAAAAGTGTTCAGGGTAGTACAGACCCCGCTGGGTGTTGGGCTCAGCTGGGATCTACCATTCATTTATTTCCTTCTTCAGTATATACTTAGTGAGGACATATATAAACTCTGTGTCCTAGGTGTGAAAACGATAGAATGAGAATAATATAGGTCCTTTCCTTGAGGAGGTCAGCCCAGTGGGAAAGCAGATGTTTTTGTGGAAAACTGAAATATAAGCTGGTCAGCAAGGAGGATGGTAGAGAGGTGAACGAATTTCATGGCAGCCTTGAGAAAGAGTGTATTCGTCAGAATGGTCTGCATGCTGTAATGAATACGCCCCAACTGTTGGTGGCTTAACAGGATAAAGTTTTATTTCTTACATCACAGCCCAACTTAGATTGGCGGGGTGGTGATGGGACATTCAGGGATCCAGCGTTCTTCTGTTTCATGGCTGTGCCATCCCCTTGGGCCTGGAAATTTTCCCCTGTATTCCCTGACTCTGGCTGACAGATAAGAGATAAGAAAGGGCATGGAGGGCTGCACCCAAAGTGTTAAGGTCCAGGTCTAGAGGTGGCGCTCATCATTTCCTGCATGTGGCAATGGCTCAAACGCAATTCTGGGAAATAGGGTCTGGTTCTGTCCTCATGTGGAGGCAGAATGGTTTGGTGAGCATTAGTGTCCTATTCAGTGCAAGGAGCAACTTGCCCACCCTGGGAAGTCAGAGCGGCTCCCGGAGAGGTGAGTACTGAGGGTGCAGAGGGTCCGCCTGGTGAAGATGTTGAGTGCTGGGTGCTGGGAGGGAGCAGTGGTGTGAGAAGAGTATTTCAGGGAAAGGAAGTGGAAGTAATTGGATGTGTCTTCAGATAGAGCTGGATTTAAATATCGGCCCACAACTAGCAACGATGTGACCTTGAGCCCGGTCCCTGTGTGTCCCAGGTGTTAGCTTCAGCCCTTCATCCTATGTCCTCTCCCAGGTTGTGGACATTGCCTAGGGACTTGCCTTCCCCAGCCCCCACTGGCCCCAGTGTCAATGCCATCACTCTCTCCGACTGTACCCTTCTCTCTGCTTTGGACAAACTCTGACGTGGACCTGTTCGCCTTTGATTTGTACACACACCCACCCACCCCCCCCACACACACACACTCTCTCTCTCTCTCTCTCTCTCCATTCTCACACAAGGGTTTTGTGAGTATATCAGCCTGTACTCAGGTTTTGGGAAGCTCAAGGGAGTTCACATCATTGTAATGTGAATATAAGTGTTTGAAATTTCTGGGCTTAAAAAGCCCTCCACACGTTTTTGCCTACCCAGGTCTTAGGGTTTTAATATATTTCGTGCCCTTTCTCCTTCTCCCCCTGTGCTGCCCCCAAACTGCTTGAATCCACTCTCCCCATTTGCATTACGCAGAGCAGTCTGGCTCCATCTCGTCCCCACCCCTAAGCTCAGCCCAGAGCCGTCTTCTGCACATCCACTTCTGTGCCTTCCCACACAGTGGGCTGTAGCCGTTCCTTCCCACATGAGGAGCTGTTTAATGGGGTTTCAACCCCACCTCCTTGGACAAGGGAAATGGGGTGGTAGAGAGATTCATTTCCCCATTTCTTTATTTTTTTTTTTAAAGATTTTTTATTTATTTATTTATGTGACAGAGAGACAGCCAGCGAGAGAGGGAACACAGCAGGGGAGTGAGAGAGAGGAAGAAGCAGGCTCCCAGCGGAGGAGCCCGATGTGGGACTCGATCCCGGAACGCCGGGATCACGCCCTGAGCCGAAGGCAGACGCTTTTAACGACTGCACTACCCAGGCGCATTTCCCCATTTCTTTAAAGGCAGAAGCAGATGGGGCCAATTTTTGTTTTAAGTAAATTTTCTTTCTTTTATATACAATTTCACTAAAGGTCAAATGGGACTGTTGCCACAACAATTGCAACGTTCTTGAGAGAAATAAGATAATAGATGAAAATGTGTCATGCGGTGCCTGGCACATAGTAGATCTTCAGTTAAAACACAGCTGTCCTGTCCTCTCCCACCTGCCCTCAGAGTCACAGGGTATTAAAAGGCACAGTGCTGTGTGGTCAGTGATGGGGCATCTCAAGGGGCAAGTGTGTGAGGGGGAGGAGTGAGAGACGGAGCTGCAGAGGGGGAGTGGGGCCAGATAGCTTCATGCTGTGCCTTTATCCAAGGAGGTGGGCCTTTATCCTCTGCATTCAGAAGTCAGAACTTAGCACATCAGATATAAATGGGAGGTGAACCTTTGTAAGTAGCCGTTTCAGCAGAAATCTTTTTACTACGATTCACGATGTGGCTCCAAGTAGATTTAAATTGGCGGAGTGCCCACAGGACATGGCTCTAGGCTCCACACCTGCAGTGAGGGTGGCACGTTGCTTTCTCCTCCCAGGTGTGTGGCGGCTTACAGGCCTTGCCTGCAAGACTGGTCGGAAACTTGTTACCCTGTGGAGCTGGTTTGCATGAGACGTCCTGCAGGGGCGAGGCTGACAAAGCTGGAAGCTGGAGGGGCCCTGTACTCCTCCAGCAGGCCGCTAGTTTCCAGAGCGCTGCACCTTTACTTCTCTTTAAGAGAGAAGAGAGCCACAGGCCAGCTGGGCCGTTGAAGTGTCAGGCCAGGGCCACAGGGACCTGCCATGTCCGCAGTCTCTCAGAGCTACAAGGGGCCAGGCCCACCCAGCAGAGGGCCTTCTCCTGCCCCGGCCTTGACAAGTCTTTGGGCCATCCAGCCTCTGCCCAACACCTCTGGGAATGGAAATCCATAATGGTGAGAAAGGTTTTTCTTAGACTGACCTTCCTTTAGCGTCTACCTGCTGCACTTCATTTTGCCATCTGGAGGGGAAAAAAACGTATTCTCTCTTCCTCAGGACATCCTTGTTGATTTCAAAGACCACAGCCATGTGCCTCTTGGTCATCTTCCCTTAAGCGAGCCATCGCTTCACTGCACCCTCTCCCCCCAGTCCTGGCCACCTCATCTGAACTCTGCTGTTTGCCTTGGACCCACAATTCCCCAGTCCTACCTGGCCCCAGGGATAGGAGGCTGTTGCTTCCTGTTAATGGCCACTCATTTCCATCAGTGTAGCCTGAGATTACATGCTGCCTTCCTTCTCCCTCTTCCTCCTCCCATCCCTCCCCCTACCCTCCTCCTGGTCCTCTCCCTCCCTCCTCCTCCCCCTCTCCCTCCTCTTTGTCCTCCCCCCTCCTTCCTCCTTGTCCTCCCCCTCCCTCCTCCACCTCCTCTCCCTTCTCCTTGTCCCCCTCCCTCCTCCTTCCACATCACATTGTTTACTTGTATTGAACTTTCAGGCAACTGAATGCCTCAGTCATTTTTCATATGTGCTGGTAAGCTTTGTTTCTCCCTTTCTGTCTGCGAACAGTTCCTTCTCTTGGAGATTTCCTGATAAATGTTTCTTATTGACACACTCTGCCCCTTTTCGGGCTTCTTTGCTTGTTTGTTCCCCCCCTTCCCCTTTCCTGCTCTGTGATAGTCTAATTTTCTTTCCCACTAGTAATGCCGTGTTTCAGTGATTGGAAGAGTTTGGGGCCTCATCTATTTTGCCCATGAACACTTATTCCCCCTCTGACTCTCTCACATTTTCCCACGCAGGCACACTCGTTCCCTGAGCCCTGACCCTGCCATCGAACCCCATGGGAGGTGTCCCTGGGTTTCTTGCCCTCAGGCTCATCAGGTTCTCCCCTGCATCCTGCACTGGGATATCTGAAAATTCCACCCCTGGGGAAAGTAGGAGCACTTTCCAAACAAAGGTCCTGTAAGGACACTTGGGGACAGTTTATTCCCAAGAGCAAACACTGACTAGGATGTCTTTTTGGCTATGATGGGATCTGGTAGAAAAGTTTGAAGTTACCAAAATAGAGAATATGTTCTGATGTCTTGCAAATGAACCAAATACACTTCCCTTAATGGAAGAAGAGTTGTGTGTGTGTTTTTAAATCACTGATAATAATAGCAGGGATGACAGTAATACTCATTACGGGCCTGGCACTGTGCTCTGTGTTGTACACACCTTTGTCCTGTAGTCCAGACAGCAACTCATGAGGAGTGGGTGTGCCGATCTCAAAGCCTTTGGGGGGTGGTGTCCTCAAACCTGCCCTGATCACATGGCTGGAGAGCAGAGCCAGGGTCAGACCCTCCCTGTGGAGGCAGGGACTCAGAACTAGGAAGTCATGGTTTCCCACAGGATAGTAGGGATAGTAGGGAGGATAGTAGGGAGCACAGTGCTTGGGATCGTGGCCACGCCACTGTTGCTGCCACTCTGGGCCTCAGTTTCTCCTGTGGTAAAGATGGGATTGGATTAGATGTGCTTGAGACTGTTACCAGCTACATATGTCTGTGATTTGACATCTCTGTCATTTCAGAGCCAGCTTCCTTTGGGAAACATTGTTGTCACAAGAAAAAAATTGCCCTCTATCAAAATGTTTTCTTGTCTTGGACAAAGTGAATGGGGTTAGTGCCAAAGATAGGAAAACATTACTACAGGATATGGGGGTAGAGATGAGGGTAAGGGGGGGTGGATGGGATCGCATCTGAAACTGAATAGAGACATAGTTCTTAGGGAGCCACAAGATTATACATTTGATTCTCTACCCTGCAATTCAAGCCTGCTAGAGATAGTGAATGTCAAACTGGTAAGGGTCCTCCTCTTGGCCCCAAACTCAGAAATTTTTGTGACAGGTTAGGAGGGGTCCCCAGCACCATTTAGCTCACCCCTTCATTTTATGTCAGTGGAGCTCCCAGCCCTTGGAAGACAGAGACCTCTGAGATCATCTGGCCCAAGCTCCCAGAGAATTTAGATTGGGTGGGCCCCCGGGTGTACCACCCCTGGTACTTGTGTCTTCAAGAGCAGGCTGTGGTAGAGCAGGGCTTTCTTCTGGAATATGGAACTCATAAGACTCTTTCAGCCTCTTTTCTGACAGCTCATCTACCAGAGTGACTGGATGCAGTACAGTTGGGACAAGGAGTCCAGAGCCCTGCTGTTGTTTCAGGAAGCCCCTCTTGTCCGTCTACCCTGAAGACCTGTGTTTGCCAGCTCACTCTACAGTTAACACCTTCTTAGTAGGAATTAATGAGTCCAGGGTTCTTTGCTACTTCTCAGGTGATAAACTGTGATAAAGTATAGTTAAGATTTCCTAGCTTAGATGCAGGAAAAGCCTGCATGAAGTCCCATTGGTAAGAGATGTTGAGTTTTTCATCCAAAAATAATTTCTAGACAGTCCCCAATTTTTGAAGGTTGGTGTTTTAAACATAGAAAATTGTAAATGGCATTTAGATTTCCAGGCTGACCTGCTTAACCCATAACACAGCTGAAACACTCCCTATTACCATGAATCATAATAGAAAATAATATTTCTGCAAATGAAGAGTATAGAATTGCAGTTGCAGACTCCCTATGTCTTGAACCACTTTTGGAAGGCCGTCAGCAGTCCTAGCCAGAACATAAACACATTTACACTGAAGTGTAAAAGCAGGATGTCCGATTAATCTTTGCTCTGATAAGAGGGAAGTGAGGAGGGAGCGAGAGCTTCCTGGAGATCTCTGGCCTCAGCTGGGGAAGCAGCAAGGAGAGAGGAGCATTTGAGGGCTCTTGTATATGCAACCCTTACGGTCTCCCACCAGCCTTTCTTTCTGGTTCTTCTAAATATCACGTGGACCAGCAGGTCCAGAGTTGATAGGAATGAGGTGGGTAGCAGGCAGGGAAGACTCTAGGGCTTCTGTAGCTTTGAGCAGAACAGAACCTGTTGGCAGCCTGCCTTCTGGTTCAGAATGGATGAGCCGGCCTGCCCCGCAAAACATCTTCTGGTCCTTTCCAGGTCAGCAGTCCCACATCTACCAGTCCATCCAGAGCTGGCTTTCTACCAGGCACAGGCTGGCCAAAGCACCCCTTCCTCCAGGGGCACCATACTGTTCTAAGATAGGAGCTAAAGCTGTCAGAACAAGGAGACTGCAGTAAGGTCCCACTGCAGCCCAGACTGGGCACACTCTGCCGTTAGGAAATTTAAATCCCTCCACTCAGATCCCCTCTCTCTGCCTCTCTCCCTCCATTTCCTCCCCTTCCCACCCCATCTCCCCCCCCCCCCCCGCACTCCCCCCTCTCTCCTCCCCATCTGTCCTTCCTCTCTGTCCCTCTTCCCTCTTCCCTCCTCCCTCCTCCTCCCCCTCTCTCCCTCTCCTGCTTCCCTGCATCATGCATTTACTAACGCTACTCACTGACCATTGGAAATGCCCAATTAAATCCTGACTGCTGTGTAACTTAAATTCAAATTGTACCCCAGGAATTCTGACACAGACTGTGTTTCCCATTGATTTAAAAAATTAAGACTCAGTGATATAATGTAATTCATTATTATGTAATAAAAGCCTATTATGGATTGTAATTTTTCAGTGACTAACTCGATTTTACTTATTAGTGTTCATTTAAATCTTAGCTTATTATATGTTCAATATTACAAGTACTAGAACCATTTTTCTTCAAAAATCAGCCATTCAGATTTTTTTCATCAATTTAGACAAGACTTTCTTTCTTCCTCTTCCTCCAAAAACATTCAGATAAGTGAAGTTTTCCTACATTTAAATCGGTGAATGAATAGGACCAAACAGGAGGGTGATTAATTTTAGAACCAGAAGCACCAAACTGAAATGAATTTTTATTAATTTCAAAATCTGACACTCCAAGGACCCTCTAGTAGAACCCGAGCTTTTGTAAGTAGCCACCCAGTGAATTGGTTCAGTGCAGAAACGGACCTGTATCTAGAAATGCAACTTTAAGATCATTTCCAAGCCAAGCTGCAGTTTCATTAGGAATGTTCCCTGATTTACATTTTCTGGGTTTAGTAAATTCAATTCAAATTTATTTCCTCCTAAATGAATTTTTACTACCGGAAGGTCCTTGTATGGAAATGATCTTCTGTCATTATGTGGTTTGGTGCCTCAGAGGATGAGATGGCCTTGAAACCGGGGAGTGCTGGCCATGGCGTGGAGAGGACCCCCGGTTACCTTTCAAGGCTGCATCTGCACCTGTCCAGGGCTGAGACAGGAGGGAAGGGCACCCTCAGGAAGGAAGGTGCTTGTGTTTGTGCCTTTGTCCTTTTAGGGCAAAATACCTCCATTTGGCAGTTCAGCTGAACGCATCTTTGAAGGCAGCTGGGGAGCTGCCTGCCTGTCTTCCTCCCCACATGGCCCTGTCGCCACCCCTGCTTCCCTCCAGGGAAGTGGCTTCTGAGGAGGTTGCTGAGGTGGGCTGCTCTCCGTTGAACCAGAAGCCTCCCCTCGGAGGCTATTGAGATGTGTTCCTCAGGCATGAGGATGACTCACCATTTCAAGATCCCTTACAAATCCGAATACTGTAGGTCCTGCACGTGTGCTGGGGGTGCTCTCAGCATCACTGAGTTTCTCCATTGCCAAATTGTGAAGACTTCAGTTTTAAGAAACAGAAATTGAACCAAATTTGGTAGATAAGGTAAATTCCTACAGCGTCTTTGATAGAAGCGCTTCATATTCTCCTCTGCAGCTCTCCGGCTGCACGAGGGCAAGGCAGTCAGAGGTGGGCGGGTGGGAAGGTCAGACAAGGGATCCTGGAGTGAAGGGAAAAGGACAGAGAACCTGCCCGCCAAGCACTGTTGTCCAGGGCTGCGGTGGCTGGCATTCATTTTGACAAGGCCATCAAGAGGTGGCATGAAGAGCAGCATATTTATTTTATGTGATTCTTAGTTTTCAAGGTGAGGGATGCATTTGGATGTACTCTTAATTGTTCTTAAGCATATATTATAGGCTATCATCCAAAACTCTTTTCTAAACTTTTCCTGAAGCAAGTATTTTAGCTCTTGTAAGTTAGGTATATAGCTGCATAAAAGCGTGTCTCCTGATACTTGCTGTTTGTCCCTTTTGACCTTCGCCAAGTGGCTCCAGATTGTTCTGTCACCACATCGTGCCCATCATCTCCTGAGGGATGTCCAGGCATGGACCTTCCTGATCCTTCCTGCTCTGTCATCTTCAGTGAGCTGCCCTGACATTACAAGATGGCTATAGCCGTTTCAGGCTTCCCAGGCAGAAGCAGCAATGTCCAGGGGACTGGAGGCCTCTCTCCCCTGAGTGTCCCTTAAGAGCAAGGAAGCTGCTCCCAGAAGCGTCCAGCAGACTCTGCCATGGCTCATTGGCCAGGAGTTGGTCAAGTGTCCCTTTATCAAGGAGAGTGCAATTGTCTTGACCAGTTGAGATGAATTAGGACTTAGCTCCATCCCTGGAAGAGGGTTGTCACAACCAAACAGAATCTGGGCCTTTCCAGCCAGGGAGAAGGAGCAATGGCTTTTGGGCAGCCAGTGATGCCAATTTCATCATCAATCTTCCTGGACTCAGAGAGTACTGAACACCTATTAATTTATTTTAAGAGTTCAGCTTTTTTTTAAAATTTATTTATTTTAGAGAGAGAGAGAGCACGAGCAAGGAGAGGGGTGGAGGGACAAGCAGACTCCCCCCTAAGTACGGAGCCCAGTGAGGACTCAAGGCTCGAGCCCGTGACCCTGAGATCATGACCTGAGCAAAATCGAGAGTGGGCCACTTAACCGACTGAGCCACCCAAGAGTTCAGCTTTTCATTGAACATGTTACAGAAGATGTTTAGTCAAGAAGACCAAAGCCCATGTCATCATCAGACTCTTCCAAGTCTTCTTCCTTCCTTCCAGCTCCTTCTCCTCAGCTGTGGCAGCCGTGGTGGAGGGAGCGGAACCTCCTGTTGGGGCAGCAGCAACTGCTGGGGCAGGTCCCCCAGCCCCTCTCTTGCAGATGAGGCTCCTGATGTTGACATCGGCCAGGGCCTCTGCAGACAAGCCTGGCCACAAAGGTTCAACACTTCACCTGCTGCTTTAGTGAGGGCATTGATCTCATCCTCCATGACTGTCACCTTATCGTCATGCAGGATGAGGGCCGAGCAGATGGAAGTGAGCTCTGAGAAGGAGGCCATGGCGTGGGTGCTCTGCTGGTCTGCAGGTGAAGTGAGGGCCTCACCCCAGCGCGGCCTTAGCTCCCTCAGAAGGACCGAGCGCCTCAGTCACAACTGAGGAAAGGCAATACTGACCATTTACATTTTCCAAATATTTCATCATGTGCAAAAATATGTGGGTTTTTTTCTCTTTAAGTTATAATGATTAGAGAAATGATTCATTGCTGACCTTGGGCCTCTGCTTCTCCTTGCCTGAGCTGGACAATGTGGACTCACTGCTTTTGATCATTGGGTTGACTGATAGGATTTTAGAGTTGGAAGACCTTTAAGAACATGCAGCTCAATCTTTCCATTTTACAAATAGGGAAACTGAGGCTCATGCTGCGAGGGACCAGCCCAGCGTCTCATAGCTAGTTTAGCTGAACATGCCTGTGATGCCTCACATCTCATTTCGTGTCTTTTTTCTACTTTCACGATGCTTGGTCCCCTTTTCTTCCAGATAATCAGTGCTATTGTGCACTTTTGAGCTTTTCTCCCTGTTTAAACTTGCCTAAGAACTAAAGAACTAGGTAGCAGTCATTTATAGCCCAGCATGAATATTAGATATTTCATATTTTAAGTCTTCTCTTGAATCATTTAAAGGCATTTCAAGCATTTATTAACAGGCATGAGAATTATTTTGAGGGTAAGAGAACTTCGATTCTCTTATTGGTCCTTCAGAATCACACCAGTGTCCTGTCTGCCTTCTTCGTCCTGGAAGGCATAACCGTCTCCGCAGCCACAGCAGAGAAGAGAAAGGGACCTTGCTTCGCATGGGAAAAGCATCCTGCCTGACACCATCCTTAGACCCTTCATTTAATCTAAAAATTTTTTGTGAGTTAAGTACAAGCTGTGTTGTTTTCTCTGTAAGCAGAGGGTGAGGGGAGGTGCATGGATATGGGCCACAGGCCCTGAGAATGCTCCAAGGCCCACAGATGAAGATGTGTGTCTGACAGAGTCCCCCATGGCCCGCCATCCAAGGTAGACTTCTCTTCTCCTTAAAGAGATGCCTTGTATCTGGAAATCTCAGTGCCCCATCGTAGAAGGCGAGGAAGCTTATTTGTACTACAAAAGTTTTGAGGTTTGTTTTTTTTTTTCCTATGCAGAAAAAATCATCATGGGGATCCCACGAAAGGAGTAGTTAGAATATTTACCCTGGAGTATCTATCCTGGTGTGTTTAGAAAGCAATTTGATTTCCACACTGAGCACTGTATAAAGTGAAACATATGTGGTCTTTCCCTTGAAGGGACATGCCTCCGACTGAACTCTTCAAACCATCAGGTCAGAGAAGCAACACGCTACTACCAAGAAGGTGGTGTAGGGTCCTGTGTCTACAGTCCTGTCTCTGAGCTGTCCCCCCCAGTGCTACTGAGGGCCGTGGTTACTGCCTCATCTTCTCCCCCTTCTGGTAGCTCTCGGTCAGGGCTGGGGTGTTTAGGCTGAGGGGCATTCTCACCCATTGCAGGGTGTTTAGGACCCTTGGCTTCCCCCACCACCCACCAGAAGTACCTCTGCTCACCTCTGACTGGCTCCTCGGGGACAGGCTGCTCCTGGTGGAGAAGGTCCATTTGACACAGAACCAACTAGGAAGTTAGAATTCCGGGGCCTGGCTTAGTCATACTGTGCAAGCCTGTCCCTTCCTCTGTTTTTAGGGCCGTTTTCTGACTCTAGCGGAAGAGGACACTTCTTTTTGTTCACCTGACTGCTGACACATTATAGTGTCAGTTAGCAAACAAATGAAATAAACATTGATTATCATCCTCCCCACTTCTCTTCTCCCTGCACACCCATGGGCCTTTCACTCCTGTGTTCTGGACACATTTTTCACACCAGAAAGATTGCTAAACAGAGCCCAAGGGAGTAGCGCGGGGTATTGTGACTGGAAGACCTTCACAGCAGGTCTGCTTCTTACCAAATCTCAGGGCGCAGAGCCCCGGGGTCTGTCCTTCGGTGCCTAGGCGGGCATGTGACGTCTGCACAACCACCACTTCAAAGGGGGGTGCGGGGTTAGGGAGGCTTGGCAGTTTCTTGGACATCAAGCAGTGCTTGCAAAACAAATTTGATGAGTTATGAATGAATCAGAACCAGACGAGTTACATTTCTCTCAGAATGCATATTTAAAACTTTCTACACACACACCAGAGAACATTCGTCCGTTCCCAGAGGATGGGGGTCTTGGCCATGTGTCCTGCAGGGTTTGTGAAGCCAGGGTATTTTTCCACAACATATCTGCATCCTCATCACTTCCCTTTCTTTGGCCACCAACCATCCCGGAAGGTCATGCATTTGGGCCCCTTTAAAAGGGCTGGGTGAAACCAGGCTTCTGCACACTCAACTGGGAAACCTCTGTGTGTGGAAGTTCACGGTGCCCTCCCACCCCCACCTTGAGAGGCTGGGTTCTCACATTGCCAACTTAGAGATAGGCTGGTGGAGGCGGGGGTGTTGGAGGTGGCAGGTCGTGGTGGTTAGGGGGAGGAGGCCGACAACCCAGAGGCGCTCACTCTTAATTTGGCTTCCTCTTTCTTATCCTTCTATTCAGGTCTCACTAAATGTCACTTCATCTGACAAGTCTTCCCTAAGCTCCTATTCTAAATCCTCTTTCCTGTTATAACCTTTTATCTTGCCCTATATTGCCCTTTTCTCTTGCTCTTGTCTCTTATAGAACTTAAAACAATTAGTAATTATGTATTTATTTCTATGATTGTCTGTCACCCCAGTAGCTGGGTGAGGTTGAGGACCTTGTCTTCTTTCCACTGCAGTATCTCCAGTACTTAGCCCAAGGCTGGCAGGTAAGAAAGAGTTGTCAGATCAATAAATGCTGACAGTCTACTCCTCTTGGGTTGGTGATTTTGAATAAGGGGGTAGGCAGAAGGTTTGGTGTACATAGTCTGTGTTGGGGATTAACCTTGACCTGAGGGTGCTCAGGGAGGCAGGAGGGCGAGCTGGACAAACCTGGAACCGCTCCATGTAAATCAGGTAGCCCACTTGAGATCTAGTGCTTCCATCAGAGCGCCATGTGCTGTAGAATCCAGGCCTTGGGATGAGATCCAGAGGGAAGAAGGCCAGTTGACAACTTATATGATGTAGATGAGTGATTTCAGAAGCACAGGGTAGGATTTTCAAAAATAAAATGAGACTCTGGGGGTTGGGAGAATGGCAGTGCCTGGGGGTTGACTGTGCTTCTGACCTCGCAGGAGGCACTATGAATGGAGCAAAGGGCTCAGGCGTTGCACTTAAGCCTGCCTATGATTCTAGATTTCACCACTGACTGCCTGTGTGGCTCTTAGCCAAGTTGTGTATGCAGTCTGTATTTTTACCTGTAAAATGGGGCTAGTGATAACTCCCTCTTTGGGGTGTCATCAGTATTCAGTGAGCTGACATGTGTGCCTACCTCATAACTCAGTGTCCAGTGAGTGTTGGTCCTTAGTTCTTTTTCTCTTTTGAACAGCCAGCATGGCCAAGTTAAGATTTCTCCTGCTCTCCAACCCGGTCTTGTCTCATTTCTATAGTCAGTGATCAGATATACTAACCCTCCGTCCTTTGGTATGTATTGTGCACATGGCATGTACCCATCATTGTGCTAAGGGTGGTAAAGGTTCAGAAAAAACAGGTTTCTCCTACAGAATGTCTCCCCTGTTAACATATTCCTGGGGAAATATATCTTTGCTTCTAATACCTGTGTTTCTTATTTTATAAACAGCTCTGAATAAAGTGGTTTTCAGTTGATAATTTATATAGGTAAAGTATAAATTGATATCCCCCAAACTCAATATAACAATTTAAAGAAAAGTCTAAAATTATCTTTCAAATACAATTGGTGGAACATGAGAAGCATTTGTAGGTGTTTTGTAGAGCCCACTGAGTACCAATAAAGGGGATGTGCTTTGAGGCTGTTTTGGGGCCTAAGAGACGCATGTGACTACATCAAAGGAACATTCTTCCATTCCCCAGGGGAGGAGTCTTGGCCATATGTGTTGGAGGATTTGCAAAGCCAGTGTAATAGCAAGGTAGACCAGACTGCTTTTCCAACCCCCAACACACCCCCAACACACTCTTCCTTTCCCTCTTCCTGACTGCCAACCTTCCTAGAAGGAGGTCATCAATTTGGGCCCTTTTAAAGCTCTGGGAGAAACCAGGTGACAGGCTTCTGCACATTCAACTGAGAGATCAGGAAGTGCTATTTTAAACACTTTACATCCTAATGTGATAGTTTATACGATAGTTATGTGCTGTACTTTGCTTACATTTTAGGAAATACATTGTAATATATTTTGGTTTGGGGTTGATGTAATGCAACACATTATAATTTTTCCTATTTAAGATAATGGGAAATAGGTTACCATTTCCCACAGAACATCTGACTTTTAGAAACGGATTACCAAAATGTGCCTTTTCCCATGTGGTTCTTATCTTCAAAGAATGTATAGTCTAGTTGGGGAGATAAGACAACAAGAATTGAACTTTCTCATAAGGAACATAACATAAGATGGTGTACAGTTAAATTAGGTGTTGAAGTGTGCAGTCTGGTCTGTTGATTCTGTGGAGATTAGAAAAAGCAGAATCACTTGGGTGGGGGGAGATTCTGGAGAGGTTTCATGGAGGGGACTAGACCTGCAAGGGCTTTAAAAATAGCAGGGCTTTGTTAGGATAGGAATCAACTTATAGGCCATGGCCGTTGGAATGTCAGGCTTTAAAAGTTTCTTCCAATGAACATTCTTTAAATATCTATAATGCACCAGGTACTATGTTAAATATAAAGTGGTAAGCCAAGAAACATAAAACCTTGTACGATGCCAGCCTCCAATCTCTTTATGGAGAAGAATGAGAAGACATGTACATTGAACACACATACACACACACACAGCATAATTCAGATAAAACAGTTGCAACATGCTGAAAGAGAAGGACAGCTAGATAGAGCACTGTTCACAAGAGGGAAGATGATGTCTACCCAAGAGGTCAGCATGGCTTTGGCCAGGATAGCTGTATTAGCTGAGATGGTCTTAAGGCAAGACCATGACTAGGGCTGCACACATTATTAATAGCTGGTCTGGTAACACTCATCAGAATGGATACCACTGGCTAAGAGAGCTGGTACAGGGTTCTGGAGCCTTCTGCCCTGCCCGGAATAAACCCTCTGTTTAGCGGATTCAAGGGAGGATCTGGGGGTCCTGATAAAGGGGGTCTGAGTGGTGCAAAGCATTTGGGAAACTTAAGGAAATGGCTGTTTACCAATCAATATGGAGGTGTCTTAATACGTCATGATCAGTTTGTACTTTCCGTACATAGTAGCGGAAGATCAGGCCAAATTGGACCCCTTGGGGTGAGTCCGCCGATGAAGTCAGGTTATCTTCCTCTCCTCACTTCACCCCAGAAAAAAAAAACGTGTTTCCCACGTAACAGGTATCTTGGTTTTGGGTTTTCTTGTTGTTTGTTTGTTTGAGGTTATTCTACCTGGCTTAACCTGCGGGTCTAACTTAGGGCCTGAGTACCCCCTGCATAGAAATAATGGAGAAACATGGTTCCTTTTCCACCTACTCTGAGCATTTGAGTTACTCTAATCCAAGTGCCCCCACCACCCAAGACCCCTGCCTCAGACCCCTGGACCTCCCCTGCATCTAGCAGATAGAAGATCTATGCCTAGTAGGACAGCGGGCTCCAGAGCCCTGGGCCAGCTCTCCTGGCTGGCGGTATCCATTCTGACAGGTGGGTGATTTTTAAATATTTCTCCCTGGTCCTTAGGCCTTCTAGTAAGAAGCAACCAATCACACTATACCCCACTGAAGTCTTGGTTTGGGGTGGGGTGTATTATTGTTAGAATTGTTTTCCTAAAAACAGTAATCAAATACCTTTAAAAATTCTGTTAAGCATCCATTCTATGTATCAGTATGGTTCAAACAACCCCCAAATACCAATAATCCTCATGAACCAACACACAAACAGTCGGAAGTGGTCTGTGGATGGTTGTAATAATAAGAAATTCACTGGGAGGAGTCATCATGTGCCTGAAATTTGATGGCTCTGGGAAGACAAATGGTGTCCCATCTGTGTGCATACTTGTATCCGAGAGAGAGAGAGAGAGAGAGAGAGAGAGAGAAGGAGACAGAGAGACAGAGAGAAGGAGACAGGGAGAAGGGTGTCTGTGCCGCTCTGTATTTTGAGCATTGTTTCATAAGATTCTTAACTGGCTTGTACCACCATACACACAGTGTTCTATTAGCAGTTGTTTGGCCAAGAATAAAGAATTGCTAATTATATTTTAGAAATACAGTTTAAGGAGCTGAAGTTTAAAATAACTGTCTTGAGCTTCATAAAAGTCATCTCTGGAAACCATCCATGGAAGGATATTTGTACTTTCCAAGAGGGTCTGGTGGGGCAAAAACAGGTCAGGTTTTTCTACATTTCAGTCAGTGTCCTCCTGAAAGGTTACTCATACATTTCGTTCTTTAAAACACTAATTGCCTTGTTTTCCAAGAGCCAAGACCTATCCAGTCCTCCAACCAAATTCTCACCTAAAATCAGAAGGTTTAAATCCAGTTATTTTAAGTGATGCATACTCTTAAAAATATGTGTCTGGTTATGTTGTGTATAAGCAGCTCATATCAGAGATGCAGCAAGTCAAGCTATATAAAATTTAGTAACACATGCCAGAGAGGAGACAGAGAGAGGAGAGAGAGCGGGGAGAGAGAGAGAGACTGACTGATATCCTTATCCTTTCCTCCAGGAGAGGCTTGCGTTTTACTTTTAACCCGTTTCTAAAAATGGCAAATGCAAAGTAAGAAAACAAGTTTATCTGTTGCAGGAAGGAAGGAAGGGCAGGGAGAGGAGTCTGATCTTCAGCTTGGTGTGATTTTATTTTTATCAGACTCTTTTTGCAACAGAACATCTGGAGGGAGTGGCTAGTGCAGAGTCGGGGTCTTACCTGTGTTTTAACGCCTTCCTTAGGGTCATCGTTAGGATTCATTTCACTAGGGCCATGCTGGGAAATATGAACTCTTTAGTTTGGGATGAAGTGGTGATATATGAAAGAGTGTCCTGAGTGAGATGTTGGTGATATTGCTACTAACAGCAGTGTTCGGGTGTATGCTGTCTTCCTCTGAGGGCATACAGGTAGCGCACCCTGTTTCCCTTTCCTGTGAGGAAGCCTGGGATTGGTGGGGGTGCTTTGATTCTGAAGTCTGGGAAAATGATGTGGAGCAAGGTGCTTCAAGGTTAGAGGTAGATGCCAGCCCAGTTCTCACAGGGCTGGCAGTGACATTTGGCACTGGCACATATGATCTCAAAGGGGGTTACGGGCAAAAGAGATGGACCTTAGACTGGTGGGATCTCAGAGAACTGGGCCCAAGTTTCTCAGTTTGGAAGCATCCCAGTAATTCAAGTGTATTAGGGGGAAAAGCATTAGGTTAGCTTTTCCGTTCACCGATTCAGTGATTCAACGTCTATTTCTTGGTCACCTGTGCGGTGCCCAGTGCAGTGCTCCAGGCTCTACTTGGCACATTGGAGCCGGCTGCCTTGTCAACTCCATCTGTTCCCCTTCCCTTGGAAGCTGCAGCTGTGACTGGGTATTTTGTGCCATAGAGAAGGAAGACAGTATATGGATGGGTAATGAGGACAGGCTGGGATCTTACGTATCAACATGGTTGTGTAGTGATGGTGAGAGCTGTCTCTTGGGTACCTTTTAGCAGAAGGGAATGTAAAGCTTTCAGAGGAGTCCTATTTTCCAGTCAATGTCAGGACTGACTTTTCATTTGTTTTGTGGTCTGGTGAAGGACCTGCTGAAAACAAGGGGTCCGGGCAGGCATTGGCACACAGGTGCCCTCAGAAAACAGTCCATCTGGCAGATCTTGCTGAATTAGGAGCCCTCCCCAGGCCATCAAGTCAGGGCCGTATAGAATTTGGGATTCTGCAGTTCACAGAGTGCTACCCCACTTTCTTACACTTGTAGAAACTGCGCTCCAGTCGCATTTTTGGATTGGTCTGCTCTGTGCCTGGCCACGAGAACACCAGGCACTGTGGATACACGGTCCCTCTCGGAGACGTCTGGGTGTCTGACTTTGGAGAAGAAGGAATGTGTCCATGAACTTTACCGTCTCTAGAGACAATGCTGAAAGCAGATTTGATGGCTATAGTTGCTGTAGTCTTGTGCAAATACGAACCTCTCTGGAGTTTTGTTGAAATACAGCTGTCACGAGCATCACTATTACTTATTTGGTAGGCCCCACCCTGCTGATTCTCATTCTCTCAAGTGCATAACTTAATTCATACAGGTTGGGCCTTGCTCAGAGGTTGGGATGGAGAACAGAATGATCAATGGGACTTGCTCTCAAATCCCCAGTTATTCTCCTCCTTCTTTTACTTGTCATTCTCTCTGCTACTTTTATGTTATTTGCACAAGCTTGGGGGACCAGAAGCAGGAACTGGCATTTGGATTAATGGCTAAGTAATCCAGAACAGTCAAAGAACAAAGAAATAATGTTTATGTTCTGTTCTGGGTTATATATTTTTATGGGGTGATGGTGAGAGAAGTAATGACTTTAGTTTCTTAAGTACATGCTTCTTACACTGATATTAAAATTAGTACTGTTTTCATTTGCTGAGTGCACATGCACCATGGTGGACGGAGAGAACTCAAGGGTGAGTCTGGTAGAAGGAAGGAAACCACAAATTTAGCTGTTGCTGCTGGCTCCACTCAAAGTAGAGATTCAAATTAGCACATACTACCTGAATTAAACAAATTATACTTTAAAGAAATTAGGCAGGTTACATTTGAGGAAATCTTACTATAATTACTAGTAAAGGAATTTATTGCCAACGAAATTCTGGATTTTAATTTATCTGATCTGCTTAAAGCATGATACACCTGTATATGTGATGAACCTTTTTTTTTTTTTTTTGAGACTAGAGACCTGGATAGAGAGTAGGATTTGGTTCTTAGAAGGCAGAGCTTAGAATTTTAGAAAGAGAGGTGTTTTATCTAGGTCAGGTATTATTACTGTTAATATCTTTGCCGTTTACCCAGAATACTGTCTCTGCCATGTTTGAGGCAGTGCTCCTTCCTTGCTCCTTCTTTCCCCCACTGTGTTTGTTGTGTGTGGACTGTGTGTCTGGGCTGATGGCAGACGCTAAGGTTATGAGAGTGAACAGTTCCACGTGATTTCTGCCTTGTGGGGCATAGGGTCTGATGGGAGAGAAGAACAAAGGAAACCTGTAACCGCTGGACATGTGCACTTTCTCCTCTGCTACAAGAGCCAGACCGGAAGACCTTGAAAATAATTCCACTGCCTGTCCTTTGGAGCTGTTTACAAATTGCTCCATGATTTTTATCATTACGCTGTCTTACCTTTTGGAATTAGTATGATGATGGCTCTTCTGGCGGGATCACAGTGAGAAAGGAAACCATGAACCACTCATGCTGCCCAGCCCGGGCTCCTGTCTTCCACAGTCACCTCTGGGGCCGAGGCTTACTTAAATATGTTCCAAAAGAGAAACGGTCAGTTACGACAGGGCACCTGCCACTTCCCATTCATTCTGAGCCAAGGAGTGGGGTACGGGTGTGACAGCCCCGAGCAGGCCCAGCTTGGGCCTGGAGTCCAGGCTGACCTCCCGAGGAGGGGAAAATGCCCCCTGGCTTGGTAGCCGGCCTCCAGGTGTGAGCGCTCACCTGTCTTCAGGTGCCCATGGTGGACGGGGAGGGGTGCTCCAGGCCCCTGGCGTGGGTGGCCTCACGTCGTGTGGGCCGCCGGACAGGGAGCAGCCGTGGGGGCCGGCTGGGGAGAGGGCCGGGCCGAGGCGGAGGCGAGATTATTGCCTGTTACACATGGACATCTAGACGGGGGAAGAAACATAACGGCTTTATTTTTAGGCTTTGCTAATTCTCACTCTTCTAGTTCGCTGCTACCTGGCAACAGCTTATTGTCATGGCAACGCCAATGTTAATGAGTGAAGCTCTCTGTGTGTCTCTTTTACCCGGTGCTCCGTGACAGACACTCTGCGTGGAGCTATCTTTCTGGCCATCAGAGGCGAAATGCCGGCCTCCCTCTCTGCCAAAGGCCTCCCAGGCCCTGTCCATGAAGGAAAGGAAGGAAGGCAGCTGACGAGGGATTTATGGTGTTGCTTACACATTCCTAACGTATTCTCTATTTACAGATGGGCCTGCTGGCTTCGCATGCGGCCCTTGGCTCATCGGGTCCCCCCTTCTTTACATTTTTCAGTGGCAGTCATAGGCTTTGAACAATAACCAGTTTTCTCATGTTCCAGGCACATCAGGATTTGTGCAGGTTTTTCTGGCACCTTCTCTGTGGTTGGTCAGCAAGGCTCTGAATCACCGGTCCTGAAGGGAGGGGAGATTGTTGCTGCTCTTGAGGGCCCTGGGGAGCTGACCATCCTCGAGGGACCGCCTGCACCCCTGACCCTCAGGTGGAGAAGCAGTGATGCCACCTCACGCTCTTGTCTTGGTTTCCCTGACATCTGTTGATAGAGGTCGTCATCTATGGCCTCAAGGTCATATGTGAGAAAGAGCAGCGGCAGCCTCTTTGTGCCTCAGTTTTTCCATCTCTAGGCCGTCGTCCATGTCCGCCTGTTGAGCAGTGATGCATATAAAGTGTTCTGCAGCCCCCTCACCAGTTCTGTCATGTGGGTGGCTGCCTGCACCTCTCTGTCCCTCAGCTTCTAAAACTTATGAATGAAGGATAGGAATCAGATAAATATGGGTCATGCGGCTTAAAGCAGTGTCTGGCATAAAATAATGGTTCAATAAATACTGGTTATTACTATGGCCATTATTTAATCTTCACACTAACCTTGTGAGATAAGTGCTGTTCATATTCTCAAGTTGCAAAGAAGTAAACTGAGGCACGGAGAGGTGGAACTGCCTTGGAGTCGCTGGAAGTGACAGACTTCAGTTGGGAGCCACGACCCAGTGAGCTTGGCGGTGCTTACGCTCCGGGCCCCTCAGCGCCACGGTCCTCACAGCTGTAGAGAGCTGCTCCCTTCCCCCTCGGGTGGCTTTGGGGCCTCCTGGGTGTGCACGAGCACTTTGCACTCCTCGGATAAAAGGTGCTATGTGAAGCAGAGAGTTAGAATCATTACGAAGTGTCATCTCCAGGGAGGTGCTCTTAGCCGGCATGGCTCATCTTGAGGTTAGCACTGCAAGGCTCTGTTATGAGCAATGGAGTCAGGACTCCTTGCAGCCACCTCTCCATGGCCCTGGACTGGTCTCGGGACACAGGGTCCTTGGCACCTACCTCTCTACTGCGCCATGAAGCACATCACCACTTATTTACTCCTGCTGATCACCTGGAGTTTTCAGTGCCTTGTAACAGCTCTATTTTTTTTTCCTGAGTTCTAAGTAAATCATTCCATGTATTTTTTAAAAGGTAGCAAAATCACATAGTACAAAATAAAAAACACACAAAAGGGCATACTGTGAAAAGTGTCTCTCTCCTTGCTCCTTGCCTCCAGGGTCTGTCCCTGCAAGGAGACCTACACATCAGAGAACATATACTGACTTCTTCTTCACCTCCAATGGGAATTCTCACACACTCTGCCCTGCATTGTTTTTTCCCCACTTCACTGGACCTGGGAAATCGCTCCGTATTCACTACACAATCAGTGAGAAGTGACCTCAATCACTTGCAACAGCCACCTCAAAAGTTTTATTGGGTTTTTAATTCTAGGTAAATAAATTTGTGAATAATTGTGATAGAAGCTGAAGAAAGCAATAAGCTAATAGTACCAGTTTTCTATTACTGAGTATCACCAGGATAATAATACCAGGATTCTTTTGAATCCCTCAACCATTTTTTCTCTCACCTGTTATAAAGCTGAAATCCAGAGTCACAAAGCTAAAAATGAACCTAAGTCCATCTGTGTCCACATCCCTATGCCCTTTTGGTTACACTGTGCTCCTACTCTTATGTAAACACGCTCAAACATGGATCTCAACCACAGGCCTGGGCTGCGGGAGCTAGCTCCCTCACGGTGACCAGTACACTGTCATTTAGTCATGGCATCGCTAAATAGTTCCCCTGCCTGGCTCCCCTTCCCTGCTCCTGCAGGCCTGGCTTCATCCACGGGCAGACACTTCTGGTTAGCAAACGTAATTTATTGATGTGTGAAGTTCATTTGAACTCCATCTCTGCTATTCTCTGCTTCTGTTTCTTTACCCATAAAATGTGCAGAGCCGTCTCACCCCCGCCTAAAAGAGGTACTGAAGAGGGGGTACAGATCATGCTCAGTGTCTCCCCTCCTGTCCCCTTCTGATGTTGCAGAGGGGTACCCTCTGGGTCTGGACCTTGTGAGTGGGAAGGCAGGAGGAAGGGGGCATGGAAACCTGGAGAAAATTTGGGACTGCATCATTGCTAACGCTTAGTAGGCACTGCACAAGGATTTGCTGCACAAGATAGACAAACACATATTTTCAGTTCCCTGTCAGAGAGGTGTCAGAGACGTGCCTGCCTGGGCTCCCCAGCTTCAGCCGTAGTCTGCTCTTTGTAGGTGTTCTGTGCATTATTCGGGGCTTTGGTCTTCATTTTCCTTACCCCTCACACTTCCTCTATGTTCCCTCCCATGAGCTTGCACACTTCTTAGGATAGATTCTGATTGGCTCTCGTGGTTCCAAGTACTTTGGGGGTCCAGCATGCCTGAAAGGGCAGAATAGAGTTCAGAGGTGGGCTTGCTCATCCCAGCCACACCCAGGCAGGTCCTGTCCCCCGGGGAGAGTGCCCTCTCCCTTCTTGCGAGGCCTGGCTACATCATACCCCTCCCCCTCTCCCGCCGCTGGGGCCACCCCACGCTCTGTGGACACTCTGCCAGCACCCTGGCTCCTCTAGCTCACACTTGTTCTGTCCTTTGAACTCCTGCGTGGCTCCTGTCCCCTAGCACCACTTGGCATTCTGTTACATTAGCATTTCATGTGGATGGAGAAGGAGCCCCCGGGAACAGAGCTGACCTGCTCAATGCCATCGAGACATGTCCCAGCCCTTTAGATGCAGGCTGCAGAGGAGGCCTGGCAGAGGAGAGGGCCTGGTTCTCAGGTCTCTGGGGGGCAAGTCCTGGGGAGCATGAAGCTGCTGCTGGGACTGTAGCCTGGATGTCTTCCAATATCCTGTTTGGGGAGCTCTCCCCAAAAAGGCAGAAGAGGTGAAGGGCCTTGGAGCCCCAGGGCTGCCCGTCGGGAGAGGAAAGCCCTATGGGGCAGCAGTGGAGAGAGAAACTGTCCTAGGGTATGTCCTGCTGCAGCCACTTTGGTTGTGAAGCTTCTGACTGAGAGGTTTAGAACTCCTCTTGTTGGTGAAGTCACGATGCTCCCCTTTTAGCGACACCCTCTATTGTCGAGAACTGAGCGATCAGAGAGCACGGCAGCACAGAGAAGCCTACTGGCATGTTGGTTACAGAGGGGAAATGATCGAATATAGAACCGGACAGAGCCACACCAGCTGTCCTCGGGACACACCAAAGGAAGTACCTGCAAGTCCTGGGTGAGAATGGGGGGGCCAGGGCCTGGGGGTGTTTTAGGGTCAGAGCAATGTGAGCATGGCCCAGGTCCTCTGTCTCCTCTAGTGAGTCTGGGAGCCAGCCTCCTCAGCAGCCTCCTTCCTGGCCTGGAGAGAGTCTTGGACCCCATCTCGTTTCTCTCTCTCTTCTGGTTCCTGCTGCCTTAAAAGGACTAGATTATAATTTTGTGAAGGACTGAGTAAGCCTAAAAATGCCTCCTTACCTGCTTACACGTATCGACATTCCTTCCAAGGAAGACGTGGGTTATTACACAATTAGAAAAGCCTTGCACTGGAAGAGGCAGAGCTGTGAGGGTTTCTGGTTGGGATGGACTCAGGCAAACGACTAGGGTAGTTGACTGGCAGCAAGCCCTTTTCACTTTTGATGGGAAAAAAGGAGTTCTTCATAGGGCAAAGATTTTGTAAATAAAGAGAAGGAGCCCCCAAAGAAGAGAGTTTATAGCAGTGGTCCTTCTGCAGAATAACTGAAGAGAGGGGAGGCTTTAAAAAAACATCCTCTGCCGAACCCAGAGATTGGGATTCAAACGTCTTCAGCTGGTCCTGGACATCAGTATTTAAGAAAAAAGCACACCCAGGTGTTTCTAATGAATAGCCAGTGTTGAAAACCATTGGTTTAAAGGTGTTTAAAGACAGAAGGCAAAATGTGTAGAGACCCCGGCATAGAATTTGCTCGTTTACCAAGCTGGGACCAATAGAAGACATATCCTGATTTTAATCTACAGTGGCACATTCTGAAAATATACTTCAGGATTTAAGAAGTTTGGGTGCTTAAAAAAACCTCTTTGTACACCGATGTTCATAGCAGCGTTATTCACAATATTCAAAAGTAGAAGCAGGGGCACCTGGGTGGTTCAGTCGTTGAGCATCCGACTCTTGGTTTCAGCTCAGGTCGTGATCTCAGGGTCGTGGGATTGAGCCCCATGTCAGACTCTGCACTGGGTGTGGAGTCTGCTTGAGATTCTCTCTCTCTGTCTTCCTCTGCCTCTCCCCCCACTCATGCTCTTTCTCTCTCTCTCTCTAATAAATAAATAAATCTAAAAAAAAAAGTGGAAGCGACCCAAGTGTTCATGGATAGTTGAACAGATAAACAAAATGTGGTATGCCCATGCGGGAAAAGGGAAGGAGAATGTGACACAGGCTACAGCCTGGAGAGACCTCAAGGATATTACACGGGGTGAAGGAAGCCCAGGCACAAAAGGACAAATACTGTGATTCCACTTACAGGGAGAACTTAGAAGAAGCAAATTCCCAGAGACAGGAAGTAGAATGGCAGTTTTTGGGGGCAGTGATCGTTGACTGGGTACGGGGTTTCTGTCTTGCCAGATGAAGAGTATTCTTGAGACAGGTGGTGGTGGTGATGGCACGCTAAGGCAAATGTACTTTAATGCCTCCGACCTGTACCCTCGGAAATAGTTAAGATGGTAAATTTTATGTTCTGTGTATTTTGCCACAATTAAAAAAAATTAATTTCAGATTCATAAGAACGGTCTGTTTTAATATTTTGGAAAAACAGAAATTGATAAAGAAGAAAATTTACAAATCACTTGGTATTTAGATGTGTCCTTTTTCTGCATGTGTGTAAACGCACGAACACACACACACTTTAGATCCCACCTGAGAGACAGCTTTGCACCACAGTTTTCATTTGGACCCGCTCTGGCTTCTTAGAGATGGCTCCGTTTTGGGGGGAGGGCGAAGGGAGGTCATAAGATAGTGAGGCAACACATCACAGCTGGGTTCGGAATCAAAACCAAACTGGATTCCCCTCTCATCTGTGACGTTCAGGATCTGTACGACCTTGGGCCTGATTCTGAGCATATGTTTCCTTGTGTCAGGGCTGCTTTGGGAAGAAAAGAGAGGCCAGGTACCCTCTCGGGCCCTCGGGAAATGGCAGCTGTCATTGAAAATTCACTGTAGGCCTCCACTGACGATGCACCTGTTAGAGGCTTCTCCTGGGTGCTTGTCCTCCCCTAACCTTCCCCGGGGGCTGTGGGCAAGCCTTGACCCAAGGTTTCGGAAATCACTGGGGCTGCCGCCCGGTGCCATAACACTAAAAGTGCCACATCCTTTCTGGGTCTAGTGGTTGCATCTGTAAGGTGAGCATGTTGGTTTTGGGGTCTCGAGGTTCCCCCTCACCCCACCTGCGCTTTGCTTCTTTATAACCTTTCCGTACCCGACGCACAGCCCTCAGTGGGGTTGTAGTCATGCTTATCTGCTGTGAGATTCCAATCTGCTTGGTTCTCCTGCTGGCCCATCAGGGTCCACATTAGCAACGAGCAGCCTCATCCCAGAAGGGACCCGCTCCCTCTGTGCAACAGACTGCTCCACAGCAGACTCATTTGCCTTTTCTAGGAAGTTCAGTTTCCAGTGGTTCAGGGTGGTGGTCACAGGGAGGCTGGAGAGGGTCTCTACTAGGAAGAGAGGGGTATATTCCCCTCAAGACAGGACTGGGGGACAGAGGGCCAGACGGCCCCCTCCATGACTTCTGAAGCTCTTGAACGAGGGCAGGGGAAACAGATGGATTGTAAGACGGTGGAAAGAAGTTCTAAGTCCAGCTCAGAGCTGAGCACATCTTTTAGTTGCCAAATGGAAGGTCTCTATGTGGCAATGCTGGGAGGGAAAATCGAGTTAGGCTGGCTTGTTCCAAATAAAATGCTATATTTAATTTCACTCTGGGAAACATTTGATGTCCGGGCTACTGCAATATGTGAAATATATTTAAGAAGATCTGTTTTGCTACAACAGAAAAAAAAAAAAGTTGGGGCAGAGAGGTCCTCCTATCCGCTGTAGATTGCACATACAGAAATCTGATCATTTCAATTGGTTTTTAATCACCCAGCAGCTGCTGACCATGGGTTGGCTAGTCCGTGTCCAGCAGCCTGAATGTCGTTGTATGAGTTATATTATGTCTCAGTATTTCAGTCTGCGAAATGTCTTTCAAGGAAAACAAGACACTCGGCATTGGAGGGAAGCTGTCAGTTTTAAAATTGGTGATGTGCGTTTGTGTGCTTGACATATGGGAGGAAAGGTTGGGTCTAAACCTGTGCCAGATTAAACCAATCCAGCAAATATGTGTCTGACTAGTTTTCAAAGTCTGCCTGGTGGTGTCTTGTTTCCAGAATTGCTGTGCCCTTTGTGACCATCGTGAGCACTGTGGTTTTGGACACTTCTTCTCAGTAGAGGACTGTCCTCGTGCCATTGTGGGCTATGTAGAGAATTAGGGAAAGAGCCCACAGAGCTGCTTTACTTTTCACGTTATCCCTGTCCCTTACAGCTTTCATGTGTCCCTGTCCTCACTCTGCTCTTTTTCTTTTGGTGTGTGTCAGAAGCAGCTCTTCTCCCTCTCCTGCCCTCATGTCCTCTCCCGTCAGAGGGTCTCACTGAGACAGAGAGACCAGCAAACAGGGCTGCTGACTCAACTCAAGAAACTCATTTCTTACAATTATCAGGCCAACTAGGAACTAATAAGCATTTGTTGTTGTTGTTGTTCATTTATTGAAAAAGAAGATACAGCATCAAGTGTTTTTAAGGATTGTGCCACTCTCTGGAGTTGTAAATAGAAGTGGTCAAATCCGTCTCGTGTCCAGTGTTTCCCGTCAGACTCCCAGAGGGAGTGCTCTAGCTTTCTTCCCTGAAATTGGCTTGGCTTTTTCCCTTCACGATGATACAGATTAGAGAAAGAAACGAATCTTTTAAAATGACTGTGAAGGTTTCTCTTTAGAGCACCTGAAATCCTGGAAACATTTCCTTTCTCACACACCGAGGGCTTTATTATATCCAAAAAGGATTTTCCGAGCCACTGTCTCAGGCAGGGCCCTGGGAGGGAGAGGAAACACACACTGTGTGGCCTGCTGACCTAGGGCCAAAGGGGAGCCCAGGAGAGTGGCTGTCCTTGATGAGGACTCTGACGCTGGATAAACTCCAGACATTGACACGGTCAGGAGAGTCATACAGGGAAAGCTGTTCTCAACTGTAGAAGGGGTTTCCTGCTCCTCAGGGGTGGAAGGAAAGGGCTTTTTGCATCCTGCATCCCAAATCAGCATGAGCTTGGGGAAGGAGAACTGGGAATCTGGCCACCCCATTTCTCAAAGTGCCGTGGGCAAGCTGGACCGTTGTGTAAAAAGCACGTGTCAGGCACATGTTGGAATCTTGATGTAATCTGTTTGGTCCAAGGTCTCAGCAAAGCCTGGTTTCTGACCCGTAGGAGTGGGGATAGCAGCACCTCGGAGAGTCGTCGGGAGGCTCATAGGGGGTCACTCATGTCAAACGCCAGGTGAAGTGCTGGCTCCCTGGTGGGGGCTCAGCACAAGGCAGGTGGTACAAGCTTCGCCTCTGCCCACCCAGGAGGGCAGCCGTGCTCATGTGCTCGCGAGTCTCACCTGCATAGCCACAGCTTGTGTTGTAATCTAGAGATCTACCATCTACGCTTTTCATTTTTTTGTTTCTAATAACAGGTCAGGTCTTCAAATAGTGAAAACCAGTCGTATTACCCTATCTACACCTTACTACGCTAGACAATTTAAATCTCTCTATAATGCGAGAGAATACACTTTCAGGTATTTCCCTATATGTTGTAATTTCTTATGGTAAATTTGCCTTTTCTTTTTTGAGATTCGTTTTAAGGGATGCAGTTTTTTGTTTTGCAATGCAAAAGGACCTGCTTCTGATGCCTGGTTAGAGTCTGTTGGATCCATGTGATGCAGGCGAGCCATCCCAGCCTGAGCTCTGTGGGCCCCAGTCTTGACTTGCCATCATTTATGGCATCTCTTATCTTTTCCCCGTTTCTGGAAGGGATCAGGCGATACATTTTACATTAGATTTAGCTCCAATATTATGCTTAGTTAGGGCCATACTAAAATTACTCTTTTCTCTGCATTCATTTACTCAACAAGTATTTACTGTGAACTGGGGCGCCTGGGTGGCACAGCAGTTAAGCGTCTGCCTTCGGCTCAGGGCGTGATCCCGCCGTTATGGGATCGAGCCCCACATCAGGCTCCTCCGCTATGAGCCTGCTTCTTCCTCTCCCACTCCCCCTGCTTGTGTTCCCTCTCTCACTGGCTGTCTCTATCTCTGCCAAATAAATAAATAAAAATCTTTTTTTAAAAAAGTATTTACTGTGAACATCTGATTCTCGGGCACACGGATGGTCACGGGCGGTACAGTGGCGAGTGAGAGTTTACATTTTCTGCGCATTTTGGGGGGAGGGGAAGGGAAGGAGGAAACAGAAAATAAAGTAGTAAGCAAATCAGTAAGAGATCTTCATATTATGATTGGTACTGTAAGAGAGGAATCTAAGAGACACAAAGCAAAGGGATGGAATAGCATGACTGTAGGGATGGAGTTACTTGAAGTTGGTGGCCAGGGAAGACCCTTCTGGGGCCATGATGACAGAAAGAGTTAGGCTTGTGAAGAATGAGAGGAAGAGCTTCCTGGGATAAAGAACAGTAAGTACAAAGGAGGCAGGACAAGCTTGGCGTATGTCTGAAACAGAGGAGCAAAGCTGGCACACAGTGAGTGACCAGGACGGTCATGGGTGGAGAGGTTGGAGGGGAGGCAGGGGCTAGATCATGACTCGTAGGGAGGGTGAGATGTTTTTATTTTGAAAGATCATCTGCCTATAGATTGGAAAATGGACTTGGTTGGGGGATGGGTGGATATGAGAGACCAGTTGGGAGGGACAGAGGCTGGTACCAGGTACCAGCAGTGGAGGTGAGATAGATGGGTATGATTTGCCCACTGGGACAAATGGGACATGTTTTGGAGGCAGAGCTACAGGGCTTGCTGGGCAGTGGAAATGGTTATACTAACTTTGGAGGCAGTTCGTTCAAAATGTTCAAGAGCCTTAAAATCTTAATTCCTGGGCACCCGGGTGGCTTAGTAGGTTAAGCATCTGCCTTTGGCTCAGGTCATGATCCCAGGGTCCTGGGATCGAATCCCACATCGGGCTCCTTGCCCAGTGGGGAGCCTGCTTCTCCCTCTCCCTTTGCCCCTCCCCCGTGCTTGTATGCTCTCTCTCTCTCTCAAATAAATAAGTAAATAAATAAAATCTTAAAAAAAATCTTCATTCCTTTTGGTCCAAGAGTTCTATAGGATTTTATGCTATGGAAATAATCAGGAATATACACACAGACTATTTACAAGTATTTCATTGTAGTCTTATTCATAATAGAGTCAAACCTGAAAGAATGGAATTGCTCTCCCTTATTCTTCAGTCTCTAGGGGATTGGTTGGCTACATTAGGATGCATCCTTGTGATGGAACACCAGGTAGCTATTCAAGTGATGAGGTGGAGGGTATTTATGGCATGGGAAGATGTCGATGGATAGCTAAATGGGAAAATATAGAATGGTATCCATAATATGATCTTAATTTCATAAAACATGGAAACTCTACATCTCACATAGGTATAGATAGGGTGTACTACGTGCTGAGAAGTCTACTAGGGTGTACATCAGAGTGTTAACGACAAGCCATTTTCAGCAAATGAAATTACAAATGATTTATTTTCTGAACATTTATGATTCTTACCAGTTGTCTATGATAAACATTTTGAAATCAAAAGTAAAAAACAAGTGTTATTTTGAAAAGTGCTGGGTGGTCTTACCATGTCTGATTGTATAGAATAGTGAATATAGCCCTTCTAAATACCCTACTACTCAGACGGTGGCATTTGTCTTCAGAACGTTTGGGTTGAGGAAACCTTGGGTTTGAGTCAGTAAAATGGAGTAGGAATCCCAGCTTTGCCATCAATGGGCTCTGGATCTTGGACACTACACTCTGTCTCTCTGACACACAGACCCTTGCTGCTTCGGTTTGCAAATGGAAACGAACGATAGTAATGATGAAAGCAGTAGTAATGTTTTCATGGAGTTGTTTTGAGAATTAAGTGACAGGGATGAGAAGAGTTTCTAGGAGGAAAAACACAATGTAAATATTAATATCCTAGGGTCCAAGTCTTCACACACAGACATGACTATTGGCACAGACATATTTGAGGACGGGTCATTTGTGGTGTACTGTAGTGCACATTTCATGGAATAAAGGGCCATGCTTTGACTAAGTGTTTGGCCAGCTCGCTTCAGATCCCATGCCCTGAAAAAAGCCAACAATCTGAACTTAAGGTACAATTAGCTTGTCCTGAGCGGCAGGCAGCACTCAAATGAGGAGTGCTTTCTCATTCACTGGAAAGCTCTAGATGAAATGCCATCTCAGCAGCAGCCGCACCCAGAGCCCCTCTGATACATCACTCAGCTGTTCTGTTACATAAACCTATTGGAAATGAACCTGCAAAGGAGCTGAGTGGAGAGAAGTACCGGTCCGAATAAGGATGAAGGAGAAATGTACCACTTCTCTGTTTAAAGGAGATATTTGCTTGTTAATGGACTCTGGGCATTGGGATCTGAAATGTCATGGTCCTTATGTAATGGAATGGATATGCACAGAAACACTGATGAGCAACTCACAGGCACTTGATTTTTAAATTCGTAAATTCGGACGGGCCAGGGACCTTCTGCCTGGCTCTGCAAGACTCATAGTGTATTTGACGGTGTTGTCCACATTAGGATGTCTCATTGGAGAGTTATCCCTCCAAAGAGAGCTGTAGAGAGAACGGGTCCCTTATAGCATTAGGGTTTGAGCCTCTGTTTTCAGCTTGGGATTTCTGGAAAAAGGGAAATGAAGCAGCCAAGGCTGACCAATCTCTGAGGTTGATTTCTTTGGGGATTATCAGGTTCACTGAGGTGGGATACAGCACACACCAGTTACGATATAGGGTAATGGCTACTGGGTTGAGTTGCTATGTTGGGAAGATTACTGGTGCCCAGCAGTGCCTTCTGACTCTAAGAACCCTAGCCTTGCCATTTTGAACAGGTATCCCGGGAATTGCCAATTAGGTATGCCAGTAATGTGATTCCTTTCGATGTACAATTCGTTATCCTTCTTGTGGTAGATGACCCTACGATCCCCTTGTTGAATTTTACAGGAAGGATAATAGCAACAGGGACAACTGTGTTGGGTACTGCTCCAACTGCTTTATATATACCATCTTGTCTAATCTTTGCATTAATTCTGGGAGGTAAGCATTGCTGTGCCCATTTCACAGATAAGGAAACTGAGGTTAAGTAACTTGTCCAAGGTCACAAAGCTAAGAAGTTACTAATCTAGGGTTTGAACTCAGGCCTCTTTGATTCCAAGGTTCAAGACTTGAACACCTCTATTATCCTGCCTCTTACTGAGTTGTTTTTCCAGCACTACCGATGGTTTCGAATTCAGTTCTACCCCATGTATATTAACAAGGGCCTGCTCTGTACTAGGTGCTACTCACGTAAAAAAAATGAATAAATTGTGGCTCCACCCCTTAAGAAACTTATGTATATTATTATTTTTAAGAGTTTAGATAAAGTCTATAACAAGAACTCAATAAATAATTTTTGAATAAGTAATGGTATATAAGTACATTCTGGGTTACTTTACAGGTATTTACAACTCCATTCAGATTATGATGCATCCCATAAAAGATGTATGCATAAAATCCTCTGGGAGTTTAAAGAAAGGAGGGAACACTTATGTTTGGAGATATTGGGAGAAAAGCAATTTGAATATAATGTCTGAGATGGGCCTTACAAGTGGTAGGGACTGGGACAGGCAGAGAGGTGAGAATTGTCAGCTGGCCTTGATTGTTGAATTATAAACCAAACCTGCTGCCTACTGATTGATTCTTGCAACTGACCCCACACCTCTGGTTAGTTTCACTTTGTAATTCGACTTCACAATAATATTCAGAACTTAGAAATGGAGTTTTTATTACAATAAACATGGTTGGTCTCAAGAGACCTAGATGAAAAAGTAGGATTTTCAGTGTCCTCCTCATTATCACCTGTATGTGAGTGGGTCACACGTCTTTATTCTAGACCTCTCTCCTGCAGTTCTAATCCACCTGGCCAGGCACCTACACTTGGTTATCCACGCATTCTCATAGACTTAAGTCTAAAACAGAACGAAGTACCTTCCCCATTTTCCCTTCATCACAAGCTCTCAACTTCCCAGCCACCTGTTTGGACACTTCATGGCAGTAGAAGAGATGGTCAGTTACACTGTATTTTAATATTAAGGGAAGAATAGAGTCTTGTATTAGGAGCTGACTTTGGAGGTCGAAATCTTTTGTTGGCTCACTTTGGGATCTTGGGCAGCAGTATAATTTGCCATCGATTTCCCGATGAAGAAAAGGCAAGTTGGCTTCTTTTGTATAAGCAAATAGAGAAGTGTTGGAGATAATTAAATTGTAAAGCACCTTGGGGTCCAGAGATGGGAGGTCACATGTAAACACCACTATGCCATTGCTGCTGTTTGGCACGCGGGGATGGTAATATATTTTTGCTTACAGAGTGATTTTCTGATGTTTGGTTGAAAGGGACAATGTGTACCTGAGCCAACCATGAGGGCTCTTCTTCTAGCACAGTTTATAAAGTGCTTTTTGTCCCGCCCAAATTTTGTAGGAGGGGAGAACTTTTATGTTTCAGGTTGTGGCTTTTTAGAATGAATGAGTGACCAGTAGCGCTCCAACCAGAAGAACGTGCAGATCGTCAGGCCTCCCTTTCTGATTTGCTTCCTGTTCCCGTACAAGTCACCTCACCTCTCTGCTCTTTGTTTCTCCATCTGTGAGACATTGCTCACTTCGTCAGGGTATCTTCAATATGAATAAGATAATATGTGGGAACCTTCCAGCTGCTGCATCATTAAAAAGCATTTATTCAGCACTTATGTAGTGTTGCACAAAGAGAATTATAAAGACTACATTCCTGCCTTGCCTGCTAGATTATATCCTAATATCTTCTTAAAAAGGCAGAAACTAGGCAGCTAAGGAGAGCAATAATTCAAATGCTGTCTTTGTGTTATAAGATACAAATAACAGTAGCATAAATAATTAACAAGAACTGAACGGGAGGAAATCTGGTTATCAAGATGGAGCTCACATCAAAACTCTACACATAAAATGGGAAGTTCTCACCTATCTGGAACGGAGTGCTACAGGAACCTTGTTTTCTGTAAATGAAATTGCCAGGTATTTCCCCTGGGACCTGAGCAAGGGGCCCTCAGTTAAGAGGTGGGGGTGGGGCTACAGAGGAAGTCCTCTGGAGAATTTTGTTGGAGATTCTGGGTATTTAGGTTTCTGCCACTGTTTCTTCTTCCCCAGTGCAACTGAGACTCCTCTTAAGGCTTACCATCCTGAAGGAAGGAAGGCCTAGGCTTTAGAGAGGGTGTTCGAGGGTAGAAGGCAACTACCATTTCATGTTCTGAACATAGTGGTCATCACATTGTAGGTCTTCATGACCAAATCAAGAGCTTGAGATGTGAATCAAGCCGGACATGGGTGAGGCGCTAGGGAGCAAGGCAGCCCTGCAAGAGCAATCAGCAAATCGTCTGAGTGGGAATCATCCTGAGGAACTTTCATGAGCCTGTATACATCTCACCTCCCCATCAGTTAAAGGCTTTGAAAAGTTGACCTCAGAGAGAATGCCATTTACTTCCCCAATGATATCTAGGTTACTTACTAAATCCCCGCTGCTTCTTAGAGAAGCTAAACCCCCAGACGTGTAGCGCACGCACGGTTTTCTTCCTAGAGGGGTGGTAAGACCTGTCAAAAACTAATTAAATGAGCTGTTATTGGTGTTTTTCTTCAGTTTACAGCATCCTTTGACTGGTGTCTGGTGTGATCTTCTTTGACACCAAAGGCTAGCTCTCGTGGTAGGCGGGGCCGTTACTGATGACTGCCATTGTACATTTGAGGCGGCTCAGAGGCTGAATGACTTGGCCAGGAGCACACAACCAGTGTAGATCGAAGACGGAGGCCAGCTCTTTGAACTCTGCATTCATTCTGAACACCTTGTCTTTCTCTCTGGAGGGTCATCAGCATGCTAAAGCCACCTCTATTTAAAGACCACTTGTCAATGACAGATTTTCTGCACCAAGATTTCAAGCCCCATATAGATATCTGGATTTCCTCTCAATACCTCACATTTTGAAATTACTATTTGTCCCCATAGCACACAGTATGGTTAATGACTGACTTGCTGCTGTTAATAATTACACGTGTCTTTGTTTCCTCTAAGGAGATTCAGAATGGAAGCCAGCAAGCTTGGAACTTGTCCTTCCTTCACTGTACTTGGGTCGCAAGCAGCTATTAAATACATGGAGCTTGACTCCCATCTTCCTTTAGTTCTCAGGCTCTCTCCCTGTTGTTTTTCAGCAGAAGTTTCAAGTATTCTATTGGCATTGGGAAGGCTCTTGAAAAACAGCCTATCATAGTGCAAATTCTTTTCTAACGAATGCATTGTGTAAGCAGTAAATCTTAAACGAGTGATACCTGGATCCCTGACAGGGTGGAAGATGCTAATCTTGCCTGAGGCTTAAACAGGTACCTGTCCTGGGCGCGACTGCAGATGATGTCCTTGCTGCTGACGCTGTGGCTCCCTGTGTAGGGAGGGGATTGTACCTAAGTGTTCACTCCAAAACTTCTGGGTGGGCCACTGGGTTTTTCCCTGTGCCCTGGCCTCCTCTTTTTAGCAAATCACCCTCATCTCTGACATTCTGTCTCCCTGAGTTTGCCTAGGACCTCCTTCCAGCGCCCCTTCTCCCTCTCGCTAAGACCACCTTTCTGGAAAAATGATTCTTGTACCTCAGTACAACTTTTTCCTGAGGACATTAACATTTTAAGCCTTCAGTGCTAATTGGAGACTCTGTCCTCCTGAAGGAATCTCCCAGACAGGCGGTGCAGTCTAGCGATGTATACCCTGGGCTTTGTGGTTGGTCAGACCTAAGTTGGAATCCCACCTCCATTTTCAACTAACCTTTGGCAACTTACGCAACCTTCCCGCGTCTGTAAAATGAAGGTAATGGTGCTGTGATGTTGTGAGAAGACCGCACAAGGTCCCTGGCCATGCTTGTCTTGTGGAGAGTCACTACATTTCTGCAACCCTTCCCTCCTCTCCTCCTGAGGAACCCACGAGGCATCTTCATTCAGCTTTCCATTTCAGGCCAGTGGACAGTGTGCTGATGAGGCAGGAACCAAAGATCATTTGACATCAGTTATCACTCCTACCTGATAGTACCCATCAAATGTCAATTTCTTTCTGGCATGATATAAAATATTTCATTGATTCATATGAATACATTCCCCTTAAATTTCAATTCCTCTAAAATTGGGATGTATTTTATAATAGATGGTGTGTTGTGGACAGCATTTTTTTCTTTCTTATTGGTCTGTGGGCAGCATTTTTAGTGGGCAGCATTTTTTTCTTTCTTATTGGTCTGTGATGTAGTGGCTGTGTCTTATAATCTATGACTCCTTCGATTTGAAGAAATACAGTTTTTTTTCCTTTCTTTTTTTTTTTATAGAGAGAAAGCAAGTGCAAAAGTGCAAGAGTTGGGATGGGGGAGTGGCAGAGGGAGAGGGAGAGAGAGAATCCTAAGCAGACTCCACACCCAGCACAGAGCCCAACATGGGGCTCAGTCTCACAACCCTGAGATCACTACCTCACCTGAAATCAAAAGTTAGGTGCTTAACTGACTGAGCTAGCCCGGTGCCCCTATTTTTTAAAATCTGAGTTTAAACTCCCTCAAGTGTCAAACAACTACTCTGCTCTGGCGATCCTTGATGCCTCTTCCTGGGCTCTTTGTTCCAGGCCATCTGTCCAGTGACCCCATGTGGCAGGTTGTTGTCTGGGTACAGAAGCAGTAGAGGAAGAGTTTCCGGGCTTCTGGGACACATTCGAATAGGGTGTGAATGACACTTAGGATTGCATTTTGCTGCAGAGCTCAGGTGGCTTGCAGCAACTCTGTCCCTGGCCCTGAGATGCCTTTCCAACGCTTTACACAGGGAGCTCTCCTCTCATGTTGGCATATATAAACTCTTTTAGTCAACACAATGCCTGATGCTGCTCAATCTGTATCTTACAGAGGAAATAGAAGCTTAGGAGTTAACTCATTTGCCTAGGGCTTGAACTCAAGTCTGTCCCACTCCAAAGTCCATGATATGAACCATCGTGCCCTACTTCTCTCTCCCAGCCTACGCTGGAAAAGCGGTCCTTGTAATCTCCCCACTCCTCCACGGCTAGTCGTAATGATAAAGCAACACAGCAGTTAAGTGTGAGTTTCAGTTCATTAAGAATCTCATTGGCATGCCGTGGATAAAAACGTAGGGGTTAGGTTATGGATTTTGGAGGTAAGGGAGATTGGAAAGGAGGGAAGCACAGTGGAGATGTTGAGCCTTTCCAGGAGAGATTTCAGCTCTCCTCCAGCTGCACTTATTCCATCTTTTCACCTTTATTGTTGTGTCCGCAAAGTCTGCTGGGCTTGGGGTGGGTGCTGCCTGTTAGGAGCAGGGCTGCACTTGGCCTCTGTGATTTTCTACCCTCTTGAAGATAAGCGCAGCAGGATGCTTCTCTCTCTTCTGACTTGAGTCAGATGTGCCCTAGTTGCCAAGAAAAGAGGAATAAGTGCTTGATAATCTGTCTACTCAGAAAATGAACATTTCTAACAGTGAATAATGGAGACTGACTATGCACCAGGAACTATACTATGTAGGCAGGTCCTGGGAAAACAGAGACAGGGATGACACTCCCATGACCTCCAGGAGGCTCCCTCTGGTAGGAAAGACAGCTGATCTACTGGCCAATGATCATTAGTGTGATCAAGAGTGTTAAGGGACATGAGAACCGAGACTTGATGTTGCTTGGTAGAAGGAGTATGGGATTTGGAGTTCTGAAGGGCATACCCAGCGTTGTCTTTTCCTTGCTGACTCACTTAGGCAAGTTGAGTTTCCTCATCTTTATAACGTGCATAAGTATATTTTTTCTTGCAGGCTAATTGAAAGCATTAATTAGATGCCCGTGTAAAGTGCACGTGCTTCACGCAGGCCTCATCCAGTGCCTGGGATGTAGTTGGTGCTCAATAAGTAGTAGCTATATATGCATACCTAAGAATATATGTTTATGTGTTTGTATATATGTATACGGATTTTTAAATTCCTTCTTTCCTTTCTTCAAGTATTTATTGAGTACCTATTCTGGATACCGGGGACTTAGCAGTATATAAAACAGCTCTCCCTGCCCACAGAGAGCTTAGGTTTTAGTAGGGAGAGACAATAAATAAATAAATAAATAAATAAATAAATAAATAAATAAATAAAACACATGAGTCTGGATGGTGACAAGCGCTATGGAGAAAAGTAAAGCATGAAAATGGTGGAGGTGTGGGTGGAGGTTTACGTTATAAATAAAATGATTAGAGCAGCCTTCCCAAGGGGATGCTTGAGGGAACCAACCAGATGGGTATTTGGGAGAAAAGCATTCCAGGCAGAGGGAGTTGGAAGAGCAACTGTTCAGAGAGGTGAGTAGCCTGGCGTGTTCAGGGAAGAGCAAGGAGCCTAGCACGTCTGGAAGGGCCCAAGCTAGGAGTAGTGCTGGTTGAAGGTGGGACAGAGGGCTAACCAGAGGCCAGATGGAGCAGGGCCTTGTAGGCCATGGGAAGGACACTACTTCTTGGAATGAGACAGGAACCATTGGAAATTTTGAGCTAGAGAGTGATAGGGTCTGACTATGTTATACCAGGATGACCGTGGCTGCTGTGTGGAGAAGTCACGTGTGGGGGAAGGATTCTCTGTTTGTGCGTGCTTGTTAGCATTGAATCAGAGAACCTTGATGTAAGCTGAGAATGTGATTGCCTTGGGTTTTGAGGATAAATGAGAATGGATAGTGGAGGAGATGGAGGAGGAGGCCTGGAGAAATATGGTTCTCATTGTGGGTTTGGCCCTTCCTTGTTATTTGTCTAAATGGTTTCCCATTGTTGTGGGCTGGGGATGCTGTGGCAGGAAGTGAGGGGTCGTTGGCCTCTCCACCAGTCCGGGGACGGGCCTTGAACATGTCCAGATTGTGGTTGAATGGACATTGTGGGAAAGGCACAATGCACCAGTGTGTGTTAGAAATGAGAGCAAGCCAAGACCCGAGGCCATGCTGAGACCAAGGCCGAGACCCTTTCACTATGGCTTTCCCATGTGCCAGAATAAGGAGGAAAGGTGTTCTCAGCAGAGGTGGGGAGATGGGGTGAGAGCCTGGAAACACAGTCACTGAGAAGTGTGTGTCCATGGATCGCCCCAATTCCCCAAGAAGACATGAGGACTCGAGAGCTGAGTATGACCTAAAGTGTCCAAAAGGCTAAGAGGGGAGCAGGTGGAAGTAGTGAGTGAAGTTACACAGCACCCAGCAGCCTCAGGAGCCAGCTAGTCTATGCACTACTGACTGGCTCTCTTTCTGTCCTGATTACTCAAGGTGATCTGTGCTTTTCTGGAGCAAAGAGGACTTTGCAACTAGAGTTTTCTGTTTTGATTTTGTGGGGTATTTTTCTTCACTCGCAGTCATAAAGCCATAAATACATTTCCCCAAGTCAAGAAAGAACAACTGACTCTTGTGTAGTGCTTATTTCATGCTAAGTACTGTTCTGAGTACTTGATTTGTATTAAGACTCCTTCAGTCTTCAGAATGGTTCTGTGAGGTAGGTAGCATTATTATCCCCATTCTGCAAAGGAAGAAACTGAGGTTAAGGACCTTGCCCAAAGACGTACAGTTAATAAGTGCTGGCCATTATTGGCACACATGCTTCTGCCTCCAAAAGCCTTCATCTCTTTTCTCTTTATTAATCTGGTAATCATTTATTTATCACATGGAATTCGTTTTTGGAAATAATTCGTACAAATATACACAAAGGAACTGTGTCGTCCCAAAGGGAAAAAGTAGCTGGCTCAAGTCCTTTATTTTCCCATGTCTGTGTGGGGTACCTGCCTGGCAGCTGGCAGTTTCCACTTCTTATTTGGTATTGTCGTTTATTGACATATACGTCATCCTTCTTCCTAAGGCTGGAAACTCATTGAGGCCAGAGTCCATGTGGAATTCATTTTTATATTTACTATAGGATCTATGCCAATGCCTAAAACATAGTAGGTCCTCAGTAAATATGAAATAATTTCTCAAGTTGAATGGATGTATTTGGTAACCAATTCTAAAGTCATCCATTTCTGAAAATAGTGAAAAGGAGGCCATTTAAACATGTGACCCATAGGACAGGGTTACACTTGAATGGTGCTTTTATGATTTTCAAAACCTTTCCGCAGTTTATCTCATTTTATCCCCTTGCCAGCCCTTGTAGAGGTGGTGGGGCACACATTATTTTCCCAGTTTAATTAGGAGAAAACCAATGTTAGTGTCAACAAGTGATCTACCCAAGTTCACAAACAGGGTTCTTTTGTTTTTGTTCTTTATTTTGTTTTTAAAATGAGAGCAGAATGAGAACCATCATCTCCGGATTTCCTGTTTTGTGAGTAACATGTACCTGCTGAGGACAAAGCTTGAACACAGGACCTAACGATACTCATTAGACATGAACAAGAAGGTGTTTTGATTCCTTTCTTTCTGGCAAATTGCAAATAATTTAGTATAGTGCTACTCTAAATGTGCAGCCCAGCTGGTAGACCACTTACCAGTTACCAATCCATGGTGAGATCACAAGCTTATGGCAGAATGTAAATCAACTGTATCTATAAGTAGTGCTTAGTTTACCTGATTTTTTTTCTCCTTTTTTAACTTTTTCTTTGAAATAATCTTAGGCTTACATCAAAGTTGAAAAACAGCACAGAAAATGTGCATAGATCCTTCACCCAGCTTCCTCTTATGTTTATATCTTGCATAATGATTAAAATGTAGAAATTGCCATTAGTACAATACTTCAATTAAACCTCAGACTTCCTTTGATTTCACCAGTTTTTCCACCCATGCTTTTTTTTTTCTGGTCCAGGATCGAATATAGTGTCCCACATGGTGTTTAGTCAACAAGTCTCCTTAGTGTCCCCCAACAACATGGGCTTGTCCCTCGTTCTTGCCTTATTTTTCCATGACTTTGACACCTTTGTTGAAGAGCACAGGTCAGTTGTCTTGGACAATGCCTCTTAATTTGGGTTTGTCTCTTTCCTCATGATTAGATTGAGGTAATTAATGCATTTTGCCTCCGGAATACATGCATCACTTCTGAATTTCACAGAAGGAATGTGCCCTCCACATTCTATCATAACAGGGGCAAAAGATGTTAGAATGTGTTTTCACTGGTGCCACTGACCTTCATCGCTTGGTGAAGGTGGTGTCTTGAGCTTTTCCACTGTAAAGCTGTTATTTCCCCATTTCTAATTAATTAATATCCTGGGGGAGATATTTTGAGACTATGCAAATATTCTGTTGCTTCTCAAACTTTTGCTTATAATTTTAGCATACATCACAGATCTTGCCTGCAACATTTATTACTGTGGTGTTTGTCTAATTTTTCTATTGTCTTCTTTCCCTCTACATCTATTAATTGCCATTCTTCTACTAGGAAGAGCTATCCCTTCTTCCCCATTTCTTTCTTTATTCAATTATTAATTTATATCACTGTCATGTTTATTTTATTCTATGGGCTATAATCTAATATTACTCTTATTTATTTTTTTGTTCCGATTGTTCTAGCTTTGGCCATTGGGAGCTCTTCCGCGTCAGCTCCTATAGACTTCAACATGCCCTCAGCCCTCAAGCATTTCTTGCTTTTGGATTATAAGATGCTCCAGAATCATCTTGGATATTTTTCGGCCTCAGCCCTGGAATCAAACACTTCTCTAAGGATCCCTGGTTTCTTTTATTGGAGAATGATATTTAAAAACCAAGATTTGGGCACTAGGTGTGTTTATTGCTATCAACTTTTTTTTATATCAATATTTCCTTGATGAAGGGAGCTTCACATTTTGAAAGTGAGTCAACTAGCTCCTTATCTTATCATGAGCCAGTAAACGATTTGTGACCCCACCACTCTGAGTCTCAGTGGTCTTAAAGATCTGTCACCATGGACATGTCGCCCATTTGGTGGTAGTTTTAAATTCCATGGAAGAAGTCATGAATCAGTGTTATTCCTTCACTCATGCATGAAGCAAGTATGTGTTGAGCACACAGTATGTGTCAGGCCTTGTGGTAGGTGCTGGGCTTACAATGTGAGTGAAGTTCTCCTGAGGAGCTTATAATACAGTGTCTAGGAGATGGTACTCCTTTTTTTGGTCACTGCATATTATGAGAGCTCATTTAAGATTATTCAGCATTCTAAAACCTAGGGGATTCAGCCTCAGGGATTTTTAATTTTGATTTTGGATCCAGAAGTTGTTAGAATATGAACAGGCTATTCCCTAGCACAGTATCACTTGGTATCATTAAAAACTTTTGCCCATGACTTGATTCTGACATATGGATTTTTGACTCTGTTAGGCCTTATGCAAGGAGGCTGGAGATACATACACTGACTTGAAAAGACTTTTGGTGTCTAACTGCTCATTCTATTCATTTTGTGAAAGAGTCTGCTGGCAGGAAGGAGTAAAGGCTTGCTGCAAGAAGAGGGCTCCATCTTCAGTGCTTCCCTCTCCCATGGGGCTGGGAGATGGGATAGGAGTACTCCTCTACAAACTGGTCTCAGACCCCAAAGGGATTCCTTCAGCAAAAGTGTGTTTTCAAAGACTCTGTTACTTGACTTAGTCTACACCACCTGCACATCAAGTTGGATCTGGGTGCAGATGGAAGGAGATTAGCAGTGATGTCACTTAAGGTCACTCGGATGTGCATTATCTCCACTCCCACCTCCTGTACTTCCCATCTGGTTTAATACAATCTGGCATTATTTCAGTGTTTCCGACTTTGGCTTATTATTAGTATTTCCTTTAACTTTTTGAGCATGCATGGACTAAGAATCCCTTTCACAGCTTGGAAAGGTGTCTCTGGCAAAGAGGCTTCTGTTGGTAGGGCAATACAATCCTATCAAGCCAATTGTCTGGAAGCATCTGTTGGTCCTTTTTACTTTTGGAAAAGATGGGAATGCTGAAAACAGATGCTAAGGCTTGTTCTCTGTACATTGGTCCTTTCTGGCATCCACGAAATTATGAGTATTTTGTGTCACTGAAAACGTGTGTTCTTGGCATGCAAAATATATACACAATGGCTGACTTATTACCTGTTCTTGGGAGGAAGGGAATAGTGATGCTGTGGTTAAGTTGATTGTCATGCACTCTGGTTAGAAATGGGAGGACAATAGGATCAATGGTGTTTGCCTTGAAAAGTAACTTAGGAATCTGGGAATCCACTTGCCAGATGTGTCAAAGATGGGCAACTGGGTGTGCGCTTCTCATCTAGGGTGGCTGATTCTCCAGCCTTGAGCTTGGTAGATGACCAGTGGCTGGATTATGGATATGAATCTTTAATGCTTATCTCAGTGTTTGTGTTGGTACTTTTCACAGAAATTTTGTTTGTATGTGCCTGTGTGTTTCTGTATTTTAATACATGAAATCCAGTTTGGAGAACAACTTCGTGTGCACCATCCTGCTTATAATACAGTGGTCTGCCCTTGAGAATTTTAAGTGAGCTGACCTACATAGCTTAACTATTTCAATTAGAAGTCACAGAGAGTGTGGATTGGCGAGAAGTGGAGGGTGGGGAGGGAAAAATCCCTCCCAGAAGCTTTAGTTCAGGCAAGGCAGTAGAAGGGAGAAGAGATTCTAGGTGGGAATCATAACTGAGATGCATGCTTTGACACGCTGCTATGGCTGAAGTCCTTGTGAAGGTAGCTTCTTGGTATCCCTTGCTATGGACCTGGATGGGGTCTTTATGGGATTGAGGCAGGCTAACTGTCTTCTGGGGAAGAATTAGGACAGTGTTATTCCTTAATTTTCCAAACATCCACTCTTCCATTGTCAGCTGTCTCTACACTTGATTCTCGGAAGGGGTGGTGTTCTCCCCATCTCTCCAAGCGTTTCAGTGTGGAGAGGAAATGCTGTTTATGGTACAGGGTAGCCACTCTTGCATTCTTATTCTCCAGTTGTTCCCTCCTGCTCAGAATTCTGACTCCACAGAAATTCCTAATTAACTCAGTTGCTCTATAATGACAAGCTAACATCTGGAGCTACCAAGTCAGGAAAGCCATTCGGCCTGGGTCCAGCATGGATTTTCTCCCCTTCTCACCCAGCTCAGCAGCTGGGCACTGCACCAGCCCCGACACTGTGGGATGAAGATGCCAAGGGCTGGAGCAACTCAGGGCTAATTGTTTCACCCAGAAAATCATGGGTTAGACACTTTTAAATTGCTGTCTTATTTTGTTTTTTGTTTTGTTTGTTTTTGATCTAGAGCTTTTATGTTTTATTTTATTTTATTTTTTTAATTTTAAAACATTTTTATTTCTTTTTAAAATAATTTTGAAGAGTTTTTTTTGTTTGGGGATTTTGTTTTGTTTTTGGGGGGATTGTTTTGGGGTTTGGGATTTTTTAAATAGGAGATCAGGAGATTGTACAGTCATTGGAGGGGCAATCTCTCCTACATACTGCCTGTGTACTACACCCAGTAGATGGGGGTAATGGGGGTTTACGGGGCTGTGACCAGGTAAAGTGTAGTACTCTTCATATTATATCCATATGACTCCTCAAGAATAGGGAGCAAAACAGGGCTATGTCAAATGGGGGTAGAGAGGGGACAAAGATATGAATGAGTAACAAAGAATTGTCTTTATTAGGCTGGATGGAGGCAGTTAGCACAGGAGATGTAGAAGCCACTTCTAGTCTCCATTCTTCAGTTCTGGCTCACGGACATCCTACCATCTATCTGCTTGCCATATGTAGAGCTTATTATGGGACTGGCACTATTCTAAGTACTACGCATAATTAACTCATTCAGTGTCCACAGGACCTAATAGCTAGGTACTACTGTTATCCTGTTTTATAGGTGAGAACTCTTGAGACATTGAGAAGGTATTAAATTTGCTCACAACAGTTGCTTCTGGAGCTAAGGTTGGAGATCAGGTATTTTGGCCTAAGAGTCCAACCTGCTATACCAAAGGCATACTGTCAGTCATATGGGTTCCATCCTATTCCAGCCCCAAGGATTTTCAGAGAAGAATCCATAGTTCTCCTTGGGTCAGTGTGGCTCAGGCTCAAACTCGAATTTGCATGCGAATCCTCTGGGGATCTTGGTAAAATTAGATTCTGATTCAGTAGGTCTGGGGAGTGGCCTTAGAGTTTCAACTCCAGTAAGCTCCTAGCTGATGTCAATGTGGCTAATTCATGGTCCACACGTCGAGTAGCAAAGCCTTAGTAAACTATCCTATGGTTTTTACTGTCAGATTGCACTTAACTGGCTGTGGAAGAAACCCTTTCATTTAAATATCGGGCTCTTTCAGCAATAGAGTAATACCAATATGAATTTAATGAGTGATCTATTAGAAAAGGAAAGAACGATAGCAGTAGGGAGTAATCAATTTCTGTTTAAAAAACTAATTTTCCTAGGACTCTAGTAGAAAATGGAAAGATTATGTCCTCCTTTTCCATGTATTAGCCAAGGGTCTTTCTTTTGTTTTTGGGCTAACCTCAGTACTTCTGGGCTAGTTTCAGTCCTAATTTTTTTCTGAGTCACCATTACATACAGTTCTCCCAGCCACACCCCAGCAATGTACAAGGGATCAGACGCAAAGTTAGATTCCATCACAGAGGCGGAGTCACCATGGTAACCACATCCTTTGAGTCTTGAGTGTACCCAGCAACCTGAGCAGAGCTGATAGTTGAAGTGAACCAAGTTGTTCTCCGGAGAGATGGAGGGAGTGGTGCCCTGCCTACACTAGGCTGCTGTCTCTTCACCCCTGCAACTAGAGGCTTCTACTTGGCTGTGAAGAGTCTAGACTCTCAGAACCTCCGCCCCTGCCCGGAATCTTGAAGTTAGCCTCTGGAGTGTTTTCTGAACCTAACTGCCCAACAACATGAGAATAGTGCAGTGCCTTGGGATACTCTTGTTCTTCTGGTTTGAGTTCTGGTGGATAACCACATCTGAGTCCTCCTGTGTTAATGTGTCACTATTTTGGTTTATCTGCTTACTGGTGGTATGGGGCATATGGCAAATCCAGTAGTGAACGGGCCAGGGCAGACCAGACCCCACCTCACAGGGAATCTTAATTCCAGTGTGTGGAATCGGTGAAAGTGTGGCTATAATTTGGAACAGTCTCCTCTTCCTCTCTTCCCTTTCTGCCTCTCTCCATGGCCTCCATTGCTCAAGGGATGATGGTGTGGGTTCACTTCGTCCATCTCATTTGGATGACATCATCAGAGAAGCACTCTGTACCTCTCCATTGAGACCCATGAGATGACCTAATGTTTGATGGAGCTGAGAAAAAGAAACCAAAATGACCCAATGGAACATAAATGCTGATTTCAGTTATTATTGTTTGATGGAATTAACTCAGTTGCATTAGCTTGGCCACATGACTTCTTGAAAGGCACCTTTCAGATATAGAAACACTTTAGAGGGTTGTGTTGAGTCTCTAAGAAGACATTGAGCACTTCATTCCCAGTGGCCAATGGTTGACCTCTTTTGAGACATTTCCAACGGAAAAGAAAAGATGGGTCTTCCTGCCTCCGGTGGAACCTCATTTTAAATGATGTGGCTTTATGAATATGTGACCTAAGGAAGAACTGTTACAGACAGTGCTTTTAATCTCACTCACCTTATTCTTCATTTTTATATCTAAGCTTCAAGAAACCAGTGTTAGCTAACAGCACTGTTTTTACTGCTAAGCAAAACTAGGAAGAGGCATCCTTTGGTAGGACATTAATTAACAAATTCGCTGTCCGTCTAAATTAAAACCTACATTGCTTCCCTTTGCCCTCCCAAACTCTCCTCTTATACTCCAGAACATTTTAAGTACTATAAAAGTGACAGTGATTGGTTTTAATATTGGAAACCTAAATTAATAAATGCAGTTTTGACTGCTGCTACTGTCCATGTGTTCTTTTATGTAGGTTTATTTAAAAGCCAAACAATACTGCTGCTTCCAGAGACTCTTTGTTCTAGTCTTCATTATCAAAGCCGACAGAATCAGGTTTGGGACCAAGGCACATGAAACTGCCAAACTATTAAGCAGAAGAAGCATTTCTTTTCAAAGTAACCAGTATAGATAGTAAGCATGATCTATATATAAACCAAGAAGTATTTCCTGGGGAAGGAGTAACCAAGCAATTAGTTGATTTTGACATGATCATCCTATAGAGATAGTGGCACTGGAGCAATGATACACTTTGACTGAATTTAGGAAGAATTAGAGCAGTTCTTGCCTTGAATCTGATATCTTTCAGACCCAGAAGTCTCTCATAATACATCTCTGGCTGGTGAAGGGTGGTGAAGGGTGAACAATTTGGGAAATGAAGAAGTATAGTATCAATTGCACTAAAATAGCTTTGCATCTTAGAGAAAACTTGGAGGGAGATCAGACAGTCTGACTCCCTTGTGAGTAAGAATCAACATGTAACTCAGTGGGGACCAGGAAGGGTCGAGTTAATGTGGAATGGGCTTAAATGGATCCACGAAGTGCCCTGGAGAGGAAGGGGTTGGCTGTTCTCAGAGAGGGGAGGGGATCTGGATTACTTCGTCCTTTGGGCGGAAGGTCAATGTGACCAAAGGGAGTCTTTGAAGAGGTGTTGCCCATCTTTCTCTTTGAGAAGCAGAATAAGAGGATTGTACTTGCAGGAAGTAGAGAAGAAGAGGTGAAGTTCGGAGATCTCCCTGGCTGTGGCTGACATATGGGAATTGACGATGCAAGGAGATTCTGGAACCCCTAACTCTGGTTTTTAAGGTCAAGAGTTTTCATTTTGCCTAGCTTATCTCCTCAACTTATTAAATATCTTTGATCAAATTGCTTAACTACACTGAACCTTCATTTTCTCACCTGTAAAGTGGAGATAATGTTTCTTCCAGAAGGTTGTTAAGAGGATCACATGAAGTAATAATATATAGCATCAAGACTCACATCATAGCTCTTCAGATGTTACAAGTTGTTATTACAACTTCTAGTTCTGTTACAGTCGCTGACTGGGGCAAGGGGAAAGTGGCCATAGAAATGGTCAAGATGGAGACATCAGAGCTGGCCCAGACATGGCAGCAGAACTGTTTGAAGGGAAGTTGCCTATAGAGCACCCCGTTTGGCTCCATCCGCAGGCCGTTGACTGTCGTGTGGTGGCCAGGACAGGGTTGGGAGGTTGAGAGGACAGAAAGGGTTGGGACAACAGCACCTCCCTCAGCCCCCCGGGGCTTTCCCCACACACACATTTCATCCTGGAAAGGCTGTTGGTGGAAGCCACAGCTGGGAGGACGACACGGGCATGGTGATAGTGTCAGAATGAGTTACCACGGAGCCTATGGAGAGGTCAGAGGCTGCAGACTCTCGGCCCTTCAGCCCAATCTCTGAGGTCACAAGGGCCTCCATTCCTGCAGTTTCTCTCGCCAGCTGTGGTGGTTCAGCTGCTTTCCTGGGAAGCCCAGTTTTTAACTGGTAAGAGATTTTATTCCAATCGCCTGTTTTCGTTCCCTTCTCTGTTTTTGATTGTCCTTCTCCTCTCCCACCAGCCTCCCACTCTGCCCCCCTACACACCCTGCCTGGTTTCCAATTTTAGTGGTGTTACCAGGGCAGCTTTTCAGAAAGCCTGCTTCAGTGGTTCTCGCCTGGGCCGCTTCCACGGCGGCTGTGTGCCGGGTACCATTCACCGAGGCTCAGCGACTGTGCCCCATCTGTTCCTCTGGCTGCAGCCACCAAGCATCTGCGGGGGGCGGTGAAGGCTGAAGATGCCCAGACGAGGGCCGGGGAGGACCTGCCACGTGATGACCAATGCAGCAAGGATGCCCGGCAGGAGACACCGAGGAGAGGGCCCTTGTGACCTCCAGGGGTGGGGGGGAAAGTGGAAAATAGAGAATGAGTTAAAATTAAAAGGGCTTAAAAAGTGATTTGTGAAGAATTAAACACATTTCTTGCAAACTGCTTTATTACTCATAGGAATCGTATCAATCAACAGTGAGCACTAAATTGCTGGATCAGTCCGAAAATATTGTCGCTGCTGAAGAGTCAATGCTAATTGAATCATTAGGGCATTATTACACGAAACACAGATAGCTTGCGGTGGTAACTCTCTACTCCGCTTGATCAGTCGTCTTCCAAGAAGCAGGGACATTGTATCTGTACTGCCTGGCCTACTGACAGGCTCCCCTGCATTCCTGGCTTTCTCACTGGAGCTAAAGGTAGGTAGTGGTTGTGGTAATATTCCCCTATTAGGAAAAAAAAAAACACAACGGTGTAACACAGTCCCTCTTGAAGTCAGTGATAGAGAACAATTTTGACAAGTAAGAAGGTGAAGAAGAATTTAGATTGCATTTTAGAAACCTGCTGGTGGGGTCTTTGATATGTGAGGATATGTCTGCAACTTTACTGAAGTAGGCAAAATGCAAAAAAAAAAAAAAAACATGATTGACCTGGGCTTAGAATATAAGGCAGGGCTTCTGTGGGGGTGCTGGTTACAGCCTGGACGCTCAGGTCGGAGCCCCCAAGCTGGCTGGAATGGCTCCCAAAGGGGCAAGACATTTTGTAAGGTCTTGGAGGCTGGTGTTAGAGCTCTGTTCACTCTCTATCTCCCAAAGACTGATATTGGCCTCTCTGCACAGAAGTACTGATGGGTATTAGTGAAGGGAAGAAGATGCTTTCTTCATCCATATCTGGTTTTTAGCAAAGAGTAAAGTAAGCTTCATTGGCCTCAACGTTCCCTCCTCTTCCACCCCTCTTGCAGCCATTTTTCCTTGTCCCCCACCCACCCTGCTGACTTCTGGCAGCCCAGAGCCCCCATCTGGAGCCCTCACCCAGGCCTCCTCTCTCACTCAGTCAGGGGCTCTTGTTCTGAAGTGCCCCTCCCTTTGTGAGAAGGGCCTGGATTTCCACAGGGCGCATCTCCTCGGCCCACCATCTCAGTGGGTGTTTTGGCCCATGTGAGATTCCTCCCAGGGATTACATTTGCGTTTGAACAAGAGGTTACTGGGAATATATGTCCTAACCCAAATGGAATGATCCTTGAGGGGATTTCAAGGATTTCTTAAATAATGCCAGAGACAGACATAGTTCACATAGCCAGTCTTGGCTGTGTCTCTCCTAACAATAGGAGGTGATGGGGGTGGGGAGAGGAGCGGCATTTCCTTGAAGGTTCACTGCAGCCTTCTTTCTGACTCGCATGTGGACCTAGAGGCCTAACTTCCCCCATGTGTCCAGGAGCGAAGGAACACAGTGAGAGGGACAGCATTTGTTGCATACACAGTTCGTGGTTATACTTATGGGCAGAAATACTTGTTATACTTATGGGCAGAGATATTACAAACATTTCTCCTCTTTGCATTGCTCTTGGCCACTCTTTGGTGGAGGAAAGCCTCTATCATGCTTCCACTTTACATAGAAATACTCGGTCATTTTCCTCACTTGTCCCGGTAATTAGTTTTTCTGTCTCCTCCACAATGGAACTAAAAGAATGGTCATGAGGTGCCATGAGCTATGACGGTGTGTTTCCCCCTTTTTCCAAGGGCAGAGTACTCCTCCTTCCATAAGACTATTTTGTTGTCAAGGTGACCCCTTCTGAAAAAGCTTGAAGGCAACTATGTGTGTGTGTGCGTGTGTGCATGTGTGTGACGTGCACACACAAGCCAGGGAGCGGGCCTGCAGAAGAGAGCACTTGTGTGGGGGAATATACGTGTGACCGATCACACAATGTGAGAAGCCTGGAAAAAATAGGTCAGAGGAATGACAAGCCCCACCGTCTATGCTGTAATTCTGAGGTTCATCCAATGTCTTAGAGGATTAATGAGTGGGGTTTGGAGTTGCTTTGTGCTTTCATGGGCTCAGCAGTGGTAGGTGGATCATTTTTGACCCCCCCTCCTCCCCTCTCCCTCAACAGTCCTCTGGGAGGGAATCATCAACTCTGCCATTTGTCTGTCCTCCCTTGCTCAAAAACACCTAATGGGTAGAATCGTTAACGGAAGGGTTTTGTGGCAAGACCCCTCCCAACTTGGCTGTCTATGCCATGAAATCAGGGATTTTTGTCTAGTTTTGTCCCCTGCTATATTCCTAATGCCTGGAACACAATGAGTGTTCAAGACAGTTGTGTTGAATGAATGAGTCTGCAAAGCATTTCTCCTAATTTGCAGTCATGGGCACCTCCATTCTGTCTCTGCCTGAAGGGCATGCCCTGCCCCCTGGTCCCCTGCTGTCACCATCATCACTCAAGATCCTTCCTCCACAACGCAGCCTCATTTCTTGATCCAAACTTCTTCCCAGGCCTCAGCGTAGCCCCTCATTCCAGTCAGGCTGCTTCTTCAGGGTTGCCACATGGCCACACCCTTTTCCCAGCCTGTCTCCTTACCTTCTGGGACTCTCTTTGGCCTTCAGGTCAGAGGTTGCAGACTCCCATGCCTTCCAGAGCCAGGCGAGAATCCTCTCCCTGCCCCTGGCAGAGGAAGGTTCACATTCCCACAGATGTATGCTCATCCCCGGTGTTGCTGGAAAGCAGCAATGCAAGAATTATGATAAATAGCTTCTGACACTTGGCTTCCAGGTTGGAGAAGCTGTAGGGGATGAAGGCATCCATGACACATGAGAACACGAGTTCCCTAAAGGTACAGCTACAGCAGATTATCGCTATGAGGGAATGTCTACCAATTGTCATGAGTCCTTCTGATTTAAGAAAGGTAATACGGATTTTAAGTGAAACCTAATGCTTCATAAGTGTTGGCTCAAAAAAAATTTTTTAAACAACTATGCCAGCCAAATAGAACACATCTAAAGGTCACGTTGGCCCCCTGGCCTTGGGTGTGTGACCTCTGCTCCAAAGAATCTTCTAGGTCACTGAAGCCTGACTGGATATTTCCCTTCCCAAGCTCCCCTAGAACTTAGAGAAACAGCATCATGCTTTAGGAAGACCACTGGCCAAAGGGTCTGTAGACGTACTTTGTAGTCCTGGTTCTGCTGTTGGTTTCCTCATTTGTAAATGGCAGCAGTGATTTTACAAAGACAGTAAAAATAAGTGGAAAACCACTAGGTCGACATAATGGAAAGAGAATGAGCTTCTATTTGCTTAAACTTATACACAACTGTGGTGATACAGCAGAATGATGATAAAATTCCAATTAATTTTACCAAGGAACTGGTTAAAAGCTCCATCCAGTGTGATGAAGAACGTGGTCTCTAGATCGCTCAGAGACGTTCCACCTACCTCTGGATCCAACCCTGCTGTTCCTTGCTAGGATTTCCTTTTCCGTTTCAGGACTTCGGCCTCCTCTCTCTGAAATTAGGCACTCACTCCAAGATTCTTTTAGCTCTGGCCTTTATTAATTACATCGGGAAGGGGCCTTTGGCTCCCCAGTACGCTTTGCAGAAGGTTAGCGGCCTGCTTTGCTCATGAGCACTAGCCTAGGAATGTGGTGTTGACTCTGGTGCTGCTCTGCCCTCAAACAGAAGCACTTGGGGCCGGAGCCTGTGTTCTTCACCAGGCAGGGAAGGGTGTTTCCGGAGGGGTAATGCCAGGTGAAAACAGACCTCGCTCTCCCATCTTCAGCACAGCGGGGATGCCACGACGCTCCTCTGTAAACCCACCGTATAGCGAGCTCCTTCTGGAATGGCCTCTCAGCTCCTGGCTGTAGCTCAGGACTGTACCGCCAGCCCCTCTGTGCTCACTGCTCACTGTGGCTTCATCAGTACACATTTCCCACTCTGTTTGGGCCTTGGCGAAAGGGTGTGTGGAATCCTGGTGTGTAGGGCTCCGCAAGTACAAGGCTGGGTGGGGAGGGGGTAGGCCACGTGAGCACCTTACTCCTGAGAGCAGAGCCTTGGGCCTGCTTTGCCCTGTTGGAGGGCTCCTGTGGAGAGCTCAGAGCCCGTGTTGAACTCCCCCACAGGAATGTGCTGGGGATTACTGGTTAATGCCGGTAAAGCACTTGGGCTATGAATGTCAAGTTTAGTGTTAATAAACAGGGGGATTAGGTTCATTTATGCACAAAGGAACTCCCTTCACAATGTGCATTGCAGGGAAGACTTTACTTTCATCAACAAAAACAAACAGTCGACTGTAAACCCAGCTTCCTGGAGCCCTAGGCCTCTGTCTCGGCTCCCACCCTGACATCCCCCTGGCTCTTTCTCCTTCCCTGTAAACTCCGCTGGCTGCTGAGCTGATGGCCTAATTGTTTGTGTGTTTGGTGTCTTAGAGAAGTGTTGAAAGAGAGCACACAAGGCAGACGTTGCAGGGCCACGTGGAGAGGCCCGCATGCTTTGTGACACCAAGTGGAGTAGGTATTCTTCCTCAGAAGCTCGCATACTTTAAAGGCCGTGCTTCAGCTAATGGTCTTCTATTCTTCCTATTTTTCTATACAACAAAACCCAAGCATAAGGATTTCAACAAAACTGAAGCAGAGGGATTTGCTCTAAGCTCATTCTCTCTAAGAAGCTTCTTGGATAAGTTTTCCTCAGCTCAGTTCTCCTTTGGCACATGTGTCCTCAGCCATCCAGTGTGGAAGTTTTTGCTGATGGGATAGTAAAGGGAAGAATCCTTACAGGATCCTTGGCCAGGAATTTGCTGGGCACTTAAACCTGTCTTTGTCCGGTATGTGTCCTCCCATTTCGCAGACTAGGCAGTTGAGGCTCAGGGAGGGTGGTCTAGATGTCGGAGCTTACGCGCATCTCACTGTGTCTCCTAAAGGCAGCAGTTACCTGTTTGTTTATTTTTATTTTTATTTTGTGTTAAGTCCATTAGCACCAAGTATAGATCCACAGCCCCTTGTCTGTAATTCGAAAATCTGAAAATCTCTGAAAAATGGAAGGTTCAATCACTGTCCATTTGGCAAAAAACTTGGCCAAACTCACGAGGGGTCCAAGTGACCTCAACTGACATGAGGGTAAGTATAGCCTTTCTTTAACCTGCTTAAAGGGACTGTTCATATGATTCACAGCACCAGTGTGTTGACATGTGGTGTCCTTCACCCTGCTGTGCTGTTAGGTACAGTGTAGACACAAATGACCCTTCTGGAACCTGAAACATTCTGAATTCTGAAATGCACCTGGCCCCGAGTTTGCAGTGAGGAACTGGGCCACGGCAAACACTGGCTGCAGTCTGTCACTCCATGAGTGGGAGACCTCAGCACAGTGACCATCCTGTGCTATGCACCTGCAGCCAGGGGTCATAGAAGCCAGGCACCCTATCCAGAGTCTTCATTAGGCACCGCCATGTGGTGGTGAGAGGAAGGGCTGGCAAAGAAAGGAAGAGAGGGTGCCTGGTGCAGATGGCGATGTTTGTGGGTGACAGCTAAGGTGGAGAGTGTCCGCAGCCAGTGCTGCGGGAGGACAGAGCTGGGCTGTTCATGAGCATGGGTCCCTAAAGAGGGGACGGGCCCTAAATAGGCGAGAGGATAAGGTGAGGCTGGGGGGGGGGGGGGTGGCGGTCAGGTTCAGAAGCTGGGACACAGACTTCTAGGCCCAGGAGGGAGAGAAGCATGTGCCCAGCGGTGCCAGGCAGGAAGGGGCAGATTCCAGGGGCCTTGACTGCCCAGCAGAAGAGGACAGAGCCAGTTCTGTAGCTGTGGAAGCTAAGGCAGAATTCTGAGCCAAGAACTGATCTGCTGAATATAGTGCTTTGCTGACACTTTCTGGATGGTAGCTCCCAGAATGAGTTAGATCCTAAACCCCAGGCTTCCCTTATCCCGTAAGCCTTGTCTCCTTTCCTGAAACGTATTTGGGTAACCGCCAACACTCACATAGTGTACTTCCTATGGAATCGGCACTGTTCATAATACTTTAGTTACTTAACTCCCAACCTTGCTATGAGATAGATACTACCATTATCCCCATTTTGTAGATAAGGAGCCTGAAGCACAGAGAAGTTAAGAGGTTAGGTTAATTGCCCCAGGTCCCATATGTTGTGAGGATAAGGGCTATGATGAGGACCCAGCCAGCGTGGCTCCTGCACCTGTATTTTTAATTGTTACCCTCTGCCCTAACCTATTCTTCCATATATCCCAGCAATGAAACTTTTTTAAAATCAGCGCTGCATCCTGGGTATGGAGTGACCCTGTAGCTTGAATGACTTCAGTGAGCTCTCTGTTCTTGCCCTGGAGAATGTGATGGCGGTGGAAGGGGCTGCGCAAAGGCAGGTGGTGACCGAGGAGCATTAGACAAATGTGCAGGTGGGGGCGGAACTTGATGTCCTGAAGTTTGTGACCCAATCCGTAGGAAATGTAAGTTAGTATCTTCAAGGAGACCAGTTCTCTTAGGTGACAGCCTCGTGCATAGAAGCTACCTCCCTGCTTCCACCTCTCCCATCCACTCCCGGGTCACTCTTCTCCCATCTGCTCACCTATTGCTGGTGTGTCATGTGTCCTGGAACAACTCTCCAAGAGGTAGAGCTAAGTTCACCCAAAACTGAGGAAAGCTAAAATGATAAATTAAGAAAGACTACATCAATTTCCTTCCTTTAATCCCTTGACTCCTAAAAATCTGCAGCTTCCTTTAAATCATTCTGTTTTGTCTTTTGCAGTTTTTGCCCTGATTATTTCGGAAATAAATCTTAGGCTTTTCTTAAAAATACACTGGCTGGTGGGGGTGGTCTTTTAGAACCTTGCTTTCTTTCCATGGTCATGGCACACTTGATGAGGCTGGAATACCCTTGCACTTTCCCAGGAGGTCACTCTTGGATTCCCTGCACCCCCTCTGCCTTGTCAGTGATGGAGGGTCTACTTTTCCCGTAAGTCCGACGCTCCCTCATCCTTGGACTCCATGTTCCGGGGGGTTTAATTAGCTAAATTCACATGTGCCAAGGTGAGATATAACCTTTGTTGGGAGAACCCTCAGGGATTTCTGGGGTGGGCGAAAGGACAGCAGTGCCATTCGGTGATGGAATGTCCCGATTTAACACGGCAGGGTGACTGCGGACTTCATCCTCCTGGCGGCCACATTGTTCCTGGGGCTGAGCTCTGGGCTTCCTCGTCCTCCCGCTGAGGGGCCAAAGTGGAGTCCAATTTCTTGCTTCTTCCTCAGTTCCCTGTGGACTGTGATGGCAAGATGTTGCAAAGGGACAAAAGAATCTTTGCTGAAAATTTTTAAGTCTTTAATCGCTCATTCTTTTTTCTTCTTAAACCCCGAACTCTTGCCAAGCCTCTTTGCCCTTCGTCCATGAATCCTCTGTTGCTTCCACTTCCCCTCATTCACCTGCTGCTCCTTCTCTTTGTTCCCCAAGGGAGAGGAAGCCAACTTGAATTTTAGGAGCAAAGCAAAAAACAACGTGAGGAAAGGAGAAACAGTGCTGTGGCCACTGCAGAAGGTGGACAGATGGTTGAGAACCTTTGTAGACCAGGAAAAAAACCAACTCTTCTTTCCTTGCCCATCCTCAGAAAAAAAAAGTTATTTCTAAAGTTGAGCTGGATTATTGAGTGCCTTTGTTTACTTGGACCTTTTTTTTTTTAACTCAGTAATTCTGTGTGTGTGTGTGTGTGTGTGTGTGTGTGTGTATGTGTTTCTTTATGTTGAGGAAGAGATAACACCACAACAACTTAGCTAACCTGGGAGGGTTGCTCCTTGTAAAGCAACGAAGCAGCAGTTCTGTGCTCTGTTTACCATATATTCTCTTAATGTCTTGGTGTCACGTGCTATAGCAAAGTACCACAGACTGGGTGCCTTAAATGACAGACATTTATTTCTTATAGTTCTGGAAGCTGGAAGTCCAAGATCAAGGTGCTGGCAGGTTTGGCTGCTGGTGAGGGCTGGATCGCTGGATTGTAGAGAGTTGCCTTCTCATGGTGTGCCCACAATGGCCTTTCCTGGTGTGTGGGGGTGGGTAGAGAGAGAGAAAGCTCTGGTGTCTCTTCTACTTATAAGGTCACTAATCCCACCATGGGGTTTACTCTCATGACTTCATCTAAACCTAATTCCCTTCTAGAGCTCCACCTCCAAATACCATCACATTGGGATTAGTGCTTCCACATACGAATTTCTGGAGGGGTGGGGGGGCACAAACATTCAGTCGATAACACTTAACTTCTCCTTCCTGGAGGATGGACTCTTCTTTACAAACACAACCAGTGAACAGTGTCTCTTCCCTACTCAACTCCTGATCAGCGAAGGAGAAGAGCAGATGAGTTTGGAGGCCAGAGTTGGAATGCTGGGAATGTCCATGATGTCCTTCCAAGAAACATTCCTCTACAGCAGGGCCAAGGACCCAAGGGAACATCTCTTTCCATTATGAAGGAGCTGGGGGCCATTTCTGTGTTCCATTTTCCCATGGTTTTATTAGCAAACTGGAAGTGAGATGTTAAGCCCATGGTGCCACAGAAACTGACAGATGATGTGTTGCTAAGTGACATCCAGGACAAGTAGGAGATGATGCTGGAGAGGGGATGATGGCAACGGGGAACAAAAGCATGTCCTCCTTCCTGTCTGGGGTTAGGCAGGTGTGACGATTCCCCTGGTCCGTGCATAGATGCTCATGCTCACCCCAAAGCCTCAATGGGTATAAACTTTTGACGAGAACAATATCCAACTCCGCTTTTGAAAGTGAACCAAAGAAGGGGACAGACACGGCCTCCCAGCTATGGTGCCTCCCAGGATGGAGGTGACTGGGGCTAGCCTCAGTGTTGACAGCCATAGGCTCAGTTACAGCTCTGCTGTTTGCCAGCTCTGTGACCTTGAACAAATCATGTCAACTCTTGACCTCAGTTTCTCCATCTATAACGTGAGGGTCATAATAGCACGGCTCTCACAGGGCTGGTGCAAGGATTCCCTGTGGGATGCACCTGGCACAGTGCCTCGCATATAATAGGCCCTCAGTCAACTTGGAGTGTTCTTACTGTGGTCAAATGCAACTGGCATCTCCGTTGTGTTTAAGACTGATTTTGCTTACGAGTACACTGAGGAGGCTCTCAGCAGAGAGGTGAGGAACACAGACTCTGGAACCAGCTTGCCTTTGTTTGAATCCCAGTTCTGTCACTTACCAGCTGTATGGCCTTGAGCAAGTTAACTGACATCTCTGGGCCTCACCCTTCTCATCTGTGAAATGAGTATACAGCGATACATACCTTATAGGGTGATGGGACTTGAATTTATGGGAAGCAGGAGTTGGCAAACGAAGGCCCACAAGCCCAAACACCACCTGTTTTTGTAAATAGGGTTTTGGTGGCACACAGCCATGCTCACTCATTCACGTATTATGTGTGGCTGCTCTTCTGCTACAACAGCAGACATGAGTAGTTGTGACAGAGCCCGTCTGGCCTACAAATCCTAAAATATTCACTGCCTGGCCCTTTACAGAAGAAGTTCACTGACCTCTGGTTTTAAGAGGTTTCTCCAGTGCCTGGCACGGAGTAAATGCTAGAAGAGTGCTTGCTGTTGTTGCTACGATCATCCCTTTATGGTTCGTGGTCACTAGGCTCTCCCGTGCATCTGGTACACATAGGTTATGATCATTCCCTTCTTGTTGAGCACCTGAGGCTCAGAGCACTCAAGTGACCTGCCCAAGGTGCCACCAGGCCTGAAGTCGAGTTCAGGGCTCACTCCGGTGGGGGTTCTGAATGACGCACACCTGCCTTGCCTTCCCTGCGATTCCTCGAGGACAGGGCTATGTCTGTCCTTCCCGTTTCCATTCTTCCCCCCACGGGCCCTGACAGCGCATCTCTCAGAGCCTGGCTTCAGGGTCGCCTGCTGAATGCATGTCTCCCGCCCCCACCTGCCCAGCTTCCAGCACTGAGCTCTCCACGTGGGACATCTTTAAGCGCTGGGCTGTTTACCTCCCTGACTGCTGGAATCGGGAGGGCTTGGCTTATTACCGTGCCGGAAGCTCCCAGCTTATGGGGAATCTGGGAAGAACATGGAATCTGGGAAGGCACAGCCTTCTCCCTGCCCAGACTTTTCGTCAGGACCATGGGTGTGGCTGATGATAACTCATCTCTGGGTGGTTCACTGAGTACGTTTACATCCATTAACTCACTTGATCTTTGTGGCAAGGGACAAGGTGGGTGATGGTGTGCCCGTTAGTTAAGCTGAGAGAGGCTGACCCCTTACCAAAGGTTGTGTTAAATGGCTGAGTCAGACATGGAGTCCTGGTCTTCAGCTCCGTCTGGCTGTTCTCCCTCCTCCAGCCGGCCTCCTGGCTTGATCACTGTGGTGGTGCCAACACCATACCCCCGGGCACTCATTCTACCATCTAATGACTCATTGTCCAATACTTCTTTGGCTGTAATGGAAATTCTATGTGCTTTAGGAGTTTGTTCTGCTCTCAGTGGAGGTGAAAAGAAGCTACCCAGAAAAAAAATTAGTATGTAATCTTTGGTCTTGATGATGTCTTCTGCCTGACCAGGCTGGCTTTTCTGTCCTTGTGGGTTTGTTGGAAAAGAATCCATCCCACCCACCAAAGTGACTTCTACCATGAACTGTACTTACAACTTCCAGTGTGAAGCAGAAGGAGGGATAGTTTGTTCTGAGTCAGCTCAGCCCTTCTGTAGAATAGTCATGTGGCTTTGGAAAGCCCTGAGTTTGACGTGTGTGCGTGTGCATCTGAGAATACTCCTTGATCATGTAATTTCTGCCTCATCGATATCTGGGGAAGAGAAAACTATTCCTGAAAGCTTCTGAACAGCACAGGAAGAAATGGAGATGTTTGCGGTCATGATGAGGCTGTGGGGATGAAAGGACAAAGGGAAGTCAAGTCACCAACAGAAAATGTGGTACAATTGACCTGTTTCTTAGGGACTGCAGTTCAGCCGAGGAGTGGAGAGCTGGCGGCTAGTCAGAGCAACACCTAGCTTTCAAGTGTGATGGTATGAAATGGCCCGGATGAACTGGGCCGAAACCTTCCCCATAAGAAGCAGGTGCTATAAGGAGAGAAATCACCCCTGCAGATTTCCAGCAGAGCTTCCCAAAGCAGGGAGGTGGAGGTAGTTCAGCAGGGCCACCCGGAAGCAACCAGATGTCTTGCTGTTGACCCACAGGGACCTGCCACAGCTCTTGAGTTCCCCATCACTGACCTTCCTGGCTGGGCAAAGTCCTTCTAGACATCGCCGTTGCAAGTGTGACCAAACTCAGCCTCAGTCCCATGTGAATGTATATCCATAACTTTTGGTGGGTAGGACAAGAAGTTGCTTTATAACCAAAATACTCTTTTGGTTATGTGCCTCTCTTGGACAAATAATCAGAAACAGCTGCCCTGCAGCTCTGCAGAGAATGGAATCTTCCTAGCCTCCATGAAGTGAAAACAATTCGGGAATCAGAACAGAATAAGGGCCAGGGTGAGAGGTGGGGCTTAGAGCGGACTCCTGGCACCACCTCGATTGACCCTAAATCACTTCCTTTCCCTGGCCTTTGGTTTCTGCATCTCTGAAACAAGGCTAATGAAACCTGTTTCTTACTGCAACTCCACACACCATGAAAATTTATTCTCTCATCTGCGGCAGGCTGAGGCAAAGCGGCCCGCCACATAAAACAGCTTGAATCCCCGAGCATGGTGGATGGAGGTTGTTTAATGAGTGAAGCTGTGTAGCCTACTCCATGTTTGTCCTGCCATTAAAATTTTTATTGTTATTTGTGAAGTATCCACTGGAGTTCAGGAAAAGTCTGTACACCACTAAATCGAGTGAGCTCAGCTCCTGCTGCAGTTAAAATGAGTGCTGTAACCCCAATTAATAACGATTTTTTTTCCACCAGAGACGGCTGCTTGCATGAATGTATTATCTGCTGGGGAGCCCTTATGGGGCCTGCTCCCAGTGTGTAAATATTCGGTCTGCCTAAAAAAGAAAGTCCAAAAAAGGGCTGGTTTATTCAGAGTGGCCTTTGTGATCTGGCCACATTCAAGGGCCTCTTCAAATCATCAGCTCTGATATTATACATAAACATTTGGGTCTCCAGGATAATCTGGAAAGAGGATGCAAGAGGGAGGGGAGGTGCTGAGTAGGAGGTGTGGGGCGGGGGGCAGGACAGAGAAAACCAGAAAGCTGAGAACTGAGGCTGGGAAGCCATGAAGCAAGGTTGAAGGCTTCTGCCATGATTCATGGTCTGTCCCGACAAAGGGCCTTTCCTGTCCATCAGGAAGCAGGGACAAGAGTGACGAGCTTTGAATGTCAAGGTTGTCTCTGTAGGTGGTAGAGGCCTGCTTTGTCCAGGAGATTATTCAGTTCCACTGAGAGCAAATGCCAGATTGGATCAAGGTATTTGTATGTGGACAGCTGTTATGTTTTTTTTTTTTAAGATTTTTTATTTATTTATTCGACAGAGATAGAGACAGCCAGCGAGAGAGGGAACACAAGCAGGGGGAGTGGGAGAGGAAGAAGCAGGCTCATAGCAGAGGAGCCTGATGTGGGGCTCGATCCCACAATGCCGGGATCACGCCCTGAGCCGAAGGCAGACACTTAACCGCTGTGCCACCCAGGCGCCCCCAGCTGTTATGTTTTATATACAGACCTGGGAGCCAGGCCCCTTCTCTCTCCTCTCCAAGCTTCTACTCCTTCCCACTTATTTTTTACATCCCAAGATCTTTTTGGGTCCTTCCGAGGCCTTCTGTGTTATCACTTAGAGGATGTCCCTTATCTTGTATTACACTACTTTTTGCCCTCCCTGTACATTCAAACTAACTTGCAAACTTGGATGACGTACCCACCCCCCCGCCCCCAGCCTCCCGTAGAGGAGGAGTAAGACTTATTCTCTACTCTTTCTGTTAGCATGGGCAGGGAGGAGAGCATTTCTATGCCACATCCCTAGAGCGGAAGATGTGGGAAGAACACTTCCCACTTCTCCCTATCTTCTCATGCCCTTGACCCCAGGGGAGGTGATGTAACTTATCTGATTCATGAGTTTAGCTTAGCCCCTCCTGGGACTTACTCTTGAATCTACTTGTCCCCAAAAAAGAGCTCACCAAGTTGCTGGGCCTGGCTCTGGCCCTGTGGGGAAATCCCACAATGGTTCCACTTTTTTGGGGGTGAGTAGCTTTAACTCTGAGTAAAATATTAGGCAGCCCTTCGTAGCCACCCATCTAAGCCACATTCTCCAATTTAGAATTTGTTCTTAATGAAGCTTTTAGTTTGATTTCAGTCTGTGTGTCTCCTCTATCTTATTTCTTAATTGGTTCTGAACTTGTAAGAGGGAAGAAAGGACGATTAGTTTTTGGCCACCACCCAAAGCCCCAGAACTCCTCCTTGATCACTGATTATAGAAGGCTCTCTGAGCAGCTCTGGGTATAATGGAGGCAAGGCAACATCTGTGGACCCTTTTCTCCCTCCAGAGAACTATTTAGAATTTATAAGAACATAAGTCTATGGCTCCTGTTTTTGAAAATGTTTGCGTGGAAATGTTATAATTTTCCTGTTTATCTCTGAAGTAATGATCCTCACCGGAGAGGGCATTGAGGAGTAAATGAAATAGCACACACTCACACATACTAGGTCATCAATAAATGCCTGTCCCTCCTTGGTTGCCTCTGTCCTAGTTCAATAGTGCTTGCTGTCAGAAAGTTCATTCTGATGTCCAAAATGTGCCTGTCTTGTTACAATTGAAGGCCATTTCTTCTGTCTCACTGAGAGCGATTTATAGGCTTAACAAATGATGAGAAAACCTCATATCCCATTCACCTGGTTTAGGGGACCGTTTGAGAGAAAGAACCTCAAAACCAATAGAGAGAAGTGTGCCAAGAGGGAGAAGGAACAGCCAGGGCATCCAGAGAAGGGAAGATGTGTCTGAGAGTCTGGCCAGTAAGCGTGCAGTCATGAGCCTTCAGGTGTCCATTGGCTGAGCTCACCTGGGCACTCCGGAGCTTGGCTGTGCCTCGTTTAGAGCAAAGGCTGACGAGGTCTGGGCAAAGTTGCTGACGGTATCCTACGTGAACATATAGCTGTCTCTCCCACAACCTGGGATGCAAAATCATCTCCTTTTTCTGGAACTTTACCGTGTGTGCCCAGTACTGGGCTCAGCACGGGGGAAGCCCGAGACAGTTGCTCACAGGCTGGCAGGAAGGAGAATATCAATACAGAAGAGAGTCTTAAAGCGCCCCGGAACTCCGTTGCTTGGCAAACTTCCTGAGGACGGGGCCTGCGTCTTACTTATCTTTGTGTCCCCTGATCCTCAGGAGCAGCCCTTCTGTTTTCTTTCTTACACGGGGGCTCGCTCTTTTCTTTTAGCTCTGGATGCATACTCCGTACCCCTGAGTTTTCTAGTTGTAAGGAACAGAGGTGTGGGGGCTCAGCCAGGCAGCTTCAAGAACGAGTGTCTCCCCATTGCTTTTGCGCCTTTTCCATCCATGCTGCAGTAATGGACGCAGGCGTGTGTGTTGGCTCCCACCCCATGCTAATGGTTGTTCAGGGTCAGGGCTTCTCCTACGGCTCCCCTTGTCTCCGCTTGACTGCTAACATCTATCTCAGAGGATGAGGGAAAAGGAAAAGTCCAATCCAGGTGCTCCATTTTGTTATTTGGCATCAGGGCTGTTGCGGAGTCAGGGTTGAAGTCAGCTTTGTTGACTCATCAGAAGCTCTGGGGAAGGGAGAAGACACCTGTCAAAAAAGTTCCTCAGGACACTCTGATATGGCCCACTCCCCATCTTGAGAACTGTAGGTTCATTTCCACCATCAAGAGAAAGATCTTGCATTATCCCTCTCCCCTCTGTTCACATTGGCTGGTGATTGAGGAATGGTCTCTCTGAGACTCACCCCTAAGCTCTTTTAAATGAAGAGACAAAGCTTAGCTTGATACTTTTCTGAAGAACGTGTGCTTTGATGCAAAACTCAGGAGCAACAGCCTTGAATTAAAGCAGCCATGACTCCCCATAGACCTAAAGGCGCTTTGGCTGTGGGAAAGTAGTCACTCCGGATGCGGAGAGCTTGGATGCCCTCCCCGGCTTCGCAGCTGACCTGCTGCGTGACCTTGGGCGAGTCACATGTCCTCTCTTTGCCATCTGCAAAACGAGGATAAAGAGGCTTGCTACTTACTGGTTTTACTGAGGTACTGAGAGTGTGTGAGATCACAGAACAGAGTGCTCACCGTTCTGCCACAGAAACAAAGCCTGGTTATGAGGAAAGCATCATTCCCTGGGTGCAGGGGGCTCAGAGAACCTGTGCAGGGCTTGCAAACGGTCCTGGGGTCATCCCGGGGTGTGGGAGGCAGGCTCTCCCTCTGGGTCCAGGCCTACTTCCGAATGCCCTTGCCTGTCTGCCCCAGCAGAGAGGAAGGGATGTCTGAGCTGTCAGGAGGTGGTGGGTACAGATGGTCTCTGGCTGAACGAGAGGGAAGTGCCAATCAAAGAAGGTCGGCCTCCTCAATTAGAACTCGGAGCAGATGGGTCTGAGGCAGCCAGGAGGAGCACTTCCCAGTTTACTAAGTATGTGATGGTGAGCTGGTGGCCTTCAGAGAACCAGAGAGGTCACCTAGTTCATTTCCTTTCTTTGAGAAAGGGCATTTTTAGGATAAATCTGACAGATGAGAGTCCTCATTCAACAGATAGTTAATAGCTTTACTGTGACTGGAGCCGTATGCTAGGCCCTGTGGATGTAATATTAAACAAGATAGACCTGACCCTGACCTCACCTCACAGATGTTAACAATCACACCCACTGCTCCCTGCCACTGGGGCGGGAAGAGGACAGTCATAAATGCAGATTCCTGGATCCCACCCCAGAACTATTGGATCAGAATATGGGGGGTTGAGCCCAGGAACCTACATTTTTAATAGGTTTCATAGTTCATTCTTGTGCCTGTTTAAGTTTGATAACTGATGGTCTTCGCTGTCAAAGCAAAAAGTGATCAGTGACGTGAGCACACTGGTGTCTTGAAAATGAATTACATATACAGTTGGAGTGGTTTTGCTAAATCTAGTCTCTTGTGTCTAGGTTATTAGAAGTCCTCTCCCCGCCCCATGTTCTAGTCATGTGGAAAATAACTGCTCACATCAAATGAACTAAAGTGTTGATTGAGCTTTTATTACCTGCCTAGCTTCATGCTGTTTCGAAAAGAAATGTACAAGCTATAATCTTGACCCCTGATGAGCTTACAGGGTTCTTGGGCTGATAAAGCACACCAGTTACCCAGTTAGAGAGGAGGAGAGAATGAAGGGCCAAGATGGTGGGCAGATGAAGTTCTCAGGTGTGCAGAAATAAAGACGTTGATGGGGGACATAGCTGCAGCCACATCCTTTCCAGACGGACAGCCTCTGATTCTAATCCGAACACCAGAGTCCTAACCTATTAAAGAAGTTGAAAAAGTGTCCTGGGGAAATTCAAGAGGTGCAGGTGTAGGGAAATCTGTATTGATGAAAAAGCTCCACCAATGATTCTGAGGTGTTCTCAGGTTTGGGAACCAGAACACAATCTTTTTTAGTACTGAACAGTTTTTTCCCCATTTAGTTCAGTTCTGTTTTCTTGGGGCACAAGAACATACATGCAAACAATGAATCATGGAACACTACATCAAAAACTAATGATGTACTGTATGGTGACTAACTTAACATAATAAAAAAATCATTAAAAAAAAGAGCATCAATTCCTCTACCCATTCCTCTGTTACATTAGCTGAGTAACAGTTGAACCCTGAAATCACAGGGGCTTAACACAGAAGCTTATTTATCACTCATGTAAGTCCAGTCAGGGGCTTGGGGTGACTCTGTTCCTTATTTATTGAGGGATCAAGGCTTTGCCATCTTCGGGGGAGTGGCTTCCAAGGAGCTGACATCCAGCAAGCAGCCAGCCAGAGGAATGAGCAGACAGGATCATGGTGGATCAGATGGACTGGGCCTGGAAGTGGTGACTGTCACTTCCACGGACGTTCCATTGGCCAGGCGTCAGTCATGTGGCTACATCTGTCTGAGAAGGAGGCTGGGAAAGGTAGTCACCCTGAGTACCCAGAGGAGAAGGAACTGGGTCTGGTGACCAAGTCAGCTCTGCTCTAACATGTTCCCAAGCACAGTTCCTTCCTCCGTAACTCTTGAACCATTGTCCCTGATCTCTCCTCCTCCAGATTCTCCCAGGCTCTCAGGCAGTGAGGTACTTACCTGGTTACACCTTTCCAATCTTCAGACTTCTTTTATACTTACCAGAACTGCAAAGAAGGCCTTGCAATTGTATACTCTTTACACCTGTCCCCTCCTTCCCCCTCATTTCTCCTCTTCCTGCACTTCATTTGGTCTCTCTCTTAGGCTAAACCATCTGAAATCACTGATATTTGATACTTTTTGCCCTACAAAGATGGCATTTTCATATGGTTCAATTAACATTATACTCTTAGCTTTCTCCTGAGAGAACCCTAGATCTGCCTTCAGTAAATGCATTCCCAGTCCACAGGAGGCAGAGATTACTTTGAGAATCAAGCCAAAGGAAAGAGAGAAAAGTGGGCAGGGTTTGCATGCAGTGCTATTACCTGATGTATTTTGGGTTTGCCCTACCCCAACTAAGAGTAAGCTCTCATTTCTCACCTCTGCCTTGAACCTTGATAATGACATCTTATTTCTGGTTATGTACTAAAAGTTTATATATATATTATCTCATTTAATTGCTTCGAGCAGTCGACCTCTCAATTAATGAGATTTGAGAGTTACATAATAATTTCCTTCTTTAGATTAGCTGCCAGGAAACTTAGGCCAGCATTTATGATTAGTCAGAATAATTGTACTATGCTTTTGGCTGGTATACTTTAAAAATTTACTTATTAATGTTTGATAATTGTCATTTTTGTCTTGTTTTTTTTTTAATGTGAGATTTAAAATCTCTCAAGTCCCTTTTTAAAAATGGTGTGGAACAAAACAAGTAATTTTAATTATATCATAACAGTCTTTTTAGGAAGACTTTATTATCTTAATCTTACATATGTGGAACTGAAGTCCATAAAAACAGATTTTTCTGAGCCCTGCTCAGTGTGGTCACTAGACCTGGGTGCTTACCTCTAGGACTCTTTCCCTCCATGATGCTGCCTTGTCCAAAAGGCCCATTACCACTTTAATCACTTTCCTCCCAGAATCACATGACTCATATTTTAAGAGACTTGATTATTTCCTATCCCATTTATTCTTATAGATGCAGGAACATCATCTAATTAAAAGGAAGTCATATTTTTGATCAAGTTCTGGTTAATTTTGTTCCATTAAAATACATTTTTAAGTTTTCAGAAGAGGAAGAGAGGCAAAAAGCCCTTTTAAAAAGTAGATTTGAGAGATGAATTAATAAAGTAATGTTATAAATTCAATATAAACTAACTTGTATATGCTTTTAAATTCCAAACATCGGTGGAGGAGATGAAATTACACTTGCGAGTAAGCATGATTACTAACAATGGCTTTTCCTACCTGGAAGTGTTTCACGTGGGCCTGGGGAAATCAGATAGCTCAATATTTCCTTTATGTTCTTGTTTTTTCTTTTCTGTGTGGAGAGGAAAAAATAATTGGGGGCCATGGAGATGCCAGGAAAGGTAGTTTAAAGCTCAAAATGTGGTCTTGAACTAACATCAAAAATTTCCCGGGAGCCTACTAGAAATGCAGATTCTTGGGCCTTGCCCCAGATGACACAATGGGAACCCCGCCCCCCCAACCTTGGGACCCAACAATTTGTGTTTTAACAACTGCACCAGGTTTTTCTAATGCAGGCTAAAGTTTGTGACCATTTGACTTAAACCAACATCAGCTGGAAGCCACTTCTTCATTTGGATAGGAACCAGGTAGTTAAAACATCTCTGAAGGCATTAAAAATGCTAATGAGGAGAATTAATGTCTTTGTCCTAAAACAAACCAAAAAAGGAAGAAACAAAACAAGCAAAAAATAAAAAATAAAAATAAAAACCCAAAAAACCATAAAAACCCTTCGTGAGTTAGTGGTTAAAGACCAGAAATAAGTTGCTCTGAAGTGTTCCAGGGTGAGCCAAGACCAGGACCAAATTTCTGAGGGTCTCTTGACAGCAAGAAGTGGTTGGGAAGCCTGTCTTCCGTCTGGCAGTGTTGGATTAAGAACTATGTCAGATCTAGGTGTGTAATTTTCTTTGAATAACTAGAGCAAGAGTTATACTTTTAAAAATGTTATTATTAAAAATTGGCCAATTTATGCTCCAAAAAATTGAGTAGAAAAAGCATTGGTAAACAGCACTGTAAGCTCAATTCCTGCTTTTTTGGGTGTTTTGATGTCATACTCCGAGAACTCCTCTTTCCCAGCTGGAGTCCCCAGGTTGCGTGCTCGTGTCCCACAGAAAGCAGCCACCTCGGGAGCATTGGTCCAGCCAGCTCAGTCAGCCCAGAGGAGAGCAGGCTGCCCACTTCTCAGTGAGCTCACAGACTCCCGCTGTCCTGGCACATTGGCACCTGCTGGAGTTGTGCTACTCCTTAGCCGTGTGATCCTAGACAAGCCCTTGCCTCTCTCAGCCTCGATGTTCTCGTTCTTAAAATGGGGATAATAACAACACATACCTTGTAGGATTGTTTTGAGAATTAAATGAGTTAGAACAGCAGCAGTTCTCAGCCTTTTTGGTCTCAGGACCCCTTTATATTCCCAACAATTATTGAGGACCCCAAAGAATTTTTATTTATGTGCGTTTATAGCTATCAGTGTTTACTCTATTAGAAAGTCAAATGTAATTCATCCAAAAAACCTCATTACAGGTTAACATAACATCTTTTTAATGAAAAATAATTATTTTCTAAAGCAAAAAAATTAGAAGAATTTCACTGCTTTACCTTTTAAAGAGTTTCTTTAATGTCTGGCTTAACAGAAGACAGATTCTAGTCACTGCTTTGTCACTCGGAATGATGCAATATCATGTGTTGTGTAGTTATGTAGTCTCTGGAAAACTCTGCTGTGAGACTATTGAAGTGCAAAAGGGAAATAACATCTTAGAATTATTACGAAAATAGTTTTGAGCTTGCGGACACACTGAAAGGGTCTTAGCCACCCTTCTGTGTTCCCTGAGAGACACTGCGAGAACCATTGGGTTAAAAAAATCGTAACAAGAGTTGAGCATACTGCTTTGCACATGGTAAGCACTACATAGTAAATTATAGTTGTAGACATCACCATTAGCTAGGGGACAGCATCAGAGACAGTTTCTATGCATATTGGAGCAGAGCACTAGAAGAAAGTAAGGCTTTGCTTCCTGCGTCCTGTGTGCACAACCCGCACAAACACAGGTGCCTCTGCTGCTGCCGCAGAGCAGGCCTGTGACCTCTCGTCTGGCCGGTGAGAGGCCTGGAGGGGCCTGGATGTGTTTCAGGCTGCAGTGCCAGGACTGTGCACATGTACTAATATGGAGATGATGTTACATGGGCGTCACAGAGATTCCTTTCCTCCTAAGAAGCAAAGCACTCGCCTCTCCATCATCTTGTTCGTCTTCTTGGCATCCCCAGGTCAGTCTGGTCCCAAGGTGAGTCAGAGCCAGGGCCAGACTGGAACCCAAGTTTCCTGTCTTAGAGCAGAGTCAGGTAAGGAGGGAACAGGCCGGATTGGCAGAGGTCTGCCCAGGGGCCCAGTGCCATGCTTTCAGGACTCACAGGAGTGGAAACAGAAACTGATCAGCTCAACCTAGTAGATGGCCAGTCACCCTGGAGAGGAAGGCCCAAAGCCCATGACTGTCCTGCCAGCGGGAGACTTGTGCACCACGTGACAATCAGCTGGCACTCCCAACCACCTTTCCCTTGGCCTTTCTTTAAGTCCAAAAGCCATAATGCAAGCAGTAGGCTGAATGCTGTAGCAATCTGCTGTGTTGGCATGTAATTTGGAAACCCTTTTCACTTAGCCATCTATTAAACACCTGGTGTGTTTTGAGTCCCCAGTCTGTTTCCTCCCTCATCTGCCACCAAGGGAAAGAATAAAGAAACACTGACCAATCACAGGAGAGCTCAGACTTGGCAATCACAATAGCCGTCTTTCTTGTGGCCAACACCTGCGTCTCAGGCACCAGTCATTGGTGTGTGCAGCCATAGGTCGAGAAGAAAGGGCAGTGAGCTGGGACCAGGAGTCTGACCTGCGTCAGTGCCCATTGTCATAGCAGATCGGCCTCTGTGGATGGCAGAGTCAGAGCTAGCTTGAGACCGGTAAGAGAGACGGCCAGGAAGTGGCCGGCAACCACAGAGATGCTTCACGGGCTCAGGATAGGGATGAGCATGTCTAAAATGTGGGACAAGTAAGAGTCCAGAAAGCTAGTGGGAGCAGGAAAGAGTGACAGCATATAGAAGAGTAGAAACACGTGACAGATCTGGGAAGTGGCTTCTGCCCCTGCTTTTTAAGGATTCTCTGGGTAACTACAGGGTAAGGGCTATATTCACTCAAAAAATATTGATTGAGTACCTATTGTGTTTCAGGCATGTTGTAGATACATCCGTTGTTACATAAATGAATAAAACAGACAAAACTCCCGCCTTCAGGGAGCTGACCCTTTCATGGAAGGAGGAAAATAAAGAATAGGAGAAAATAAGGGAAAAAAGAGTGAAGTATATCGTATTAGATACGGAGAGAGAATTAATGCAGGAAAGGAGACAGGGTGCCAGGATGGGGTTATAATTTTAAATAGAGGGATCAGGGAAGGTCTCATTGAGAAGATGACATTTGAGACAAGACCTGGAGGGGATAAGGAAGTGAGTCTGGTAGATATCTGGGGAAAAGGGCATTCAAGGGCACAAGGAAGAGCAGGTGCAAAGGCCCGATGGTGAGAGTGTGTTGGAGGAACAGGGAGGAGGCAGGTGTGGCTGGAGCACAGTGAGCTCTTTGAGATGAGGTCAGTGAGGAATAAAGGAAGAACACTTAGAACCTTATAGGTCATTATGGTGATTGTGGCTTTTACTCTGAGTGAAGTGTGAAACTTATAGAGAGTTTTAAGAAAAGGAGTGACATGATCTGATGATGTTTTTAAAAGGAATAGAAGGGCAGGGTGCTGGAGCTGGTAGAAGCAGGAAGATTGGTCAGGAGGCTAGATCAGTAATTTAGGAGGCAGATGTTAGCAGCTTGGACCAGGGTGATAACAGTGGAGATAGAGAGAAGTTGCTGGATTCTTGATGTATGTTAGAAGTACAGCTGGAATGATTTGCTGACATATTGAACATTAGGTATGGGAGAAAGAGACATAAAGATCAACTCTAAATTTCTTGGCCTAAGCAACTAGAAGGCTGGAGATAGCCAGGATCTGAGATGGGCAGGAAATGATTAGGAGTTGGGCAAAGTTCAGGTGTTGGGTTTTGGATGTACTTAGTTAGAGATATTCAGGTGGAGATGTCAGGATGACTGGAGAGGCCCAAGCTGCAGCAGGGAGAATCAGAGAAATGACCTGAGAAGCGCAAAGAGGAGAGAGAGAGAGAGAGGGAGAGAGGGAGAGAGGGAGAGAGAGAGAGGGAGAGAGAGAGGAACAACAGCAGTTCTTGTGCAGCCAAGTCCTACTCCTGGGATCAAATGATAACTGAAGGGGCATCTTAGAGCCAGCCTCAAACCCGGAGCCTCAACCCAAAGATCAGGGAGCAGCCAGGGTCACCCACTCCTCCTCCTCCCTGCTGGTGCTCCCTAGTGGGCAGCAGAAGACAGCACTGAAAGCCTTACTTCAAACAGAGCTGACTCCCAGGGAGGGGGCAGGAAGGGAGAGGCCCTGATGGGATTGGAATGGACGCAGAGTTTATCGTCGTGTCTCCTAAGACAGGGGCTGCCTCCAGGGGGCCCCTGGGGGGGGGCATTCTGGGGAGGATTCAGGCTCTGCCTTTCCCAGACCAGTGCTCTGGCACTGTGGTTCTCCTGGGACTGTCTTCAGATGACTGCAGTTATCCAGAGAGATGGAAGTGGCAGATCAGAAGTCCTTGATTAAACCTGCAGAATGTCAGAATTGACAAAAAGAGCATCCTGTCCAAGCCTCTCTCCTTACAGATGAGGGAACTGAGCTCCAGAGAGATCACATGACTTGTCCAAATTAGAAGCTTTATGACCTAGGGCAAATCACTTAACCCTTGCATCCGTGCCAGGCAGAGAGCACCTTCCCAAATGAGCTGTGTGCTTGTAGTTCTTCCTGTTCCCCGACCCTCCTCCACATGGGCTTTTCACTGCCAGATCAGGGTTTAGGGGATGACTGGCAGCCCTGAGGTCACCCAGCCCTTTTGGCAATCCAGCCACCCCATCGGATGAGACATGGATTCCTGGCAGTCAGTACTTCCTCAAGAAAGACTTTTCTTAAAATTGATGGTAACTCTTTTGGCTTTGCTGTTCCCCATGTCCGCAGTGGGGCAGAAAGTTAGCTCTGCACCGACGTGGTGTTTTTCATCCGTCAGCATCCACCTCCTACCCCATCCCAGAGCTGTTTTTTCTGGCCTGCCCAAACCACATGTTGGTCCCTTTTGTTCTCGTAAAACCCTCTCTCCTTCCAATTGTCTGAGCTGCCTTTTTCTTGACTACTTCTTAAGCCTCTGGATTTCTCCTTAAATATCAGCTCCAGGACGCCTGCCTGATGAGCTGAGGTCATTCCTACCCTCAAGTGACCTGGTGAATTAAGCAACAATACCAGGGATTCCAGGACAGTGAGTTTGAAGATCAGCATCTTTGCTGGCCTGGTGGGAGGCCCTTGGCCCTTCTGGAAGTGGGTAGAGTGACGCTGACTTTCACACAGACTTCATGTTGAGGACCATGACTGTCTCTCTAGGTGAAGAGTGCCCGGTCCTCTGCCCTCCAAGCAATGGCTCAGAACTTACAGAGCTGAGCCAGCAAAGTGAGCATTTGTTCTACTCCTGTTTCCTGGGAAAATTTTAGGCCTGGACCCCTCTGAACCCACAGGTGCTTGATGCTTTATTTCAAGGCAAGAAAGGAAGATGATGCCCCCTGGGTCTGGTTTTGTGCCCTCCTCAGCTTCCTGCTGGGCAGTGGGGGAGATGGAATGTGAGCAAGGATCAGGGACTTCTATACCCCTATCACATTCTTCTCCTTCTGTCCCTTCTTTACAGGTGTTCAAACCTTTTTCATTCTGTGGTTTCTGACTAGCATCCCCCAGGGGACTATTTCGCCTATAAATGCAGAGCAAGACATGCTTCTCTACCATCGTCTTTCCTCTGTTGGAGATTCCAGAGCTCAAGCTTCTGTGGAATGAGCCTGGAAAAAGAGGAAATGCCTAGGCTCTACCCCTCTCGTGCGGTGAACCTGGCAAGTTCCCTCACTCCCTGCGGCCTCTGTCTCCTACAAAAGGGGGTGCTGGGTTGGCCTGCAATCCCTGGGGTCCCTTCTGGCTCAGACACACTGCCTGCCAATAGTCTTCTTGTTCCCAGTGTCTTTTTAAAGGATCCTGTGTTATTTATCTCGGTATCTCTGTTCCCCTTCACTGCACACTGCTATCCTTGCAGTAATGACATCAAAACACCCACACTGCATCTCAACAATCTGATGAGATAAATGCCTCATCCTTGGGCGCTGTGGACACAGAGTAGCAATTCTCCTATCCCACTATCAAAGAGCTCAGAAAACACAGGCTGCCAAGGAGGAATACGCAGTCATGCGGATCACCACGTGCATGTCATTAAGCACATTCTCCGAGCCCCAAAGCCCCTGTTTTCCCCAAAGCTGCTTCACTTTTTCCCTTCTTCTACCTCTGGAATAATGCCTCTGAACTGGTTAGCTTTTGAGACTGTGTTGGGAGGGCTGACATCGGGAGCATATGGCCTTGTTATCCTTCATACAGCTCCAAGTTGGATGCACCAGCAACTGGCCAGGTCCTGAAAGTAATTAAGTTGTGCAGAGTGATCCAGGGTGGCAGCGGGGGGCCACCAGCACCTGCTCTCAGGCTCCCTCTGTGGTGTCCCTCTCACCTGTGAGACAGACCGTGGGACTCTCAAGGTTGGCACTGCCAGGGCTGGCCTGATGCTTTTGTGCCCCCTCTCCCTTTATGGCCCCAGGAGCTGGAGAGCCACCCTGGGTTCCAAGAGAAGCAGTAGCTGGTGTGGTCCTAGTGTAATGAAAACAGACCTGGCTCCAGCATGCTGGGAGAGTGACCTTGGACCTCAGTTTCCCTGTAAGCAGACAGGAGGTCATAGCAAGGTCCTCCCACTTCCAGGAATGCTATAAGAATCTGGGGATGTAATGTGAAAGCATTCAGACTTAGAGACTTAGAGGGAGTTCACACATCAAACAGTGTCATGTATGGATCTAGGCAGGCATGGGTTTGAATCTTGATGTGCGGCCTGGTGGAATGTACTTAACTGTTCTGAGTTGCTCTTTACCCATCTGTACACTGAAGGGTAATAAAACTACAACTGGTTTCTGATAATAGTAACAAGTGCATCTATTATTTATTGAACTGGGTTCTTCCTGAAGCCCAGTGCAGTGCCAGGCACACAATAGGTGCTTAAGGGGTGTTCATTGAGTAAAGGGAGACTAGGGGTCTGACTCATACTCTCCTTTAATCCCTACACCAAACCTATTAGGTACCATGGGATTATTATCCCCATTTTAAAGATGAATAGAATGAGGCCCAGAGAGGCTGAGTGATGTGCCCAAGGTTACACAGCGAGGAACGATGACATAAGCCCATTGTACAGGACTTGCTAGCACTTCCTGGGAGGTTTGGCAGTAGGGTGTGGGCAGGACTGGGCAGGGAGGAAACAACTGGACACCCAACTGGATGCACCATATTCCATCCTCAAAAAATATATGCCCCTCAGGCCATCCCACAAAACTAGGTGTTACAGTGCCCACCTTACAGATGTGCAACTGAGGCTCAGAGAGGGAAAGAAGCTGAAGGACCGCCAGTTCCAGCATGAAAGCGTCCAGGTAACGGAAGCTGTTTACCTCCTTAGGCTCTTGAGCTCTGGCCAGGCAGCCTGCACTGTGCTCCTGCCCTCTCCGCCGCGGGGTGGGGGGGCAGAGGGGAGAGACTGGAATGTCTCAGACTGCCCAGGGCAGTAAGCAAGGAGTCCAGCACGCTGAAATTCCTTCCCTGTGGCACTTCTGGGAGGGGAACCCCCCCCCCCCCGCCCCCAACGATTCTTGGGAAATCTTGGCATCTGGCTGGTCTTGCCGGCCCGTTTCTCTGACTGTTCTTTCGGTCTCGGAGCACTCGCCAAACATCTGACACCATTCAGGATCGATTGCACGTAAAATGAAGAGTGGGTTTTGTTTTGTTTTGTTTTTTGCATTTTTTTTTTTTTGCCCCTGTTGTCATCTAAGAAACAGGTTTTGAGGGTCTTTGATTCTCTTCCAGAATAACAACCATATGGAGCCTCCATTTATACTAAGTGTCCTGTGCCTTTTGCAAGGGACCAGGGACCAGTTTGTTTTCATTTGGTGCTGAACCTTGACTTGCTCCAAAAAGTTTTAATCAGGTAGCTTCTGAAAGAGGGAGAGACTCTGAGGACAAATGGTACCTTGTCCGTCTGAAGGGAGCCTATCTTTCAAGGGTATGGGCAGGAGCGGGGCCAAGAGCCTGAGAGGTGAGATTTGGAGAAGCCGAGGGTCACTGGCAGGATCCGGGCAGATCCATGCTCGGTGGCTGGAACAAAGAACACTTTGAATCATGCAGGACTCTGGCATGTTTGTTGATCGACTTATCCAGGGCCCAAGCCAGCTGCTTTTGTTCCAGAGGATTTCATGGATTAACTCCCAGGGCCTCGGAAAATTGTTTCTTTTTAAGAAAGGGAAGTTTGGAGGTGGCTGCAAAGGAAATGCTTATGGGCAGCCTGGGGGGCTGGGGAGCTGGGGGAGTTCTGGAGGCTGGGAGGACACATATTTGTTGGGGTGATGGCCAGAGACTCCCAGTGAGACAATCACTGGACTTAATACATCCACACTCTCGGGAGGGTTCCGGCAAGGACCTCTTCCAGCAAGGTCTGATGGAAAGAGGAGTATGGATGCCTGAGGCCAGGCACATCCTGGGCATTAAGCTAGACCACAGCAAGGACTCCCCAGGGCTGAAGGTTGCTAGGCACTGGGGTAGGTTTCCTAGGGAGACCGTGGCTAGAAACACCATCTGCCAAAGATGGTTTAGTTCCAGAAGAGGCAAGGGAAAGAACAAGATGGTCTTTTCTGTCCTAGTTCATCTCGGTTCTGTTCACTCAGGCTGAGCATTCTTCTCCTGAAGGGGACGTGAGGGCAAAGCACTTCTGGGCAAAGGGTCTTGTCGGAGGGAGGGCCCCACCTCCTCAGCTCAGCCCCAGTTCCCTGCTGAGGCCCGGGGTCTCCAGAACTTGCCTGTTCCCTGCCCGCTGTCCTGCCCTGGCAACAGGCTCCAGCAAGCCCACGTGTGCTGCTGGGGAGGGTGTAATGGGCATATGATTAAATACTCATACTTTGTCAAAACACTGACAGTTACAAAATGCCTCCGCATCTACTCAGGGAAGGGCGAGCAATGAGCAAAATGACTTCAATATGCAAAAGACATTCCATGGAGGCCAGGAGGGAATGCGAATCCTGGAGCCAGGAGGAGGAATTGGGATTAGTGCTTGATTTATAGGCTGGCTGAGAGACATCAGCTCGCCGAAACCTGCCTCAATTCTACTGTGCACATATGTGCTTAAGGAGACGGGCCCGCTTTGGTTTGAAGAGCTAGCTCCTCTTTGTTGATGGGAATGAGAGTAAAGTACCTGACCAGGGTTGAGGGCAGAGGAATTCTGAGTCCCTGAGTTCTGGATTTAGCATCACATGCCATCCTCTAGACAATAGAAATATGTTGTTCAGTGGAGAATTTGAAAAATGAGAAGGGCGATTGCCTATTTAGGACGGGTCTGGATAGAATCACTCCCGGAGGCCAGGAATCAACCAACCACAGAAGCTTAGTGTTTTCGCTATATCTTCCTTGATGAAATGTATCAGGTGGCCAGTTGCATCACCATAGGAAATGGAATGCTACACTGATGGTTTCATTGAGAAGACCCTATCGCAGGGCATTTTCACAGAGGGCAAGAGAGCCAGCAAGGCTATTGGGGCACCCAGAGCTAGCAGTGGAGGGGCGATGGGTCTAGGGGAGGAAGCAGCGCACTTGGAGCCCAGTGAGAGCTGGAGCTGGGGACGAGAGACCATGAGCTGGAAACCATGGTCATGCAAGGACCTGGCCACCCCCAGGAAAATGGCACCACATTAGGTGGGCGTGGAAAGAAAACCCCCTGACTTCTCTTTTTTCATACGCTCCAGTGTCCTGCTGGTGCTTCTCATTGGCCAAACCAACCTGAAGCCAGAGAGCGGGAATGCCTGGGAGATGCAGTCCATAGGCATCAGCCTTCCAGGGCACAGAGTAGGGTGGGGAGGCCAGAGAGTGGACCTAAGGGAGATGGTAAGGGAGCAAGAGCTTATTCGGAGTATTAGCTTAGTTTAGCCAACTCTGGAAAGCTCTTCCTGAGAAGGGAGCTTATAAAGAGGTTACCCACTTTCAGATGATTCTGTCCCCAAGATGAGCATGGCTACCTTGCAAAACACATTGCTCAAATGATAAAGGAACTCTGAAATGTCCCACATACACCTTTATTTGTGAAATATCAGCCTTTGGATGGCAGCAACAGAGTCATTTATTACCAGTTGTCTTGAGCAAATTTAACAGCCCCCACCTATGTACAGTGCCTTACACTTCACAGAAGACAGGAACTCAGACATCTTGAAGCTGACAAAATGGTGACAAGGCAGCCCTTTGGGGGAGTGAAAATGAGCAGGCCTGACTCAGCAAGGTCCACAAGCACTGTAAAGATGCAATAAACCCTCTATGGGGAAAGCCCCCAGCCATGCAGCCCAGCAGGAGCCCATGGCAATGGTGGACAGGAATCAGGACGCAGAGATGGAAGTCACTAGACTGCCCTCTGGCTGAAGTCAGGCCATAAACATGTCTCAAGTAGGGCTTCTGGTTCCTGTCTTTGGCATCCTGAAGCTACCATTCAGATAATTCTTCTAGGCGAAGAGTCTTTATCCACTGGAGGGGGAGAGCACGTGAAGTCATTAGCATATTCAGGCCGACCAGATGGTCATTTCCCTCCTGGGCCAGGGCCGGTGATGGGCAGGGGAGCAGGCAAGGTGAGAAGGAGATAAAGGGCATCAGACACGCTCTTTGCCAAGGGCTGATGGTCTGTGGCTTCTTCTTTAGGACAACGTGGACCTGTTTGGGGTAATAGCCCACACCGTTCTTTCTCGTGTAGCGGTCTCTTGCTCTCTGGAATCTTGCTGGGCACTCCTCCTCGGCGGTGTCCTGGGGCAGGCAGGCTTTGTCATCTGCAGCCGGTATGAGGCAGCCAGCTGCCACCACTCAGGCCGGGCTGAAAGGGCCCAGGCAGGGTGGGGTGTGGAATCCGGTTCATGGTTTCCAATGCCAATTTGGGTGAAATGCAAATTTTCCTCCACACTGTGTTTCTCTTTCCCAGTTCTGTCCTGAATGGAAAAAATGTCTGTAGATTTAAGTCCAAGGTGCAGCACTAGAGCTGGTATTTTCCCTTTTGACACGAAAACGGAGAGAGCCCGGGGCCTTGGGAGAAGCATTCAGAAGGACTCTTCCCTACCCTGGGTCATGAGCCAGACGGCCTGAACTCCAGTCCTGGTATTGCAGCTTAGTGGCTATGTGTAAGTTATTTAACATCTTAGTTCTTTGGTTTCCTGATCTGTGGGATGGGCTGCCATCATATCTACTGTGGGGATACTGAGATGTGGATTGAATGACTCGAAGTGTGCAAAGTGCGTACCTGGTGTACAATATGGGGATGTGTGACTATTTGCTGTTATTACTACGAGGCATACTTCTCTGGGCAGGACATCCTCCTCAGGCTCAGGGGGGATGGGGCATCTGTGAGGTCCTGAGGGGGCAAGCAACCCTCGAGCATCTCTTTCATCAAGAAACCTGCAGTGAGTCTGCTTGCTTGAGGATAGAATCTGGATCCACTCCACAGTCTGGCTTCCAACCTTCCCTACGCTTGCTACACATCCTCAGCTTCACTGCAGAAATCTGGTAGATCCCATCCCCTGTCCCCCAGATTTCTGTTACCTGTGGATTTACTTCTATGTTTTTAACACCTCTTTAAGAACACAGAACAAGGAGCTTCTTCCTAGCAGTTCTTGTAGGGCCTGGCATTACAGGGATTTGCACAGATGGGTTTGTAGGGCCTATCTACTCTGAGGGAGTTGACTTCTTTCTTGTTTCTTTGATACATCAGTATTGTCATGTAGAGGCAGCTCTCCCTCTCGGACGCCTGTGAGTTGGCAGCAGAAGGGCTGTGACTGTTGCCTCGGACCCTTTTCAAAAACAGAGGCAGGTCACCACAGGACCAGTGCTACAGTGTATTTATCTCTTCTCCTGAACAAATGTTCCCAGGCCCAGGACCTGAAAAAAATGAGTCCACAGCTAAAAGAAATCACTTTGTAGGCAAGTTAGGCTCCGATATTGGCCCTTAAAAAGAAACTACTTGTATTATGTGTTACACTTTAATACTGTCCCTATTAAAAGCAAAAAGACTCAATGTTACCTTTGCTTATTACTACGTCTTAATTGTTAAGGGTTATTTACCAAGATGACTATCATTCCAAATCTAAACATCAGTTGCTCAAAGTGGGGATCCAGAAGCCCTGGCATGTGGCATTAGGAGAAGTAGAACTGGTAGAGAAGCTGGACCCCTAAAATCTTACTCTCTGTGCAGCCTGGGGGGCTCCTCTGGGTGCTGGGTTAGGACCCAAAGGGCAGCCAGTACCCTGGGGACATGTTCTTCCTTTCAGAGCTGGGGAGAGAGCCTTCATCTTTCCTGGGAATCAAATCCAAAGAAAACCAGAAGAAGAATCTAGACTTCTTGGAATGACTTAGCGAAGGGAGCCCAGACAAACAGAGGTGCTCAAGCTGTCCTGTAGGCTACTTGCAAATCATTGGGCACCATAGGGAGTGTGCCTGCAGAAAAGGGAGAGGGCCACCTTCCGGGCTAAGCAAGAGTCCCACATGCTTGGGAGGTAATGGGACAGGGAGACTCTGGTGCGAAGCCCTGGGAAAGTGGCTGGTTCCAGGGAGGCAAGGCAGCGTGGACTCAGCAGCCAGCCTGCCTGCGTGGGAAGCTGGCTCCGCCACTTTTGGTTGTGACCTTAGGCAAGTTCCTTTACTTTTCTGCCTCCCAGTGTTCTTGTCTATAACACGGTGATAATAATGGTACCCACCTTGGAACGTTGGTCTAAGAATTATCTGAGCTAAGGCATGCTACATGCTTAGGACAGAACCTGGCATATACAAAGTACCCAAGAAGTTGTTTTATTATTATTATTATTATTATTATTATTATTATTATTATTATTATTCAGGATTTATCAAAGAAAGATTCTACCTTTTAATAGCTTAAGGTAAGTCCAGCATCTCCCTTTAACTTTCCTACCTCATCCAGGTTTACTGGTACCAGATTTTGGCCTGAGGTTTCTATAAACATTATTTCTCAGCCCTGTGAGGGATACAAAGATGACAATCAATAGAACCATCTTTGGCTCAGGCAAATGTGGCTCATGGGGGGAAGGACTGAGGGGAACACACTCCTGAGTTCTTGTGAGAGTCACATCAGGAGCTTGGCTAGGTTCTGAGTGGTGCAGAAGACAAGAAATTTCCTACAGGGTTTTCAGAACTCATACTCTTTATGGCAATAACCAGCACAGGGCAGAAAGTGGGAGGCTCATGGGGACTGGGGTGTGCTGGCTGGAATGGGCCACATCCAGAAACCGCTGAAGAGTTGCACTGGTACTGGGGATGCTTCTGGATGCTCATCTTGGGCGGGCTTGAAACATGAAATGGCTCTCGTATCTGAAGGTAAACCCTGGTCTGGGGGCAGAGAATGGGAGTGGGTGAGAAGGCTCTGCTTCCCTCAGTACCTGTGTCTGACAGCAGGCGCATGCAGGCTCTGCCCTTGACCCTGGTGAGCACTTGACGGGTAGCCGTTGAATGACTGTACGGTGCAGTGGACATGGGCTCTACATGGCAGCTTCTAGCAGACAGGCTTGCTTGTCTGGGTTCTGTGTAGCACTCCACAGGAATTATCTTTGCCCTGGTTTTAAGGAGTGGCATAATGTCATATTTGGGAGCCTGATTGGTGATGATGATGATGGTGGCCACTTAAGGCCACATGCCACTTCCTACATGGCTTTATCCTTCAGAGCAGCAAGTCATCATTCTGTCTGACCTATTTCTAAGCTGGACACCCAGCAGCCATCTCAAAAAATTCTGAGGAGGCCAGGTATTTGCCAGGTATTAGCATCCCTGAGTAGTTATAATCAGAAAAAGCCCTGTTGGCTTCATTCATTCAGATGTGAAGTACCTGTTGATGGTTCTGAGCTGTGAGTGGTCCCTTCACATCAGAGAAGGAGGCTCGTCCCAGACGAGGGAGTGTTTACCTTGGTCCGATTGAGAGAAGTTTTGGAACCAGCCAAATCCCGGGGATCCTCCCGTGCCCTCACACTAAGTTGCAGTCAAAGGGTTCAGCACTTGGTGGCTGCTCAGTTCAGGCTTGAGAAAAATACTATAACAGTGATCGTGAGCATGGCAGCCTTGAGTGAAACATGCCAGATGGTGGGCATCTTACATGTGTGATTTCTGATTCTCACGATAACTGCACGAGGTAGGCACTCACATTTTTTGTTTTCAAATGGGGAAACCAAGGCCTCTAGAGCCCAGTGTCTTTCCCAAGGCCACCTAACTAGAAGCCAGTGCAGCTGGAATTCAAGCCCAGGGCTGTCTGATTCCCAGGCTGTGCCCTTCCTGCGGCACAGTGCAGGGGTGCAGTCCGGGGCAGGAGGTGATGGGCTTTGCTTTAAAGGAGCACCAGGTGGTGGAAGAGTGCCAGAGCGGGCTGGCACCGTGGCTCCTGGCTGGGATGGTATGCTGGCTCCCCCCCCCATCCTCAAGGGTTGGGCATGGGACTCATGTCTCTGTCAGTAGACATTGGTCCCAGGCGACCAGGACTGCTGGCAGCATTCCCGGCCCGGGCACACCCTGCACAATTCCTTCAGCAGGCGCAGGCCTCTTGACAGGGAGTGACAGCTGTGATTCAGCGCTTGCTACAGTGGCAGGAGAAACGCGGGTGAAACAAGGGGGAAAGGACTATAATTACCTCTTAACACGTTTCCACATTTCTCTGCTGTCAGAATGGTTTTGTTTTCTGATTTATTTTGATCTCCTTGAAAATTAGTTGCCGCAGTGCATTTGGCATGTAATCGTGGTCCCGCTAGCTAGCAGTCCTCATCAGCACTGTGAGCTGAGTAAACGTGATTTTTCTCCCTTTTCCCCAATCTGTGTCAGTTTCTGTGTGTGTCGAGGGCAAGGGGAAAGGGATGACCATGTGGTACTAGGTAAGTCTGTTGCCTGTTGTGTGTCCTGGCTCCTCACCATGACCCTACAACCAGGCAGTCTTGCAGGCGGTGTCTTCCCAGAGGCTCCATGCCCCCCATGGATTGTCCAGTGAGCCTACAACCTCAACTCTTTTGCCCTAGCTATCTTTCATCGTCCCACTCCAGGCCTTCTCTGGGCTCTCCACTCTCTCCCCCACAGGCACTCACAACTCCCTATGTATTCCACACCAGCTCCCAGCCCCCACACAGCCCAGCTCCCCCCTTTGACCTGACGCCTCCTTCTGCCCTCAGGCACCTGTATCCACTCATGAAGCTCTTATCCATGAAACAGAGAGAACCATCTTGATATCCCTCTGCCGAGAGCACCACCAGATCTGTGCGCCATTTCCCGTGGGAAGGTGGCCAATCTTAGTCAAATTGTGTAGAGGCTTTTTCTCTCAGGTCAGGATGAGAAGGGAGCCAACACTGTAGAATTGTGAAGTGCTTGGTACCTTCCAGGGATGGCTGTCCATCAGCAGGCCCTCTCAGGAGAGGGCTGCCATAATGAACACTCCAGAAACAAGAGTGTTAGAAACAGGAGGAAACTCTGTGGTCCTTGAGCCCAATGACTTTATTCTTCAGTGGAGAAGACAGAAGCCTAGAGGTGGGTCAGGGATATGCTCAAGACACACAGCTGGCTGGCAGTAGGTCTGGGCTGGAATCTGGATTTTGATTGCATTCTATCCAGAAGGAGGCTGGCTGGCTTCCTGATTAGAGCAGACAACTGCACATGTGCTGGGATTTGGGGGAATCTGCCATTTCCTTCCAGGGATTCTATAACCCAAAGAACCTTTTCTTCAAACAAAACTTGGTGCCGAAAAGAAAAGGTCAGGGCTACTTTGGTTCAAATGCATGAGGAGGAGTGGAATGGAGCCCACCTTCTCAGTTTCCCCTGACTCTCCAAGGCGGCCCTCAGGCATCTCTCCAGAACCTTTAATACCCCATGGAATAGAGTGACAAAACATTTAAGGCATCTATTAACAGGGCAGACGAATGGATGAAAACATGCACAGCTTCTATGCTTCAGCATGGGTATATTTCCCAGAGTAATTGAAAGCAGAGACCAGGACTATAAAAGAATGGAGTTCCCAATAGGATAGCTGTTGAATAAGGAGATGCTTGGAACCAGAATGAAATGTTCCCAGCCTGGGAAAGGCAAGTTCAGCTGGGGTGCTCTCAGGTTGAGGGTGGACTAGGCCAAGAAATGGGGGGGGGGGTGCTGGAAGCTTGGGTACCTGAATCAGGGGTTCAGGGACCAGAGATCTCAAACATCAACTCTAGCCACTCGACGAAATTACTTGTAGTAGGCAAATTCTGACACGTCTGCCATGACCTGAATTATTTCTAGCATGGCAGAAGAGCTGCAGAGTCACTGCAGAAAATCACATTAAGCTTTCCTATGGGAGACTGTGCCCTCGCCCAATAATGACAACTCACATTCACATAGCACTTCGTGCTCTGTAAGACACTCTCGTATGCTAGGTGATTCTTCCCATACCACACGAGCTGGCTATTGTTATCACCATCCCCATTTCACAGATGTAGAAACACAATGAGCCATTGCTTTAGAAGCACCATTACTAACAATGACTCCTGACAGTTATATTCATCAGCTCATGGCCTAGAAAAATTTTGTTTAATCCATTCTCTCTCTTTTAGTAGACAGGCAGACAGAAGGGCACACACACACCTCTCTCTTGCTCTGAGGATTGGTAAGGAGAGGATTTTGCTCCTGGTTTCTCAACAGCAGTTTCTAAGTCTTTGCTCTCTAACAAAAGACCCCATTCAGAGCCCCCTCTGCTCAGAAATCTAAGGAGGCTTCAGGCAGCAGTGGGGACCCCAGCCCTACACAGGCTCCTAGGAAGAACTCCAAGAGGATGCCCCATCCCCAGTCCTCTCAAGGATCCCAGCAGAGCGTGGCATGAGTCCCTCACTGCTGAGTCTTGACTGGGCAGTGGCCGGGGCAGCTGAGGGAGCCTTCTGTCTCTTTCGCCTCCTCTACCTAACAGAAAGGTGGCCCCTGTCCTTTCCAGTCCCTCCCACCCCAGCTGCTCTCCACAAATGGGTCTGTTTTCTCTGATCCTTCTTTATTGCATGTTAACACTTAATTCCTGGACTTGATCCTATTATACCTGCACTGACAAAGAGCAGAGCAAAAGGGCCCACAGATATTCCATTAGAGGCAGAAACCACCTCTAATCTGATCAGCTGAGGTGGTTACATATTGTCACTGCTTTTCACAGGGACTGGGGGCGCCCCAGCCACCAGTGCCCCAGGCACTGATTCCTGGTCTCTTTCAAGGCCTGCAGTGAGGACCCACCCTCGTTCCTCACCATAGCATGCCTGGATAACAGATGCCAGGCGCTTTGCCCTTGTTGCTGATAATGGTCCACAGTGCACAGAAGTATACCTGACCTCACATCTGATAGGAACAAACCAATGTGTGAAGTCACCGGATACCCAAATGCTTTCTCCTGGCATTTACGGCTCCCGTTTATTTTTAAAGATGTTTTTGTTTACTGAGGTATAATTTTCATACAGTAAAATTATTTCATTTTAGGTCTACATATCTGTAAATTTTTAAAAATGGCTTTATGGAGGCATAATCAACATACAACAAACCCCTCATATTTCAAGTATGTACTTTGAAAAGTTTTGACACGTTCATACGCTTGTGAAACCATTACCGCCGTCAAGACAGAAAGCATATCTGTCACCTCCAAAAGTTTCCTCTTGCCGCTTGGTAATCCCTCCAGCTCATCCTCCCTGCCCTCCTCGGTCTCTTTCCATCACCATAGTTTATATATTCTATAGTTTTTTATAAGTGGAATTTTTTGTGTGTGTTCTTTTTAGGCTGACTTCTTTCCTTCAGCATAATTATTTTGAGGCTCGTGAATGTTGTTGGGTGTGTTGGTAATTCATCCCTTTTTATTGCTGCTGTCCCATGGGATGGAGATACCAAAATTTGCTCACCTGTTGATGGACATTTGGCTTGTTTCCAGTTTGTGGCTATTTAAGTCAAGTCACCATGAATACTTACATACAAATCTTTGTATGGCATATGCTTTCTTTCTCTTGAGTAAATACCAAGGAATGGAGTGGTTTCATCAAATGGGAGTATATGCTTAACTTTCGAAGAAGTTGCCACACTGTTTTCGAAAGTGTTTGTACCGTCTTACACGCCCCTCAGCAGTGTATGACAGTTTCAGTTCTTCTACATCCTCCCCAACACTTGGTATGGCCAATATTTTAAGTTTTTGCTGTTACATGTATATAGTGGTATCTCATTGTGTTTTCAATTTACATTTTCCTAGTGACTAATGATTTGAGCATCTTTCATAAGCTTATCTGCCATCCACCTATCTTCTTTGGTGAACTATCTGTTCATATCTTTTGCCCATTTTGTAATTGGGTTGTTTTCTTATCATTGCGTTTTTGAGAGTCCTTTATATATCCTGGATACTAGCTCTTTGTCAGATATGTGCTTTGTAAATATTTTTAATGTCAGTCAGTGGCTGATCTTTTCTCTGTCTTCTTTGTCTGAAGTCAGTTTCCATATATGTGCAGATCTATTTCTGGATTCTCTATTCTATTGGCCCATTTGTCCGTCTTTACACCGATACCATAGCTTTGATTACCATAGCTTTATAATAAATCTTGAAATCAGGTCACGTTAGTTATCCCTTCAACTTTGTTCTTCTCTTTTCCAAACATGTTGTTTGGACTGTTCTAGATCTTTCACTTTTCTGTACGAATTTTAGATCTGCTTGCCAGCTTCTACAAGGGAAAGTTTTTGCTTCATGTATTTTGAAGTTCTATTAGTAAGTGCAAAAACATTTAGGGTTGTTACGTTCTTTAAAGAAGTGCCCCCCTAATTATTATGAAAATGCCTTCTTTATCCCTGGTGGTATTCTTTGCTCTGAGCTCTACTTTGCCTGATATTCATGTAGCCACTCTGGTTTTCTTTTGATTCATGTTAGTATTGTTTATCTTTCCTACCTTTAACTTTTAACCCATTTGTATCTTTATATTTAAAATAGATTTCTTGTAAGCAACATATAGTTGGGTCTTGCTCTTTATCTAATCTGATTGTCTTTTGCGTTTAATTGGGGTATTCAGACCATTATATGATTATTGATATACGGTGAGGTTTAAGTTTATCATCTTGTTACTGTTTTCTGTGAGTCCCATATGTTCTTTTTTCCCTTTTACCTCTTTTTCTGTCTCCTTTTGGATTGAGTATTTTTTTTATTCCATTTTTATCTCTTTTGTTGGCTTCTTAGCAAAAACTCTTTGTTTTTGTTTTTTAAATGGTTGCTTTAGGGTTCATGGTTTACGTTCTTGGTTCATCACAGTCTACCTTCAAGTGTTACTACACGGCTTCCATTTAGCACACTGCTTATAATAGTATACTCACATTTCTCCCTTCATGGCCTTTATGCTATAGTCATACATTCTATTTATGCATTTGTTATGAACTTCATAATACATTGTTATTATTTTTGTTTAAGCAGTATTTTAAAGAAAATAATCACACATACATTTCTGCCATTCTTCCTTCCTTTATGTAGATTCACATTTTCATCTCATATCACTTTCCTTCTTTAAGCATTTCTTATAGTGCAGGTATGCCAGTAATGACTTTTGTATGTCTGGAACAAAAAAGAATTTTCACCTTTATTTTTGAGAGATATTTTTCACTTAGTATAGAATTCTAAGCTGGCAATTTTTTTCTTTCATAATCTAAAGCTGCTGTTCCATTGTCTTCTTGCTTACATTGTTTTCAACAAGAAATCTGCTGCCATCGTTGTCTTTGTTCCTCTGTAAATACATGTCTTTATGCTCTGACTACTTTCAATTTTTTTTTTATCACTGGTTTTGAACAATTTGATTTGAAATTCCTTGGTGTATAATTTTCTTTTATGTTTCCTATGCTTGGAATTTACTAAGGTTCTTGAATCTGTGAGTTTATATTTTAAAAATTAAATTTGGTAGTTTCAGCTGTTATTTCTACAGATATTTTTTTCTGTGTCCTCCTCCCCATTCTTGTGAGAATTCTGATTACACATATATTAGGCTGCTTGAAGCTGTCATACAGTTCATTAATACTTTTTTCATTTTATTTAATTGATTTTCTTTCATTTCAGATAGTTTCTATTACTATGTCTTCAAGTTTACTAATCTTTTTTTGTGTCATGCATAATCTGATGTTAATCCTAGCCAGTGTATTTTTATCTCAGACACAGTAGTTTTCATATCTAGAAGGACTATTTGGGTCCTTTAATATTTTTCGTGTCTCTACTTAACTTCTTGGAATGAAGTTAAAATTGTAGTTTTAATATCCTTATCTGCTAATTCTAATATCTGTGTCATTCTGGGTCAATTTGAATTGATTTTTCTTATTGTGGGTTGCATTTTCCTGCTTTCTTGCATTGAATGAAAGACATCATAGGTTTTGCCTTGGTTAATGTTGAATTCTTATGAATTCAATTAATTAAAAGTAATTTATAAATATTTTTAAACTTTATTCTGGAACTCAGTAAAGCTATTTGGATACAGTTAGATCCTTTTTTTGTCTTGCTTTTAATATTTTTTAGGCAGAGAAGCATTTAGTCTGGGGATGGTCATTTTCCACAACTGAGGCAAGACCCTTTTGAGTACTCTGCCCAGTGCCCTGTGAATTATGAACTTTTATACTCTGGTTAATAGGAACAGACATAATTTCCAACTCTGTGTGAGTACTGGGCACTGTTCCCTTTAATCCCCTTGGATGGATGGTTCTGTGGCAGAAAGACCCTAAGGTGTCCCTCAGTAATTCCTGCCTCTTCTTGTTCATGCCTTTGTGTAATCCCTTCCCCTTGAGTGTCAGTAGGACCTGTGGCTTGTTTCTAACCAATGAAATATGACATAGATACTAAGGTGCCACTTCAGTGACCAGGTTATAGTATATGGTAAAGGTGATAGGTCTCTCTTATGTGATTATGTTATGTTATATAAGGCTTCAACTTAGGCCTGGAAAGCTTCCCTGTGGGCTCAATGGCATAAGTAGTCATGTTGGAGAATCCCACGTGTTGGGGAAGTGCAGGCAGTCTCTAGAGCCCAAGGTTGTCATACAGCCACAAGGATATGAATTCTGCCATCAATCTGAATGAGCTTGGAAATGGACTCTTCTCCAGTGGAGCCTCCTGATGTTATTACACCCTGGCCAAAACCTTGATTACAGCCTTGTGAGGCCTTGACCAGAGGACCCAACTAAGCTATGCCCAGACTTCTGACCTACAGAAACAGTGAGATAATAAATATGGGTTGTTTAAGCCACTGCATTTGTGGTAATTTGTTACACAGTAATAAAAACTAATATAGTTCTTTCCTGTGCCTGAGGCAGTTTCCTCACACACATGCATCAGTCAGTACTGTGCTGAATCACTCAAGGGGACCCTCTGCAGATCTCTGGAGTTCTCTTTTTCCTTTCTATTACTCTGTCCTACTAAGTGTAGCTTCCTTGGTTTCCCCAGACTCTCAGCTCCATCTTAACTCCGGGAATCTGCAAGGCTCCACCTGGGCTCTCCCTACTCATGCTGTGGCCCACAGACTCTTAAAGCAGTGAGCTAGGACAGTCACGGAGCTCACCTCGTTCCTTTCCCACGTCTTGAGGATCTCAGACAATGCCTGTGTTGCCTGATGTCCAGTCTCTTGAAAACTTTTCTTCTATACTTTTTTTTCCCTGTTTTTTCCTATTTGTTTTAGGTTTTGATTGTTTCAGGTCTTTGTTATCCCATCTTGGCCAGAAGGAGAAGTCTCCAGTTGGATGAATTTTGCCAAATGTGTGTCATCATATAAGCAGTATCACAGTCAAGATGGGAAACATTGCCCTCACCCCCCAATGTTGCCGCATGCCTCTTTGTACTTATTCTTCCCCTTAGTACCTGGAAACCACTGATCTGGTTTCTATCCCTGTAGCTCTGCTTTTTCCAGAATATTGTATAAATATGACTCTACAATTTGTTGCCTTTTGCATCTGTTTTCTTTCAACTTAACATGCTTTTGTGGTCATCCATGTTATTGCATGTAGCTGTGGTTCATTCCTCTTTGTTGCTGAGTAGTGTTCCACTGCATGCATGTATCACAGTCCTGCCAGTGATGTGGGAGCAATTAGTCCAAAGAGCCATAGATATTAGGGGAGAAGATCAAAATCCATGCAGCAAGCCCAAGTCTTTCTGCCTTCCTTCCTGTCTGCCTGCCTGCCTTCCCGCCAATCCATTCTTTCCCCTCCTTCCTCCTGCCTCTTTGCCTTCCTTCTTGCCTTCCTACCTATCTTCCTTTAGAAAAATCTAGGTAGATTTACCTAATAATTTAATAATGATTATTATTTTAAAACCAACACAGAGCTTTTCAACCTATACTCCACAGGCTGAGACACATCCGTTTGTCCTCAAAGCCAGATGACTGGTTGGAAATTCTGAAAGGAAGAGATCCAGGGGTGACAATTCTGGAATTTGATGGACTTGCATAACATCACACATTGGAGGCTGGATTGGGATACATCCAGTTTCTCCTGCATTCTCCTTCTCCTTCTTTCCCAAAGGAAGGACAGTCCTATGAGCCAAAAGGCACTAGACAGCCTGAATGCATTCCAGGCTTACAGAACCTAATGCTTGGATTTCCTTCCCAACGGGAAAGGAATATGTCTGAGGGGTGAGGCAGAACTGGAAGCTCTGTGGAGGCTGAGTGTCTCCCATGTAGGCTCTGAAGACCCTGCCTGAGGCAGTAAGTTTAGGAGAAGGTCACCATGGCCACTTCTTCCCCACAGCCACATCAGAGGGGAGAATGGCGCCCATGTAGGAGCTTAGGAGGAGGAGATGAGTGTGCTCTGTATGTGTGTGAGCAGGGTGTCTGAGCCAATTGTGCCCACTGAATGAGCTGTCAGGAACAGGTGGGTCTCACCCAATTCCTGCCAGAGAAGGGGTGTGGAGCAAGAAGACCTATACTCATTGAAGTATAGACCTATACTCATTGAAGACCCTTACTCATTCTCAAAGACTTATAGTGCATGTCAATTAGGAATGTTTTCAGCTTCAAGCAATAGGGTTCTTGAGAAGTCTGGAAGTAGCCTCAGGTCTGTCCAGCAACCCAAGATGCCACTGAGGACCAAGGCTCTTTATCTCTCCTCTCCCTCATACTATGCTTTTCCATGCTAAGACTTGTTTTCTCATTTATTCCAGGTGGTTGATGCAGTACCAGGCATCACATCCACATTCAGCGCAGGGTGAGCGAGGAAGGTGTGGTGCCAGCGGCACTCTGTCCCCTTTAACGCATAACAGAGGCCTTTCCCAGAAGCCCCCAGGATAACAGTTCTTGAACTTCATATACAGAAGTGTCACCTGGGGGTCTTGTTGAAACACAGGTATGGATACCGTAGATCTGGAGTGGAGCCTGAAATTCCACATTTTGACCAAGCTCCCAGGATATGTCCGTGCTGCTAGAAACTGCATTTTGAGTGGCTCCCTCTTCATCTTATTGCCAGAACTTAGTCACATAATTACAACTAGCTACAAGGGAGGCTGACAAAGTAGCTTGCTTTTTCTTCCCCTGCCTTTGTAGTGGAAGGGGCAAACGAGAAGAGAGAAGTAGAGAGTTTGTAGGACTGTCTGCTAGAACGCTACTGAAAACGCAAGCTATGGGAGCTTCTGAAGCCATAGGTTGACTTGGGACAAGCTAGAGCCTTTGTTCCCACAAGGGAGGACCATAGACCTGCTTACACTATGTTCACGCCAGGCCCAGGGGGATGGGGTGTCCCTGCCCTGGGCTGGTCAGTCCTGTGTGCTAGGCTGTGAGGGAGCTCACAGGAGCAGGGATACCACTTACTGAACTTCGTTGCCTCCAGCACCAAGCACGGTGCTGACACACAGCAGGACCTGATAAAATGTGTTGAACTGAAATCCTACTAGCACATTTTCTTATTACAGGGCTTCTCAAACTTTAATGTGTACACAGTCGCCCGGTATAGGGGAACTGTGTTAAAATGTGGATTCTGATTCTGTACATCCAGGCTGGGGGTCCAGGATGCTGCATTTTGAACAAATTCCCAGGTGATGCTGCTGCTGGGGATCCGGGGCCCCACTTTGAATAGAAAGGGCCTCAAACATACAAAGTCAAGTTTTCCTTCCTGACTTAGCAGCAGTTGCTTGTTATTCATTCACTCAGGGCGAACAGCTGTTTGTGGGGATGTTATCAGACATTAGAAATAGACCCATGGGGGGCTGGGGCAACCCCGCCTGTGCTTGTTTCCGGGGCAGGGGGCCTGGAAGCCTGTAGATCTCATCCCTTGCTTCCTTGGGCCCCTGCCTGCCCCAAACAAAAATGAGCAGTGTACCCCGGGTGAGAAGAGAGACCAGCCAAGCATATCTTTCAACAGCTCTTAACTTGCTTGGCTCCAGCCATGAAACAGAAACACACCACCCCTGTCTCGGTCCTGGCCTTCCGGAAGTGCTGGGGACTCAGGCCCAGCTGCGTGAGGGGCCGATGCGTTGCAGATGTCCGAGCTTCGCTGGCACAGAATGGGCTTCAGGCGGGGGGTTGGGGGTAGCTAGGAAGAGTGAGCAAGAAAGACATTTTCTGTGAACAATTGTGCCCAGGGGAAAAGCTGAATTCTCTAGAGCAGAGCTTTGAATTTTTTTTTTTTTTTAAGTAGCGGGAACCCAGTTACTGGAATTTCTTCTGAATTAAAAGCCAAACAAAAGTTTCTTGCGGTTTCAGTTACACAAGAGGCCGCTGCCAAGATGGAATGAATGAGAAGAGCTGCTGAAAGGAAGAGCCCATAAGGGGTTGGGGAATGAGGGGTGAGCAGGACAGGACCCCAGGGCCCATCACCAAACGGTTCTCTTGGTTGAGGCACGCTGCCCACTGCTATGCCGTCAACTTTTAAGGGAAAGAACTGACTGTACCCGTCTTCAAAAGGGGGGTGTGTGAAAGTGATATGTGGACTGTAAGACGTGGACACATGTAAATGATTAGCCTGCCTTTGTCATTTACCATAATTCAGGGCCTTGCACTCTATGGGGTCTTGCTTTGTTCGGTTTCCTGGCTGATTGGCAGCTGGGCCAGACGGCTCGCCTGCCCCTAAGCTACAAGGCTCTTGATTTGGCCTTGCTCAGATGTGACGCTGCAGCCAATGCCTGCTGCTCCAAGGGGCAGGGATCATTAACTTCAATTAGTCATCCCCAAACTTCATTTTTCTCAGCACCTCGAGCCTCCTCCCACTACCTTCCTGGTAGCCACAGAATGGGCCTGGCCTGAGTGTGGCTCCTTGCCTCTCTCCTGGCCTGCCTCTGTGGGGAGCACTGCTTGAAGCCTGTGGGGGAGTGGAGTAGAACAGATCTGCAGGATCCTGGCTTGGGCTCCGGTGGTGGCCAACTCCTTCCCTCCCTGCGGAGAACCAGAGACCACGAAGTGCTGGCAGCAGCTTGTCTCTCAGACCCTGTGCCTTCTTAAGAAACTTTCTGTGTTTCTCCATATTTACCTACTAGGAATTTCCCCTTCCTTGGATCCAGTGGGTTGGCATGGCTCCTGAGAGCTGACTGAACTTGCTCTCAGCTCTGCATTCAGTGCTTGAAATGGACCTCGGGAGAAGTGTTTACACCACAGAAATCAGCAAGAGCTACAAATCAGGGCTTTCATCCCACCGTCCCCTGGAAAGTGGTTTGTTAAATACTTCCCAGCACACCACTGGTGAAGGTCGGGTCGAAGTTGAGGGAGAGGCTAGGTAGCAGAGGGAATCCTCCCTCCTTCCGCATAGCCTGTGTTGGCCATCACGGAGCTGCTTGCTGGAACTAAGAGCCCTGCTCTCGATAACTCCGTGGACACATCCTTAACCCAAAAGGATTGATCAGTTCTGTTGGAGGCTTTAGCTCTGGAACACAGCTGGACATAACCCAAGTTGAGTTGGAGACAAGACATACTTCCTCTGTTCCTTGCCTCCCTTCCATCCCCTTCCACCAATCCCTGTCTTCTTATCTGACATAATTTCTACTCTTTTTAAACAACCTGCCACTGATACGCTCATACCAAGAGAGATTGGTACCTACGTACCCAGGGACATTTTGGGGGCGGGGGAGGAGAGTGTTTTATTGGGGATTAAAGTTGTAAGTCCAAGGAATACTGCACTGATAGTGGGGTTCAGTTGTTTCCCACTGGAGGGAGGGAAGTACTTTTTAAATTGCACAGCTTTTCAGACTTTGTAGTATTTTCAGTCATCCTCTTTTTAGGATCGGAAATCTCCCCAGAGACCTTTAGTCCAGCCCTCATCTTACAGACAAGGAGGTTGAGGTCCAGGGAGGTTTCACAGGGGCTCAACTCTAATGAAAGTGAAGGTGTCCCAGTGCCCTTGCCTGTTTGCTTGCTTGAGTATTGAAAGGGCCCTCGCCTCATGTGAATCATGAATGACCGCCGGTGTTATTAGAGTGAACAGAGAATCACCAGGAGCTAAATACTCATCATTTGCATCTGGCCATTTCTGTCTTGTGCTTTTTCTTTGCAAAGAACTTTGAAACTAGACTGGCCTGTTTGACTTTCCTTTGGAGTTAATGTCAAAAATCACTGTGGCCTGGGAAACAGGCTTGGCTGTTTACATCAAACTGGAAGAGAAAACAAGAGCCTTGATTTTCCTGGGCTCTTAACTTTCTTTAATGAAGGAATTTGAGGAAATGTCCTGGAGGCAGGTATTCCTAGAATAGAATTCTTTTGAGGTGGAGCAAGCGGATGGAAATGTGCCTTAGGCAGCATGCCAGATTTTAGGGGCCAATGTCTATGGGATGTACACCCCAGGATCTGCTGTAGGCCCCTTGGGGAAGACATCATGGATAATATGGAGCCTGACAACCCAGTAACTAGCAGCTTTGCGGCAGTCTGGCCTTGGGTTCTTCTTGCTGGTCGAAACCATGTTCAGGAGGTTCATTCAAGAGCTCATATTGATTGGCACAGATGAGGTGCTAGGCATGGGCAGGGTAGCGGCACTGGGGGGCGGGGATTCAGTCCCTGCCCTGGAGACCTCACTGGCCAGTAAGGGGAAATAAGCCGAGAACAAATCACCGTATAACTTAGGCATTAGAGCAGCTCTCCTCTGAAGAGAGGGAAACAGAGTCAGGGGAATCATTCTTACAATTGTGTTGTTTTTTCTTACCACGTGATACTCCTCACAGGATAAAGGCATTCTTCCCTGTCTCAAAAGAGCATGCCTCAGGTGCTGACTTATGCCAGGACGAGAGTAGCCACCCTTCATTCCAAGCGCACTGGAACTCCAATGGAATTTTCAGCAAATTTTTATTCTCTTTTTCTGAAGATAAAAATCCAAAGTCCAGGAGTGGGGGCTTGTGTAAGCAATTTGGATGTTGGGTGTCTGGTCTGGCTAACTGGTCTCAATTACCCTTATACCATTATACCATAGGTTCCCACAGGAGCCTGCCTCCAGTTGGCTGTTGGCCATTCAGACTCCCTCTGGATTCCTCACCGTGGAGCCTTTCTTTCCCTTCTGGTCTTCTGGCATTTTAAATCCCTTTTCCCTTCTTCCCAAGGAGTGTTCTAGAGAGGAGGGTTCTTGGGAGTGGGCACCCCTCTCAGCTGACCACCCTAAGGTGAGGGACAGGAGCATGTGTTGAATCACCCCTGCTCCTTCAGACTGTGGCCCAGACAATGTGCCCTCATGGAGTGTCACTGGGTAGATGACGAATGTCCCTTGAGGCGTGCTACTCAGAGTGCAATTCCAGAGAAACAAGGGGATACAAATGAAAGAGACTCATTTGTTCAGTGGTTCTTTAGGAGTTGAGATCATTGCCCTGAAGAGCAGTTTTAGCCTGCATGGTCTAGAGGTCTTATCTGATGAGAAGCTATGTCCAACTTTGTGATTCTGCGTAAAAGATGCCGTGTGCCATTGGGAGTGACTGTGTGGATTCTTTAAGTGACTAATTCTCATCTCTGGCCACCCATTAGAATCACGTGGTAGTAACAGAAACAACGCCCAGATCCCACAGTCTCATTAAGACTCTTGGTTCTCAGACTTTAATGGTCATCAGAATCACCTGGAGAACTTGGACCCCCCCACCCCTGAGTTTCAGGGGCTCTGGGATGGGGCCTGAGGATATGGATTTCTAACAAGCTCCCCGATAATGTTGTTGCTGCTGGTCAGAGACTGCACTTGAAGAATCACTAGTATGGGCAGCTCAGTGACAACCCAGAATCTCTGCTGGTGTGAACTGAGCATCAGAATTTTTTCAAACTCCCCGGGTGAGTCTAATGGACAGCCATGGCTAAAAATGTTATTAAATCAATGGTTTTATTGCATCATCTGATCACTATTCTCTGGTCAGATTGCTTGCCAGCCCAGTGTTGAAGTGCAAGGGACCTTTGGGAGTCTCACTGATCACTGAACCATCCAAGAAAACCTAGACCTGCCCAAGGACATCCAGTGTGGTTTTCCTTGTCCTTTTGAGAAGTCAAGTGAAACCTCCATCTCTCCCTGCCCTTTTCTCTAGAACATGAATGTACAGCAGGCTGCTGATAGCAATGTCATTTGCCCTAAGCCTCCTTACCCTCTCCAGCTAGCCTCTCCCTGAGCTTGGACGATTTTGTGCCAAACACACGATGATGGGCTGTTTACCTCCCTCTGGAGTTTGAGACTCTTGTGCAGATCCTGCCCCACCCTGGGCAGTTCAGGAACCAATCAACCAGCTGGCCGTGGCAACCCAGGAAGCATCACCAATTGCTCTGAAATAGGTTGATGGCACCCCGGAATTGCCCTTTCTGCTCCTTCCCATCAAGTGTGTTCCCAGTTCCATTTTCCTCTTCAAGGCAGCTCTTCTGTTACCGGGCTAGTGTTTCTGGCTGGGGTCTGTGTTTTCCAAAGCCTTCAGCACTGGTTCTTTCTACCCAGCTCGGCTGCTGGGCTGAGAACCCACTCTGTGTTCGATACTTCGTGTCCTTGGCAGGTCAGAATATCCCTGGTCTTGCGTGCCTTGGGACCGCCCACTGCCCCCTGCTTCTCTCTACAGCAGATATGAGGAGGAGTATCCCAATGATTCAGCACTCTGTAGGGCACCCATGCCCACTGACTCTGGCAGCCCCAGTCAACGGGGATCTGTAGTGTGGCCTTTGTGGCAAGGCTGCCCCTGCTCACAGCCAAAGAAGACCACTAATATGTGTGTGTGACCTGAAAATGACAATGTAATAAACATCAAGGCAGCACACGTATCGGAAGTCAAATTTTAATCAAAAGTCTTTTCTCAACTCAGCCTGTCTGTAAGGATACGGAAATGCCAAACTGTCAGGGTGTCAGTCATGTTAGAAGGTTCCCTCGTGCAAAGTGGACCGAGTAAAAGAATCTGGGATCATTGACATGAGATGTCTTTGATTAATTATGGGCCAAATGCATCCCATATGGGGAAGATGTGTCCCCAGGCAGTTAGGAAAGCTGGCAGGAGCCAAAGCTTCCTGAGGAATGTTGGGTCTCCTCTCATGCAATGTGACAGGGGTGTAGGCCATACAGAGGGAGGGTCTCAGAGTCAGGGTTTCTGTGTGGGAAAATGGAGCACGTGACCCATCGGCAAGTTGTGTATCTTCCAGTACGTGTAGCTGTTAAGGCATTGGACCCAATAGTCATGCTCGGTCTGCTGGAGCATTGGAAGGTAACAGGCCAGATGAGGGCAGTCAGTCAAACCTCTGGGACAAAGCTCACTGTAAGAATGATTTCCTATGGAAATCTCCAGGGGAGGGATGGAGAAGAGCTACAGAGCCTATGAAATGTGTGGTTGCCATCTGGGTTCTGGTATCATCAGGAAATCAGATCTGTACAGTGGAAATACATTCGGGCAACAAATATTTACTGAGTTCCTACAATGTGCTGGCATGATGCTATTTCCCGGGGACACAGTGTCGGTGTAGATAAACACAGTCCCTGTCCTCACTGAAATTCCTGTGCCATTGGAACATATCAACATAGACACGATATTGCATGATGAATGTATGAGGACTCTATGTGAAATGGTCCAAGGTTCTTATGATCACACAACAGGTACACCCGTATCTGAAATGACTTTCTAGGATCCTAAGTGGTCAAACACAACTTTACCTCTTTACTTTACTTTACTTTACTTTACTTTACTTTACTTTACTTTACTTTACTTTACTTTACTTTACTTACTTTACTTTCCCTCCCTCCCCTCCCTCCCTTCCTCCCTTCCTTCCTTCCTTCCTTCCTTCCTTCCTTCCTTCCTCTTTCTCGCTCCCTTTCTTTTTCTATTTTGTCATTTACATGCTCACACTCTGTCAGCTCAAGTTACTCTTCTACTCATAAGAGGAAGGAAGTTTGTGTCCAGTCCTACAGAATCAGTGAACATTTGCATTTGGAAGATCACCCGGGTCCACCCCTACTTTAAACATAAAGATACTGAAGCCAGAGAAGTTGAGGAACTTGTTCAAAATGATGCAGCTAGTTAGCAATAGAATTTGGGTAGAAATCTGCCTTCTCAACTCCTAGCTTAGTATTCCTTTGAGTTTACCTGTGTGTCACCTTTGCAAAAATAAAGCCAATTCAGGGGAAGTTCTTGAGCATTTATGGCCAACCACTCTCATTCTGAAGAGTTAATGTTTTAATTGGCACAGCAGAGCTAAGTCCGCAGGTGGGTAAGTGTGGACAGGTGGAGAACCAGCGTCAAAAGAGAGCCATCTGGCCAGCACCTGACTCTCTCGGCAGATGTCGTGGCGATTGGGGATTGGTGCATCAGGTAAGGGATGATGCTGGGATGCTGTCTTCTGGGACCCATAGGCTCAGTGGGGCAGGTACATGTTTCAGAGAAAGATGGTGCTGATTTTCTCTAGGAAGCCTGTGGGTGGCAGTCCCATGAGTGAAACGTTGGAGCAGGCACTTTGGGAGACAATCATAAGAATGAGAGAGAAAGTGCTGGTTGGAGGAAGAGAAAATACCTTCTTTGGGGGAAAGAAATGATCTATGTCAAGGAACTTCCTTTCCCAGCCATGCAGATCTGGGAAGTATGAGCAGCAGGCATGGGGGTAAGTCTGCAGTGGGGACGTGAAACGAGCTGGAGGAACCCCCACCCACGGGCTTTATTAAGGGAACATGCTCAGGGTTACTCCACCTACTACCCCTCCTGCTGGACCCAGGGCTATTCCACTCAGTGCCATAGAGAGTGAGAAGTCAAACCTGTGCAGAAAAGGAACCAAGGACTCTTATGAGAGTGAAATGTTAAATTTGCCTGGAAAGTTACTTTTCACAGGGATGTGAGATGTGTGAAAGACTGATATTTCAGGAATGAAATTGCCCATATCAGCAGCGCTGGTTACGGGATCTTTGGAACATAAGGATGATTTCCTGACTGCCCTAAGGAAGCACATCCTTGGCTGTCTCAAGTGGGTTGTCTGAATCAGCCAACCTATTGAGGAAAAATGGTGGTGGTTTACAGCATGGATTTTGAAGTTGTGTAGACTGGATTGAAATCCTCCGTTTGACTAGTTGACAACCAGGTGGGCAGGTCACTTAAACTTGCTGAGTCCTAGATCCTACATACTATGAGGTAATAACTAATATGTCACAGGGTTATTGCAAGGATAAATAGTATCTAAACACCCAGTAATATGTCTGGTTCATAGCAAGCACTTAAATGGTAACCCTTACTAAAACAAAACAATAAAAGGTGCTATTCCTGAAGCCAAAAAAAGGTTTTTGGAAATGGAGCAGTGTTTAATGAGGGAGCCTCAGAATCCAGAGGTACCAGCCAAAACAATCAAAATGGAACCCAGGCGGGTATTTATCCAAGGCCCTTTGCTTACCTACTCCAAGGATCTGCCCTGGAGCCTGCTGGGAGAATTTGCCGGCGCCACCTACTGGTAGTTTCTTGAAACTACAAACTTTTTCTAGATGTGGCTCCTTGGTGAGTAGGACACCGGGGAGAGGAGGGAGGAAAGGAAGGTAACTCGTAGTTTTGCAACTGTTTTGATTACTTCAAATTGAGATGTTTGTAAATAAGATGTTAGAGTCTGGAGATTTTGTTTGGTCTTGCGTTCGGCATAAATATAGTTTTATTAAAACTTGTCACAGCAGCATCTTGCAGTGGAGAACGCAGGATCTGGCTGTGACAAAAGCTAGCGCAACTTCCGAGTGGCAGCATTTGGAAATGCTTTCTCTGGGTAGCACACCCAGGCCACCGTCAGTGTGCTGTTTGTCCATTCTAAGAAGCAAGAGAGGCGAGTGTCACTAGCCCACTCGAGTCGGTCCATCACCTCTGTTTACTACATGGGAAAAGTGATGCACATACAAGGAAGGGGTTCTTTTCCAGAAATTCTCAGTGTGCCAGAAGAAGAGAGAGATCCAAATTAGGGAGCCATCTACATTTTGTTTTGAGTTTTTGTTTGGGAGCATTTTTTCCAATGAGAAGGCAAGAAAGGCCTGTTTCAGCTCCTCATTCCTTGGTTGGGTTTAATGATCTTCCCCAGTTTGGAGCTGCCCTGAACCTAACTATCAGCAAGACCAGCAGGAGGGCATCACTAGGATTAGAAATAAGGGGAGACCGATCAACAGACCTCCATTAAGCACGACTAAGTGCCAGACCTTGTTCTGGTTTCTGAGGAGGCAAAGAGGCATAGGACTTGAGCTTATCCTTAAAAATATGACAGTGGGGAAGTGAGGCAATGAGAAGAGAATTTAGTAGTACTAACTAACTATATAATAGTGAAGCGAACAATGGGTCCCATAAGACAGGGCCATCCTTTTGTGGAATATTAGAGAAGGAAGAATGCATGTGGTTGGAAATGGTTCTGGATCTCTGAGATGATGATTCAATTCCATGTACATTTTCTGTGTCCTTTCTCTGTATAGAGAACATTGTTGTAGGTGCCCTAAGGTATTTGGAGAAGGATAAGGTTAGGTACCCTTTCCTGTCCTCTGTGTCCTCCCATTCCCACACTGTACAGCATAGAGGTCGGGAGCACTATTTCAGGAATCAGCCCACATCTGAAATTTCCAGCACTTACCAGCTGTGTGACCATGACCAAGTTATGGAACCTCTCTATAGCCTCATATAGTCAATCAACAAACATGTATCGAGTATCAACTGCAAAGGCACTGGGGTGTTATGGTGGCCGAAGCAGGTGAGCTAGGGGGTTAGGGTGGCCTAGAGGCATAAGGGATATGCAGATATAGGTGAACATGGAGGGAAGGGCAGGTAGCATATCTAAGCAAAGCTACCTTTTCAAAGTGGTCTGGGGACCTTCCAGTTCTCAGCCAGATCTCTGACCCAAGTGGACAGACCCTGGTGAAGGGCCAAGTGGCAGCGTGTTTTAGTGTCCCTTCCTGCCTTTCTTCTCTTTCCGTTTTGTTTGTGCCCTGCAGCACTGGGCCCACACTGGCGTGCTGGTGGAAACCTGCTTGCCTGGTTACAGGGGCACTGCCAAGGAGCCTTCTATAATTGCTTCCTTTCTTTTATTTTCTGGCATATTTATTAGTTCGAAAAGCCCTTGGCAATCAGGAAATTCCACTTCCCTCTGCAGCTCCTTTATACTTTCCTTGGTATATGCCCAGGCCACAAATACTTGTGTATTACTTGGTTTTTCACGGAGATGCCTTGTAAATTCTGAGGCCCTGGTGGGTGCATTTCTACCCCTGGAGGTGGGAGAGGGAAAAGAGAGTAGAAGGGGAGAAGGGGAGGCATCTGGACACTGGGGTGTTCCAGAGTCTGGGGTTTAGCATGTCAAGCTGACCGGTCATCTCAGTCCCACCCCGATCCATCCCCTAACATGGCTCAGAGGGAAGTCTTCATGCCTGTGGAGGCCTCTTGAGAGAAAATAGTAATACTTTGAAAATCTCCTCTGAGACGGAAAGTGAAAGAAATGGAATCAAGCTGTAGCATAAGTGTGCTAGAGTCATTAAAAGTAGGTTTTTTTCCTGGTAGATAAAATGCCCTTCTGCATATTAACAATAATATATGTAGGGACACCTGGGTGGCTCAATCAGTTAAGCGTCTGCCTTCGGCTCAGGTCATGATCCCAGGGTCCTGGGATCGAGCCCCACATCAGGCTCCCTGCTCAGTGGGGAGTCTCCTTCTCCCTCTGCCTGCTTGTGCTCTCTCTCTCTCAAATAAATAAGTTCTTTTTAAAAAACCAATAATATATGTAAATATGAGTGACTCTCATATGATTGTGACATGGTGACACAGTGTGGTCCTGTCTATAGGCACTGGGATCAACTAAATGTCTGTTATGCTTAATAGCAGTAATGTTCTTTAATCCTGTGACTCCATGAATGCCTCTAAACCTAGAGTCTTTCACAGTTTGACCTTCAGAATAGCTTTTTTTTTGGCTTATTAGTTATTTTTTACATACATATACTTTGTTTTCCAAACTAGATGATACATTTATTATTTTTACTCATATTTCTACCAGAGCCTAGAATAGTGCTTTTTTGTTAAAACCAATCAAGTTTGATAAATTATCAATAGATCGCAGGCATTTCTAGTTTTTGCTAGTGCCTGTAGGCGAATTCATTTTTTTTCTTGAGGTGACAGGGAACTCTTATAGTAATTCTACTCTGAAGTCTTCTTTTGTATCAGTATATTTAATTTAACCATTTATTAACTGTCTAATAATATGCACCAGCCATGGTTAGGTGCTGGTAATGTAAGGTAATCCAAGGCCCAATCCTGGAGTGAGTGGTGTTGACTACATGGGGAGACAGACATTCAAACAGACATTCAATATAGGGAGATACATAGTCTTTATGTAATTTAAAATGAAATACCAATTAATAGTATTTTAATACCAAGTATGTATGAATAATTTTAAATGGAGGGAGTGTTTTTGCCTGGTGTAAAAGGAGAGAGTTGCAAAGAGGATGCATTTGATCTGGAACTCAAAGATAAGTGTTAGTCAGAAAAAAAGGTTGGCGATGTGGGCAGAGAAAGAAGGAAGAACATTCTAAGCAGAGCATGGCCCATGGCATGAGGCGTGAATGTGGCTGAAGTTTCTGAGGAAGCTTGAGCAGGCAGCCTGGTAAGGGAGCTGCAGACTGGGGTCAGAGAGGGAAGACCTTGAATATCCTGGGAAAGAATGGGGTCTGTTCCTGTAGGCAGTCAACGAGTACCCTGCTGGCATTTGGGGAGGCTGACTGGTGGTGGTGGGGAGTGGACAAGGAGGCTGGTGGTAGGTCAGAGAGGTCAAGAAGGCCTGGGCTGCAGTGGTGAGGGTGGGAATCCAGGCAGAAAGCAGCTCCAAAACGAAGTCGTTCTGTGGGCAGGGAAGACTGTCTCCAAGGGCTGTTGGAGCATGTCACACAGCTTGAAGAATGCCAGCTGGGCCAAGAAAGGAAGAAGACAGTCAATGAGAGCGGAAGTCAGGCCATCCAAGCCAGACGAGCCCAAGTAGACCTGCAGGGGCAAGCAGCTTTGTTAGTTAGTACGCCATGGGTCACCAGAATAAGGAGCATCTCTGGCAGCTGCTGGGACTGTGGATGCGTTGTTGGTCACACAGACCGAGACAAGTAGTCAAGGCAATTTCACCATCAATCAAGCAGAAAATCCAGCCACAGTGGGCTGGGCAGTGTCTGTTCATGTGTGCAGTTGGTATGTGGTGTGGCATGTCTGCCCCCCGTGGGAGCTCCATGGTCAGTTAAGCTATAACTGGGCTCACCGTTCTGTGGCATACTCTTCTCAGGGAATCGGTTTGTTTGGCATTTGTCTCGCATCTCACCCTTCTTCCTATTTCCTCTTCCAGCATGTTTTCTGGAGACTGGACTATCGTAGTAGTCTTCCAGCTGGCTCCCTGCATATAGCCTCCCACTAGGTTTAGGAAGAAGACTCTAGCAGAGACATGCATAAAGGCCTCCACTAGAGTCTTCTTCCTAAATCATCTTTTGCTCTTTAATCCCCCTTTAAAACAGATTCTTTGTCTCCTAGAAGCCTGGACAATAAACATCCTTAATCTGACAAATGGCCCTTAGCAATTCCCCAAACCTATTCTCCATTTTTCTTCAGGATGCAATGAGTATGGTCAAGCTGATTAATTCCTTATTTCTTATTCCTATTGTGGCCCTCCCACCTCTGTCACCTCCCATCTAAAATGCCTCTCACCATTCTGTCCTTCAAGGTTTCATTCAAACAACCCCCCCCCACCTTAACGAAACATCACTCCTCTGACATCTTGCAGCCCTCACTAAATAGACACACATTTGGTACATGTGCCCATGTACCTGAATTTCTCTTTCCAGGGCAAGGAATTTTCTTCTATCTCCTGTATTCCCAGTAATAGCAGAATTTCCTTAAAATAACACTGTTCAATGGATGTGTGTTGATAATAATGATTCTGGCTCAGCTGGGGGGGCCACATAGATGCTAAATGGTATTAAGAATGGTAAAGGTTAAAAATAATAATACCTACCATTTCTATTCATCACAATAGCTCAGGCACAGTGCTAGGCCCATTACGATCCTATGATTTAAGTGTTGTAACCACCCTGCTGCTTGACAATATCTCCATTTTGCAGACAAGCCAGCTGAGAGTCTGAGGAGCTCAAGGTCACACACTTGGGAGTAGCAGATGTGGGCCAGCTGTCTGATTCTAAGCTCACACTCCTAACCTCTCAATGTGCACCCTCTGTTAGTAGTTCATATCGCAGACTGCATGGATTGTTTTCATCGTTTTGTTTTTGGGAACATGTTGCTTCTTTGTCCCTGTGATTGGGTCTTGCCCTCCTCTCTAGAATAGGAGCAGCCTTGGTAGGAAGCAAGGAGAATGGAAGGGGTGTCATATGCCAGAGCGGTCAGAAAAATGAGGTTGCTCAGCAGGTGTCATAAAAATGGATGACTTGTGCCCTGTGTCTTAGAGTAAAGATGGAAAAATGGAAAGGGAGTGGGGAAAAGAGAGATGTTGACAGATGATGAGTGAGCACAAGTGTTTATCCATGCTAATGGAGTGGGGACGTGATAGCCGCTCTGCCCTAATGGTTACGAGGAGCAATCTCTTCACTGCAAATGCAGAAGTGCGGGGAATCTTCACCCTAGAGACAGAGGAACCGAAAATCCTTGACTGCAAACAATGGCTGAAGCATTTCTCTACGGTCCGGCCTCACAGGCCAAAAGCCAGGTCACAGGCAACAACAAAGACATTTTATATTGAGGGAAAACTTAACCCTGATGGTGCATTTGGCTCTTTACCCTCAGGACCCTCAGTCCGAGGCCATTGCAGCACTGCACGGGGACAGGCTGGAGGAAGGTTCTTGGGGTCCAAAAGGGTGCAGGGCCAGTGTTCTTTCCCTCCCAATGCCAACCCAAAGAAGTATTTGGAGCTGCTTGCAGAATATCCTCAATGCAGACCACCTCCTCTCCGCCACCGCCCGCACTGCTGCCGTAAGCTTTCCCACATCAAACTGCGGGCTATCTGAATTCTCTACCACGGAGCCAAAGAGTGAGGAAAAGGGAAGGGAAGCCAGACTTATACAGGGCACACAGAAGCATAAAATGCCCCAACTGGTTTGTGGTCCAACAATAGGGAAACACCCACCTGCACGGGGTGGAAATGTCTCTTCCTTGTAAATGTCCCTCTGCCTGAAATGCTACCATTATAGCTTTGATTTGCTTCCGCTATTCCATAATCCTCTAGGGAAAGAGAAAACTTTAACTTGCTAACACCCTTATCAGAATCACTTAGCTCATCACAGATCAAATAAATCCATGGAACTGACTGAAGAAATGGAGAAGGGTTTAGAAAGCCAACTGTGTCTTCCTCATCATTTTGCCTGGGTCCCGCCTTGGGGGTGCACCCCTCTGTTAGTTGGTGGGAGAAACATAACCACGATAAAAGGGAAGATGTTGAGTACAGCACAGGGAAGCAAACAACTCCATAATAAAACTAACTCTGATTATGTTTGCAAGCTTCCTGTGTGTTAGCCCCTTAGCCTGCCCTCCAAATTTTAGCTGTCATTTACTCTCCAGGGGCAGGAGCACAGAACACATGGGAGTTGCCACTGCAGGGAGCTGCCTTACTGACAGTAGCATTTACCAGAGGCATTTAAAGGCTGATTGTTTCCTCCACGGAGCTGGCTGGGCTTTGAGAGAGAGATTCTGCCTGCACCAGGAGGATGTTGACAAATAGAGAACCGTTGGCAGAATCAGAAAGTGGTCAGGTCCATGGGCCTGATTTACTCGTGCTATTAACATTGTTATTTTTAATTCCTCAAAAGACAGTGGGTTATAAGAAAGTGGGCTGTTGCCTCTGCCTCCCAAGAGCAAAGGCTAAGGAGAGAGCTTGCTAAGGAAGCATCCCTGCGGAGTTCTGACCCCCAGATGTTGTGTTACCCGCCCCCCCACCAACCCTAAGCCTCACAGCATGCTCGTGAATTTTGTGAGTGATATTTTGACATTGAAATCATTCAGGTGGCATTTCTGTGAGAATCTTGGGTCCTCTCCCTCTGTTTGGTCTGAATATATACGTAATAGATGTGTGTGATTATCCATATATTACATATGCGTATGAATATCTATGCGTTATATATGTGTGTACCTGTGCGTGTATTCATATAGTTTACGTTAGAATATTTCTCCATGCCCCTTGCATACACATGTATACGTAACGTGTGTACCTGTATCTATTTTTAACAGTTGGGTGTATGTAGATGTGCTGCAGCACTCCAGCATTTGCCAAAAACACAAAACAAAACTAAAAACCGCACACACATTAAAGGAGGGGGAGAATGATATACTCAATGGGGAAAAGCTGAAAGCCTTTCCCTTAAGATCAGGAACACGACAAGGATGCCCACTCTCACCACTGTTATTTAAACATAGTACTAGAAGTCCTTGCAACAGCAATCAGACCACAAAAAGGGATAAAGGGTATCCAAATCCGCAAAGAAGAAGTCAAACTGCCTCTCTTGGCAGATGACATGATACTCTATATGGAAAACCCAAAAGAATCCACCCCCAAACTACTAGAAGTTATAGAGCAATTCAGTAATGTGGCGGGATACAAAATCAATGCTCAGAAATCAGTTGCATTTCTATACACAAACAATGAGACTGAAGAAAGAGAAATTAGGGAATCCATCCCATTTACAACAGCACCAAAAACCATACGTTATCTCAGAATTAACTTAACCAGAGATGTAAAGGATCTATATTCTAGAAACTACAAATCACTCTTGAAAGACATTGAAGAAGACACAAAAAGATGGAAAAATATTCCATGCTCATGGATCGGAAGAATTAACATAGTTAAAATGTCCATGCTACCCAGAGCGATCTACACTTTCAATGCTATCCCGATCAAAATACCAATGACATTTTTCAAAGAACTGGAACAAACAGCCCTTAAATTTGTGTGGAACCAGAAAAGGCCCCGAATTGCCAAGGAATTGTTGAAAAGGGAAAACAAAGCTGGGGGCATCACGTTGCTGGATTTCAAGCTATACTACAAAGCTGTGATCACAATGACAGCATGGTACTGGCACAAAAACAGACACATAGACCAATGGAACAGAATAGAGAGCCCAGAAATGGATCCTCAGCTCTTTGGGCAACTAATCTTTGACAAAGCAGGAAAAAACATCCAGTGGAAAAAAAGACAGTCTCTTCAATAAATGGTGCTGGGAAAATTGGACAGCTATCTGCAAAAGAATGAAACTTGACCACTCTCTCACACCATACACAAAGATAAACTCCAAATGGATGAAAGACCTCGATGTGAGACAGGAGTCCATCAAAATCCTAGAGGAGAACGTAGGCTGCAACCTCTTTGATATAAGCCACAGCAACTTTTTTCATGACACATCTCCAAAGGCAAGAGAAACAAAAGATAAGATGAACTTGTGGGACTTCGTCAAGATAAAAAGCTTCTGCACAGCCAAGGAAAGAGTCAAAAAAACTAAGAGGCAGCCCACGGAATGGGAGAAGATATTTGCAAATGACACGACAGATAAAAGACTAGTATCCAAGATCTACAAAGAACTTCTCAAACTCAATACATGGGAAACAAATAATCAAATCAAAAAATGGGCAGAAGATATGAACAGACACTTTTCCAATGAAGACATACAAATGACTAACAGACACATGAAAAAGTGTTCAAAATCATTAGCCATCAGAGAAATTCAAATCAAAACCACAATGAGATACCACCTTACGCCAGTTAGAATGGCAAAAATTGACAAGGGAGGAAACAACAAATGTTGGAGAGGATGTGGAGAAAGGGGATCCCTCTTACACTGTTGGTGGGAATGCAAGTTGGTGCAGCCACTTTGGAAAACAGTGTGGAGGTCCCTTAAAAAGTTAAAAATTGAGCTACCCTATGATCCAGCCATTGCACTACTGGGTATTTACCCCACTGATACAGACGTAGTGAAGAGAAGGGCCATATGCACCCCAATGTTCATAGCAGCATTGTCCACAATAGCTAAATTGTGGAAGGAGCCAAGATGCCCTTCAACAGATGACTGGATTAAGAAGATGTGGTCCATATATACAATGGAATATTACTCAGCTATCAGAAAGAATGATTACCCAACATTTGCAGCAACATGGACGGGACTGGAGGAGATTATGCTAAGTGAAATAAGTCAAGCAGAGAAAGACAATTATATGGTTTCACTCATTTATGGAACATAAGAAATAGGAAGATCGGTAGGAGAAGGAAGGGAAGAATGAAGGGGGGGTAAACAGAAGAGGGAATGAACCATGAGAGATTGTGGACTCTGGGAAACAAACTGAGGGCTTCAGAGGGGAGGGGGGTGGGATTGGGATAGGCTGGTGATGGGTATTAAGAAGGGCACGTATTGCATGGTGCACTGGGTGTTATAAGCAAATAATGAATCATGGAACACTACATGAAAAACTAAGGATATACTGTATGATGACTAACATAACATAATAAAAATTATTATAAAAAAATAAAAATAAATAAAGGAGGGAGAGAAGGAGGATGAAGGAAAGAAAAACAAGGGAAAGTGTCTAAGTGTCTGAAGCAGTTTGTCTTTTCTGTTGTAGGGGCCCTTAGCAGTTGTTCCAAAATATTGTCCCTTGCTGGCTTGTCCAGACTGAAGGGGATGATATTCCCAGTGGTAACAGCCAAGGGCTCTGGAGTCAGACAGTTTGGTTCAAACCACACATAGGTGCTCTTGTGACCTTGGTCCAGGCACTTGCCCTCTCGAAGCCTCAGTTTCCCCATCTGAGGAACAGGGGCAATCCTTGCTGCTGCTCCTAGGTTGTTGGAATGTGTAAGTCAAGGGAAGTGTGTGTAGACAGCATGGCACCCTGTCTGCCCTGTGACAGGCTCAACAAGGGTCTTAAGTTTTTTAACAAGAAACGAAATCATTCATGCTAGAAATTAAAATGCAGGTAGCCCTCGAGTGATCATGCCATCAATTCACATCAAGGCTTCAGTGATCGATATTATTCATTTTTGCCTCCCGGCATGTGGAAAGCAGAAAGTAGAATCTGGAAGCTTCTTAGGCTAACTGCTGTTGTGTCACGGTGCCATCCAGGGTCACCAGGTTGGGTTCTGGTTCTGCTGGCCGGCAGGTGTGAGTGAGTCGCTTCCCCTTGCGGGCCGGGGCACGTGTGCAGGGGCTCTCTGAGGTCCCTCCCAGCCCTGAACTTTCGTGTCCGTGACGCCAGCTGTGTGGGACCTGTGCTGGAAGCTGCCCTGACGTGCTCCCCATCTCCCAGGCACTTGACTTTCTCAGTTTGATCGTGTGTGGGGAATATGTTTTGTTTTACTTATTCTTCCTAATGAGGCTGAGCTGAACTAGTGAGGGTATTAAAATATTTTTCACGTCATTAGTTTTTAAATTGGCTGGAGCTGTGAAGGAGCATTCGGGCTCACTTTGTTTACGTGAGAAAGGATCTTTCAAAGGTCAAGGCTGAAAAAAGACAAAGCTGTGAGCTCTGCATTTGAATCATCGGGGAAGCTTTAAAAATCCTGATGTGGGGGGTGCCTTGAGCCCCACATCTTCCAGGCTCTCCTCACCTTCCCCACACATCACTATGGAGGCTCAGCGGATTAAACTATATCCATTTTACAGTGTATTTGGGGAGGGACGGAAGGGAGGAGGGTTGGCATGCCAACCCACTGTTTCCCATTTCCCACACAGTGGGTGTCAGTATTCACCGAAGATCTCTTGTCCGGTGCCTGGTGTGGACAGAAGGGCACAGATGGGATCAGTGCTTCTCAATCCTGAATGACCATCAGAATCACCCAATGATCTTTGAGAAAATACAGATTCCTGGGCCCCACTCAGATTTGCTGAAACAGAATCTCTGAGGGTAGGAATGAGGAATGATTATTATTATTGTTACTATTTGATTTGACACACAGCCAGATTCAGAAACCACTGGAAGGCAAAGACTCAATTTTCATTTTCCAGGAAAAGAGATTTTGCGTCTTTCCTTTTGACCATCTGGTGGCTCTGGGGTCCCCTATATAGACCAGTTCTGAGCTGGGGGACACAGAGAAGCTACTCATCTTCCCCTAAGCCTCATTTCATCATCACCACAACAGTACCCACTTCATATAAGTATTGGGAATTAAACGAATTAATACATGTGGAATGTTTGGCACGTCATAGGTATTCAGTAATTGTTAACCATCGTCATGATCCATGTGGTAATTCAAGTAGAAGCTATGGACTAAGAAATTTAGGAGTTTAAAGAATATGAAGTAAAAAATTCTGGCCCTGAGTTCTGTGGCAACTCTAGGGGCCGGAGGGAGTAGACTAGCTTTGAATTTGTGCCTGAACCAAGAACTCTGGGGAGGATTGGAGTAATGTTATGCACATCACACTCAAGACGTATTTGTAAAGAATGAGGGCCATCTTTGGGGAAACAGTGAGGTCCTGATTACCATCCAAAATGAATTAATTGACATTCATTTATTGAGTGCCTACTGTTTGCTCAGATTGATGCTTGGTAGCGTGACATAAGGAAGGACGGTACTCCCTTCCTTCGGGACCTTTTCAGTCTGATCTGGGAAGCCTCATTTGTACTGTTTGAGGAGCAGGAGCCAGATGAGAGGATGTGTAATTAAGTGCTAAATTGTGTCGTTTGGACTCTCTAGGGCTGAAGGATTCCAGGGTAGGAACTCAGTGAGCCCTGAAGATGGTGAGGGGCCTCTGGAGAGTGTTGGGAGAGGGCCCTGAGTCAGGAACCTGCTGGGGACATGTGGAAGGTGGGGCTTCCCAGGAGCAGCCTGGGACAGGAGTGAAACCGCTGGGGTTGGGGTGATGAGCAGCTGGCCTGGCTGGGATCCCCGAGCTACACGGCCACTTCTCAGCAGGGTCGTTTCCCTCTGTGGCCTCTGGACAGCTCCTAGTGGTCTGTGGGCATGCTGTCCACTTCTGGTGGTGAGCAGGTCCTCGGCAGCGGGGCTGCCCAGGAAGCTGTGGGTGCTGCCTCCACGGCCTGAGAGCACTGTCTGGGGAGGCACTCAGCTCCAGGGCTGGGCTGACTCGGGGTAGGTGACTGTGTGCCACCACTTCGGGGACTTCAGCAGCAACCTCTGTCCCAGAAGACTAGCTGCATATCCTGCTCTCCTCTGTGGGCCTTAAAAGTGTTCCAGTCTTGTAAAAAAAATTTTTTAAATAGTCATTTTATGCTTTATGTTAGAAATGCTGCAGCCTTCTTAATTCCCCTCCTGGAGAATCACAGATTGCTCATTAACATTTTCAGGGTTCAGAGAAGTCTTGCAGTAAAGAAGTGCAGGTCACCCCCAAACCTACTTGACCACAGAGCACTTCTTCCTACAGAGCACCCATGTACATTCTGAGAAATGAGCATCCGAAGCTCATCTCCTGTGGAAAAACAGGGATAATGAGGTCCTACAAGGCAGAGCCTGAAGGGGCCTTACGGATATCCTCCACCCTTCCACGTTCCAAGGGAGGCGCACAGAGGCCCAGGAGGCTGACGAGATTTCCCCGAGATTCCCCAGCCTGGCCCTGACAGTGGTTGGGAGCCCCAGATCCTACTCCTGGTGTAATGTTCCTTAGTCATTAACCAGCTGGAAATAAAAATGAGAAGAGACTAGTCAGGCTTCGCAATTGAATGAACTATCAGTGCGGTTGAGAGGCTATTTTGAAGATGTTTTAGGTTTGTTTCTGGGTCAGTAATTCTACAAAAGAAGTACAATCCAACTGATTTATTAGGAAAAAATTTGTAAACTTTGGTTCACTTACAAGAAGAAGTGTTTGGGTTTCTGAAAAGGATACTGCTTTTGAGGCTGGATGGTTTTCGTGACCGACAAGTGTTTACAAACTGAAATCTGGCTCTGGCCGCGGGGGCTCCTTGGTGAGACGTGTACACTGAATCCCTGCCCTGAGGCCTCCTCCACAGCTCTTTAACCCATTCGCCACCCCTGACCGTGGGCTGGGGGCTCTCCCCAGACGGGGACGGTAGGACAGAGGGTGGCCGGCCCGAGTTCTGGGAAACAAAAGTGAAGCTCCCCTTGCACAGGAGACGAGAGGGTGGCTGTCAGGCCCTTGCTTGCTGCCTGTGTACTCTCCAGGCTCTTCCAGAGGTAAGCTGCAGGAAGCCACCCATTCCTGGAAGCTCCTTCCCGTGTATCCCTGCCCTCCTGGAAGCCCATGGACTTTTCCTCTTGCTAGTGGGGGCTGTCCACCTGTATCTGTCCTCTCCCCTCTGACAGTCCACAGGCACCCAGGGTTGGGGGAGGGGCACTGGCCACTTGCCCTCTCTTACATATATGGTTTTTCTTTAGAAGGGTTAAATACATTAATAGCTTATTCACCAAAATGTATCCAGACCTATTTTTAGTGCTTTGAACATGTTGACTCTTACATAAGATTCATTCAGTATATATAAACTATTCAGTAAATATTCCCTCATGAGAAGAATGGTATTTTGGTCTGTTTTGTTTCTCTGCCCTCCACGTTCTAATTTAGGACTGGGGAGCATGTTGGCTCCATCTCCATGTTGGTTGCCTTCAGACAGAGCACTCTGGCTGGATCCCGTTGCCTTTGCATCACTAAGGGGTCTGTGTCCTGCCTGGGATGCTTTGTAAATGCAGGACACACATCACAGTGCGAGTCAGGGAGGCCAGAGAGCAAGATGTCAAGCTGGCGCTCCTGCCGTGAAGAGAGGGCGGCCTGGTGCCCTGGGGTGCGCTGTGTGGGGAACATCGTTCTGGACCCTCTGTCTCCTTTTCACTTGCTTCCTCCTGCATCTCCCTCCTTTAGCCAAGTTGTGGGAGCTTCGGGCATTAACTGGCGGGGACATGGTTGAGTATTGGAGCCAGTGTACTGGCTCATGAACGTGGCTTCGAGCCATGCAAGTGTCTTACAGATTGGAAAATGAGTGAAGGAATCTGTATGAGTTTGCTTGGGCTGCCTTAGAAAAAATACCACAGACAGGGTGATGTAAACAACAGAAATGTATCTTGTCATAGTTCTGGAGGCCAGAAGCCTGAGATCAAGGTGCCGGCGGGCTTGGTTTCCTCAGAGGCCTTTTCTCCTTAGCTTGTAGATGACCACCTTCTTTCTGCATCTTCACACTGCCTTTCCTCCATACGTGCCTGTGTCCACCATAATTCTGACCTCATTTTAACTTACTTAGCTCTGTTAAAAACCCTATCTCAAAATACAGTAACATTCTGAGGTACCGGGGATTCGGACTTCCACCTGTGAATTTGGGGGGACACATTCAGCCCTAACAGAATTCACTAGTGGATTCATCCAGATGGGTAAGACTGCTCTGGAGGGTTGTGCAGACCGTAAGCCCCTGAGTTCCGTTGAGGCATGCTGGGGACTGGGGGCGGCCCTGAGCAGTGGGCTGCTTTGCAGAAGACGCCGTCTTGTCGGGCTTTCATCCCGATTGTTCCCGCACGCCGCAAGTGTGCGCCGTGGCGGAGATGTGAAGGGAGTCCTTAGAGCAGCCCTGCTGCTTTCCAGGTGACGGGGGGCCCCTTCTCAAGAGGAGCCGCAACGTGTGCCTGGGCAGATGGCTCGGTCTCCCTCACCTGCTGAATGTGGGGCGGGGAGTAGGTTGCGTTTGTCACTTCTCCTGTCAGAGCACTGAGAGTTCAGGCAAGGACAGATGAGAAGATGTCTGTCAAGGACTTCGAACTCTGGTGGAAAGCGAGACATCAGACAGTGGATTCTGGTGAGTTACAAGTCTGTCAGAGCCCGTGCAGACACTGTGTGCCTGCGTGTGCACGTGTGCACGCGCGTGTGTGTGTGTGTGTGAAGGGGCAGATGGGGTTTGAGAAGGCACAGGGCTCTGGGATAAAGGTAGAGAGGGATCCAGCCTAGAAGACTTTTGGGATTGCCAAGCCTTTCCTCCCTCCTAGTCAGAGCGCAGCAAGCAAGCCATGCGAGCACAGGGAGCACCCTTGCTAACTGGCCCAGCACTGCAGGAAGAGCTCCTAGAGCATGGTTTCTCTGGATGTGTGAAATCCCCTCCCCTTTGACCTGTTTTGTCCCCCTGTGTTTTGCTGTTCCCCCCATGAGCAGGGCCAGAGCACCTTCATAAAGCTGGGAGAGTAAGCATCAGCTCACATAACTGAGTGTCCAGAGGAGACAGACCCGCTGTCCTTCTTTTCTGTAAAGGGACAGAAAACAGATTTCTTCCAGGCCACCAAGCCCGTGCAGACCTTCCAGTGAATAAGCCCTCTCTGCACTGCACAGCACAATTATCAGGGCTATAGCATCCAGTTGCTTTTAAATTCAAAAGATGCTCTCTGCCTCCAAACATGGAGCTCAATGAGGTTCAACATGTGAGCACAGAGCAAGGCTCTAGGGGGAAAAGAGGCACAGGTCCGAGTGAACCAAGTATGTGGATGAGAAAAGGAGCTGCACCCCACCCAGAGGCTTTCAGTTTTTACGGAGTTTTAATCTTGACTGTGACATTAAATTCTTACCTAGTTGAATGCAGCTCAAAGTCACTGGATGGCAGCTGTGTGGGCCACAGCCTTGGCGTCAGCACCATCCTGAGCCACTCAGAGGACCGCTGGGCAGCTCCTTAGCAGGGGCTGAGGGAGGCTTGAGTATCCATCCTCCCCGTGCTCCTGCCCAGCACAAAGATGTGTGCAGCATGGGGCTAGTGCTGTGCTCAGTCTGGCTCCTCGGGCCACCCCAGCCCCTCCTGTATCCAGTACCTGCGCTGGGAAACATGGAGTGTAAAATCTGAGAGACTCCAATGCCCCTTAATTTAACCCCATCATTTTACTCTGGGGAAAGTCAAGTCACAAAGCAAAGTTTGTGGCAGAGCCTCACGTGGAGGCCAGCTCACCTGGTCCCCAGTCTGGTGCTCCTCCCCTATGTGACAATGTATTTGTCTTATCTTGGGTGCTCTCCCCACCGTCCCACCTTTCTTTCAGCTGTGCGTACTTGCAGAAGTGCAGAAACAATTCAGGCTGGGTATCCTCCTTCCCAAGCCCGAAAGAAGTTTGCTGGTGCAGACACCTTTCTGAGGCTTACTATGTGCCGGACATGGTGTTAAGTATATTACTTAGGTTAACTCATTTCATCCTATGGACATTCCCCATTTTAATGGTTGAAGAAGCTGAGGCATGAAGAAATTAAGGAACTTGCCAGAAGTTATATAGCTATGGGTGGTGGAACTAGGATTTGAAACCAGGTAGCCTCCCCTAAGGTGTTGTGTTCTTAACCAAACCTGTCTTTCTTGTGAAGGAAGACCCACTGTGCCACTGATCTTGTTGGGTGGCAGGCTGCTAGGGTGTGGAAGGGAGTTTGGAAACTTCCAGAAACTATGGTCTGGCTATGCGCATTGACGTTTCCCAGGCTTTGGTTCATGGTGAGAAGCGTGCCGTGAGCAGACACAACACACCTTCAGCCTGCGTGCTCTTGTGGTCAGACACATTCCGGGGCCGAACAGGAGGCCAGCAGGCAGCCTCCAAGGAGAGCGTAGCGCCTGGAGCCGGCCTCCTGTTCAGATCCGCTGTCTTCTCCTGAGATTCTGCCAGAGAGCATGCAAACCTGGAGTCCCCTCACAAATAGCTACTCTGAGTCCTAGGACTTGAGTAATCATGAAGTTAGGTCCTGTAGTCTTTTGTCCCCTAAAATATAAGTGAAAGGAAAACCCCCCCAAAAAATTCCTCTTCTGCTTTTCCTCACCTCCAAATCCTCAGGATGTCTTCCTTTTCCCAAAACCCACATGCAGGCACTTCTGACACTACCTCTGTGTATCACACAGTCTTCCAAAGAATATCGGATAAACTACTTGTAAAAAAGGGTCTGTCAGTCAAAAAAGTTTGAGACATGCTGGTTTAGAAACATGCTAAACAAGCTCATTTGCCCCAGGACCTATCATTGGGGTCTTGAATGTGCAAATATCTTTTGGGAGAAGAGCTAATGTACACCCATCTCACATTCAGGTGAGAAAGCGTTCCCGAAGCCTGTTTGTCTGGGAACAACTCCTGCAGCAGCAGTGGGAGGAGATTAGATCGTGTCCATTTGCTGTCAGGGGAATTCCACGTCCCTGGGGACTAGGGTTGGGGGGAGCAGACCCCCCCACCTTGCCAAACTACCACTGCTACCCAGAGCCCATTCTTAGCTGCCTGTAGGGTACCCAACTGAAGCATGAGACATCCTCCTGCTGGCCCGCTCTGCATCGAGAGAGCGTGCTGACATCTTTCCTCCCGTCCACTCCTGGGGTGCAGCCTGGGGAAGCGCAGAGCTGCAGGTGTGACTTGGACATTGGATCATCCCAGAGCTGTGTTCTGGGCTCCCACTGACCTGCCCCCAGGGGGCTGCTGGAGGTGGTGCTGACCACTGCACTTTAATCTATTCTCTGCATCCAGGTGTGGGCTAAGGTTTTTTTGGCAAAGAATATCATTGCCAAAATAAAATCTGAAAGCTGTAGATTTAGTTAGTTGAGACAAATAGGCTCTGAGATGCCTAAGGAGCTGTGCGGGACCACACAGCTTCTTGGAGGCAACAGAGCCATGACTAGAATCCAGCTCCCTGCTGCCTGGGGTTTGTGGGTCTCCCCACTGCCTGGCTGTACCTCTCGGCAAAGCTCACTGGGGCAGAGGTGGATGGCCTGCAACTTTGGTTCTCAAATTTGACCGTGCAGCACAGCCACCCGGTGCACTTTCTAAAAATTACAGAGCCATCCATCACAAAGGACCAGGGCCATGCGGAATGAGCCCAATGACGTTGTCTGGGCTCTTCATCTTTTGAGGCTGTGAGCGGAGCATTCTCTTCTGTGCTGTGATCCTAGAGCACTAAGAACCTTTGCCTGTTCTCTGGTGCATTTGAATTTGCAAGGTCTCTGGACAGGGCAAGAAAGTGCAAATTCTTCTGGCTTAAGCCCACTTATGTCACTAACTGACCACACTCAATTCTGAGAGACCAATACAACTGCCCAGTATTGCAGACTCTAAAAGAGGCTACACTGGCTGGGCTTATTTAAAGGAAGGTCCCTGGCTCTGGCCCCAGAGATGATCATTCAGGAGGTCTGGGGTGCAGGACAGGAATCTGCATTTTTAAGTAGCACACACTCCCTTTCCACCCCCACCCCATGTGGTTTTGATGCAGTTAATACTTGGACGACACTTGGCGAAATGCTGACATAAATAGTAAAGACCCAAAACTGCTTAATTATAGGAGTCATTCAAACACCCACATACTAGGATAGGAGGCTAGAAACTCCAGTCCATGACTGTCCAAGTAGGTTAGAAAAAGAAGCAAGACATTTTAGTTTTTAAGGTGGGTCACGTGTAACACAGCAATATCATCTCGATCATTTTAAAAAGTATTTATTAAGCACTGCTCTCGAGGTAGCTTTGCAAGCACCGTGTTGCGCTCAGTGATCTTCAGAGAGGCGGTCCCTGCCTTCTGGAGACTTACAATCCAGGAAGGAAAGAATGGAGAAGTGGAGCAGAGCCGAGGGTGGAATGCCAAACACCTAACCCAGTGCACGGAAGTTAGCTGGGATCACCCCAGTTTCCAGGAGGGAGCAGTCTGGGGGTACCTAGTGCTGCCTGCAGTCAGAGACATACATGGTGGCCTGGGGGGCTGTGAGATCCCCAATTAAAGTTTCCTGCGTGGTCCCCAGAGCCATTCAAGCTCACCACTGAGGCCACTCAGGCTGCTGTGGTGGGAACATTTAGTATTCAGAACCCCTTTACAACTCTTAGCTCATTTAACCCATAATACCCCCATCAGGGAAGTTGTCGCATTATCTCCACTTTACTCACAAAAAGTGGAGGCTTAGAGAAGTAGATTAACCCAAGTCAAGGCCTCAATTCAGGTCTGTCTGACTCCAGGGCCCACCTCTATTCCCTTCTGGTTCCTCAGCTGGAAAGATGGGGTGATCCCCTGTCCCCTGCCTCCCAGTTAGAAATTGAGAATGCAGAATTCTTGAAATGTACCACCAGCAAATCTAACTTGGATTTTGAATGAGTGGGAGGCAAAATGACATTGACAAATAATAGGATTTACATGAAGTTTTGATTTATTTAGAGAGATACTATAAACCTTTTAGCATTGTTGACTCGTTTGACTTCCAAAGGAGCAAATGCAAAGTATTTTTTCATAACCCAGCCTTCCTTTTTCAGATCTGAACAGGGAAATAATATGGTCGATGCCTGAAAGTACAGAGTGGGTTATATTTAGCTCTGCCTAAAGGCAGGGGGATGGACTAGATGAAATTTGCAAGGGCCTTCTACTCACAGGAATCTTTCATTCATTGGGTTCCAGTTCTCAGTGCATAAGAGGTGCCAAGGAACCAATGTGTTTTGGAGATATCGTGTAACCAACTCGTAATGTTCTCAAGCACATCAGAAAAACCAACTGTTGCCTCCAAACACTCTTCTTAATGCAGATGGAGTTTTCTGTGAATCCTGGAAAATGCACTTGGGTGGGAGGTAGATAAGGAATGGGAAAAGGAAGACAACCCCAATTTTAGCAAACTAAGGGCTGGTGTCTGTAGCGACGCAAAATACTTTCTAGAAATCTAATCCTGGTCATGGGTGTAACATCTTTCCCCAGGCTCTCATCCTAGGCTTCCGTTCATGCTGATGGCAGCAAATGGCGGGGTTTCCCTATCTCTGCTCAGAATCCACGGGACATCACTCTTCCTCTGAAGCTGGCCAGGTTCTTTCCTTATGTCAGCAGCTTGGGAGAAAGCCACTGTCACCTCATCTCTCCCTTGAAGCACATCTAGCTTTCCCAAATAGCAAACTCTGTGTCTTTTAGCAAATGACTTCCAGATGCTGAAAGCAGCGGCCAGTGGAATTTTATTGCCCCCAAACTGTGGTTCTGGGCCACATACTTCTGACTTGAAGGTAATTTGGAATGTAAACAGTGCAAGGCATGTACTGGAATTAATTAAAGCTACCCTGTATTCTCCACGGCTTGCACGACTGCAATTAACTATTTACATTAACACCAAGCCAGGCGGATCAACGGGAGTGAGTGCAGACCCTTGATGATCACTTTCCCTCTTTACCTTCAGGAAAAAAGTGAAATTGGACCCAAGCTGGCCCATGTCCTCAGGGGTGGCCATCAGTCTCAACATAAGAAGAGGCTTCCTAAGCCTTCTTCTCTACCAAACTGCACAGAAGGCAGCTTATATGTGGGAAGCACAGGTCGGCGGGGGGGAGGGGGGGTGTCACATGTTCACCCAGAACCAGTGACTGGCATGACCCCTTCTACTTCCTATGTGTCAGACATCAGACAATGCAGTATGCACATGGAGAGGGATGGTTACAGCCATGGTGGGTCTGCAGAGAAATCCATGGCATATAGTACCTGGCTGCTAAAAGTAGAGATGGATTTGGGGAATAGTTTTTAATTTCATGATGGCATTGAAAAGTAGGCTGAAAGTTCTGGAGAATGTTGGTGGTGGTGGTGGTTGTGTAACAATGGGAATGCACTTAATGTTACCAAACCATACGCTTAAAAATGGTTCAAATGGTACATTTTATGTTTGTGTGTATCTTCTACTGCACCCCAATAAAGAAGCAGGACAATCAGGCTGTGAAGGCTCTTTGGGATCATGCTAACTGTGAGTCTGAGGTATTCGTCACTGTCTATCGTGCAGTACAAGAGGGTGGAGTTGTTGCTCTCTGGGAACAGTTCCACACAATGCCAGGGTGTCTCATGGGCATAGATGGAAAATAGCAGGAAGCCACGCCCCTGGGACCCACCAGTCCGTCACATCCCGTCCATGTCTTGAGTAACAGCTCATGGCAAGGAGCATGAAGAAAAGCTGAATAAATGGTTACCTGCATTCATTATTGACCGTAGCCATTAAAAGAGACTGAGGTCATCTAGGTTAGCCCCAATCCTACAGGATGAAAGGGACTTAAAGATTCTTCAGCATGGTGGGGGCAAGTGTCTGGGTGGAGGGCCACATACCAACTATTGTGTTGTCCAAATTCTGTGATTGTTGGAAATTCCTCCTTTTATTAAGCAAAAGAAAATCCCTCTAACGTATTCATTGGCCTTCATTCTGCTCACTCGTATTACAAGACTCAAGTGCCAATCCCTCTTTCAATAGTACTTTAAGAATTTGAAAGTGAATTTGAACTTTCTATTGCTACCCAAATCGTCCTCAGTTTCCTGTGATCACAGATTCCTGTGATCATCCTCAGTTCCTTCAAATGATCCTGTATCGGCTTCTAGACCCCTCACCATCCTGTGCATCTTCCTTTGGGCTCACAGTAGATTTCAGAGTGATGCAAAGCACTAGACACGGTACTGTTGGTGGTCTGTCCAGAAAGGGGTGTAGAAATTTTATTTTCTATCCTGATCTCCATACATCCAGCACTATAGCCCAATGTCATATTTTAACCATCATGACATATTTTTGCCTTAGAAAAAGGTTATAGTCTCCTAAAGCCCCCAGATTTTTTTTTATAGGAATAGCTGTTGAACAAGAGCTCCCCATTCTTGAAGTTAGGTAAATTGATTTAACCTGAACCCAGAAATTTACCATAAACCTCATTATGGTCCAGCATGTTGAATCAGTCCATTGGATGTTGAGATATCGAATCCTGACTTCCTCACCCACTCTCCTTCCTAGCTTTGAGTGTGTCTACATCTTCATCTGAGTTATGGTTCTGTATATCACGGTTTGATAGAAATGTTATACAGGATTGGGTCATGGAACATAGACACCACCTTTTCAGTTTATGGGGAACCATTAATCAAAGCTCTGTGGGTGTGGCAGAGCTGCTCTGAGTCCACTTAGCCCCTCATCCAGCTCCTCGTTCTCCAGTCTGTTCCCAGGGATTGGGGGAGCCTCTGCTCAAGACAGGCTCAGTGGCTGCATCGGTCAAGCCAGGCTAAAAGGGGAGAGTGGTCCTTGGCACATGGTGGGTGTCCAGTACATTTTGTGGGGTGAGTTCATCTGTGAAGATACGGGTCATCCCCAAACCTTTTGTAGGTGATAATTCAGGCTTCACTTCCTCCCCACCCCAAAAGAGTTTCTTTAAAACTGCTCACAAAGTGAAGTGGGGGCTTTGATTTCTCCTGACACCTCTGATAGGAAGCTACTCAATTGGAAACTAGCTCAGAGGTCTTTGGAAAGAGGAGTAACCTAAGATTAAGGACCTAGAAAATCCCCAAGGGGGAAAAAAGATCATCCCTATAATCAGTGAGGATAAACTAAAGGACAGTTTGGGACAACATTTGGTTTCGTTGGTTCACTCAGAACATCGATTCAGAGATCTGGGGAGTGGATTTTCCTGACTTCAAGGGAAGTGGAGGCCTTGCCCTCCAACATGAGCGCATGTTCCTTCCCTCCCTCCCTCAGGAAACGAGTCTGTCAGGTAAGAGCTAAAAGGACCCAGGAGGGCCCTTCCTGGTGAAGCAGCATTAGCAGATTGGTTGAGAATGAAGCAAATGGGGCTAAGGAAACCAGGCTTTCAGCCGAAAAAGCTTTTATTGCTCTTTATCTATTGACACTTTTTCAATTAAGGAGCCTCCCCTGAGATGATCTATCGCCTCCCTGTCTGAGCAGGAAATAATTACCATCAAAGCAATTCCATCACATGCCATGCATCTTTCTTGTGGCCAGCAAGACTACAGGGAAAATCAACAGCCTCCTGCCTACTGTGATTCTATTGGGCACAGGGCCCCAGCCCTGGAGGCTGTCCATCTTTCTGGAGGGCTCAGACCCTCTATGCTTTCTCCTCCCTCTTCTTGGTCTCTTTGGGGCTGGCAACAATGTTAGGAAATCTAACCATGTTACCTGCTCTCTCTGAGGATCCAGAGAGGCTGGCGTCCCCACTCCCTCTTATTCTTGGGACCAGCTGTGTCGCTCATATATGCAGATGCCTGGGAACATGATCCAGTAGGGGTTATCTTAGGATCAAATTTTTATCTTACTGAGGGTTTTTTTTTTCTTTTTGAGAGTTCAAAATTCCCCATGTCCATGATCTGATATTTTAAAATAAATAAATATATATTTTATGGAATTATAACATGAATATGGTAAAATATAGAAGCTGTAAGTGTCCAGTGCACCTTGATGAGTCTTCACTGAGTCAACACTGTGTAACCAGCACCCAGATCAAGAAATAGAGCATTGGGGCACCTGGGTGGCACAGCGGTTAAGCGTCTGCCTTCGGCTCAGGGCATGATCCCGGCATCATGGGATCGAGCCCCACATCAGGCTCCTCCATTATGAGCCTGCTTCTTCCTCTCCCTCCCCCTGCTTGTGTTCCCTCTCTCACTGGCTGTCTCTATCTCTGTCAAATAAATAAATAAAATCTTAAAAAAAAAGAAAGAAATAGAGCGTTATTTGCACCTCTTGTGTCTCCTTCCAGTCACTGCCCTCCTCTCCCTTAACTACTATCCTGACTTCTAACTGAATAGCTCAGTTTTGCCCCTTTTTTATACTTCATATAAATGGAATCATACAGTCTGTACATTTGGGTCTAGCTTTCTCCCCTCAAAGTTATTTCGAGATTCATCCGTTCTGTTGCCTGAAGTTGTTGTTTGCTCATATTCATCAGTGAATAGTACTCCATAGTATGAATAAACCACAGTGTTTATATCCATTCTGCTACTGATAGAATTTAGTTGGATTTTTAAAAAATAGTAAATATATGCATGTACTTCATTTAAGTGTAATTTCTGGGAGTGGAAATCCTGAGTCATCAGGTATGTGTATATTTAGCTTTATTATTGCCAGTTTTACAAAGTGGTTCCACCAGTATGAATTTTTTTAAGTGTAATGTAGAAACAGTTCTCCACTCCCCTCACCCCCAACTGCCATCTTGCTTTTACAAAAGAAAACACAAAGATGTGACTTCTCCCAAGTGAAAAGGGTCAGATCTTTTTGACCCCTCATGAAATAACCTTTCCTGTGATGGATATATGGGAGAAAAGGGCACGTCCTCCTTACCCCCTCAAACTTTCCTTCACCCTATTCTTCTACATTGATAATTTTTCATGGAATGTCTTACTGGAACTCCAAATGCTTAAACACAGATGAACACCAAAGGCGTGGTCATCTTTTCCTTGCTTATCTGGAGGATTTGGGCAAGCATGAATCTCTGCCCCTCCCTTGATGGATATCATCCGTGACTGTCTGCTTTTCTTTGTACCAATATCTGAGAATGAGAGAGAAATGACTGTTGCTTAAGATTGAATTTATGACAACACGGGACTAGCTTGCATCAGCTCCACTGATGAGTGCCCGGGTAAGCATGTCACATACTTGTATATTTTTCCTTCCAGCTACCCGCCCTCCTTGCCTTCTTGATTAGGAAGCTGTGCTGTCAATGTGTTTGATTTATGAGGGGAAAGAATAGGCTCTCACAGTACTTTATGCCACCAGCAGTTCCCCTCGAGGAAAGAAATGAAGGCAGACCTCTGTGCTCTCTGAGCCTAACACAGAGCTGCACAGGTACCTCGGTCAGCCTCCCCAGAAGGGCTTGCGGGAGGGGGTGAAAAGGAAGAAAATCTATTTATTGAGCAAAGGTTAAGTTCTGGACATTATTCTAGATGTATCGATGCAGCTGACTGAGCAAATGAATGAATGAATGATTAGTTTTAAAATACAAATAAAAGAGCTTCTGCTCGCTTCCCCAGAACAGAAATCTGAGATTATACTTAAATCTAGAGTAAGAGGGCTCTGAGAATACATGGCTTTTTGGCTAAAGTCCCTTAATGTTCTCTAACCCTGGGAACCTCTTTTCATCAATGGATCAGTGTTACAGTTCTTTGTATAGAAGACTCTCTTGGCTTCTCCAGAACCAGCTCTGAGGGTGAGAATAAACACAAGCCATGAGCTATTATCAGAAGACAGGGACTTTGTGGACAGAGAGGCGACTGGGGGCCCTGTGCCCTAACCCAGGAGGTCACTAGCTCCATTAGGAGAATGGGGTCCGGGCCTATTCAACTTCCTCTAACCTGGGGCAGACCCCAAAGCTGGACACATCCAGAGCAATTAAGAGCATGGGCTCTGGTATCAAATCCCAGCTTTCCTATCTCCTAGCTATGGGACCTTGTGAAAGTGCCTGTGTTCCTCTGAGACTTCAGTTTTCTCATCTGTAAAATGGGGATAATCATACTGACCTCACTGGGTTGTTATGAGGATTATATCAGTCAGTGTGTGTAATGTGCAGGGCATGTAGGAAACATTCAAAAGTGTTGGCTATTATTTTTGTTGGGGGGAATAATTTTTGTCAGGCACATATTATAGGACACTCATTTTGGGTATCTGACACATAATGCTCACACAGGATAGAACTGACACATAATGCTCACACAGGATAGGTCGTTATTGCAGAGTCTGCTTCAGCTGATGAAGAGAGCCCTTGTTAGTCCTGTATAAAATGGCAGGCACAGACTCATGCATGCTTGGAGTAGCATCTATAAGGTCAGATTCCTGGAGACCCCTGTGGCCAAAGAGAGGTCCCCAACTACTTGTTGATGCCTGAAACACTATTAACTCATGAGTTCACCAACAAAAAATGACCAAGCTTCTGCTAAGTCAAGGCCTTGTGGGCACCCTGTGCGTATGTTCTTGCTATCAAGAGAGCTGGTTGCCAGTAGAGAGACATGCATACATGCGTAAAAAGATGGCCAATGACACAGGGAAGAAAGTGGCCACCTACTGAGTATCAGTGTGGTTTCGTGGATCAAATGAGATTATGTGTGCCAAGCACTCAGCATAGTGCCTGAAACATGAGAGGATATCTTTACTTCCACCTCAAAACCAAAACAGAAAAGATCAAGTGTTGGTGAGGATGTGGAGAGACTGGAATCCTTGTGCGCTCTCGATGGGAAGGTAAAACGGTACAGCTATGATGAAAAACAGTATGGTGGTTCCTCAAAAACTTAAAACAGATCTACTGTATTATTAGCAATCCCACTTCTGGATATATATCTGAAAGAATGGAAGCCATGGTCTCAAAGAGATATTTGTACACCCGTGTTTGTGGCAGCATTATTCACAATAGCGAAAAGGTGAAAGCAATCCAAGCATCCATTGATGGACAAATGGATAAACATGGGTCTATACATACAATAGACTACTCTTCAGCCTCAAAAAGGAAGGAAATGCTGACACAGGCTACCACATGGAGCAACCTTGAAAACATTATGCTGAGTGAAATAAACCAGTCACAAAAAGACAAGTACTGTGTGATTCCACTTGTATGAGGTATCTGGAGTAGTTGAAGTCAGAGAGACAGAAAGTGGGATGGTGGTGAGGAGGGGTTGGAGGAGGGGAGAAGGAGGAGTTGTTTAATGGGTACGGAGTATCTGTTTTGCAAGATAAGAAGAGTCTGGAGAATGGTTGCACAGGAATATGGATGTTCTTAATGCTACTGAATTATACACTTAGAACTGATTAATATGGCAAATTTTATATTTATGTATATTTTGCCACAGTATTTTTTAAATTAAAAAATATTTTAAACATAAAAGGAACTCAGTAAACAAATATTTGTTGCATCTGAATCCTGTTGAACAGAAGAAATGTCTTGGAGGGCATGAGCACTGTGGATGAGGACGGGTCCTGCTGCTGATTGGCTGTGGGGACACAGAGAGGAGAGACAGGCCAGTTCTGGAGGGAATGGCTGTCACTCCTCAGGTCCCTTTGCTGTCCTGGTCTAGGTGAAGAGATTTCAGAGAGCAGAGAGGAAGACATGGTCGCCTTTCATTTCATAATCAAACTGAAAGCAGCCGTGGGAGAGGAGATAACATAGTGACTTCAACCCATTTGAAGGAATAAATAACTGACATCATGTTTTAATTAGTGGGGCGAAGCTCAGGGAGGCTGAGCCCTGAGGAAATGGACCCTCTACGTGTGCTATGGAGGCTGGAAGTAGACAGCAATGGGGTAGGGGGTCCCAAGACACATTGGAAGGTCTGCTTAGGGTTGGGAGTGGTGCTGGTGGGCACCAGTGGCTTGCTTGTAACTAGCAATGACCAGCAAAGTACAAGTTGTTCTAGCCTCGTTGACTTTCCCCCAATCAGATTCATGATGTGTTTAAAGACTTTTCTGTATGCCCCCCAGTGGAGTCTCCTTCTGGAGCTGGAACCCACACAATCAGAAAAGGTTTTCTTAGAGCCGTGAAGTGTAATTACAGACCTGACAGGTGGCTGCAAGTTGGAAGAGACATCTTACTCTGTAGACACTTCAATAATGATTTCAGCGAGGTGGCAGTGGGGGGGGGGGGCTCTCATGGTGTCAGCCTGCCCTGTTGAGCCACAGCCCAGAAGCACGTCACAAGAACCTTCCTTCCTGGATGAAGAGCAAGGGCAGACAGATCCAATGACACTGGGATAAATCGGTCCTTATTCTCAGGTTCATGGTGCAGGCCAAAAAGAGGCCATTCATCTATCCTTCCACTGGCCGCCCACCTTCTTCAAGTGTCCTCTCTCTGTCAGGCACTGTGTCAGGCACAGGGACACACAGTCTGTAAGGACGTGGCTCCTGCCCTCCAGGGGCTCGTAGTCTAGACACCCGTTGCCGAGGGTCTCAGACAACAGTGAAGGCAGAGTGGCTGCTGGGACACAGGTGGGGACTCGGGGCTTGGACGAGCCCTAGATCCCACAGGGAAGATAGACACTCGTGCAGTAGTACCTAGCTAGAACAGTGCCTGGCAGGATTAAGTGCCCCAAGGGAGAGAGATGGAGAGATGGAGAGGAGCGAAGGAGGAAGGAAGGGAAGGAGGGAGGAAGTCAGGCAAGCCTACTCCTCTGAGTTCTACTCTCTGGAACAAGGACTGAGAAATTCAGAATTGAGCTCCTTTTCTGATAACAGTGATGTCTTCCCAAGGGACTAATCCTCAGTCTCCAGAGGAGTGCTTATAAGCCTCTGACACCAGTTCTTTCCTGGGAACGTTAGGTTCACAGGCTCCCCTCCTTGAGAAAAGTGCCCATATCCCGTGGTGTATCAACAGTTCTGTCACCTGTCCTGGCCAGGCAGGGGTCACCATGGATCCCTGAAGCCTCATGGGCTCTGTCCCCTTGCCCTGGCAGCCTGTGTGATATGCAGCTGCCCGGAACCATGCAGGGATGGATCATCGCTTTCCCACACAGCAGTCAGGAAGCAGATGGACTGTCCTACGTGGCTCCAGGCTCCTGACACCCCGTACTCCCCAGACCTCTTTTGCTCCTTGAGAAAAGGGCCTGGCAGCCCTGGTCGGCTGGACTCCAGGGTCCCCATGCAGGGGTGCCAGGAGGTGAGACTGGGGCTTGGCTGCTGCTGATTTCCCCAAGGTCTCAACACAGACCTGCGCCCGGCTCCAAAAGCAGGCCTTGTCTTCTTCCACCTGTCAGACGCTCCTTGGACATTTCTTTGATTCCTGGGTTTGCTCTTGCTGTGGATTTCACTCTGATCTGACATGTCTTCAAGTGTTGGGGGCTGGCAGGGGGTGAACTGGGCTGGGTAGGGTTGATCATTCCCTTGGAGGGAAGGCAGCAGGAGCACTCAGAGGGATGGGGCCAGATCCTGAGACAACTCAGGGAGGCACCCCTGACACAGGAGGTTCTGGCCAGACATTTCAGTTCCTCTGCTTGAGTCATTTCAGCATTTCAGGGAAAATACAAACTGCTTCCCAGGGCTGAGGAAGCCCCGTGAGCTATTCTGGTCTTGGCACCAGCTCCCCTCCCCTCCACAGCGCCGGTCCCCTCGGGGCTTTTGCTGCAGGATGGTCTCTTAACTCTGCCATCACGTATTTCCTTTCCCTTCTCGCCAGCCAGGCCCCACTCTGCCCCCTGCCCCTTGGGGATTCTCCATCTAGCTGGTCCAGGGCTCAGGCCACTGGGTGTGTCCCCCGCCTGAGGACAAACCCCATTGTTACTGACCCCCTGGGCCCCTGGCTCCAAACTGAGCAGAAAAATTGGATTTCCAGTGCTTAGTCAGTGCCTGCACTCAAATCCTGGACTCCAGGCCCCGTGGGATCCAAGCTCCCTAATCCCTGCCTCCCAGCCTTAACCTTATTCCAGGCAGCGCGAGCAGCCCGCACCTCTGCCCTCTATGGCTGTCTCGGCCTTGCTTTCATGATTTCCCATGTGTCTGTTGAACATATATTTTTTAGTAAAGAAGAAAACAGCAAATACCCAAATATCCAATACCACCATGTCCTATTCTGGCACTGCGTATGCTCTCTTAGTCTGAGGAAACACACACAGAGCATTAAATAGCAATTATTGTAATTAGCGGAATGCACACGTGATCCGTCACCCTTGGGCCCCTGATTTTCGGTTACTGTGCCTGTGGCCTTTATGGATACTATAAGGAGCAGAGGAGGGAGAAGGGGGCCTGGTGCCCCTGGGCTTTCTTCCCTCCTCGGGTGCATGACGATCTTTCTGGGTTGCCATTGCCTCCCTCTAAGGCTGCCTTTCTCTCTGACCCACCCCCAGGGCACAGCACCCCTCGAGAGAAGGACTGTATTAATTAAGCTCATCTCTGAGGTTTGCAGCCTTGGTCAGGCATTTAGGCCAAGGCAGCTAGGAGCAGAAGCAGAAGACAAGGAGGACAATATTTCCGATGTGCTTAAAAAACCCGAGCCTGTCTGCACCGCCCCCCCCCCCATTCTCCCAAAGCCCCGCTCCACACATATTCATGGCTCCAGGACACTTCAGGTCCTGGGTGAGAGCCAGACCTGCTAGTTCCCCCAGAACCCTTGAAGCAGAGGAGGGGCTTCAATGGCCATGAGCGCTGTGGTGGCAGCTGTGTAAGGCTCGGAGGGCTGAGGGTGCAGCCTCAGGTCACATGTTCACAGTTGCCGCGTTACTGAAAATTAAAGGTGTGGGAGGCACAGCTAGGCGACCTCCAGCCAACGGAGGGGACCAGCTCAGGCCTCCAGGATCTTCAAACCCTCCCACCTTCCCCAGGGGACCTCTTTCTGGTTTCTACAAGGATGGTGGGGGGAAGGAGCCGGCACCTGTGGCACCCCAGTCCCTCCTCTGTCCCCAAGTATGACAGGATGGATCTGCCTTTGGTCCCCCAGTGAGGGCAGTAGTGCCACGGAGTCCCCATTGCTAGCAAGGCAGGTCAGGACCTTAGCTCCCCATCCATAAAACGGGGATTTACACCCACCTTCTAGGCCTGACGGGATGATTTAATGCAATACTGCTTAGCCTTGTAATGACGTGAATGAATTAGTTAATTAATTCATTAATTCTGGTGAGTCGGTAAATACTGAGCACCTGCTGGCTATCAGGCAGGAACTACTTTAGGTTCTGGGGCTAAAGCAGTACGATCGAGCTTACCTTTCTGTGTGCGTGTGGAATGCATGCGGGGAACGGACAATTAAGCAAGTAAACAAGTAAATGAACAAGGTAGTGATATATGCTATGAGGAAGGTCGAGTCATACGGGGTGGGGGCCAAGGCCTGTCTGAGAAGCTGCGGTTGGAGTGAGGCTGGAATGAGGAAAAATAAGCAGCCGTGTTACCCTCTGGAGGAAGAGCGCCGGAGGCAGGGAGAGCAGCTAATGCAAAGACCCTGAGGCAGAAAAGAGCGAAGTCGGACTATGTTGCGATAGTACCTGGTTCCTGCCTCAAAGGAACAGTGCGGATCAAGTTTGTGTTACACCCTGAGGGGACGTGGGCATGGACAGCCAGAGAATCGTCCACCTCTGAGTGGCCACTGCGTTCCTGGGAGGTGTCTCAGATTGGCCAGAGCCATCAGAACGAGATGCAGCTGCCGAGGCATCTTATTCTGTTCAAGAGCTAAAACCCACTTATTTACAGAGCATTATTAAGGGACCACTGTAATCCGTGCTTTGGGTTGAGTTGCCTTACACTTGCGTGCACATATCGTTTACTACGGTGAGGTATTTGGCATATTCTTGCTCTGAGGGTGAGCAAGGAGCAGTGCTGGAGGGCCTGGGAAGGTCACATCTGCTCACAAGGGGCAGCCTGGTGCATCACAAGTGGTGCTGGAACCACCCCAGATTAGGGTTTCTATTTTTAATGAAAAGAGTAGTAATGCTCTACACGCAGGAGCTAGGGGACCGACCGAGGGCTGGGAGGGGGACAGCACGTGAACTCCAGGGACTTGGATCCTGCCACCGTGAGGTGCCCCCCTGAGGTGCCCCCGTGGCCCCTGATGGTCACAATGCTCCGTGCACACGTGCAGCCATACAGCCTCAAATCACTCCCAACTGCACCATCCTGTTGGAGCTCTGAACAAGCCTGAGCAGGCAAGAGAGGGTTTGTCATCTCCGTTTTGCAGTTCCTCATGGGACTGTCCGTTCCGAAGGTCCTCAGTGTGCACCTGCACTTTGCTCCAGCCCTGCTCTCGAGTCTTTCTAGCCTGCTCTGTGTGACTGCGCTCCCCCATCTCGTTCCCCGCCTCCCGTCTCCCTTTCCCCTTCTCCGCACACATGCAGAAGACAGCCAAACACAGCTGCAGCTCTTTTTCCGGCAGACCTTGCTCCATCTTCTCAATCTGGTAAATCACATTTCTAAGTAAATTTGAAGTTTAGAAGTTGTTCTTTAAGCTCACAATCCAGAAAAAAACAAAAAAACCCCAAGCAACCTTCGCTGGTGGCAGCCCTGCTGGGCACTGCTCTTGTAGGGGCCAAGTAGGTTTGTGCTCTTCACCGGGGCTCCTGTCAGCCAGGACGGTGGGGAGGAGTCCGGCTTCATTTTGTGAACTAGGAAAGCAGTGACAGGATCCCAGGGAGTGAGTGGGTGCTGTGGGCGGGTGGAGAGTGGAGCCACCCGGAACCGAGCTGGAGGGAGGATCACAGGTTGGGCACAGCCCCGGAACCCACCCTCCCATGCTAGCCCTCCCCCTACGGTTCCCCACAGGCTGAACGTTCTGCCCTGAACCTGCCTGCTTCTGGCCCTCAGGAGACTAGTCTCTTTGCTCAGTAATAACCAGCTCACCTCACAACTTACTTCCCAGTGGCTCCTTTCCTACGTTGTATCTTTGCAACTCAAGAGGGACCCTAAGAGAGGTTGACTAGGGCTTTATGGTGAGTCAGTGCAAGGACTCAGGTTTCGGTAAGTTTGTGGAGGTGCCCTTCAGACCATCTGTGGGAGCTGAGGGTTGGGCTGGGGACCTTCTGTCTCTGTGTGGGAGCAAACCTCCTCCTGTGTCTGAGCAGAGCCGAATGGGTGGGAGCTTGGAGCGGGGTAGTGGTGGTGAAGGAAGGTCAAGAGCACAGGAGACCTGAGCCCTTCCCGCCCAGCCCCCTGTGTGGTAGCCCTTTCCACTGCTGGTGAGTCTGGGTTGTGTCGTCAGTCTGGACATTTCCATTTGAGAACAAGCCAGTTGGCTCTATATATAACCCAAATGTCCAGAGAACTGTCAATCCTTCTCTCCAAGTCTAAAAATATGAGTGCAAGTCTCAGCTCTGACGCTTGACAGTGACTCAGTGTAGCCTCAGTTTCCCTCAGGAGAGCAGAGGATGGGGCTGACATCCCTGGACCTCCGTGGGCCTCGTGTAAGACATACAAACCCCACAGGGCAATGGACAACCGGTGGGGGGGGGGTCCAACAAGGTTCATTGCTTTATTAGTTTTGCATTTTGGAGGCTTTCCTTTTTTCATGTTCTCATTTCTCTGGACCAGGAAGGGGCTAGCCGAGACCTTATTGCCTTGCCCAGCTGCTTTGCCCACAAGCCTCTGAGCGTGTACTCAGCCGACATGCTGGATTTGCCCCCATGTTTGCCCAAGGCAGTTTCCTATGTGCATGAGGAACATGCAGCACCTCCAACTCTTCCTGCCATTCAGAGCCACTGAGGCCCTTTCTGCCCGGGAAACTGCCTCCTTCAGCCTGCACCTGTTGGAGAAGGAGTGTTGCCAGGATCCTGATGCTTTCAGCTGCTTTTCTGCTCCGCTCTTCTGTCTGAAGTAGGAAATAGGGCAGACTTGCCACTACACTCCAAAGGTCATTAACAATATGAAAAGGAAATAAACAGGCCTCCATAAATCACCTCCTCGATGGACCTGCATGGCAGGGTGCTGGAGAGGTAGGGCACTGGGCCTGGAGAGCTGAGCTGGGTCTCTCTGCGTGGCCTGCCTCTGTCTTTCTCCTGCGTTCCATCTGATGAACCCATGAAGAAAAAGCTATTGCACACCTACTACACACCAGGCACTGTGCTGGGCACTTTTCCATTGGTTATGGAATCTTAACCATGACTTTGTGAGAGGGCAACCGTCACTGCCATTTCTACAGTTGAGAAAGCCCAGGTTCAGAGAGGTGAAATGCCTGACTCAAGGTCACACACATTTAAGCCCAGCTCTGGTTCTGAAACTCCACCTGAGCATGGACTCTTTCCCAAGAGTTTCGCCATCTGAGAGCCTTGTGCAGTGCTGCGAGGGGGCAGGTGCCCTGCCCTGCCCCAACTCCCTTCTGCCCCCCCACTTTGTGCCACCTGGTGTCCAGAGCACCTACCCTCTTGGCAAAGCCCTTCCTGAGCAACCTGTGCCCGCCTCCGACACTGTCTAATCTCCAGTCCCATTTCCTCTGAGCTCCTTTCACATTGAAAAATTATCCACTAAACTCCCTGATGCAGTAAGAATACTTGGTCACAAAATGGTAGATTCGTTCACTGATGGGGCACCTCTGTAGGACTCTTGCAGATAATCTCTAACAAGTGATTGTCTAATGGTTGTATTTTTTTTTTCTTTTTGGGGTCATGGTATAAGGTTTATTGGAAGGAATATGGGCTGTGAAAGACAGATATCAAATCCTGACCCTCACTAGTGTGAACGTGGATGAATTCTGCAGCCTCTCTGGACTCCCACTGTATGATTTGTAACCCAGGGATTAAGTGAAATTCTGCACATTAGCCTCACAGCACAGAGCCTGGCACCCAGAGGAACCCTCAATAAATGTTACTTTCACTTCTGTCCCTTTTGAGGGCAAACAGGTTTTTTCCTGCTTTGTTTCAAATCCTGTAATAGCTGCCAACTCCACTTGTGAGTAAGACCAGTCCTGGCCATGTGATCGGGTGGCATTGCCCTGACCTCTGACTTAGTGGCAATCAGCCTCGGGCTCTGTGGGTGGCAGGAGACTTTCCCTGGACCAGGGAGGAGGAGGGGGCTGAAGAAGGACACAGGCCCCCACTCTGTGTCTGCTGCTGGCTTTCCCAGGGGATCTTCCCCCACCGTTCACAGCGGACATCTGGCCCTCTGCGCCCTCTGCTGGTCACTGTGGGGGAAGGACACGTGAGGGGCTCAGGGGTAGCCAGTCACACCTTGGCCACATTTCAAGAGGAACATTTTGTGTTTCATTATTAAGTTTTTCAGAAGGGATTTTGAGAGAAGGACTAAAAGAAGCAGGGAGAAAGAAAAGAAGAAGAATGAAGGAAGGGAGAGGGGGAGCTAGAGAAAGAGAAGCCTGTTGCAGGGCAGGAGTACAGTTAAGGGGAAGAAGGCCATTTGGTATGTCTTTCAGAGGGAACTTTCCGCGAGGGAACACTGAGCTCAGGTTCATTAAATGTCACCTGGGAATCCTGTAAAAACTACAAATTAAAAAAATTAACTGTATGTTATAGAATTTTGATCTGATTAAATAAATCTGAAATGGGGCCTAGGCATCTGCATTTTGATGAGCTTTGCTACAATTTTGATGCAGAGGTTTGGGGACCATACTTTGGGAAGCAGTGATCCTTCAGCTGGACCTCCAAGATGTTGGATTCTCAGAAATCCCTAGGCCCCTCTTCCTGGACAAGGCAGGTTCTTGGTCTCATTGGAGATGGCCTTGGCACCCAACTTGAAGGGGCTGCCCCATTGCCCTTAGACTCCAGTGACTATTTTCCACGGATTCAATCAGGCATGACCCCTACCTCTTAGCTTTCTTCGTGTTATGTCTCTAGTGAATACAGGCTGCAGCTCTTTACCATTGTTCTTGGCCTTGGGGACCCAGTCCATATTTCACTCAGTTCTTAAGGCCTGGTTACATTGATCAGCTCACTGGACTCACTGCCTGAAACACAGCCTAATGTGATACCTCATTGATCTCTTCACTTCATGGCACTCGGAATGGCCTGTGACTGAAAGGTGACTGAGATGTGTTCTAGTCTAATTGTCCTTAAGTAGGGGTGTGCATGAACAGCCCTTGAGGAAGCTTTCTAAAAATATGCAGCTCAGGAGCACCAGGAGACTCATGATTTGCTGAACATTCACTTGGTAGTGCTGTGGCAGAGACATTAATTACCCTCTAATACCCATTCTTGCCCTCCCTCTATCACTCCTTGTTTCTTTCTTCATCCTCTGCCAAACATGTGATGGCTGGAGCTCTAGCTGCCATCTTGGTCCATGAATAGGAGGTCCACACCCTGGACATGTATAAATGGGGAGTTGGCAGCATCTGGTGTATAAATTATATAGAACAACCGTTTACCTCCAGATTTTTACATAAGAGGGAAGAAGTAAGCTTTCATTTTGCTTAAATCACAAAAAAGGGAAAGCCCAGACCTGTCCCTGGAGACTCAGATCCTGGATGTCGGATGTCTATTCCTCTTGTTTTTCAGTAGCTTTATAAGCTCTTTGTACTCATTGCACACACAGTACTTATACTTCCTTTCCAAATATTACAAAGTGAATACACTGCCAGTCAAATGCAATTAACCAGAAATATTCAGTTGATTGAGTGACTGATTGATTGGGTTGCCCCTCTTCCTATTTCTACGCAAAGAAGATGAAGTTCATTGGTGGAGTCAGGAGTTCTGGGATTTCTTTCCAATTCTGTCAGTAACTAGTTCTGTGGCCTGGTAGCTAACCTGTCCACTCTAGAAGGACAGTTTTTGACCAGATGACATTCACACTCCATCCATTTCTAACAGACTATGAGGATGACCTTAGTTCTAAAAGCTGTTGTGTGACATGGGCAGGCATTTAGAACACGTGAACCTGATTGGTGAAGTTCACTCGGTGGCACTGCTGGTTGGAACATGACTGGGAAAGAGAAGGGGGTGGGGAATGGTTTAGTAGTTTTACTGGAAGAAAGATAGTGACCTTGGAGGCTTGCGGTGTCAAAAGCAAGATGAAAGTCCAGTTGCTTCATTATATGTACTCATAAAGGAAGATGGATTCGGAAGAAGACAATGAACATGACTAGAACTGGTGGAGTGAAAGCCCTGGGGGGTGAGGTTATCCCTAAACCTCACATCTTGGTGAAGAACCCTTGGATGGTTCCTCTGACCTTACCTTCCTCCTTCACCTATGGCCTGTCATTCTGAATAGCTAATTCCAAAGATGAGATCATGTAATTACTCCTTGGGAAAACACATCTTCCAGATGTCCTAGATCAGGGACCAGTTCTTTGCAGAGAAGAATTTTGATAGCACCTCAGCCAAAAGAGCAATCTTGTTAGATCTATCAGAGAGGTAAGCCTGCTTGCGCCTTTTCTCTCCATGCCTGGAGAGTCGAGAGGATGCTGGCTGTGGTATCAGTTGCCCCTTCAATCATCCCTGAGCTTTGTAGGTTTATTGAAGAGGCTGGATTTCTCAAGATGGTCCACCTAGTTCTTTCTTCTTGGCATCTGGGCAACAGAATGTCCCCATGGATATTCTGCTCCTCTTGGGGAACAGGGTCTGCCTAGTGGGGCTTTGTGCCTAGGTTTAACATACGTTATCATAGCAGTAAAGTCCCCATGATTCCAGCATTTTCATCCCTTTTAATTTGTCCACAGTTGTCACTTAGTTCTGCCCCCAGAATGGGCATAGAGATGGATGGGGTTGTCAACCTGAGCTCCAAAGGCAGGCCAGATTATCAGATGCCTACTCCTGTTCAGTCACCCTAGCAAAGACATTAGGAATGCAAGGGAACAGGGGCAGATCGGCAGTCTTCAAACTGGCGGGAGCAGCTTCGTATGGAATACCTAGGTGGGCCTGCAGTTTGACAGATAAGTTTTATGGAAGTTGGAAACAGAGTGAATAAATACCACTTGGTCTGTTCTCGGGCCATTTATTTACCATCTTGGTGCGATTCGACAATGATGACTAGATGGGGGCTTTTATTCTGTCATCCCAATTAGAAAGTCTTTTTTAGTTACTGTTAATGTGTCTTCCTGCTGTGCCATTGATCAGCTGCAGCTAAGCTTTGACGGTGCAGGTAGACAAGGCCACTCCTTTCAGCCTCCACAGAACGACTAAAGAGCAATGTAGTGCCTCATCAGCAACCAGGTGGATTTGTCTGCGTTCGAACCAGTCCTGCTTGTTGTCATCCCTGCTCTAGTCTTACCTCTCACATTGGTTAGTTCAGGAGCAACCACAGAATGGGCATTCATGAAGTGTGCTGTGAGCACCTCCTCGTTTTATGACAGAGAGCTAAACAGCATGCCCGAGGGCAATGTTGGTGTATGATGGCATCCTGGTCCCTTTGGTCGCCCTCTGGCCACAGTGAATGTGCAAACACCACAGGCCCTGATAGATGTCACTGTTCTAATGACTGCATTTCAATCTCTACCCCTCTTCTCTACCAGAATCATGTCCTTTTCTTGTGCATAATTTCAGAATGGTTTTGATTAGTGGAATAATAGCATCAACATTTTCTACTGTTCAATTATTATAATTTTTCAAACACGTAGAACACTGTAGTGGGTTGCCCAGAGTTAGGTGCTGTCTTGATACTATAATGGTTGCTTGCCATACTCAAGCCAAGTATGGACACTTGCTCATCAAGAAGGACTCCCTTCATCTGCAGTAGTGATGTGCCAGCCAGTGCCAGGCCCCCCATCAGGACAATGAGTCACTGGGTGCCCACCCTCATTCATAGATAGTGCCTTCAGGGCTGGCATCAAGTAAGTGGTCCTATTCTGCACATGTCACATAACCTACCCTGCCTTGTCACCTTAGGCACTTCAAATCTAAAAAAAGAAAAAAAACTTGCTTTTAGCATTTTGGGAAGAAGAAAACATTTATGTCACTAGCTACGGATGCCATGTAGTTGTATGAAAATGGGGACATGGTAGGAAGTTTTAAGCATGAGAAAGATATGGTCCATATGCACCTTATGATTACTTTGGAGAATGGAATTCGAGAGGGGAAGACCTAAGACAAAAAAGAAGAAGAAGAAGAAGAAGGAGAAGGAGAAGGAGAAGGAGAAGGAGAAGAAGGAGAAGGAGAAGGAGAAGGAGAAGGAGAAGGAGAAGGAGAAGAAGGAGAAGGAGAAGGAGAAGGAGAAGAAGAAGAGGAGGAAGAAAAAGTACCAGTTAGGTGCCTATGACATGACTGTCATGGTCTTTGTAGTAAAAAAAAAAAAAAAAAATCCCCTACGAATCCTTTAAGAAAGTACCAGGCTTCAGAGTGATATTCCACTTCTCAGAATGGCCACAGCAGCTGCTTTTGCTCCTTTCAGGTTAGAAGTCTGCTGCTGGGGCAGTTGAGCCCCAGCTGGAAGTACAACAGTTGGTTTGCATTTAGGGGCCATGCTATTTGGAAAAATACCCATCTTTAAGCACTGTCAACCCACTCAATGTGGTGAGATGCTATCTCTTTGAAAGGCTCGCTGGAGCTAAGAAAGACCAGGTGAACAGCTGGTTGGTATGTCCCCACTTCTAGAGGGTGCGTGTGTGCTGAGTGTAGAGGTGTATGGTATCACCCACACTGCCAGAACTGCATTCCCCTCTCTTCCTCCCTCCTTCCATTCCTGTCACTCTCTGCACAAGTTAAAAGCACAGGTCATGGGACTCTACCTGAGTCGGAGAGGTGAAAAGGAACCCACCTTCCTTGTGCCCGTGTGGGAGGGCTGGGCGGGGGGGTGTGACCTCAGGCAGTCATCACACATTTCTGAGCCTCAGCGTCCCATCTGAGAACTAAAGGAGTTAACATTGAAACAGTGATAAAAGTAATAATGACTAACATGTATTGGGCTCTTCCATGTGCTAAGTACCATTTTAAGCACTATAAGTGTTTTGACTCATTTAATCATAATAACCTATGAGGTGGGTACAATTATATTTCCATTTTACAGGTGCAAAAGCTGTAGACTGGGTTTGAATCCAGGGATGCTTTGAATCCTGGCTTTAGTGCAGAGGCTAAATGCTTAGGCTGTGTGTTCTTTATCCAAGATTCTAAATTATGTGAGATTAGGAGAGAAAAACAGTTTACCCTGAAACCTCTATAAAAACAACCTGGCCAGATGGAGATACAAAAGCAATTTCTAAAAACAACAATGATAAATCAGTGATGAAGGGAAGGATTATATAATAAGAGGTGCTATGACAATTGGTTTAGCTACTTGAGAAAAATATCAAAGCAATTCAGATCCTCATCTCATACAGTTTGCCCCAATATATTCCAAGTTGATTAAATAGATTAATGGGAAAAGAAGAAAATAGAAGTATCACATCTTTGGCTGGGGGAGGACTTTAATAGATCAAAACAATGGAAGAAATTACAAAAGTTGATGATAGTTCTAACGTCAAAAAATGAGAAATCTCTACAACCAGCAATAAAAAGTCAAGTAATGAATTTGCGAAAGTACTTACCACAAATGTAGTGTTTTGCCTAATGTTTATATTTAAAAATGTATCTAAAAGAATAAGAAATACAGAGACTCTAATAGATAAATGGGCAAAAGATCCACACAATGTCCTCATAAACATTTGGGAAAATGTTTGACCTAAGTAATAACTAATAAAAATTCTCCTTTATAAAGAAATACCATATAAATATCATTATATATGTGCATACATATTACACATATATGATGTGTATACATATGTAAATATGCCGGCATATGTATAGATGTATGTGTACATATGTGTACACACACATACATGTATTTCCTAGCTTTGTGGCTGCTGAAAGGACTGAGAAGTGACAGCCCAGGAGCAGTAAGCAAACCTAGCATCCAGTTCTTGGTCTCCACATAGCGTTTTCCACTATAAGGAATCAAAGTAAACACAAGAGAATCCTGCGACACCTGGTGCCAGAAAGTAGTGCTCACAGAACGATGTGTCAAAGGACACAGGAGCCAGTTTGGAGGGAGTCCCACTGGCTAAATCTGAGCTGATTGGAGTTTCAAAGTAAATGACATGAACAGATTGACTAAAGTAAGAAGCCATGAGTCCATACTGATGTAAGTAACTCAAAGAGTAAATAAATGGAGAAGAATGAGGACAACTTTCCCTTGAAACAAAATGCTGACTAATAAATGTGGAAGGAATGATGGCATTAGAAAGTCACCACTTGCCATAGCCCATTGCTTCAAAGAAGAATCGTCAGTGTATGCTAAAACCAGTCAGTGAACCTTTAATGAAGAACAGAATACTCACACAGTCTCAAAGTATGTCCCCAGAAATTACTTATTAAATAGTAACCTTCCAGTGGAGAAACCCAGATGCCAGCTTCACCAAGAAACTGAGGCGAGCTCACTGCTAGTGGTCCAAGCCCACATCATGTACCCAAACAACGATACCTTGAGATGGGTACAAAATCGCTTATGTGTATTCTGCCTGGAATGCATAACCTTAATCTAATCTTGAGGACACATCAGGAAAACCCCAAACTGAGGGACATTTCAGAACTATCCTGGCTTTCCCTTGCCAAAAAATGTCATGGTCATGAAAGACAAAGTAAGACTGAGAGAATCATTCCATTTAAAGGACACTAAGGAGAAATGACAAATAAATGTAATACCCATGATTTTGGGATTGAATGCAGAACTAGATTGGGGGGGTGGCTATTAAGGACAATGGGTGAAATTTAATGTCTTCAGTTTAGATTTAGTATTTATCAATGTAAATTTTCTGATTTTGTTAATCATACTACATGAGAATGACTTTGTTCTTATGAAATATATCCTGAAGTATTTAGATATAAAGGGGTATTGCATCTGTTACTTACTCCCAGATGACCCAGAAAAATTTTATATATATATATGTATATATATGCATGTGTATATATTACACATGTAATATGTACATTATTACATCTATTGAGAGAATGATAAAGCAAATATGACACAATGTTAACAATTGAGAAATCTGGGTGACAGGTAGTTAAGAGGGCCTTTCACTACTCTTGCAACTTTTCTGTAAGTTTGAAATCATCTTAAAATAAAAAGTTAAACAATAACGAATGCCCTGTTTTGCCTCAGGAATTAGCAAGGGGAGCAGGATTTCAGGGCAAAGCAGGAGCTCCTGAATCTGGAATGCAACTGGGCAGTTTGTATTCAGACCCTGCAAAATATAACTTCTAGCCCCCCTTCTACTCAAAGAAAATATACAAATATGTAAAGGTTTATGTACAAATATTGTATTGCAGTGTTACTCTCAAAAGTGAAAAATTGGAGACAACGTAAGTATTCAGTGATGGGGACCGGTGTGGCCCTGCTAGGGAATATGATGTGCCTGCTGCATGATGTCTTGGAAGAGTCTTTACCAGCACGACCAGATGCTTATCTTAGAATGTCCTGTGATACCAGAAAACAACATACATGCTATAGAATCTCAGTTATACTGAAAACATACATTAAAAAATCTGGAAGAAAGTAAGCCAGAATTGTAAGATGTGCCCATGTAGCATTTCCTCCTACTTTCTAACGCTTTTCAATAATATCACATTTCTTATCATAAGCATATATTCTGAAGTCAGAAAATCATGGCAACAACAAATAAAGAAAGTAGCAATGACTGTGTGAAGAAAGTCCCGTGTATAGACAGTCTTCCCTCCCAGCAGGCCTGAAGCCATCGCCTTGGACTTGCTCTAGTACCGGCTCTTGAAAGAGCGATGAACACCAAGAGGGTCAAGGGAACAGTATGGGGGGTGGCCCTCCTGTGGGTCATGGGCAGTGCTATGAAATCTCATTTAACCCCCCAGTGGATAAGGAAATTGAGTCTAGGAGAGATTAAATGATTAGACACGGTCAACATTTAATAAGAGGCGAGGCTGGAATTCCATGTGAGCTAGAATGTCTCCAAAACCTGTGCCCTGACTCCCCACCCAGCCGTCCCCTGGGCAACGCCGGCCGCCAGTGGAATCAGCGTGCTTAGCTGCTCCTCGTGTTTCCCTCCTGACTAGTCTGCTTGCTTGCTTCCTCCTCTCCATCTTGGTTTCCTCAAGCTTCTTATTTAAAAATACAAGCATCCTTCTTTTTCTTCTGGCATTCTCATCTCACAGTGGCCTAAGGGGAAGGTAAAGTGTTTGCCTAAGTGTTGGAAGCATTAACATATCATCCAGTCCACTTTCAAAGGTGATTTACTTAGCCTTCGAGGAGCAAGGAGCCCATGCTGTTAGAATGGCTCTGGCCCCGTGTTCTCCATCACCTCAGAAGGCATAACTGCGGGGGACACTGCAGGGAGAGATTTGGTTTGGCATCCAGAAGACTTTCTAACAGTGAGAGTGAATAAACAGAAATAAATTACACAAAAATACCATTCACTCTCTCCCAGAGACCCTTGAGAAGAAACGCCTAACATTTGGGTATCTTCTGTGCTGTTGGGCCCATCACCTCCTCAGATTCTTACAAGGGCATCATGAGAAAGTCAGGGCAGGAATCCTTACCTTAGAAAAGGAAACAAGGCTCAGAGAGATTTAAGTTGCTTGCCTCTGGTCATTGGTGATTGAGGTCAGTCTTCTAACTTCTAGACCCTTATTCCTTCTACCCCTAGGGATTTAAGATCTTCCTTAAAGACCACCCCCAGGGCAGGGAGATGAGCCGGATCATTTCTAACACTACTTCCTTCATCCACAGCTTGATTTACCTCAGCTAGGTGGGCTGGTCCACGGTTATAAACTTTTCTCCTTCAGGCTACCCCAACTAGTGAAAAAGATTCATATAAGGCACAGATGGCTTGGAGCCCCCATCTGGCCACTCTTCATTTGTCCTATTCCAGAGGAGACCACCCTCAAATGAAGGCCCCCCAGCACTACCGCAGTCAGCAGGTGTTAGCTCATGCTGATGATACTACTGGAACTGGGGAGAGCCAAGAGAGGGGAAAAGCTTGCCATGGTTCCAGTCAAAAGAACTCACTCTAGGCTCAAAGGGACAATGGTGTTGGTTCATTAGGATGACTCCATTTCCATCCGGCAGACTGGGCATTTTTTTAAGAGAGGAATTATGCTGTTGTGAGGCAAAAGTGGGCTTTGAAGTCTGATACATCAGCAGGCGGTGCCGACTTCATCCCTTAGTTGTATGACTTCCAGAAAATTCACTAACCTCATTGGCTGTTAGTTTCCTCAGCTGTAAAATAAAGATAATAATAAACTCTCTCATGGTTTTGTAGCAAGGGTTAATAAGATGGCAAATACCAAAAGCCTGCCATTATCAATTCTCAACAATTTTATTTTACTTCTAAATTAAACGGATATGTCATACTTTAGGGTTCCCATTATGTGTTTGTGAAAGACAAGCTCATAATTGATTCAATGTCCTAAGCTGCATTTCTAGGGCCTCTCCCACTCCTTTCTTCAAGCTCTCCCCTCCCAGATCTGTGTGAATGCCCCAAGGTGGAGGAATCCGAAAGCCCAATTCAGGGACTCATAGGTGCTCTGAGCTGGTGGTGGCCACTCACGGGCCCCAGCCTTATCTGAAGCCCCTACAGCCAGAACATGACTATAACCACCCGTCATCACTCTCGCTCACCCAGCAGCCTCGGATTGGCTGCTGGAGTTTCCTTCTGGGTTCTACAAGCGGCCCTGATGATTTATGTCCCGTGACCCAGTGTTCTGCACCCACAAGCCTGCAGCCTCCCACCTGCCGGAAGTCATTGGGAATTAAGAACACCAGTGAGAGCAAACAGCTGCAATGTATTATGTCAGAGCTGTTTCCTTCCTCTTGAAGACAGTCTCCAGAGGTAATTTTCTTGAGGTCACCTACTCTGTGTTGAGCTTATGAGCTTAAAAATGACCTGAAATGTACAAAGATGTGCAGGTAAAGAAGAGGGAAAGGCATTTTTCCATGGTTAGCAGCCTATCAGGGCAAGATACCCACACACGAATTCCCTCCTGTTGCCAGAAAGCAGGTCTGCTCTATTCTTTTCTTCCAAATGCATTTCCATGGGCACGATGTGTGGGAGTGGGATCCTGGGTTAGAGACCCAGCTCTACCATTTGCCTGCTTAGCTACCTGCTCCCTCTGAGCCCTTGCGCCTCCAGCATCAGTGTCTCCTCTTGTAGACTAGGAGTGCTGACATCTGCCTGACCTCATTACAGGTTGTTGCGAGGTCAAATAAGGCAGCATAAGTGAAAGCCCATGGTAAGTTCTAGAGTGGAGATTCCGAATGAAGTAAGTTGTCACAACTTTTGGCAAAAAGAATGTATGGCAATGGCGTAGATATCTTTCCCCAAAAACATAAGGCTGAAAAAAAACCTCAAGGCTGGTCCTAAGGCTGTTACTGTACAAACGGTTTTTAAGTAGTAAAAAAAAAAAAAAGCTGGAAGATTTTAGCATAGGGAGACCTCAAAAGCCTTGAAAAGGAGTATAAAACCTTTCCAAACAAAACAAAACCCCTAAGCATCCTCTTTGTTTCTCGGTGACAATTTCCCAAACTATTTTAAGCCACATTGATTCTCAAGAGAGAAACCACCACCAAAGCATGGATGAAGAAGTTTCATTTCCTTGTCACCGCTGTGAAATACCCCGTGCTAATTTAAAGATCTAGAATTTTCTAATAAAAACAACCAGAATGCGTTAGGCAGAATTATTCCAACTCTGCCCATCTGTCTTTCCGTCTACTGTCTCTGTCCATCTAGCCTGCTGATTTCCAAAAGATTCAGGGGGTTTTTATTAAATTTAAGACTGTATGAAAGAAGACAATTTTAGCCCCTGTTTGATTTTCACATTACAGATAGGGCAGTATTTTTTTTTAAAGAGCCATGTTTGTCTCTGTCCTATTTTGGGGCCCAGGTACATGGTTCCTATTTTTAGTAGCTCTGTGGTATTGTGAATCTGAGATTTCAACCACCAGTGAGTCAGAAGGTCTGGCTGCCCAGAGATACGTGACTCAGATGGGCAGGAATAGTCTGTTCGCCAGGAGATGAGGGCTTAAAGGGGAGCTTTTGTGCTTAGTGAAAAACGTAAATGAAAACATGATGTTTAAATAGAATTCTATTACCCTTCCGGAGGGTTCTTTGCCCCTCCTCCCTGAAACTTCTCATCCCGTACCCAGGGAAGAACCAGTGCCAACTCATTAGGCATTTCCTCCTCTTTAGGAGGATCCTGGGGAAGAGGTTTCTGGGCCACATCAGACTTCAGAGTTAACAGAACGGCCTCCTCCTAGGCAGAAATGGTGGAAGGATGAAGCGGATGGAGTGCAGATGTTGGGGTAGGTGAGGGTCACAGGGAGAATATTTTTCTTTTGTAAGAGTAAGAAACAGGAAGATTAGGAGGCTGCATCTGAAAAGGGGGAGGCAACAGATAGGTATTTTCTTGATGCGACATTGGGTCTGAAATGCCGTAGAGTTTATTTAACCCCTCACCGCACATCCATGCACCTACCTATGCGAACATCCGGTTACCTAAGCATCTGATGTCTGTATTGAAACTGACTACATACTGGGCCCTTTGCCACATATCAGGAGAAGAATACTTGCCCTCAAGAAGCTTACAGGTTGGAAGAAGATAGACAGGAAGGGAGGCAGTTTTGTTGCAGGATCCTTCCAAGGCCAAGGCTTAAGGATTGCAAGTTTTCAGGAACTTGGCACTTTAGAAAGTCTCTGCAGAGGCTCTGCTTGTGTAGAGATAGAGGGGCACTTGGGGTCCATCACCGGATAAACAAACCCAGAGGAAACCAGGATCACTGGCTTTGGCCATGTGAGTGCCCCCCTCCTGTCCTACTTTTCCCAGACCCAGCCCCAGCCCTTGAAGCCATGCACCTGCAGGGCGCTCTGGGCGTGAGAAGCCCCCAGCCCCACCTGACTGAAAATGCTTATCATGGAAGCCAGGATAGTTGTGTTTTTAGCTGCTGTTTAGATTTTCCAGTGTTCCATGAAAGCTCCTGAATCTCTTCCCTAAATAACAAAGTTCTGTTTGGTATTTGGTGAAATGTTTGGAGTGCAATGTTCAACTGAGCAGAACTAAGCTGCTGACAAAATACTGTCTCAGTCATTTAATAATAATAGCTAACATTTGTATAGCACTCTACAGTTTAACAAAGCTCTTTGCAGCAGCCCTGTGAGATCCATCTGAGGGCAGGGTTATTATGTGCGATTCACCCATGGAAAATGGGCTGCCCAGAGGAGCTGAGAAACGCGCTCTGGGACCCATGGCTGGTAAGGCCAAATGTGGGACTCTCAAGTCCTGAGCCAGAGTCATTGTCCTTCACTAGCCCCTCTGAGAGCTTCAGTGACCAAACCCCTCCCCTCAAACGCCAGTTTGGTTACTACCTCTGGGCTCAGCCCCCTGCAATGTGCTACGGGCTGCCACCACTTAAATCTTCCCTAAACTCTCCTTAATGGTGTCCTTTTCCTGCTTCGGCACCCAGAATAACTCTTCCAGGACTTAGTCCAAGCACTTAACACTGGAATATCCCTTCTTTGCCTTGTTCTATCTCACTATTCCACCCTACTTCCTCACTAGCACCAACTGGCATTTTCTGCAACCAGGCTGACTTTTCTCCATGGTGGAACATGCCTTGGTCAGCTTTAGATCCCAGTGTTGGCTATCCGTAAGGTGGGAGAGGGGCAATTCTTTTGTTTGTTTGTTTTCTATTATAGCCTCCTTGGTATTTGGCAAGGGGCTGGTTAATGAGCAGCAAACCCTTTCGGAATCAGTAAGTCAGAGAATCGGAATGAAATGGGCATCTGTGTAGACATAACAGTACCATGACAGAGGCAAGAGCAGGATAAACTCCAGGATGGGCTCCTTGTGTGCAAGAGACTGTCTGAAATAGATGCTAAGGGGAAAAGGAGAATGTTGGTTCAAGACCAGTGGACCCACATCATCAGCAGGGCTGGGTATGTTGCTTAAGGTGTCTTGGAGCCTGCAAAAAAAAAAAAAAGTGGCCTGCAAACCAGAGATGTCCCCCAGCCTACCAGTGGAAGTTGTGTGGCTGGAGTCATGGCTACTTTCCAATAAGTTGGCAATGGCCACAGATGGCTCATCTCAGCTGTTTGCTGGGCAGAAGCCATTCTGTTGCTCCGCCTTGATTGAAGCCTGAGAGGATGGGGTTTGGGGTGGAAGGGGAATTTGAAGCAACTTTGGAGCAGACAATGACTTGGAGAGTGGGCCCCAATGGGGGATCCAATGGAAGCATGAGAATATTACATACCTTGGAGGGACTGCCATTGGAAGTGGAATATGCGTGCCAAGAGATTGTCCTGGGCCCAAAGAAACAAGAGGACACCTCTCCTGCATGTCCCTTTCTCCACCGAATTCATATCCTTCCCCCATCACTTCCCCAGTGGAGCTGTTCTATTGATCACTTTAAACTGGTTTAATAGGTTTTATGGGCTAACCTGGTCATCTTAGCATATTGTTAGCATATTGTTTTGTATGTGTTTTGTTTTCTCCAGATTTCAGTAATAGCCTTTGCTTTTAAGAATAATCTTAAATGCGAGTATATATAATCATTATAGAAAAATTAAAAGACAGGTTTAAAAAGAAGAAAAAATCATCAAAAATATCAGGCCTCAGGGACACTACCGTCTTTTATGTGTATATTCTTCCATCCTTAACCATACAAATGCAGAAATACATAATTTTTTAAAAAAGAATCCTACTACACATAGTACTGTGTAACCTGGTTCTTCTTTAATTATATACCATTGAATATCCTTCTGTGGCATTAAATATGAATCTACACTATCATTTTAATAGTAACCTAATATTGAATTATATGAAGGCACCACAATGTATTTAATCCATTCCCTGTTTGGAGAGCATTCTCTATTCTCAACAGCACTATGAAGAATATCTTTATTCTTTTATATATACCTTTATAATATATATAATAACTAACTTTATTCAGTATACATCTCTTTTTGTGCTTGCTTTTTCCTGATGAGGAATTATAGTAGGGGATTTATAGGTGAAATGTTATGCCTCTTGCTGTATGTTGCCAAGACCCTTAAGAAAGCTTATTCAAACCAGATTCTCAACTGCAGAGTATATAGTTCCTAGTTCCTCAGACCCAGTTTTCTGAGCATTATCTTTACTAATCTGAAAGGAAATAACAAACAAACATGATATAGCATTGGAAAATATTTTCTGAACCAACCTTCATTCTTTCAAAACACAACTGAAGAGCCACCTGTAAAATCTCTTGACAAAATATGGCCAGACCCCAGCCAAGGGCACCCTTATTTCTACTTATAGTTGAGACAAAATTCTGGTGCAATAACAACAACAAAAAAAGAATAGTTCCTAGAAATGTAGCCAGATGGGTTTGATTTGATCCTTATCTGAAATTTCCTTGAAAAAAGAGATCATAGTAAATGTCCAACTATTTAATTTATGTCCTGGGGCCTTTGTTTCCCAACCAGCTTTGGACTTTGATTGAAATGCACTGTAGGCACCTTCAAGACCATGTCAGAAGTAGCTATGAAGTGGGAAGTGCACTGGGATTGGGCCAAGGGCCCTGGGCCCTGCCAGGCGGGGCTGCTCAGCACTTGTCACCTTGCCGTCCTCACCTGTGGAGGTTTGAAGCAGCAAGGAAAGAGCCCGTGCACCAGGGAGACGGCCCTGAGTCCCTCACCCACACGCTAGCTGTTCGACTTTGGGCAAGTGACGTGCACCGTGATCATGCTGTCTACCTTGTGGAGTTGGCATGAGGATCAAGTAACGTGTTAAGAGCTTGGCACACGATAATCATTTTCCCTTGACCCTTTCACTCTGCCATCCATTCAAATAAAGGATTAAATTATCTGATCTCTAAGAACCCTTTTAGATCAAATTTCCTTAAGATTTCAAGTCAGCACAAGTGAGATCCTGCCTTTGGAAGCATTGATTTCAGAGTTGCTATGGAATCCTAGCTCGGGAGGGGTTGCTTTTGCTGGCTTTGCATTTTGCACGGGTAGCCAGGCCTCAGCGCTCACACGGAGGCCTTCTCCTGCACAGGCCTACTCTACTGTGATGTTGTCCATGCACTTCTGTTAGCTTCTTGCCTCCGTGGCTTTTGTCCAGCGTACAAAATGAATTTCCTGAGGACGAGCCCATGCCTGTCATCTCATTGACAGCGCCCCTCCAAGCCCCCCAACTGCCTCATCTCATGTGCACCTGTATGGGGGGCCACATTCAGGAATGATTAACTGGTTGATAGGGAGTTTAATTGACAGGGGATTTATTTCATTGGGTCAGTCTTCCTGGTCCCAGCTGTGATGTCCCACTCACTGCAGCTGGCTATTGGTTTATTTCAGCCCATATCCATCCCCCCAAGACCCCCACTCAGCTCATAGCTGCATGTAACTCTCACAGGTATCCTTCCAGGAGTCAATTCTGTGCCTCTCTGGCAGGTCTCCACCTGCCCTCATAGGTTAGAACAATGGGAGTGATTATGGGGCCCTGCCGTTTGTTAGGAAAATAAAACAGAACACATTATTTCCAAATATTACAGAAAAGGAATGACTCATTTAATATTAGCCACTTAAATATTATCTTTAGAAATGGCTTCCCTCTGGTTCATCAAGCAGTCTCATCTCCAGTGTATAACGGGCATGTAATTGTTGTGTTGTAATTCCAGTGATATTACCTACCCTGTAATTCATGCTAGGTTCCCCTCAGTGATGGAGAAGAGTTCTCCTGGGTTTCCACTTCATGCACATTCCAGTGCCTTTCCTCTTCCCTGCCTTGTGCTCTCATCCATCCTGAGAGGAGCTAATTCACACACAGGTATATCCCGAGTCCTTTTTATGTTTCCAACACTTTGTGAGTTCACCTTGGGGACTCGTTCACCTGCTTCTTCGTTCATTCCACAAATATTTACAAGAGGCATAATGGCCACTTGCTTTGAACACAGAATTTCTCTCTAATCTCATGAATGGAATATGACTAGCACAGTGCCTGGCACATAGTCGGTACTCAATACATTTTTTTTTGAAGCAGCTCTCATGGTTTTTGATGGGCTGTGTCAAATATGGAAGCCCTGGGGCCTCGATAGATTTGCCTGGATGAAACACTTTGCTGCTTTCTTCAACAGAATCCATGGAATATAGTTTAATCATTTAACCTATATGCAATCATATATTTAATCAAGATACCCCAAAGCCATCATTTAGAACATCAGTGCTGTGGCCGAATGAAGTGACAGAGTTCTTTGTGCCTGTATGAAATAAGTTCAGAGGGTCGTCTTTGTGGTGCTTGTGTTTGATTGTTATAGTTTTCTTCCTTCCTTGTAGTGAGACTGTAGGATGCTTCTTTCTGTTTCTGTCAATGTCTCTTTGTGATAACAAGGATCTTAGGTTTATTTAGCATTTTTCATATGTATTATTTTATTTAGTCCTTACATCAACTCTGCAAGGTGAATAGAATCATCTCCAAATTTGTTGATTAGGAGTGGCGGGGGGGAACCTGTGAAGCTTTTAAGAGTTAAGCAACGTGTCAAAGACCATATGGATAGGAAAGGGGGCAGTGGCATAGAGAACCAGGTCTTCCAATTCGAAGCGAGGGGCTCTTTCTCTGCCAGCAGCCTGCCTCCTTTAGCAGCTCCTTACCTTCATCTCAGGGTGCTGGTGGCCCACCATGGACCTTGTTAAAAGAGAGTGTAAATGACTGGTAAAGGTTTAAGAGGCTGTGCTTCGAAGAGACTGTTTGAGATCTAGTGCCTGGGTTTGTGACCGCTCTCTTTTTCTTCTTTTTCTCTGATGTATAAACAAGGAAGATGGATAGCAGATAGGGTTGCCAGATTTAGCAAAAAACAAACAAAGAACAGTAACAACAAAAAACATAAGATCCCCACTTAAATTGGAATTTCAGATAAACATTTTTTAGTACGTATTTCCCAGGTATTATTTGGGACATACTTATTAAAAAAAAGAACGATTTTTTTTTTTTGTCTAGCCATAATTCAGATCTATCTGGGTGTCCTTATTTTATCTGCAGTCCTAATAGCTGGGCTCTGGCTGTGTGAGGGGTCTCGGCTCAGTAATGACAGAAGGACCCGGAGTAAGAATGGAGGACGGGAAAAGAAACCAGTAGGTTGCAAAATCTATAGTGTTAATTAGATAATGCTTCCTGGAAACAATGGGTCCTGAGCTGCTGTTTACACAGCAGTAGGGAAATGGTTTGGCAGGTAGCTGGAGAAGGAGCCATTCACATGAACAGGAGAACAGCAAACTGGAAAAGGATGCTGGCCAGAGGTACACACACAGACCAAACAAGGGGCAGTTTTCTTTGACCAAAAGTAAATTACTCTTCGAACATAACAGTGTTTTGTCCCCTGCCTAATATAATGATCAGTTTGGTTCCTGTATGGGAAAACGGTGTTGCCTTCCCTGTGCTCTCAGGGCAATCTGACAGTGATTGTTTGAAAATCTTTGGTGCCCTCAGGCAGTAAATTTAAGGAGCAACCTGCCTTGAAAATGAAATTAGGTTGTTAAAGACATCTTTTAGGTAGTCTGGAATCTCTTGAAATCCGGGATATCGTTTTTTTCCCAATAGCGTCTTGAAATCTCCCAAGCCCTGCTTTTAAGGCTGATTTCTACCTGTTATTAGGGAATTTGCCTGTGAAGATCCCAGGTAAGGGAAGTTTACAGGGTAAGTTGAAAATCGCCTGTTCTAAATAGGATGATGCAGCAAAGACAAGACATTCTTTGCTACATGCCTCTTCTGGGTATGCAAGTGTTTCACACATGTGCTTTTTCACATGTCTTTGGGAAGATTCTTTTGCCCCCATGGGAGTAGGAACATGCCTCAGGCCCTTGTCTGAGTCTCTCTCCCTCTCCTTTCTTTTTAGGGTGTTTTATGTTACAGGTCCAAGGACCAAGCAACTCCCTTTTAATATTTATGTTCATCTTTCTTGAGTGCTTATCATACACCAGACACATAGGAATATGCATAGTTCAAACCTCCTCCCTTAATGTTTTTTGAATGCCAGCTGGGTGCCTGACCCCTTGGCTGGTCTTTTACCTCCCCTTCAGCACCCAAGCTCCCAGAGGGAACACAGACAAGGAGCTAAGGGTGCCAGGGACTTGCCTTGTGCCCCACAGTTAATAAGCAGCGGGGTTGAGATTCGAACTCATGTCTTCTGACTTTCATGTCTTACCTTCTACCTGCCCCAACATCAGTCAAGACAGGCATGACAAGCCAGGGCAGGGTCGATGGTGTGCAGTGATGTGGGACTACCTGGATGAACTCCTGTTTTTTTAAGACATGTTTACTTTGACAAGCTGGTGCTGCAGTCCTAAGAGACTGGGCTTGGGGTTTTGCCTAGCTTCACAGAAGTGGACATTGAGTCCAGCTTTTCCCAAACATCTAGAACCAAAGCAGAGTATCACACAAGGTCAAGCTCTGTAGCCCTGAACCCTGCATCTCTGGGTTTGAACAATCTGGAGAAGAATCGCCTTCTGCAAGCCAGGAGAAAGGCAAGCAGGTGCCCTTCTCATCAGTGGATTGTAGAAATGGCTGAAGGTCACTGGAAGGCTTGGTTCTCCCCGAGAGTGCCAAGGGGGTGGGAGGGTATTGAAAGTACTTGCAAAGGGTGCAGAGGCCAAGGAGGACTTTGCAGGGATCTGTGGAGCAGGGGTGGCGTCTAATTAGGGAGCCAAGCCGGGCACCGGTGCCAGCCCAGAATCAGACACTGCCCTGTCTCCTCCTTCCACCTGCATACTGGCTGATAACTCCTTGGTAGCTGCAGCATGGGAAGGTCTGGGGGCCCCAAGGAAGGGCTGGGGTGGCAGATTTAGGCGGGTTGCTTAGGGCAGTAGCCATTAACTAGCTCTGAAGTATTTTTATGATTTAAATACTTGGTTAAACTCTAAGTACTTTATTACATATATTAGCTTGGGTAACCTTCACAAATTATTCTAGGGGTTAGATTCTGTTAATATTGCCATTTCACGGATATTGAAACTGAGACACAGAGTCATTAAGTACCTTCCCCAAGATCCCACAGCTGGAAAGTAGCAGAGCTGGTTTTGAAGCCCTCTCCTTAATTTTGAAGACTGTGTTCTTAATTACAAGGTGATTTCTGTCTCTTTATGCAAGTTGCGTCTACTCTTTCTGGAGGTCGGTCTCAGCTGGCCACCTGAAATCATTCATTTTAGAACCACGGCATGGAGGTGGCTGGATGGGTTGGGTCATAGTGTGGTCTCTCACTGAAGTCCTGAAAAGGAGGAAGGAATGATGTTTAGGCCTAGGAACCTTCATGGAGTTCCCCTTTCTTCTTTCTTCCCTGCCAAATTCCAACATCCAGGACTTGAAGGAAGGAAAGGAGAAACTGACACCCCCCCCGCCCCATCCCCGGGCCCTGCCCAGCACAGGAAACCCCATGAGTCGCCTCTGAGACTAGCTAAGTGTGTGAAGAAACTGGGGCCATGTGGTAGTGCTCAGGCTCAAAGGAGCTTTTACGATGTATGGCCTGCCTGTTTCCATCCAGAACCACTGCAGGCCCTCTGGGGTCTTTGGGAGCCCCCTAGTCTCTCTGGAAACCTTCCCAGAGACCTTGCTCTTGGTGAGCCCATGGCCGTGGCTCGTCTGTGGGTGGAGTGTGGAAGCCTGGGCCGTAGCATGGTGCACACACATGTGCATGTCTGCTTGTGCATGCGTGTGCAGACATGCTCTACCCCCTCCCTCGGCAGGGACAGACTCCTGTTGCCCAGGTTCTAGAGGAAATGTGTCCATTGTTCCAGTGCTTTGGGACAATGGGCTTGCTATTTTTAAAATTTGTGACCCTAGGAAGAGATAGATGTTGACACTGTGTCCACGTGGCTGTGGCTCAGGCCAGTACTTGCCCACTTTCTCTGAACGTCCCCTTCACTTCTCAGTACCTGCTTCAGGATACACCCCGGGAGCACCTCCCAGGCCTGAGGCTGACTCCCTTAGTCTGCCCATGTGCCAAAGTGTAGGTTCTCTGGGTCTCAGCAGGGGTGACAGGCAAGTCTTACAAGGTAGCATTGAGAAATCAACATGTTGCTTATTTCTAATAAATGTAATAAGTCTTTGTATCCACTGCATGATAAGAATATACAGGTAGATCCATAAATATACACAAAGCAGTGTATATGTGACAATCTTCTGGTTTCTCATTCCTCTAAAAGGCTCTTCTGGGCGTGCCCCGTGATTTGAATCATCTGAAATCTGGATTTTTGCCCAGCCACCTCTCTTCTTGGAATGCTAGGCCCCCTTCCTTGCATGGCAACTACCCTATTTTAGTCCGTCTCCTGCCTTGTAATTCTTCACTCCCCTAAGTTCTTCCAGGGCAGAGACCATGCCTCAGCCCATGTCCTGTCTCTAGGGGTCTATGAGCCTGCCATGCATGTGCAGTTAGCATCCAGATGAAGGAATGGGTGCTCTCTTCTCTGTCTCCCCCCACACTCCACACTTCTCCCTCATGTATCGGTGAGGAGAGGACTGAGATTTACCAGCACCCATGGCTGCCTATCTTCCAGATCATTCTATTGTCATTTGCACTTCCGCAAACATCTGGGTGCTATGGGCAAGGCCCATTCACAGCATTCATGATTTCATTTCCTTCTGAGGACAACTCTGCAAAGCATCTGCCAGCTGCGTAAGCATCTACTTTCTGGAGGTAGATGGGGGAAGGAAGGAAGGAAGGAAGCCAGGCCTTACATATTTTCTTGTGGGTTTAGTAAAAAGCTTTAACAGAGGTCCTGAGTGCAGACAGCACAGAATCAAACACAGTAGCAGGCTCTGGGCCTGACACCCACACTCGGGGTGTGCAGGGCTTCCTCCACCCTGGTCAGCAGGAGTGCAGCTCCAGGGCTCACAGAATCTCAGGGGACAGGAACCCAGGAGCCATAAAGGCCAAGCTCATAGCTCCTGCCTTTGGGATTCCTGGGTAGATTAGTCTTCTGGGATCTGGACCCCTGTGTCCCACTCAAGCCTTCTCTCTCTGCCTCATTCCAGCCTGAGCTGTGGACACTGGGCTGGCGGTGCCCACAGATGTCCCTGGGCAGCTTCTCCAGAAGGACAAGTTCCCTCAGGCCCTTCTGACCCTGAAAACAGGGCTCAGACCCTGATGCCACCCTCCCTGCTTCCCTCCTGCTCTAGGAGACTATGTGTGTGCAGGAGGGACGTCTCCGCCTTTAGACCCGAATCCAGAGGAGGGGCTGGGAGTGAGAATTTCTACCCTGGGGCTGTTCTCACAGAGCCATTGGGAACAGCCCTTGGAACATACTGAGAGAGTCCGTGCCAGCTGGGAACTCTTGTGAGGTCTCAGGGAAAGAAGCTTGCCCTAGAAAAAGCAGCAAGGTAGTTGGGCCGAAGACCCACTCTGAGCTGTGAAGGAGCCCCTCCTTGCCGGCAGTGGAAGTGGGGGAGCGGTGGGACCATTCCCGTAGCTGTCCGCACTGGGACCATTCCCGACAGATGCTCCCAGGGACGGAGAGGGGCCTGGGCAGCCCAGGGGAGGCCCAGGCCAGTCCTGACCTCCTGGACCTGCTGCCCGCCCACTGAATTATGGGTCTGCAGACCCATGTCCCTCCTCAGGGCAAGGGCAGACAGCTCCCCTTCCTGGCCAGAAGGAGCTAGACCTTCAGACCCAGCCTTGGGGGGACTTCCAGTGGTTTCCAGCCCATGCTGAGTCACGCAGCTTCTCAGCCACTTAGTCAGACAAGCCCAACGTGGAGGTGATTGGAATACTTCAGAGCCCCCTCTCCTGTTGGCGTTGCTGGTGTCTTCTCACTGAGCCGCAGCACCTGGTGCCTGGCTACAAATAGTCTCCCTGAGGGAACGGGGCTCACAAGCCGGGTGGGCAAGGATTTCAGGCGAGTAGTCGGCACAAGAAGAGGCACTATATTAAGGCCTGGTTATGTTTAGAAGTCATCCTGAGAATGTTTGGCATGCTGAATATAAACTCGCACTTCCGTCTGCCTGCCACACTTTAAGATCTCTCCCGGAGGGACCCAGAACGTGGGGCGCCCTGGAGAAGGAGCGGGAATGTCTCGGGGGAAAGGTTTCTTTCTCAGGAACCAGGGGACAGTGGGAAATCACTCCTGAGCTTGCTTCTCTCCTGGACTTCCCAGAGGAAGGATGGGGACATGGATGGATGTGAGTGGGTAATGTCAGCATTCACATGCCAGCCGGAAAAGCTCTCTTTTGAAGTCCACGCAATCCCTAAATGCCTTTCTAATGGACATGCTCTGAGAGGATTATACTTTGGAGTTCAGTTAGCCCAGAACAGTGAAGAGGATGGCTGCTCCAGACCCTTGCTGAATTGAAGAATCATGGCCCCCGAAAGAACTGCAGGGCCTTACCCAGTCCCCTCATTTGATAGATGGGGAAACTGAGGCCCAAAGACAGGATCATGACCTGCTTGAGGTCACACAGCCATTGAGCAGCAGCCTAGGCTGTAGGTTGCAGGATTGGTTTGCCCTAATGCGTTCCCGTGGATTGTGAAAACACGTCTAGGGTGGGAAATGAAAGCCCCCTTCAGACTGAGATGGCACCAAATGTGGAGCTGAGACTTGGTTTGGAAAGTGGCCTTAGCAGCTTTGGGGTAAGGAAGCAATTCGGGCTGGGTTTTAACCATATAGGAAATCCCAACAGAATATCAGGGAGATTCTCCAGGACTTTCTTAATTAGAATCATCTTTTTTTAAGGTGAAGGGGAAAATGAAAGGGTTCACATGGGATAAATGTTTTACAGACAAATGTTTGACTCTGCCAGGCCAGGGGCATCTTTAGTAGGGACACACCATGCAAGCAGAGAAAGCGGTCCCACACGCCTTCCCTGCCTTCATCCTCACTGAGATGTTAGCCCTGTGCACGGCATGGTCATGGACTCCGGAGGGATTTGCTATAGACGAATGGAAAGAGCTCTGGACTCACACAGCTCTGGCTTTAAATCCCATCTCTGCTTTTCTGCTGCTTTAGAAAGACTTGAGCTATTTCAGCTTCCGAGCCTCCGTCTCCTCCTCCATAGAATGGGGGTAAGATTGTGTATGCACCGGGCTTGGCACAAGGTCCTCCGAAAAGGGCCCCGCATATAGTAGATGCTCCAGAAATACCACAGTCTGACCAGGAATTTGCAAATTGGCTATTGGCTCAGTCTCGGGGAGGAAAGAAGAGCAATTTCCCATGAATCAAGGTATAAAGATGTAGTGGTTGCTGAGAAGGTCAGAGAAAGAAATGGAGCAAGGTGAAAGGAGTGGCCCCAGGGCTCATGAAAGGTTTCAGAATTCCTTTTGGGCTCTCTAGCTACGATGTTCACCTTGGGAATCCTGTTTGTTCACTCACTGGCTTGTCTGGAAAACTCTAGTGAAGTGACCCTTTCCTTCTTGTGACATCCTTGTTTTGGTGGCTTCTGTGGAATTCCTTCTTGCTGCGTATGCCTTTTCTCACCACACCAGAGTAAGACCAGGGACCCACCTAGCTCCACCAAGGCAAGGACCCACCACTGAGAAAAGCCCAGGACCAGACCTTCCTGAGAGGGTTAGGTTGTGACAGTATTAATACTAATCAACCCTGATGGAATGGCCATCACATGCCAGCCACTGTGCTGGTCAGTTTATTTCAGAGTCAATGTAGGCAGTAGGACACTATCATTACCCTATTTTCCAGATGAGGAAGTTGAGGCACTAGGGAGGTCCTGTAATTTGCCCAAAGTCACATGCGTCGTTGGTGGCAGAGGTGGGATTTGAACCCTGGCAATGTGACTCTAGAGTTTGTGCCCTTGACCACTACACCATACTGCCTTTCAAGTAACAGAAAAAGAAAGATCAAAGGGGGAGAATGGGGCAGAATATGCCCATTGACAGGAGATAGAAAAGGAAGTGCCCTAGGTTGGGTGGCCCGTTATGTCAGTGAACCGATCAGCCCAAATGCCTTGATGGCTTGTTGAATGGGTAACATTCACTCCCTGCAGGCTCAGTTGTTGGCCTGAACCGTAAGTCCTCCCTACCCTTCTCCAGCCCCTCTCCACTGAATGAGAGCTGAGCTCTGTCCTGGTCACTACGTACCCCTGCCCCAGCCGGCCACCCTTGCCTGGCCCCCTAGCCTTCTAATCATTGGGCACTAGCATCTCTTGAGTTGGAAAGGACTGTAGAGGTCACCCAGTTCACTCTCCCACCCAACTCAGGCATCCCTCTGTGGTCTTCCTGGCAGGACCTGTCGGATCATCCATGGATGATGAAGGCTCCCCCAAATACCCGTTGAATTGTTGGAATGCTCTTGTTCATAACCTCAAGCCAAAGGCTGCCTCCTCACAGTGGCTCCCGCAGGCCCTCTGGTCTGCTCCCTCAGGGCCCTTCAACTATCAGACACTCTAACTCAGGGTTTTCAGTCTTGGCCTCTGTTTTAGGACAGAGAATTCTTTGCTGTCAGGAGCTGTCCTGTGCACTGAAAGATGGTTAGCAGTGTTCCTGGCCTCTACCTACCAGATGCCAGGAGAAGTCCTCCTCCCCAGTTGTGACAACCAGGATGTGTCCAGACACTGCCCAATATCCCCAGGGGGAAGGGGGACGAAATTGCCCCTGACTGAGAGTCACTGCTCTAGTTCTGCCTCTGACAGCCATCAGCTAAAGAGAATTCACCTTCATCCATCTTGCCTCTGTTGAGTGCTGGGTCTGGGGGGCCCAGAGTCAACAAGCTAGGGGTCCTCCCAGACATTTCGCAGCTGAGAGATGGTTTGGTTCCCTGGTTGTGTGTCAGGAGTTGGAGTTGTGCTAGTGAGCCGCTCACTTCGTGGGCCCTGTCCTGCCTTCTTGGTTCCTCCTCTCCTCAAGGTGGCTAATGCAGCCTGAAGAGTGATGACTTTTGCAAGGATTGAGTGAATGTAAGGTTGGGAGGCCGGTTGATTATAATGCCTCCTTTCCCATTTTTCCTTCCTCAAGAGCTTTTCTATGTGATCATCTCATATGATTTGGTGTCTCCAGCACTACAGAATGGAAAACATCACAAGCGTCTCTGTCTTGGCTTGGTTTCAAGAGAACATGTTTTCTTGCTGTAGGATCTGCAGTTCTGTGTTCCCCTGGAGTGTCCATTTCCCCGCCCCTACCCCCAGATCCACACCCACCACCTCTCCCACATACCCTGGGCCCGGAAATTATCCAGCAGGGAAACTGGAGCAAGAAGGAGATGATCCCCAGGCTCCACAAAGGTCTGAGAACAGTAGTAGGAGTTCTGTTTTATCAGGTTTCTGTCCACTCAGCACAGGAGGCCTGAGTAAGCGACCCTGCCCAGTGGGGCCTGACTTAGAACTGTGTTAGCTGAAATGCCTGGCTTTTACCCCAAATGCAGCACAACTGCCTCTGTCTCCAGAGTCACAGCATCCGGCTCCTGTGCTTCTAGTTTGCTCTGAAGCAGCTTGGTAAGAAGATGGGCAGTGTGGGGCATCATCAGATTAGATGCTCACCTAATGTCTCAGAACCCACGTTATGTGCCTTTGGCAAGAGACCCCCTGCTGAAAATGCTCCCCCATGGAACCTGCCATTTTCTTCTCCCCCTTTCCTGCTTGGCTAATGAGGTCTTCTAGGTGGCCTGAGATTGTTAGAAGGTCTATATGGTGAGACCTCAATTGACAGTCCCTCTGGGAATACAGTTCCCCTGTAATTAAATTATTACGTTAAAAAAAAAAAGTCTTCATCAATCATACAAAACAAGCTGCCTGCATTTGATGTGTGTGGGTTGCAGGAAGAGTTGCTAAAAAGTGGTAGGGTGTGAAGACCTTTGCAAGACGTGCCAGGTGAAGTCCCTGTCTTGTTGCTCCCCCATCTTTGCCAGTAGCAGCCTTAGTCCCAGTCTTGGAGGGGGAAGCTTGGCATGACACTATTTGTTGGAAGAAAGAGATTATGTGTTTGAGTGTTTGGGACAGCAACCGAGTTCAGGACAATCCCTGACCTACCTCTTGGTGGTGATATGGACTCTGAAAAGGCAGTTAGCCTCTGAACCTCAGTGTTGCCAATCTAGAAAACTGGATAGTGAAGTTCCTGCTTTCTCAGAGCAATGATGAGGGTCCAATGAGACTCTGCAAGACAAATGCCTTTTGACTCCAAAGCGTGCACATAAGGGCTTGACAGATGGTTATTGTGGAGGAAAGGGTGAAGCTCCAACTGGGTGCAAGGCAGCGTGCTGGGTGCTGCCAGGAGGTCACCTGTCGAATTTGCATCAAGGTGAAGCAGGCGAGTGGGAGTTCAGAGGAGGACCAGATTCCTCAGGCTGGGATGCTGAAGGGTGTTGTGTGAGCAAAGGTGACATCACACGGAATCCTGGCATATGGATGGGATCTCCAGAGGGAGAGATGGTGGACTGTATCCAGCCCTGCCCACAAGTCTCCTCAGGCCTGACTCGGCTTAGTATGGGCCCCCTTGGTTTCAGAAAATTCTGAAGTCCATGGTGCCTTGCGGCAGGGTGAGGACCTATGTCTTCTTGGCTCTGTTCTTATATGCCCTACCTGCAGGAATGCTTGCACACTGCTGCCCTGGATTACTTTCCTGGCTCAAGCACTCTCTTCAGCCCCCAGGAGCTCTGGAGTTCACCCAAGCAGGGCTCATGAGGGTAGGAGCTGGAGAGGGAGAGGACTGCGAGGGTCTGCTCAGCGAGTCAAAGCCCAAAGTGTCCCATGGAGGAGGCAGTAGGACCACGGGGCCTTGGCTGTGCCACATGCCCTCCAGAGGTGCTGGAGGCCAGGGAACACACTCTGGTCCAGAGGGCTTCCTGGAGGAAGTGGAGTGTGAACCACAGCTCACCCAAGGACAGGATTTGAAGGGGATGATGCTCTGGGTGGGTGCTGTGGCACAGGCTCAGGGCTGGGGATGGACAGGGCCTGTCTTGGGGATTATGATTAGATCCGCCTGGCTGGAGCAGAGCTGTGTGGAGAGCAGCAGGGGGAGCAAGGCCAGAATGGTGAGGGAGATGCACCTTCCAGCTCTGGAATGTCAGTTAGGCATCTCAGTATCACACTGTAGGCAGCAGGGTCTTTTTGAGTGTGGATGGAGGGGTGATAGAAAACAGTGCTAGTTTTGTTTTTGACTGTTTAATCTGGCAGCTGTGCTCCCAGGATGAGAGGGGAGAAAATCTGGAGACAGACTTTCATCAGGCAGCCCTTGCAGTAGTCCAGTAGCCAGGTGAAAATGATGGAACTGGGGGTTTGCTTCCGAAATGCAGTGGGGGTGGGGAGTGGCTAGGAAGAAATGGATGGACTCTGTCCTCCAGGAACTCCTAAACCTGTGCACACCCCACCTTCTGACTCAGCTCTGCCACGGTCAAGCTGCCAGGCCTCCCCTCCCCCGGCATCCCCTATTAGGACTTCAGCAGCCTCAGACCCCTGCCCCCCTTGCCCACGCCTGTTGCAGAAGCCAGTGCAAAGCAGGGAATGGAGAGCACAAGGCCAAGCAAACAGCTTTGTGTTTCTTCCAGTGTCTCTGGATCATTCTCCAGCCACCTGCTTGGAGTTCCAATAAGCCAAATCTTCCTTTAGACGAGCAAGCAAAGTGGCTAGCCAGGAACACTGCCACGGTGTGTGGTCATTACAGAAACACTGGTAGGGTGGGAAATTGTTTTTAAAAGGGACTGAGAATGTCATCAGCAGTGAAACTGAATCCCATCTTTGAGAACCAGGGACCAAGAGGGAGGAAATATCTCCCTGGCTGTGTACGTTCTGCTTGGGCCACAGGGATGGCCCTCTACTGGCTGGTCCAGTGGCCTGTCACGTGGAAAAGACCAGAAATGGGATCTGCCTGGCAGAAAGAGCCAAGGTACTTCTGCCCACAGGGTGGGTTAAGATTTAATTTTTCTGAGCATGGCAAGAGAGTGCTGAACTTCAGCTGCTCCTAACACCCACTTGTGCTTTCTCCAAACATGGCGAGACTGGCCGTGAGTTCTGGTTCATTCTCAGTTCCCTAGTCTACTCTCCCCATTTCAGGTTCAACCCAAATATTCTTCTCAGAGCTGGTGGGTTTGCTCCAGCCTTGGCTACTGTTTTGGTGAGCAACTGTACATAATCCAGGTTTGCGCAGTAGACAAGCTAAAGAACCCTGGAGAAACGAAGCCAAATGCTCAGGGTTTTAGCGGGGGGAGCTTGGGGAGGACCTGCAAGGAACCATAACATCCTGCAAGGTGGATATTAAGCCTACAGCAGCAAGCCCAGCTTTGTTGGGTAAGCAAACCCTTACCCCCTCCCCAACAATATTTACTGTATGTACCTTCTGTCAGATACCCATCAGCATTAACTCTTGAATTGGAAAAGAGTTTTTCACCATTGTCAGGCCAAAACAGTTTTGAGCCTTCCTTTAAGACCAAGAATGGATTAAGCTTTGGGATCTGTTCTCTTCCAGAGCAGGAGAAACAGGCTGCATTCAGCCGATATGTGCCACCTTCCCACATCAGTCATTAAAGGACTGAAAAACTTGAGTGGCTCTGAGCCCCGCAAAGGCCCTGTGCCCCTTCTAGGATCTTCTCACCATCCCACACTTCAACAACTCACAGCTGAATTGGTGCCGGACTCTGCTTCTGCCCTGTTCTTCGGGCTCATTCTGATCAGGGGGTGCTGCACTAACTTAAATATTTTGAGAAGCTCTTTGTAGTCTGCAGGTGATGCTAAGTCCCTTAACAAAGAGTACTAGAATTTCCTGCCGCTTTATTTTTCCCTTTTTAAGATAGAAATGGTACTTGTCAAAACCCTACTCACTTTCTTAGGACCAGCCCAAATGTCACTTTGTTGATGAAGCCTGTCCTGGTTAGAATGAGTCACCTGCCTCTTTGCCCACATGACACTGAGTTCATGCCTCTTTTACAGAACTCCTGTTACTGCAATGCTCACAACAGGGGCCATTTGCCCCCCAGGGGACATTCAGCAACGTCTAGAGACATTTTTGGTTGTTCAAGCTAGAGATAGGTTCTACTGGCATCTAGTAGGTAGAGACCAGGGATGCTGCTGCACATTCTCCAATACACAGGACAGGTCCTACACAAAGAATTACTGGCCCAGTACATCACTCATGCCAGCTGACGTGTCCCCGTGTCTGTCCAGCTCCTACCTGTGAGCTTCTTGAGGGCAAGATGCTGCAGCCAGTATCATGCTCCAGCCCACTCCTCCCTGCCCCCACCCCTCAGGAACCAAGGCAATCCTTTGCATTTAGCTGGACACTCAATAAATGCACTGAATTGAATTCATTTAGTTAAATTGAATCAAATTGAATTGAACCTAAGCTACCCGCCAATCAGTAGGCAAACGCACCAATTACCCTGTGCGGTAGTGCAATCTTTCCTTTGCTTTACAATCCAAGTGAAGAAGGTCCTGGTCAAGCCCACGCCAGTAGGCTAGCCTGGGCCCCAGAAGTTGAACACAAGAGCTTAGGGATGACTGTGAACATTTTAAAGGTTCATCAACTGTGTCAGTAAGTCACCTTGACTCCTCATTTATCATGCATCTCAGGGATACAATAAGTGTGACCTTCTCATCACCCCGAAACAGATGGAGCTAAGAACTACCAGAGCCCCAGCTCTGTTTTGTAGTAGGTGTGGGAGAAGTGCAGGACGGTCTGGTGAGGAGCAGAGCAGCGTTCTTGCATTGTAGCCCACAAAGAAGATGCTTGTACCTCTTCTACACCAGTACTGACAGTCTGACCTTGATCTGTGGGCATAGTTCCCTCACTTGTAGATGGGAAGAATAAATTCTTACCTGCTTTGAGGCAGGAGCTGGACTTGGTCATCTTGGTGTCTGACCCAAAATATACTAAGCATTCTATGTGCATTGCTTCGGTCTCCTGTATCTGCATTCCCATACCAGAGGATGAGGCCACTGAGGCTCAGAGAGATTGCATTGCTTGCCCAGGGTCACACAGTTAGCATGTGGTAGAGCCTGGTTCCAAACCCAGAGTCCATGCCTAGTCCACTCCAGAACACCACTTCATCCTTTCTCTCCACTTCTCAGGACTGCAGCATCTACCAATCCTTCCATCCTCTTCATGGGGTCTTAAAAACATTAGACTGTTTTGCCTGGGTGTTTTTAAGCCATTTTTGGAATATACACAGTGATCTCTGGGCTCTCACTCACTGACTAGAACCAAAGATGGACAAGATTAGAATTGGAGGTTTCTTTTTCTTCAAGATTAAATTTTCTGTTCCACCCAGAATAACCTGCTGTTCCCCAGCTATATACTCCCTGGTTTCAAGCAGATCTAAAATTACAAGAGAATTACCTTGCTTTGAGGCAGCTGGTATTTCTGTTTCCTGATGAAAGTAGATACTAGAGAGTGGAACTACCCAGAAACCAGGGGGCGGCTTGTTGGCCATACGGGAGGCAAATAAAGCTCATTTTCTTTTCTTGGCCCTCTTAAAGATGTGTCTAATTTCGGGCATGTTTAGTGTGGTTCATCTGTATCTTGGTTCTTCTTTTCTCCCTAAGTGACATCTCTTTTGAGTACACAATTCCTTCTTCTCAAGGTGAGTAATCCCCTCTCCAGCTGTTCGTAATTACTAATTAGTGAACAAAGAGACTAACAAACAAAATTAGCTATTGGGCCAGAGTTTGGGATTGAACCAAAGGGAGAAGAAAGACCTCAGTGTGTTTGTCTTCCGCCCCTAAAAAAGGGGGGAACAACAAAATAAAACACATTTTCCCTCGGTAATTTATCATAGTCGCATCCATGATGTCTATAGCCAGCATATTCACGCCATATGAGGAGTGGTTGCGGGGATTCCTCACCTCGTCAGCAGTGGAGGGGCCCCAGAGAGGCTCCCCACAGAGCATGCCTGGCTTCATCATAGGATGGAGAAGGAATGAGCTGCCATTCTCCAGAAGGGAGAATTCTCCTACCCATTCTCCTACCCATTTTCCTACCCATCTGCTCATCGATGCTGACTCAGGGGAAGTGGTACCCCTCCCTCTCTGTCTCTCTTTCTGTCTCTTTCTCATCTTCAGTAAACCCAGTGCAGAAGGAGATATAGGCATTCATATTCCACTAACGTGTCTTGGCATGTAATTATATCATCTCTTTTAAATCTCATTACAACCCTTTCCATTTATTGGCCAAGAGATTGAGGCTAAGAGCTACAGACTTCCTTGGAGACACACCTAATAAGTAGCAGTACCAGGAATTAACTGTGGTCTCCAAACTCAGTGCTCATAGTCTTAGGAATTTACAACTAATAAATGCTAATTTCACTGGGAAGACCAAAACAGCATATAAGAAAGGATTTGAAAAGAGAGAAGTGCTAAATTATGAGCTACTAAGTGCACTCAGCTTTCTGGAAGCTGCACAGTCCAGGTTAACCACAAAGTGGGTGGTCTGTGGGTGGGAGAGTGGGATGCTCACCCGCGGCCATTCTGTGAGATCACCTCTTGGGAAATAGTTAGAACCCAATGCCTACTTTCTAACTTCCTCAGCAAAGTGCCACTTTCCTTCCTGGGTGGTGGGGTAATTGTTCTAGGCCCCTGGAGGCTGCAGAGGGAGATTCTGAATTTCCCCTGCCCTTCTGCCACCCCTCTTGCCCCTGCTGTCGTCCCCCTGCCTTCTTGCTGTGTCAACCCCTGAACTCTGTTCCTCCTTGCATCCTACTCTCAGTCTTGCTTGCCTTCTTCCTCCTTCCTCTTGGCTATTTCATCTTCCATATTATAGCCTCAAGAAGGTTCTGTATCCCTTAAAAATCTTCTCCAAAGTGGATTTGTGCTTATGATGACCAGCTGTCATTGGCACCAGGGCTGCCAATGACCCACCCCTTACCTCAACTCTGGCTCCCACATTCCATTCTGTTTTCCACCCTTCTCCGTTGATGAGTCCCGGCCCGCCAAGTTCCATCACCAAGATCAACGGCGAAGCTAAGCAGTCCTTCCCAATGTTCGGATGGGCCTTCAAGTAGGCCCTCAGGCCCATAGACTCACCTTGTCTCTTTAGCAAGCACCCAGAAAACTTTTGGGGTGTGTTGCCATGGAGTCTTCCTTGTAGTCCCTTCCTTAGACTTTCTTATGCAACCTGCCTCTTTCTGGAGTGCTGGGATGCTACAGGGAGGTTTCTTAAATTAATCCTGTCAAAATAGCCTTCGAGTTCTTTTGGAGCAGGGATTTTTTTTTTTCTTAATCTCACAAGACACAAACTGTTCAAGGGAAGAACTGGGAACAAAGACAGCTCAAGAGGACTGGAGGGAGCTTGGAGAGCATTTAGAGGAGAGCGTGGAAATGATTGATGGGCTGGGAAGTGGGACCGCAGCAGAGAGGTGAGAGGCAGGGGGTGACTTAACTGGGAGAAGAGTAGGCTGACAGGTGACCTAGTAGCAGGCTTCAAGTTTGTGAAGGGTTCGGATATGGAGGCTGGCAATTAGCTGGCTTCCCATCACCCCCAGAGAAGAAAAGACAGTGAGCCCGACGCTGGGTGGTACAGGTGGTGAAGCGTCTAGCTCAGAGGCTCCCAGTCACTGGTGCTCTGATCAGCACTTGGACAGCAGCAGCAGCATGTCTGAGTACGTGTTCAAGATGCAGTTTTCTGGGTCCCACCTAGATTCCTTGGTTTAGAATATCTGGGCGGCAAGTCCAGGAGCCTGTTTTTAACAAATTCTCCCAGAGGAGAATTAAGAGAGTCATTGAGAACCAAGGACTGGTATATGGAGAAAGAGAAAACACCTCCCCAAATTCCTCTTTCCCCCTTCAGCATCCAGCAAGGTCTTTCACCACCCACGAGCCTTTCCAGAGCCCAGACCACAGTCGCCCAGGTGGCTCTGCCCAGTGTTCCTACCGGGTCCCTTGCAATGGGCCCTATGTGGTTCGAGGCTGCCCCGCCACTCTCGGAAACCTTGGTGCCTCTCTTCATGGACATGAAGCTGCTGGAGGAAATGCTCATCCCACCTTTTGGTCCTGACTTCACTGGGAGGACCTGGAGTCTTAGGTGGCAGCTTTGTGGAGTTAGCCAGGACCGGGGAGTCCCTGAAAGCCCCACTCCTCCTCCAGTGGGGCTGGGAGTCAAGAGACTATCCCTTTTACTCATAAGCAGATCATTTTTCCTCTCCTGGTCTGGTGCCCTTCTCTGGAAATGGAGGAGTCCTTCCAGCTCTTCCTTTCTGTCTGCACTGACCATCTGAGGAACTGGATCTCATGAAGAGCTCTTGAAGAAATACAATCTTAGGTCCAGTGCAGTCTTTCAGAATACAATGGTTCAAATTTGGTGATTTTTTCTTTTTACATAATTTGCATTGGTGAGTTGGGATGAATAAGGAAGAATATACCAACATGCCTGTCCCCAGTTAATTCGGCTCATGTGTGAGGCTGCTGCTCACTGCATGTGACCATGGACACATGTTTCTTTCACTTGGAGGCAGCATACCAAACTACAGATCCTGTTCTTTGGCCTTGGAATGGTATTTTGTATGTTTTTAAATGTGGCGCCAAAATCAAAGAGCACTTTTCATAGGAAGAAAAGCAATGTTTCAGGGAGTGATCATTATTTCAGTGCCTTATTTGCTTTATCCTTGCTGAGTTCCAGGCTGCAGTGGTATTAAGAAAAAAGAAGAAGAAGAAAAGAAAAAGCTCCAATGGCAATTATTAACTATTCTTCTAAGGTACTGGAGACCCTGGTACTTGAAAAAAAAATGAAGTTTTGGTATAAGAAAAATTACTAGTTGTCTACTCCAGCATCTAGTCCAGCCTTCCTCCTTAGTAACTGAACCTTAATTTTCACCTGGACACATTGCTACCTAGACTAAAAAGATTTTCCAGTCTCCTGTAAGGCTTGGTGGCAATTTCTGGCCAATGAGAGATATAAATTAAACTACAGTATGCTGTAATTTAATAAAGCCTCCTTAAAGGAGAGGGATGACACTTTTCTTCCTTCTTTCCTCCTTCCTGTTTCCTGGAATGCAGTTGCAATGCCTGGAACTCCAGCAGCCACATTAGATTATACAATGGAAGCAAAGCGTTGATGATGGCAAAGCATGGTCTCAATGACCATGAAGCTGTCATCCCAGCCCATCTCCTTTTAGACAGAGACTTGAGAGGAAAATAAAGCCACTATTATTTTTTGTTCCATTTATGAAGCTGAAAAAGACACAGGTTTTAAAGTCAGACTGGGTGTGACATCCAGCTCTGCCTCTGGTTATTCATGACCTTGGCCAAGTTATCCTCTTGATTTTCAGTTTCTTCATTTGTAAATTAGAATAATAATCTCTACCTCACAGGCTATTCCTCAATATTAGATATCATATTTAGAAGGTGTCTTATTTAATACCTAGCACATTATAGGTGGTTAAAAATGGTGGCTCCATGTGTGTATGCATGTGTGTCCATCTGGCCCAGACACAGTGCTATGCTCTGGGGGTATATAGATCAATATGGCATACCCCTGCTCTCACTTGCAGGCTTGGGGGAATATCTTAGTGTCATAGCCGGTGCTTGGTCATAAAGCATGTGCCTGTCTGCATGCCATGATGCAGGCTTAGGTGATCTTAGTGTGCACATCAGAGATTGAAGGGTGCTCTCTTAGAGTGGGGCTCTTGTCCTTTGCTTATTCAGACTGGCCACTTGGCATTCCCTTCCCCCTCCTTTACACCTCTGAAGCCTGCCTACTTTTATGGCCCATCGACATCCTCTCTCTTCCACAGAGCCATCTAAGCTAGTCCAGCCATTCCTTGACATTTTACTGAGTTTATCTCAGTCAAGACCACACAGTTCAGGGCTCACCATATTCTCTTACTAGGTGTGTGCATGTATGTGCATGCATGTATGCAGACGTGAGGGCATGCTTGCACATGTACGTATGGACCTATCCTTTCCAGCTGGACTATAATCTTCTTGAAGACAGAGACCAGGTTTTAGAATTCTTTTTATGTGGAATATACAGTAGGTGCTCAATATTGTTGTTGAGAAAGCAGAGTTTGGCAGGATGAGAACGTTTTTTTCCTGTGAGAGCTCTGTCAGGTGTGTGGTCCTTCTCCATCTCCTGTGGCCACAGACCATGTGACGAGGCAGAAAGGGAAAACGTGAGGAGGATGAGGGATGGTGTGGCTCAGAGGTGAGCACATCACCTGGCCCAGGCTCTGAGCCCAGTGGCGAGGGCAGCTTTGCCAGGAAGACACAGAGGAGACTTTCTCCTCCCCAGGTGCAAACCTGATGATAAGAGACAGTTTCTCACCCTCAGGAAACCTCCACATAAAAGTTGTCTTCATCAAAACCCTCCCAGTGGCTGTAACATGCTGTTAGTCATATGTGATAATGGCCCAGGGGGAGCAGGTGTCAGGCACCTAAGATGAACTGTCTCTTTCTATCAGGAGTGAACTCTTGAGATCCCATATAACCGTATTTCAGCTCTCCGAGGGTTATGACCCTCACTCTAGGAGCCACCCCTGACTCTTCTTGCCCCTTGTCATGCCCTCTCCTTGGCTAGCTCATAGCATCACCTATCCTCAGGAGTTCCTGTGAGGATCAGGAGACAAGCTGCCTTGGAGGGTTTCCAGTTCTAGAAATCCACCTTGGCTGATCTGATAATACACTGGGAAGATCTTGAAAAACACCAGACAGAATTATTCTTCCCCCTTCCCCGTGCCATTTTTATACTTCTATTTTTATAAATCCCACATTATTTTGACCTGGCTCAACTACTGCCATAGTCCATTCCTAATGACTTAGTAACTCGTACTAATAAAAACCGGTTAGAGCTGTCAGAAGAAATGTGTATTATTTGGCTCCTCCTCATTCCTTGCCAGCGAGGTCTTTCTTGGGCTGCTGGGGTGCTCAGTGGAGGGGTACTTTAAGAGTACCCACTGTATGCCCCACATTAGGGTCCTCTCCCCACCCTCTCCATCTTCCTGTTTTCCAGAATTGTCTTTGTTTCCCTCCTTCCTTTCCTCTGTGAAAGAATAGATATGATGTGTATGTGGGAGGCTGAGGCAGATAACCTGGGAGTTCTCTGTCAGCCTGAGAATCCTCATCTTCCTTATCTTGGTGTGGAGAGTTCTGCGCCTCCTCCAAAGGCAGCCCTAACCCATCAGTCAGCTGCCCTAGTCCCAGCTCCAGGGTTCCTGCTTCTGGTGTGAGTCCTCAGACCTCAATGAGAGGGGAGATCGGAGTAAAGGCTGACACCCCTCTTAGTAGCTCATGTTCTTCTGTAATCATTGTGATTCCGAAGGTCTCTACATGAATCTGTGTAAGAGTAAAGTAACTAGATCAGAAAGATTAATGCCGAAGGGAAAATGCAATTTTTGCAGGCATCTCTGAGAGTTAGTTTGTGACTCAAGACTGGGTGGTAGCAATCAAAGAACACATCTTGCTGCAGGAACACCTGCAGCTCCTATGGAAGAGATTGAGAGAGATGCTGAGTGTCAAGGGGGCCCACACTGTTAAATAAACCCATACCTGGGTGTGACGGCCTAGTGCAGACTCAGCAAGGATCAAAAGAGGGAAGAACTTAAGTCATGTTGTGGAAATGTACCACGGACTGCCTGTATAAACAAAGATATGAATAATGATTTCTTAGGACAATTCATAAAATAGGTACAGAAGCAAAATAGTCTTGTTTTCTGCTAGAAGTCTCATTCAGCTGCAAGCAGAGCATTGAAATATACTCTTGCCGTGGATTACTGGGAGTTCCAGCTCTGAAAAAGAAAGGGGAGCGACAATGGGTCCACCGTGCTAGACTCAATTCTGAGTAAAGAGGAAGAGCTGGTTGGAGTAGGGACATCATGGAAGAGAGCAGCCAGTCATCCTAGGGTTCCTACTTATAAAAGGGAAACCATTAAACAGAACACAGCCCATAGATGTCAAGAAAAGATGTTACAGAAAGTGCAGAGAATGGTCTTGTGATTCCATGAGTCTCTGAAAGGGAAGATGTTTCTCAAGAGTAGAACAAGCAGAGGCTTGTGGTGGATGCTGAGACCCATGTTTTGCCTCCTGCAGGGGGCAAGGAGAATAGGAAGAGAGAGAATGGTCTGTAGGCTCAAAGCACTGCAGCAGTACAATTACACAGGAATTGAACACCTGCATTTACAGCATCTACCTGAATTAAAGGGTTAAAATCTGTCTTGACCAATTTTACCCTAAGTAGTGAAAGACCTCCTGATATTTTCTTAGAGTTTTTGACAGTGGTCTCAGTGAAATTACGGAATGAATACAGGGGCCAGAGAAGGCAAACATTTTGATTTTCTAAAGTCCAGAGGCCCTAGAAGAGTAAACTTGATATTACTCCCTGACAGACTCTTAGAATAGATTCCCTAAAAGATAGCATATGTGTGTTTTAGAAAGAAATCAGTAATTTTAGGAACACACTACATTAACTAGATTTTTCTTTAGTTGTGGGATTACTAGGCTTAGATCAAAGCAATACCTAAGATAGTGTTGATTTCAATGAGGCATTTGGAATATCTATCATGATTTCTCTGTGGAAAAAAAATGTTGAAAATAAGTTTGTGATTGATTGGCCAACTCTGATCAAAGAATGTGGGTTAACAGATTGATTCAGTCTGGAGAGGGGACTCCAGTACAATGCCATGGTGGCCAGGCCTAGTCAACATGTCTGCCGCTGAAGCTGGAAAAAGGAAACACATTTGTTGAAGACGCAGAGTTGGGAGAGATGACTAATGCCACAAGTAGAAAAAAAATATTTACAAGATCCGTGCTGGCTTCTTACTTAACATGGCAGGAGACCAAACATGCTTGACATGCTTCCTAAGAACTTCCAAATAAAATACCCATAAACATACCAAAAAGTTTAAAATTGGCAATCACATTATAAATTATGGAGTAGTCAAGAGCATACATCAAAGAACAAGTGGAATTCTTACCAGTGGGACTGGATGGCTTACGAGGCACATTCCTGGCCTGCATTCCACACATCTACCTATTGATAGCCCCCAAGGAACTGGATTGTTAAATAAGATGTAATTCAGATAGAAAAATATTGTAAAACATATTAAGATATGCCAGGCCTCAGAAAATAAACCATTCATATCTTCCCCCAGAGACAATGAATCAATTAATCCTTAATATTCAGGTGACTGAAATGAATCAAAATCAAGGACTCGAGGATAGTAAAAATGGACTAATGGTGAACTTGAAACCAATTAAATAGAGCTAGGGTATAATAATTAAGAGGATAGGCTCTAGGATCAGAGAGACCAGCAAATGAATCCTAGCTCTGCCACTTACTAATTGTGGGACTATGCAGAGTTATTTAACCTCTGTGAATCCCATTGAGAAAGTGTTATTTCTATATAAATTAAGTAGAGAATGTGGATAAAGTGCTTGATGCAGTTCCTGACATAGCAGGTGCCTAATAAATTTAGTTTTTATTGATCTTGCTAATATTATTAATAAAAACAACTTTGTTAACTGTGGTTACAAAATAGAAATTGGAATTAATCTTAAAAATACTATATTTTGAGGAACAATTGTATGATAAGAAACTGAGCATATAATATAAGACTAAATTAATGATAACAAGGAAATAGCGAGTGCTCAAAGAAAGCAGGTATTACATGTATTTAAATTATATTAAGTATACGTGTCCTAATGAGGGGAGCCATGACATAGAGTTTTGTTTTGGACTTAAGTTATAGAAGTTTTTTTGCATATGCATATTATAAGTGTAAGGTCAAAAATCAGGTTTGTTTTTTTTTTTTTACTTTCAAAAACACCAAGAGGCTAAAATATAGCCCATGAAACAAAAAATGAGAAAATAAATATACACAAAAATATCCAGAAGCATAAAACAAAATGGCAAAAGTAAGGTCAAACATATCAACTGTGGTAAAATATGTAAGTGGGTTGAATGTTCTTATTAAAAGTCTCAAACTCTCAAATTTAGATTAGAAAATAAAACCCAACCATATTCTTGTACAGACTCACTAAAGACAAATGATACAGAAAGTCTAAAAATAAAATTAATTAATGATTTAGAAAGCAGTCTAAAAGTAGATTTAATAAAAAATCAAGGAGCTATTGCTATGAAATAAAATATTATGTGACCTCTGGAAAGTTTAGAAATAAAAAAGAAAAAGGAACATAATAAGGAAGCATAATATATATATAGGAGATTCTAAGGTTAAGAGAATGGATGCTATTCATAGTTCTATGCTAATAAATTAGAAAATCTCAATTGCAACTTTATGGAAAATTAAAGTTTCAACTTTAGATCATTTGTTCCAAACACAGAAAAGGATTAAAATTAAAAATTTATAGGCAGATAGCCTCTCCTCTGCTGTCCTGCCCACTGCTCTCTTCCAGTGTAGTCAATAAATTTACATCTCCTTAAAAAAAAATATTTAGTAAAAGTAGCGTTACCTTGACAAGATTGTCACACACAGAGAAAAAAAAATCAGAGCAATCTTACATATGTACACAAATGAAAAATAAATTGAATCCAGTGGATTCATAATTAGGTGGGATATATCCAATGAACTCAAGAACTATTTGATATTGGGAAAGTTGTTACTTTAATATATCATACTAGTGAATCAATTAAAAAAATAACACATCATGCAATAAAATCCAATATCCATTTTAAATAAACTCAGTATATACTGGAAATAGAATGATACATAACATGATTAAAAAAATAGTATCTATCTCAAACCAACCGTAAACATTTAGTGATGAAAGCCTTGAGGCATTTTCTTTAAAATCAAGAACAAGAAAGGGATGTATGCTAGAACCATTGCTAACTAACACTGTAAATGGTCTAGAGGATGCAACAAAGTGGGAAGTAGAAAGGAAGAAATAAAATGGTCCATATTTGCAACCAATATGATTATAGTCCTAGAAAAATCTAACTAAAAATGGTTAAGATCAATAAAAAACACAGGGATGTGGCTGGATATGACATAAATACTTTAAAAATCAGTAGCTTTTTTAAGTATCCAAAATTAAATACGTGAGACTATATGACAGATTTAACTGAAAGACATAGAACATAGTTTGAATAAATGGAAAGGGGAAGAGTGAACATTGTGGAGATGCCAGAACTTTTCAAATTAATTCATAACTTTAATTCCACTCAACAGCCCAGGATAGTTTTAGTGGGGGGAGTGGCGGGGGGAGTGGGAAGAAGGAGAGCACTTGACAAAAATAATTCTAGAGTTTATCTGGACCAATAATCAGGCAGAATTTACCAAGAAAAACATATAGAGAACACTAGTGAGAACAGGATCTTTTCCTATATAAGAAAATGTATTACTAGCATTAAATAGAATAGTATAGGTAAAGGAATCCACAGGTAGAGCAGTGAAACAAAACAGCTAGAAAATAAACTCTGGTAATATTTGCTGGTGTATAGAATAAAATTTTTTAAAAGAAATGTGTCCAAAATAATTTCATGAAATAGCACCATTTTCAAAGTGGAAGTCCAGAGCCCTAAAGTACTGCATCAGTTCAAAAGCAAAAGAGAAAACACATCTGTTGCATCTATAATGCAGCTCATACTGTATACTAGAAAACAAAATCTGTTTTCCCTTACAAAATCAGTTTAAAATTACCTCCAATTCATTTATGGTATAAAGAACCTTAAAATGTTTCTCAAAAAAGTGAAATTAGGGTGTGTCTTATTTAGGTGCAAATATGGCTCTTAAGAATCTACAAAAGATAAAGGAAGCAATAAAGTCTGCTGGGAAGGGGTGAGTTAAATGTGGTAGAGAATCAAGTATTTGGGGGAAAAAATAACTTTACTTATCTACCTTATATATTCAGCCAAAACAAATTAAATAAACTATTTTAAAAAGTTTAAAAAATAACCAAAAAAATGGGGGGTATGAATATTTAACTGCTCTCATAATTAGAAGGGACTTTTTTAAATAAAGATTTTATTTATTTATTCGACAGAGATAGAGACAGCCAGCGAGAGAGGGAACACAGGCAGGGGGAGTGGGAGAGGAAGAAGCAGGCTCACAGCGGAGGAGCCTGATGTGGGGCTCGATCCCATAACGCCGGGATCACGCCCTGAGCCGAAGGCAGACGCTTAACCGCTGTGCCACCCAGGCACCCCTAGAAGGGACTTTTTAAACATAAAAGTAACAGAATAAAACACAAAGGGAAAGATTAAGAGGTTCAGTGCATAAAAATATAAAACTTTTACACACAGAAAAATTAGGGTATTTTAAAACGCAAACACAAATTGGAAAATATTTCTTACAATGACGGGATTAATATTTCTGTTAGATAAGGAGATCTGAGAAATCAGTAAGAGAAACACTTACATCCCTTTTGAAAAACTGGGCAAAGGACATAAACAGATTCATTCACAAAAGGTTAAGTACATGTTGGTAAATATATACATATAAAATCAGCTTAGTAAAAAAAATACAAATGAAAACAAGGTGCCATGTTTTTCTTATTGAATTGATGAAGATTTATTTTAAAACAAAGTGTATTAACCAAAGGTTTGGTGAAATGGGCTATCATATACTACGGTAGAAATAGAAAAATTTATAACCTTTCTGGAAACAGTTTATACAAATTGTGCACAATTTGTGTATAAATTTATACAAATTGCATACAATTAATACAAATACATCTAAGTCTTCTTTGAAATGTTTCTACCCTTTCACTAATAATTTTCCTTCTAGGAATCTAGGCTAAGAAAATAATTAGGTAACAATTTATATTTATGTACAATGATGTTCATTGCAGCATTACATATAACAGCAAAAAGAAATTGGAAATAAGCTAATATCAAAGGGGAATATTTAAATAAATTGTGTTATAACTAATGAATCATCGAGCCTTACATCGGAAACCGGGGATGTACTGTATGGTGACTAATATAATATAATAAAAAATCATAAAAAAAAAATAAAAAAAATAAATTGTGTTATAATTCATGTGACGAGCTAATAAAAATTATGTTTTTAAAGCTTACAAGTCAAAATGCTCATTGTACATTAATAGTAGGATATAAAACATATGGACAGCATAATAACAGAGATTAAAAGGGAAATAAATGTGCATAATTTCACATTTTCTATACCGCACAAAAATAAATTCAACAATCTATGAATAAAAGTTCTAGACCACAACTAATGAGATAAATTTATTATTAGAAATGTAAAGTTCTGCACTCAAGCTCAAAAAACAGTCCTTTCCCTGACTTAACTATTGTATTTATGGAAAAAAGCAGGGGCTTTAGTTGGCCCCACACTCGGTGATGTATTGTAACCAAAGCAGACCTGGGTTGCCTTGATGGTGGGCTGGGGTATCCAGGAGGGGGAGACAACAGTCCCTGTCCTCTGTACAGGTCAAAGCACATCTTGAGCTTGGGCTGTCCCTGTTACGAGGGGCCAAGGAGATTCCTCATCTCATCTTGTTCGCATTCAGTGAGGGCAACCAGAGAACTCATCTGGAAACCCTGTTATGTAAGGACCTGTGCAGGACCTAGGAACATTTTGCCTAGAGAGGAGAATATTTAGGGGCAGTGTAATTTCAATTTCAATTACATGAAAGCGTTGTCACAAGGAAGAAAAATTAGGCTAATCTGGAGGGGCTTCAGGAAGCAGAACTAGTTCTTGGGGAAGAGTGAAATGGAGACAGATTTGAGAACAATGCAAGGTATGAGTTATAACAATTAGATATGTGAACACATGGGAGCTAATCTTGAAAAATGGTAAGCTGTGGGGCACCTGAGTGGCTCAGCTGTTGGGCATCTGCCTTCGGCTCAGGTCATGGTCCCAGGGTCCTGGGGTTGAGCCCTGCATCAAGCCCCACATTGGGCTCCCTGCTCAGTGGGAATCCTGCTTGTCCCTCTCCCACTTCCCTGCTTATGTTCCCTCTCTCACTGTCTCTCTCTCTGTCAAATAAATAAATAAAATCTTTCAAAAAAAAAAAGAGAGAGGGAGAGGGAGAAAGAAAACTGGTAAGCTGTCCAGGACAACAGGGCTGAACAGCTCTCATTGAGGAGTGATCATGAAAGACTTCATTGAGCAGAAATTGGCCTAGAAGCCATTGAAAGACCCTTCCATCTGTAAGAGTCTGTAATTTCATCAATGACTGACTAGAGGTCTAGTCTGATTCTGTTGGTTTGGGCTGGGGACTTGGAGTTGGTATTTCCAACAAGCTTCCTGTGATGCTGATGCGGCTGGTCCAGGGACCACACTTTGAAAACCACTGCTTCAGGTCACTTGGAGTAACAAATCAGGAGGGTTTTTGGAGCCTATAGCCTAATGATATAAAAAGCCCAGCAACAATATATGGCCTATGGGAGACACAGGCTATGTGATAACTGACTCTCTTATCTACAACTCTTGGACTGTATTGTTGAAATTTGTGGAATGAAATTACAGGCTGTTCAGAGGTCTGAATGGACCCACATTTGTACCCTGCTGATAGGACAGCCCTATCACCAGTCCAAATAAATTGAGGTGGATCATTGAAAGCCTCTAAGGGAAGCAAGTGCTACGATTTTCTTCTATTCTTCCATTTTTAGCTGCTCTGACGTGGTGGGGAAGTTCACTGTCATTTAGAAATTCGGGAAGGAGCTATAGTAACGGTCTTGGGTTTTGGTATGGCTCACATTTAGCTTTTTTTGGATTTTGTCTTGTTGATTGGTTCTTTATTGTTTGTTGTTTTCTTGACCCTAGAAGAAAGCTTTCCTCAGTGAAACTTCTTGCTATGGTGACAGTATAGTTCATGACATAAAAAACCACAGATTGGCCCTCAAAGTTTGAGGGTGTCCCTGGTGTCTCTGAGTAATTCTAACGAGGATGCACACTTCTTGTGATTGTCTCCATTCAAAGTTGGCCTCATTTACTTGAGTTTACAGCTAATTGGTTTAGGAAGGAACAGCCTTCACACACCCCCCCCCACTCCCCTGCTGCTCTCTTCCCAAGCTTCTGATGTGGCCTGTGAGCAGACTAGCAGACTGTGAGCTTAACACACCTTGGAGTCAGTTGCCATGGCGCTGGGGAGGAATCTGGTTCCTATAGCAACATCAGGTTGACTCGGTGCACCTTGTGGCACAGGCAGCTCTTGAGCAGTGGATTATTTGATCTCAAGTCGATCTGGGAGAGACGGGTGTATGTAGTACTGAAAAATGTCCCATTTCCCTACAACTTGCCCAGTCTTTCCTGTCTGCTGTCCTCTCCTCTATATCATCAAAATTAAATAATAATAATAATTTCATATGCCCTTTCTTTAACCTATGATAATAAACCAAAGTATTACTTTAATACCTTCTTCAGATTAAGGTGTAGTTTAGAGGGTCAATTTCTATTTTTCCCCTTTCTAAAACCAGTCCACCCGTTGGCATGCCTTGTCTCTAGCTCGGCCTGCCCAGCTAGTTAGGGGCTGAATGTTTTACTTATCAGCCCTCATTTTTATTTTCTCCTTTTTTTTCTGGTTAGTCTTCTCTAACTTCCTTCAGGCCCTTCCTTTCTTCCCTGGTGTGCTAGAATTTTCTGGTATTGGAATGTTGATTGCAATATTGAGGAAATTTGGCCATCATTTTTGGTTATACTGAGGTTTTTATTGTAGTGGTGATCGTTGTTTTTACCCTTTTCTGCTTTCGTGTTATTTGTGGCTCCCATTGGAGCTTTCCTAAATTCTCCATGCCTTCCTAAGCCCTGCTTGTTTTCCTGTGACTGGAAACTGTGTGTTATTGTTTGTTCGTTGACAACCATGCCACAGGCTGATGTGCCAGGTAGGCTGCCAGAACATGGTCTTCCAGGCCGCCATCCCTCCACCTTTCACTGTATCATGTCCCAGACCCTGCACCATGCAGCCCCTTGGGGCCCTGGGCTGCCAGGTGGGAACCCAGCCAGGCTTGGTTTTCCCATTACTGGGCCTTGACAGAAGGGCCAATGCTCCCCTGCTGCTCACACCCACGTCTAGCTCCCCACCTCTACCGTTTGTCTCCTCCTCTGTCCTCTCCAGATCAGGGTCCTTAGCCATTCATTCAGCGGCCAGAAAATACTAATAGAGCTAATAACCACAGCTGCAGGAATGACACACTAGCATTAGGTCCCATCAGTGTCAGCCCTGCGGCATCCAACCAGCACAGTCGGAAAAGCAAACAATAAGGTTGAAAGTCATTGCTTCTGTCTCCAAGGCTCATGTCCAGTAGAAGCTGGACTCTTGGAGTCCTGGGTGGTTCTATATCAGGGTCTGTGGCAACACTGCATGGAAATCGGTCAGGAAGAATCATAAAGTGCTTTCAGTGACAATATACGCTTTAATTTGTACAAAAACTTTTGGAGATAAGATTATTATCCCATTTTTCAGATGGGGAAACTGAAATGGGAAAGAATAAGTGATTTATCGAAGGTTACCTGGCTAAGGAAGAGTCAGAGCTGGAACATAAACCTGGGTCTGCTGCTCACTTCTCACACCTGCCCTTCTCTCCAGGCCACAGATGTGCTGAGCAGCTATGCAGGAAATAGCTCAGCCAAGCCGCTGCAGAAGAAGAGACAGTGTCTCCCCCTGCACCACCACGGCAGGCTGGGTTGGCTAGAGATATGTTGGACACAGGCAGGGCCTGGCCTGGGGAGCTGCTGATGAAAATTATGCCTGGTGTCATGGTCTGGCTTGGGGTCTGGGCCTGCCTCCAGCTCCTATGGGACCTTAAGCCAGGGCATCTGCCACAAGCAGACCCATCTTAGCTTTCTTACTACAAATGAAAGAGTCCTTTACTTGTATCATTTGTATCACTGTATGATTTAGAAAGCTCTTTGTTGATGATCAGATGTTTCGTTTTTAAGGTATTTTCAGCTTCTCATCTATAGTCAATACTGAGTTGTTCTCTTTGGCTCTGTCCAGGCCCCTGCTGTCTCTCCTCTCCACACATCACACCATAGGATGCTTTTTATTATTGTTATTATTATTAAGTTGAATCCTTGCCTTAGCATTTTTTTAATGGGTTAGGTAGGGACAGTGGACTTCTGATAGTGGTGACCTAGTCAGTGCAGAGTCTTTAGCCCTGCTGCTGTTGTCCAGAGCTCATCAGTGACTCTCGGGCTGACTGCACTTGACAGCGGACGTGTTGGGCAGGCCACATGGATTGAGAACTATCTTCTTCTCCAGGGGTGAAACCAGTCAGGATCTTCTCACGTGGGGGGATTGTAAAAGATTAAACCAACCTAGAAACTGTCAGAGAAGAGCCAAACCCCCAGCAGGCAAATGAGAAGGGGTGGGAAGTGCATCAGGCGGGGCCCCATGTGGCCATCCTTTGCCTAGCACCTTGCCCGGCCCTGGCAGACTCACGGGCATTCCATAAATATGGGTTGAATTGCCACGATTCCTCAGGAGATAGGAGCAGCTGAGCTTGAGCTGAGTCTCCCTTTAAGCCTCAGCCTGGGGGCAATGATATCTTTTTTGCTGGTAGAAAGCATTTGGCCATCCAGGCTACACAGGATTAGAAATCTAGGGGGGAGCCCCAGCTCAGGACCTGCTGTGTGATGTTAGGCAAGTCATTGAATTCCAAGCCTTGGATTGTGAGGACAAGCACCCCTTCCTCTCAGACTTGCTGCCGAGTCCTTACAAAATGCACCTGCTCTTGGGGAGGGATTGGGGGAAAGAGAAGAGGGGTCAGGTCTCACCCACCTTCCTACGCCCAGCACATGGCATAGTGCTGATGCTTGCAGGTTCCCAACACAAAAAGGGTGGTTGGGTAGATGAATAGACAGGAGGACAGATGGACAAATAAATGAACAAGAAATATTCTGGGAGCTATGGAAGATAAACTGCACTTACTTGGAAGGGCTGTCCTGCCTTTCTGTAACAGGCCAAGGGTCAGTGCCCTGCTGTCCGTTTCTGCCCAGAGACGCCCTGAGGGGAAGCGTGGAGAGCTAGACCAACCCAGAAACACTCAGGCACGAAGCTTTTAACTGGGATTCTGCTGCTCGGGGCTGAGTGATGCTATATCTGTCGCTAGAAGCGTATGTTCCAGGCACACCTTTCTGCCGGAAAACCCCAGCCTCCAGCCTGCACAGCAGAGAAGGGTGGGAGGCGGTGGCACCCCCGAGAGTGTGGCGCACCAAGGCCCCACGCCGAGCACGCTCTGCTGCCTGCCTGCCTGCCTGCCTGCCTGGAGATGGATGACAGTAATCACAGAGACGATAATCTGGCCTTTTCTTCCAGGCCCACCTGCTGCTGCTGTTATCACGTTCTCTGCCCTGCCGCCATCCTCCGCAGTGGCGGGGCCGCATCTTGGCAGCCCTGGGGTAATAATTAGGGGTGGGACAGCTCCCCAGCTGGTGTGATATATTTGAGGAGGGGCCTGGGGAAGAGGGGATGGCTGGGACCCAGCCAACAAAAGGAGAAATTAAATGGGCTGTCCCGGGAACCCACAGTTAGCATTTAAACTCCAGCATGAGCTGTGGGTTTCACCCGAAAAGCAGGGCTCTGGCGACGGTTTGGGCTCCCCTCCTCCCCCATCCCCTCTGCTACTTGCAAGTACAATTTTTTCTGGCGAAGTTTGGGTGCCTCTCAGCAGAACCACTTAGATATGATGCTGTCATGTCCTGGGGGCTCTTGAGGCATCCCATGCAGAGCGGGGACAAAGACAGTGACAGAAAACAACTGAGTGTGACTTCACCAATGTTACGGTGGCCCCTGACCCATTCACAGCCCTGATGGCAGCCCAGCCCTCAAGGGACTTAACTGTCTAGAACAGCCTCCTTTGCTGAGGGCCCTCCTCCCACATTCCACAGGCCATCAACATGGCGGTTGGACCCCAATTCAGAGGCAATTAGGATTTTGTATCATTTACTGTCAGTATCGTTCCGACTGCCATATTGGTTGTGGGGAGACGGCCAGGAGATACAGGTAAAGGACAGCCACAGAGACTGTGCACTCAGCATATCTGTGTTCTTTGTGTCACGTCAGCCACACCACCCGCTTACAAGATGGACAGGATTACTTCCAGTGTACAGCTGAGTAAAGTGACGGTCACCAACATTTCATGGCAGGCCCAAGTTCAGCACTAAGTGTGCCTGACTCCTAGACCTCTTTCTAGTTCTCAGTGCTGTCCAGAACATGGCCCAATATCTCCCTTAATAGAAGTATAGAATGTCATCGCCTCTCCTGTGTGGAAAAACCCAGGGAAAGAAGGGGGTCCTGAGGCCTCCAGATAAGCTGCCGAGCCCAAGAGCTGAGTAAATGGGGCTTGCCAAGGGGCCCGGGGCTCTGGAGCCGGGAACAGGGTGGGGTAGGCTGAGAGCCCTCGGATAACTTCTATCCAGCCAGGATATGGAAATCACCTGCCCTCTTTTGGACTTTAGCTTCTGCTTCTTCTGGAAATGATGATGACAAGAGAAATAATATAATTAATGATCCCAGGAGTTGATAAGTGCTTGGGAACAAGTGAAGCACTGGGTCTTGGGAATGGATGCCAGAGGTAGAAACAGCCTCAGAAACACAAGTTGCGAAAATAGAAACCGGCTTGCAGGGAGGGGTCTGGGTGTCCCAAGGGTTGCGTGGGCCCCCATGTGTGGGTGGCTGGAATGCACCATGCCCAGGTGAATGGCCAGATTTCGCAACTTCAGTGGCCTCTGCAACCTGCAGTTTTTTAACATGATTTGTCCCACAAAACCACCCATCTTCATTACCTGTGGCCCCTCAAAGCCATCAGACACAGGCACGTGTGTGCCAGCCCGTGTATATGGGGCTGTGCCCAGGGTGGGTGGTGGGAGCTGTCTGCCCTAGATGCGCAGTAGGGGGCCCGTTGCCTGTGGAGAATTTAAAAACGATAATAAAACTGAGAGAAAGTTGGTTTCTTTGTATGGCCGTTATGCCCTGGCAGTTCTAAATAACGGCAGTGGTGACTACTGCCCAGTGGGGCAGGAGGCTTCCCCCCACCCCCAAACCCCGTGGCATGCTACAGAACCTGCATTTCTCCGTCAGCCGGGGCTCCCTTGGCGGTTCTTGACCTCTGGCTGGTCGGTGGGTTTCCACCGAGGCCTGTTTCTCGCGTCTTCCTGGTCAACCCCATGCTTACTACACGGATTTAGCTTCTCTGCAGTTGTGTTTCAGCAACTACCTTGAGAATGGTAGGAAACCCTAGGAGGGGAGGAGAACAAGCAGGGAAAACACTGTTTTCCTCTTTTTGTTATTTACTTATAAATGTCACAGAAATATTTCTATTCATTTTTGGGTTTTTGCGACGTGCTTTTTTTAACTGAGGCCTAGATCCAGGGCCTCTCTTGGCAGTGTCCCTTTAAGCAGAAGCGGGGGAGGAACGGCGTGGCGGGGATGCGTGGAGCCGCAGAGGTACTCGTACTGTACAATTTTCTGGGTCCTGACTGATAAATTATTGTGCGTCTTCCGTGTGCTCTGACACGCAATACAATTTGTCCATGTAGCAGTGATGATAGGCTGTCCTGGGCTGATCATTGAGAACCCTTTATTTAGCTCCTTCAGCCTTTTAGAGAAATCTTAAGTAACTGTTCACATCCCTTTATCGGTTTTCTCTTCCACATTTTAGCATAAGTGGAAAAAGCTTTTAACCTTGAGAATTTTACTCACCCGGGGGCTGGGGGTGAGGAAGATGTGTTGTTAAAAGCGTAAAGGAAGTGGGAGGATCTTGACACTCACGGCTGGAATGGCTTTTTCTTGGCCTGCCTCATGGGAGTGTGAGACTGTCTGGGTCCTACAGGTTGCTGAGTCCACCACCAGTTTACGGGTAAAGAAAGGAGACCCCAAGAGGTAGGTCACTTGCCCAAGGTCACGTGGCAGGACCCCGGCTGATCCACCTGGAGGCGAGGTCGAGCCCTGCTCCCCCCCATCAGACAGGCCCCCCACCAGGCCACCACGCTTCCCTTGGGCTTTGGGTCCCTGATGTGTCCCTGCACCTAAGTGATGCTCAAGTCAGCTTAAGCACCTGTTCAACTGTCTACCCAAGAGGCTGGGCGTCCCCTGCACGCTTTCCCGTGTCACTGTTGCTGGTGATAGGTCGTATCCTCATGGAGACAGATGCCGTCTCTGTTGCTGTGTAAACGGCTGGGTGTAGCAGCTGTGTAGTCTAACCCCACCTTGTGCAAAACAGGCTTTGCCGTTTGTATGCCACTTTTTGGATTTGGTTTTACAAACCTTAACACACGAAGTTGCTTGTTTCCTTAAAGGCACAGTGCTGGCAATTTGGTTTAACTGAAAAGCGGTACCTGGATGGTAGTCTTGTGATTCAAGTGTAGTTTCCTAAAGATGGGACCAACAGCAAGAAGGCAGGCAAGGTTTTCATCCATGTATTTTGATGATGGGAGGAGTACTTGCTAACTGTTCTCTATCTGGTTATATTCAACTGATTTTGCTCACCCCTCTGGGAGTCTTCTGCTAACCTTTTCTAACAAATTGGGCCCCTAAATAGGTTGGTTTGATTCCAGATGTTTCCTCATCCCCATTTCATTCCTGGAGAACAAATACACAAGCCGTCTGGGTCAGCTTTCAACAGATCCTCCCGTTCGGACGAGGCCCTTGCTGTTATGTGCCTGCAGGCCCCGATCATTCTTGCTGTGAACCCAGTGCTGGGGTCAGGGACGCCCTGCACTGAGGGGTTCTCTCACATAGCATCCTCACCTGCCAGATAGTCCAGCTCCAAGGTCTTCCCTGCTGCTGCCCCTTTCTGCACAAGAAGGGCCCTCGCTGCAAAGGGATTTGTCCAAGTGGGTATCACAAAGGTTTGTTCTGGGCTGAAGGCTGGCACGAAAGGACTCTGCCAGTGAGCAACATTAGAATTAAAGACATAATAATACTAATTAACTTTCCCATGCCCATGCTCTGCACATTTATTATTTCTATAGAGATAAAGCCTTAAATAATAGGCTGGCCTCTTTGGGAGCCCCAGTTGGGGGGGGAAGAAGGCAATGTCCTCATTACAGCAAATAAGATGGATGGTGTTCTGCCAGTGTGGCACAGCCCCCACAGACAACCTAGAGAAGGGGCTGCCTCCTTCAGAGCCAGGCCTGTGTCCTGGGACGTGCACTTTCCCCTGACAGAGTGTGGGGAGGGCAGGGGTACGAGGGCACATGGAAGAAGAGAAGCAATTTCCAGTGCCTTGGCCATCTGCCTTCCTGGGCCTGCCGTGACCCCGTCCACAGCAGCCCTCAGCCTGGCTGCCTGTGGCTGCGGGAAGGTCCCTCGCTTCTCTGGCCTCAGTTTTGTCCTCTGTGAATGGTGGGGGAAGGTGGAGGATAGATTAAAAAAATCATCAACCTGGACAGGCTTCCAGGAGTCCTTGAAGCTCCTGGAACTACACGCAAAAGACGAATGTGCTTCTGGGCATTTTTCAGGGACTAAAAGTCCACTGCTTGCCTCTAACTCTCAGAGGCTCCTGAACCAGAGGTTAAGTGCCACTAAAGGAGATGCCCCCCACGGATCCACCTTGCTTTTCTAGCTGATGAGTTTAGAGCTGCCAGACCTGATGCGCCAGGGTCATGGAGGTGGATGGTGGATGCTTGGGTTGAAATACCCTCTAAAGTCACTGAAGACCAAGTGGCTTCCCAGTGACACTGCCCAGATGGGGAGGCTCTCATGTCCCCACCTCATCTGCAACAGCTGTGGAAGCTGCCCCGCTTCCCAGGTTATCCTCAACCCCAGGACACTGCATCAATTCTGGGCTAACCCTGAAAACCTTTCTGGCCATTGGACAGCTTAGTGGTTCTCTAGTGACACCGAACCAAGCCTGTCTCCCTCTCTTTCCTGCACCGTCTTGAGGGCACCAGCTGATCGGCAGCGCCATCGATAGCGTGTCTCATTCGAAATTTGACTAATAAGTTAGTAATAATGAGTTTGACAACTGGGAATTCTTGAGAAAAAAATCTTCCTGAGTACTCGGAGATATCCTGGGGGAAAATAGAAACAACTTTATTTAAGATCTGGAGCATCTGGGAAAGTACTGGGAGACGGATTCCCAGGGCCTGCCCGAGAATCAGAGGCCCCTCTTTGATTAAGTCCTGCCTGCAGCCCAGCGCAGACAGGTTTGTTTTTCTTTTGTTTTCCCCAACACTCCCTTTGCTCTCATTAAGCGTTCTTTACCTGGGATTCAAGGGGTCTGTAGATAGTACTCCAGAGGGCCCATGAACTTAGATGGGAAATAATTGGATCTTTTCAGACTTCTTACTGAAATGTATCGTGTTATTCTTTTGTGAAGACAGGCAACAAACCACAATCATAGCAGCCATTTCTGCGACCTTTACCACCAGTAATGGTTTCATGGGTATTTTCCTATCCCATTGAGATAGTTACAGGTGTCTCACAAGGACTGTTTTCCCTTCATCAGTATTTCAAAATTCCAGTGCTCGACTAGATTTTTTATTGAATGCATTAACAAAGAAGCATGTGTATTTTTAGATTGAAAATTCACCTTTTAAATATTTTTTGGTAACTATATTTCCACATAACTGGTTTTCTTTGCAATCCTTGATTTCCATTTTAAAACGTTATTCTGAGAAGGGATCCACAGGCATCCCCAGAACTGACGAAGGCCTCCAGAGCACCAGAGGTTACAGACCCCTGTGCCATATCCACACTCCACTTCTCAACCCTGGGCCACTTCCGTCTGGTTTACATGACGGGTGGAACTCTGAGCTTATGTGAGCGTCGGGGCGGGAGCGACAAAGCCAGCAGAGGGGAAGATGGAGGAGGTTGTGTGTGCTGAGAGTTGAAACCAAACACATACCGTACAAGGAAATCTTCCTAACTTGGGAAACCCCAGAATGGTTTTGCCCAGGACACTCTCTTACCTCCTCATTGCATAAGAAAAAAACTCTTGTGAGTATTGAAAGGAACTTGCGTCAGTGTGGGTCCGCGGACTTAAACCGGAGCTCCTCGGGCACCTCGGGTCGGGTTGGTTTACTTACTGAGGCCCCTACTCCCCACTGCTCCTTAGAGTCCCATTCAGGGGAGGAGCCTTTGCTCTGAATGCCTGAATCAGAGCTTGGAAGGCGCAGACTCTGGGCTAAGCAGGCCTTGCCCGAGACCTCTACTTGGGGGAGGGGGCAGTAGATGCTAACAGTTAGGATTTTGGACTCTAGAGCCCCCTGGAACTAGTTTCCACTCCTGGATTGAAGTCCCAGCGCCATCACTAACCCTGTGACCTAGGCACATTGTTTCATCTCTTCGTGCCTCAGCTTTCTCATCCATAAAATGGGGTGCTGTGCCACTTCGCTGTGCCCAGCTTCTCATAAACATGACACACTGTCACATGCCGACCACCCCTGCAGCATTTGCAAAGATCTGGGACAGGAGGGTGGACGGGGAGCAGTGGAGACTGAAGCGGGAGTCTCGTGGCAACATTCAATCTGGGGGGTCCTGAATTTTCCTTTTACCTGTCATTCACATCACGACAGCTCATGGGTGCTTAAGAGACCGGCAACGTGGCCGCAGCTCTCTGGATGGTAGGAATGTGCCCTCTTTTCTTGGCTTCTAACTAATGGTGTCTTCAGGTCCAGTTGAGTGAGGGGTCAGCTGCAGCTCCCGAATAAATGCATGCCGTTAGAAATAGAAGGCGGAGATTCCCAGACAAGGAGGGCAGTCAGTGAAACGGCAGAAGAAGTTGGGAATTGTCAGTGCTCCATCTGTAATGATAATGTTAACAGCAATAATCATCATCCTAAGAAAGGATCTTGTACCAGAGCCAGAGCAGGGGGAAGAGCCTTTTTCCCATGCCTTTCTGGGGAGAGCTAGACACTCAGACCACGTCAAAACAGAAGGAACCAAAAATATAGCAAAATGCCCTTTGCCCCAGTGGCCCTCACAGAGAAATCGGGGTGAGACGGCCCGCTGCAGAATGGGCCCAGAGAGGAGAGGGAGCCCCGTCCTGAATTTATCTACTGGTTTTAACTTCCTCCTTTAATGACTTCAGAAGAGCTGTTAACAGGCAGGAAATCTAATTGATTAGCATTTCGCCTCCTGGCTTCCCTTTCTGCCCCAGGTGCTAATGAGCAGGGAAATCACAGATCCTTCCCTACAAGGTCCTTAAGGGGTCATGGGATTGCCACCCCCACCTCAGCTGAACCCCAGCAAACGACAGGCGCGCTCTGATTTTTAAACCCCCGCAGACTAATCTTCTTGCCTCTTGTGCGACTGAGCAACCACACGGCCGGGGACCTGCCTGCCACCCATCACTTGTCCTATTGGTGGGGCATCGCTGGTCACCTGTCCTGTGGAAGTTCAAGTTCTTGAAGACAAGTCATTGGATCTCAGGTCCTGAGGCTGCATAGTGAGCGTCTTACACCCTGTGTGCACACGCTGTCCTTTCGGACCCCTCCCCTCAGTACATCGTGTTCACCTCCCTCCCAGTTCTCCATCTGCTTTCCTTGTAGGTCCCATAACTGGGCACAGAAGCCATTCGAGCCTTTAGCAATACTGGGTATGTTTACAGCAAGTCTCCTAGCACCTGCTGCCCCTCCTTTCTAACAGAAGTAGGATGCTTCTCTCCTCCAGGACCCAGCTATTCGTCGGTCCCCATCTCCCTGTCTCCTTGATGTGCATGCCCTCTTTATTTCCCTTTCCCTGTAGACACTCCTGCACTTTTTCTTAGCTGAGTAACAAGAGTGACAGGGAAGGGAAGCTAAGGGAAATTAAGCAGCATGGCCAATCAGAACCCGGGACTTCGGGGCGCCTGAGTGGCTCAGTCGTTGAGCGTCTGCCTTCGGTCCAGGGCATGATCCCGGGATCCTGGGATGGAGCCCCATGTCGGGCTCCTCCACTGGGAGCCTGCTTCTTCCTCTCCCACTCCCCCTGCTTGTGTTTCCTCCCTCACTGGCTGTCTCTGTCTCTCTCTCTCTCTCTCTCTCTGTCAATAAATAAATAAAATCTTTAAAAATTTTTTAAAAATTAAAAAAATCTTAAAAAAGAACCCAGGACTTCATCCTCACCTCTGACTGGTCCAGTGCCCGTGAAGGGCACTGCATGAGACAGACCAACTCTGGAACAGCAGGTTTCAGAGGCCTGTGGAGTAATTCCTTTGCAATCTGAACAAAGCCCATTTCTCATCGTTGGCAAGTGCTTTTTACTTTTTGGTCCACTGGAACTTAGCGCACAAGCAGTTAGTTATCCAAAGGGCTCTCTGCGTCCCATTCGGCCTTAATAGTCCCTGTTGATGCCATCTGGAAAGGGGTCAGGGAATGGTCAGCTTCCGGCATGGGAGCCAAGCGACTGGGAAAAGAGAGGGCAATGGAGAAAGAGACAAGCCAGTGCTCATTCTGAGAGGCTGAAAATCACTTCCAAGGGCCTAAAGATTTACAAAGACGCAGTCTGTATTCCCAGAGCAAATGAGCCTTTCTACCCATAACAGGTTGTAATTTGAGTCATATAGGAAGTTAAGAAAGTGAAAACATGAGCAAATGCCAGTGTGATAAAATCATAGTCTCCAGGCTGGAAAAGACGTTGGAGGGATCTGCCTGCACTCCTTCCCTTTAGAGATGGGAAAGCTGGCCTGCCCGGATTCACACGGCTGCTCACTGCAGGACGGGGCCAGAACCATTGGCCCGAGCCATCTGTCCTGCTCAGGCCTCCCTCTCTCTCACCAAATGAACCTCACTGCCCATTTCAGACAAAAAACCAAGAGAGAGACTGTCAGAAAATAACTTCCCCCACTTTCTCAGGGTCCACAACAATTAAGTTTATTCCTATAGCCACCTTTCCCTTGTCCTGTGACACCCCTGCACCCAAGGGCATGTGAGACCCACAGCTGCCTTTGGGGCTCCCTCACGCTGTCCCTTCCTCTCCACCCTCTCTCTGTAGCTTCCTTAAATCCCTGCTAGCTTTTTGCCTGCAAATTGCAGCCATCTCTGGACCAGTGTCTCTTCTCCCCTGCAGTCTTAATCCATTTACCACTCTATACCCAGAGTTACCTCTCTAAAATGCAATCCTGATAAAGTCATTTCTCTGTTTAAAAGTCTTAAAATCCTTCAATAGCCCCAGTTTCCCCTTAGGATAACTATCAAACTCCTTAACGTGGTTCACAGACCGGTGGTTCATGCCCTTGGATGCACATTAGAATCACCTGGAGATCTTTTAAAACTCACCAATGCCTGGGCCTCCCCCCTCCTGATTCCACAAAATTAATCTGGGTTGGGGCCAGCCGTGTGCTGCAGCTGGAGCTGCTCTGACTGGCTCAGGAGAGCCTATCAGTAAATGTTCAGGAATTTTGCAAGTGGGTTGTTAAACACAGCCATTATTAAAAATTAAATTATATAGACCTATGACTAAATTACATTAAAAACAAAGGTCATAAAATACTCAAAATCCATCACTTCCTAATGATTTGACTGCACTTTCTTACCGACTATGCTCTTGAGGTCATTTACATCGATTGTGTTTGTATGATGGAAATACATAATGCTGTTCTACTGTGCATATCTTCCCAGCTCTGCATTCAGTAGCTTGGAATCAGCCATCGGGGAAGTAATCATACCCTGAGAGGAGCCAGCGCAACAGATCAGTCCCCCACCCAACCCAGCCGTTAAATATTTATATCATTGGATGAGGCTTACATGTGGACATAATTTTTTTAAAGCTCCCCCAGTTGAATCTACTCAAAGTTGAGCTTCCTTCAGTCCAGCTACACAGAACTACCTGCAATGGCCCAAGTATGTCATGTTATTTCTTGTTTCTGTGTTTTTATTCCCCTTGACACACTGTTCTTGTGCCTAGAACGCCTGTTGCTTCCCCCGTGGCCTGGCAAGCACCTGTTGATCTTTCAGAACTCAGCTCGGTATCTTGTCCTCTAGGACAAGTCGCCCTCCCCCGAGTCTGCCACTCTGCTTTTGGGACCTGTTCATACAGAATCTTACAGCACTTTTTGACTATGTTTCTCTCTCCGCCTCTTCTATTAGACAGTGAGCACCTTAAGGGCAAGGTCACAGCTGGCTCACCTACACCCTAGCATAGTAGATGCTCAGCACGTGTTGCATGGATCAATGAGTGAATGAACCCAGATCTCCTGGCCCCCTGCTCATTGCTCTTCCCACCCCCCCCATGCCACCCGACCCAGCCGTTCTGAGTTCCTAAAGAGCTGATTGCTTCCGAACCTATAAGTGGATTGTGCTCTGTGCCAGCTGCTGTTGAACCCAATAGGAAGATGGCTCTCACTTGTCTTTTATCGAGTTTAGTTGCTTTGGGTTTAGGATGCAGTGGTGCACAAGGCAGGCGAGAGGATGACCCTCACAGACCCTTCAGTCATGGGGGACTCGGGGCGGGGGGAAAAGAAGCACTTACTGTTAAATGTGCCAAGTGCTGTGGAATGGAAAGTGCTGGCTTCGGGGTTGCCTCCTGGTCTGTGGGGCATATGGCTTCCCAGCATAGGTGAAGTCTAGGCCCAGTGTTGAGGAAGGAGGAGGGTTGAAAGGTGTTCTGTGAAACTGGAACGGGTCCTGTGTGGCAGCTCCAGGGCGAGAAACAGCTCAGTGGGCTTAAGGAACTGAAAGAAGTTAGATCATAGAACTGTAAGAAAATGAGTAGTGACAGCTAAGGCTGGAAAATCAGTCAGAGGCCAGCACAAGAAGGGTCTTGGAAGCCATTTTCAGGAGTCTGGATTTTATCCTGAAAATGGTGGAACATCACTGAAAGCATAAAGCAAGGGAAGGCTACTATTAGATCTGTTTAAGAGAACTCACTCACAGTCCTTGTCCAGCAGAGACAAAAAATGGGACAGGAGACCATGCTTTTCGTAGGGAAGAGGCTATGGGGATGGATAGAAGGGAATGCATTCAAGAAGCATAATCATGGAACATGATGGCCGGGCTTATTGGTGAAGGGGAGGGAGATATTAAGATCTGGTTGGAAGGGTAGGAAGGCAGATCAGTTCATGTGCTCATCTTTGGGTTTGTGGAGTTGGCAGTGTCTGTGATATACACAAGTGCCGTTACTGGGAGGGAGTTAGATTTTCAGATCTGGAACTTAGAGGAGAGATGTAGGAGAGAAATACAGACTAAGGGTCATCAGCTGGTAGATGGTACTGAAACCAAGAAACAAAGGCCATTTGTTAAGAAGAATGAAGAGAGTTAAGAGGAACTTGAGGCATCTCAGGACATCAGCTTTTAATAAATGGCCAGAGTAGGAAGAGCTGGTGAGCCCCAGGCTCCAGAGAGGTATAAAGAAAATGAGGAAAATGTGGGGTCGTGGAAGCCAAGGAAGACATGTTTGGAGGAGTGAGTGGTAAACAGAGTCCCACATTCTTGCTGATAGGAGAGGTCAAGTAAGATATGGACTGACATGTGACCCTTGGATTCAGAGCATGTTGGTCACTTGTGAGGTTGGCAAGAGTGTGGGTGCAGTGCTGAGCAGAGGCCAGGACACACCATGCCGAGGAGGGGCAGGGGGATGAGATGATGCAGACAAGCGTGTAAACGCCTTCAGGACATTGAGCTGCAAAAGGCGGGGGTTGGGGAGGGCAGGATATGGAGGGAATTCTGTGGGATCAAGAAGGGTTTTTGGTTTTATAGTTTGTTTTCAAGTAGAAGAGGCAAGCTGGTTAAATTTAGAGTAAAAAGGAAGACTGTGAGCTTGTCCTCTGAATGAATCACATCAATTCATTGTGTTAAATCACATTGATTTTAACACAATCAATGCCATATGTCATTGGGTAACCACTGTGTCTAACCTGATAGACATTTAGAATTGTCAAAGATACTTCCTTGCTTAGCCTCGTATCATTGACAACTGCCTCTGCCGATTCAACATTGCCTTCTGATTGTCCATACTCTGGGCTTTCATTTTTCTCTTCCTTGACAGATTCTTAAAATAAGCCTCCCCTCACCAGCCTTTTGGGGGCATCATTAACCCCTTGTGTTTGTGCTCTGTTCTAATTCCTGCTCTGATCCAGCCCACCCATCCCTCTCTCTAACCCCTCTGGCCCTGAGTCCCCCTATTCATTCTTCCGTTCTTTTCTGGGCAAGTTCAAACTGGTTAGGATGTACTCATGTAGTTTCTGCCTCTCCTACCTCCCATTTACCAGAGCTTACAGAAAGCTGCCGAGGGGTGTCTGCCATTTCCAGGCTGAGGAAATTAGGCTGAATTTTTATTACAGCTTCTCTCAAGAGTACTTCTAGAAATCACAGAATCTTAGAACCTTATTATGGTAGAAGAAGTTGAGAGGTCATCTAACTGATCCCCTTACCCCTTGCAGTTTGATTTCTAAACTCTTTATAAATAGATCTTCTTCTTCAAGATTTCTACATAAGAGATCACAACCCAAGCCTATGATTAGGGTGACCGTATAATTCAGCATTTCAACAGGGATATTTGCAAGAATGAAATGGGAGCGATAACCAAATAGGACACCAAGATGACTGAGGTAAATTGGGACTGTGCTAGGCTAGCCAGAACACACAGTCATCCTACATATAATGAGTATGAAGGACAAAATCTGAGAAAAATTTATTTGCTGAAGTTTAACATTAGGAGATAGTCACAGAGCATTTCCTATATAGGATAAGCATTGTTCTAGCTACTGGAGCTAAAGATGAATAAGATATATATCTTCTCCCTTAAAAATTATTGGGGAAGAGAGACACAAATACAATTTGCAGTCATTCAGTTTGGTAAGTTTTTATTCCGGTTTTGATAAGGAATAGTTTTATGAACAAAGTGCTTTGGGAACACAGCAGAAGTGATTAGGCTGTAGGGGTTCAACAATCGGAGGAGGTGACCTGAGAGCTAGGCTTCAAAGAATGACAGGATTACTTTGGAAGTATGATTGTAGAGAAAGGGGGAAATGTGAAGATATGAAGAGAGCGTGTGACCAGAGGACAGTGTTTATGGAAAGAGAGGGGCAGGAAGTAAAGCTGGGAAAAGGAGTAGAGCCCTGCCACAGAGCTTTAACCTCTTGAAGGCATCATTAATTCTATGTGTTTGTGATCTCTCAATGTGTGCAGGGCTGTGGCATGCTGGAGTTTAGGAGACACATCTGGGGAAGGTGTGGAGAAGGCCAGAGTAGGGAGTGATTGGGGGTAGGGAGACCAGCTCAAAGACTCTCTGAGCAGCAGTGGAGACGGGGTGGCCCTGAACTAAGGCAGTGTCAAGGAGGACAAAGAAAAGAGAATTTGGCAGTGGAAATGAAGGGACTTAGTGCCTGACATTGAGACATACCAAGTTGGCAAGATCTGAGAAGTCTACTTTGGAAGACCAAGTAGGAGGGCTTCTTCTCTTCACTGAGATATGGAGTAATAAAGGGGCTGGGTCTGACGTCACTGAAGGAAGTTTGGGGCACTTATTTTGATGTTTATGGTACATCCACATGGAGATACCCATTATATCTCTGGGTCTGGGGCTGAGGGGACAGATTCTTACTGGAAATATTGATTCTTCAGTGGATTGATTGAAGACGTGGTTGTAGACAAGATTAGTCAGGGAGCAAGTATGGCATTGAGAGGACTTGGGAACCCAGGCTTGACCTTTGGGAAGCATCAAATCCCAAAGAAAGGGAAACCATGAAGTCTCTTCAGAAGGAACAGTGAGCAAGGTCAGAGAGAGCAAAGAGGAAGACTGTCCAGGAAGCCAGGAGAGAAGGACGCTCTGTGTGCCAATGGCGACCAAGGAGAGGCCACTGAGTCTCAGACCTAGGTGGTCCTTTGGGGATCCTTAAAAGAACAATTTTAATAAAGTGATTGAGCAGGAGCCATGGCTAGAGTAGGGTGGGAGATGGGAAAGAGGAAACAGCAAAGTGTAGCCTGCTTCTTTAACTTTTGGAGTTGAAGCAAAGGAGAAAGTTTGAAGTTTGAGGGTGAGCTGGGGTTTCACAAAAAGCATTTCTTTTCGGGTTAATGGAGTCTTAAGGGAATCCCTTTTTACAGTAAATTCTTAAAGAACACTCACTCTAGGCTCTTCAGTATAATGAAGACAACTCTGCCCCTCTAGACTGGTGCTACCCAATACATTAGCCACAAGGCACATGTGGCTATTTAAATTTAAATTAATTAAAAACAAATCAAATAAAAAATTCAGTTCCTCAGTCTCACTGGCCACATATCAAGTGCTGAATTGCCACGTGACTCCTGGCTAACATATGGGGAGGCACCAATACAGAGCCTTTCCAGTGCCACAGATGTCCTGTCTGACAGCATTGCTCTAGACTTCACCACATTCAACCATCTCCTCGGTCCTGCCTTGTAGACTTTAGTATGCTATCAGTGTTCTCTCATTTCCAAGCTCAATTCTAAGGGGAAGAAAGCCAGATGACATTTTTATCTGATGTGCTGAGAAATTCTTATAATTTTAAAGTCAACATTTTCCCCAGACGTTGACCTACAATAAACTGTTCTAGATGTTAAGCAAGGGGGGAGGGGTAAATAAATGAATTATTTCTAATGAACCATCTCTTTACGGTCTTTTCATAGTTACCGTCGAACTATTTCCATCTGATAATTGTCCTCTGTGCATCCACAGTAACTTAATTTTTCTAATTTTTTATAAGTGATGTGCTCATTTGAAAAATTTGGCAACAGAGCCCCTTCCTTCCTTCCAGGAAGCTAATGGGGCCCTGCTAGCTTTCCACCTGTCTAGGCATCTTCGAGCAGACCTCATCAGCTGGTGGAAAGAGAAAGCATCCAATCTGCCAGCTCCTTAGGTGTATCCATCGGTTGGTGGTGGATTTCTGAGAAGCCATCATCTGGGCACAGGCCCAGAGCATATTCTCATATTCCCTAAGCTACTTTCTCCTCTATCCTTCTAAGGGAGTTTGTCTTTGGGTGATTCTGTCTCCAAGATGCTTGTGTTTAAAGAAGTCTTTTCATTGTTGTTTGTGCAAAGGACTTGAACCCAGACTGGAGAAGTGTCATAGATGCTCCCATGGGAGGCGAAGGGCTGTAGCTGAGGAGTTGTCCAGAGAGCACATCAGCTGAGTGTTCTCTGGGGTGATCCCACCCGATGTGGATGTGTTGATGGGCACATTCAGCAGACCTGTGGCAACTAGAGAGCTTTTCTTTTCTGTCTCTCTGGCCTTCAGTCCTTACATCTAATAAGGACCCTGCAATGTTGACAGACCATCAGTTAGTGTTAACCCTCTAATGAAGTACTGCCTCACACTCCAAGCCCCAGACACACACCTGCCCCTCAGCGAAAGCTTGCCCCGGTAGCTGCTCCTGAATTTAGCAGCCTTGTACTTGAAGCTAACGCTGCAACTTCATCTTCCCTGGAAATCTGGGCTCACTGGGAGAGGCAGGGCCCCCCGACGAGTGCATCTCAGCAGAGATGGCCCGACACGCAACAGAACACACAACCTGGGCTGAGGAGGCCTCTTCAGATGATTAGTAACTGAGTAGAGCAGGGGCAAGCAGTATGTGAGGACCCTCCAGCTGTAGACCCGGACAGCGGGCTCACCCCTGGAGGCCAGGGCCCCCAACACCTGCTCCCCCAAGGATGGCAGTTTTTTGACTGCTGGAATCCTTCTCGTTTTCTGATTTTGTCATCAGTTAGCTGGGTAACCGTGGGCAAATAGTAATTGGAAAGAGCTTTGGAGCCTGCTACCCAGATCTCACATCCACCCCTTGCTAGCTGTAGGTTTAGGGCAAAACATTGAACTTCTCTAAGCCTCTATTTCTAGTCTATAAAAGATTATAGGAATACTCATTTTGTTTGCAGAGTTGTTATAGAAATTAAAGGATGTATGCCAAATGCCTAAAATAAACGTTCAGTAGATGTTAGTTTCCCTTCTTCTCTCAGGTTTATATCCTCGTTGGAGCTAAAATTCTGTCCTCCCAACAACCCTTCAGGGTAGGGTCTACCTCTTGAAATTAGGCTAAAAAAGGAGGCTGGGAAAGAGTCTACACAATTTGCTCAAGGTCCCAGGATAAGCCAAGGGTGGTGGAGTCTTGCATGATCCTGTGTCCTCTTCCTGCTCCTGATGTGGCTTCTCTCTGGTGTGAATACAGAAGCCATTTTTTATCTCATGGGGTAAACCTAGACACAGCTGTGATAAACATAGGCTTCAGAATCTCGGGGCTTAAAAAAAATAAGTGTTGACTAATAAAATAAAAATTTCTCCATTCCTTGACGCTTGACTTTCAAAGGAAAAAGTAGAATAAATCTGAGCCTCCTCCCTCAAGTATGCCTTTCAATATTAAACCATTCATTTAATTATATATTTTTAAAAAAGGTGGATCCCCTACTGCCTGGAGAAAATAGCCATCTTTTCTCCCTGGTGAAGATGAGGTCATATCACTTCCTGTCTATGTAAATATGAAGTGTTTTTCAATGCTGGAAAACCCTGGGTGGGGTTTCAGAAGGCCCAGCCCCCTCCCCGGCACCCCCCCCCCCACCCACCCAAAAGAGTCTTCAGAGAAACAGTGGGAGAAGGGGTGGGACTGAGCAGGAAGGGCTGTAGGAGGGAGAATGGCAGCCCACCCCGAGAGAAAATGCAGCAGGTAGTACCAACCCAGTCGTTCTCAGGTTAGAAGTCTTAATGGTTTGGTTTCCCATCTCCAGCTAGGCCGGATGTGCTGCCGTAAGCTACATCTACAAAGCCAGTCTGAGTCTAGACTTCAGTTAGGGTCCAGATTATGCATTGTCAGCTTGTTTAACTCTCTGTGTTTGTATTTTGTATTTGCTTTCCTTTGGTTCTTAGTTTCCTAATGAAATTTTTATATGAAAATTCCCAGCTTTATTTTAGCCTAATAAATGTTTTTTCATGACTCTTCAGATAGGGAATCAGTGCGCTCCTAGGGGCCAGAATCAGTAGTTACAGGGAAAGGGAGCCCAGTGTCCCTCAGAGCCTGGGGAAGAGCAGCTTCTGCTGGAATTATCCAGGAGACAGCAGATTTTTCCAGACTGGAGCTCTTTCTTCCTTCCTGTCTGGGATTTCCCATATATACCTTACTAGGCAGGCCCTCTCTGTGCATCACCGAGCCCTGTGATTTTAGAAAAGCTGGGCAGTGAACAGGGAACTGACTCCCAACTTTCCCTTTTGTATTTATATCAGCCCAGATCTGAGCCACATAAGCAGTTACTCGTATAATGTCAGCCTTCTATCGAGAGTTTAGAATGTGCTAGGGATTGACATACGTTATCTTATTTAATCCTTACAAGTCAGGATCAAGTATTAGGCTCCCCAATTTTCAAAATGGAGAAACTGAGGCTAGAGAGATTAAGTTGTCAAGATCACATAGTGAGTCTGGCTCACTGGAGCCTGAGTACCCAGTCCCATTGTCTACTCTCCTGACCTTGAACTTCAGCAGTGGATGGCCCTGACTAGTTAATGGGGTTCAGCTAACATGGGAAGTACATGTGAATAGTATGTTTTCTATAATCTTGGCAACTGAGTCCAATACCCTAGTTGAATAACTAGAGCTTCCAGAAAATAGAATTCTCTTTAGAGAGCCGAGTTATTCCCTGAGGTTCTGCCTGTGCCAAGTTGTGTGTGTTTCAGTGACATGTGTCTGCACTCCAAGCCTTCTAAGACAGGGACAACTGAGACAGGTGGAAAGAGGGATCACTTTGGGAAATGTGCAGATGTTTGCAGCTTGATTATTCCTGAGTATATCACTAGCAAGCTGTTTCTGCTCCCTTCCGGGTCTGAGTACACAAAGGTCTATCCAAGTAGAGCTTTTGGGTTTTTTTCTCTTTCTGTGGTTGGGGGACAGAAAGACAGTGCAGCCAAACCAGTGGCTTGGGGCAGGCCTAACAGGGTTTGTAACCTGCGGAATGTGCTGAGCTTTGATTCAGCCAACCAGTGGCTTGTTGCCCAGGCCTTGCGGTCCTCCAAGACATCAGCTGAGGATCCCGAAACATAGGGCCCCTATGAACAGGGTGAGTTGTTGTCACCAGGACTTGCCCTGTCACCACCTATTAAATTTCTGGGGACCCAGCAGCCCCCGGCCTGTGGCCACACAGCAGCCTACTCCTGGCCAACAGCTCTGGCATGAAGCTAGGCCTCTCCACTATTTAATGTTTCATTAGTGGTTTTCCAAAGGCACCGGTCCAAGCTTGGCTGAGCCACGCCATTCGGAAGTACGTGAACACTTAATAAAACCAAACTGTTTAAGGATCCCAGACCCAGGACTCTGGTCACTTGGAAGTCCAGGCAGAAAGCCCAGAGAGGGATGCTTCATCATCTTAGCTCTTCCTTCGTCTGGATACTTCTGTGCCTTCATCTGTCTCTCTCAAGTTATCCAACCTGTTTGTAGTTCTTAACTGTTGGGGCTCTACTAACCCATTTTCACATCTGATGAAAGTTTTGGACTCTCTCCCCAGACAAATGCACCTATGCACTAACATACAGTGTTTTGCTTAGAATTGCAAGATGTTCATGAACTACCCGCTAAAGATGGACCCCCATTGAGAACTCTTGTGCTAAACAACAGTTGCTTCCAGATTTAGACGTGGGGACTGTGGCGTGTTATCTCACCAAGAAGAAGAGCAAACAGGTTTTTTATTTTTGAAATGTCAGAAGTCCTTGAATTGCAGAATGGGACCTAAGCCATTAGTCACTTTGGACTTCCCAGGAAAGAGTGGGAGCTCAGTTGAGTGACAGGCCCTTCCAGGCACAGAGTGACTCAGGGGCAATTGTTCGGAGCCCCCAGCAACTTTAGCGGTCTTGGGGCAAATCAGGTATGGGGCAGCATGGGACAAGGAGCGGTTTTCAGCTAGTGCTAATGGCAGTGTGTGGAGGAAGGCCTGCAAGGCGGCATATCTGTATTCTAATACAGATTGCTGTTGACTGTGTGGCCCTGGGAAGTCCAGAATCTATGGGCCTGTAAATGACCATAAAAAAAAAAAGGCTTATGATTGCAGAGGAATTAAAGCATCCAAAGTGTCTGGCGCAAAGTAGGAGCTCAATAAACCAAACAGGGCTGACGGTAGAGATGGTGGGAATAGTAAACAACCCCCATTCCAGATGAGTGGTGTTGGTGTCTACGGAGGGCTTCCTGCTGGTTTCTCAACACTTGAGCCTTCTGAGAAATCTTGTGTACTTTCCTCCTTGCCTCAGTGCCCCCCCCTCGGGTTTGATCTGGGGGGAGGTGAGAAGAGTGAGGAGAGAGCATGGTTAGGTGTTCTGACAGCTGGCCATGGCAGATGCATGATTTGTTCACCACATGAGCTGCAGCAGGAGCTTGGGGAGCAGGAGGGACTCTGAAGTGTGAGGACTGGTCCAAGGACTGGTCCAAGAGGCCTCCTGCCCCAGTCCCAGAGCCTGCAATTCCCAAATCTCCACCACCAGCCCCAGGACAGGTCTAGGGTTGGGATAAACTCAGGCCACGCTGCAAGGCAACTAGGAGGAAAATGCTGTTCAGCCTCATCCAAAGGGTAGAGGAGGGCTTCTCACTTTTGTGCACTGAAGACTAATGCACTCTTTAAAAGTCATATTTGCATCCCTATTTGCATCCTCTGAGTTCTGTTGCCCCTGGGCAAACTCCAGTAACCAAGACTACTTAGCGCTCTGACGGCCACTCCACGCATCTGCCCCTCCCCAGAAGAAACCCTGACACCTGGAATCCCCTGGTCAAGAAAATTGTGTTTACTTTGTGAAGTTTGTATTATAAAAAGTAATAGGTACTTCTTCATCTCTACCTATAAACACATTGAACCACATTGAATAAGCTTTTCCAAACTATTTGGAAATGTCCCCTATTCGGATAGATGCCTCTGAACAACTGTGGCCCTCCCCTTTGAGCATCCTGGGGTTCTTCGACTGTTAACAGTTAGTCTGGGAGGAAGGGTGTGGCTGGAGCTCGGGAGAGTGAGTGTGGGTACCTGACTCTGTTTAGTTGTGGGGAGAACAGCCTTTTCTTTCCATGCCACCTTTGTCACCTGTCCCCCCAGTGGAGCCGCAGCCGAGCAGGAACAGCCCACAGCGGAGCTGCCGCTGTAAGAGTCACATTGCCACTCTTGCTAACCTTCCCCCCACCATCAGATTCTCACAAATATTTTGGCAGGTTGTCTGACTGCTGTCAATGTTCTCTGAACAGATAGTCTTGGCCTCTGTAGAAGAGAAGGACAATGAGCGGTGCTCCATGGGGGCAGAACTCCGGTCTATGAATCAGGAGACCTGCCACTTAAGAGCCAGATGGCTTCTGTGAGCCACATCTCCTTATTTGCACATTGGGCAGCTTGGGTCCTCAGAACCTGCCCCCCCCCCCACGTCCCCCCCTCCCACCCCACCTTCTGCAGAGCTATCATCAGCGGTTGAGATTCTGTCTAGGGAAGCACTTTGAAATGTGCATTCCAGAAGTCCAGGTGTGCTCATAGCTGTGGAAAGAAATGGAGATTTTGCCAGGTCTGGAGAAGAGGGTGAGTGGCATCTAAAGATGTTACTAAGCAGTTCCTGGATCAGATGTCCCAGCAGAGGCCCAGCAGGTCAGGAGACAGCAGAGAAGCAAGGAGGCTGTGGCACATTCTTAACTTGGAGCCTTAAGAATGGAAGGATTCTGAAAACACTGTAAATGGGGAAGCCAGAAGGGCAGTCCTGGAGGCGGGTCGAAGAGGGAACTCCCTGAGGGAGGCGGGACCACCCCGCGTGCCTGTGAGTCGGCCATCGTGTGACCATCCTCTGTCCAACTCAAAGGGTACCATGTTTCTAAAACACAAATCTGATCCTGCAGTCGCTCCCATCACCCAAGGAGCAGGTCTGTCTGATCCTGCAGTCGCTCCCATCACCCAAGGAGCAGGTCTGTCTGATCCTGCAGTCGCTCCCATCACCCAAGGAGCAGGTCTGTGCTCCTGAGCACAGTGAACAAAGGCCCTCGGAGTGCTGCCCCACTCCCCTGGCTATCCCCCAGTCAACAGCGCCTTGCAGTCATTCAAAACCACCACCATTTCCCAGACTTCCCCAGGCTCTTGGCACATGCTGTTTGCCCTGCCCAGAATGCCCTTCATTACTGCCCTTGAAGGAGCAATTCAATTGTCACCTCTTGAGTGAAGCCTTCCCTGACCCTCCGACCCCTACCTGGGTAGCTTTCTGCCGTGAACTCACAGATTAGTGCTGCCCCACCTGTGTCCCTGCTCCCCTAGATAGAGAGTCCTCTAGCGGGGTCCACAACCGGCTCCCCATTGTTCAACAGCACAACACCTGGCTCACAGAAAGTGCTGGGGAATGCCAATGACCAGCTGATTCTGGCTTAGACGATCTCACACTCTGGGGCTGACTTCCATGTCTCACTTCTGTCCCCAAACCTCTCCTCTTCTGAGGCCAAATGGCCATTTCTTCAGTGACTCCATGGGAGCCTTCAGTGTCTGAGTGAGTGGGTAAGGCAGGCCCCGCAGCCTGACCCCTGGACACTGCACTTAGCAGCCTGGCTTGTCGAGGTGGGCCCCACAACCCACATCTTGGAGGCAGGACGTAAGGTGCAGGGATGCATTCTCGAAGGATCTGCAGAGCTGGAAGGAGTCTCAGGGCTCCCACCTCCAACGGAAGGGGAGAAGAGGCCTCTAAACCCTGCCGTGAGAAAACTTCTTGTCCCAGCCTCCTGCTCTCCTGTATTCTCACCCACCACCATTGCTGGCTCTCCTCGCTCCTCATGAACAATTAACTGGCAACAATTTCCAGTGGCCGGCTCCCTCTCCCCTTTGCCCCTGCTGACATCCTCAGGAAGAGCGAGAGGACAGCTGGTTGGAACCACCCCCCAGAAGGGCCTGAGCTGCCCCCCAGCAAACTGCACATGGGGAACATAGCTGTGGCACCAGGGGCAGGCTGTTCACACCTCAGCACAGCGTCTGGCCCCCAGCTTAAAGGATTAGGGCCACACCCGTCAAGCAGGGAGAACTTGTACAGCGGGTCTGAGCAGAGTGGAGAGCAGTAGGAAGATTCTGTTTTGTTTTACAGGAAGCCAAAGAGAAGAGTGATTTGGCCGTGGGATCTGTCAAAGTACAGAACATGAAAATAAGGGAGACAGACAAGGCACAGACCGCTCGAGTGAAAATGTCTAGGGGAAATGGGAGAACCGAGGTGTGTTTAGCCAGTTTTGTCACACTGAGCAGGATTGTTATTAGTAATATTGAATACGTTATCCCAGCACCCGGAGGGAGGTGAGTTATGTCACTGTTGAAGCTGATTAGATTGGGAATTAATCATGGAGTTGGCAGCAGGCCCTGACAGGTATGCCTGGCAAAGGGTGGCGGGTGTCAGAGCCTGCAGCCCCCAAGGTGGCAGGCACCTTTGACCAGGGAGGGACAGTGGCCTTGAAGACAGAAGCCCTGCTGCTTCTCCAGCCAGGGCTAGGCTTGCACTGGGCTCAGAGGCTGCCATGAGAAAGCCACAGCCCCTCCGCCCAGAGTCCACAGTGGGGATTGACACAGATCTAACAATGCGCCAGCTCTTTGACCTTGAACAAGTCCCTTGACCTTTCTGACGTGCAGAGATCTTTTTACTGAGGACGAAGTAAAGGCTCCTAGGGGCTGAGCTTCTCCCAGGGTTATCTAGAGGACAGGGGAGCTGAATGTGGAGTGCTTTGTGGACTGGAAGCAAGTAGGAGGCTACATGAGTCCTTAAAGAGAACTGGGGGGCTGTCTGCAAGGGTTTTATGGGGACCGCTCACCCTAGCCCCTCCGAGTTCCTTCCTGACCCAGGGCCACTGGACACAATCCCCTTCATTAGGAAATTCATTCCTTTCTGTCTTCAGAGCTCCTAGAAGCCTTCCATGCAGTCCTGAGGAGCCATCTATTGTAAACCAGCATCTCAGAGCTGGCAACTCAGAAGTGGAGAGAAGTGTCCTTGGGGGAAGTAGGAGGTTTCTCCTGGGACCAGGCCATCGGAGGCCTTCCAGGATGCACTCTGAACTTCCCCTGCCCTTCTTGTCACCAGAGCATCTTGATTTGGCCAGGACAGGTAGAGATGGCATGGAGGGACAAAGTAGGCAGACATCCTCTGGGTTGCGGGGGCAGTAATTTCTTAGGCCCCTCAGTGCATCAGCAACAACCCCAAGATATCATGTCAGTGCCCAAGGCCACAGTCCCCAGAAAATGGAGCTTTTTGTACAGTTTGGCCCATGCCTTCTCCCCACACGGGTTTATTCTCAGTTTCATTAAAGAGCTGCTCACAGTGACCTCAGATCATTAGTATCTTGGAATAAGCTCACTGTTTGGATCAGCCCTGCCTTTCCTGTCTCTTGGCTTTTTGGAAATGTTAATGCAAAAGTGCCTGCCTTTAAGCATCAGGGGTTTGATCTCCTCCCTTGCAAGGGATTTAGGAGATTTAGACAATGGGTCTTACCGCAGCAGTGGCCTATTTAAATTTTCACTTCCTGGAGGTAAGAGCAGAAGGGTGTACTATCAAGTATGGGCTAGGTGCCTCAGACTTGGCATTACCTCTGGTTGTTCCTCACTACAACACTGTGAGGTGGGTCATGTTACACCTGTTTTACAGACATGAGAACTGAGGCTCAGCAAAGTTAGGTAATTTGCCCATACAATGGATCGCTGGTAGACTGGGATTCAAACTCAGCTTCACTTGACTCTAGAAGCCAGGCCATTCCTTGCTCTCTTGTTGTTTTAGCCCTAAAGCTAAATCAGAATGAGGAGCTTGACGATGAGAAATAGCTCGTGGAGGAGCAGGCTTCCAGTGGCTTCTATGAAGCAGGTGCCTGTTGGCTTCCAGGTTATCATCAGAGTTAAAAGCATGTGATTCAGAGTCAGAGGAACCTGGGTTTGAGGGCCTGCTCCATCACCCACTTGCTGCTTGTAAGACCTGTCCTTGCCAAGCCTCACATCCTTGTCTGGCACATGTTAGCCCCCATGGGGCTGCTCTGAGTATTGAACAGAAATAATGCAAGTAAGGTACTCAGCACCATGCCTTCTCTGCCTACTCCAGATTAGTTCAGGGTCCCCATTACACACCCACAGCACCCTCTACTCGCGCCTGAAGGGCTCTTCCCTCTAGTCTGTCTGCCTCCCCACCAAGTTGCGTAAGATCAAGACCCCCACCTGGCCTGCCCACTGCTGAGTCCTCAGCCCTTGACTCCGTGCCTGACACCAGGTCAGAGGTCAGTAAACGTTTCATGGCTGTGAACTACAACTGTTACTGCTGTTTCCTTCTGCCCCCCCAAACCCTACTTTTTGCTTTAGCATGCTATCTCCCTCTTGTCTGCCCGCCATGCCCTGCACCTCTTTCCTCTCAGCTTTTTCTCCCCACTTTCCTGCTTCCCCACTACCCTCCCTGCCCCTCACTCTGTGCATACCCTTCCCTCCTTAAGTCTCTGTGCAACATTCTCGGAATATCAGGGGTGCTCTTGGTGACACCTCAAATTTTGGTATAGGTCAGAATTATTCTCTTAGTATTGTACTTGTGCTTTTGACTCTTTAACTCTTTGGGGTCTGTTTGGCCTCCTTTGGAGGGTTGAGGGCTGGGAACGCGTGCTTCCACCACCATGGCAGGACTTGTGCCAAGGCTGGGTGTGGAGCAGGCTCTCAGGAGCACTGAGTCGATCGGACGGCACACAGGGGCACTCCCATGCCATGTCACTTTCAAGGCATGTCACATGGGTGTGGGGGGTTGCCTTTTGGCTTTTTTCCTGCTTATTGGAAGCCTCATGGTTAGGGTTGGAAGACATGGTTAGATTATTTTTTGAAGAAAGGGTGAAAGTTTTCCTTTGTAGTTTTCATGCTTTATCATCATCAAACCACACATCCCAAAATATTTCTTACCTATATGTGGTCCTCTGGTAGACATTGGATCAAATGAGATTAACAGACCTGTTGACTAGCTTCAAATTTAAGACCCAAAACCGGACCCACCAATGAGGACTTAAGCTGTATCTTTAAAGATGAGTGACGTAAAATTTATTATACTCATATTCATGGTGCACACTTGTAATAACAGACACATTTTCATGTCTGTGCCCTCATGTGACCATCATAACCAGCCTATGAATTTGGCAGGTAAGACAGGTCTCCTCTTTGAACATATGGGGAAATTGAGACATGGAGCATAAGGTTATAGAGCTAGCAGAAAGGGAAGCGACTGCAGAGTCTCTGCCCCTGATTACAGTGCTAAATGGGTAGAGCCAGACTGCCTTGGTGTGAATCCAGCTCCTCCATTTGTTTAGCTGTGTTTCCTTGGCAAGTTACTTAACCTCCCCTGCCTCAGTTTTCCCATCTTTAAAATGGGTATAATAGCACATATAGGATCATTATGAGGATTAAGTGAGTAAATATCCACAAAGCAAGTACATAATAAGCACTGAATGTTGTTCAGTAAAAATACAAACTTAGATGTGCCTATGGGATCCTTTTGTATATTTCTGTACATTTCCACAATAGAAAGGATGGGAACGAAGTGTCTCCTAGTTTTCTATTAATTAAAGAAGACTCCAGACATGGAGTCAGCCTCATGAGGCTGGAACCCCATTGTTTGAAACCCTTGCCTAAAGCATCTTGGATGTTCTCTATGCATGAATACAAGCCGAATTCCAGTCTCAATAATAAGATGGCAGTGCTGGAACATCCTGCTTCAGAAAACCTGGATTTCCAACCTGGTTCTGTGACTTCACCAAAGCTAGATAATTAGCCAAGCAGCACCTGACCTTTCTGATTATTTATCTTATTGGCAGGCAGGGCTCCAGGCCTCTAATGTTAAGGTTCCCCTCTTGTTCCTGGCACTTTAAGGATGCTAATGAAGTGAGGAGGAGGGCTGTGTGCAACATGGCTGGCTAGGAGCCTCAGACGAGGAACGCGGTTTGAAGGGGCAATGCCATGTGCTTCTAGGGGCCAGAGCCAGGCCCCACGTGGAGCTCTGGAGAGCAGGAGCCAACCTGGAAGAAGCCAGCTGGAAGAGGAAGGCGGGAGATTATGTTGCAGGCAATATAGGTGTGGAAAATAATGGACTTGGTTTCCCAGGTCACTCTGCCACTTACTGCTGTGTGACCTTAAGCAAGGCACTTAACCTCTCTGAGTCTCAGTGGTCCTATCTGGGAAATGGAGATATTCATACTGGCTCTGTCTACATCACAGGTGAAATCAATTCATAAATCTTTTTTTTATAATAATTTTTTATTATGTTATGTTAGTCACCATACAGTACATCCCTAGTTTTTGATGTAATGTTCCATGATTCATTATTTGCGTATAACACCCAATGCACCATGCAATATGTGCCCTCCTTAATACCCATCACTGGCCTATCCCAATCCCCCACCCCTCTCTCCCCTCTGAAGCCCTCAGTTTGTTTCCCAGAGTCCATAGTCTCTCATGGTTCATTCCCCCTTCTGTTTACCCCCCTTCATTCTTCCCTTTCTTCTCCTACCGATCTTCCTGCTATTTCTTATGTTCCATAAATGAGTGAAACCATATGATAATTGTCTTTCTCTGCCTTACTTATTTCGCTTAGCATTATCTCCTCCAGTCCCGTCCATGTTGCTGCAAATGGTGGGAATGCAAGTTGGTACAGCCACTCTGGAAAACAGTGTGGAGGTCCCTTAAAAAGTTAAAATTGAGCTACCCTATGACCCAGCCATTGCACTACTGGGTATTTACCCCAAAGATACAGACATAGTGAAGAGAAGGGCCATATGCACCCCAATGTTCATAGCAGCATTGTCCACAGTAGCTCAATTCATAAATCTTAAACTGATGTTGTTGTAAACTGGAGATAATCAGTCATATGCCAGCAATGACTTTCCATCACCAGCCGGCCTTGTGGGCCCCAGTGTCAGTGGGCACCTCATAGCACAGTCTCAGGGGCAGCAGGAAGGGTCTGTTGCACCACAATCATCACCAGAATATTGCTTCCCTCAAGGATTTATTCTTTGGGGTGCTGATTTAAGCCACCATCATTTATAATACCTTATGAATAATGAGTTCATTGGATTTTTCCCCCACCCATTTGGCCCCCGTCTAGGAGGAAGATTGTATTGTTTTGTTTTGTTTTGTGAAGAGGGGTGAGAGTTGAAATGGAGAGCCAGATCATGAAGATCTTGGGGTTAGGGGAATTGGAATGGCCTTGTGGGGACAAGGGAGGGGAACTTGGGTATCTAGGTGACATCGCAGAGACACACAGGGCTGGGATGTAGGAGTAGGGTGATAAGGAACAAGCCACAGTCTCCCCTAAATTTCCTAGAGCCCAACCTGTTTTTTAATACCCTTAATTCCTTTCTGACCAGTGTCTCATCCCCAAAAATCAAGTTGAAGTAGACAAAACTCCAGGCCAAAGATCCTCCTTGCATTATTGACCTTCTAGTCTTGCCCCACAGCTGGGTAGCTTCCTGTTTACCCATCTGCCAGGGCCACCAAGTGAAGGTGTTGGAGGCATTGGAGGCAGTGTTTTTGAGTGTGACTGTGGTGTTTTCGAGGACCTGAAGGAGGTAGGATTTGGAGAATCTGGTGGGAACCACAAGCACATAGCTCCCACACTGGCAACTCATCTCAGCGCTGCAGAGTCCGGAACAGCCATTCAAGGCTGCTTTTCCTTTCCCTTTCTTTTTTTTCCCTTTAATTAATTTAAACTTTTTTGATTAAATGACAGCTTTCATCACTCCTGGCAGCTGCTGAGAGACAAGATAATTTATAGATGCATTGACACTATATGATTAGGACAAGTACAGTAAATAACAGATGAGAAGATGACTTGCAGCAACCCGAAGGCCCCCCATCTCTTCCATCCACCCCCTCCCATCTCTTGAGTGAGTCCCAGGTAGATGTCTGCTACCGCCACTCAGGGATGCTTGGGGCATGAGATGCTTTTCCCAACTGCAAGACAACAGAGATGATGGCGGGTAGAAGACCACCCTTGTCCCAGAGACCACAGCCCTGCTGGATACCCCAGGGGGCTTTTCAGAGCTGCCTGTTACTCCCTGGGAAAGGCCTAATTCTCTCTCTTGAAAGCTTAGAAGTAGGTCCAAGTCAGGATTTCCTTGCTGGTTACAGGGGTACGCCTGAAGGCAAGGCCTGGGACATGGGGTCCCCTGAGCCAGTCACTTCCAGCCAACTATGAGCACTTCATTCATCTCCCTCTGGATGCCATGAAAATACTATAATTTTCATGTGTGCCTTACTGTGAAAAGGGTTGAAAATCTACTCCCTAGGCCTCTGGCAAGGACGGTGATTAAACCAGCCCAGAAAATACGAGCATCTGTCCTCAGGTCTTCAAAACTGTTGGGGTCCCAACTTCTTCAAAAATATACCTTGTTGCCTCTTCAAGTTAATCAGAAATGTTCATGGTGAGGTCAGCCTATACCTCTCTTTCTGGGTGAAACTTATTTCCCTTTGTTGGACCCTCCTCAGTCTAACATTTGGTGTGTTCCTTTTAGTGATAGGGGGTCCACTTAGTAGGCATTTTGCATGTGTGTGTGTAGGTATTGTCTGTGTTTTGTAATTAGTAGTTACTAGGCAAGGTTAAATCAGTGACATTCAACCATGTACAATCCTGAATAATTAGACATTGAATCAGAAGACAAGATTCTATTTCACCTCAAAGGTTCATCCTGGTGTGCCCTACCAACGTGGACCCTTCTCATGTGGCTGGGAAGGAAGAAACAAGCTCCCAAACTAATGAATGAAGTACCTTGGGTTCCAGAAAATTAAGTGGACAAACATGCATAAAGATAAATGATGTGTCTTGTCAGCTTCTGGGGGATTGCTTGTTAACATGGGAAGAAATGAAATCATTCAGATTTCCATGGAAAGATTACACAGTTTGTGGCTAAGTTTTTGTTTGGGTTTTTTTTATTTTGGTTTGGTTTTGGTTTTTTTGTGTTTTGTCTTTTGGTTTGGTTTGGTTTTGTGGCTGTTGTTTGTAAAGAGCCAAGTGTGAAAGATTGAGAGGGAGCCTGGAAAAAGATAAGCTTTAAGACTTATAAGGAGGGATCCATGTTATACGTATTCCTAGTTTCCCCTCAGTTGCCTAGCACAGTGCTTAGGACACAGTAGGTGTTTCCATAAACATGTTGCTAAACTGCACAGAGGAACTTTGTTGGTGGCACCCCCTGCTTCAGTTTCCCCACCTGGCCAGGAAGGCTTGCTCATTTGTATTCCTTAGTGGTGGACTTGAGCCACTCCCCAAGGAAAATCAGGACAAATAGGGGAAGGAGACATGAATATGTTCTACTGATCCAAGTTGCATTATTTTTAATTTTTAATTTTTAAATAATTATAGATTCAAAGGAACTTGGAGATAGTACAGAGATGTACCCTAGAGGTTACATCTACCATAACTACGGTACAGTATCAAAACCAAGAACTGATATTGGTCCAAAGTGTATCTGTACTTCTGTGCCATTTGATCACTTGTGTGGATTCATGTGAGCACCACCACAGTCAGGATACAGAACTGTTCCCTCACCACAAATTCTTACTCGTGTTACCCCTAGTCACACCCACTTCTTTCCTCCCCACCATCCCTAATTCCTGGCAACCACTAATTTTCTCTCCATCTCTATGATTTTGTCATTTTAAGAATGTTATATAAATGACTTCTTCTCACTTTCCTGTGGATTACTGGAACATTTTTGAGTGTTTCTCTTTATATAGCTATTTCATTGGTTGCTCTCAGTATTACATCATAATATATACATAATTTACCAGCCTACTGCTGTTACATTTTGCTAATTAATTTACTAATTACATTTACTAATTAATTAATTAGCAGTTCAAATTGTAGATACTTCATCTCCTCTTACCCTCCCTGTTTCTAATGTAATCACTGCAGATATTTTCTCCACATACATGAGAAACACATTAGTGTTAAAACTTGCTTTAACCATCAAACATAATTTAGAAAAGTCAAGAGGAGAAGGAAAGTCTATTGTATTTACCTCTATTTTTGCTCTTTCTGTTCTTTCTCACTTCCTGATGATCTAAAATTCCTTTTTTTCCTAGGGAAAAAAAAAACTAAAACTAAAAAACATTCCCTTTCTGCTTACAGAATTTCCTTTAGCCATTCTAGAGATAAGTCCACTGGTGACAGATTCTATTAGTTTTCCTTCATCTGTGAAAATACATGTATTTTCCCTTCATTCATGAAGTATACTTCTGCTGGATATAGAATTTTGGTTGATAGTTCTTTAGCGCTTGAAAAAATGTTATGTCACTTTCTTCTGACATACATGGTTTCTGATGAGAAATCCACTGTGATTAGACTTGTATCCCCCTCTGTGTAACCCATTCATTTATCTTTCTGTGCTTTGAAGATGCTTCTTTGGCTTTAATTTTCAGGGGTTTGACTGTGCTGTGTCTTGGTGTGAATTTCTTTAGGTTTGTCATATTTGAGAACATTCAGCTTCTTGAATCTGTAGGTTTGTATCTTTTGCCAAATTGGGGGAATTTTTAGCCATTGTTACTCTGAATACTTTTTCAGCCCCAACCTTTTTCTCTTCTTCCGGAACTATGATAGCATGAGTGTTAGGTCTTTTGTAATAGTCCCACGGATGTCTGCCACTCTGTTCACTTTTTAAAGACTATTGTCTATCTGTTGTCTACACTGGGTAATTTCTATTATTCTGTCTTCAAATTCACTGATTCTTTCCTTTGTTGTCTCTGTTCTGCTATTGAGCCTGTCCACTGAGTTTTTTAATTTCCTTTGTTGTATTTTTCAGTTCTAAAATTTCCATTTAGGTCTTCTTTATATCTCTATTTCTTTGCTGAGATTTTCTGGGGGTTTTTTCCTGAGACTCTATTTTTTATTGTTTCATTGTTTCAAGCTCATTTTTAATTGCTTGTTGAAGCATTTTTATGATAGCTACTTTAAAATCTCCATGAGATAATTCTAATATCTGGGTCATTTCGGTGTTGGTATCTGTTGATTTATCTTTTCTCATTCATCCTGATTCTTAGTGTGATGAGTGGTTTTGATTGAAAACTGGACATTCTGAGTAATATTTAAAGTCTTCCGTTATAGTTGGCTTCCTCTGACACCAACCCAGCAAGGGAGAGGAACGTCACCTCATTACTGCCGGGTGGGAGTGGAAGTCCAGGTTCCTCACTTGGTCTCCACTGACACTCAGTAGGGCAGGGTCTTCTCATTACTGCTGGTGGTAATTTAGGCTCCCCCCACTAGAACTCTGCTGACACCATCCTGACTGGGGCATCATAGGGGGCCTCGTCACTGGGCAGTGGTGAAAGACTTGATTCTCCAGTAGGCCTCCATTGACATCACTCAGCAGGGAGAGGGTGGTGTACCTCATTACTTCCAGGTTGGGGTGGAAGTTCAGTTTCCCCACATGGTCTCCACTGACACTATCGAGGTACTAAGGAGCCTCATTACCACCCAGAGGGGAAGAATGTCCTGACTCCTCACTTGGCCTTGTCTGACACCATCCCAGCAGGGGGTTCAGGGGGCTCATTATAACCTGGTGAAGACAGAAGATGAGGATGGAAGTCAAGGCTCCCCATTCAGTCTTTACTGAAGGAGGTGGGGGTGGAGCAACAGTTTTTCCTGTGGTGTTTGGCTGGAGTAGAATGATTACTGTCTAAATTTTTCTGTCTTGATTTAAAACTGGGCAAAGGATTTGAATAGACATTTCTCCAAAGATGATATACAAATGGCCAATAAGCACATGAAAAGATACTCAATATCACTAGTTATAGGGAAATGCAAATTAAAACCACAATAAGATACCACTTAACACTCATTAAAATGGGTATTATCAAAAGAACAGAAAATAACAAGTGTTGGCAAGCATGTGCCGAAATTGGAACCCATGTGCATTGCTGATGGGAATGTAAAATGGTACAGCCACTATAGAAAACAGTATGATGGTTCCACAAAAAAATAAACATAGAATTACCATAAGATATAGCAATTCCACTTCTGGGTATATACTCAAAAGACATGAAAGCAGGGACTCTGGCTATTTGTACACTCATGTTTATAGCAACATTGTTCACAAAATCCAAAAGGCAGAAACAACCTAATTGTCAAATAATAGATGAATGGATTAAAAATGTGGTATAAATACACAATGGAATATTCTTTGGCCTTAAAAAGGAAGGAGATTCTGACACATGCTACATCAAAGATTGCTGCAAACATTATTCCAAGCAAAATAAACCAGACATAAAAGGACAGATATTGTGTGGTTCAACTTATGGGGTTACCTAGAGTAGTCACATTCATAGAGATAGAAAATAGAATAGTGGTTACCAGGGATTGAGGAGAGGGATTAATTGGGAGTTATTATTTAGTGGGTACAGAATTTCAGTTGTAGGGTGATGGTGATGGTTGCACACACTGTGAATGTACTCAATGCCACACAACGGTACACTTAAAAACAGCTAAAATGGTGAATTTTATGTTATGTATATTTTACCACAATTTAGAAAAAGGTTTCTGTCTTGCTAGGCCACACCCTTTCCTGGGCCTTTAGCTAAAGAGAGCAGACTTCTATTGGGTGTTTATTTGTTTATACCCATTAGCATTTCTGGGTTGCCCAGAAACCCAAGAACTTCACCCCTGTGTCATTCCTCAGGTCTTGAGATTCCTAACTAGTCTGCTTTCTTCTCTCTTTTAGTCTTTTTATGTTTGTTTTATGTATAATGTCCATGGATTTTAGTTGCACTTTGTGGGAGGAATAGGGAAAAATATGTCTGCTTCATCTTTTCGGAAGTACAAGTCTCAAAGCCACTTTATTTTATGGAAGGATTTCTGTCCATGTTTCATTTCCTTTTGCTAGCTGGTGAAATCTCATCCCTTTCAATTTAGTACATAAAACTGTAGTTAGGGGCACCTGGGTGGAGCAGTTGGTTGAGGATCCAACTCTTGATTTCGGCTCAGGTCATGATCTTGGGTCATGAGATGGAGCCCCCAAGAGAGTCCCTTTGGGATTCTCTCTCTCCCTCTGCCCCTCCCCCCCCATTCTCTCTCTCTCAAATAAATAAATCTTTAAAAAAAACTATAGCTAAAAAAATCTCTCACTTTTATAGACAAGGGCTCCTAATTCTGGAATCTTATGTTAATATTTCTAAACATTTCCAGAGCAACGGTTATAACATCAGATAAGTAGCATGTTGTCATAACATTTCATTCCCCACCATGTCTTCTACCATTTTTTTTCAACAATACTAATCCCAGGTATACCTGATGAGTGTGCATTCTCAACCTATAATTAATTAATTCTACTTGTGCAGACAATTCTCTTCTTGTCCTAATTGTCAGTTTCTTCAACTGACGCCTGCTGTCCCTTTCATACTTTTATTTATTAGCATATGTAATCAAATATGCATATGTTAGATGTGTCCTTTTGTTCTCATCATAGCTGCTAGTATTTAAAACACTCCTTGGATGAAAACCCCTGGTGTAGCAGTAGAAGCAATGGGCTTTGAATTAGGATATTTGGGTTCTAGTTCCAGTTTTGTCACTAACCAGCTTATCATTTCATTTCGTGAGTCTCAGATTCCTCATCATTAAAATGAGGGAAGGAGAACTGGATCATCCCTATGGACTCTTCCTGTTTGAACCAGCTTTACGTTTAGGTTACTCATGTCTAATGAAGTCAAAGTCATTATCAGACCAGGGGATTAGAAACAAAGTTGTCACCACCAGCCTGATCTCCTTGATGATTATTTGCTGATGGGTAGGAACCGGCATTGGCTATATAGTATGTGTAAAACTTCCATCAAGATTCCTATTTTGGGGTCTGTTACCATAATTTTTTACTTTCATTGACAATTATGCTTGGAGCAATACCCAAATTGTAAGTGATTTTTGTCCACTTTTCCCTTTGACATTAGGTGCCTTATAATCATAAGTCTTTCCCTTTTGCCTCTTCCTTTCTGTGTCCCCACATCCCCCTTTTTACAGGAGTAGAAGGTGCTTAAAGTTGAAGTGCTCACCTTAGCAAAGTAAGTCCCCTGTGCTCTCTCGATGCCTCCCAAGGCTCTTGTACCAAGTACAGGAAAGAAGAGTTAACCCAGGGCTGCTATCCACCAGGGGAGGCAGCAACTCCCATGTGATGCACAGAATTGCTGTCAGGGCAAGAGGAAGAAATAAGGCAAGAAAGAAAATGAGACAGAAGGGGAAGGAAGAGCACATGGCAGAACTAACAGAACAGAGAGATGGATGCTCAGGATAGCTCAGGGAGACAGGAATGCAAACAGAGGCGAATTTTCTATTGGGGTGGGGATGAATCATCCTTACCTGTCAGCCACCAGGCCTCAGGAAGCTGGCAGCTTCTTCCTCTCACAGCCTCCGGGTTGCTTGTCGCTGCCAGCTTTGCATGTTGGGCTGAGGCACCTGCTCCTAGTCGAGCTGGCCAGAGGGACAGGTTCACCTCTCCAGAGCAGCATGGCTCGTCCAGTCTCGATGCCCATGGTGAGTGCAGATTCGACATCACCTTGCAGGGCACCTTACAGAGCACCATTTTAGCAGTCCACCTCCACCCATTTTCTAGAAACAAGAAACCCTGGCTTCCCATTGTCTGCAGCATGAAAGGACATAAAGAACCAGTCCCTGAGACATCTTGTGTTGAGCTTTTCAAGACATGAACCCCTACAAGGAACTTGGTTCATGATATAGTTATATTTTTAAGGGACTGTGATTTCCATAGGTCACTTTATATAAAGGAAACCAAAACCATTTAAAGTAAATGACAATAAACATGCCTGGTGTAAAAAAACATCTGGACCCTGTGTATGTGTGTGCATGTGTATGTCTGTGCATGTGTGTGTGTATGCATGTGTGCGTGGGCATGTGTGTGTGCATGTGTATGTGTGTGCATGTGTGTATGTATATGTGTGTGCATGTGTCTGTGTGTGCATGTGTGTGTGCGTGCATGTGTATGTGTGTGCATGTGTGTATGTATATGTGCGTGCATGTGTATGTGTGTGCATGTGTGTGTATGTGCGTGCATGTGTCTGTGTGTGCATGTGTGTGCGTGCATGTGTATGTGTGTGCATGTGTGTGTATATGTGCGTGCATGTGTCTGTGTGTGCATGTGTGCGTGCATGTGTATGTGTGTGCATGTGTGTGTGCGTGCAGGCATGTGTACACTCAGCATGCATATATTTTTCAGGAGATAATGCTATATGTAGATGACTTCCCCGTCCTTTTTTTCTCCTTGCTCTCTGCTACTGCAACATGGATTTTTCTCTGGTCTTTCTCTCCTGACACTCCTTTCCAGGATAAGAGCCCCAGCCCTTCCATATAACTGCTAGGTTCTGTCACCCTCTGGAGAGGCCTGTTTTGCACTATTGGGGAGGGTCTGGGTCAGCACAAATCCCACCATCATGATGCCCCCCTCAGAGCTCCCCAGGGGGGTATGTGGGATCTTTCCAACATCCCCTAGCAGATCCCATCTCTTCCCAACTCAGTGAGATGTCAGGAGCTACCGTGACTTAGCAGGGAAGAAGAAAAAAACAGAATTCTCACCTCTAGTACCAGTCCCCACCCCAACTCTTAGCAAGTGAGAATGAAAATAGACCTTTCTCTGGATTTTTATGAAAAGCCTAATCCCATAGAACTCAGAACTTGCAGGTAGTCAGAGCACTGAGGCCTTTGGGGACAAGGCACCTGAAAGACCTTTTAGAACCAGAGAATGGGGACTGGAGATGGGGACAAACCAGAAGGTGATGCTTCTATTTTCCACTAGATAGAAACTACCAATAATTACAAAAGAAACCCTGGTTCTCCTGGGGGCTAAAATGGCTTCAGAATAGTTAAAACCCTTGAGAAACAGAGCAGGGGAGCACTGCCCTACTTCCCTTCCCTGGCCCTGGGGTTGCTGGAGGTGCTGGCTGCAGCCTTCCAGCTGCTTTAGAAACCAGGCGTGAGGTGGCCAGGCCACCTTTCACATTTCAAACTAGGGACCCCCCGAGGTATCTGGAGCTTGCTGAGATGCATTGCAATGAGATGAAAATTGCAGAGCCCCGGGCAGTAGAAGAGAAGGGTGCATTAACCAAGCACACAGCCTTGCCTACCGCAAGGCTCCCTCCTATAATATCTTCTATTGTGCCTTTAAATCCATCCTCAGTGAGGAGGGACAGAAAGCCAGCCTTTCTTCTGCAGCAGTCTCCCTGAGGGAACTGCAGACATCTGCTTTCTTTCATCTGGGGAGTGGTGTAGGAGGCACGGGGACCATGAGAGGTGAAGGCCTCTGAACTTGGATGACCTCTCCCTCCCAGCTCTCCCTCAGAGCTTCCATCTAGGGATAGGAAATGCCCTTCTGGGGCCCAGAGCCATCTTTTCAATCAAGCTTGGCCCTGCCCCATCACCCAGGTCCACCCCCACCAGCCTGCTCTCAGCTGCACAGGGCTGGTCAAGCATCTGTCACTGTGACCCACAGAGGTCGCCAGGAAGATCAAGTTCATGAATAGGAGAACCTTCCCCTCTTCCTTACCATGACCCCCAGCCCTACTATTTGACTCCCAGAGTACCTCCTACCAGGACGTCCTCAAAGCCCACTGGGAAGGCAGTCTAGAAAATTAGTAGACACTTACGAGCTTAGTTCAGCCTTCAGGCAGGTAGTGACATATCTGGTGTGCCAGTCTGGGAATCGGCTTCTGACCCAGGACCCAAGGAGTGGTTGGGTGTTTGGGGCATTTGGACCCCCACCCTTGTTGACCTCAGCAGTTAGCAGTGACCCCAAGCTACAGGAGACAGCCTGGACTGACCTCCACAAATTCTCTGTAAATTGTGGACTGAGCGGGCCGAAAGCAAAGAGCCAGGAGTCAGAGAACCTGGGTTCTCATGGCCTCCCTGGTGCTAAGCTTCTGAGGGTCTGCAGGCAAGTTATCAACTTTCTGGGGGTCTTTTTCCTCACTTGTAGTAACAGTACCTGCCATTCAATGAGCTCTTATTAGCCTCAATTTTTTATGCATTCAAAGAGTGGTAAATATATAACAACAAGAATGGCATGCTCACTGACCACTCAACAGATTAACAGACAAAACAACCCATGTACTCACACTGGGATGGATGTCCCGGATGAATCTTGGTTCAACACACATCTCACCTAGACCACATACAACCACGAAACATAAACATTGCCATTATCTTTTTGTGACAATTATTCCCACTATTCACTTTACAAGTTCAGAAACTGAGGCTCAGAGAGGTTAAGTGCCTTGCCCAAGGTCACACAACTAGAAGAGATACCAGGAAAGGTGAGAGCGTGTTAGGGATGCCCAGTGGAAAGGCTTGCCATCTTCTCTGGCCAGCAGAGAAGGGACTGGGCAGTGACACCCCCACCCCCACCCCCATCATTTTGGGGTCTTTGTCTCAGGACATGGTCACAGCCCAGATTTTTAAGGCCATCCAAATCTAACACCAGCCCCCATATAGCCAGCTCAGCAGCTGGGCAGGCTTCATGTGCACAGTGAGCTCCGGGCCTAGACAGACCAGCCAGAGCAGCCGCAGCCCATTAACTTCCCAGCATCACTACCACTCAGCCCAGTCCAGGGAACACTGGAGATCCCACCACGTCAGTCTCAGGGGTCTAGACCAGAAGAAGGAGAAGGTACTAGTTGCTCCTAACACAACTCCCCATGAAAGCTGGGCATCCTGGAGACAGACACTGCTTCCACTGGCATTTGTCCTTGTGTGCCTAACTGGCATTTCTCCCCTATAGTGTGCCAGTCTGTGTGTGACAGTCTATGGTGACCAGGTTCTGCTAGCCTGGTTCTTGGTCATTGAGTCTGAGAAAATGTCCCAGAAGAGCAGCCCTAGAAGGGCTAAGACAGAAGCAGCCGAGTGAATATGATATGTGCTCATGGATCTGGTCCCTTAGACAATAAACACTCTAGACAGGGCTCTTCCACTTGGCGCTGGAGCCTGTTAGAAGCTCCCTCAGAGAAATTTTTATCAAACTCGTATCTGATGCATGGTGAGGTACTCCATTAAGTGCCTTTCAGGTCCTCTCTGAAACTTTGGACATGTTGGAAACAAGGGGCAAGGCCTGGCAGACGTGGCTGCTTGACCCAGGGTCTCTGCAGGGTGAGAGATGTAAAGACCAAAGGCATAGCAGCAGCACACTGGCTGGAAACACCCAGGCCCAGGAGGCTCTGACTGCGTGCATTCTGCTTCATGGCTCGGAACAAAGAGCCCTGAGCTGCGTGGTCATCTCCAGTCTATAGTAAGTGCTCAGTAAATCATCTCTCTTTTTCTTGAACTAAGGAATAAATAAATCTCTTGATCAATATGTCAATAAGTAGATGTTTAACAGATGTCTATAAGATGGATTTAACGCGTTTTCAGATTGTTGACATCAGAAGGAGGAGGCTGTGGGAAGAGAGCATCTGTACCCATGACCCACCTGTCTGCTAGAGGCATGCCGGCATACCTGTTCTAATGACAGTATTGTAGCGTAAATAAGAGGAGGTGCCACCAAGGAAAGGCTTTGAAAAACATGCCGTTTTGTCCAAATCTAACAAATTAAACTGTAGGCGAAATTTAAAATGTAAGCTAAGAGCCTGGCAGGAAGAGACATTCATTAGATCAGTCATCTCTGGGGCCCACCCAGGGCTCTTTTTGGTGAATGAATAACTGAAGCAACGAAAGCCACTTGATACGCTGTGAATGCCTCTCCCACCCCCCTTCCACCCCCGTGCCCTCCTGCACCCTTCCCCTTCGCTGTTTAAATTGCCATCTGAATTTATTGCTCCTGCCAAATGAAGCCGGCTGAGATGGAAATGTTAATTTATTGGACCAGACATGTGTCAACACAACTCTGATAAAATGCTCCTATAGGCCATCCCAAAGCCACTGTCCCGACATGACTTCCTGCGCCCACTGCAAAACTGCCATTGGCGTTGCATGGTGGCTTCTAGCTGCATCTAGTCCACTCAGGTCTTGAAACCACTGTCCTTTTCCACCTCTGTGACTCTGTCCACAACGTTCGTCCACCTAAAGGGCCCCCTGTTGCCATTTGCCTATCACACACCACCCTCCCTCCCTCCACGCAGCCTCCCCTCCCCTGAGCTGGAGATGACCTCCCCTTCCCCTTCCTCGGCATTCCCGCATTCTACCTTGTTCCATCATTATTTGAATATATGATTTCCTCTCCTGCTGGATCATCAACTCCTCAAAAGCTGAGACTATCTGACGCATGTTGAAATTACCCCCCGGCTCTGTGCAGTGCCTCGTGTGAGGGAGAGGCACCATGGTGTGTGCAAGGATAATGGGGTTCAGAGGAAGCCAGGCCCAAGCTCAAGGCCCACATCCATCATTTGCCATGGGACTGTGGCCAAGTTGCTGAACTTCTCTGAGCCTCCACTTCCTTCTCTGTAAGCCTCGCTGGGTCGGGGCCTCGCTGACTTACTGTGTCTGCACATGGCTGTCACTTAAGTTGGCTCTTCCTTCTTGTTCTCATCACCTCCCTGGCTCCACCCCTTTCAGCGTTTCTTTTCAAAGGACTAACACCTGTACAACAGGACCCTCTAGTTCCTTCATGATTCAGCACTTGGGGGTGGGAATTTTACTGAGATGATCAAAGGATTAAGCCATACAGAAGCTCTGAGGGAGACACCAGTTTCCTGTGAACGACCAAATTCTGATCGAGTACAGATGACTGCAGGTAGGCGAAGAGCCATACAGATTGGCCTTGAGGGAGGTGTGAACATTAGCCACATTCAGCTTGTGTCCTTATCGTACATCAGGGCTCCTAGCCCACTGCCTCATAGGAAAGCCTGTATCCTTTCAGGTGCTAATAGTTGTTCTGAGATAAAGAAACCCAAAAGGGTTCTGTGGTGTGCAGTGAGGGTCAGGCACAGAGCCCAAGTGTGGAATGAGTCTAAAGTGCCCTTTGTGTCTTAATGGTGTTAGGGGAAGGGAGGCCTCCAAGCTTTCAGGGTGTAACTAGTCCTCAGCACGTACTTTGTATTGAAATGGCCTCTCTCCCTGTCTGGATCCTTCTCCTGGCTTAGGCATCTCAAGACAGAGGCCACTGCTTCTTCATCTGTGGATCCCCAGAGCCCGCATAGTGCCTGGAATATGATAAACTTATAATACGCATTTGTAGAAATTACCAAAACTTGGATGCCCTGAGGCCTGGACATCTGACTGGACCAGCAGTCTGATACCAGCCGGGTGCATGGAGTCCGTTTCCACAGAGCCTGGCATTGTGACCCCAGGGGGTGGAGAGAGCCGCAGTGGGAAGGAGTGACACGGAAGAGGGTACTTACCCTAGAGCAGAGGCTGCTTGTGCTCTTGCCTCTCATTGAGGGTGGCCAGAGGGGTGCCGTCTACCCAGAAGGCAGTCTGTTTGTGGGGGATCCTGGCTGCAGTAGGGCCAAGGCCCTGGGATCACTGGCTTTCTTCCTCCACAGACGGTATACAAACGGCCACCTCTTCCCAGAGGAGCCGAAACAGCGCTCTTCCACATCCAGTTAGGTGTTCTGTGGGTTCCTGGAGGCAGGAACCTGGAGGCAGTGAGGGGCTAAGACGTGCTGGATTCATGCCCCATGGGCTTTTCTGCAGGGCACCTTGGACGTGACACCTGTGTGCACCGTGGGCTCCTGTTACATGCACGCACACGCCCCCTGCTGTTGGGCAGACTCCCCTCGGGCATTGTTAGCGTGGCTGCAGGAAACTTCACCCTAGACAGCCATTTGGGGTGGTAGACTGTCTCCCACGGGTGTTGCAGCTTTCTTTCTAGCTCTTATGTGTTTTCCTGGCTATTCTGCCATCTTACCCTCCTTTTTATTTTTATTTTTTTTTTGAAGATTTTTTTAATTTATTTGACAGAGAGAAAGACAGCCAGCGAGAGAGGGAACACAAGCAGGGCGAGTGGAAGAGGAAGAAGCAGGCTCTCAGCAGAGGAGCCTGATGCGGGGCTCGATCCCATGACTCCAGGATCACGCCCTGAGCTGAAGGCAGACGCTTAATGACTGAGCCACCCAGGCACCCCTTACCCTCCTTTTTATTTTTCAGTTTTCTCCTCTAGCAATTTTTACTTGTCTTTTACCTTTCATCCTCTTTCTTCCCTGGTGGGCGTCCTCACCCACATGCCTGCTGATGCTCTAAGAGCCCCATCAGCCTCTTCTACCCACATGTCTGGATTCGACTCTGGCTGTCACCCTGACTTCTCAGTCCCTTGTGGGGCCCAGCCAGTCCCCCTGCTGCCCTGCAAGCCGCTATCCTGAATTGCTATCCTGAAAAGGAAATGTTCACTTTTCTTCCAAGTAGAAATGCTTTATGCTATTTTCTGCAAGCCACAGAGAGTGAAAATAAAAACCAATAATAGCAGCAGGAACAACAACAAGATCCCCACAAGAAGAAACAAACACCTGTGACAGACTCTGGAACCCAAGCGCCTCTGATTTGATCAACCCCGTGGTCATGCGCTGGGCCTAGCCCCGTGCGCTCAGGGTTCCTTCGCTCAGCACCATGTGGCCATAGCTGAGCACCTGTGCTCTGACTGTGGCTTGGCAGGTGTAATTAGTGATTCTTCATCACTGCTGCATCTTCCGTCACCCCTCCCACCCCGGCTCCTAATGCTTTCTTCTTCTCTGCTTCTCCCTTTGCCACATTCCTCTCCTCCCTATTTCCCTGACCACCTTCCTCTGCACTCCACTCCCCAGGCTGTTACCTGCTACCTTCTCTGACCCTATTTCCCTGACTGCCTTCCTCTGCACTCCACTCCCCAGGCTGTTACCTGCTGCCTTCTCTGACACTTGCTTGTAGAGATCTCACTGTCCACAGGTGGCTCCTCATTGTGCTTCTGTCTCTCTGCCTTCCCTCTCCATCCTCCCAGAGGGGCCCCAGGCCTCAGAGACTGAATTTGGGGTTCTGAGGAGGCAGGACACCCCCATGTACACAGAGTCTGCTCCTCCTTGCCCTTCGGGCCCTCGCTCATTGCCTCCTTCTCACAGAAGCCTTCCCTCATGCCTCCGTGGATTTCCTCTTAACAGCTTACCACTATTAAAAATGTCTTATTTGTCACTCATTCAGTGTCCTGTCCCCACCGAATGCAAGCTCTGTGAGAGCAAGGACCTTTTCTTATGCACTGCTATGTTCCCAGGGCCTGGAACATTGGCCTCAGGCAAGGATGGTCCAATGGCGAAATCAGGTTCAACTTGTGCCATTCTGGTGGAGACTTTTTCCTGAACCTGGAGCCTTCCTCCAGCTGGGCCTCCATGTACTCAACACTGTGATGCATGTTATGTAGGCTGGTCCTGTGTAGAGGTTTCCTGAGGTGAGCGGCTGGAAAACAGGGTGACCTTTCCCCTAACTTCGAGGCCCCTACATGGCAGGGCTCAGACAGCTGTGGCTGGTCGGGGGCTCTGAACTCTGGCTGACTGTAGGGTCCTACGAGCTGCTTTGCAGACATGCATGCCTCAGGCTCCTCCCCAGTCTTGATTCATCTCTGGGTGTGGGGCCAGCACTTATTGTCAAGAGTTCCCAAGAAGCGAGTGCTGATGGTCCCCACTGAGCCTTTTGGAGCCAGGAGCCCCGATTTGTGTCCTCTTCATTCTTCTGGCGATGTGTGACTTGACTGCAAGGGGGGTCCAGGCAGATGAGACGGGAGAGATAATGATGCTGTTAATCAGAGACACTAATCCGTGCTAATGTATCATCCCTCCCAGGTAGCAGAACATTCTAATTCAGTTAAAGATCACATCTCCTTGAAAAGGCCCTTGAGAAGTGAGTGATGTGAATGCCGAGAAATCAGGAAACTGGCTGGAGGGTGCTTGGGGCAGGAGACTTTTCACTGTGCTCCAATTCCCCCCATACCTCTCCAGCCGGGGACAGGCTGGCACCAAAATGGCAAGGGAGGTGTTCCTGGGAAGACTGTCTTCTAGCCATGTATCAACAAGCACCGACTGGGGGCCCGCCGTACATGGGTACCAAGCTTGCAGGTGGGGCGTCCATGGTGAGCAAAACCAGGGACGCTTCTTGCTCTCGTGGGGCTTACCCATCATGGAGGAAATTGAGGTGACTCAAGTAATTATATCCATAAATGTAGACTGAAGGAGCTGTTCCTTTCCTGACTCTGGGGTCCGTGTTAGAACCTTCTGAGTGCATGATCCCACTCAGTCCCCCCAGACATAGAACCCCAATAGCGTCAAGGCTGGTTTTTCGGGGGGGGGGGCTGTGGCTTCAGACTCCTGATGAGGTCCCGAAGTGCTCCACCTCTTCACAGCAAGGGGCCTGACATTCTGTCACCCTTGGTCAGGGTCTTCCACATTTCTGACAGATGTGAACACAGAAATGTGCAGACACCCCAAGGAGGGGCTCCTCTAGGATTTCGTGTTACAGTAAGGTATAAACGACTAACACCCAATCCTTCCTGGGAGCAGGTTTTAAGAATAGAGAGAAACTGACAAAGGTGTGGGCCTGAAGGGTGGCAGGGGGGAGCCATGAAAACAAATTCTGCCCACACCACACGTTTCTGCCTGGCTAGGCCAGAGCAGTGTTGGGGAGGCGGGATTAGAGAACGGGAGGCAGAGGGGAGGAGGAGGAGGGTGGGAAGAGAAGAAAGGCTCCTGTGGGATGTCCCAGTTACCTGCCCTAAAGACAGGAACAGGAGCTAGGGTCACTCCTCCAGCAAATAAATGGAGCTTTGAAGAGCATGCAGGCAGCCCAGTCAGTGAGGCTGACCTTTGCCTGCACGGAGTTGGTAACATCCCTGGGCAGCTGGCCAGGGAGCTGCCAGAGGCAGGTGTCTGCAGCCTGACGCCAGCCACGCTGAGCCCCAGGGAACTAGGGAGGGGCCTCAGACCACCTCCCGTGGTCCCGGAGCCCCTGTGGTCTCTTGAGAGCTGTGGACCCCTATGGAAACGTGCATATAAACATGCACACCAAACTCTCTATGTGCTTTTTCATAGCCTGGGCAGAGGTGAAGGGAAGGGGCATTCATTTTACAGATGAGAAAACTGGGGCCCAGAGAGGCCAAATGCTTTCCCCCAAACTGAGTCCTCTCAACCCAGCCCTGTGTTTTTCCTTTCTATCATCCCAGATTGACCATGAATCACATCACATCCAGACTTGTTAGGGCATCATAACAGGGGCCACACAGCCCAGAATTTTACGATGCAGTCCAGATGTCACATCCTCTGGCCCATATAAATAAACTCAGACTTGATGGTCCATGTGTCCTGGTTTAGGCATCTAGAGAATGGTCCCCCCAGAGAGGGGCATAAACGCATTCTGCAGGGCACACAGTGAGACCTCAATTAATAGCAGTTGCAATGTGAGGGAAGAGAATAGAATTCTCAGAGGAGTACACTGCATCTCCCCTTAAGAGATTTTGACTCTGAAATCCAACTTCAGCCAAATTGGAGAGAAGGCAGCTGGTGGTGAGGTGGTGAGGTGAGGTGTGTCACAGCGGGTCCGGGACCTCCACCACCATCTCTGTCTCCCACATGCTTTAGCCTGGTCTACACAGAATATATTAAGCCTTGCTCGGGGCACTGCCAGGCTTTTCCTTGTGACGGCATTTTGGCCATAGCCAGGATAACTCAGCTGGACATGGATGACAGCACCAGGCAAAATGGTGTGTGTGTGACCATGTTGGGGGGTGGGGGCGGCAGAGGGAGAGTGAGTGCGAGAGGATTAAGAGCTATAGAGCCCAAAAGGGACATGGAACCACTCCCGCTAATTACACCTCCCTCTCCTCCCCTCCCCTGCTTCTCTGCCCACCACCCTGTGCAGTCGCTTTCCTCCCAGCTGCCACTATTAATTCCTGTGAGAGATTGGACCAGGGAGACTCTGCCAGTCTCTCCCCCACTGAGATGGCTGAGGTGGTGGGAGGGGTCACAAGGGGGATGGGGCTACCTTCAGTACACAGAGCTGGTGTCCTGCCAACGGAGAGGCTGCTGGTCACTGAGCTGCGTCCTGGACTGACTTCTCCCTAGAGATGGACTTAGTTGTCTCTGTCCTGAAGCAGGTGTGGGTTGGGCCAAGGTGAGAGAAGAGTCGTGCTCTTGGGACCCAAATTACCTCAGTCCCTTTGAGTGTGTCCTGTAAATGAGGAGCAAACGTGATTTTTCAGTGTCTCTTTAAGCAAGGTTTCTGGCACATCCTTGTGAACTTTGAAACATTGAAGCATGAGTTAGACACAATCTGTTCAACATTGCACCTCTGGGTGCTGGACAGAGCCAAGGCTTGGGTGACAATCAGAGCCAGACTCAGGTCCTGGCTCCCCAAGTCACTGAACTCCCTGAGCCTGGTTTCCTTGTGGAGTATATACACCCATTTCTTACACTCGTTGTGAGGATTAAATGACATTTTGTATGCAAAGCTCTTTGTGCAAATCTGGGGCCAGGTGTGTGCTAATGGGTGCACTAAAACTGTAGTCCTTTCTCTTATCTAATTGGAAGAAACTTACTCTTACTTCAGCCAGAGCCTGTGAATTAAATTTAAAATGGTGTAATAGAGGGACACCTGGGTGGCTCAGTCGGTTAAGCGTCTGACTCGATTTCAGCTCAGGTCCTGATCTCAGGATGTGGGATCGAGCCCCATGTCAGGCTCCATGCTTAGCATGGAATCTGCTTGAGATTCTCTGCCTCTCTATCTCTCTCTGTCCCTCCCCCTGCTCTCACTCTGTCTCTCGCTCCAAAATAAATAGATTTTTAAAATTTTAATAAAAAATAAAAAATAATAAAATAAAATAAAATAAAATAAAATAAAATAAAATAAAATAAAATAAATAAATAAAATGGTGTAGTAGCCAAAAAGTTAACGGGATCTGGTGAATAGCAGAACTGAAGTCCCAAGAAGTCAATTTTATTTGCCTTTAAATAAAATTCTCAGATTATTTTTCTCATACCATCTACTCAAAGGGTCAAAAAACCTAAAGCTTACCACAACACTTCACAGGGAACTTATAAATACTTATAAAACATGTTTTAAGTTTTCTGTGTTAACTGGCTTTGCAACCATTTTTCTAGCATAATCTGCTCAAATAACTCAATGGTATGATAACTTCTGGAAACTTTGCCTCAAAAATGAGAAAATGTAAGGACCAAGAAGAAAAAAGACTCATTTGGTCAATGTCGTAGAGCAAATTAGACGCCACACCTGGTGGGAATCTTCCCCCCTCGAAGCTTTGTATTGTTAACTAAACTATTGAATGTTGCAGTTCTTTTTTTAAGGGACAAATGGGGTTCGCCATAGGAAAAAGGGTGATCTGAAAGGAACTTTCAAGATTTGAGAAGGAAGAAGTCAACAAAGCCCAACAAAAGCGGTTCAGCAGTTCGATCCCTTGCTACAAAATACATCTCTCTCCCCATGGACGTTGGTAGCTTCCTTTCCTCTCTCCTTGCTGGTCTTTAATGGTCTATAGCATTAGTGTAATTCTCTACCCCTTGTTATGGCCATACGAAGACATAGTGAACTTGGCAATGAATGAAATACTATTCTATGTTTCTCTGCTTGGGGAAATCTATCAATAATTAGACTTCAATTTTTCAATTTTACCATCTAGAAAAAGAAAATGCCCATAAATCTCCCAAAACAGAAATCAAATATAGCCCATTTAATTACCAGCAAGTAAACAAAGTGATTCTTCCTCTGTAAGATACCCAAACACATTCATAATTGGCTAATTAAACTACCATAGAAACGATTATTCAGTATAAAGAGGAGAAAGAGAAGAAGGAAGGAGGGGAGCATTCACAGACACCCAGTGCTTTCAGCTGGGAAAGTAATGAGCTTTTCCAGGCCAGTGGAATAGAGGGAAAATAATCGGAGAGTGGAAAATAACCCCACGTTGGTGGCGTTTCTTCTGCTTCTGCATCTATGAACCAAAGGTGGGCCTTCATCCTGTCTTACCAAAAGAGCATTATTCTTTCCCCTTCACATCCCCCACCATCCTGTAGGAAGATGCTCCCAACAGGCCTTCCTTCAAGTCAGTTTCCTAGCAGTTTTACCCTATAACGAGTTAAGAGTATTTTGGCTATTCTGGGAGATTCACTGAAGTATAACTAAGGTAACCATAGTTTCTAGTTCACCTGAGATAATCCCCGTTTAGTCCTGTGCCACCACAAAATTATTAATGGTGCCCCCTTTCGCTCTCAAAAGCGCCCTTGTTTGAATGATAAATTATATGGTCACCATGTATATCATTCAGAGAGAGTGAAACTGTCAGCTGTCAACTTGTAAGTTAACACTGATGCATTGATAATAGTTGCCTGGAGCACTGTTGATGAGGATTCTGAGGTCCTGTTGTGGCTCAGTAAGTAAAGCCACGGTGATAGCTAAGCGGTGTCTCCCAAAGGACCAGTAAGGGAAGGGGAGGGGAATGGAATCAGCATGAACCAAAAGCCAGGAGATCTGAGTTTACACTCAACTCTGCTCACAATTCCCTGTGAGCCATCTCGGGTGGATCACTTCTAGCTAATGTTGAACCGGGTTACTTGCAAGATCTCTTTCAATTTCATGAATCTATCTAATCTTGCATCAAGTGGGAAGTTATCCTAGATGACATCTGAGCTCCCTTCCTACCCTAAAATTATGTGACCCTATGAACATTTTATGAGAAGTTTCTCTCTGCCCCCAAAGGAAAGCTACACTTTGGGACTGATGCCAGCTAGTACTCTATATTGCGCTCTACAGTTTATAGGACACTTCCATGTATGTAACCACAATCACATGATGCAGGCTTTATTTTCATCATCTTCATTACATAGGTGAAAACGTTAAAGCTAAGAAAGGTTAATTAATGGCACTCTGGGCTCAGACTGCCTGGGTGCGAACACTTGGCGTGGCACTTACAATCTGTATGGTTTGGCCAAGTTGACTTCATCCTTCAATGTCTCCATTTCTCCATCTCCAGGGAGGGCTAATATGCTTGTATCATGATGTTGTGAGGATTAAAGGAAATCATTTGTGCAAGACACTTAGGATTTAGAACACACATAATAAACTTAGTTGAAGGAGGGTGGTAGATGGTTGAGGTGGTGGTAGTAGTAGTAATAGTATTAGTGGTGGTGTGGTAACCAGCTAGTAAGTGGCTTAACTAGGACTCTTCTCAGGTACTGTGACCCCAGGGTCTATATATGACCCCAGAATTCATTGTCCCCTCTCTACCTCAGGATTTATAACCACAAGTCAGAAGCAGCAAGCCTAATAATAATGAAAAATGAAGACAGGTTTAAGAAGACATTTTACCCATGTAGCACTGAGAGAATTCTAGCTGGGAGTCAAAGCCCCATCTTCCTCAATCTCAGATCATTCCGGCAAAGGATGTGAGCAGCAGAGTGAAGACTGCTATTTAGGCCATTGCCGTACTTGTGGGCTTACAGTGGCCAGGGAATGGGCCACGCCGCCCTCTCTCCCTCCCCTCCCAGGCAAAGCTGTGTAACTTGTCAGGGTTTCTTTAATAACTCATGCTCATTATCTGGTTCCACACTGGCCAGGAAATTTTTTCACCATCCATACCTAGCAAGGTCAGTTGTTTCATTAATGGCATCGTCAGTATCGCAAGCTGATGCTCATGGCTTTGTGTTTTTCCATTTTCAGTGGGTCTCTGCAAATTTTATGCAATTTGCAAGAAATACCTCAATTAGTTGAACTCCTGTGTGACTCAGTGAACACTGAATATGCACAGCTGCCCATCCCTCAGGTGGAGAAGGGAGAATCGGAGAGGGAGAGAGAAGGGAACAGAGGGAATAGGTGGGAATAAGAAAAAAGCAAGAGAGGCAGGGGAGACAAGAAAAATGAGGTGGGTGGGGAAGCCAGAGAAGAGGAAAAGCTATGGGGAGCTAGCAGTCTGCTCCTGAGGACAGGAGACAGGAGGATGGGGCCGTTTTCACCCAGCATGAGGCAGATTCGCTTCTTCTTTCTTGGATATTTGGCATCTTAGATAAAAATAGGTCACTGAATGGTTTCTTAGGGACAGGGAGATGGAGAGGAATGTGACACATCACAGAAAGCTCAGGCATGGAGGGTACTCACATGGAGGTGGGCGTGAGTTCCTGTGCTATGCTGAGTGGAGACAAAGACCCCAGCCTACCTGAAAGCCAGAGCAGCATTCCCAGGGGAAGTGTGTATTCTCATGAGTGGGAAGGCTGGCTCCACTTTTCATAGCAGGCTCTTCTGCTCATCCACAAAAGGAGAAGGGGCCATCTCTGAATGGAAGGGGTCTTCCTGATACTTTTGCAAGGAAAACGAGCAAGATGGAAAGAAGGACTTCTACTATTCCAGGGACAGAGTACGGCAAATGCAAGGGACAGCTGGGTAATCTGCTGCGTGGGAGGGAAGGAGGAGTGGCCAGAGGAGAGTCCCAGAGGAAGAGGGGCATACAGCAAGGGGCTGAAGCAAGCCTCTGGCCCTCAACCTCCCCAAAGAGGGACAGGCCTCAAATCATTTCAGATAGAGCTGAAGCCTACAGCACTAAATTGAACCATTCTACAGAGAACAGCTACATAAATCATAGTAACACCTATCCATGCTACTAGCATGCTATAAGGATATTGAAAGTGATATTGAAGACAAAATTGAATAATGTACAAGACATTTAAAACCTCTTGTTAAGCAAAAATGAAAGAGGTTATAAAATAATATGAACAATGTGAGGACAGTTTTGGAAAACAAAAGTACACACAGGAAATAGATTGATCATCTGTACCCAATTGTTGACAACGGTTACCGTAAGAAGTAGGATACTGCTCGTTTTTATTTTCCTTTTTCACCTTAGAGTTTTCTTAAATTTCTGACATGAAATATTTTATCTAAGCTATTAGAAAATAAAATGATCAGGGGCACCTGGGTGGCTCCATCAGTTAAGCATCGGACTCTTGATTTTTGGCTCAGGTCATGATCTCAGGGTCGTGAGATAGAGCCCTGGGTCACCCAGCACAGATCCTGCTTAAGATTTTCTCTCCCTCCTTCTCCCTTTGCCCCTCCCTGCCTCCCCCTGCCTGCACTGGGAATTCTGTCACTCTTTCAAAAAAAAAAAAAGAAAGAAAAAAGAAAGAAAGAAGAAGAAAGAAAGAAAAGAAAGAAAGAAAGAAAGAAAGAAAGAAAGAAAGAAAGAAAGAAAGAAAGAAAGAAAGAAAGGAAGGAAGGAAGGAAGGAAGGAAGGAAGGAAGGAAGAAAGAAAGAAAGAAAGAAAGAAAGAAAGAAAGAAAGAAAGAAAGAAAGAAAGAAAGAAGGAAGAAAAGAGAAAAGGATCAAGATCATAAGACAGGGATCCAGCTGAGGGGACTGCATGGGAACACGGGGCGTGAACTCAGAGCAAAGCAGGAGGTGAAGCAAGGGAGGCGGGATGGCGTGTTGCTGACTTCGTTGTGAGCCATTTGAGAAAACTGATGCGATGCAGAAGTTTAAACTAGCAGAGCAAGAAACCTTGGCCTTTACCTTCACCGTTTGACCTTTAGCAGCCAGTCTTCCGAGCTCTTGCTTTTTTGAATGCACTTACCTCATTTCCAGTCTGGGCTTAATACTCTCCTCATTTGCAATGCTAAGCTTTTTATCTGTTTTCTCCTGCAAAGCTTTGTAGTTCACTTTAAAGACCTTAGTGAAGGCTGAAAGGCACAGGAAGCCCAGATTATCCAATGCCCATGCCTGGGACAAATGGAAGGTCACAGGAATGAGAAGGGAAGTTTCCAGAGGGTTCCAGAAAGTCCCAGGAAACTCGGGAGGCCAAGTAATAATTTGTCAAGAGGGGGTTACTTGCCTTGGTTTGGGTGTGCCTCTCTGACTTCTATGGTGTTAGTATAGGGGGATGGGTGACCACTCCCTATGTTCTAGAAAGCATTTGTGGTGGGACTGAAAAATGAGCTCACACCCCATGGAAAAGCATGAGGATCCAGGATACAGCTCAGAGCTGGGTGGAAGGTACATTGGTGAGAACTGACCCAGCACGGTTATTTTCAGATACTCGTTGAATTTCCAAATCTCATCAATCAATGAGCAATAAATATACCTGTCCTGAGCAAGATATTGGGTTAAAAGCTGAGTCTAAATATAAGACAAGGCTTTGCCCATGAAGGACTGGCAATTTAATATAGAAGGCAAGATGTAACAAAACCATGTGAAGCTAATGTTATCAGAAATAATTTATTACAGTGTGCAAGACATGCCACAGGGTGGTGAGTGTGTGATTAAGGGCCAAGGGAGTGGTGCAGACAGTGAGTGCCACCATTCTGAGAGCTATTTAAAGAAGAGGCCCTTGACCCAAGCCTTTAAGAATGGGCAAAACCTGAGGAGAAAGGGAGCAGATATTTCAAGAGTTTAAGCAAATTCTTAGAAACAAGAAAGCTCAAATTATATTTAAAAGCAGCAGAGGGTAGAGAGGCCCATGCAGATTGTTGTGGGAAAGGTCATATGTCAGCAAGCTTGTGCTGGGTAACAAACTATCCCAATGCTTAGTGACCTTAAACAGACACATTTTTTTAGCTCATGTTTCTGCAGGTTAGTGATTTGGATTAGACCCAGTTGAGCAGTTCTTCCAGACCCAGCAGTTCTCCGCCAATCTTAGCTGGGCTTGCTCAAGTGTCTGTGGTCAGTTGCTGGGTCACTAGAGCTGGACTTCTCATCCTGGCCTTGGCTGGGATGGCTGGGATACCTCAGTGCTCTTTCTGCATCGCCCCTCATTCCCCAGCAGGCTGTCTTGGGCTCATTCACGTAGGAGAAGCTGCCTCAGAGGCCTAGGCTTAGCTGTCACTGTTGCAGTGTCCTATTGGTCAGAGCAGGTGACAAAGTCAGCACAGATTCAAGAGGTCTATTAAAGTCTATTAAAGATAGACTATGATTCTTTTGTCTTTAATTCAATTTAATTAACATATAATGTATTATTAATTTCAGAGGTAGAGTTCAGTAATTCATCAGGTGCATAGAACACCCAGTGCCCATTCCATCATGTGCCCTCCTTAATGCCCATCACCCAGTGACCCCATCCCCACACCCACCTCCCCTCCAGCAACCCTCAGTTTGTTCCCTAGAGTTAAGACTATGATACTTGATGGGAAGAGCGACAAAATATCGTGGCCTTTTTTGCCAGATTCCACAGACTGGTCAGCTGGCACCAAATCCTAGAGGATTTGAGTAAAAGGACGCCTTAGTAGGAAGGACATGGGAAGTACGCCATGAGCTCGAAAATGGGAAGGACTGAGGTTTCCCAAATGCCAGTGTGCGGGCCTGTGCCAGTCCACAGTGAAGATTTACGAGGCCGCAGTTAGATGAGAAAAATAAGCAGAGGCCTACGTGAGTGGATGAGTGATGGCAGGGGTGGTGGGGGCTGCCAACTGCTCTTCATTCTGGGCTTGTTCCTCCTTCCTTTTATAAAACAAAAGAGAGAATAAATGGTCATTGTTATTTTCAATATTTCTACTTGGCAGAATGAAAAGTTGGCAACTCAAGTCTGTCCCTAACATCTTTTTGGTCTTGCTATTTTACTGATCCGTGAAATCTTGACAAGAGCCCAGGAAGCACCGCACAGTCGATTAAGACAAAAGAATTCGCAGAAGAGAGAGGTGGCTCACTGTTGACCTGCCCAATCAAGGAAGGCTCTCGGTGGAGGTGTGGTCTTGGCTAGGCCTAGAATGGCTAGCATTTTGTGAGGTCGATTTTTAAAAGCAAAATAATGTCAGCTTTGGAATGTTTATACTGTGTTAGTGAGGCCTTATCAGATCAAACATTCAGCCCCATGACTTCAGCACTTTCAAGCTGAGAAACACTTTCAAAGGAAAGGCTATCTTGTATTACTTGCTTGGAAATTGAAAATCTGTTTCGATTCTACTTGAAAAGTGCTTTCGTAAGATTCACTTACGCATTGTTTGTTCAAACTGCCTGCAGAACACAGCCTAGTCTCCTTACCCTGACAGGTGACACCCTCCCCGATGGGACTGCACCCTGCCTTTCCAGCCTCTATGCCATCCTCCCCTGCAGACCCCTGCTTTAGCCCGGTGTTCAGACACCTTGTGCTTGAGCGGCTTGGCTGCTCACCTTGGATCCCCACCTGTCCTCCAGCTTTCCATTCTACACCTTCCCTAGCACTCAGGTCACTGGCCACCTTCTCCAGGAAGCCTCCCTGGCAAATGAAGCCAGCTATGGCATTGGCCATGGCCAATTAATCACATACTTGGTGATTGGGTTTTTTTTTCAGGTATTAGTCCTACCAACCTAGACTGCCACCTCCCTGAGGGTGAAGTTCTTCTTTTCTCAGGCTCTGTGTGCCCCACAGTGTGCGGCACCTGGAAGACACTCTGCTGAAGTTTAAGGCCACAGCTAGTAGCTGGTTGGTGGGTCAGTAGAAGAATGGAGCCGTCTCAGAGTCCAGCTTTGCTCCCCCTGAAAGGAGCGTCCAGCCTGTGGGCCCCATGTCTCTGTGCTCTGACTCCCATTATCCCAGTGAACTCCCAACCCAATGGGATGCCCCCTGAGAGGTTGGACATGTCATTAGAGGCACTACTGAAGAAACAGAGCACATTAAAGGAAGATCGGTAGGAGAAGGAAGGGACGAATGAAGGGGGGGGTAAACAGAAGGGGGAATGAACCATGAGAGACTATGGACTCTGGGAAACAAACTGAGGGCTTCAGAGGGGAGGGGGGTGGGGGATTGGGATAGGCCAGTGATGGGTATTAAGGAGGGCACGTATTGCATGGTGCACTGGGTGTTATACACAAATAATGAATCATGGAACACTACATCAAAAACTAAGGATATACTGTATGGTGACTAACATAACATAATAAAAAATTATTGTTAAAAAAATAAAAATAAAGTACTCTGCTTGTCTTGGGTGGTGACTTGGCAGTGGGTGGTCAGGAGACCGGCAAGGCTGCAGCTGACCCCATGCCCGTGCCGTGTCACATCAGTTCTGTGTGAAGAGAATCTGGGAGCATCACAGGCAGTGGCCTTCTAACAAAACATCATGACCTGAGTGGCTTAAAACAATAGAAATGTATTCTCTTAGAGTTCTGGAGGCTGGGAGCCCAAACTCAGGGTGTCAGCAGGGCTGTTCTCTAGGGGGAGAATCTGTTCCATACCTTTCTTTGAGCTTCTGGTGTTGTCAGCAAGTCTTGGCATTCCTTGGGTTCTAGATGCATCACCTGAACCTCGGCCTCTGTTGTCACATGGTCTTCTCCCTGTGTGTGTCTGTTTCTCATCTTATAAGAATGCCAGCATAGTGGACTAGGGGTCCAGGATATGGCTTGTGTGTCAAGTTCAGAAATTTGCAGGAGATGCTGGGAGCTGTTTGATAGATACCGTTCCTCTGCTCACTCCCAGGAACATCACAGTATTCTGTGCACCAGGAGCCCAGCGGTGCCTGGCGAGCCCAGCAGAGCTCATGGAGGAGGGGGTTTCCATGTGCCTGGGTGTTCAGGCCAACTCTGGCGAGGGAGGAAGTGTGCAGAGTGAGAGAGGAGGCTGTACGCACTAAGGCCTAAGACTTCAGCAGTGACCCTACCTTTCTACAGACCCGCTATGTTCTATTTCATCCCATGAGTCAGTGGAACAGGTCTTCTTATTTCTAACTGAAATCCAGAGACCCTCAGTGTCTTGCCTGAGGACCTACAGATGGTTAATAGCAACAGGGCCCTGACACCTTGAGGCGTGGTCTCATGTAGTCTTCCAGCTAGTTCCCAGGACAGGTTGCAGGAATCAGTAGACCTAATCTCCCTCACACTTGCCTTGGCTTTGCTTCCCCTGCCTGCTCTTTCCCTACCCAGCTCAGGGAGGGTCACCTGTAGCTCTTGGATCCTTGGGGCCAGGTACGTGTGAGGCCCGGTGCTAGGACACAGCAGGTGCTCAGTAAACACCACTTCCTCTCCTTCCCCCTTACCCTCTAAACTCCCACAGCCCCCATCTCTGTTCTTCCATCACCACTCACTCTATACTCCTTCCTGGATACAGGGCAGCTCTGGTTGTACAGCTGGTATTCTCACAGGAATACGGAAAGTCCTTCCTGTGTGTTCCCCACAGCTCTTCCCCAAAGCTGGGCACGGGGAGCTCTGTCACCACAGGCTGATGGCAGAGAGCAGGCCTGAGCACCCTGAAGTCCCTCAGCCTTCCTTTGCTGCTGAGCCTCCCACCCTGGAAACACACCGGCTGCTCACTCAGCGTCACCTGGTGCCCCAGCGCTGTCCCTGGCCTCCGATGTCTCTACAGAAGCCACACGTTGCTCCGTGTGGGCAGCTGCAGGCCTAGCTCCACACCTGCTGTCAGGAGGGCAGGGCCAGGTTGTCCCCACAGAGCCTCTTCGCTCCCAGGAGGCAGAGATATGTCTGAGAATCTTATAGCTGAAAAGATCCATGGAAACCATGCACACCTGCAGTTTCCAGCCTGCACACTTTCCAAAAGCTGGGGAGCCTGTTAGAAATCCAGATTCCCGGGCCCTTCCCAGAATATTCTGATTCAACAGATCTGCGATGGAGGCCCAGGGGGCTGTCTTTTTAACAAGTGCCCAGGACGTTTCTAGGTAGCCATCAGAGAGCCAAAGTTTGCAATCCACGGACAGAACCCAGCCTGCTCCTGTGTGAATGAGGAAAATCAAGTTCACGGAGGCTGTGTGGCTGACCAAGGTCACCGAGCTTGATGACGGTGAAACTAAAATTAGAACCCAAGATTTCCGACTTCCAGGTCGGGGCTCTCACTGCCACAGCTTGCTCATTGCCCTTGCTCTGTTTCCAGAGACAGGAAACAGTAAGAGGCAACACAGAATCCAGGGATCCAAATGTGTTGCTGTATGCTGAGAGGTCGTGTAAACATACTGATTAAGACACCAGCTTGGTGCCAGGCAGACCGTGACTCCAGCCTGCAGAATGAGAATGATGATGGTCCCCACTTCCCAGGGTGGTTGGGAGATAATCTCTGTAGAGTATTGTGCCCAGGTCTGGCAGGGGACAAGACCCAGGAGCCAAGAGTCTGGCCCACTTGTGAGGCGTTCAGATCCAGTAACCTCATTTGGTGGCCACTAAAGGATGAGGGGAATCCCACCAACAAGCCCAGTGTGCAAGCACCATTGCATTGCTGGGCCGTGAGCTGTCTTCCTCAGGACCCAGTGAAAGTCAAGGTGAGCACAGGGAACCCAGGCATCATGGCTCCCAAGAGTCCCATCCCCCTTGTCACCTACCACAAAATCTGTCTTCATCTGGGAGACAGCTCAAACCCATCTTATCTCTGTGGAGGTCCCCAGAGGAACAGACCATGAATCACTGTTACCACAACTCCTCTCTCAGGGCATGTCCCCGGGTTTTATAGCTCTCTGGTTTCTATCATTATAATTGAACTGATCAGCAAGGAGAACAGGCCCGTTTTTATAAGGGAAAGGAGACACCCACAAAAAGCCAAAATTATGACTGTTTGCAGTTTGCAGGAAACACTTTTTAAACTAGATCTGCTTTTGGTAGAGGCCTCGGCCAGTTTCCGAGAGGAGTTCATGCTCTAGAAGCCGAGCACGAGTTGGAGGAGAAGCAAGTGAGCCCCCTTGGGGAGGCAGGTGGCCAGCGGGGAAATGAGGCACGGACATCAGGGGTGAACTCACAGATTTGCTGGGGCAGGAGGTGGGCTGAAGTCGCCCGCGGAGCAGAGTCCCTACCTTTGCACCATTGCTGCCCTGGACTCTCCGTGGCCCCAGGTGTCATCAGTGTCTGCAGGATCCTGATAGCCAACCTGGAAGACCTGCTGTAGCAGCTCGGGGAAGGGGCTCCAATGTTGTGGGGTTCGGTTTCTGCTCTAGGAGTCTGTGATTCTCCACCGAATAACCCCGCTGTCAGTACTGCAGGGGATAGGTGGCTGAGGCTATCAGACATCAGAGGGAGGCCAGAGTGAGTGTTGGCACGAGCGGGGGGCAGCAGCCCCGCTCCAGGGCCCTTCACAGAGCTCATGCTTAAGGAGCTTTCATGTCTGCTTTAGTCTTCACTGAGAACTCAGGGCTTCTTTCTACTCAAGTCACATGTTAGGTCATTGTTTTTTCTTTTTTGCTCGTTTTTATGGTAATGATAACTCACACTTACACAACACTTTGACAACTACAAAAGGCCTTAATAAATATTATTTTTGTACTTTTATTTCAAATTCACCGCCTCCCTGTGAGGTAGGTTTTATTATTTTTGTATGACAGCTAAAGAAACTGAGGCCCAGAAGGTAAAGTGATGTACACAGGAATCAGGGTAGCCAGCAGCAGATCATCCTCGTGGCTCTGCGACCAATATCATGCCATTGTTTCGGGCATGCCAATACCCAGATGCAGCATGGGCCCTGACCTCCATCTGATGGAGGAACTAGGTGTGCTCACCATTCACTACAGCATGGGGCAGGATATTCCCCCATCGTGGCCCTGGTCCTATCAGAAGTGCTGTGGAAGTTTAGATGCTCGAGGAAGCATGCAGTAGATCAGAAAGTCATATGTGCAATGCACTTTAAAAAAATCGTGTAAATGGGGGTTATTACCATGTCATTTGTATTATGCAACTTTGTGGCTTTGGGCAAGTCCTTACCCCTCTTTGTGCCTTACTGTCCTCATCTGGAAAAGAAGTCAGTGGACCCCAAAAGCTTCCAGGTTCCCTCCAGCCTGATGTTTAGTGCCCAGATGCATTCTGCACACCACAAAGCCTGATGGTCCTCCCACACCTTCTGGGCAAGCCAGCAAGACAGAACCAGAGCATTAAGGGGGCAAAAAAAGCAGAAACAGAGGCTGGGTGAGGGGAGTGTTCCCTTTGGCACCAGAGACCACTTAGGCAGAGAGGGTCCTGGCTGCCCAACCATGGCTCTTCTTCCCTGAAATTGATGTCCATGCTAACATCTCTGAACCATATGGAAAGTGTGGCTGGGCTGCCGCTGGTGGGCATTTATTTCCTTGCCTGTTGGTTTTTGAGGAGCCTGGATCGATGGTGCCACCTGCCTGTCTCAGCACAGGAGGTAGGCTGAGAAGCTGAGGCGGAAGAGGCATCCAGCCTGGTGGATCCAGTGGACACACAGGGGTGGTGCTCTTGTGGGGCCACAAGACCCGGAGCAACCTCAGGCCCGGGCAAGCCCAGGTGCTTTGCGAGGAGAGAGGGCTAGTCAAAACAGCAGAAGCCCTGTGCTGCCCTTGGACCCATGCCTGCATGGAGAATAGCCCTTCTCTCCCTCCATGCATCCATCCATCACCCATGCATCCATTCATGCACTCACTTCCTTTGCTTCCATCTTGCTCACAGATGTGAGGGCACTTCATGGTATTAAGTACCACTAGTCATCAGAGGGACCTTGCAAGAGATGTGTAAGCTCTACCTGAGGCTTCGTCCCTGAATGCATACTCACAGGTGACCTGCCCCAAGACAGCCCTTCCCGATACTGGAGAATACCAGCTCTAAAGAGTTCTCCTAGGAGACAAAATCGGCCTCCCTGTCATGTCTACCAATGAGTCCCATCTTCTGAAGCCACATAGAGTCAGTCTGATCCTTTCAAGGGACAATTCTCGAGCACAGTGTTTCCCCAAGTGTGGCAAGTATCCTGGCTGCCATGTGAGATGATTTTAGGTAGTACATGGACAAACACTTTTAATAATTCTTTTTATGTCACCTTCTATGGTAGCAGGGATATTTCTAGTTTAAAAAAAAAAATCTCCTTCCTAAATGTCTATATGAAAAAAACAAGTTGATTGAAAGCAGAAGTATTAGGTAAACAATACTAAACATACGTGGACATGGCAAAAATGATGCTGGTCTTGGTAAATGCCTCTACAGGCCACCCCCTTGCCAGCATCCCCTTCACAAACCTTTCGCCTCTGTGCCCATCAACTTCACCTTGTTCTTTGACCATGGATTGCACGTAACGATCACAACTTCATCTACACAGATGGTTTCTCGAACCCATGCCTTCAGCTCTGACCCACCATCGTCTCCAGTTGCCCTGCACACATTTTCACTTGGATGTTGTTGCTTCTCCTCCTCGTCATGTCTGTGTGACATCTCAGATACCATGGGATTCTAGAACCACTGGGAAGGGGGGAGGGAGGGGGACATTTCTCAAGTATTTCCTATTTAACATGTTAGCGTACATTTTCCCCTCAGTCTTTAAGAGTCTCAACAGGAAGATACTATCTCCATTTTATAGCTAAGAGATCTAAAATTTAAAACTCAGATTTGCCAGTGCCATGGAATTCCCATTATGCTGGGTAGCCTTCAAGCCAGAGGCAGGAAGGGGAGTGGAGATTATATGGCCACACTTTGCATTCAGTGGGTAAGGACACCACAACCCAGAGACCTTGTGTGGCATGCCCAGGCCACTCTGCTGGCCCTGGCCAGCTCCTGCTCTGGACTCCACACATAACACTCCTTCTTCCCATCATTCTGGATGAAGTTTGCTGTCATGCTTAATGGTCCCCTCACTGTCCACCTCCCGTCTTAGTGTTTTCTGAACCAGTCCGTACCCCACTGCTCCATCCTTCTCTGGTTCAAATTATTGTCACCTCATTCCTGGACTACTGCAGGGTCTCCCAACTTTGCTGTAATCTGTCTGGGACTGCTTTCCATATTCATCTTCATAAAACGTATGTTGGCACACATCACCCCTTGATCACAAACCATCATCAGTCCAAGTCACCACAGACCTTAAATCCCAGGGACAGCTCCCTCGTATGAAGTACAGACTCTATCCTGTCGCTTGAAACCTGTTTGAATTTAGACCCTACCTGTCTCTCCAGCTTTGTCTCCCACAGTGCAAACTCTCTAGCAAAAATGGTCTTCTCCTTATGTCTCTGTGGGAACTTATACTTCCCATATGGAAATCACCTCACTGCACCCAGGCTCACCCCTCAGGCCCAGCTCACATCATATATGTTTAGCCTCCAACCCCTGGAAATCCACCTTTTTCCAAGTTCTTAATCTGCTTCTTACCTACAGGAGTCATTTGGCAGGTAGCAAATGTGACCCTGTGCTAGAATTCCTCTCCATCAGGTACATCCTTCCTGCCTCCTGGCCTGACCATGAGGCCCTAGAGGACAGAGCAAAGTCTGATAACCTTTGCAATCTCAGTCCTTAGTCTCCGTGCCCTTCAGGGTGGGCCCCTCAGTACATGTTCTTCATAGTGACATGCTACGTGTTTTCATGGGGGCAGAGGGTAAGGCTGCTGCTGGGCAAGAGCCCCTCCTTTCTATCCCCTGGAGTTGCACATCAAGGGCTGGGCAACAGCCCGTGGACCCACGGGGCTATCTGCGGAGCAGATAAGAGGACGATGTGAAAGCACATTGTAAAGCAAAAAGCGCAAGGTGCGTGAAAAAGGCCAAGACTGCAAAATCAACCTCGATGTCCTCTAGGTGTCCTTTGGACTCAGCACTTGGAAGGATCTGTGAGCCTTCAATTCCCAGCCCTGTATAAGACACAGTGGGGGACAGAGGGAAAGTGTGACATATAGTTCCTGCCCTCGGTGCACTCACACCCCTGGTGGGGGAAGAGAAATCCAGGACACTTGCCAGTCTGAGGGTGTTTAAAACATACCATAAAGCCTTATGCAAAAACTCCAAATGACTGCCCTGAAGGGTGTAGGGCCCACAGAGAAAGGAGATTGAAAGCCTTAGAGAAGTCAAAGCAACCCCCTGATGGGAGGAGGAATCCAGTTGGCCCCAGAGGAAGTAAGAACATGCCACACTAGAAGTCACAGAGCCTGGAATAGAACTAGGTATGCAGGAAAGTAGCATCTTAACTCGAGTAGTGGGTGTTGGGAAAAGACAAAGTATGGGAAGGGAAAAGTTCAAGCAGAAAAGCTGGGGCCTAATCAACTAGGAGTAAGGAATCCCTTTAAGTTCCTGAGGAGGGATGTGGCATGATAAAAATGAGATTCTGGAAAGTTCCTTGCTCAGAAATTTCTTCATCCTTTGAGGGTGAAAAAACAAACAAACCCACACTAGGGAGAGAAATGCCAGGTCTGCATCCATATCCTCCATCTCCAGGCCTCTGGTGCTGGGATGTTGAAGGGGATCTTCTGTGCCTCTTCACCCAACCTCTTTCAGGACTGTAATGTTACTGCCTCATGCAGCTGTATCCTTTGTCTTGACAGCCCTGCACTGAAACAAGGCTAAGCGCAGAACTACATGGGCTACCCTCTGATGGGGATTTGGGCTGAGCTCTCTAGATCTAGTCTGAGACCATAATCTGAAATAAGCATCTCACGCACAGGCCGAGAGCTAACTGGGAGACAGAGGAGCATTTGTCTTACAGTGTTTATGAGCTCTAGTCTTTCCCGGCTGGGTGAAGCTAAGCCTAGCTCTAATGTGCCCAAATGGCTGATAAGGGGTGGAAGCACAGAAGGCAGTGGGATAAAGAGGCTGAACGGGGAGTGACGTGTAGAGATAGCAAATAGAGCCTATCAGCAAGGGCGCTTTCAGAAGCAAGTGCTTGAAAACTCAGTTTGAAATGGTTTCTACAATAAGGAAATTTTATCTCACATAAAATAAGCCACAAATTAGGATGGCACCAAAGTTGGTTGAGTTAATTCACTGGTTCAACGACTTTATCCAGGAGTCTGGTTCTTTCTACCTTTTCTCTCTGCCACCATCAGCATGTCACTCTTGTCCTCAACTAGTAGTCCTCATGATCCCCAAATGGTTGCCATGGTTCCAAGCTTCATATACAGACATGATGAGCGTGTCCAGCTAAAAAAGAGATTATAGTGCTCTTTTGAATGTATGTCTCTCTTTCCCTTTTAAATCAATGAGGAATCTTTTCTGGGGGCATCCCCAATAATTTCCTTTCATGTCACATTGGCCAGGCATGAGTTACATGCCCCTTCCATAGCCAATGGATAGAAGGGAAAAACTGGCCTCCATTGGGTTAGACTAGTGGTTGGTTTATGGCCACAGTGCTGCTCACAAATAGTGACCAGGTTTGATTAGGAGTGGGAAGAGAGTGTAGGAGTCCATACTCTAGCCAGCATCTTCAGCCACATGTTTCACACTGTCAGTGGGAATACAGAGTGCCCTGAGCCAAGCAGGCTGTGCATCTCAAGCACTTGCTTCTTGTTGCTGGATTTCAACAAAAATCAGTCAGCATAGCCCCAACAAATCCCCATGCACTTCCTATTCTCACAGTGGTTCCAAGTAAATGGGCCTTGGGATCATTGAGGGCTGAGTTGGTAGGGTCCATCTATCGCTATAACCACAAACAAAGGGAAAAACATTAAACTTAGAGTCCTGGCTCAACTGCCTACTAACTGCAGGACTTTATGGAAAATTAATAAATCTCTTTGACAAGTTTCTTTGTGTATATAATGGAGATAATATTTTTAATCTATCACGCAGAGTTACTATTAATATTATAACTAAAACATCTAGGCTCAGACTCAGGTGTTAACAGCAGCTGTGGTGGAGGAAGAGGAAATGGTGGTGGTGGTGGTGGTGGTGGTGGTGGAGGTGGAGGTGGAGGTGGTGATGGTAGTGATGATGGTGGAGTTAGTGATGGTGCTCACGGTAGAGATGGTGATGGCAGTGGTGATGATAATAGTGGTGGTAGTGCTGATGGTGGAGATGGTGATCATGGTATAGCTGGTGATGGTGGTCATGGTACAGGTGGTGATAATGATGGTGGTGAGGTGATCATGGTGCAGGTAGTGATGGTGATGGCAGTGGTGGTGATGATGATGGTGGTGGAAGTAGCAGAGGTGGTGGTGGTGATGGTGGTAATGGTGATCATGGTGCAGGTGATGATGGTGATGGTGGTGGTGGTGATGATGGTGGAGGTGGCAGAGGTGATGATGGTGATGGTGATCATGGTGCAGGTGGTGATGGTGATGGTGGTGGTGGTGATGATGGTGGAGGTGGCAGAGGTGATGGTGGTGATGGTGATCATGGTGCAGGTGGTGATGGTGATGGCAATGGTGATGATGATGATGGCGGTGGGGGTGGTGATGATGGTGGTGAAGGTGGTGGTGATGGTGATGATGGTGATGCGAGGAGGAAAGAAAAGTGGGAGTAGGAGGAATAAAAGGAGAGAAAGTACCCACCCTTCCTGTTTCACAAAGAGATCATGAGACTCAACATAAAAATGTCTGGGAAAGTGCCTTCTCAACCGTAAAGTGCTACCCAGTGAGTTATCACTGTGGTGATTACGACATGGTTAGCAAACCTCCCGTATCCATGGGTACCTCTACTCCTAAAAAGCACTGACTGTCATCCTTCACCCTTGTCTGCCATAACTGAAATAAGCCACTTCAAGAGGCAGATTGTTGTCAAGTTCCCAGAGACACAAGGGAAATGCCCACAGCTCTGAGGCTGGGAGTTTCTTTTGCCAGAATAGAAGCCGTTACTGTAGATCTACGGGCTAAAGTGGGAGATGGGGGAAGGACATTTGGAACACGTGGAACCCAGCAAACAGGATACAGAGAAAGTTTTGTTTTTGTTTTGTTTTTAAGTTGCTTTGATCATCGAAAGTAGGTATGAGGACTCTCTAGTTTTTGTTGAAGTCAAGAGGATCTAAAGAGGCACAGAAGTGAGTTGTGCTACCTGCCTTGAGGCCAGGGAAGGAGAAGAGACAGGGAAAGGCAGCAGGGCTGGTGCCACTGACAACTCCAGCTGCCCAGCAGGCTGTCATGGGAACAAGCAGAGCCAGGACCTCAGGGGCGAACACGCAGAGTCCCCTTGAGCAGGGATGTCCACTCCATGAACCTGTGCAGAACCCCTACTGTGTGCAGGTGCTAGGATGGCAGGAATGACAGCAGCTACCATTTGAGTGATGACTCTGGTTTCTAGTTCTCATAATTACCACGATTTCCACTTTACTGGTAAGAAACCAAAGTTTAGGAAAATTATGTAGTTCGTCATAGAGAAATAATGTGATCAGGTGTATCTGACTCCAAAGCCCTCTCTCCTCTGTCACTTTGCCTTTCATTTAAAGACACTTCTTCACCAAAGGTGACAAAGACACTTGCTTCTGCTCTGCACCCCCTCTGCCCCTGGAGAGGAGAAACACACACAAAACACACACTTTGTGATGAGTGCTATCATCTGAAGAAAGGGTGCTACAGCTGAGGAGAGGGACTGACTAATTCCAGCCCACTGGGGGCAGAGGAGGCAGGGGAAGTTTGAGAAGTCCACACAAGGAGATGACACTGGAGCTGGCTTGGATCTGAGATGGAGTCAGCCAGGTAGAGAAAGGGGCGAGACTTGAAGAGGGTTGCGCAGAAGAGCCTGTCTGGTTTGGGGGTGGTGAGCCTTTCAATGTGGTTGGAGCTCAGGGTGGTGGCTGAGAATAAGGCAGGAGGGACAGGTGGGGTGGGACTGTGACAGACCTGGGAGCCAGGCTAACGAGGCTAGATTCCACTTTAAGGCAGAGGGGAGCTGTTGGAGATTATTATGCAGTAAAACAGCCCAGATGTCAATGGGAGGGGTTAGGGAGCTGCTTTAATTCCCAACCAGGGAAGGAGGCCTAGATGGAGATGGGCACTGGGGACAGGCAGAACAGACAGCATCCATTTCCCTGGGCCAAGTGTTGGTGTGACTCCTCAAAAGAAGGGGGGGCATTTACGAGAGTTTTGAGGCCACTGCTGCACACTCTCTCCATTTGGGAGATTACATTCTAGCCCACAGGTCACTAAGCAAATGCCCCATTGTCCCCAGGAGTAATTCAGCCCTGATTGGTAATATCTGTCACCCTCTCCACTCCATTACCCCCAAAGAAAAGGTAATATCCCTGAGCCAAAGCGAACTCCTTAGAGAGGGACGGGGCTGGCCATATTCTGACAGCCAGAGCTGCCCAATGAAGGACAGGCCACCTTAGAAGGAAATGGCAGCCTGAGGTGGAGGAGATCAACTGGAGGGACCTCCTGCTGTGGGCAAGAGGCTGGCCCATGTGCCATTCGGGCACTCCAAGAGGGGGATGCAGGCAGACGTAACAAAGGTTGACTATTCCCTCTGTACTGACCACATAGTGGACACCAGACAGAAAGCTGAAGCAGGCCAGTCTCTACCCTGTGGGGGTTTACACAGTCCGTGGACTGGGGAGGGACCCAGGGATGGACAGAAATGTGGTCTTGGAGACAAGGACAGTGAAGGGTCCAGGAGGAGCAGACAGGCCCATACCCCGACATCTGAGGTGGGCTGCTTGGCACTCTTTGGATCTGAGGCAGGTGCCTCTGGGCTGGGGCAGCCAAGGCAAGACGGGCCTCCTGAGGGGAAGATGTGAACTTGAGAAATTAGTAAGTGGATAAGTCACTTCAACTTAGCATCATGGATAAGCATGGAGAAACAGTCCAGTTGAAGGAGAGTTTTTGTTTTTTTTAAACTGAGCTACTGTAAAACCGACAACATTGACATACTTCTCAACTCACTCAACCTCAGTTGCTACTTGCCCTCACTAAATAGGTGAAATGTTTTTTTCCAAAGCTGCTTTACTCTTAGGGTATTAAATGGTTTGTCCTGTCCCCTCTTTCTTTGCTAGAAGTCCTGAGTCTTAAGACCAGACCATTTGAACCACCAGACACCTTCTAAATGAGGCCCTTGGGAAGGGCCTGCCCTCAAAAAAATGTGAAGTTGAAGCATTCATCTTCAGGGGACTCCACGTCCCTTTCCAGCCCCCTTCTTCCCAATCCAGGTGCCCCAGGCATCTGTCCAGGCGTCTGTCCAGGGTTTCACAGAAGATTATGTTCTCAACTTTCTGATGAGTTAGTCCCCATGAAAGTGAAGGCTGATATAGGTTTATCATCATGTACTTTGGTTGGAGATCCCTAAGGAAAACCTTTAAGATCCAAAGGAATGTTTCTCTTTTTTTTCACTATGGTAAACTCTATATAACATAAAATTTGCCATCCTTACCATTTTTAAGTGCACACCTCAGGGGCACTAATTATACTCCACATGTTGTGTGGCCATCACCACTTTCTACTTCCAAAATTTGTCATGCCCTGAAACAGTTCCTCCCTCCCTCCTCTATAAACTCTCCTCTACTTTCTGTCTCTGTGAATTTGCCCATCCTACACTCTTCATATAAATGGAATCTTACAGTGTTTGTCCTTTCATGACTGTCTTCTTTCACTTAGTGTCATGTTTTCAAGGCTCATCCATGTTGTAGCCTATCAGACCTTTATTCCTTTTAATGGCTGACTAATATGCCCTTGTATGAATATCCTTCATCCGCTGATGGAAGAAAGGCTTCTTAATGGCTGGATTCCAGGCCCCAATAGAGACCCCAAGAGAGGAAGACTTGGGGATCCCTGCTTCCCTCCCTTCCAGTCACACCACGTAGGTGGCCCTTTACTGCCCAGCGGCCCTTGATGGGCACAGTAATCCAGGATCCCAGTCAGTCCACAGACAGAGACAGCTGTGCTACAGCAGGAGCAATGCCAGACCAGCCATTGGGATACACAACTACTCATCTATGGGGTGGATGTGTGGCCTTGGACAAGTCCTCTTATTTCTATATAAGGAGGAGCTTGGGATGTGTGTCCTTGTAGGAGGTCCTTCCAACTTCTCATATTTTGCCAAGTCCCTCCGTGTCCTAAGAGACACTTGCAATGCAGCAAGTGGTGTGGGGCAGAGCAGACCCTCAGGAAATGTGTGTGACCTACTGAATGAAGGAGTGAAGGACCAAGAGAAGAATTAGAGAGTAGGAACTAAGGCATTCCAGTTTCTTCATCTCCCTTCATTAGAGATAGTCAGGAGGCTGTTTTAGAGGTCAAGTTGAATTATGAAACAATCTGGAATACAAGGTGCTGTTTGACACATTATTATTGTGTTTCTTGTCTTTGCACCTTGTACTGAGATGTATGACTGGGCTTCTCATCAATTCTATTTGGTGTAGAAATCTTGGCAGCTTCAATAAATACACTTGCATAAATTTAAGTGAATACACACAGGCTCTCTTAGTATGAATTCTCACACTTGGTCTGTTATATAGCGGGTATTAGCTGTACAGTGTTCAACACAGATGGTGGACATCACCCAGCTGTGCCATGTGTGTGTACATGTGTGTGTGTGTGCGTGTGTGTGTGCAGGAACATGCACAGGTGTATAGACATGACATGATTGTCCTTGTCTGAAGAGCTCTACCCTGGCATGGCTTCTGCTCATAAAGAGTCCATGTTCTCCTAAAGCACAAATATTAGTGATCTCCTACTGAAGGACCTTTTTATTATAAAATCTATTTGTATTTATAGTGATCCTTAGAACAATGAGGAGAGGAACTCTTTGTTCCTTTCCATGTCTTGGAATCTGACTGGGACTTAGGCAAAACTGCACACATACCAGGAATTGGCCTCTTCACTTGCCATAGAATTTTGAAGAGACTTTGGAAGTCCTCTATCACTTTGAAATTGGTGTTCAAAGTTCCAAGAAAAACAGACAGACAAAAAAAGCAGTGATTCCTCTTCTCAAAGAAAATCTAATGCAGAAACCAGCATATAAAGCCAATAAAAGTCTTCCAGACTAGTCAGAGATGGCTATTTCTTTTTCTTGTGTAGTGTCTGTCCATACCCCATCATACGGGTTCCCTGGACTCTTTTGAACTGTGTAAGGATCCTTGGACAACTTAGTGTGTGGGTTCAAATGGTGCTGCTCTGGTTCAAGGTGGCGGGGGGAGGATTGTCAGTGAGCAAAGCCCCACTTTCTCAGCCTTCCCTAACCTGTAACTACTCCCAGAGAAGCACTGTGGAAGCCCAGGGCTCTCTGAAGCACTGCATTTTTTTAATGCTTAGTTAGTTCTTTAACAGACAAGGAGACAGACCCAGAGAAGTAAAGTGACTTGCCCAAAGACACACAGCCAATGGCACCAGAATCAAGATTATCACCATCAAAAGATAATTGAGTCTCTGTCCTATAGAATGAAAGGTAGGATACAGGTACATGAAAAGGTAAAGGGAAAACTAAAATAAACACTTACTCATCAGTGTCTATTAGTTCCACAAGTGTTTAGAGGACATCATGGTTCCTGGAATCTGAGGCTCTCTCCATTGAATTTTTCTAAGTATTTGAGACATGGGTGTTGCCATGGGCACCACCTGCCAGTGGTAGCACTGAGAAATGAGCAGGGAGAGAGGAAAGGAAGGGAGAAGAAGATGAAGATGGAAAGGCAGCAGTAAGGGGAAACAGCCCTGGATAGGAAGGAAGGAAGACAGGAGCGTCTTAAAGACTGAAGTCATCACACCTGCCCCAGGCAGGTAGGACTTAACCCTTGATTTGGGAAGGGGGTCCTCCAGGAGCCCCTGGACTCCATTCCAGTGTATTCCCATTCCAGCCTTGAATGTCCTCTCAGTTGCAGGTTTTCATGCTTCCTTGACCTTTTCCAGCCTCAACACAGAACAGTAGGAACGGGAACCTTAGTCTTTCCAGGTTGGCTTCCAAAGTTCCTGAGTTCCCAAAATCACAGGAAAAAAAGGGGGCAGTTCACAAGCTGAATGTTGTGCATTCTCAAAGAGCTCCGTGGCCCCTCAGGATTCAGGAGAGCACATAGCTCTGGTCTCAGAACTCAGGCAGGAGGAGGGCTATGAAGGAGCGTGTGTTCACAGGACCGGAGGTGCCAAGGCATTGGAGCAGCAAGAGGAAGGTCTTAGACAAACTTCTGCAATTCTCCACTCCATTCATTTTTGCCCTTAGGTGTTTCTGTGGCAAAACAACATATGTTTTGAAAGGATCAACCAAGCTGTTTCACTTGTTTACATTTTTGTTTGTTTCCTTCTTGGGTTTGTGGGGGTGGGATCAACTTCAAGGGCATTCATTTCCCTAAGGTCAGAATGAATACAACAAAGCACGTGCATGCTCTCAGCAGCACAGAAGACTGTGGTCCAGACCCTGCAGCAAGGGGCAACTGCCCCCTCTCAGGGTTCTTTGTCCGGACCCCTTCTTACCGCCCCCTGGACCCTTTTCAGTTCTCAGATCCTTAAACAACTTAGTATGAGGACTCTGACCCAGTTGTGTCTCTGGGGATAAGCAGGGACCAGTGAGAAACTTTCCCTTGGCACCCAGGAAGGCAAGATGAGATGAACGGACCTTGGGACCTAGGGTCAGGAAATCTGCATTCCCATCTTCTGCACAGATCTCTCTGGCCTTAGTATCTTATCAGCATCCTGGATTTTCAAGTGAGGAGGTTAATTAGATACCCTCAAAGATTCTTCCTGTCTCTCCAACTCAAGCACTTTAAGCAGGATCCTGTAACTTCTGCCAAAGGGGTACATTCCCATAGTGTGAAAGTGCTTTCCAGGGGATGAGTTTGCCCCTCATGGAGAGAGATTCCAGCCTCATCTCTCCTCTCTTTAATTGGCACGCTCTCCCAAGGCAACCTCATTCAGCCCTCCTCTGCAAGCTGAACACCCTCTGACCCCCTGTGTCTGATCACCAGTAGCCCCAACTGAAAGTCCCACAAATGCTTTAAGTCATCAAGTCCAGAAGTGATGTCTCTCCCCACAAGTCCCCCACTGCAGTGAGAGGCATCACCATCCAGGATCACCCAAGTTAGGAAACTCAGGGAGGGGGACAGTATACTTCTCTTGCTACCTCTCCCCCCAACCCCTACATGGAACCAGAAACCAAATTACATCCTTCCTATCTCTCAAATCCACCTAGTTCTCACCAATCCCACTGTCTACCTTGGCTCAAGCCTCCATGGTCTCTGCATGGGTCACCCCCCGACTCCCTCCACCCCCATCACCACCCTCACTCTCTAGGCCGGTGCCAGATTATAGGACTGGCATCTGACTCCAACATTCACTGTCTCCTCAGAATAGAATCCAAGCACCCCGGGACAGCCCCAAAGCCCCTGGTCATCTTGCTCCTACCCACCTCTCCGGCCCCAGAGCCTTCACTCCAGCTGATCGGATGCCTCCCTCCACACACAACTTCCACAAGTTCCATCGGGTTGCACTGTGCCTTTCATAACATGCTTTCCCTTTCAACCCCATCCTGATGGACACTTTAACCCAATGTCACCTAATTTTAAAAGACCAGAGGCTCCCACATGCTGTTATTTGTTCCTGGTTCATGCTCCGCCACCCGAGGCAGCCACATGCCAGACCAAGTTAATGATGCTGTAATGGGTAGTGAGTAAAAGACAATCCTGTCTCTGAGGTGCTGATTAATGCCAGCCTCTCCATTCCCTTCCCACAGCTACTGCCTGATCAGGGCCTTTGCTAGCACATGGGCCAGTGGTTCTTAAACTTTAGGGTGCCTCAGAAACACCTGGAATCATCTGCAATTCACATTTCCATGCTCCATAGCCAGGGGATCTGCCTCAGTAGGTCTGGGTAGGGCCCAGAATCTGGCATTCTTAAACTTTGCATCCTCAAATGCTTCACCCTGAGCTGGGCACAGTGAGGCCAGCACTCATTCCAAGTCTAGCAAATCAGGAAGAATGGATGGGAGCACAGGCACGTGTGTGGGCTCACCTCCCCTCACAGAGCTACCCATCAGGCTCTAATGCCCCTGGTCTTGGAGCACCTTCCCAGCAGGCTAGAAGGGGTGGTGGGCGGTGGTGGTATGCCTTCCCAGGTGATGACCCCTCTCCACAGTGTGGGTGTGACCTGGAGGTCTTCAGAGAGCTCCAACTGACCCAACAGAGGATGGGAAGATAGGTCCAGGAGTTCTGAACCTACTGCCTCCTGGGGGCTGTGATTGGGCCTATCCTGCTTGGAGGATCTGTGACCAAATGCCACGTGGACCAGGGTTTTGTGGCTCCAGTGAGAGATGGGCTGAGGCTCCTGCAGAGGCGAGCAGTGGAGCATGAAGGCATCCAGGCAGCCTTCCCCTAGTGGGGCCATTAAGGCTCTGCACTGGGAACAAGGTTGTGGGAGAAAGCAATTAGTGGTGAGGGAAGCCAGTGAATCAGCACACAGAGTCGGCTTGCTCTAATTGAGCCAACAAGTTTGTCCTGTTAAGTGTGGGCTCCCAGGGACAGGAGCTTCATCCTTAAATGCAAAGCCTTCTTCAAGGTGGCAGAGGGAGGAAAAACACTACCTCCCACTCCTTGAGAAAAGAGATGAGCCTTTTCTCCTCACTGCCCCACCCCAGTGCCTGCCTCCGTCCTGGAAATGCTGATTTTCTCAGCTGACTGGATCTATGTCTTTGTACAGAGATTTTTTTATTTTCTCAAGAAAGAGAGACTTCAAGTTCAGGGTCAGAGTATATGAGTAGATTGCTTGTGTGTCAGGTGCTGTTAGGAGATTTTCAATGTCTCAACTTCTTTGTGGCTATTTCTGGTCTATCGTTTTGAGAACATGGTTAGTACACTCCCCCAAGATGGTTTCTGTTACCTTCAGGGTTTTTTACCTCAAGGTGGTGGCACACTTTTCCTGTGCTTCTGTCCCCTCCTTTCTGAGCACTGTTGTCCTCTGTCTTGGCATCATTTCTCTCTAGATCAAGACATTATGAGTTCTCATCCGAGAAGGTACAATGAAACATTCGCTGATTAACTAAATAAGATGTTTCTCCAAAATGTGTAATTTTCCCCCCACCCTAACATTTGCATTTTCAACAGGGGACATTTGAAGCTTAAAAAAAAAAAAAGAAAAAAAGAAGAAAAAAAACCCACCTTAATGCCCAATGAATTGGAGCTCTAAGGTTAGAGCACACTGTGGAATTGGTAATCTGGCTTGGGAGTCCCACCCAGTGTCCCCCTAGATCCTACCACAGAGGGGCAGCACTCTCGTCCACCTGCTTGTGAGATCTGCTCTTCAGAACTTTCCAGATCCCCAATCTCATTGACTTTATTTTTCTCTCCCTTCTATTTTTGTTTCCTAGGAACGAGTGGAATATCTCTTTCTCATAATTTTTACTGTGGAAGCATTTTTAAAAGTAATAGCCTATGGACTTCTCTTTCATCCCAACGCTTACCTCCGCAATGGTTGGAATTTACTAGATTTTATAATTGTGGTTGTAGGGTAAGTATCACTACTTTTCTCTCTTCCCTCCCCTCACCCCTTACCATCCACCAACATGTGCCTCCATTTCCTTCTGTTGTTTGTATCTCTGATTTGGTCACGGTGGCACTGGGCATCAGGCAAGATGAGAGAATCCATTACAAGTCACTTTGAATTCAGACTTTCTGCAAAGGGAAAAGAGCTCTTACTTAGGAACATCTCCCTCACACACACACTCACATGCGTGCATTCACACGCGCGCACACACACACACACACACACCACAGAGTGGAATGTGACTGCTTTTAATGAAACCCCGGATCCACTATGCAGCTGAGGAGATTCCTCTGCTTGAGGTCTTTTTATTCCATCTCCAACCACATGCGGCCCAACAGCTCTTCAAGCCAGTTCCCCTGCTGTGTCCCTGAGCAGGGTTTGTCCAGTTGGCCTGGCGAGCCGCCCTGGGCATGGGGGCGAGGGTGCAGCTGGCATACAGGGTGTGAGGGATGCCCTCTCTCACCTCTACAGCGGGCCTCATCGGGGGCCCCAGGAAACAGGCTGCTTGAGATGGGTGGGTGAGGAGACAGCAGAGAACTGTGAAGGGCCAAGGTCGTGCGTGGCCTAAGTAGAACCAAACACACCTTCCCCAGACATGCTGTTCCACTGTAGCCTAAGATAAGCAAGGTCAATGCATGCTTAAAAAAAAAAAAGCAATGTGAAAAGTCATAAACAAAATTTGGAAGTGATAATCTCCTTATCTAGGAATTAGTAACTTTACAAAAAGATGCTCTGTGAAGTATTCGTACATGTGCTATGTGACATGTAATTCATTAAGACACAGCTGAAGACTTCCACCCAGCCCTCTCTTTTGTGGAGGGAGGGCACCTTCATAGCACAGTCTACTTCAAGAACAAGCTGAGGCCTCTCGGGGCTGATCCGTCACTTCTCTGAGCCTGGAGAGTGGTCACGTGGTGGCCACCTTGCCTTTTTACTCCTGTGCAGCCCCAACAGGCTTCAGGGTCAAGGTCAATATGTCATTAGGCTCACACCCCAGGAGGCTGTTTTTGATTGGCACTGTTTGTGCCATCCCAGTGAAGACACAGGTCCTTCTGGACTCCTCCAGAGCACTCACTACTCATCATCTCATGGGAGTGTCCGGTCTTTGCTGCAGGAAATAACAAGAGAAAATCAAGACCATTTAGAAGTTACTTCCTTGCCTCTGGCCATCTGGATGACTTATTATGGTTGTTTGGAACTGTTTTAGGGGTTTTTCTTTGTTGTCTTTTTTTGCACAGCCAATGAATGACACATTTTGGCCACATTAACACCGAAGATATTTGGGTGACATGAGAAGTACTAAAGTTATTAGAGTATTTGCCAAGCATACATCTGGCTTCAGAGGACTCAGAGCAAGGGTGCCGCTATAAGAGATCTTCCTGCTTCTGTTCACACCAGGATAAACAAAGAATAACAGAACAAATACCTTGAATTAACTCTGTAAACCGTACAAAGGCATTTAAGGTGCCTTGTTCCACATGTCCCTAAATCCTTTCAAATTCAGTCTTTCTCACAGCCTGGGGCTCCAGGGAACCTTTCACACAGGCCTAGAAAAGAGCCCCAGGAAGGAGATTGATAGAGAGATAAGGGTGCCTTCAGGGACTAATTTGGTTTCAGCAGAGAAGCTACATCTTCTTCTCATGTTTATGGAATGAGTTAGAGTTGACTGTGTCCCATGTTCTGCCCCTTTCGTCCGGAAGCACAGGGCAGAGCTCAAACCGGAGCTTGGGGGGAGGAGCAGATGCCTTACCATGGGCCGCACGCTGGCGACTTCTGCTTGCTTGGACCTTGCCTTATCCCTCGCCTGCTGCTCCTCCCAGTAACCACAGAGGGCAGACTTCATGGGGTCAGCCCAGATTTCAGTCACATCTTCCTGGGGCCGAGAGGCTGATGAAGAGGAAAGCATCCAAATTTGGCTCTCTTCCAAAAGATGCCTCTGGTTAACTGTTTAAGCCACAGAGGTTACGATGCTAGTGGTCTGCTTAGCTTATGGTTCACCATGACCCTTTGGGCTTTTCCCCCATTATTATCACACATGGACATATTTGACACCCAGTTTCTCTTCTCCAAGGGCATTGGTCCTAGGGGCTCTCTGTCTAGTCTAAATCTTGGCCCATCCATCTAATTAGGAAAATCACACACACGCGCATACACACACAGACACACGGTGTAGTTCAGCCTCCTCTCTACAGCTATGCCTCCTTTTCCTGCCCTTTTTTTTTAACCATATTAAATGGATATCTGTCTGCTTCCCTTACATCTCCTGGGAAATATCTACTCTCCTGGGCCCTTCCTCTGCAGCCACTTAGGGGAAAGTTTCTTGGGCCCTCCTACAATCGGAACGGAATCTGCCTTTCCCCGGGAGAGCTGAGTTTGGCTGCCTGCAGCCTGAGTGCCAGGCTGAGAGCTGCTCTCTCATTTCTGCATTGGCATGCTGGGGGCCTGTGACAAGAGGCATTGCCTAACCCCCACGGACCTGTCACATTTCCTTCCTAAAGTGGAAGATTCTCCTTGGTACAGTGGGGAGATGAGACTGATGAATGAAAGTGTGGAGGACTTCAGAAGCCTCTGTGAGCTACCTCTCTCCACCCCAACCCAGGGACCTAGGGATCCTCACTAGATCCCCCTGCCTGAGACATTCTACTCCAGCCACAAGGGCTTTTGCTACTCTCTCTCTCCCAGTATGGTGGCCCTGCCTTTCTGATCTGCTGGGCCCTCTAGAGCCATGTTGTCCTCTTTTTAAAAGCTCCAAGTCCAGTTAAGGAACTGCCAGATACAACTCCTGAAGAATGCCCCCACCAAGCATCCGCATCTGAACCCAGCCCTTAGGGACAGGTAGGCACAAAGCAGTGGGTTTGGCTTTATAGTACTTAATCAAGGAGAAACACACCAGCCCCTACCAGCCAAGAACACCTCCTAGACCCCCTCCTGAATTCTCTACCCTTTCAAAATTAAAATCAGACACTTAATAAAGTGTCTGCATCAAGTTGGGGCAGGGAAAAGAGAAGAAAGTTGTCTAACCTCTGTTCCCTTCAATAAATAATGTTTTTGCGAACATCTTGTACCCTAATAAGCACATTGCTTTCTTCCAGGAAATACTAGGAACCAAATCTGGTTTGGATTTGGAATGTTGTTTGACAAACTTGCAAACTAGTCTCCATTTTCTAAGATTTCGGTGATCTAGACTTCAGTGGAAAGAACATTTCTCTGCAGAGAAAGAAGCCCGTTTCCCCCATCCTGGCAACTCTGCCTGGGGTTCAAGGCATCACCAGCTAACATATGACACCATCAAATTGCCAAGCTGAGCTGAAAGAATCAGAGGGCTGAGAATGACTTTAGATGTGGTCTGGCCAGAGTGGTTAAACTTCTTTTAGCTACAGAACCCATTGTTCAAGCAAAGCGTTACTCAGAGAGCCATGAAAGCCACTCTATTCCAGCCACTTATCTCTGGCCTTGCTGCCCAAGAGGTCCCCGAACAGTTCCATAGAACAGTTTGGAAATCCTTCATCTAGATCAACCCCTCCTTGCTGGGCCCTGCCTGGATTTGAGTTTCTGCAAAACTAAGTCCCCAGCTGTAGCCTCCCCTGTTTCCAGATCCAGTTCCCTGGGCATGAGTCATTTCACGGGTTCAAGCCTATTCCTCAAGAATGAAGTTGCCCTGGCCCCGAGTGCAGGTCAGATGTGGGACCCCAGTTCTGATACCTGTGCTTCCCCCTTGGCCCCCGGCCACAACCCAGCACACACTCTACTGACACTGAATCAGTAGTCATCTCTCGTACAAAGAACAGAAACTGCCCCCATGTGTCCTTTCCCCTATTTTTCTTGGTTATCCTAAGAGCCCAAGATTCCGGGCTCCCATTCCCACATGGTTCTTTGCGTCCTGTGCCCCTCTCCCTCACTATCTCTGAAAACTTTCCACTGTGCCTTCTGCTCCCCACAGGGCACTGCCCATTTAGGGGTCAGCAGACATCTTCTGTAAAGGGCCAGGTACTTATTTTTCAGCTCGCAAGCTGTGCGCTTTGTCCCGACTTTTCAACTCTAGCGGGAAAACAGCAATGGACAACAGCTGTATGAAAACAATGGGTGTAGCTGAACTCCAGCAAAACTCCGTTTACAGAGCAAGTGGCCCAAGTGCTGCCCCAGACCTGCAGCTTTGTCTCTGGCTACTCACTTAACTTCCTGGCTCCCCCAAGGGTCATGCTCCATCACAGTCTCTCAAGAGATGGCCACTCTCTCCCAAATGCTTCATTTGGCAGCCCAGAGGTCAGGAGAGAGGTCCTGCGTTTCTCTTATTTCTGCTTTCAGACTGCTGGCCCTTTCCCCTTCCTAGCAACCTCTGATTCTGATGTGTGTGATCAGACCCTCTCACCCCTGCTTCTCCTTATGGTGTCCCCTCTAGGCCTCTGGGAACTCCTTATTTTTTGAAGACAGGAGCTCTTGGCTCACTCCCAACTCTCTCCAACCTCACTATTCCTGCTGTCCCCTCCAGTAGCTTCTTGGTTCCTTGATATCTCCCTCCACCTCCCCAGGGATCCTGACTCCATCCTGTCTCAGCTGCCCACTCCCATGGTTGTAGCCAGTATCCCTACCATAACTAATAACCCCATAATCTCGAACCAAACACCCAGCTCTGGAAACACCACCAGCCATCTTTCCAGCTTACTCCCTCTAACACTTTGACTCTGACAGTCCATTCATCCTGTCCCATTCTCTCTGTTGCTCTGGCCGTTGTGTCCAGTCCTCCTTTTAACCAACTTAGGTGCCCAGCCGCATCACAGTCTCTCACTTGCATGTACAGTCAGCTTCCTTCTTTACTTACCATGCTCATTTGGAAAAACACTAACCCCAGTCAAGTCCAACTACATGGAGATCCATCTGGTACCTAAAGCTGTGCCACTGAAAGGGGTAGAGAAACACGCAAAGCTGAGCTGATGGGGTTCACTTTTACACCTGTGACCACCAACTTCAACTAGGTCCTTGATGATACCTGGCAATCCTACTCTGTGTGCCTACTCCATTCACTCCTTCACTTTCTTTGGTGAGTCTTTTATACCTTTGCCTTCCCCTTTAAACTTCCAATACCTCTCCCCTTTCACATTTTCAGCCAATAACCTCGCTTCGTGTTTCCCTGAGAAAACAGATGTAATCAAGGAGAACATCTGTACCCCTATGATATGCCTTCCCTCTTGAACCATGATAAACCATCCCTTGCCCTATCTAGGCCAGTACCCCTCAGGGTGCAGGAGACCCCTTCCGTCTCCTGCAGGATAGTAATCCTCCCAGTAATTTTTCTCTCACTTCTGCATGATCAGATTGTCTATCTCTGTTACACAACTCCCGTTACATATAAAAATGCTGCTGTATCTCCCATTTAAAAACAAACACAACTCTTTTGATTCCACACCCTCTTCTGGCAACCATCTTTTTTCTTCTACTATTTTTACAGCCAAATTCCTCAGAAGGGTTGTCTATACCATAACCACCAGCCACCAGCCACATAGCCACTTGGTATGGGATATGTGGCTAATCTGAATTGAAACCACACTGACCATGTAACATATATAGCAGATTTTGAAGATTTAGCACAAAAGAGTGACAAACATCTCATGAAAAATTCTTTGTATTTATTACAGTTGAAATGATAATATTTGAGTTATGTTGTGTTAAATAAAATATATTATCACAGTTCATTTCACCTGTTTTTACTTTTTTAATGTGGCTGCTAGAAAGTTTAAATTACGTGTATGGCTCATATTTGTGGTTTGCATCATATTTCTGGTAGATAGAGCTATCTCAGACTCTTCTTCCTATCCTCTCTTGAGCCCATAGCTATTAGGCATTTGTCCCCATCACTTCTCCAAAATAGATGTTTTCAAAGTCTCAGGAGTCTGCATGTTGCTGAACCAGCGGTCACTTTCCCATCCTTGTATCTGCAGCACAAAGCCAATTTCCATGGGGTCACCTATTTGTGCCCAGACAAAATCAAAGGGGAATCATTAGGAGTCAGGAGGTGTATGGGGACGAGAGAGAATGTGGTTCACGGCCATGTGAGGACAGGAGCTAGGAAACCCTGGCATGGAGAGAGGGCCCAGCAAAGGAACAGAGATACTATAGCAAACTTTAGCAATGGTACCCTTCTGTCCAGGCTGCCCAGCTTACACAAAACCAGCTGTGTTCGTATACAGCTTTGTGACTGCAAAGGGCCTGCCCATTGCCTCTCAGACCTCTCTGGGCAGTGGTGATGCCCTTGGCAGGGCGATACACACACAGAGGGAATGCCGTCTTATGATGGTCACGGTCCCTCCCACACACACACCTTGGCTCTGGTTCCTGCACTGGGGATGCCTGCAAATTCTGCTCTGCCAAGCTTCCTTCAGAGAATTCAGGGTCTGACAGCTCCATATCCCCTTCCTCTCTTCTAGGCTTTTTAGTGCAATTTTAGAACAAGCAACCAAAGCTGACGGGGCAAATGCTCTGGGAGGGAAAGGAGCTGGATTTGACGTGAAGGCACTGAGGGCATTCCGCGTGCTGCGCCCCTTGCGCCTGGTATCTGGAGTCCCAAGTAAGTAAAGCCATTCTTCTGGTTCGCAGTGGTACCTTGTCACCCTCCTCTGTTGTCCTGTGCTGAGTTGCCAGGAGCACTTCGCAAAAAAAAAAAACTGATTCCATATAAAAATGGAGGTGCTTTTTCTTAAATGAATTCCTTTGTTTTAAAGAACCTAACTCTGATGCAAATCCTTGAAAACACACCGTGGTCCCAGCTCCTGTGAACACCTGGAGAACATCCACAGCAGCCAAACAGCCAAATGAAGACAGGCTACCCAGAGAAAGAAATCCCTTGGCCATCTGAGCCATCCCCCCAGGGCCCTGGGCTGGGAATTTAAATACATTTGCAGCAGAGGGGCCAGGTGAGCAGAGAAGGCTAATCCCCAAGGCTCAGGCACAAGGTATTTTAGCCAATGAGATTATCTCTACTTTCTGTATTTTTCCAAAGAACAATCAGAATAGCATCAGTGGATGTTCAAAAAGTTCTATTTGCCATTTCTCTCAACCCTCTCCTTCTTTCATGTCAAATGGGATATTTCTGGCTTCAGAAGCCCTATTTATGGACAGGCTGCATGCCTTTGTGAGAATTGGTTTTGCCCAAGGGTGGAGAGTGTTCGGCTCTCTGAATCAGGCCAAAGGGCATTGGAGAGATATTATCTATCCAGATATTACTCCCGTGGATGGCCCGTCTTCTACCTCTTCCTCCAGAAGCCTGCCCCACTACGGATGACCTCCAGGCACTGAACACAGCAGCCTCGGGCATCCAGTGTCACCTCCAACAAAGCACAGCCCCAGTTGCTCTTGGGGGTTAAATCAGAGAGCTCCTCGTTCCACTCCTCCTTGATCTGAGCATAATTCTGGACTTGTGTGCTGAGATTTTTCTCTCTCAAGTTAACTCCATCAGATCTGGCCCATAACTCAAGGTAGAAATGTCCGTATGACTGGGCTGAAACCAGATGAGCTTAGAGATGGGAGCAGAGGACAGGAAAACAAAGAGGTCCTCTGAACACCGAGCCTTTACCATAGAAACAAGAAGGACTTTATATTAACCTGTTTGATTCTTTCTGTATGTGCACAGAATAGTGAAAAGATCTTCCCAAAGTAACCTAATTAACCAGCAGCAGAGCGGGACTAGAATCAGGTCTCCTGACTTCCAAACCAACTTTCTTTCCTATCATACAATATAACTTCTTGTAAAGGCTTGACTGGTATATAACTTGATTGTCTTAGACTTTTACACATATATCCCATCTCTTCAATTATGTTATAAGCCCCTGGAAGCCCAGAACAGTGCCTTATATTGTCTCTGTTCCTGCACTGTGCCTACAATGGTCTCTGTACAAGGTAGGGGAATTTACTAGATAAATGAAAGCAAGAGTTGGAATGTTTTCTTCACAGTGGGGCCCCCTAGGCAAAGTTTGTGGCCTGTCTTAACCTCAAAAGTGAACCTGAAGCTAAGCCACACAAGCACATTTGGAGCAGATTCTTTCTACTTGGCCTTAACCATTTTAGGGCATCTAGGAATGGAAAAAGTACAGTTGACCCTTGAATAATGTGGGGATTAGGTGTGCTGACCCCCACCTCGTGCAGTTGAAAATTCATGTATAACTTCGGACTCCTCCAAAAGTTCACTACTATAACCCGCTGTTGACCGTAAGTCTTACCGATAACATACACGGTCAGTTAGTACATATTTCGTATGTGCTATAATATACTATATTCTTACAATGAAGTAAGCTAGAGAAAAGAAAATGTTATTAAGAAAATCATACAGTGGGGTGCCTGGGTGACTCAGTCGGTGAAGCATCTGCCTTCAGCTCAGATCATGATCCCAGGGTGCTGAGACTGAGTCCCACATCGGGCCCCCTGCTCAGCTTGCTTCTTCCTCTCCCCCTGTCCCTCCCCCTTCTCATGCTCTCTCTCGCTCTCGCTCTCACTCCCCCTCTCAAATAAGTAAATAAAATCTTTAAAAAAAAAAAAGAAAGAAAATCATATGGCAGGGGTCGGGGGGCAGCGCCTGGGTGGCTCAGTTGGTTAAGCATCTGCCTTCGGCTCAGGTCATGATCCCAGGGTCCCATGATGGAGCCCCGGGTCAGGCTCCTTGCTCAGTGGGGAGCCTATTCCTCCCTCTCCCTCTGCCCCTCCCCACCCTGCTCATGTGCTCTCTGGAGCACGCTTTCTCTCGAATAAATAAATACATTCTTAAAAAAAGAAAAAAGAAATCATACAGTGGGAAAAAATACATTTACAGTACTGTTCTGTATTTATCAAAAAAAGTCTTTCTGTAAGTGGACCTACACAGTTCAACTCACATTGTCCAAGGTACAATGGCCAAGATCCAATTTCCCTTTTGTGAAGCCTAAATTCTTTGGGTTTTCTTGGTCAGTCAGCCCTAACTCAATAGACCAAAATCAAGGAATGAGAAGGAAGGTGAGAATAACTTTAAACATGACTTTAAGGAGCTTAATATGATGGTGAAGCCAATATGTCAGTGATAGAACTACGAACTATTCCAAACTTCCAGCCAAACTCCAGTGGACATAGTAAATCTTATCTTCTTATGTACACGCTTATTAGCAGCCCACACTTTCAGAGCATTGTTCTGGGTATGAGGACATACCATAAAGAACAAATATGGTTCTTTCACCTGAGGAATCTTATGATCGAATACGAGTGTATCAGTCAGCCTTTGCTGTAGGAACAAACAGTCCCAAATTCTCAAGGACTTAAAACCAGAAACATTTATACCTGGTCATGTTACATGATGATGTTGGCCAGCTGCCGCTTTTCTGGGCTCAGCCCGACTCTGAGCTTGACCAGCTTCTATAGGCTCCCTCATTCCAGAGCCCAGGTTGAAGAAACATCCAGCAGGTAGGCCGTGTTGTTCTCGTGGCAGAGGGCGGTTGCTCACAAAGAGGGCAAAGAGCTAAACCACACAAGCATAGTTTAAGCTTTTGCTCAAAATGGCTTATATCATGGCTCCTCACTTTCCAGAGGCCAAATCAAGTCACATTGCTATCTTTGTCCCAAGGATAAGGGGACACAGAAGTACCTATAGAGAAGCAAGGGTGAATAATTGTGAACAAACAGCATAGTCTAACACAAAGAAATTGAGGAGTTTCTTATTAGCAGAAATAGTTACAGTAATTACTCTAGAAATTCTTCATTAGAGATGCATATGGTTGAGAGTCACTCATGCTTCAGTGCATTAAAACGGAGAATCAGATTAGACACAGTCGCTAGGGTTCCACAGTAGAAACTTCCTAAAGAAGGTGTCACAGCCCCACATGCATTTAATTAATGGTAGAACTGTATTGTGGGGTCAGGAAGAGGTAACATGCCTTGGAATTCTCTCATCAAGAAGATGAGGACATGGTACAGTACCTCAAATATGAGACCCTAATATTACCTGCCATGCGTTCCAAGAAGATAGCTTTGTCCTTGAAGATGATCACACTGAGATGGTTTTGCAGCTGTGGCCAGCCTTGCAGGTGTATTCACCCTTATGCATAGGGCTAACAACTGTGTCTTGTGTTCCATGGGTCATCAACAGAGTAGCTCTTTTTGGAGCTTAAAAAAAGGACTAATCCAGCTCATCACCATTTCTCCTGGAAAAATGTCTATGAGATTTTTAAATAGTAAAGTAGGTAGACCACGGTGAGCAAGTGCTCCATGCTAGTTTGGTTGATACCATCCAGGAAGATGTCAGCAGTATCTCCTACCACTACAAACCTAGGCAGATTCCATTTCATAGAATTTTTAGGTGTCTTCTTTCATATTTTAGCAGAACTCCTCGAAAGAGTTGCCTCTATCTGTTGTCTTCAATTCTAGTCTTCTCATTCTCTCTTAAATCCATACCAGTCAGGCTTCCCCGCCATTACTGCAGTAAAACATCTCTTGTCAACAATCTCAGTGATTTCCACATTACTGAGTCCAGCGGTTAGTTCCCTGGTGCCATTGTATTTGATCTAGCTGCAGTACTGGATGCAGCCGATCATCCCTTCTCTTTGAACCACTGTCATCACTTGGCTACCAGGACACCATTCTTTCTTAATTTGTTTGCTTTTCCTTATCAGAATCACTTGCTGATTTCCCCTCACATTCTCATCCTCTTAGCACTGGAGAGCTGCAGGCTCAATCCTCAGGCCTCTTCTCCATCTCAGGGATACTCAGTTCCTGAGTATCTGACATTAAATATCCTGAGCCTTCTGGCCTTAAATGTCACCTACATGTCTTCTAATAACTACGAACTGTATGTCGCCAGCTCAGACCTCTCTTCTAAAGTCCAGAATTGTATACTTACCAGCCTATTCTGTTCCTTTAATTTGATGTCTAAGCATCTCAAACTTACCACATCCAATACAGAACTTCCAATCTTCCCAAAGTCTTTCCTCTCTTGGTCAAGGTCAACCTCATCCTTCCAGTTATGCAGGCCAAAAATCTTGGACTTGCTTCTTTCTCTCACCCTTTGTGGGCAGTCCTTCAGGAAATCTTATCGGCCATACCTTCAAGAAACTTTGTTTCTTACCACCTCCAGTGCCAGCCATCAACACCTCTCACCTAGATTATTACAGTAGCTTCCTAGCCATATTCTGTTTCCACCCTTGCTCTTTGCCACAGCTTAGTCTCAACACAGTAGCCAACATGGTCCTTTCAAAATACAAGTCTTCATAAAATACACGTCATGGCTTTGCTCAGAGCCCTCCAAGTCTCCCCTCACTCACTGATGAGACCCAGAGTCCCCCAGGGCCCTACATGGTATCACCCGTCTCCCCTCTGAAATCCTCTCCCTCCACCCTTTCCTTCTGTCTGTCCCTCCTTGCCAGCCTCCGTGACCTCCTTGCCATGCTTCCAACATTCCAAACCCACGACCAACATGGAGCCTTCATGCTTGCTCCTCCTCATGTCCACAACGTCCTTTCCCCAGCTCTCCGCTGGGCTGCTTACTCACCAACTTCGGCCTCCACAGAAATGTCATCTCACCAGAGCGTCTGCTCTCCCAACCCCTGTCAGCCATCTGCACATTTCCTGTGCCCCTTCCCTGCTTTATTTTTCTCACTTCACTTGTCACCGTCTGTCACACCATATATGTACTTGCGTATTTACTTACTCCCCTTGTCTCATGAGAATAGAACCTCCATGAGGACAGTTTGTGTTCATTTTGTTCACTGTTGTATCCTCAGCATCTACAATGCCAGGTAAACCTCTGTGGAATGAATGGCTGTCTCTGCTCAGCCACCTCATGGCTGAGGGGCAGTGCTCCACACAGCAGTTACTAAGAACTAACCGGCTCACTCAAATTCTGGTGCTGACCCATCTTCCAGTTATAAACGCCTCTTTAGCATTTCCAGAGGGTGTTTATTTCTTCTATCCTCTTTGCTCTTCGTGACAGTTGTGTGATATGTGGATTTACACAGAGGTGATACGCATGTTGTCCCTTATAACAAATAGGTTAGTTGGATGGTTTGTGGGATATGTAACTCTAAGCCCAAAAAATTGCTTTTATTTTTTAAATGTCCACATGTGTATTAAATGCTATTAAAAAAATTTTTTTAAGAGGGAGAGAAAGAGGGGCGCCTGGGTGGCTCAGTCGTTGAGCGTCTGCCTTCGGCTCAGGGCGTGATCCCGGTGTTATGGGATCGAGCCCCACATCAGGCTCCTCTGCTATGAGCCTGCTTCTTCCTCTCCCACTCCCCCTGCTTGTGTTCTCTCTCTCGCTGGCTGTCTCTCTCTCTGTGTCAAGTAAATAAATAAAATCTTTTATAAAAAAAAAAAAAAAAGAGGGAGAGAAAGAGAGGAAGGGGGAAGAAGCCAAGAGAGAGAGAGAATCTTAAGCGGGCTCCATGCCCAATGTGGAGCCCAACGTGAGGCTCAGTCTCACAGCCCTGAGACCATGACCTGAGCTGAAATCAAGAGCCAGATGCTTTAACCAACTGAGCCACCCAGGTCCTCCATCACTGAAATCTTAAGATCACGGATTATGAAGTGAGAGAGATGATTGTGAGAGTACAAGTCATATATTAATTTGTTCAACAAAACCTACCGAGTGCACCCTTGATAGAAGATTTTCTAGCTGTTACAGCAGATGCAGAAAGGAGTCAGATGCTAAGTGTGTTTTCAAAGAGATTGATATGTAGAAGAAAAGATGTTCAAAGAAATGATGGTATAGAACAAAAATTGGAGAATGCTCTCCCCCGCCTCAGAAACAAATCTTAAGAAAAATGTGATGAGTTCTGTGACAAGGATGTTTTGGAGATGCCATAATTTTGGGAGTGGGGATAAAGAACCAGGAAGGCTTCTTGAAGGAGGTGGCATTTGGGATAGATCCTAAAGAATAAATAAGGAGGGATGGTCTAGAAAATTATGAAAAGAAAGGAGAATGACTATGGCCCTGGAGTTGTACACAGTAAGGCTGTAAGTTTTCGGAGGTGATTTCACTGTGGTTGTTAAAATTAGTTGACTCTTTCTGTGCAGTTCTGTGTAATCGAAAGGTTTGTCCATTTTGCTTCATCAAGACTTCCACAATTAAGGATCTCAGTTCCCACTGCTTGTGAGGCACTCCTCACAGCAGGAGTGCTGTGAGGAATGCATACTGTACCGAAGGATAGGCCATATGGAATAAATGTTATACAGTGAACGTGAACAATAACATGGAGGGTCGTGATTAAATATTTGCAGTGTATACAACAGGAGTGCATTTGTTTGTGGAGCAATAAGCAAAGGGTCATTTCTTCCTTTCCCTGTAATCGCATATGCCCTCCTGGAGAAGAACTTTTAGGAGTGGATTGAATAAGGGGAGCAGAGAGATGGAGGTGAGAAAATGCTTTTTTAGATTTGTGAGGTCTTTGACAAAAACTCTCAGCAGCCAACTTGGTTTGACAGTGAAGGGGATTGAGCAGTCACCTCCATGCCAGACCAGTGCCAGCCTTAGAAAATAGCATCCATTCACCGTGAACATTTATTGAGCACTTTCTGTGAGGCAAGCAGTAAACAAGGGGACACAGAGATAAATAGAATACTATTCCCATCTGTTAAGATACTTGAGTGCTTTAGAGACTTTTGATTTGACATGCTTTCCCTATGGTATGAATTTTTGTAAGATTAGCTCTTTCTCAGTTAAAAGTGTATTTTCTGGAATCACACAGAAGAGAAAACAGCTATTAAACAATGGTTTGCTTCCTAATTGAGAAGTGAGAAGGAGCACTAAGGACCATGTGTGGAGAGTCAAACACTTTCTTCCTATTTTTTCCTGCTCAGATTAGAACTGTTTCCTAAAAACAAATCAACGTCAATCAGCCAAATAGAAGGTGCCAGGAGAGACAAGACATAGTGGTTTTGAGCAAGAACTCTTAAATCAGACTGCCTGGCTTCTTCACTGACTTACTCTGTGACCTTAAGGAAGTTACTAAGCCTTTCTGTGCCTTAGCTTCCTCATCAGTAAAATGGAAATAACAGTAGAACCTATTTCACATGGTGTTAGAAAAACTAAAGGAGTTGATACATGCAAAGCACTTAAACAGTGCCCTGCTTCTAGTAAGTGCTCAGTTAAATGGTAGGGGTTACATTACATTGTATCCCATCACATGGTGTTACATGAGGCATGTGAAATGAAAGTACACAACAAAATCCCTATCAACACAAAACAGATACACTTTATATTTTTTAAGATTTTTTTATTGATTTTAAAGAGAGAGCATGCAAGCAGGGAGGGGCAGGGAAGGAGGAAGAATCTGAAGCGGACTCTGCAGTGAGCGCGGAGCTCAATCCCACAATCCTGAGATTGTGACCTGAGCCAAAACCAAGAGTTGGGCGCTTAACCGACTGAGCCACCCCAGGCGCTCCAAAACAGATACACTTTAAATTGTAAAGAACATTAAAGAATTAAATAGCAGCATGAGACCAAAAACTAGGAGAGAGGCATTATGTATGATAGTGAAGTAGATTGAAGGGGGGGAGTTTCCCAGTGACTGTGGCAGCCCAGAAAAACTTTATGAGGAGATAGTATTTGAAATGAGCCTGAAGTTTTTGGTAGAAGACATAGGGAGGGAGATGAAAGGACATTGGGGGCAAAAATCTCATTTGTTTGGGTCACCAGGGCCGGCCAGCCCTGGCCAGCACGTACGTCTCTGCGTGGATCAGTCCACCACTGAAGAGGACGTAGTGAGAACCAGGTGAGGCAGGTCGGCACAGAGCAAACCACGGTGGGTCCTGGATGTCAGGCCAGTAAGACTGTTTTCTAAATAGACTCTTCTTTCCTCTCCGCTGGAAACATTCAAAAGACTGCACTGCAGAGAGACAGCAAAATGCCTTGGGAATCTCCTCAGAGAGTATCAAAACGGATGGCAGATCTTGGACTCCAGGGAGGTTCAGTAACCACCCTGGACACCGCTAGCTGGTGGCAAAGCTGGGGTCAGAACCAGACCAAAGCAGCCTACCTTCTCCCACCCTGCCCAGCCTCCCTCCTGGGGACCAGGTCCAGGGCATCCAGCCCTCTGAACACTCCGCCACAGACCTTACACTACACAACACCTACCACACCGCCTTTGTTGCTATTGATAGAGCACATTCTTGACTTAAAACTTCCTGTTGCAAAAGTTAAAAACTCACCTGAGTGCCCAAGTACCCAGGTGAACCATATTCATCCCATAATGCAGTTTTTCCCCCAGAATACCTTCTCCCCTCCTGGGGGTTAGTAACTGTGAAATTGGCCACACTGATTAGCAAATGCTGCCAGTTAATCAGACCCATTGGGGGCATATTAGAGCTGCTAAAAACAACTTTTCTGAGTGTGTTTACACTTTGATGGTTCAAAAGCAGTTATACCATCCTGCGTGAAATTTGCTGTTCAGTAAGTTGGGCCACAGTGGATTTGCAGTCACCATTACTCTCCCAGGACAATGTTCCCGGGGGGGGGGGGGGTGCCTGCACTGCTAGGAAGGAGGAGGGCTTGGGTACCAGGGATGGTCCCTGCAAAAGCTCCCTCACTGTATTTAAGGACACCTCACCATTCCAGATTTGATGAGGGAAAGCCTATCTAGAGATGGTATTTGCAAATCAAGGCACCCAGCGCCTGAAATTTACAGATTTTGAAGCCTGCATCCCAGAGAAGACCCATGAGTCAGAGCAGAGATTCAAGTGCACATTGTCCTCTCCCCACCCCCTGCTCTTTCCTCTGCCTGTGTCATCACCTTCCTGGACCTCCCTTTCTTCTGGTTCATGTGACAATCCCATAAAGTGCCAGCATGTTGCAGGTGAGGTGGGAGAGCTCAAGCCTGAAGTGGACTGAAGACTGGAATCCAGCCCGGCCTTCATGCTCACCTAGCTCAGGGACCTTGGGCAGGTCGGTTCGCTCTGGATCTCTGTTCTACCTGTAACTTGAAGGGCCTGACCTGCCTGGCCTCTGAGTCTCTTTCCCCCTTCCTCATGGACCAGCCTCTCTGCACCAGCCCTTGCCAGTAGCAGGCCTTCTTGCCTCTCCACTCTCTGCTCTCTCTTCCCTTTCATTTCCTTGGACTTCGTCCTCTTCTTCCCCTCACTTTCTAATTTGCTTTCTCTGCCCTTTCATCCCTTTTGTCCTAAAGGGATATTAAATGTCACAGGGCCTAAAACCAAAATGAGGGAACTTGAACCACTTACGAGGCTACTCAATACAAGGATGGGGCAGGTGCCTAAGTCCATCCCTCTCTCTACTTCTCCCTATGAGGGACCAGAAGCTGCCCATCCCACTGACCATCCCATGTAGAAATCCTGTCTGCAGCATCTTCTAGGTCTCTCGTCTGCCACTTTCTTTTACTAAAACAGGAAAACTTGTTCCCTGCATTCCTCTTAGGGTGCCATTTCTGAAGGACGTCTGAGTGGGAAGGGACATTAGATATCTGGTCCAACCAAGTTTCCATTTTACAGATGAGAACACTGTGGCCAGACATCTTAAATGGCCTTCTCAAGGTCACACAGCTCCCTGATGGCAGGCAGGCAGGACTTAATTCCTACACCACCTGTAAGAAGACTGATAGGAGTCATGATGGGATCCTCCAGTTTTGTATAGTCTTTGGAGCTCACAGAGTTCCCTCACACACATTAGTTCACAGCCACCCCAAGACGGAAGGCTGAGGGGACGTGAGTGCTCCCGCCCACTTTCCTGCTTCAGGCAGCCTGCTGGCTTGTGTTCGCTAAGGCAGAGCAGACCCTCTGGAGGACAGCTATAAACAGCATGGCCTCTTAACATTCCAAACAGGTTGGCTGGCCTGCTTTGCTGTGAGGAGTCTGAAGTCAGCTCCCTGGTGTTGGCATTCCTTGCCTACCAGAAACAGAACAGAATTTAGAATAGGGTCCCGCCCCAGTCCCCCAAAACCTGTCATGTTCAAGACAGCTGGGAGTTGATGCCTACCCTCTCCCATGTCACCCAGCATGATTCTACTACTGCACCCCCTCCTCTGCTTTGGAGCTCTTGACCCCTCCTTTCCAAATGCTCCAGAATAGGAGGTCAGGGGCACAGTTACAGCCCCAGTTCTGCTGCCAACCTCTCTGTTCCCTGCTTCACGTTGCCTCAGTTTCTTTATCTACAAAGTGAGATTAGTGATGAGTATTCCATGGACAGGGATGAGGTGTTACCTCTCAAGCCCCATGAGCTTCTAGCAGCTAAGACTCCTTTAAATCCACCTCTTGAAGAGAAACATTATACACTGTGATGAGCCATGGCGTCAGGTAGTAAGGAAAGGAGGATGACCCCAATGCAGCAAAACAAGTTAATTCAAACAATGAGCATATTTCAGACGTTGCAGGCCCTGTTGTCATGGAGTTTTCCTGAGAGCTTATTGAATACCAATAACAGTATCTGACTAAACCGGGAGAATCTCTATTACTTGGTGTTCTACATACAGCAGCTTAAAAAATAATAATGACAGAGAATGCATCCAATCACACAATAACTTCTCATATTTACTAAAGGAAAGCACTGACATTCCCCCATGGCGAAAATGTCACTTTTTGATTTAAGAACAAAATGTAGGTGGTGATCAATGTTAGGGTTACCACCAACCATAAGCAATATTCTGCATCGGTGCAAGGCTTTCAGACTGCAGGAGCTTTATTGGCTGATTAATCGGCCCAGTGGTCCAGGAAGGCAGGGACATTATCCCTAATTTATAGATAGGCAAATACAGTCCCAAGCGCTTCTCCCAGAGTAATGAACAGAGATGGGTTCAGACTATTTTCCAAGTCAGGAATACTCCCTGTAGGACTCAGGTCACTGTGGTTTGGAGGAGGGCATATTTTCCCATCAGGGTGCTCCATGTGGCTTTCAAGATTGAGGACAATTGATAGTTAGGGTGCTGGTTTATTTATGTTTTGATGGTTGGTGAACCAGGGACTTGTGAGAAAGTGGGAGGCACTCTGGGTCTGCAGGTGAAGAAACCAGGGATCTAAGTCTGGCCAGCAAGGTGACCTTATTGTTTAACCTCTGACTTTCAGTTTCCTCATCTGGGAAGTGAAAGGGTTAAACTGTGTTAAGCCTCAAATTCTTCTGAGCTGTATCATCCTGTGCTTCAATGGCAGAGAACAGCGGTAACCTCAGAATTTTTTTTTAATCACAAATTCTAGATGTAGTCATCGACAAGGCATGACCTTTGGCAAATCCCTTCACTCTTTTAACTCCCAACACATTAGCAATCAGGCCAGAGGTGGAAGAATATGTTATATAGTAAGTCAACAATATTTATTTATTTATTTATTTATTTATTTATTTATTTATTTATTTATAAAGATTTTATTTATTTAACTGTCAGAGAGACAGAGCACAAGCAGGGGGAGTGGCAGGGAGAGGGAGAGGGAGAAGCAGGCTCCCCTCTGAGCAGGAGGCCGACATGGGGCTTGATCCCAGGACCCTGGGATCATGACCTGAGCTGAAGGCAGACACTTTAACTGACTGAGCCACCCAGGCATCCCAGTCAATAATATTTATTAAGCACTAAGTCCATGTGCCCAGGACTGTGGCAGGTGGCAGGTGGCAGCTCACAGAAGAAGAGAGAGCTTCTTAAACTCAGGAAGCTCCATGATTGATTCTCTTTTGTGCCTGGCCCTTTCCTGGAGATCCCCAAACATGCAATAACAGCCAGCAGCAAGGTGACTATAACCTAATTTAAAATAATGATAATAATAAAGGCCACTTAGACTTACAAGTGACCCATGCTTTATAAGTGCTAGAAGGAAAAATGAGGGATTAGAAAATGAAGATACAGTGAGGTCAGCATCCCATGAAATGATCAATACACAGAGCATGAGTTCCAGGTACCTGTTACTCTTGGTTAGTTCCCTCCTGCTGATCCGTGCCAATTAGTAGTTGAGGACATAGATAGTGGAGTCCCACTACCTGAGTTCAAATTCCCAGAGCCACCACTTATTAGCTATATGCCTCAGTTTCCAGATCTATAAAATGGGGGTTAAAATTGCATTTACCTAATGGAGTTGTTGTGAGGATTAAATAAATAAATGTTCATAAAGCATTTAGAATTGTGCTCAACACATAAGAAGCATTCATCAAATATTAGCTATTAGTATTCCTGTGGGTCCAATTCTCTACTTACCTCAGGCTCCAAGTTGGACTGGTTAGAAGAAGGGGAACATCTACAATTGGTTTTTTTTAAATTAACTTTAATGAAGTATAATTCATATTCAATAAAATTCATACATTTGAAGTGTATTGTCACAAATGTAATAACAGTAGTATAATTTCATTTACCCAATCCTCCATCCTGTGTGATTATTATATGTCTTTTTTACTTATACATATATTTAAACCCCATCCTACAGTGTTAATATTTTTTGGGCTTTTAAACAGTCAGTTGTCTTTTAAGTAAATTATGAAAAAACATAAATGTAGTCTTTTATATTTACCCACTCATTTGTCATTTCTAGTGCTCTCCATTCCTTTCTATAGATCCAAGTTTCCTTCTGCTATCATTTCCCCTCACCCTGAAGGACATCCCCTAGGATTTATATGACACAGATCTGCTGCTGCAAAATTCTGTTTTTGTTTATCTGAAAATGTCTTTATTCCATCCTCTTTTTGAGGAATATTTTAGCTGGATATACAGTTCCTGTTTGACACATTTTTTTTCTTCTCAGAACTATAAAGATGCTGTTCCATTTTCCCTGGCCTCCATTGTCTCTGATAAAAAGTCATTGATATTCTTATCATTGTTCCCCTGTACATGTTTCTTTTTTTTCTTGACTACGTTCTAGATTTTCTATCTTTGGCTTTTAGCAGTTAACCATAATTTCCCTTGTGGTTTTCTTTATTTTTCCTACTTGGAGCTCGCTGAGCTTTTCAGATTCATTCATAAGTTGAAGGCTTTCATCAAGGTTGGGGAATTTGAGGCCATCGTTTCTTCAAATATCTATATGTATTTTCTTGCTCCAATCTCATGCTTCCCTTTCTGAGACTAAATTACACTTACGTTAAGTCATTTTATATTATCTCATTGGTCCCTTAGTCTTTGTTCAGTTTTCTTCAGGTTTTGGTTTTTTGATGGTTTTTTTTTTTTTGTCTGTCTCATAGATTGAATAATTTCTATTGATTATTCTTCCAGTTCACTTTTTCCTCTGCTATCCTCATCTTCAATAAATGTAATCAATAAACTTTTCATTTCAGTTACTCTTTATAGGATCTCCATTTGATTTCTTTTTATGTTTTTAATTTATCTGTGAAATTACCTATCTGTTCTCTTGTTAAGGCCATATACGTTTTTAATTCTTTTAATATATTTTCCTTTATTCTTTAAACATTTTTAAGCTGTTTTAAAATCCTTGTCTGCTAAGTCTGACATCTGAGCAATCTCATTTTAACTTCCCTGGTGAATGGTTTTACTTGATTATGTATCACCTTTTCCTGTTTCTTTATATAGCTAGTGATTTTCTTCTGAATATTGGAATTGTGAATAATATGTTATAGAGAACCGGATTCTATTATCTTACTAAGAGTGTTGATTTTTCAGCAGGAAGTTCAATTGCTGGCTGATCACCATGAACTTGGCTTGGCTTGGCTTTTCACCTGTTGGTACAAACTGATTAAAAGCCAAAGCCTTCAACCTCCAAACTCCATTTTCCTTTCAGATCTTGTCAAAACTTCCTTCCTTACAGGCTTTGTCAAGAGTTGGTCTTACTGGGGCACCTGGGTGGTTCAGTCAGTTAAGCATCTGCCTTCAGTTCAGGTCACGATCCTGGGGTCCTGGTATCGAGCCCCATGTTGGGCTCCCTGCTCAGTGGGGAGCCTGCTTCTCCTTCTCCCCACTTCTTGTACTCTCTCTCACTTTCTCTCTCTCTCTCTGAAATAAATAAATAAAATCTTTTTTTTTCTTAAGTCTTACTGTAGGGTAGGTTATTTATTCCAGGTGTACATTTCTGGTGTTTCTATTAGTTTCCCAGGGCATTATTGAAATATTAACTAGACCTCTCCAGTATGTCAGGCTTAGAATGCTATCCTGCTCTTTCCTCAGCACTGCTTAACCTATAGTATTTCTTTTCTGCTTTTAACCCTGTAACAGCTGATATTTGATAGCCCTCTGTGGTTTCACTGTGCACATATATGACCCAGCCCTAAGCCACGGACACACAGGGAACCCCTACACAAACTTCTGGGGCTCCTTATCTACCTAGCTGCCTCCTCTCTGATATCACAGCACATCCACTACAGCTGCCCAAATTCTGATCTGATCTCTGTCTTCTCAGATCAGTGGGGCTGCAGTGGTCTGTCTGCTTGGACTGTAGTTCTTGGTGCTACCGTGAAGAATTTGTAGCCAGTCACAGAATTATGGTGTTCACCTCATGAATTTCAATTCTCTCAGGTATTACAGCCCTATGCTGCTTTATGTCCACTTTCTGAAAATAATTTCCTCATATTTTTGCCCAGTTTTTTAATGTTTTTGGTAGATGGGCTCATCTGCTACTAGTTTCTCCAAAATGGCGAGGAATGGAAGTGTACTTGATTTTTAAATCTCAAAATTAATGACTACTATGTTAGCAGATGTAAAGTATTCCCCAAACATTATATAAATTATATATATTATTTCTTATGTAATACATAATATAATTCTGAGTTATATTATAAGTTATATATTAATTCATTTGTCACACATTTATTGAAGACTTATATATAAGGCACTGTGATAGTTGGAAGAAGGAAAGGTACTAGAATCTTAAGATATTTAGAAAATAACTCAACAAATCTTAGATCCAGAGTGGGCTTTCTCATCCAATATCCTCTTTTTAAAGTGTTGAAACCTAGACCCAATAAGATAACATAACTGCCAAGGTCACACAGCTATTAGAGGCAGAAGAGAAAATAGTCTGGCATTTTTTTCCAATAAGTCTGAAATCTCTTTGAACAAAACAAAACACTAAGCATAATGCTTAGAGATTTTCCCCTATATAGGAGATTTGATCAGTGCCAAAGCCTCTATTGATTCACTAGTGATTTGAGCCAGAAAGGGAAATAAATAAGTCTGGAATCCTAAGAACATTTTGTTTGAGTTTCATAGAAAGATTGACTTCAGTGTACAAAGACACTATAAGTTGACATCAATAAACAAGCTTGTTTCTTTGTTAAACTCCACCTCAAGAACAGCTAGGGAAGAGAAAGCTATGAGTTGCCTGGGTATGTATAATAGTATTTGTTGGAAAAATAGAGATATAATCAGGACTATCTTAGAAACTCATCCAGCTTGATAACTCTATAGTAAGCATGTCTCATTTGCCACTGAATCATGGAGACATTTTTCAATTTTCCTAAAATCTGCACCTTTTACACATTTCTGAAAGAAGGAGTAAGAATCAGCAGTGACTATAACCAAACCATCACTCCCTCCTGTTTAATCTTATTACCAGGTATTTCGCTCTGCATTTAACCGTCCACAGAAACTTCACTCCAATAAGCTCTATCCCGAGGGTCTGGCACTGAGAGAATTTGACTAGCAGAGATTTTCCCAACCTTTTCTAATATGTCCATGTATTCAAAGTCCCGGTTACCTGGATCTGGGGTGGTGGTAGTAGGGAAGATTATAATGAAGGGACTTCCCTAGGTAGTCTTCCTTAAGAAGTACAGATCACTTTTGCATTCTGAAATGGCACATGAGGTAATTTAGATCAACTGTCCTACTGAGGACAACTAGAAAGGCTGAACAAAATAATCTAAATCTCTTTTCTGAAACTTGAAAAAAAAATGACTGCCAAAAACAAATATCAATCTTCTCTGGAGAAAGATAATATCATCAAAGTTCTCAAATTATTTTGAAAAACAATTTTACAAAAATAAGGTCTAACCCACAATACAAAATAACTAGGCACACAAAGAGACAAGATAACAGAAATGAAAATGAGTAGAGGGGAGGGAAAAAGATGGCGGAGGAGTAGGGGACCCCTGCTTCGGCTGGTCCCCTGAGTCGAGCCGGATATGTACCAGACCAACCTGAAAACCCATGGAATCAGCCTGAGATGCAGAAAGATACATCTGGATCTCTACAAATGAACATCTCCAGCGCTGAATATTGAGGTACAAAGCGGCGAGCCGTGAATCCGCACACAGATATCGGAAAATAAATGGAAGGGGGAGGGAGCCGCTGCGCTCGGGCGCCGGGAAGCAGTAGCCACCTGCACTGGGGAGCGGGCCTGACTCACGACCGGCACCCGTGAGAAAGCAGACTGAGACCGTGAGCCTGGGAACACGCGTGACCAGACTGAAAACTGGTGCTCTGGAGCACTCACTGGAGCCAGACTGATACCGGGAGCTCAGGAACAGGCGCGCGTCCAGACAAAACCGGCGCTCTGGAGCGCACACAAACCACACTGAAACAGGAAGCTCGGGAGCATACGTGGGAACCGGGGGCGGCTGGCGGTGTTAGAAGCACAAAGGACAGAGACATGTCGGCCCTGGAAGTGAGGGCTGGGACACAGGCTGTGGGGTGCACAACCCGGGACACTGCAGGGTTTTTGGCAGAACCGACAGAAACAGAGTTAAAGTGGCCAAGAGAACTCAGTGGAGAGCAGACTGTGATCTCTCTGTTCTGAGACAGAGGCTAGGATAAGGCCACTGCTGCTCTGACTCTCAGAAGAGTCACAGAAAACCACCAGGAAAGCCACCAGAGAACAAAAGCCTAGAAATACCAGCTCACATTGTGCCCATCCCCATCCCCCCTCGCAGGGGACAGGGCGACTCTACCCAAACAGGGTTGCCGAATATCAGCGCAACAGGTCCCTCCCCCAGAAGGCAGGCTGAAAAATCAAGAAGCCCACATCCCTAAGGTCCCTATAAAACAAGTGCACACGGCCTGGGTCCCAGTCAATAATTTGGGCTCTGGGCAACCCCGCAACCTCTCCTCATCAGAATGATGATGAGGAGAAATCCCCCCCAGCAAAGAAAAGATAATAAGTCTGTGGCCTCTGCCACAGAACTGATGGATATGGATATAACCAAATAGTCAGAAATGGAGTTCAGAGTAATAATGGTCAAGATGATGTGTAGACTTGAAAAAAATATTAATGAAAATATTAATGCGAATATAGAATCTCTAAGGGCAGAAATGAGAGAGAATCTGGCAGAAATTAAAAATGCTATGAATCAAATACAGTCAAAACTAGATGCTCTGACGGCCAGGGTAAATGAGGCAGAAGAACGAATTAGTGAATTGGAGGATGGGATGGTAGAAGAGAAAGTTAAAACAGAAACTTGGCTCAAAAAAATCCAATCTCAAGAATGTAGATTACAGGAGATTACTGACTCAATGAAACTTTCCAATGTCAGAATCATTGGCATCCCCGAGGGGGTGGAGAAAGAGAGAGGTCTAGAAGAGATATTTGAACAAATTGTAGCTGAGAACTTCCCTAATCTGACAAAGGGAACAACCATTCATGTCCAAGAGGCAGAGAGGACCCCCTCCCAAGGTCGACCACGGCAAACCTACACCACGTCAAGTCATAGTGCATTTCGCAAATATTAGATCCAAGGATACAGTATTGAAAGCGGCCAGGGCAAAAAGATTTCTCACGTACCGAGGAAAAAATATCAGAATAATGTCAGACCTGTCTACAGAGACATGGCAGGTTAGGAAGGGGTAACAGCATATTTTCAAAGCTCTATCCCAGAAGAACATGCAGCCAAGGATCCTTTATCCAGCAAGGCTGTCATTCAGAATTGATGGAGAGATAAGGACCTTCCAGGATAGGCAGAAACTGACCAAATTCATAACCATGAAACCAGCCCTATAGGAGATATTAAGGGGGGTTCTATAAAAGTAAAAAGGCCCCAAGAGTGATACAGAACAGAAATTTACAGTCTATGGAAACAAAGACTTCACAGGCAACATGACATCATTAAAATCATATCTCTCAATAATCACTCTCAATGCAAATGGCCTAAATGCTCCCATAAAATGCCACAGGGCTGCAGATTGGATAATAAGACATGACCCATCCATTTGCTGTCTACAAGAGACTCATCTTGAACCTAAAGATACATCCAGACTGAAAGTGAAGGGATGGAAAACCATTTTTCATGCCAATGGACCTCAAAAGAAAGCTGGGGTAGCAATTCTTATATCAGACAGATTAGATTTTAAACTAAAGACTGTAGTTAGAGATACAGAAGGACACTCTATTATTCTTAAGGGATGTATCCAACAAGTGGATATGATAATTATAAATATCTATGCTCCCAATAGGGGAGCAGCTAGATACACAAGCCAACTCTTAACCAGAATAAAGAAACATATAGATAATAATATGTTATTAGTAGGGGACCTCAACACTCCACTATCAGCAATAGACAGATCACCTCAGCAGAAAATCAACAAAGAAACAAATAAGAGCTTTGAATGACATACTAGATCAGATGGACTTCATAGATATATACAGAACACTACACCCCAGAACAACAGAATACACATTCTTTTCGAATGCACATGGAACTTTCCCCAGAATAGACCATATACTGGGTCACAAAATAGGTCTGAACCAATACCAAAAGACTGAGATTATTCCCTGCATATTCTCAGACCACAATGCTTTGAAATTGGAACTCAATCACAAGGAAAAATTTGGAAGAAACTCAAACACTTGGAAACTAAGAACCATCCTGCTCAAGAATGATTGGGTAAACCAGGAAATTAAAAATCAATTTAAACAATTTATGGAGACCAATGAGAATGAAAACACAATGGTCCAAAACCTATGGGACACTGCAAAGGTGGTCTAAGGGGAAAATACATAGCCATCCAAGCCTCACTCAAAAGAGTAGAAAAATCTAAAATGCAGTTTTTATATTCTCACCTCAAGAAGCTGGAGCTAGAACAGAAGAACAGGCCTAACCCACGCATGAGAAAGCAGTTGATCAAGATCAGAGCAGAGATCAATGAATTAGAAACCAACCAGGATGTACTGTATGGTGACTAACATAATATAATAAAAAATCATTAAAAAAAAAAAAAGAAACCAAGAGCACAGTAGAGCAGATCCACAGAACTAGAAGCTGGTTCTTTGAAAGAATAAATAAGATCAATAAGCCACTGGCCAGACTTATTCAAAAGGATAGAGAAAGGACCCAAATTAATAAAATTATGAATGAAAGGGGAGAGGTCACAACCAACACCAATGAAATAGGAAGGATCATTGGAAACTTTTATCAACAGCTTTATGCCAATAAATTAAACAACCTGGAAGAACTGGATGCCTTCCTGGAAACCTATAAACTACCAAGACTGAAATAGGAAGAAATTGATTATTTAAACAGACCGATTAATTATGAAGAGATTGAAGCAGTGATCAAAAACCTCCCCCAAAACAAGAGTCCAGGGCCTGACGGATTCCCCGGGGAATTCTACCAAACATTCAAAGAAGAAATAATACCTATTCTCCTGAAGCTGTTTCAAAAGATAGAAACACAAGGAAAACTACCAAACTCATTCTATGAGGCCAGTATTACCTTGATCTCCAAACCAGGCAAAGACCCCATCAAAAAGGAGAATTACACACTGATATCCCTGATGAATATGGACGCCAAAATTCTCAACAAAATCCTAGCTAATAGGATCCAACAGTACATTAAAAGGATTATCCATCAGGACCAAGTGGGATTCATCCCCGGGATGCAAGGGTGGTTCAACATTCACAAATCGATCAGTGTGATAGATCATATCAACAAGAAAAGAGTCAAGAACCATATGATCCTCTCAATTGATGCAGAGAAAGCATTTGACAAAATACAGCATCTTTCCTGATTAAAACCCTTCAGAGTGTAGGGGTAGAGGGTACATTCCTCAATCTCATAAAAACCATCTATAAAAAGCCTACAGAAAATATCATTCTCAATGGGGAAAATCTGAGAGCCTTTCCCTTAAGATCAGGAACACGACAAGGATGCCCACTCTCACCATTATTATTCAACATAGTACTAGAAGTCCTTGCAACAGCAATCAGACAACAAAAAGGGATAAAAGGTATTCAGATTGGCAAAGAAGAAGTCAAACTGTCTCCCTTCGCAGATGACATGGTACTCGATATGGAAAACCCAAAAGACTCCACCCCCAAACTACTAGAACTGATAGAGCAATTCAGTAATGTGGCGGGATACAAAACCAATGCTCAGAAATTAGTTGCATTTCTATACACAAACAATGAGACTGAAGAAAGAGAAATTAGGGGATTCATTCCATTTAAAATAGCACCAAAAATCATACGTTACCTTGGAATTAACTTAACCAGAGACATAAAGGATCTATATTCTAGAAACTACAAATCACTCTTGAAAGACATTAAAGAAGACACAAAAAGATGGAAAAATATTCCATGCTCATGGATCGGAAGAATAAACATAGTGAAAATATCTGTGCTACCCAGAGCAATCTATACTTTCAATGCTATCCCAATCAAAATACCAATGACATTTTTCGAAGAACTGTAACAAACAACCCTAAATTTGTGTGGAACCAGAAAAGGCCCCAAATTGCTCAGGAATTGTTGAAATGGAAAAACAAAGCTGGGGGCATCACGTAGCCGGATTTCAAGCTATACTACAAAGCTTGAAGCTGAAGACATCATGGTACTGGCACAAAAACAGACACATAGACCAATGGAACAGAATCGAGAACCCAGAAATGGACTCTCAGCTCTTTGGGCAACTAATCTTTGACAAAGCAGGAAAAAACATCCGGTGGAAAAAAAGTCTCTTCAATAAATGGTGCTGGGAAAATTGGACAGCTGCATGCAAAAGAATGAAACTTGACCACTCTCTCACACCACACACAAAGATAAACTCCAAATGGATGAAAGACCTCGATGTGAGACAGAAATCCATCAAAAGCCTAGAGGAGAACATAGGCAGCAACCTCTATAACATCGGCCAAAGCAACCTTTTTCATGACACATCTCCAAAGGCAAGAGAAACAAAAGAAAAAATGAACTTGTGGGACTTCATCAAGATAAAAAGCTTCTGCACAGCCAAGGAAAGAGTCAAAAAAACTAAGAGGCAGCCCACGGAATGGGAGAAGATATTTGCAAATGACACGACAGATAAAAGACTAGTTAACAAGATCTACAAAGAACTTCTCAAATTCAATATGCAAGAAACAAATAATCAAATAAAAAAATGGGCAGAAGATATGAACAGACACTTTTCCAATGAAGACATACAAATGGCTAACAGACACATGAAAAAGTGTTCAAAATCATTAGCCATCAGAGAAATTCAAATCAAAACCACAATGAGATACCACCTTACGCCAGTTAGAATGGCAAAAATTGACAAGGGAGGAAACAAGAAATGTTGGAGAGGATGTGGAGAAAGGGGATCCCTCTTACCCTGTTGGTGGGAATGCAAGTTGATACAGCCACTTTGGAAAACAGTGTGGAGGTCCCTTGAAAAGTTAAAAATTGAGCTACCCTATGATCCAGAATTGCACTACTGGGTATTTACCCCAACTATACAGACGTAGTGAAGAGAAGGGCCATATGCACCCCAATGTTCATAGCAGCATTGTCCACAATAGCTAAATTGTGGAAGGAGCCAAGATGCCCTTCAGCAGATGACTGGATTAAGAAGATGTGGTCCATATATACAATGGAATATTACTCAGCTATCAGAAAGAATGATTACCCAACATTTGCAGCAACATGGACGGGACTGGAGGAGATTATGCTAAGTGAAATAAGTAAGCAGAGAAAGACAATTATCATATGTTTTCACTCATTTATGGAACATAAGAAATAGGAAGATCAGTAGGAGAAGGTAGGGAAGAATGAAGGGGGGTAAACAGAAGAGGGAATGAACCATGAGAGATTGTGGACTCTGGGAAACAAAGTGAGGGCTTCAGAGGGGAGGGGGTGGGGGATTGGGATAGACCGGTGATGGGTATTAAGGAGGGTACGTATTGCATGGTGCACTGGGTGTTATAAGCAAATAATGAATCATGGAACACTACATCAAAAACTAAGGATATACTGTATGGTGACTAACATAACATAATAAAAATTATTTAAAAAAAAAGAAAGAAAATGAGTAGAAACTGTAGACAACAGAAATAGGCCCAAAGGGGATCCAGATATTGGAATTACCAGATATAGACTTGAAAATAACTGTATTTACTATATTCAAAAAGATCAAAGACAAGATTGATAATTTCCCAGAAAACCAGAAGATATGGAAAAGAACCAAATATAAATTTTAGATATGGAGAATACAGTAGCAAATATGAAACATGGGGAGTGAATAGATTTAGAAAAGATTTAACACAGCTGAAAACAGAAAGAGTGAACTATGGAGAGATCAGGGGAAAATATTGAGATTGAATCACAGAGAATCAAAAGAATGGGAAATACAGAAAAGAATGCAAAAGATTGGAGAATAAATGCTGAATTACATGAAATTTTTTCTATCTATTGATAGACTCATGATTTTTTTTTGTAAAAAAATACTTTTTAACATGCCACTGAAGTATAATATAGTGTTTGTCTAGTGTAGGAGGGGTACTACCAGGTGGGGGCATGAGCAGGGCTTCTATAGAGCTGGTGATATTCTATTTCTTGACCTGAGTGAATTATATGGCTTTATTTTGTGATTAATTAGACTCTGTAACCTCTTTCCTTTTTCACTTTTTATATGTATGCTGTGTTTCACAGTTTTTTTCAGAAAGGTTTGAAGCAGAAGAAACAGTGCAGGCCCGAGCATCTACATCATGGGCAAGTGGCAAAGGAACCCTACTTCCTATTCTGCCTATAGCAGGAAAATAGAGTTTGTCACCAGGAGGGAGGCAGCACATACAGGGGTGACAAGTCATGATCCCAATGACTTCCAATGGATTCGAGTTGTCATGGGAGAAGGATTGCAAGGCCCCATCTGGGACAGGAGGAAAAGAGGCCATGATGGACAACAACATCTGCCACAGCACAGGGTCAGAAAGTAGTGCAGTATATCTGTCATTCTTGCCTGGATAGTAGCTAACAGTTGAGGTTTTAAAGTAAACTTGGCTTAGCGTTTAATTGCAGCTCCAGGTGTGTCATGTTGGACAGGTTATCTGTCTTGCCTAACTCTCAGTTCATTTATTTTTATCAAGGTCATTGGAGAAATGAAATGATATATGTAAAGCACTTAGCATAGTGCCTAGCACATGCTGAGTCCTCAAGAAATGGTAACTGATATTATCATTATTGTTCACTTTGGAACATCTTGTCTCCATTTTGCCTTATTTGTTTTCTTCCAATATCAGGATTTTTTAAATACCTTTTTTCTGAGGTTCTCTTTCCAACCCATATTGCTAATACAAAAAATTAATTCAACATGAAGGTTGATATTTTAATTACTCTTATAGTTTTGAATTTATTAGGCAACAGAGTATTTGCCATCCCTTTCCTAGGATAACAGTCCTCCTTTGGTGTTCATCAAACCACTTGTGAGATACATAAATTTATTAATATGGAAAGGTTAAATTAAAAAGAAATGGAACCCTCTAATGAATAAAGACATTTTAATAAGAACATGTAAAAAAATAATAAAACTTGAAACTGTAGGAAAGCTAGCCAGGCAAGAGTTCTTCCTCCCTTAATAGGAAGACTCTTTTCCAATAAGAAAATGCATCAGGCACCCTTGAACCTCATGTGATAAACTGCCTCCTTAACCCAAGAGAGAACTACCTGTCCTAGTTCTAGACCTATTTTCTTTTGAAAGCCATTAGCCTGTGGACTATTAAAAGTGTTCATTGCTCCGTTTGGCTGAATGAAGGCACAAAACATGATCTGTGAGATTTATCACACCTCTAATTTCTAGCCAGTCCAGACTGGTTCATGTGAATCAGAAGTAAGCTTTAGACCAATAGTCACAAGCTGATGTTGTTGATGATGGTGGTGGTAGTGGTGATTATGGTGATGATAGTCACAACCAGAAATGTCAATAGGAGCATTCATTTTTAAACATCAGTCAGGTATGTCTTTGGAAGATGAGGACCAACTCTATTGGCTAGTGAATTAGAGTCAGAGAACCCTCCCCAGGAGGGGACTTCTTGACTCACAAAACGCAGAAGTTTTCCAAATAGGGAAGTTACTCCTAATAGAATGGTGATGGTGACACACAGAAAGTCAACAGTACTTTGCCAACTACCCTAAACTCATTGTTCTGTCTGCCCACGTTGTTCCATTTGCCCCACCACATCTACTGTCCACACTTCTCTATTCCACTCTCAGGCCTGGGAGAGCTGACCAGATGGAGTACAGCAAAAGGCTGTCTTGCCCTCTGGCTTTCAGTTAGATCCAATCAATAGGGAGCAGAGCAAGAGCTCAGCAGGAGGGAGGAGGGTGAGATCAGAGTTGTTCTGTCCCTAGATCCTTCCCTTCAGGCCATTGGGCGGGCATCAGCACATCTCTTTCTCAAGGTGGCCCTCCCCACCAACTCCTTTACAATCTTGGTAACCACCTATTGCTTGCTAGAAACTACTCTTAGATTTTTGTAACATGGTTTCATTTTTTTCTGCAAATAAATTTTTTTGGGTGCTTACTATATGCAGATCATGTAAAAGGGAATTTGGAGTCTACCCTCTGTGATGGAACCACTGGTGGTTTCTGAGCAGGGCAGTTTTAGGATGAGTAATGGGCCACGGCTGCAGAATAGGTTGGAGTGGAAGGGACCTGAAGACAGGGAGTCCAGTGAATCAATCCAGGCAGGAGATGGCAAGGACAGCAGTGGCTGCAGTGAGAAAAGCATAGATGACAGATGCAATGGGATGAAGAATTGTCTGAAGTTGGTGAAGAAGTAAGCCAGGGTTGAGTTTTGTGGGGACCGGTTTTAAGGAGAAGGCTGTGAGTTCAGGTTTAGTTTTCTTGAGTGTGGGAAGATGAAAGGTAGGACAACCCAGCAAAAATATCTAGTAGGTTTATAGAGTAATATGACTTGAACTTAGAGGGCAAAGAAAATATAATTGCAAATTTGGGCTCATCTAATGGTGGTGACTACTGAGCACTTAAGAGGGAGTGAATGCATTTCCTGAGAAAAACAGAGTTATACACAGCCACACAAGGTGTGGAAGACTGACGGAATAAAAAAGCAGAAGCTTCACCCACTGACACAGCTCACATCTTCATTCCTCTCCCTCTGTTATGCTCCCACAGTTCTTTGGGCATAATTCTTAGGAACATTGTCACCCACTTCTGCAATTAGCTATTTCCATATCTGCCTCTCCATCTAGCTTACAGCTCTTCATGGGCAGCAACTGCATTTTTTTGTCTTTGTAATGTTCTCCAGATTAAAAGAGATCCAGAAGGGAGGGAGGGCAAGGAAGGCGAAGGACTAACTGAGGAAGTGGAAGAACTACAGGTTCTTCACAGGTTCACCTGTCACAGAAACAAGGGGGGAGAGAGTTTCAAAAAGAAGGGAGTAAAAAAAAAAAAAAAAACGAAGGGAGTAATCGATGGCATCAAACAGGCCAAGGAAGATAATGGCCACAGCAAAGGCACGGGTTGGCCAGTTGGTGGCCATAAGTAATCTTTAAAGATGCAAGCTTGGTGAGAGTGGCAATGACACAGGCCTTGCTGTCCAGAGAGAAAATTGACGCCGAGCCATTCCTTCCTCTAATGTTGCAGGATTGGGTCACAATCATCAGAGTCCTTTCCATGACTCTGTTAGATAGCTTTTATTGTTACTGGAAGGGGACACGAGCATACATCACTTCTGCTCCCCGGCAACTCAGTGTAGGTGTATGTCTCCCTGTCTAGAAAATAAAATAAAAATTGTAGTAAAGAATCCTATAGGACCCTGATATCAATTAGTGTGTGGTACATTTCTATATCCAATGCTGACTTCATGCACTTTACTGAACATATAAATTACCTGACAAGAGAGTGATGTGACAAGGATCACCTCCGATGAAAATTCAATAACTGCTTAAGAGCATCTCATACTTCAGCAAGGCCGAGTGAGATTGCTGCGACCTCCCAGAATGACCAGCATGCTCTACAGCCTTGCTTTCCGAAGTGCGGTTGGCGGAGCAACAGCTTTGGTATCACCCAGACCTGGTCAGAAATACAGAACACAGGCTCCACCCCGCATGGCCTGGATCAGAATCTGCATTTTAACAGATTCTGTGTTAAATAAATTTTAACCTGTGCACATTCACTACTTTAGAGTTCCACTGATAGCCTGACCATGCTTACAATAATAATGGCGTTTACTATCACCCACACATGGTTCTGAGTATTTGATGTGAATTGACTTGTTTAGTCCTCACAGCAACTTTATGAGGTGGGTACTACCATCATCCTTACTTTAAGATGAGATCAAAAGGTTTGTCCAAGGTCACTTGTTTGAGAAGTGGTGGAGCCAGGATTCAAACCGGTCACTTGGCTCCAGGGGTCCCTATGATTTAACCACTGCACTGCACTGTCTTTTTTTCCTTCCTTCCATGGCAATCAGCAGGGTACATCATAGGTGCACAGTAGGTTCACAAGTAAGGGATGCACAGTGGCCTGGAGAAAAGCAACCTTGGTGCTTTGAAGAAGAACTTTCTACTATCTGGGTATACCAGTTGCTCTTCGTTAGAGAAGGGAAGCTCCTTTGATAGCATTTCTGCCAGGGCAAACTTAGAGAGAAGAAGTAGCTGAAGAAGGAAAGCCTCATTCTAGATTCTCCTCCGGGGTGATGTTGGTATTTTATCTATACTTCTTCAACGTCTGTGCCCCAGGTCAAGGTGTTTCAGGTCTAGGGGCAGCATGGGGCTTAATGGGCATGGTAGGGACAATACTCTACTTGAGCACCTGTTTTAGTGGAAATATACTCCTTTTAGACAGCATCCAATTCTGAGGTGAGCCTGGTGAGAAAGCTTACAATTGGCTCACCATGTAGTGACTCTGTCATTTTCTTTGAATTTGGTTAAAAGTTTGTTGGAAAAAACAGAAGGCATAACACACTTTGGTGGGGCCAACCTCTCAGTTAAGCATCATCCAGCTTATCAGACCTCTGGATTAAGCAGTATGTTTTTCTGCCCACCGTTCTGGAAGGAGAGGATAGCCAGCTTAAATCCAGGAATTGTTTTCTGAACTCCTGAGTGTGGCCTACAGTGAGGACAGTCCTGACTCCTCCGTCAGACTTGGACATAGGGATATGACTTCTTTACAAATGCCCTGTCACATTGCAGGGTCTTGAGTCAACAACAAAACCACCAGTAACAGCGTTGGAAAGCACTGACTGCATCAAGGGGTCTGTCCCATCTTAGAACCTTATCCAGGCTTGAGGTTGGTGGGACATCTCTTTCCATCTAGGCTTACAGTGTTGGTGGCATGTTATGTGGAGCCACAACTCTCTCTTCAGTTGGATCAAGTCGAAAGCTTGGTGATGAAGGTGGTCCCCAAAAGAGCCAGCAGAGCAGGATAGGTGTACCTCAGAGACATTGCACGTTCAGTCCCAAACCACCACAATAAGGTAAATATCACAATAAAATGACCCAAATTAATTTTTTTGTTTCAAATACATATAAAAGTTATGTTTACATCATATTGCAGTCTATTAAGTGTGCATTAACATTATTCCTTAAAAAACAATGTATGCCCCTTAATTAAAAAAAATAGTTTATTGCTAAAAGATGCCAACCATCATCTAAGCTTTCAGCAAGTTATTGTCCTTTTGCTGGTAAAGGGTCTCACGTCCATGTTGATGGCACTGACTCATCAAGGTGGTGGCTGCTGAAGGTTGGGGTGGCTGTGGCCATTTCTTAAAATAAGACAATGATCAAGTTTGCTGCACTGATTGACGCTTCCTTTCATGACCAATTTCACAACATGTGATACTCTTTGATAGCAACTTCCCCACTGTAGAACGTCTTTCAAGATTGGAGTCCATCCTCTCAAACCTACTGCAGCCCTGTCAACTAAGTTTATGTAATTTCTAAGTCCTTTGCTGTCATTTCAGCAGTCTTCATGGCATCTTCAGCAGTAGTAGATTCCATTCAAGAAACCACTGTCTTCACTCATCCATGAAAAGCAACTCTTCTTCTATTCAAGTTTTATCACAAGATTGTAGAAATTCAGTCCTATCTTAAGGGTTCACTTCTAGTTCTCCTGCTCTTTCCGCCACATCTGCAGTTACTTCCTCTGAAGTCTTGATCCCCTCAAAGTCAGCAATGAAGGTTGGAATCGACTTCTTCCAAACTCTTACTAATGTTGATATTTTGACCTCTTGCTGTGAGTCACAGATGTTCTTAATGACATCTAGAATGGTGAATCCTTTTCAGGTTTTCAATTTACTCTTCCCAGATCCATCTGAGGAATCACCATCGATGGGAGCTACAGTTTTACAAAATGTATGCCTTAAAGTGTTAAATTTGAAAGTTGAAATTACTCCTTGATCCACGGGCTGCAGAATGGACATTGTGTTAGCAGGAATGAAAACGACATTAATCTCATTGTACAGCTCCATTAGAGCTCTTGGGTGACCAGGTGCATTGTCAATGAGCAGTCATATTTTGAAAGAAATCTTTTTTTCTGGGCAGTAGGTCTCAACAGTGGGCTTAAAATATTTAGTAAACCATATTGTAAACATATGTGCTGTCATCCAGGCTTTTTTTTTTTCCATTTATAGAGCACGGACAGAGTATATGTAGCATAATTTTTGTGGGCCCTAGAATTGCAAGTGAGCATTGGCTTTAACTTAAAATCACGAGCTGCATTAGCCCTTAACAAAAGGCAACCTGTCCTCTGAAGTTTTGAAGCCAGGCATTGACTTCTCCTCTCTAGTTGTGAAAGTCGAGAAGGCATCTTCCAATATAAGCCTATTTTGTCTACATTGAAAATTTGTTGTTTAGTGTGGCCACCTTCATTAACGATCTCGGCTAGATCTTCTGATAACTTGCTGCGGCTTGTATATCTGCACTTGCTGCTTCACCTTGCACTTTTATATTACAGAGATGGCTTCGCGCCTTTAACCCCATGAACCAACCTCTGTTAGCTTCAAACTTTTCTTCTGCCGCTTCCTCACCTCTCTCAGCCTTCACAGAAGTGAAGAGACTTAGGGCCTTGCTCTGGATTAGGCTTTGGCTTAAAGGAATGTGGCTAGTGAAATCTTCTCTCTAGGCCACTAGAACTTTCTTCATATCAGCAATAAGGCTGTTTCACTTTCTAATCATTTGCATGTTCACTGGAATAGCACTTTTAATTTCCTTAAAGAACATTTCCTTTGCGCTCACAACTTGGCTGTTCGGTGTAAAAGACCTGATTTTCAGCCTGTCTCAGCTTTGGACATGGCTTCCTCACTAAGCTTAATCATGTCTAGCTTTTGATTTAAAGGGAGAGAGAGAGAGAGAGACACGACTCTTCCTTTCACTTAAACACTTAGAGGCCATTGTAGGGTTATTAATTGGCCTAATTTCAATATTGTTGTGTTTCAGTGGTCAGTTGGTAGAGTAGGCAAAATACACACATTTATTAATTAAGTTGCCACAAACCTTCAATTTGTTTAAAAAAAAAAGGCAGTATCTGCAGAGTGCAATAGAGCAAAGCACAATAAAACAAGGTATGCCTATAGAGCACTGTTGGCCCAATTCCCTGCCTTCCTCTGCTCTCTCTGTGGCTAGGATGAGAATTATTTCCTCCAGTTTACAAATGAGGAAGTTGTCAGGAGAGCCTTTCTCACTGTGCTTCCTGAATTGTTTTCTCTGAAAGTGAAAGTGAATTCTGCTTCCCCACACTTCAAACAGAAGCAGTAAACTGGTTTCCCAAATCTCCTTCTCGTAATGTCTTTTAAGAGGCAGAACAAAGCCAAGGAAAAAGCGTGAGGCTGACAGATAGGAGAGCCATAGGTCTTTCCTCAGTTGTTCAGGCAACCTTCCTCACCTGGAGCTGACCGACCTCTCTGCCTGGACCTGTCTACCTGCCCACTCACCTGGCAAGGTTCTCTTCCTCTTGGGGAAGCCTTCTTCTACCCTCCCTGTGCAAGGATGATCCTTGTCATACCTTGTTCTCTTCCCTTAAAGCTCTTAACAAGTTTGTAATTATTTATTGATTGCATGATTGTTTGATTAATGTTTGGCTTCCATTACAAGCTCTGTGAGGGGAATGCCTGCAGACCTCTTATCCACCACTCTATCCCCATCCCTAACATAACAGGTGGCCCATAGAACATAGCTTAATAAATATCCTTTGAATGAGTGAAAATTAAAGTATTAAGTTAGGTGATCCCAAAGTCCTCTTCCTGTCCTGAAAAATTTTGAGTCCGTCAGTGAGCAACTTGTAACTGCCACCACCACACTAAATCCATGCCTCTCTTCTCTTAGTTCAGTGATTCTCAGCATTATTTCCTTATCGATTCTACAATCAGGATTTCTTGATCATTTTTATTGCCTTCTGAGTGCTCAGCTGGAACCGTGGAGTCTGAAAAGTTGGGACAGGAAATGTACATTCCTAGCCACCACCAACAACAAAAAAAAGCTGTAAGTCAAATCAAACATGAAATCAAACTAACATTGGCAAAGATCTCCAATTGGGGGGGCGGTTCTTCAATTATTTCTCCCTTTCCTCCCATTTTACTCCAGGATGACTTGAACTTGAAAGCTGAGTTCAAAAGAAGGAGCATGGGAATAGAGTTTACATGGAAAGAACAGGGCCTGTAGGTCTAGCACTTGATCAGACAACCCTTCTGCACATTACCTTTCAGCCCCAGTAACTTTTCATTTTCCTTCTTCAGGCTCTTGCTCACAAACTCATTTTCAAACTCCTTCCTGATGTGACCCCTGGGGCCCTGAGAAGAACAATTCATCACCAAAGTATGGCTTAGTGAGATGCTCTTTTATAAAACGAAAGAGTGTGATGTGTTCTCAGCCATGTATCCATCACGGTGGACCATCTGTAATGGGTGTGGAAGCCTGGGCATTTTGGGGCTAATCTCAACACTTTCTTCAGGAAAGATGCCAGGTTTTGCTTTCCATAACTGATTGATGGTTCCTCTTAATCTTTTAAGGAAAAACAGGATGATTTATATATTCAGATCCTCTAAGCCTCTCCTAACCCGGAATTTTCAGGTTGGACCTCTAAAGGTATGCAGGCCTTTGTCCAGGGCTTAACAGCAACATAAGAGAGAGAAAAGGAATAGCCATATGTGCCAACTGAGCTCCATCTCTGTCCTTTTCTTAAATTCAGCATCGGATGGTGCCACTTCCCAAAGCCCCATCTCCCTGGGAGGTCTGGCAGCCAGGCATTTTGGGAGATTTTCCTTCCACCAAGAGGTTACCTGACATGAACTGCAAATTATCAGACACTGGATTTCTAGATTATATGTTTAACCCCTGTGTGGAACGATATGTTCCAAATTTTCTGGTGTAATTCTCATACCAAACGTTCTCTTCTATTGTCCCCATAAGTATATGTGTATTTGTCAGATCTCGTAACCTGATTTGAGGCTAGGAAAATAGCCTCATCCTGTTTGTAGGCCTTTACTGATCTTGTGTTCACAGGGCATTTTCCAGCAGTTGCTTCACTGGGCTTACCTAGGGCCCATTTGCCTCCACTAACGTGAGCAGCCAGCCCTGAAGAAGGGCCTAGCAATTGCTTATCTGCCTAAACGTGGCTTACCTGAGGAGGCCACTTGGGTGGAGAAATGTTGATGTGTTTTCCAAATTAGAGCTTGAGCTGGAGGAGCCATTTCTGGGGCAGCTCTGAGCCAATTCCAAAGAGAAGATTCTAAGCATCCAGGCCCTGAGAGCCAAAATCGGTCTGATGGACTGGAAAGAAGGCATTCTGGCCCCATGCTTTCACACATCAGCCTGACTTCTGCCGTCTCAGGCTGTCTGTGAGGAAAGCAAGCAGGAACTCAAAGCCTTTCCTGGGCTGGCCTTGGAAACATTGGGGCTCTCCCAGAAGCAGGGACTAGGCTCCCCACCTTTGCTGCAGATGTTGCCAGCATGTGTTAACTGCTTTATAGACACAAATATTAGAGACTTAGAGCCACAGTGTAGGTGGTATGGGAAGCATTTAGCACAATGGTGAAGCCCATAGGGTTTAGAGCCAAGCCACCTGGCCTTGTACCCCATGCCACCACTCACCAGCTATGTAACTATAGGCAAGTCATTTAACCTCCCTAGGACTCACTTTTCTCATCTGTAAAATACAGTTAATAATACCACCTACTTCAGGATGCCTGGGTGGCTCAGTTGGTTAAGCATCTGCCTTCAGCTCAGGTCATGATCCCAGGGTCCTGGGATCGAGCCCCACATCGGGCTCCTTCCTCCACAGGGAGTCTGCTTCTCCCTCTGACTTCCCCTCCCCCTGCTGTGTTCTCTCTCTCTCCCTCTGACAAATAAGTAAAATCTTAAAAAAAAAAAATAGCCCCTACTGCATAGGTTATTGTCAGGAGGAAATGGAATTATCCAAGTAGAGTGTTGAGAGCTGCACCTGACCCATGGTAATGTCTTCAGAACAGATTAACTCAGAAATAGGGGGCCTTGGTGCACCCAAGCAATTCTTCACCCAGTTGTTGAATGCCCACAAGGCACCTCCTCCAAGAACTTGTTCAGTCAATGCTGGGACACATCTGAGGATGGAGAGCCCACTACTTTTTTTAAAAATTTTTTTATTTAAATTCAATTTAGTTAACATAGAGTGTATTATTAGTTTTAGGGGTAGAATTTAGTGATTCATCAGTTGCATATAACACCCAGTGCTCATTACATCAGGTGCCTCCTTAATGCCCATCACCCAGGAACCCCATTCCCCACCCCCTCCCCTCCTGCTACCCTCAGTTTGTTTCCTAGAGTTAAGAGTCTCTTATTGTTTGTCTCCCTCTCTGATTTCGTCTTGTTTTATTTTTCCTTCCCTTCCCCTATGTTCACCTGTTTTGTTTCTTAAATTCCACATACGAGTGAAATCATATGATATTTGTCTTTCTCTGACTTATTTCGCTTAGCATAATACCCTCTAGTTCCATCCATGTCATTGCAAATGGCAAGATTTCATTCTTTCTGATGGCTGAGTAATATTCCAGTGTGTGTGTATCACATCTTCTTTATCCATTCATCTGTCAATGGCCATCTGGGGTCTTTCCATATTTTGGCTATTCCAGTCCCTCTTAAAACATCTCACTCTACCTTCAGATAGGTCTGGGTTTTTGATAGTTTTCATTTCTGTTGAATCTAAATCTTTCCTGGAAACTTCCTAGTTAGTCCTGGTTCCATCTGTGTGGTCCATCAAACTCATCTAACTCCTTCCTCAAAATAACAGTTTAAATAATGTGAAAATCACTGATATCACCCTCCCTGCCTGTGTTTTTCCCATTCCATGAGTCTTATCTTTTCCTGACAATACATCTTCGGTTTCTTCTAAAGGTTATTGAATGACATGGTTTCCAATTCTTTCATCATTGTGGTTTCTGTTTTCCAAGGCAGCCTGTGCTTACAGTTGTGATTTAGCTCCATGTACATTGAGTCGTTACTATATGCTGAGATACAAAGATAAGAAGTTGCAGTGTGGCTGCTGGGAATGGCATTCTATGCGGGTGGAACAGCATGTGCTAAGATAAGGAGGCATGAAGCCAGAGGACTTCAGACAGCTCAGTGTATTCCTGGAATGTAAGGTGTAAACTGGAGTCAGGTGTGATGAAACTACAAAAGGAGGCAGGTGGGTTTTACCTGTAGGTGGTGAGGGTCATCAAAAGACTTCATCAGGGGAGCAACACGTTCTGGTTTGTGCTTTAGCACGAGCATTCTAACTGCAGCAAGAAAATTGGGTAAAACTGGACATAAAGAGACCATTAACCAGATGAAGAACACCAAGAGGATAAAAAAGAGGTAAACAAGTCTTGAACCAAAATGTCCAGAATATATGCCAAAGGCTAGCAGGGGTTATCTCTGGGTGGTGGAATAAGGGATGATTTCTTTCTTTTTGCTTCCCATGTTTTGTAATTTCTGTCATAAGTATTTTCTATTTTCTCTATGATTTTCTATTTTCCCTATAATACATGATTTTTCGTATGTTATTTATATAGTAAAAATAATTCGTTCCTGTCTAAAGACACTTCAAAATCAAACTGCGTGACTTGGTAACCAGTTAGAGGGAAAAGCCTCAGGAACTGGGTTTCTGGCCTGGGTGCTCCGGTGGGAGGCACAGCCTCTGGCTGAGATAGGGACAAGGGAAGAGAGCATTATTTCAGAAAGCTGATGGCATCCCTGATGGCTGGAAGGAAGCCCACGGTCTGCTGTGGCTTCCTTTAAACCTCTCTTTAGCCCACTCAGTAGTCTCTGCCTGAGTTTGTGGGCCCCTGAAACTCACCTGTCCATTCACATCCCTACCTGTACAGCAAACCCCATTGCAGCAAAGGCCATCAGAATGCCATGATTGCAAAGGCATTTACTTAGATTGAAAGTTTTGTCCCTCCTTCAGCAAACAATGAGTGCCTGCCACCTGTTTAGCACCAAGTTAGGCATCAGTGCTAAACTGGTGAAAAGAGCAGGCAGTCCCTGTCTTCACAAAACTCAGGCCAATGTGAAGGACGGATAAAAACGCTTAAAAACCACTTAAAAGACATATAATTCCAAAGTGAGACTAATGCTCCAAAGGAAGGGAAATGGTTCCCAGGAGATACATAAGAGAGGAAACTTCCCTGTCTGGGAGGTTGCGGAAGGATCCACAGAAAGAGAGAAGCTTGGGCTGAGAGCTGAAGGCTAGGTAGGAGGGAGCTGTGGGAATGACCCCCAGGCCTAGAGAACAGTGTGCTCACAGCCCTGTGGCGTAGGAGGTGCAGGCATACCTCGTTGTACTGCATTTCACATTCTTATGCTTGCAAATGCTGCATTTTTTTTTTTACAAATTGAAGGTTTGTGGCAACCCTGCATCCAGCAAGTCTATCATGCCATTTTCCCAGCAACATTTGTTCACTTTGTGTCTCTGTGCCACACTTTGTGTCTCTGTACCACAAAAATCATATGATAATTGTCTTTCTCTGCTTGACTTATTTCACTTAGCATTATCTCCTCCAGTGCCGTGAGTAATTCTCACAATATTTCAAACATTTCTTTTAATTTTATTTGTTATGGTGATCTGTGATCAGTGATTATGACTCACTGAAAGCTCAGATGATAGCTAGCGTTGTTTAGCAATAAAGTATTTTTTAACGAAGGTGTGTATGTTGGTTTTTTAGAGATAATGTTGTTGCACACTTAATAGACTCCAGCGTCGTGTAAACATAACTTTAACATGCTCTGGGAAAGCAAAACATGCGTTTGACTTGCTTTGATGCAATATTCCTTTCATTGCAGTGGTTTGGAACTGAACCTTCAAGATCTCTGAGGTCTGCCAGTATGGCATATTTGAGGCTAAAAGAAAAGCTGTTTTAACCAGGAGCACAGAGAGTGAGGGGCAGGGGATGGGAGTGGATAGAAAAGTAGATAGGGGTCCAGCCCTTGTGCCACTTTGAATGGCACAAGAAAGACTATGGTTTTATCCTAAGAGCAGAACCTCTGGCCACGGCACAAGGAGAGGTTCCCATTCTGTGTCTCCCACCACCTTCTCACCACCCCAGGCTGTGGCACCAAAGGCCTGATAACAAATCTCGCTGATGGCCTGTGTAGGCAGGATTGGGAGATCTCCCTCCCCTTCAGTTTTTTTTTAATGTTTTTTTATTATATTATGTTAGTCACCATACAGTACATCCCTGGTTTCTGATGTAAAGTTCGATGATTGATTAGTTGCGTATAACACCCAGTGCACCATGCAATACGTGCCCTCCTTACTACCCATCACCGGCCTATCCCATTCCCCCATCCCCCTCCCCTTTGAAGCCCTCGGTTTGTTTCTCGGAGTCCACAGTCTCTCATGTTTCATTCCCCCTTCTGATTACCCCCCCTTTCTTTATCGCTTTCTTCCCCTACCGATCTTCCTAGTTCTTATGTTCCATAGATGAGAGAAATCATATGGTAATTGTCTTTCTCTGCTTGACTTATTTCACTTAGCATTATCTCCTCCAGTGCCGTCCACATTGCAGCAAATGTTGAGAAATAGTTCTTTCTGATAGCTGAGTAATATTCCATTGTATATATGGACCACATCTTCTTAATCCAGTCATCTGTTGAAGGGCATCTCGGTTCCTTCCACGATTTAGCTATTGTGGACAACGCTGCTATGAACATTGGGGTGCATATGGCCCTTCTCTTCACTATGTCTGTATCTTTGGGGTAAATACCCAGTAGTGCAATGGCTGGGTCATAGGGTAGCTCAATTTTTAACATTTTAAGGGACCTCCACACTGTTTTCCAGAGTGGCTGTACCAACTTGCATTCCCACCAACAATCTACGAGGGATCCCCTTTCTCCACATCCTCTCCAGCAATTGTTGTTTCTTGCCTGGTCAATTTTTGCCATTCTAACGGGCGTAAGGTGGTATCTTAGTGTGGTTTTGATTTGAATTTCCCTGATGGCTAATGATTTTGAACATTTTTTCATGTGTCTGTTAGCCATTTGTATGTCCTCATTGGAAAAGTGTCTGTTCATATCTTCTGCCCGTTTTATGATTTGTTGATTTCTTTCTCGCGTATTGAGTTTGAGAAGTTCTTTGTAGGTCCTGGATACCAGTCTTTTATCTGTAGTGTCATTTGCAAATATCTTCTCCCATTCCGTGGGCTGCCTCTTAGTTTTTTTGACTCTTTCCTTGGCTGTGCAGAAGCTTTTTATCTTGATGAAGTCCCACAAGTTCATTTTTTCTTTTGTTTCTCTTGCCTTTGGAGATGTGTCATGAAAAAGGTTGCTTTGGCCGATGTCGTAGAGGTTGCTGCCTATGTTCTCCTCTAGGATTTTGATGGATTCCTGTCTCACATCAAGGTCTTTCATCCATTTGGAGTTTATCTTTGTGTATGGTGTGAGAGAGTGGTCAAGTTTCATTCTTTTGCATGTAGCTGTCCAATTTTCCCAGCACCATTTATTGAAGAGACTGTCTTTTTTCCACCGGATTTTTTTCCTGCTTTATCAAAGATTAGTTGCCCAAAGAGCCGAGGGTCCATTTCTGGGTTCTCGATTCTGTTCCATTGGTCTATGTGTCTGTTTTTGTGCCAGTACCATGCTGTCTTTGTGATCACAGCTTTGTAGTACAGCTCGAAATCCGGCATTGCGATGCCCCCAGCTTTGTTTTTCCTTTTCAACAGTTCCTTGGTGATTCGGGGCCTTTTCTGGTTCCATACAAATTTAAGGACTATTTGTTCCAGTTCTTTGAAAAATGTCATCGGTATTTTGATTGGGATAGCATTGAAAGTGTAGATTGCTCTGGGTAGCATGGACATTTTAACTATGTTAATTCTTCCGATCCATGAGCATGGAATATTTTTCCATCTTTTTGTGTCTTCTTCAATGTCTTTCAAGAGTGATTTGTATGGCTAACAGACACATGAAAAAATGTTCAAAATCATTAGCCATCAAGGAAATTCAAATCAAAACCACACTGAGATACCACCTTACGCCAGTTAGAATGGCAAAAATAGACAAGGCAAGAAACAACAATTGTTGGAGAGGATGTGGAGAAAGGGGATCCCTCCTACATTGTTGGTGGGAATGCAAGTTGGTACAGCCACTCTGGAAAACCGTGTGGAGGTCCCTTAAAAAGTTAAAAATTGAGCTACCCTATGATCCAGCCATTGCACTACTGGGTATTTACCCCAAAGATACAGACGTAGTGAAGAGAAGGGCCATATGCACCCCAATGTTCATAGCAGCAATGTCCACAATAGCTAAATCGTGGAAGGAGCCGAGATGCCCTTCAACAGATGACTGGATTAAGAAGTTGTGGTCCATATATACAATGGAATATTACTCAGCTATCAGAAAGAACGAGTTCTCAACATTTGCTACAACATGGACAGCACTGGAGGAGATAATGCTAAGTGAAATAAGTCAAGCAGAGAAAGACAACTATCATATGATTTCTCTCATCTATGGAACATAAGAACTAGGATGATCAGTAGGGGAAGAAAGGGATAAAGAAAGGGGGGTAATCAGAAAGGGGAATGAAACATGAGAGACTATGGACTATGAGAAACAAACTGAGGACTTCAGAGGGGAGGGGGGTGGGGGAATGGGATAGACCGGTGATGGGTAGTAAGGAGGGCACGTATTGCATGGTGCACTGGGTGTTATACACAACTAATGAATCATCGAGCCTTACATCGGAAACCGGGGATGTACTGTATGGTGACTAACATAATATAATAAAAAATCATTTAAAAAAAAAAAGAAAAAGAAAAAAAAAAGAGTGATTTGTAGTTTCTAGAATATAGATCCTTTATGTCTCTGGTTAAGTTAATTCCAAGATAACGTATGATTTTTGGTGCTATTGTAAATGGGATGGATTCCCTAATTTCTCTTTCTTCAGTCTCATTGTTCGTGTATAGAAATGCAACTGATTTCTGAGCATTGATTTTGTATCCCTCCACATTACTGAATTGCTCTATAACTTCTAATAGTTTGGGAGTGGATTCTTTTGGGTTTTCCATATAGAGTATCACGTCATCTACGAAGAGAAACAGTTTGACTTCTTCTTTGCTGATTTGGATACCTTTTATCACTTTTTGTTGCCTGATTGCTGTTGCAAGGACTTCTAGTACTATGTTGAATAATAGTGGTGAGAGTGGGCATCCTTGTCATGTTCCTGATCTTAAGGGAAAGGCTCTCAGATTTTCCCCATTGAGAATGATATGTGCTGTAGGCTTTTCATAGATGGTTTTTATGAGATTGAGGAATGTACCCTCTACCCCTACACTCTGAAGGGTTTTAATCAGGAAAGGATGCTGTATTTTGTCAAATGCTTTTTCTGCATCTATTGAGGGAATCATATGATTTCTGAATTTTTCTTTCTGGGTAAAATCTATGACCCCGATCGATTTGTGAATGTTGAACCACCCTTGCATCTCAGGGATGAATCCCACTTGTTCATGATGGATAATCCTTTTAATGTACTGTTGGATTCTATTAGCCAAGATCTTGTTTAGGATTTTGGCGTCCATATTCATTAGGGAAATCGGTCTGTAATTCTCCTTTTTGATGGCGTCTTTGCCTGGTTTGGGGATCAAGGTAATAATGGTCTCATAGAATGAGTTTGGTAGCTTTCCTTCTGTTTCTATTTTTTGAAATAGCTTTAGGAGAATGGGTATTATTTTTTCTTTGAATGTTTGGTAGAATTCCCCAGGAAAACTGTCCAGGCCAGGAGTTTTGTTTTTTGGAAGGTTGTTTATCACTGACTCAATCTCTTCATAATTAATTGGCCTGTTTAAAAAATCAATTTCTTCCTGTTTCAGTCTTGGTAGTTCATAGGTTTCCAGGAAGGCCTCCATCTCTTCCAGATTGCTTAATTTATTGGCATAAAGCTGTTGATAAAAGCCTGTAATAATCCTTCCGATTTCATTGGTGTTGGTTGTGACCTCTCCTTTTTTATTCATAATTTTATTAATTTGGGTCCTTTCTCTATTCTTTTGGATAAGTCTTGCCAGTGGTCTGTCAATTTTATTGACTCTCAGTGAGTAGCACTTAGAGCGCTCCCCTGCCAGCAGACACCTCTGAAACTTGCTTTGCAGTTCAGTTTTCAACTTCTTCCATGGCATCACGTCCTTTAGCACTAATGTGTGTACAACTTGCTAATTAATGAAATCATGTGGATCTGAAAACATCTTGTTCTAATGGGACGCTGCAAAGCACTCTCATTAATTCACAGGTAAAATTATTCCAGCTTTTCTCTTCTTTTATTTTTTTTCCTCTCCCCATCTTGGCTTAATAACTGGGGAGAATTCCTCTAATTAGCCTTGTGAAAATCACTCCACCAAATCACAAAACACCAGTGGCTGCCTTGGGACCTGGGGAGAGGGTGACCCAGACTTTGTTTATCCAGTGCAGAGGGGGGGGCTGTGGGTGAATACAAAGGTGAAACTCCCCATGCACAGAGCAGTGGAAAGATGTCCACAGCTGGGTGGGTACATCAGGTAGAGACACTAAAAGTGCCCTGTGTGGTGTGATGCATAGGTGGGTGTCCTAGCATATGTATGTCAAAGGTGGCCACAAGATATTCTGCACAACTGGCCTAGATGTAAGGAACCTCCCTTTCCCCACTTCTCTCCTAGGACATGAAGACTTGGTATACTCACTGTTGACAGAAAGCTTTCTTGGAACTGGGTGTAATCTGGGGGTGACTTGCTGGTGACTCTCCACCATTTTGCAAATGATAACTTGTAACATCCCTTTTAAACAAAGAACATTCTTGGTGTCATTTATGGTTGAGCTTATAAGTTAGGGGGTCCTATTACACAGCCATCCAAAAAAATGATATCGTGCCATTTGCAACGACACGTATGGAACTAGAGGGTAATATGCTAAGTGAAATAAGTCAATCAGAGAGAGACAATTATCATATGATCTCACTGATAGGTGGAATTTAAGAAACAAGGAAGAGGATCATAGGGGAAGAGAGGAAAAATGAAACAAGACAAAACCAGAGAGGGAGACAAACTATAAGAGACTCAACCATAGGAAACAAACTGAGGGCTGCTGGAGGGGAAATAGGTGGGGGGATGGGGTAACTGGGTGATGGACATTGGGAAAGGTATGTGTTGTAATGAGCACTGGGTATTATATAAGACTGATGAATCACAGACCTGTACCCCTGAAATAAATAATACATTATATGTTAATTAATTGAATTTAAAGTTAAAAAAAAAAAGAATAAAAAATTCTGTTTTACTTAGAGTTCCTCCAACTATCCTTATCCTAACACACAATCTTTTCTTGAGACATTCTTAGATGATGAACAATTTGATCAAGAAACTATTTTTAAAGTAAAGTGTAAATAAACATACTACCATTTCCAAATGCTATCCAAAGACATCAGGGGAATTTATTCTAGACCTATTAGCCCTGCCTATAACTATAAATTAAATATGTCCTGAAATCTTGAAAAAAAATTTTTAATTAAATTTTTTAAAAAGTAAAAAAGAGAGAGAGAGAAAGCAGGGAAAAAAAATAGGTTAGGGAGTCCCTTTTCCCATAAGACAGCAGTACACGCCTACAGACTTTTGGGGTGCACTGACAAGACCCACATGAACTCCCTTCATTGGGGTTTTTGAATGGAAGGCTGTAATGTTCTTCAGATTTGGGCCCTGAGGGAAAGGGGCCTGGTCATAAATTTGTGGGAAGAGAGGTCCACTCACATTATCTCTGGAGTCCCACAGAGGTCTCAGCACCTACACATATCCTGAGGGTATGAATCAGTTTCAACAAAGGAAGTCCTACCCTCCCAGATGCCTGAGAACCAGATTTGTGTTTTCTAACAGATGGGTCAGCCATAGGCTCTAGTAATCCCACCTTGAGTGATAAGCAAGTCCTTGCAGGGCTATCTCTAGTCAAAGTTAACTCTCACTATAGTGAGATGCTGGTCTAGGACAAAAAGATGCTAGGTTGTCTCTAAGACAGGATATTAGAAAATTGCATAGTTCTGGATAAAACAAGATGTTCTTCCCCTTAGAAGCACAGCATCTGCCAGTCCTTCCATTTGGATGTGCCTCCAAGAAAGATTTGGAGTCAGGCCAGCCTAGATATCAATCCCTGCTCTGTCACTCACTGACTGTGTGACCTTAAGCCTCACTTTCCTCATCTAAAAAATGGGTCTTATGATACATCACTGGTAGAGCTGCCAAGAAGACTGAATGAGATTATGTCAGTATGGCATCCAAGATAGCGCTTGGTTCGATAAATGGAAGCTGATGTGCTCATTATTACTGTCTGATTTTGTCATTTTAGGTCTCCAGGTGGTTCTGAATTCCATTATCAAGGCCATGGTGCCCCTGCTGCATATTGCTCTGTTAGTGCTGTTTGTAATCATCATCTATGCCATCATTGGCCTGGAGCTCTTCATGGGGAAGATGCATAAGACCTGCTACAACCAGGAGGGCATAGCAGGTAAGGGAAGATGCTGAGTGGCCAGCTCTCAAGAAGCTTCCCTGTCTCATCGCTACTTTCCTTGTAACTGGGTGATGCTACCACGTGATCAGGGATGCTAGGGAAGGCCTCCTCCATTCAAGCACTCATCTTTTCATTCCATGGATAAGTGAGAGGCAGGGATTGGTATTCTTTTCCCCCCGGCTACTTTCTTTCTAATAAAATAGATCTCTGTTAAAACAGCTAAATGCAAGTTCCCGTCCAGCACTACTAAACAGTTTAAATGATCTGTGCGAATCAAGAAACACCACCTAGACAACGTGGAATATTTTAATTTAAGAATCAGAACTGACGTAGTGAGGGTGTGTATCTCTGTTCATTGATCCTTCAGTGTCACTTGTCATCTAAAGCCCTTTCAGGAAGGCAGCTTTGCCTGCAGCCTGTAGATGCCTCCATCACAACCCTAGGTTCTGTCCACCCTTCGGGGCTGATCTTGGCTCCTCTGTGCTTACAGTTTTCTGCTTCTCCCTTCATAGGCAGAACCTCCCGGCCCCCTGGCAGAGGGGGGCCTTTTTGAGACTTCTCTCCACATGGTCCTTCCATAAATCAATATATTTAACGAGCAATGCTAACCCGTTAAGCACTTCTCTGAATAGGACTAAAGTTTTGCCTTGTGGGTTACGATGCAGATTGTTGTCTTAGGTTACTAAAATCTCAGTGGCACCTTTAAAAAAATCATTTAAACAGGTATTGACAAAACTTTTAAACAGACACATAAAGTAGTTTAACACAAAAACTTGTTGAAAAAAATACGTGCCCCCAAAGGGGTTAGAAGTGTTAAGTTTATGTGATTATTTTTTCCAACAACAAGATCTTTCATCTTGGTTTTTGGCATCTTGGTGGAGAAAGGGGAGCATCTGTCTGAAGCTTTAAAAGATACCTCATTTCTCTCCATCTGTACTGCTTCTCCTTCCCATTCATCCCAGGCATTAAATTAAATTTGACCCCTCTTGCTTTAGGATGGTGAGGAGGGACAGATCTGCACAACAAGGAGTGACATTCGTTATTCATATTCAGAAACCAAATAGAGTACCTGATCTGTATGAACTGATTTAACTGGATGGATTGACTGGATATTTGTAGTTTCTAGACCACCACTATGTGACCATAGTTCTAAAACAAACAAACAAAAAACTATAAGCCCATGATCACAGACTCGCACAATTGTTTTTACTTTTTTGATAAAGAGTCTGTTTAAGAGAGACCATTTTTTCTCTCTGTAGAGTACTTCTAATTATTTGGATCATAATTGTATAAAATAAACTGTCATATTAAAAAAAACAGAGGCTCTTTAATATTAGTACAGATCTTGCCTTTAGCTACAATTCTGAGATTTCCAGCTTTGCTTAGAGGAATACCAAATAATGCAATGAATAGTATTCTCCCCTTGAATTCAAATCCTTCTTTTTGTTCAGTTTAGTCTGTAGCCAGCCCGGAACCAATAAATTTATGTTAATTGGGTAGCTTTGTTAGAGCTCATTCTAAGTCCCACATAAGAGCTGGACTGTTTATCACTAAAGTTTATGCAGTTGTATTGAAATGATCAGTGACTCTTTAGATCCAAACTCCTCAGGCAGTTGTAGGGAGGTTGAGTGTCAAAGATGCCAAGAGTGGGTGTGTGTGATGGTGTGGCTCTCACCAACAGCATACCAAGGGGTGGGGAGAGAATGAAACGGTGAAATTCTGCCACGGAGCTAATGATAACGACCCTACCCTGCAACCAAAGGTCTGTGCACCACTTACCTAAGGAGCTGCACATGGTTTCTATCATCCTGCTGGGAAAACAGCAAAAGTATGTTTTTCACTGGTGGCAAGATCCTCTAAGGGCCTATGCTAACAAGCAACCCTGAATGTTGGAAGTCACCAGGCTTTGTTGTCAGACCTGCAGGGGCCTCAACCAGCAAGAAAATGGTGGGCATGATAAACAAGGGAGACACAGGATGGGATGCTCTTCTCTGGACCACAGCTGATCAGTCTAGTGAAACAGCCGCCAAATGCCTGCCAACATTTATAGTGGCCTGCCCACTGTTAGGATAAAGACCAGAAAGAACTGGCCTCACCAATTGGAGTAGCCTCTTTAGAACCATATTGTTTTCCATCCTTGATTTAAAAGAAATAAATAAAACAGGACAAGAAAAATACTTAGGACGTCACCTGTTTCCTACCAGAAGATGCATCAGATTATTTAGCAGTGGATTTTACCTTCACCCCACAAGTCAGAAAGGAAGTTAGCTGCCATGGTGAAAATGACCATCAGCCTGGGGAGCCAGGATGCCAGAGGATCGACATTGAGAGAAGTGTTGCAGAGAGAGGAGCCATGCCAACTCCACCAGGAAGGTGACCTCACTCTGTGTGGAGCCAGGCTCCCTGCTGGGAAGAGGGGCTGAGGACACCTGGCCGTAGAAGCCTTTTCACTCAACACTCTGCAATCAGGAGCTCACGTAGTTCCTCCTTCCTAAATCTGCCCTCTGATAACAAATCCAGGGCCCCACTCCATCACCTCCAACAGAACATGATACCACTGTCATCCAGGCCTGTCCCACCTACATAGTGACTAAAACTAATGAGAAGGGAAAAAACATATGGGAATCTGGACATACTCCAAGCAGCCACAGAGAAGAAGACCAAAAACCTGTAGTCTTTGAAACCAATCCCCGTGTGTTTGGGAGAGTTTTATACCACCTTTGGAATGGGTGATTTTTTTTTTAATTTCAGACTTTGGATTGAATTACCTTATTTTTCTGCAAATTTAGATTATACAAAAGTGCTTGTGAGCCCTTGTCATAATTTTTTAATGGAATTTAGATCAAATTCTTCTTTTTGCACTCTAAGATTATTTCTCAGGCTGGGAATTTTATGCACTTGTAGATTGTAGGACACATTGGATTTTGAGCCATGTTTTGGATAAATAAAACTCTGACGCTGGCTGGGTGGACCATTATTCAGCCTCTAGGCCACCCTTCCAGTTCCCCGTAGAAGTGGTCTCTGAAAAGTCAATTTTTCTCCGATCCCAGAGGCATTTGCAGGGCGCCTTCCTAGTTCCTCCACAGATATATTTCCATATGCCGGCACCTTTTGTTTCTGGCTGTCCCATCTGTTTGATGGCACTCTGAGCCAGGCCACTCTGAATCGCTCTCCCAAGCACACTAATTACCCCTGAGACTGGAAAAGAATTGGTTGGCTCAAACCTAGAAATGAAATCACTCTCATTATATTCACTCCTTAAAGTTGGGTCCTAAAAAAGTAACTGATTTTGTCTTTGGCGATTTCTCCTTTGAACCCCTAACTGGCACTCTCCCAGCGTTTCATGTTCTTGTTGGTATTAACTGCATTTCTAAATTCTCTCCTAATATTCGCCTCCATTCTTTTACCACAAACTTAATTGGGACTTTCCAGAATGATTCTACTTCACTTCTGTTTTAAAGCATAGGGCCCACATCTTTGTTTGTTTCTCCTACTTTTGTTCCCACTTTCCTCCCTGGGACTTCATGACTCTGCAAAAGAAAACCAACACAATTTTCATGTTCAAACTAATTTCCCCTCACCCTCAAGTGCATGTCGCAAGGACCTGCTGATGTGTGTGTTCACATTTTTCAAGTGTTCCCTTTAGAGCTTTTTATAGATACCTATTTTTACCAGATCATCATTGCTTAATTGTTCTCAAATCTTTTTTTATTGTTGTTCAAGATAGCTTTAAAATAGCAGTGGCTCTTGAGCCTTTAGATAATCTCTCTGAACCTCATCCCTTTTTTTGTTATTATTATTAATGAGATCACTTCCCCTTGATGCCATTTTCCTTTCAACATCTATTTTTTTGCAAAGCCCCAAAAGATGTTTTTCTTCCTTGAGGACACTCAGAATTCACTTTGGCAACATTCACTTTTTCCTTATTTTTGCCTGTTTCAGAAATAGAGAACTCAGGGAAGGCTGTCAGATGAGAAGTCACAATACAAAGATTAACAGCATCTTTACTCACTAGAAGGTGAAATAGGAAAAAGAGAAATGCAAGTTGTCCCTCTGTTTTTTCACCTTCTCTTTTTCTCCCATCTCCTATATCATTCCAGCACTTTTATCACAGTGATTGAACACATCACAGTAGAAAGCCATCACCAGAACGTATGAGAAACCCAACAGAACGTATGATCTGTTTGGTTCCCGGTTTCCAGGTCTCTCAATTTTTTAGGTATTTGTTACCCACTTTTTTATGCATTCTTTAGGGTTGGGATTGACTTCTTAGTTTCCCTCTTTTTATAGCCTCTTGTTGTTTAAACTCACATCCAAATCTCCAAAGACTTCAAAAATTACAGGAGTGGAGCCCTATTGGGAACCAGACCCTGGAGTCAGGAAATGGTGTCGACGCTGTCATTTCCTCAAACAGTTCAGGGACCAGTGATGCAGACCTTTACACCTTGTCATCACACAAAGACTCACACACCACCTGAAACACCAGGCCAAGAATAAGCCAGGAAGTAGCACTGTTCACAATAGCCCAAACCTGTAAACAATCCACATGTCCATCAGCTGGTGAATGGATAGACATACACTGAAATGCACTGCTTGGCAACAAAACGAATATACTATACCGATGTGAGCAACAACACAGATGAACCTGAAAAACATTATGCCAAGTGAAAGAAGACGGACACAAAAAGCCACATATTGTATGATTCTATTTATAGGAAATTTCTGGAAAGGCAAAGCTGTAGAGACAGAGTGTAGATCAGGCTGCTAGGGGCTGGGGAGAGGAGCTTGGATTGACTGCAAACAGGCACACAGGAATTTGGGAGGATGATGGACATGTTTTAAAATGGATTGTGGTGATAGCTGTACAACTATATAAATTTACTAAAAATAATTGAGCTGTACATTTAAATTGATGAATTGTAAGACATGTAAATTATATTTCAATAAAGCTGTTAAGAGAGAAAAAAGAAAAAAAGCCAAGAAGACACACTGCAGCATATATTTCCAACCACACTGCTCAGCTCCATTCTGGTAAGAACTGTCTCCTAATTAGGATTAATAGTCCTCTTCCTATCTTCCTCTTTGGAGTAAACAGTTTCAAATTGGAAGCCACAAACTGAGAAAGAGCCAACCAACCTGACAGTCTTCAATACAGAGGTGCTAGACGCTTGTAATTGCTGGGATGCATGTGAAACAAGAAAAGACCCTGGGTGACCTGTTATCTCTAAATGAAGAACTATAAGTAAATTCTCTATCCGGGGGCATATTATCACTATTGTTAAAGGCAATCATTTGTTTGTTATGACTGAAGTCTATTCTGTTTATTACTGCTACCTTCTACAAGCATGAGACAATGTACTTAATTTCACAGATTTCTGTGAATTTCAAACTATTACCTTCCACAGCTGGGTCAAGACTACCAGTATTTTATCATAATGGGAATTCTTAGATCAGTCTAGTCTTTTTTTTAAGGATTTTATTTATTTATTAGAGAGAGAGAGAGAGAGCCTGCGCACACCCAAGCTGGGGAGAGGAGGAGAGAGAGGGAGAAGCGGACTCCCCGCTGAGCATGAAGCCCCGTGTGACATGAGGCTCAATCCCAGGACCCTGAGATCATGACCTGAGCTGAAGGCAGACGCTTAACTGACTGAGCCACCCAGGCACCCCTAGATCAGTCTAGTCTTATTTCAATTTACCAATGATCTCCACACCAAAAACATAAGCTACATCTTAATTATTAATTTTCTAGTAGGTCTTCCCAGCATGTGGAATTAGCCCAAGCACCATCTGTAGCCACAGTAGATATGTTAAACAGTTTCCTGAAAAAGCCCTGTCCATACTTAGGGAGCATTCTCCCTGTCACCCACTGTTGTTCTGTCTTGATTAGAGATCTGAAAATGATTCTTCTCTTCTGAAAGATATTAATGCAGGAGACCAAAGAGCAGTGCTGCAAGGTCTCACATGACAGTCAGCAGTGTTTATGCTCAAGGGTTGTAATAAAGACCACTTTATGGTTGATACTTTCTCCTATGGTCAGAATTTATTTTTTGCCCTTCATCCACGTAAGGCTTACACTATAAAATGACTTGTTTCTCTGGTAATGTATCCTGTAACACGTAAAGGACAAAGTGTTACTGAATGGGATTTGTTGGCTAATTATGTGAGAGACTCTTCTAATCAATATAGCCCTCACCCTAAACTCTGGTGTTCCAGTGGAAGTGTCCGTAGATACTTTATCACCAAAAAAAGAAAAGGTAGACTTCCTATCATTTTCCAGAATATTTTTCACTCGGAGTGATTGCATTATTAGCTTTTAATTGGACTTTTGACCACAATGCCAACATGTTTCAGCCGAACGTGCAATAACCTTACTGTCTTTAAAATCAATTACCGAGGTTAAAATACAGTTTTACAATTAGTTGAAAGTACAGACCTTCTAAATCAATGGCAGCCTAAATGAATACCTAGTTCCTTATATTGTTTAATTTGTCTACGGGAGAACTAATGAAAACTTGTTCTGCATTATTGTTGTTGTGGTTGTTTTGCCTAACCCCTCAACCTTATCTATCAGTTTTCTCTCTGACTTTTCTCTCCATCTTTCTCTGCCCATCTCTCTCCATCCCCTCTGCTGCCTTTTCTTTTCCCCTGGTCATTCAAGATGTTCCAGCAGAAGATGATCCTTCCCCTTGTGCTCTGGAGACAGGCCATGGGCGTCAGTGTCAGAACGGCACTGTGTGCAAGCCTGGGTGGGACGGGCCCAAGCACGGCATCACCAACTTCGACAATTTTGCCTTCGCCATGTTGACAGTGTTCCAGTGCATCACCATGGAGGGCTGGACAGACGTCCTGTACTGGGTACGTAGCTTGAGATGGACAGAGGTGGGGAGTCCAGAAGGCTGTGAGCCTTTCCTCAACATCTCCTTTTTCCATTCTCCCCATGACTTTGTGGTCACATACACACCTTAATGGGATAGTTGATGCATGTCTTTGATTTCTTCCAGGTCTTTCCTGAGAAACAAAGCATGAAATTTGCACCCTAATGAGTTTCTCTGTCTGCCCACCAGCCTAAGAGAAATGTCATCTTTCAGTTTGTCCTGTAGTGAGAAATACGGGCACGCAGCTGATGCTCTGTGAATGAGTTGGCCAAACCTGACACAAGGATTCTCTTCAACTCCCCTTCCTGTAGAAACTGTAGAGTTTCTTCTGTTCTTATCCTTGTCTTGCATCTGTCCCCAAAAGAGAGCTAGAGTGCACAATTATTAATTTTTAGGGCTAAGGAGAAAAGTCAGGCCTGGTCTTCTAACAAGAAACCATTTTTATGAATTGTTAGCATTATGGCATGCTATTGTATTTCTATTTCTCATGTTAATTGTACCTTATTATATTAGAATAGTCCATCAGACAAATACATTGCCATCATTTTCACTGCTAACAAAACACTCTGCTGGTTATGTGATGCATATATAGAAATACCGCTTCCTAAGTGTCAACCCGTCCATGGTAAATCTTCTTTTACCCTCAAGATGCCCCTTTTATTATCCAACAGCCAAGACTACTTTGCCAACCTTCAAGCTGTTAAAGCGCCAGATTTCTGCCTATCAGACAGGCAAATATACACACCATATTTGAGCTGTCTCCATTCTGGCAGAGTCAAGTCCATTATTTGTAAAAGCTCCAGGAAATATAATTCTTTGTAGTATCTTCTACTTGAGCATGAGGAATGACTTGCCAGAATCCAGTGTTGTTCTCCAGCATTTGGGTGAAAAATGCTTGTTGCCAGTCTTGAAAATACCATCTCACCCAGAGTTTTGCAAATAGTCAAATTTATTTGGCCATGCTGAAAACAGTCTAAGAGTCTGCTTGGGGAATAGTGTCTACACACTAAGGCAGGGAAGAGGGAGAGGGAAGGGAATGGCTTCCCGTTGAACAGAGCTGCCAGATAGAAAGGAACTGATGCCAAGGGAGGTGTTGACTTCTTCCTAAAATCAGAATAGTTTTGTAACAACACAGAGATGTGATACAGGGTATTGTATCTTTTAATTTTTTTGTAAGCACCATGTCCTATTGATTCAAAAACCCTCTTTTTCCAGTTTTTATGTTCGGTTCAACATGCTGAAACCCAGTGTTGCTATGAAGTGCATACCTCCCTACAAATGACTACTTGAAGCTTGACTGAGAACCTTGTACCCAGAAAACATTTACTGAGCATTCTTTGCATGCCAGGGAAGCTCTTAGGTACAGGATTCAGACATAAATAACATCCAGTCCAGACTGAAAAGCTCAGTCTAGAGAAACAGTTAATCTAAACAGAATAATGGCGGTACAACTGGAACAGTGCCATGGTAGAGTTGCTATGTTGTGATACTTTGAAAAGAAGACAAAGGTCAAGTCACTTTTCCCTCAAGTTAAAATGAAACACTGGAAAACGTTTTTTTAGGTCCATGCTTGACAAAACTGTTTTTGAATAATTTCTAAGAGGAAAAGAAGGAATTGAATGTACTATGTTTAGGAAAATTTATTTCATTTACCAAAGCGGATCAAATTCCCAGGTGGTCCTTCTACCTTGGATAGATCCCTCTGGCTATGCAAGGACAGAAACACCCTTCTGCTATGGGCCATAGAACATATGATCATATGGAACTACGCTTCAGAGCCTCCTCACATGAGCTTCAAACCCATGCCTTAAGTTGCTATGGGAACGCCTTCCATGGCAGCAAATTGAGGGCAGGGTGGCAGTGGGTGGGTGGGTATAGGTCTGAGGGAATAGGTATAATTTACTTTGCTGATGGCCCTGATGTATTTTTGTGATCTTCCTTCATCACTCCCTCCCTCTCCCTCACCATAAGTCATTGATACCCCACCAGCCAGATGTGACCCAAAGAAATACTGTCGCAATGACAGCCAGAGTGGGGAATGAGAAGAAACACACAACTGCAACTACCAATTTTCAGCAGCTGTGTTGTGCTTTCTCCCCTGGGGTGTGTGTGATAGAGCTCAGGCTGGGAATGGAAAAAGTGTCAGAGGTGAAGGAACAATCCCAGGCTCATGGGACATGTCTCTCTGATTTTCCCAGCACCTTCCCAAAACGGCCATATTGTGTGTGCGTGCATCTGTGTGTGTCTGTGTGTGTGCATGCATGCACGTATGCATACACACACACAGACACACACACAGACACACACATACCCCTAAAGGTGAAACAGCCTCATACTTGGGTATTCATGATGGAAGCACTTCTCAGCCCAATGCTCCTGCTTTCAGACGATTTCTCTAATTGCCTTGACCTTCTATGGCCATTTCTTCCTTTCCTCCTACTTCTTCTCTCTCCCTCTTACTTCCTCCCCCTTCAGCATTCTCCTTCTTGCCTCTGAGCCTGTTTCTCTAAACCCACAGACTCTCAAATCTCAGTGTACTTTAGTATAAACGATGGAGCTTTCTAAATATAAAGATACCTAGACTTCCCTCCAAGCCACTGAATGAGAAGTTCCAAAGTTAGGCCCCAGTATCTGCATTTTGAAAGGCTTCCCAGGTGATTCTGATGCCCAAGCTGGAGTCTGAAAACCCCTGGAAGTCTAACCTATTCAATCTGCATGGTGATGCTTTGATGTCACTGGATTTGAACCACTGGATTTGAAGCTATAGTTTCCATGGAAATTGGAGAAGTAGGGTCTTCCACTCAGAACAATGCATTTCCCTTCAAATCCAAGGGGCAAGTCTAGAGGATGTTGGAAGGAGAAACCAAGATTTTCAAGTATAGCAATGAATGGAAACCCCAGAGCCAGATTCATTCTGAACTATCAAACAGCTGGTTATATGTTCCTAGGGAGAGAATCAGCCATTAAAACACTAAAGAATTGATTAAAACTGGTTATTGCTTGGGATGGAAGGGATCAGGGAGGTCAACAGTAGCAAATGACAGACCCTCGCCTCCTACTGTGGATAATATCAAATCCATTTCTCTTTTTCTGTGACATCCATTATTTCATCCCATTGTTATGATTTGAAGAGTTAGTAGACTAAAAAGTAAGATCAAACTTGGTCAAGTAATACTTGAACAAGTCCTCAGCTGTTAAAGCTACTGACCACACATTTGGTCAAGGCTCCAACTAGGTGGACGATTTGTTGAAACATTTGTTTTACTGAATCTGAAGATGACAGGGTAAAGGGTGGGGGACACTGAGGATTTGGAAACTAAGCCAAAACTTATTTTGAGGTGTGGTTTCCTTGGGCAATGGCTTCTTTTTTTTTTTTTTTCAAGATTTTATTTATTTATTCGACAGAGATAGAGACAGCCAGCGAGAGAGGGAACACAAGCAGGGGGAGTGGGAGAGGAAGAAGCAGGCTCACAGTGGAGGAGCCTGATGTGGGGCTCGATCCCATAATGCCGGGATCACGCCCTGAGCTGAAGGCAGACGCTCAACCGCTGTGCCACCCAGGCGCCCCTGGGCAATGGCTTCTTAAGCCAAAGTCTTTTCATTTACTCTCAGAATGTCCATGCCTCTTCTAAAATAGTGGGGAAAGGTTAGCAAACAAAAGTATCATTCTTCTTTAAAAACAGTGAAGCACCAACCCAGGAAAGAATCCAGTACTGTATGGCATTACCATTGGTTTCTATTTGTATGTTCAGATTTTATAGATTGTTTTTTTTTAACCAAACGCCCCTAACTTTTTGCATATAATTCAAGACTATTTGTCTTACATGGTTTGAGCATGTGCCTTCCTGAAGACAGAAGAGGCTGCTGAATCAAGATGATTTACAGGACTCTTAGACGTGGTCTGAGGACTAGGGTCAGTTTGAAACCATTATCCCTTCTACATTACATCCAGATCCCAGTTAAGTAACATAAACATCAATCAAGTGTCTGTTCAGTGCTGAGTTTGTACTCGAGATAGCCTCATGCCCTTGGGAAACAGAGTAACATGACTGCTTACCCAGGGTTTGAAACACCTGGAGAAGATTACATGTGAGACTTGTGGGAAAGGGAGGCAGCAGTTAGAAGCAGGCATAACCCAAGAATACACGTTTCTAGCTCTTCTGGAATCTAGATGCCTGAATAATCCTTTATCAAGAGGATTCTGTTGACCTCTGCTCACCCGATACCCTCCTGATCCAGGGTCTCCAAGAATATTACATACTGAGCAGCACGGTAAAAACACTCAGATCTAGGTTTTCCTGGACCCACACCCCACCCTACCTACCACCAACATAGTGGGATCACTTCTTTCCAAAACCACCCAGTGCCCCCACACACAACTGGTTTCTGCAGGATCAGTTGTTTCACTGATTTTTAAAAAATAGAAATTGAGCTTAAAAATAAAAATAAAAATAAATAAATAAAATAGGATTAGAAAGAATACTTAATAAGAAATCATATAAAGAAAAGATTTTTAGAATCACAAATAGTGACTTTTGTAGCGTCTGGGTTAGTTTGGGCTCAGCAGGAGAACTTGGGAATAAAATTCTAATGCTTTAACCTTTCATAAGTCAGTTGTCAGCTCCACACTTGGTCTTGTCCCACTTAATGTCTGGACATGATAGGAAAATAATTCCTTCTAAACTCTCATACACACACACACACACACACACACACACACACACACACACACACACAGATGGCCACTCATATCTGCTCTTGGTGCTGCTGAAACATCCTCATTTATGACAAAGATCTTTTACATCCAGGCAGATTGATTCAGGCTTTACCCTATTTTTTCCCACTCCATCTTTTCTTCAAAAAGCCACCTCTTTTCACTACAGAATATAGAAAATGAGTCTCTGAAGGCATCAAGAAAGCAGAAATGGAGCTGAGTTCTATTTATGACCTAATAGTCATTCTAAGTGAAGAGCTAGGAAAAAATCCTCAAGTAACCTAGAAACAGCATCTTGGGCTCTTTAACGGGTATCAGAGCAGAGAAAGTGGTAGGTTCTACTTAGGACCCTGCAATTTTTAACTTTTAATCTGCTTCTGTTAGAGTGTTCCCCACTTAGTGCCCATGCTGTTTTGAACAAAGGATGCTATCTAGACAATAAACTAGTGGTTTATAAGCATATCAAGAAAGAAACTTAGCATCTCTCAATGCTATTATTTAATTTTTAGGTTTTATTTTGTTAATTTCACTGGTATTAGATGAGACCTTATTCAGTAATTCCATTTAACAAACATTTATTGAGCATTTACTATTTTCCTAGGACTGAGTAGGGACTGGGGTGGAGGGATGGGGAGAAGAAGGCCTGCCCTCAAGGAATTTAGGATCTAATTGAAGAGATAGAGGACACATAAGGAAACATGACTTAGCACGGGGCAGTACACTCAGGGAGAGCTCTGCATTGGCCAAGAGCACTTCGGGGAGAAAGGGGAATTTCACTGGCTTTGAGGCCCCTCCCCTGGGGAAAGCAAGCTTTATAACATTTGGGGAGATTGGAGAGAACTGTTTTTTAGGTTCTCTCAACAGAACCAAGAAACAGCTCAGCTTCCCCAAAGTGTTCTCACCCAAGGTGTCTGAAAAGCCACCTGCCTAGAGGCGCAGTCACAGGTATCAAACACGACCCCACACCTGGTGGCTGCCCAAGACAAATAAGCAGGTCTTCCTTTGGTTGTGAGCCAGCTCTCTCCTCCAGGTGTTCATACTGGGGGACACCACTCTACTCATACTCCTTAACCTGCCCCAAGATGTCAGTGCATGATCCCATCTGAGTTCAGGGATTTTTAAAAAATAGATCAAGGAGTTGAATGTGTTGGCTTGCCTTCATGTTAGGAGACTTTTGGTGTCTTTCCCCATATAATCCAAGCTTTTACTTGTGCTCTGAGGCACTCAGGGGTTTTCCATGTACGATAAACAGGTGCAGGGGCAGGAAGGAGTCAGGTGGAACGTGTCTGACTTGCTACTCACTCATTGACCCATGGGTGCAAACCCTGTGTTCACAAGGAAGGTGATAAAGGTCAAGAGAGTCACAGCTTTTTTGAGCCATCACCCTGGGCACTGGCATTGATGGCAGCAGCAAACCCTGTCCTCTAAGTATACTCTGTGGAAAGCACTCTTGATTTTTATGGGTCTACACCTCCTGCCTTTGATGTCAAGTGACAGCCCTTTCAGCATTCGCTGAAACTATTTAGTCTTTTTAGATTCGCAGTGCCTGTGCCATGAACCTTGTAGGAGAAAGTGCCACAACTTGAAAACTCATGGAAACCAGTGAGGATCAAGAGTGGCCTTGGTGCACTAGCACCCAGGAGGTGTTGTTCTTCATTTTTCTTTTTTGGGAAAAAAGTTTATGTTGGATTTGAAGGTTTAAGGTTGAGGTTGCCCTCAAGGAATTAGATATTGTTTTCTGAAGGTTCTGTGTTTTTCATTCAGTCTCACGTTTGGTCAGTCTATGGATTCTAGGAATAATAAGGTATGTGTTTCAGCAAAGGCTAGGGTCATCCTGTTAGTCCTTGGGCCTGGAGGCTACAATGGCTGCTGATGGTGGACATCAAGATGCCTAAATATGTGCCTTCCTTAGAAAAGTCACAAAGCTTCCTTTGCTAGACCTAAGAAACATATAGCTTTAATGGTTTGAGAAAACCTATCCTTTTTTCACCTCTAAATAAGGGTGTCAGCAATCTAGGTCATTTTTTTAAAATATGTCTTTATTTATTCTCTCTTCTTAATAGCTCCATTCCAGCTGATTTAAGACATCAATCTCATCACTCCAGGCATTGCCCTACTTCAGAGCCACCCAGCATTGTATGTTCTCTACCCAGTCTGCCCCCAAAAGTAGGTGGCCTAGAATAAAGAGGAGAAAGTAAAAGAGAAAACAAAAGGGGCACTTTCCTCTCAGGCCAGAGCCAGACACACCAGAGAATCACCTGCCAGTGGCTGCCGAGCATTGCTTGCTGAGGAAGTGATGGGGTCTTAGGACCACCTTGGAAGCTCGTTAATCTCTCATCTGTCCTCCTACTTCCTGCCCTTCACCTGCTATTCTGCATCTTAAACCTTGAAAGAACTGCCTCACAGTAAGGAAGAGACCAAAGCAGAAGCATAGGACAAGGGAGAAGTAAAGACTGTGAGTCTCCTGGATATGGCCCTGGCTCTCTGTGGGATATCTATAGGTCATGAAAATATCCATGGGTCATGAGGTTATCATGACAATATCAATGGGATATCTGTGGGTCATGAGGTTATCATGAGGATATTAATGAGATATCTATGGGTCTAGAGGTTATGAAGCTACTAATGAGATATCTATGGGTCATGAGTTTATCTGTGGGTCATAAGGTTATCACAACACTCTCATTGGGTTATCTGTGGGTAATGTGGCTTGTACCTCCATCCATTTGAGGGTCTTAATGATGCTGGAAGTCACTCACCTGTGACACAAAGGAAAGGACACCCAAACTGAATAAGAGCCCAAGGAAATCTTTAAGGTTCATGGGTTTGTTGACTTGTGAGAGAGATGTGGCTTGGGGAACTGTATTTTATGTGAGGTTAAGTGTTCACAGATTCAGGGTTATGAGGAACCAGTCAGGAGATATTTCATTCCAAGGAGGTTGGTTGAGTGCCAGTCACCCCTCGCACCCACTCACCATCTGCCAGGGCTCTAGAGGCAGCTCTGGGAGGGTGAACTGCAGCAGGTGTGCCATTGCCTCCTGCAATTACCTGTTTCTCTCTGACCTGAGGAAGGTAAGGAGGTCTGAGATCCGGGGCAAAGCAGGAGAACTCACTCAGAACAGGCCCCCTCTGCCACTCTTGGGAAAAGCTCTTCTGGGATTAGCACAGAGCAGCTGGTTTGTAAGAATCATGGAGTCCATGCACGTGGGGTTGTATGCAGAGCACCATGGGTGTGCGCCTTTTCTCAGGTGGGAGGCCACAGCTCCTGTCAGCTCATCCTAACCTGACCACTGTCCCTGACTCTGACCTTCACTGGCAGGACTTAATCTGAGAAAGGAAGAGCGAGGACGGTTAGAGGCTTCACGGCCTCGGACCCAGCGTCCACACACTCCTCCTCACAGATGCCGTCTTTGGTCCCAGGGCTGTTTTCAGTGCCATCACTCTCACTGGCACAGAACACAGTGTCTTACACACAGTAGGCTCTCAGGAAAAACCGTTGAACAAATGTGGATTCTAATGAGACCGTTGCTAAGAACAGTGAAAGGCTTATGTCGTAGTCCCCCATAATAAAATGTGACATATAGACCCTGGAATCATACAGCCATCCTTACAATCATTATGTGGCCTATGGTTGGCTAACTCACCATCATGCCTATGCCTTTTTCCTCCGTAACCTCATTTCACTAGTCCTGCCCCTTCTTATATGGGTGTAGTTTTCTTTTTGTCCTCCTGGATGGTTATTGGACTTTCCTCTGCTGGTTTGGTTTCCTTTGTTGCCTTGGTTCAGACAGTTACTTCCTGGTTAAAGGGAGCTCCCAGGCTCCCTGTGATAGGGACAAGGTCTGACACACACAGACCTTTCTGCCCTGCCTCTCGTAACAACCGCTGTTTGGCTGGATATTTTAGTCCTCAGCCACTGGGAAAAGCCTCCATCCCAGAGCCAGGATGGCTTTTCAGCTGTGGGCTCTATTTTTAATAATTGCCAACTTCCTAGGAAACCCCCAATTCCGTCCCAGGATCACATGGCTTCTGGCTTCCTTTCTGTCCCTGCACTCCTGCCTTCAGTTGCCTTACAGTGCGGGATTTACCCAGTCCTGCCTGGTCTGGCATTTGCTTGCTTCTCCAAGCCTCAGCCAGTTACTCTTCTCCCTGCACTTGTAGAACCCCGGATGTTTATTCCTTAGCTGCGTTTACCAATTTGTGTTGTAGTTACCTTTTACTTATCTGTCCCCGTGCTAGCAAGGGCTTCCTATTTATAGCAGTGCCTGGCACATATCAGCTTCATTCATTCACTCAACATTTACTGAGTACCTGCCATGTGTGAAGCCCTGTTTCTGGCACTTGGGATACACTAGTGAACAAACCAGACCAAAACTGCCTGTCTTCAGGGAGCTTTCATTCTAACATGGAAGAAAAACATATAATAAATGAATAAATGATACAGTTAGAAAGTGATAAGCACCATGTGAAAAACAGCAGAGTATGTGGGAATGGGAATGCTCAATAAATTCATGTTGAATTGAATTATGACATGGTTAAGTAGACAAATGTTGGGAACTCTTCTTTTGCTCAGTGACTGAGTTCAAACCAATGATCCCCAAGCCCTGAACACAATTTTTGTACTCTATGCCATGGCCACATTTGGTAGATTCCTCTAACCAAAACATAGTGACCCCAGATAAATAGTATTAGATTTGAAAAGAACATATCAGGATGAAACACTTCAAACCAATCCAACTAGGTAGGTCTCCCAGTACTTCTTGATCTTTTTTACTCATAGCACACAGAGAACATAGGATTTGTCCAGCATCCTCAGGCACATGGGTAAGGTTTCTTGGAGCCTGAGAAGCCCTGCGGGCTGAGGGGTACTATTCCAGCACATGTGTAACTCATTTGATGCACCTGGCTTTAGAATCCCCTGGGGACCAAGTCATGAGGCTTGCTGACTTGGGAGCAATAGCCCAGGATCGGTGTCGTTAACAGTTCTTCCAGATGATTCTGATGCTGGGGGTCTTCAGACCACACTTTAAGGAACACTGCCATGCTACAAAGCAGAGACAGGTAGTACTCACAGTGTTTGTCATGTCCTTATATTTGAAGTTGAGAGCTATGGGGAATGGTGTAAATCAGTGGTTCTCAAACTTGCTAAAATGTGGGTTGTTAGACCCACCTGCAGAGTTTCTGGGAGGGCAGAGTATGTGCATTTCTAAACAGGTCAGGACCACACTCTGAGATCCACTAGTGTCAATCATTCGGGAAGCTGGTATATTAGAAATTTGGATTCCTGTAAGGCAATTTCACAAGGACAAAGTTGGGGTTCATTTTGGAAAAATAGGACTAAATCCTGTTTAGTCTAGTTGGAAAGCATTAAAAAAATAAATTTGAGAAACTAAATCAGAACAAATTTCCTGTTTGATAAAAATGCTGCTCTGTGGTTTCACGTCGTGTTTACACCTACCCTCCAGCCAGCTTTGTGCTGGTAAATGTTTAACCACCAGTTCTTAGGGGCAAAGAGTAAAAGAGGGGCTGGTCTGTGTCACTCGCCCACTCTGCCCACCGTGGCGGGTTTCGGGCTACGGGTTCGCATTCAGTGACGTCACTGAACACAGACCAGGGAAGAGACGCGTGGTGGCTCTCCAAAGCCCAGAGGAACCGGGCCCAGCACACCAAGCCTCCAGCTACTGCAGGGGTTTGCCACCTGTCAGAGGCTGCCTCTGTTATCCAGTTAGGTACTGGTCACAGTCTCCAGGCTACAGGAAATGCGGTTGCAGGACAGGAACTGTTCTCTGCATAAATAACCCAAACGACCATCCTTCCTGGGCCATGGCCCAGAGTGCTCATGAAGCACTGCAGTTTTGCTTCTAAATTCCGGGCCCAGCTCAGGAAAGCCCCTAGGGAAGGGATCTCCTTCCTCTCACATCTTCAAAGGTTCTGGGTGTCTGGCTCCTTCAGGAAGAGCTGAGGCACTCCTGACACCATATAATGCCATATAAACCCAACTGAGCTGAAACCATCCTAGGTTGAAGAAATCATTTTTTTAGGTAACCAACCTTATTAGAGAAGTGAGAACATTGAAGAAAGTCTTCTGGTTCCAGAAAATAAAACAACAGAGACAGCCAAAAGTCAGAGCCTGCAAAGGTCCCTTATGGTCCAGGTCAGAGTCACAGGGAAGTATTTTGAATGTGAATGGTACCAGAGGTGACAGTGGATCCTGGTTCTGTCTCGCTAGTCTCCTCCAGTTCTGTCCACAACCTTCCTGCCTGCCTCCTCACTTTAACTCATTCTGCTCTCTCTTTCCTAACCTGCCTTCATCTTTCCAGATGCAGGACGCTATGGGCTATGAGTTACCCTGGGTGTATTTTGTCAGTCTGGTCATCTTTGGATCCTTTTTCGTTCTAAATCTGGTTCTCGGTGTGTTGAGCGGGTAAGCTGACCGTTTCTATGTACTCTTTACAATGCAGCCGAGCAAGGTCCCAGGTCCCACTGTATCCATCACCAGGGTCCTCGGGGAAGGGATCCTAACAGGCCAGGAAAACCAGAAAAAAAAAAAAGTCCCCATTCAACCACAGATTCTGACCCATTGGCTGGGCAGGCTATTTGGCCTCTGATTTGCACCTAAAGGATCCCCGGGTCCCGGCGCTGCTTGGGTCAGTGTCCAGGAGCCGGTGATGGGCACTTGGCCGTGCTCGGCTGCTGAGTGTGCCTCACTAACTATCATTCCATTCTTCCAGGTCAATGATGCCGTAGGAAGGGACTGGCCCTGGATCTATTTTGTTACACTAATCATCATAGGGTCATTTTTTGTACTTAACTTGGTTCTCGGTGTTCTTAGCGGGTAAGCAGGACCAAGGAAAAAGGTCTTGATTTTATTTTATTTACTCTTTCTGCTCTTCCTGGCTTTATTCTTTTTTCTGGCTCTGATAAACCTGGGATGAGAGGCCACCTCAGGAGCCTTGAAGTGAATGTCCTTGGCCTGGCTGGACAGAGAATCAAATGTATAAGGATTAATCTGTTGGTTTGGGCTTCACGAGGAGATACTTAGGCCCGCCTGTCTCCTGCTAGCCCATCCAAACCCCTCCCACCCTCAAGCAGCTATTCAGGTAGGCAGGATGCTTCTCCTTCTACCTGAGGAACTGCATGGTGAGAGCCTTGAGCTGAAAGGGTTTGGCAGTAGGGATTGCCTTGCCAATAGGTACTTGCCTGATTAAAGTTTGTGGCAGGCTAACAGTAAAGATTTCAGGTAGCTTTTATGCAATATTGAATGGACTGGGGTAACAAGAGTTTGATTTAAAACATAAGTAAACAAATACAAACTAAAAATAAAATTGTCTTTGGTTCTAATTCATAGACTCTGCAGTCCGTGTCTTATATACCCTTTTTCTGAATGGAAATGGCACTTAGCTGTCCAAAGCCATAGATTATTTAAGATAGAAGAGATGGAATATACTTTCCTTTAAATGTATCTGCTTAGCTACGTGTATAAAGTTTGCCTAATTTCGGCCTTTGCTCTGATGAAGTTAAAAAGTGGTAGAAATAGCATACGGTTGGGGCATCAAGCTGCCCTGGGGATGGCTACCTTGACACCGTGGAGACTCACTGGGCCTTTCCTCAACCCACCTTCTTCTTCACAAGTCCACACCAGCCATGCCAAGGCCTAACACCTAAATGCTCCTGGTGACCTGCTCATGGGTGACCTACTCTGCTGCCTTTGCTACAAGGGGGAGGGGGACAATCTGTTTCTGCCCTGCTCAAGACAGGTCAGCTGCTTTGAATAGCCTTTCCTACATCTGCAGGGACATTAATGCTGGGAGAAAGTCAGGCATGACAGGAACGATTGCATTTAACTTTTCCTAAGTACATAAACTGGGAACAGCTGCTCCTGTCTCCTGCCATAGCCTAATGCCAGGCAGGAGCGTCAGGTTTAGTCTTTGGGATTTGGTGAAGGGAAGAATTTGCTTCCACCCTCACTCCATCCCATGGTGGGTGGCCTGTTAGAGACTTTGATGACACCATGCCTTTTGCCAAGGTAAGGCCACACAGGAAACTAGTGTCTTCCATCAGGGATAAAAATGAACAGGACAACATAAGCCCCTGATGAGCTGCCTGGAAGGTATAAAGGTTTTCATTTTTGTGTTCCAACACAAGAAAATGCTCCTGTGTTTATATGTAAATCAAAGCATTGAAAAAAACAAATTCATCACTCCCACTCAAGACAAATTTGGATATCCCAGCTCTGCACTTGTGGGATGCATAATGTTGGGCAACTTCACCCTTTTAAACTTTAGTTAAGCATCAAAAAAAAATGAAGATAATAATACCAGCTCATAGGTTGTTGTGATAATAGAGTGAGATTATTTATGTAAAATACTTGGCATATAGTAAGTGCTCAATAATGGTGCTATCATGACTATGATTATTCTTTACTTGGTACCTATCAGAACTGGAATTATTGCATAAAATCCTCAGCCTTTTCCTTTTAAAGATGAAGGAAGCAAGCCCAGGGGTAGATGGCTTATGTGATGTCATTGTGCTTCTAAGTATTAGAACGAGGACTGAACTCAGGCAGGGCCTGGACCCCATCTTCCCATCACCGTCCATTGGATATACATTGAATGAACTTCAACTGTAACACAAGCTAGAGCTCTGAATCTTTAAAAAAAAAAAAAACCCATGATTCCACTTTCTTCCCCCAGAGCTTAGGAAGAAATCTAAACAAGTGAAATTCCCCCCAGGAATCCAAAATGGAGAATCAGCACTAGCCAATGAAGTCCCCTCTCCAAGTAGGATATCTACTCACAGCCATTCTTGGCTCCCCCAGGAAAGTTGTCTTCCTGGCAGAGAGGTCAAATGGCAGCAGCTGCTGATGTGAGAGAGAAGTCATTTTGAAGACCATGTCTTGGACCAACTCAGTCCCATTGAGATAGGGTGTGTAAAAATACCTAGCCCAAAACCTGGCATGGAGTAATGCTCCAAACATGAATTGACTCTGAACACTAAGGCTTTCAGACTTCAGAACTGTGAGCTCTGGAGTCCATACATTGGTCTCTACAAGACACCTTCCCCAGCACCTGCTCCCTGACCCAGTCTCGAAGTGGCAGTCTGCTCCTCACAGCTCTGGAATTGGTGATGGAACATCTCCCAAGGCTTCCTGGGCTGCTGAGCACACCCTCTGCACAGACAGAGAAGTGTTTATGGGTAGGCATCTCCCCTTCCTGGTTTGAGGAGGCCTCCTAATCAGTCAACAGGGCTGGCTGCTCTGACTGTGCTGCCCTAGGGTCCATGCAGTGACAAAACCTGGAATCAGGCTCTTATTGGCTAACCATATGCTGGCAGCGGTTTCAGTTTTGAGTCAGCATCTTGATCAATCAGGACAATAACATAAAAGTCACCACAAGAATGCAATAAAACTCCCATGTATTCATCAGTCAGACTTCGATTAAACTAACCGTCCAAAAGCATCCAAAAAACTCCCAGAGCTTCACAAAATTCACTGTCCCACTGATAGCATTAAAAGTAACCAGCCTCCATGGCAGGCTCAGTGCATGGAGCTTTTGGAGGATAACTCATTCGAAGCTCACAACAACCTTATGAGCTAGGTGCTATTTATATCTACATTTTAGAGAAAAGAAAATTGAGGTCCAGGTGAGGAAACTACCTCAATTCTTACAGGTGAAAATGGAGGATCCAGGATTAAACCCAAGCAGTGTGAATCCATAGCTTCTGTCCCTAACCTCCATGTTATACTGTCCCCAAACCCATTTAACTGGCTAATCCCATGTTTCTAAATTAAAGTCAAGAAATGGGGAGGTAAAGAGCAGTAAATGCAGTGAGAAGGAGCAAGAGGAACAGGGAGGAAGGCAGAAGCAACGCGTGGGACAGCTGTTGGAAACTGCCGCTGGGAACAGAAAGAGCCCCAAGAGGAAGCTGCAAAGCCACCACTCAGGAGCCTGCAACAGGGCATGGTTGTTGAGCATGGGGGCTGGCAGCCATGCAAATGTTAATAGTCCTTGAGAGAGAACAGGACCTCCCCCTGCCCAGCTCGGTAGAACTACAGCCTTGGAGCATTTGGGAACTGGAGGGGCCTGAGACCCTAGAGCCATCAATTAAAGACAGTATTATTTTATAATCCAACACAGTAACTCATCCTCATAAATTATGTCCTTCGGTCACCAAGAAAAGGTTAAATTGTGCTTGGAGTGTTCTATTCATAAAGGAAAGAGGACACTCTATAAAGAAAAATGTAAACATTCTGAGATTTTGGTCACCAGAGGGTTAGGCACCCTTTATCCAGAACATTCATGTATCCAGAACATCTTACTCCTCATGAGGCCAGATAGAGTCAGTGTAAAAAATATATATCTCATGGAGTTTTTCAAAATGGTTTCATGTTCATTATCTATTGATCCTTACAAGCCTCAGCACTGGTATTAGCACAGACAAGAATTGGATTATATTTGCTTTTCTCTCCAGAAATCTCAGTCTTCAGCCTACTAAAATTAAAGCAGTGACAATGGGATTCTCAAAATTGCACTTAAGCTGTAGTTAGGTAAAAGTCCCTGGACTCTGGAATCTGGTCACTTTTTGTTTTAAGTGATTGCAAACCGAGGACTTCAGACATGTGCCTTCAGTAGACAAGGAACTCAGGATCTCTCCTTTTTTTTTTTTTTAATATTATGGTAGTCACCATACAGTACATCCCTAGTTTTCGATGTAAAGTTCCATGATTCATTACTTGTGTATAACACCCAGTGCACCATGCAATATGTGCCCTCCTTACTACCCATCACCAGCTTATCCCATTCCCCCACCCCCTCCCCTCTGAAGCCCTCAGTTTGTTTCCCAGGAACTCAGGATTTCTTAGATGGATAGTCATCCTGTCCTCTTTCCCACCAGAAGATGGGCTTGTCTCTCTCCACAAAACAGCAGGGGGCTTGGTGGGGAAGAATTTTGCAACCTGAAAGCATAACTGGACCATGGCACTATAGTTAAAACACAATGTCTAGGCCCAGAAGGATCCAAGAGAAATGCCAGGACATGCATTCTTTGTGGGTGGAAGCAGAAGAGAAAACAACATCTAGAGTCATATTCACTATCTGTGTAGTTATATTTTATGGGGTCACTATGAACACTGAATTAGTGAATACTAAACCATTACTCTTGGACTCTTGGGGAAAATACAGCGCAAGGATCCTGTGAGCCTCTAGTTACAACAGTTTCGTCAACCAACCAATACACAAACTTATTTTATGTGCGTTTCTGTTTAAAGGCATCTTATTTAATATATATCGTTGATTCATTAACATTGTGCTCATGGCCAACAGCACTGTAACTGATGCCTGAACAGAGATTATCTAACACGTGTACATTTTCCCTAAGGCACATCACATCCTGTTGCACTTGAGAACACTAGACAGCACTTCAGCACTGTGCTAGGGGCTATTTTTAACAGAAAAACCACCAACAAAAAGCACAGAAATGTGACAAACATGGCACTAAAGAGATCATAAAAAGTTCACTTGTTTACAGTATGAGAGCTGAAACAAGAAGGCAGAGTGTCGCCGTGTTTAAACACAGCTGCAAATGTGACTCATTTCTTGTCATGCTGCACATGTCTGCATATGACCACAAAGGTACACAGGTATCGATTCGGGAATTACAAATAAATTTTAGCAAGTAAGCAAATTCGCAAATACGGAATCTATGAATAATGAGAATCCACTGTATTGATCATCGGAAGGCCTAGAGCCCCAGCCTTCTGTATTGATTGGATTTCCCACATCCACCTCCCTCTGCATGCTTTACATTACTGAGCACTGGCCCCCAGCTCTCCATTCCACCCCTCATTTTTCATGTTGGCCATTGTTGGCAAGAGCTGTGCTCCTGCATTATGACAAATCCCATGGCTGTGACTGATTGTCTAGCTAGCTCTGGTCCACGGGCCCAGCACAGCCCGTCAAGCTGGGGCTTCATGTCTTCATTAGCTCAGTCCCCAGAGCAGGCACATGGCTGGCATCCAGGCGAGGAGATAAAGAGAACCAGATACTATCACCCAGGAAATCCCTTACTGCGTGAAGTCTGGAGAAAGAAACCTTGGCTTACCTTCTATCCAGCCACAAACCGAGTTATGCCCCTCACTCCATAGAAGCCAATGGGAACCAGCAGGGCTTCAAATCTGACCCTGCCTCTTCTCCATTCCCCTCAACCCTAACACAACCTCATTTTCTTTTCTCCTCATCTCCCAATTTAAAAAAATCCCTAGACCACTCCCAGTCCTAACCCCTTTTAATCCATAAAAATGGTGATACTAAAAACCTCTGCTCTCCTAAGCAGCACAAGCAAAAGGCAAATACTAGATAGTGGAGGTGGTGATAGAGCCACACCTATATGTTAGGGTGTGGATGATGAGCTTTCATTCCACAGGGCAGATGCTGCAGCTCGGGACTGGGTCCGTCGTTCCTACTCCAAATTGATCCCTCCCTTATTCTCCTGACTCCAGAAGAAGGATGGGTCATTGTTTTGTAACTAGAACTTAAGCCCTCTGAGAAATAATCCAAAAGAGCTAAAGTGAACCCTCGGCTATTCAGTCCCCTTAGAACCCAAAACCCACTCCACAGAAAAGAAATGGAGAATGCAAATGTGTGTGGACAAGAAAGTCCAGAGAAGGGTCCTGGAAGGGCAGTTGTTGGAGTCAATTTGCACGGGGTAGGAACTGCTGTATGAAGTGACTGTCTCCAGAGGATGAGTCTACAGCCCAGGTAGTATGACCAGATACAGGGGATCTATCCATGCTCATCCCCAACAGCAAAAGGAAGGACAGAACAAAGCAAGGCAAAGCTTCCATCTTCATTTTGAACTGTCAATCTGGCCCCTTTCCCCTGGCATTAAGTTCCCTGGGAAGGAAATGAAGGTACCCGCCAGTTGGCAGGAAGCCGGAGAAAGAGTAAGTTCAATCCAATTAGAATTGGATTCAATCAAATTTAAGAAGTAAATTCCATCCAAAGCAGAGCATCATTAAGGCAGCAGTTGAAGAAAACTTATTAGCTTGAGGGCCCCCACATCTCCCAATTAAAAAATTCCCTAGACCACTCCCAGTCCTAACCACTTTTTATCCATAAAAATGGTGATACTAAAAATCTGTGCTCTCCTAAGCAGCACAAGCAAAAGGCAAATACTAGATAGTGGAGGTGGTGATAGAGCCACACCTATATAACTGAATGGATTCAGGAGTTTTTGTCTACCTGTGGTTTGTTGCTGTGTCCTTCCAAGGTACCTTTCAAGAAATTCCTTCAAGGTGGTTTCTACAGCCTTCTGCCCTGAACTAGGCCTGTACTGATGAGAGAAGGAGGAATCATGTCTCTAGGAATTAACCAAGATGCCCAGTGCCTGTCACACTCTCACACATGCACGCACGCACACACATGCATACACATGCACATACACACATGCGCATGCACACACACACCACCGAGAGCCCCATTTCCCATAAACTGAGTATCAAAGACCAAAATGCTCCTAATATACCTATTTTGGAAGAAAAGACACAGACTTGCTTTGAGAGTTGAGAACTAGCTTTCTTGATCATTACGTTCTGCTGCCAGCCCCTTCCTTGCTCAGAAAGTGAGTTTAAAATCAGGACAGAAAGAAAATAGGAAAGAAATACCCATTCTGTCAGAAATTTTTCAATAGGCCCTTCTTCCAGCAAATCCCAATCCAATTCCAATTTCTACTCATTATTACTTTAAACTGAATGCATCATTTAACTTTTATATCATCTTGCTTTTATGTATTTTTCCAGTCTGATTAGATTTCTTTTTTAACCAAAAGGGCAGCCCCCAGGACATTTTCTTGTGTTTAGAGTCCTCATTTGTCTCCTTGTGGGGAGGTACTTTCTCTAGATTAGAAATCCTTCCAGGCATCTTAAAAGTAACAAAACAAACTCTAGTAATGAGAAGAGAGGTTGAGGTGGTTAAATCTTCTGGGCCTTAAATCAGTGGTGTACTGGTAAATATTTACCAGTTGGCTTTTTGAGGGGGGGAAGCCCTAGTTTGTAGCATTTGCCAATTTCTGTGGTGTAAATATACCGACCATGGCCGCTTTCAAGCCACAAGGACACATCAGTGAAGCTAGAGCAGCAAAGAGCCGTGTGCGGTGGGCTCCTGGGAGCCAGTGCGGTGAGTGGGCTTCAGCATACCACCAGCCTTTAACGCCTTTGTCACCCAGAGATGCTTATGAGGTCTCCCAATGGCCACCCAATTCCGGGGGGAATGAAAGTGCACAGTCCATAACTGTCATGGAGGTTTTTTAGTGACTGTTTGAAAGGGGTTTCCAGGTCACTGAAGAACAGTTGTTATTAAAAGGCAAAAGGCTGTGACCGTGATCCAAGAATAAGGGAAATGGACTTCATCCATCCCTTTGTACTCTGGTGGCCTGTGTCAAGAGTCCACCTCAGTGACTTTCTGCTTATGTGAGAATAAAGACAAAGCTTGGGATGAGGAGAGAAGGCTGTCTGTGGAAAGCAGGGACAGGTGGGTGGGTCTCCTGGTGTGAAGAAATTAATCCCTTTGTTTCTTCTTATCTCCATCTCTCCTTCCTACCCACCTGGCCCTCCTCCTCCTCGTGCACTCCCCTGCCCTGCCCCTCTGCTCTCAATCCCCAGAGAGTTCTCCAAAGAGAGGGAGAAGGCCAAGGCTCGGGGAGATTTCCAGAAACTTCGAGAGAAGCAGCAGCTGGAAGAGGATCTGAAGGGCTACCTGGACTGGATCACCCAGGCAGAGGACATTGACCCTGAGAATGAGGATGAAGGCATGGATGAGGAGAAGCCCCGAAACAGTGAGCATCCATCCTGTCTTGGTCTGGGTTCTGGGAGAGGGAGGAGATGGTCCAGAACAGCGAGACCTACCACCAACTTGTCCTTACAGTTTGTCTTCCTGGAGCAACATTTGATGCATTGATTGCAATCATTTCTACTCATAGAAATTAGTTGCAGGTGTGAAATAATTGCTATTGATCTGTTAAGCCTCATATTCCTTTTAGGTCCAAAGATTCCAAAAGACAGTTGAGATTTTGCTAAGGCGGAATCTTTTTTTTTTTTTTTTAATCAGACATCCTCCTCCAGGCTCCATCTCTTTGGGCAGGGGGCAGATTATGCCCTTCCCATTAGACTTTGAAAATCCCTATTGCGTAGGAATGTGTATACATACATATCCTAACACACACATATAAATATGTGAGTCTAATTTCTTGTCCTTATTAGCAGACATTAATTATGTCCATTGTGTTCAAACTCCCCAGTTAGTTTCTGTATGTTTCTACTCATTAGTAACTGAGTTCTAACTGGGAATCTGGGAGAAGGAGCAGGTGGAGGGAAAAGGGAAGAAGATAGTCAAAGATGTGAATAGAAAACAGAATCTCTGCTCCCTCATTGCAAAGACTGATTTAATACATCTATCAACTTTTCCATTTCTGATAACTCTGCTCAAGGTGCAAATACAAAATTAAAACACACAAACAACAAGGGACTCGTAACAACATAATTTAATAACCTAAGGAGACCTTTATGCTCTACTAAGTAGTTTTGCAAGTTGGAAGACCACACCTTTGATGGATTGTAACAGTGAGCAATGATGCCACTGAGGGTCTTTCTGGAAAAGTGCCTGGCAGCTTGCATTATACTGTTGATGGTACTGTGGCATAGTTGATTCGTTTGTGGACTGAATGGTATGGTGAATAAATAAGTTGGTCTGTGAATGACAGAGAAGCTTACCTCTAAGACACAGGAATTGGCATCTTGGCTCCCCTCCTCACCTTAAGTCAGGGTGGAGCCCCTAAGTCATGATTAATGGTGATAAGCATGCTTCTTACCATGTTAATAAAAATGTGCAGTATCCACTACTTGCTTAGCTATTCATTGCCATCCACAGAGTCATATAGTTATTCTGTTCTCTGGCAAAGCAAGAGCTTCCAAGGAGAAGTATGCTGCTTCTCTCCCTTGCCCATTAAGTGAATAAATTCCAGGGAGTTTCCAGAATGGAGTATTCTCTTCTGCTAGAGCAGATCACATTGACAAGGTCCATCTACCTACATTTCTGGCTAAGCTTTGGGAGGGACGTACCGAACTGCCTACCCCAATGGACAGGGTTTCTGCCACGTTTTCATAAGCCCAAATATGGATGAAATCAGACTCTGGAGCCTGTTGTGCCTCTCACCTCATGGCTGGAGGACAGTTTTGGGTCTGCTTCTTGTCCTCAGTCAACGTGTGCCAGGAAGATGGAATGGGGGCCTGGCTCCTTCAGGTGTGGACATGATGGTGGAACAGTTCTAGGGGACAGGGCAAGGGAATAAGTATCCAAAAAAGCAAGCTACAGAGAGTAAAAAAATAACACTTGCAATGAAGTGAATGTGAGAGACTTAGGAATGGAGCCAGAAAACGAGTCCAAAGGACTGTCTATTGGGGAAGTCCAATTAAAAGCGGAGGTGATATGGTTAAATTATTAAGGAATTGGCAACCTAACAGATCTGCAGGAAAGGCAAGTCTGTGGCTTAGGAACTGTATTCTCTTCCTCAGGACTTTATAGTTTGCCCTTCAAAACAAATACAAGGGGACAAGTGCTGTTACAAATTACATGTGTGTCTCAATTAAAGTAATATCTTGGCCTTTGAAATTGCTAAAAGATTACAGTTTAGTGTATTTGCCAGTTCTTTTCATTTCAAAAATTAAGTAGACTTTTAAGAAAACAGGTATTATCACTCTTCATCAATGGCTCTGGAAACTTCCAGGCAGAATCCCCACCAGTACTTACGAGATGCACCAGTGAGACAGATTTGGCTCCAGCACAGGGACAGTTCAATGGCACATTCTGTGGTAGCTGGGCTTACCTAGAAGGGGCCCAATTACTCATTTTTTGTAGGAAAAGCTACAAAACCACTGAGGAAGTAGAAGGAACAGGAGTTGGGATTACAGCAGAGAGAAGGGGCATAGCAAGGAAGCATTTCTCTAAGTAATTAGAGCAAATGATGTGACCAGTAAAATTATATACAAAAACATATTCTAGTTCATTCATTCTTCCCTTCTTCCCTCCCTCCATCTACCCATCAGTTAAGGGTAACTCTGTGCCAGGCACTGTTTTAGGCACTGGGGATATAGCAATGAACAAAATAGTCAAACTTCCTTGCCCTCATGGGAATTATATTCTGGTGGGGAGACGGACAATAAATTAAATAGTACGTCAGAGAGTGACAAAGTGACAAGTACTGTGGAGAAAGATAAAACAATGAGAGGGAGACAGAAGTGCTGAGAGGTGTCCAGGAAATACCTCACTGAAAAGGTAGCATTTGAATAAAGACTTGAAGGCAAAAAGGAAATGAAACATAAAGATATTTAGGAAAAGAGCATTCTGGGCAGAGGAACTAACCCATGGAAAGGCCTCGAAGCAGGAGGATGGCTGACATAGAAACAGAAAGGAGGCTAATGTGACCAAGGAGGAGTGAATAACAGGGACAGTGATAGAAGATGAGGTCCAAGGTTGACTAAAGAGTATATCATGAAAATCATTGTAAGATTTGGACTTTTACTAAAGGTGAGCCAAGAAACCACTGGTGGTTTCGAGCTGAGAAACGACATGGCCTACACATATTTAACAGGATCCCCCCAGCTGCCATGTGCAGATTGAAATGAAAGTGAGCAAGGGTGACATAGGGGGCCAGGTTGGAGGCTACTGCCTCAAGAGATGGTGCTGCCTTATCCTGGTAACATGGGATGGTAGAGTCAGGCTCCAGAATAGCATCATTTGCTGGCATATCAGATATGGGATGTGAGAGAGAGAGAGAAGTCAGGAAGATCTCAAGGCAGTTGTCCTCAACAGTAGTAAAAGCAGAATCATCATTTATTAATATAGGGAAGATGATGACAGGAAAAGATGTCAGGGCGGGATTATCAGGAAAACCATCTTGGACCTTTAAGTTTGAAATGTCCATTAGACTTCCAAGTGGAGACATTGAGTGAGCAACTGGGATAAATCTGAGTCTGGGGAAAGGTCTGGGACAGAATTATAATTTGCAGAATCAACATTCACCTAGCTGTGACAGTAGGGCATAGTGTAGACAGAAGTGAGACGCATCCTAAGAACCTGGGCCCCAGTGATGTTTGGAGACAGGAGTGATGAGGAAGAACCACCAAGAGAGACTTAGAAAGATATGTCCAGACAGACAGGAGGAAAAGTGCAGGAGGGTCCGTGCTGCCCTGAGGCCAAGCAGGGTGAGCACCAAAAGCTGGTCATTGGACTTAGCAATGTGGAGGTCACCAGTGGGTGAAGCAGTGAGGCTCAAATCTTGAGGGCAAATGAGAGTCTTCTTTCTTGAGTCTCTTGAGTCTAGATACTTCATGGAATGGTATCAAGCATTATTTGCAGACCTCCTGTAGTTGGCATGGCCTAGCTGTCAGCCATCTAAAAGGTTCCAGAAAGATGAGAGGAGGAGACTCATACAATCCGGCCTGCCTGTGGCCCTAAAGAGGTGTCTGAAGGCCAGCCTTGCATTCTATCTCCATCCAGAGTCATTTCAGTACTAAGCATTGCCTCTGCGATTGGTTGCAGACAGCCTTGGGTAAAGCAGAAAATGACATTCAAGAGCTATTTTGGTGCCAAAAAGAAGAGAAGCAAGCAAGGGACATGCTTGTGCACCATTGGATTTGTGACACTTCCAAAGCAGAAAGCCGCATGGGTCTTGGCCTCCAAGCTCTGCTCCTCTTGGGTAAAGACTAGGGTAATGTAGAGGCCTCCCCTCTCCCTCCAAGTAGCAATGAGCATCCCCTGTGAAGACACCACTTGCAAAACTATCACTGCTGCACGGAGCCCATTGTTACCAGGAGAGACACGCTGCTCCAAGGGATGGGCGCATTTTCCAGCTTTAATGTCGAATCAGATAGAAGGCCAGTCGTTAGAGACAGAGAAGCCATAGAGAAAGAGATAAAGTCAGAAATTTCTTCTTTCTTTTTCCTCCTCAAGATCAAAATATGCATTTATTAAATATCTATCCATATGGAAATCTCTGTATCATGTCATTAAGACAATTTAAATGCACTCCCAGCCCTCTAAACTTGCAGTCTAAGACAGACATTTATGTGGATGAGCATATAAAAGACAGACAGACGGTAGAACCAAAACATTGAATTTCCCCAAAGATAAGCAGGATTAAATATTTACGCCAGTGGTGTTCAGTTATGTGACTCCGGAGCCACTCTTGCAATGATCATTAGCTGACAGAGCCGCGTGACTGCTGTATGCCCTGCAGAGTCTATGATACTGTATTATTGAAATACGGAAATTCGAGGGCTTATGAGAGCTGCAGGTTGCCCACAAAAGGGCCCGATGAGGCTTGAGAGCAGTAATCTGAATATCACTGATTTACATTATATACATGTCAAGGGCATGTGTATCATTATTTCAACCTTTTTTTTTTTTTTTACATTTTAATCAGTATAATCAGCATTTACCCTGGACTTAACTTGTGGACTTAACTTACCACAAGTCTGGATTTCTGTGACAGGATCCCACCAAGGATCTGGCTCTGCAATCATGAAAAGAAACACTAACAATTGTCTTTTCCTTGATTCCATTGTCTTGCACCCTTTAATTATCATGTGTTAGAGGACCATCCTGACCTCACACCACTGTGCAGACCCCAGATGTCTCTTGTCCCCCGCATTAACTCCCAGCTGGTCCTAACTGGGGCCCTAAAGTTTAAGTGTTGGAATGTGGCCTTAGAGATGAGGTGAGGAAACTAGAGTCCAACACGGGATCAACTCACCTGAGCTGATAATTAGTGAGGGCAGGACTCAGAGCCGGCCCCACTGATACCCCAGACAGGACTCTCTCCACAACACCATGGTGCTCCTCACAGAAGCCTTGTCAGACGGCTCTGGGCAAAAGCCATCCCTAATGGTCCCTCTGTGTTCCCATGGCTCTTGGGGTGTGTTTCCCTCTTTGCATGCCTTCTAGGCTGCACTGTAAGGTTGCCAGCCAGCTGCCCTTAATTCACCCTATGTCCCTACTCCCTGACAAAGCCCCAGCCTTGGAAATATTACTGCACATAGAAGTCAAGTGACTTACAAGAGTTTGTGAGTGCCTGTCCCTAAGCAAGTTTTAGCAGAACATGTTCTGCCTTGCCCTGGGCAGAGAAGCTCAGATCATCACCAGACTTGAATAGCTTTCCTCATTCTGTCTGTTCAGAAGTGACTCTCTTGTGGCATCACTGATGACTCCCTTTCCAAGTGTTTTCTGCTAGCTCTGAATCACTCTCCAGTCTTGCAAAGTGCCATTTGAAACCAGGCAAAAGAGCATGGAACCCCCTCTAAGCATGGACAGTGGCAGGGTAGAAAGATTGAATGTCATGGGAAGGTGTGGGAGCTCTTGAGAAATGATGGAGAACTGTACCCTGAAGACGCTGGCGACCAGTAGGAGACTATACACTGGGGCTCTGCCGTGAGACTCTTTCATGGATTCTTCTGGCTCTGGTATTAATCAATAACCCTGGGTGGGGCCCCTGGACCCAGGATTGTGTGCACTATCTCAGAGGGGGTGGGAGGGAATCATGTCATCACAGAGACCCAGGCAGGTGTTCCCACAGGTAGCACACCTGCCTTTGGAGCAGAGTCTGCCTGCTGTACTGTCTGGCCCTGCAAGCATGTAGATGCCCTTGTCCCAGCCTGGAGAGCAGTAGAGAGCTACCGGAGGGGTGGCCTTGAATATACAGTGAGAATTTAGGTGTGCCGATCTCAGTGAGCGGCCATAGATTTCTTAGAGCAAAACCAGTTTTGGGTAAAGCTTGCTGACTTGGAGCTATTGGGAGACCATGACAGCCTTCTCAATGAATGACGGCTATAGGCTTCTGGGGTTATGGAGAAGAAAAAACCACATAGCAGACTTTAATGGCCTTCCCAAACCCAGCCTTAGGTCAGTGTAAAGGTGCCTGACTGGTCTGGGAAGTCATAGGTTACTTAGGGCCCTGTTCTTGCTCAGGAAGCCCCATGCACCCTTTCCTACCACCCACCACCCAGCCACTCAGGGAGACTCCCAGTTCACAGCGCCCTCTCAAGACAGAAGGAAGCTTGCTGCATCCTTGCAGAGCCCAGGGCTCCATGGTGATGCCATAGGAAACAGAACAAGGCAGGCTGGGGTGGACAAGAGCACCCATAGGGCTGTGTCTTTAGAGGGGCTCATGCCAAAAAAACAGTTACAGCCAACAAGCTCCAGAAGACAAATGGTTACATTTATGGTGAGGAATATAGTCAACACCAGCTGAGAAACATACCAGAAGAGGACTTCTTACACCTTTTTTAGATGCCTGCCTTTATCTTGGTTTACCCTTTACTGCTTAACGCCCATGGCAGCAAGCACCCAGGCAGGCACTTGCTAGGCAATGCCGCGGTTTCCCAGAGACACAGGATTACCCACCGAGCCACCAGATCGCTCCTGTCACTCTTGCCATGTGAAGGGGACAAGTGAGAGCTGTTTTCCTGGGAGCACTAGCTAACCATGTGCCCAGCAGGGCAGAGCAAAGAGGCTGTTTCTTAGGTCTTGAAGGACTAAGCAAGACCAGGACTCCTTGGTAGGGTCCCAGAGTTTGGAAGGCCCCCTTCTTCTCCAGTGCCTGAGGGACAGCACCTTCTGCCTCCCAGCCAGGGTCTCGGCCCAAACCAGTGTCTTCTGACCCTCCCGTCTACCAGCTACTGAGCTAGAAGGGCTTCTTTCTCCCTCTTTCTCCTCCCTCCTCCTCTTCTGTGATCCTTCCTCCTTTCAGTCAGCCACCAGGTCTTATCAGTTGTGCCACACACACACACCAAAGTCCCCTCTCCCTCTCCCTCCTCTTCTCTCCACCTCTCTTCCCCAAGGTAGTAGCCACCTGGCTGCCCTGCCCCCAGCCCCACTTCTACACACCCTGCATGATATAGCAGAATTCCTGTATTTCTAGAGCTGACATGTCAGTCTCCTGCTCAAAGGCTCTGAATGTCTCTCCACAGCTGCAAAATAAAGCCTAAACATCTTCTATCTGTATTCTCAGCACCTCTGATCTGTCCCAGCCAATAGCTTCAACATACCACTCCCTATTCCCCTTCAGCAAAACCAGACTACTCTTGTTTTCCAAATAGGCCTGCTACTTTCTCGCTTCTGGACTTTCATGCATCTCTGCCCAGCATACCCTCTCCCTTCTCACTTCACTCACCTGCTCCGACCCTGCCTTCCAGCTCAGTGCCAGGAGCATATCTTCAGTCCTCCCAGACGCTCCATCTCAGGACAGGCACTGCCAGACACTCGACCTCTGCCCTGCCTCACCAGTATGAGTGGGGATGGCCCAGCCCTCTTGTCATACAGAAAGCCCTTGGGAGGCAAAGACTATGCTTTACCAACTTCTTACTCACTCTCCCACTTAGCATCCAGGACAGTGATTTATATTTAATAGACTTCCCCCTTCCAAAAAATAGTGAACTGAATTGAATTGAATCCAGCTCTGTGGATCAAGAATATTAAGGTTTTATATCTCTACACTGCTACCTACTTGGCCAAATACCCTTTGTCTAGTCTTAGCCACACTCACAGTAGGTCCTCAGAAAATGTATCATCATTGACAGTGTGGATAGAAATGATTTAGGGGCTGAGGAAGTGGGCCTAGAAGAACAGCTGGAAGGAGCTAGAATTACAGACCCACTAAAAGAGAAAGCGGGATGGTCAATGGAACAAGGAGGTGAAATCCTTCACTTGCATATTCTCTCTCTAAGGGGAGTCATTGTTCCATAGCTTGTGCTTTTTGGGTTCTGAGATTGGATAGTGGACACGTATCAGCCATTTATGGTCTCTCCTGATAGAGGCAGGACAGGGGCAAGGGCATGACAGGGGACATGTGTTTCCTTGAATGCAAGGCAGGAAAGACATAGATTTCCTCCCCAAGATCATCTTATGTGAGTATATTACCTCCCCAAGATCATCTTATGTGAGTACTCCTATCCTCATTTTATGGATGGGAAAACTGAGGCTCAGAGAATTTCACTTGTTGATGTCACATGGCTTTTGCGTTGCCCCTAACCTCAGCTAGGTAGGCCTTGAGCCCAGTTCTGCTGGCTCTATACTATACTCCTTTATATTCCTATATACTCCTTATACCATAGCCCCACCCCTCAGTGATGTCAGGACTGTCCTCCTCCTCCAACTAGAAGGGAACCAGAAAAGGGCCCTGCTAAGCCCCAGAGGCCAGAGTAGCCTCTTCATCTCCTTCATTATAGCATTTATCACCTTTGGCCTAATGGGCAAAGCAAGATGGACAGAGAAAAGAAGAAGAGGGGAGGGCAGCAGATGGGAAACAGTGGCAGGGAAAACTGATCTTAAATGTTAACATAAAAGGGCATGAGTTTGATTTTTAAAGAGAGAAAAGATGAGCTTTATGATTATATGAACTATGTTTGAAGCATGAAAGGAAGTCATAGTGTTATCTTGTTCAAGCAAAAAAACAAAAACAAATACATTAACTGAGATCAAAAACTATCCATCTCGTGGTGAGGGGGGCACCCAGCTGGGTCAGTCAGTAGAGCATGTGACTCTTGATCTCAGGGTCATGAGTTCAAGCCCCATGCTGGGCATTGAGCCTACTTAAAATAAAAAATAAAATACATTTAATCTTTTTTAAAAAATCCATTTGGAATGGTTTAAGAGATAGTCTTGCTTGAAATAAAACATATGAAGTATATGTTTAAATAAACCCATCAGAATTTCTTTAAGTTCAGGGCCCCTTTGGGACCTGATTAGAGGAGAATGCTGTCAACCAGAGTACTCCAGGAATGGGGTGTTCTAGCTCACTGACCATCCACTCTCCAGCCTTGGCAAGCCCACTGTGAGGGATGTGATACAGTTTGTTTCTGATAATGCAGGATCATGCAGTGCTGCAGGGCCATCCCTTCCAAGTCTCCAATAATCCCAGGAACCTTGGTATGATAGGGGCCCAGAAGAAGAATCTCTGGCCAGGGACAGCCTCACAGTGAGAGTTCATATGTGGTATTTTTGGAGAAGTCTTGTCACCTACCCGAAGCCACAAAACACTTTGACCAATGGATCTGCCCACTCAGCCTCACCAGGGTAGGCGTCCAGTAAAGTGCTGATTTGATTTTAATTTGGTGCTTTGCAAACAGATCGACACACCTGGGAGCTGGAAGGAGCTCAACAAAGGGGTCCAAGGAGAGATGAAGCATCCTAAATTTTCCTTTGAACCATTTCCTCTGATAACCAGTGCTTAGCCCCCAAACAGAACCACCCACAGTATAGTTACCTTTGGCTTCCAACACCCACCCCTCCCTTCCTTCCACATAAACACTGGGAGATAAAAGCCCCATGTCACATCCAGATATATTACCTGTCAGAAAGCTGTTAGTGAAGGAGAAGGAGTGACAGCTCCTGCCTCTGTCATTGCTTGTTGATGTGCAAAATCATCATCTGGTGATGGAGGGAGATGAACCACGTACTATATTTCCATCATCAGGGCACGTGGCATGGGAAGCCAGTGGAAGGGGCACAGATACTGAGATTGCTGGCCTTACAGTGGTGAACAGTTTGGAGGAGACCCCCAGGGAGTCATGCACATGTTCGTTTAAGAGAGACGTTTGTGCATTTGCTTGATACATGTTTAAGTAACAACTGGCCACTCAGAATACCAAGATAAATAAACACAGTCAGTGTCCTCAGGGGACTTACAGCCTAGTGAAGGAGACAGATGTACAAGCAGGTTACAGCAGTGAGTTGAAGGGATGAACAAGGTACTGGAGAAATACAGAGGAGAGGGAGTAACATTTGGAAGAGTGTGGATGGGGCTTTCTACCCAGGGAATGATTCCGAAGGGGTGCCATGTCAGCCAGGGTGGGCTAATCGTCATAAGCAACCTCCAAATCAAGTCTGCCTCTTGACACAGTAGAGGTTACTCCTGGCTCCATGGTTCGGTGTGGGTTTGGTGTTGGTAGGAAGGAACGTTCCCCTCCACACAGGCTTCAGGAACCAGGGCTTCTTCCTGCTCGCAGCTCTACCAGCCCCTGGGCATCAGAGGCCTCTGTGGATCCTCTGCATCTGGCCAGCAGAAGAGGGAAAGGAGAGGGAGGGTAGAGGGGCATGTGGGAGGCTTTGAAGGCCAAGCATAGGAGTGTGGGCATGGCTCCCATCCCCACTTCATCAGCCAGAATAGTTCTCAGCTCCAGCTAGCTTCCGGGGGGCTAGGAAATATAGCTAGTTAAGTGCTGGAGTGGAGGGGCGGGAAGGGGAAAGAACAACCGGGGTTGGGTAGACACATGGGAGGGGCTGTGCCACCACAGACTGGGAACACTTCAAGAATTCAAAAGGATGAGAAAGGACATTGCAAGCTGAGGGAACCACATAAATCAGGTGTAAAGGCAAGTAATAGGAGGAAGAAGGCCAAGAGGAGGAGGAGGAAGGAAAAGACGTTACTTTAGGGTACATGGGGAGAAACCAAAGACTAAGCCAAGAAGAAAGCCAGCCCTAGTCCCAGAGGGCTTCTGATATGACCTCATCCTGTGAGTAAGGGGGAGCCACAGAAGAGACTTAAGCAGAGGTCACTGTTGAAAGGCCACCACGAGCTTGATGGGAACCAATGGCTGGAGGGAGGGAGAAGCTGGAAGCAGGGAGGTCAGTCATTTCAGGGGCTGATATGACTGAAATGAGGATCGAAGAAGAGGGATGCATTACAAAGATGGCCTTCCACAAGTCGCCTGCAACCACTAGTACAGTCCTGGGAGCTGACCTACCAAGGAGACTTTGGAATAAATTTCCTGTGCTTTTGCAGACCCAGGGACGGTGGAGGGGTTACAGCAGTGGCCTGTCCCCCTGAAGGACTCCCCCAGGAGCTGGTTTGTCCTGTCTGGGAGCTCTGTCAGCCCTTGGCCCCTGCTGTTCCAGACCTGTTTCTATCCAGGACCATAAACACACCAACAAGCAGTGCCTTTCCCCTAACAGGTGCCACATGTAGAATTCAAATGTCTCTACCTCATTTAATCCCTGCCCTTATGATTAAGTGGTTTATGAAAAAAAAAAAGTTGAGTAACAACCCCAAACATAGGGCTTTGATAGCTCCATTCTTCAGGATTACTTCATCAAATGGAAATGCACATGCCTCTGGTGATAACTACAGTGTTTCCAGAAGAGATTTATGCTCCCATATAATAGGAAAGATTTTGTCCTCTTAAATAACTATAGTACCTGCTGGAAGTGCTGGGCTATTAATCATTGTGATCACTTTGTGTTTAAGCCTCGTGGTTAGTGGGACGGGACTGGAGCCTGGTCAGAACACTAGAGAGTCGCCCTCAGGGAGTTTCTCAATAGAAAGGTGGTCCCCTGGGAAGATGGATGGAGCTCTTAAAACCAGAAGGCAAAATGTCAGTGCTAGGCTGGGCTACAGGCAGAGGGAAGAGGGAAAGCTGGAACAGGGAAGGCCGGGCCAATTAAGTATTATTCCTGCCCCCATCCGGGCCACTGTAACTAATTCCCATAGATTGCCTGGCTTGAACAACACACATTTATTTCTCATAGTTCTGGAGGCTAGAAGTCCAAGATCGGAGTGCCAGCATGATCAAGTTGGTCCTCTTCCTGTTTATAAAGGGCTGTCTTCTTGCTGTGTCCTTATGTGGTATAAAGAGCACAAGCCATCTCCCTGGCCTCTTCTTTTAAGGCCACTAATCCAAATCTTAAAGGCTCTATACTCATGACCTAATGACCTCCCAAAGGCCCCACCTCCAAATACCATCACACTGGGATTAGGGTTTCAACATACTAATTTGGGGCAACACAAACATTCAGTCCATTGCAGTGACCTTTCTGTGTCCCTATACTAGGCCCTGGATTCCTTCTTTAGCCAAGTGGATGGCTCCAGCACAATCAGAAAATCACAGAATCTTAAAGTCCCAGGGCCCACAGGGGTCTCTATGTCACTGAGTCTATCTCCCAGCCTCTGGGCAGAACCACACAGTGTCCAATCGTGCCTTACCTACCTGTTAAGTGCCCTGGTGGCTAAAAGAAGTGTCTGGATTACTTCTATAGGGCCCTATCTCCTCTAAGACTGGTTTGTTTTCTGAAGACAGCAAAGGGCAGATTTCCTCCCCACTCATGGTGCTCACAAACTTACTTTCTCTCAAAGATGCATGCAGGTTTTAACACTCCCAGGGCAGATCACAGAATGTGCTCAAGGGTAACATAGTGGGAACTGGGCAAAATGTGGGAACAGTCAGTGTTGTTCATTTCCAAACACCTGACTTCAAAACTAAACTTGGACTTCACTGCAAAGGCTATAAACTTTCCTCCTCCTGCCCCCAGTTTGGATCCTCCAGCAGGACCCACACATATAACATTCAGGACCACCCCTCCTCAAAGGGGAGGATGAGCAAGAAAAATGTGTTTGCACAGAAGACCCTATTCCCAAAATATAGTCCATGAACGAATGGTCTCCTGAGGTCATCAAGGAAGACCAGAGCGAAAAAGTCAAATGTCCTATTCCAGATGATATCTCCAGAGAGCCTAGGAGAAAAAAAAAAAGGAAGAGAAAGAAAGATTTAGCCTTTTATTCAGATTCATACAAATATATACTCTTTACAAAATAGACTTAATTCATATTAGTTCGTCAGACTGACCAAAAGTAGCCCCAGCAATGATCTGCAGCGGTGATTCACTAGACAGAGCTTTGATGAAAGAAGTTTAAAGTTTGTCCTTTCCAAAAATACATCTTTGAATTTTGACAAGGTTCTTTGGTGTTGGTTTGTTTTATCCTAATTTTTTTTTACAAAAAAAAAGTATGGGTATTAAGATTTTTAAACATCTGGACAAAAAAAGGCTTTGATGCCCCCTAAATCATGTCCTACAAATCATTTGCCAGACATAAAGCTGGTTTTGACTAGCATAACCTAACTCTTATGGACAGGACTTCATAGTACCTCAGATGCAGGAACACAAACAGTCCAAAATTTGAGGTCAAGAGCAAATGTAAACACAGGCTCAAAGCTGTTAAAGAATTATTACAACTGCCCTGGAACTTGTCTGTGCTTTGCTTGGGTGTGATATAATACATCTATTCTCAATGACTTCCTGACGAAGTGGAAAGCCTTAATTATATGCCTGACAGGCTGGCTTTAAGGGGAAAAGCCTTTGTTTACCTTACCACTTCCAAGCTTCAAATCAGCCTGTCCAACCATTAGACCTCATTTCAATGACTCATGAGATATGATAATGGTATCTAATATCAAGCCAGTTATTCTGTTAACAAAATTCTCTGAAAATAGCAACACATACATATAGATACACACACACATACACACACACACACACACACCCCATACACATGGGCAAGAAAATAATGAGGACCCCTTTCTTGTCAGAAATATTCAGAATTAGAGTCTCATTATATTTATTATTACTTGCTTCAGTAAGCTGAGTTCAGCTATAACTAGAAGCTTGGTGTAATGTCGCCTTGCCCAGAAGAGACAGAGAAAAAGATCCCCCCATCACCTGAGGGGAGAGCCTCTACTTGGCATGAAAAGTAAAGCCAGGGGTAGAGGGCCCTAGCCCCCTCGACCCACAGCCCGTTCAGCAGGGACTATGGTCGTTTGCCGACAACTAGGCAAAGTGCCCTAGGTTTTCACCGGGAAGATCACAAGCCTCAGTAGAAATCGTAAAGCTTCTTCTTGAGCCTCTCTGATGGTATACAATCATTTTCATTAATTTAAATTTCCATAATCGCTTAAATCCATGCGGTCATGCCCCTTGATTGGGTGAGTTGAGAGTACAGCAGTGTGAGATGAATGGCCCTCAACTTTCTCTCCTAACAGGATCAGAGCTTTGGGTGGGGATAGTGTGTGTGTTGTAGCAGCACTGAGGAGCCTGAGAAAAACAGGCCGCCCAAGCTTCCGGGCCCACTAAGTTACCAACTGGCAATTGTTCTCAGTTTCCTCTTTAGTAAAATGAGAGGTTGGGCCAGACAGCTGTGAAGATCTGTGTTTTGTTTCTATAGTTCTAAGCTGACATACATTAGCTTTAGTCCTAGGAGTCTGAACCAAACCTGGATATTTCCAGTCCATCATACCGTAGAGGAATTCAGTCAATTCTAGAAGCCTGAAGTTCCCAGACTCCCAGAACTGGTATGGGGTCTCCTGCAGGACTCCCCAACCCCTGGAAGCCAGCCTGTTCTTCCAAAGACCCTCCTGGCATCTGCACGCGTTCTGCCCTCCCTGCCTGGAAAGCCCTGCTCCACCGTCTGCCTTTGGAACTGCATTGTCTCCATTCCTACCTCCCCTAACTTCTCCTCCCTCTCCACCTCTCCTCACTCCCAGAACACCTACTCAAAGCCTGCACGGTATAGTGTGTCTATTTATTTATCCATCTTCTACCATCTGCTGGGTGGCATACCTTGTGAGGGTGGGACTTTGTATTCTCAGCACTGGCGCAGAGCCTGGCAGATAGGCAGTCAATGAAGCTCCGTTAGAAAGGGGGGTGAGAGATGGGGGGAGAAAAGTGGGGTTGGCCTGACGTCTGGAACTCTGCCATTCGGAGCAGATGACTGGGGTCTGCCTTGCCACTGTGTCAGAGCTAAAACCAGCAAGGGCCAGATCTGATCCAGCAGACGGTATATAATGAATCAGACATACAAATACATGCTTTGTCTTCCATTTCTCGTCTGCCAACATTTCTTTCTAACTTCTGCGAGAGGACCAGATCATTCCATGGTGTTTTTCTTCAGGTTCTCACCTCTTCTCCCATTTATTCTTCAAATGCATTCAGAGAAGTATCGGAAATATCCTTATTCTATTTCTCTCTCCATGAGGCCAGCTAGCCGGCAGTCAGGCAATGGTTAAGAGAATACCAAGAATAAAAGCTTAGCAGCTTCTTTAGGATGGGAAAGCTGAATACGTTTAAGGCTTGAAAAGGTCAATTTCTTCCAAGGGGGCAGAGGTTTGATTTCATCCATTATGTGGTCTTTGGCATAATGCTCGTTTCATTCACTGGATGCGATGGAGATTTATGGAGTAAATGTTATCACAAGCTGAGACTTAATGAGATCTCAACTGTATCTCCTGGATGTAGTGGAAAGCAACCATTTTGGTAATAAATAGAGAACAGCATCTAATTTGTAAATTCCCCTTTCCGTTTCTAAGTTTAATCAGATCAGTGAAACTGAAGGGAATTGTTGATGACCCAAAATTATTTTCCATGCCTCAGTCTGGCCAGGAAGCTTTGCTCCTAACGGAAATGGCTTGTTGCTCTGGCAATGGTAGGGGATGACATTTGTCATTAGACTAACCCAATTGTTGCATATTAAAAAATATGTTTAGACCAAAATCTATTTAAAACCAAACTGGAACTGAGGCTTCATAGCTCTGCTACTAGTGTCACTGGTTCATAGAAGCAAAAATTCTTTTCAAATAAGCTATGGAAATCTGTAGCAGGGGCCACTCTTAAGAGGCCCAGGACCCATGTGACTTCATCTTGACCCAACTGAGGCATCCAGAGTAAGGCTAGAAGGACCACCATGGTGCCCAAGTTGTGGTCGCAAATAACCTTTTATGGCATGGCAGACGGCATGTTAGGAGACCAGAACACAATCTCTGGCAGGTTCTTGGTTTCATTTAGGGTTTAAACACAAGAATTAAAGGAGCACAAAAGGGAGGTAAATGCAGCTATATCTTCTTTCCAGTCATGCTTCACTAGTTTTCCACGTCCAATGGTAGGTAAAGATTTTTACAGATTGTCTTCTCATGAGCTGTTAAGCATTTCCAGGTCAGGGACCACGGCATGGGGAAGTCACTGTTGGCACACATGAAAGGACTGACACAAATGATGAACATATGGAGGAGGTTGATGGCCCCAAAGGGAGCATGGTTAAGTGCAGCTGGCCTTGGGGATTGGCCCTGGGAGCACAGACATCATCACTAATAAATGTTCAGGCTCCAGATGACCTTTGAGATGCAAAGCAAGTGACCTTGAGATTCTTTTGTTTAGCCTGCATTTTGCTTTTCCGTTCCCCAATAAATATGTACAGTGTCCAGGCATTCTACCCACGGAGTCTTATTATTGACAATCATGAACCACAGCTACCACTTATCAAACACCCCTCTAACTCATAGTATCTTTAATCCTCACTTACGCCTCCAAGATCCGTAATATTGTCTATTTTTTTAGATGAGAAAGAAGACAAACAGATCATTTGCCCAAGGCCAGGCAGCCAGCAGGAGGGTTAGCCAGGGCTCATGCCCAGGGCTGTCTGACTCTAACGGCCAGCCTCCTTTGTCAGGCAGGAAAGAGACGAGCAAAAAGAACAAGACAGCCCCCAAAATACCTGGTGATAGGGAGGGGAAATTGAGCGGAAAGAAGACCCCAGAAAGCAGTCAGGAGACCTGGTTCCTAGTCTCAGCTCTAATACAAATAGCTCTGGGACCTCAAACAAATCCTTCCCCCTCTAGGCCTCAGTTTCCTAGGATGTAAAAGTAATAGTCAATCTCCAGTTTTCTATAAATCTTTGAGCATTCTGATCCCTTAGAGCCCCCTCTGGCACTGTCTTTTTCTTTGATTCCTATATTCCAGAAGTGATGGCTGGCTGGGCTGGGGAGAGAATGTCTTCATTTTGCAGACCCTGGTTCCCCTCCTCTTGGCTGGGCAGCAGGTAGCTACAAGATAGAAGCCTCTGTCCAGCATCCAGCAGCTACTTCATGGCCCACACTCCTCTGCTGTTCCCAGAAGCAATATCCTGATAACTTTGTCTTTGCCTTGAAAGCACCTAATGGTAGAATTTCAGCACCGGAAAGTGTTACAGAGGCTCATTCCTGCTCCCCTGGTGTCTCCGGCTCTTTCTCCGTGAGAAACTCCTCTATAGCATCTATGCAATACAGAGTCTTTCCCCCCTTTCTCGAACACTCTGTTGGGAGGATCTCACTAGGTCGCAAGAAACCCCCTCCATTTCTGTGCACCTCTGGTTTTTATAAGAAGTCTTTCTTCTCCTGAGCTGCCACCTGCTTCTGTTTCGCTTCCACACACTGGTCTAGATGTCAGGGGTGCAACAGTGCCCTGCCAGTGGCACTGGTAATTATCCTTGTGCAGCTAATTACACTAATTGTTTCTCTCTCTGCTCTCCCTCCTGCCTTACATTTCCATTAAGGGCGTGCTTCTGACATCCTTGCCCACCTCTTCTCATTGGTCCTCTCAGTAACCGATGAGGGAAGCACCGAGCTGTTTAGACTACGTGTCCTTCCCAGACACTGAGTCAGTGCTAAAGAGGACCCTGGAACACAGGGCTCCTGGCCGGGGCACAGACGGTTTCCACAACACCTCTCTGCCTGTGTCTCTCTTTCCCCCACCCCCATGCAGCCCCTCTTTCCTCATGAGTGCTGACCTCTGTGCTTGGTCCCTCCTATCTGCAAAGAAGCTCACTCTCCTACAGTTTTACTGGAATAAAAAATGGGCTACTGTCTCCTTTCTGCTTTCCCCAAATCAGGCACATACCCTATCTTCACTCCTTTGCAGCTAATCATCAGATAAGGATTACTCCCACAATGCAAGCAACAAAAGCAATAGAGTTCCGTGAATCTGCCTGAGGTCCCCGTCTCCCCACGCACAGACCCACCAACACCTGTTCATCATGCAATCCATACAACCAGCACTTCCCTTCCTTCCTTGAATAGCCTGTTCCTTATCCCACCTACCATGACAAAGACTCCATCCAAAAACCAGAACTTCTGTGTCCTTCCTTCTAGGTTTCCTGGGCTGCTGAGCCCACAGCATGAAGCCTCATAGAATGTAGGCTTCAGAAGGGGAGCCGTAACCAGGAGGTAGCAGGACACCCCAGGCAATGAGGCCCAGGTGAACCCAAGGTCGAGCCTCCCATCTAAAGTCGCTTGCGGGAGCATTAGCATTCCCACTTCCTGCCAGTGCCTCCAGGCCTTTTGCTTGTTGAAAACAGTGGTCCCTGTTCTCTGGGTTTCAAAAACCCTTTCTCTCTTCTAAAGGAAGAGTAATCAGCCTCTTCAGCAAACCCAAGTCTCCTGAGAAATTACGGAAGAGTTCTAAGATTAGGGAAGAGAGGGAGGAGGGATGAAGGGTGAATAATACCTTTGATTCAGATTAAATCTGGAGGGGAAGAATCTGGAGGGAGAGGCTATGGAGCAGAATAATAAAGTGACATTGTCCGGCATTAACACCCACCAGTTCTTGCACATCTGGCTTCAGTTGGTTTCTCTTCCTCTGCCTGATTCAGAGTCACCCCCACTGCTGTGGTCCTGAGCAAACCTACCCAGCAGTAGCTCGTCTTGGCCCTTCCCCAGTATAGCCCAAGAGGGAGGAAGGAGCCTTCAGTGGGTGGCTGACTGTGCGTGCTCCAATCCCCTCCCCAATGAAACAGAATAAATGAGGCAGTGGCCCTGGCCCATCCCAGAGACGCTCATGGGCACCCCTCACTAAGGATGAAGAAGAGCCACGGAGGAATGCTGAAGGCACGCTTGCAGATGGGCTTCTGGGCCTCCAGCAGAAGTCGAGCCCTGCGCCCGGCCCTGCCACACTTCCCTTCTGGTTTACCAGCAAGTCAGCATCGCGCCACGGAAGGTGCCTGCTTTCTGAGGGCTGTGGTGGAAGGGAAAGGACAGGAGAGGAAAGCAGAGAAAAGCTGGTGAGTCAGTGAGGTGCGGCTCTTCCTTCCGACCATGAACCAGAGAGTCAAAGGCGCTGTTGGCTGGGGGAGCAGCCGCGAGCCGAGGACGGGCCAGACCTGCACCCTCGCCCCAGCACTGCTCCTGCACAGCCTCGGTCTCCTCACGTGGAAATTGTGACTGAAGACACCTTCCTCCCTGGCTCTCTCCCCAGGTGGTTGTGAGAGTTAAAATGGCATCGTTTCCTGGGAGTAACACCGAACAGCGCTGTACTCTTTCTAGCGAGCAGCATATATACCAGAGCCCTTGAACTGCATGGTGCAAAGAGTGCGTGTTTCGGGAGGAAGAGCTGTGATTCTGTGGGATTCAGGAAGGCTTCAGGAAGGCAGTAGGACTTGGAGGGAAAGAAGGTCTTGTGCCTGTGGAGGAGCCCAGGGGTCAGTACTGCAGGGCAAAGACCAGATGTCGGTGGGTGTGTGGTGGCTGGCCAGCACCTTGCACGCAGTGGCATCAAACCAAGCCGGCCCGGGTGGCATGTACCAGAGGTGGAGAGGAGAGCTGAATGCCTGCCCCCGAGCATTCCCTGGGTAGAGATGGAATGGAGTTTGGGTGAGTGGAGTGAAACCAAATCACAGGAGCCTCGGGAGACAGGCTGAGGGTTCTGTGTGGTGCGGGACAGTGAGGTGACATGATGAGATGGTGCTGAGGGAAGGCTCCCCCAGCAGGTGAAAGAATCAGGTAAGGGCTCCAAGAACCCCTTCTGTCTGGGCCCTGCCCCACCCCCCCCACAAACAGTCCACAACGTGGTGATGGACCACTCCAGGCATCCTTGCTGTAAAGCTCGGGGCGGGGGGGGGTGGGGGGTTCTAAGCAAAAGAAACCTTAGGAAGCTCCTCTCAAACTCCCAGCAAAGGCTTGAAAACTGCCAGTAATGACTACTTCATAGTCTTTCAAGGCAGCCAGGCCACTTTGGACATGTTTCTTGCTTTAGGGCAAAATCTTCACCCCTCCAGTTATTATTTGATACCTTTTCCTTGTAGAACTACTTGAAGCAGGCAGTATCTTCCCCCCCAAGCGAAGACTCCAAATATTTGAAGGGGGTGATGAGGCCTCTTAACCTACCTTATCTAGACTAAACCTTTCCAGTTTCTTCCTAGAACATGACATACCACCCTTCACCATCCCACAAGTTCTCCATCCCAGAACTTCACCTCTGGCTGCTGCCCCTCCAAGAACTTGATCCTGAGCCCCGAACCCCAGCCTAACAGGATCTGATTGATGCAGAGGAAGGGAGCACCACTTTCCTGGGCCTTTGTCCAGGGTGGGGGGCCTAGGATCATGTGAAGTGACACTGCAGGAGGACCTCTCCATGACAGATGTGGGCCATTAAAGGAGCAAGACGGACCCAGGACTGCATCTTCACCCCAGCAAGAAGGAGGAGAGTAACCACTGAAAGCCTCCAGCAGGCAGAGCGGGGAGATTAATTAAAGTAAAGGACTTGCCACAGAACGGGGAGAGCTGATTGATATCTGACAGTTGCCCATAAACTCATTGATGAAATGACTGGGGGCTGAAGAGACACCATGGGGTTGGGAGCTAAAGTGACTCACTTCACATAAATGCCACTAATGGAGGCAGCCTCAAAATTTAAGGCAACAATTTACTTGCACGCTGGAAGTGAAGGCAAGGCTAAGTCCCTGACGTAGAGGTGGTGCTCCTCACTCAAGGTGGCTCCCACTCTCTGGGTACCTGCATCTTTTGAGATTCTGCTGGGTCCCTGGAGGACTCCTTGCAGGAAATCTGACCTGGGTCAAAGTTATCTTGAGCAGCAGAAAGTAGCGAAGGGGAAGACAGAGCCCAAGAGAAAAGAGAAAATGAGAGTGAATCGTGAGCTCTCTATAGCCTTTGTAAACAGCAGAGAACAGGGTGCAAAGTGTAAAACTCATCCACAGTGGAATTTTGGAATTCCAGCCAAAGGGAGAGCTTAGCTGTGGTGTTCCAGGGTGGACTTTGATCCTCTCCATGACGTAAGTGAATGCAAGTGAGAAAGGTGGCAGCACTGGATGGTGGAAAGAGGACTGTCCCTCTACCACCAACGAGCCTTGTGACCCTGGGCACATCACTGACCTTCTCTGGACCTTAATATTATCACCTATGAAATGAAGGCTACACCTTCTAGCCCTGCAATTGCAGGTATGATTCAGGTCTCCCTTTGCAGTGCAGAAACTGAGCCAGAAAACAGTGAAGAACCACATTCAAGGTCACAGAGTTCCAAAGTGTCAGAGACAGGACGCAGACTCAGGCCACCAGGCTCCAGAGCCCATGCTCCTAGCCATGCTGCTCTGCATACTGCCTCCCCCTCTTTGCCCAGAAGAGCTGACAGGGAGGCCCTGGGCAAGGCTGTGAAATAAGTGGCTTCTCCCCCAGAACCTCCACCTGTATTTTCTGCTCCTCTTCTCCCCTCAGTGATCCAGGCACATCTTCAGGGTCCTCTAGTCTTCTCTTATGATTAGGAAAGGACTTTACAAATTCATGCAATATATATAATGACTAAAAAGGGAGACTTAGCATAGCATCTACCACATTTCAAATGCTGGTTCTTACTAGCTGCTTACTTTGAATAAGTGAGTTAATTCTCTAAGCCTCAATTTCCTGATCTATAATATCGAAACATACAATGGGGACATATAATCCCCGGTAGGGTTGTTTGAGGCTTGAATCAGTCAGCATATGTAAAATGCTTGGAGGAGTAGCAGTTATGTAGTGAGTGATCAAAAAACTATTGCTCAATACTGTTAGTATTAAGATAGAAATGACTGATGCTACTATTACACATCCAAGAATATTTGCACTCTGAGGGGACAAACCCTAAAATGAAGGAATGACCAGTAGACATCCCTGGACTGGGTTGAAGAGGGATAGAGGGCACAAGTCATTCTCTGTCCCTTTCATATCATTCCACATGAGCAACCAGCTACTGCTAAACCAGGCTTTGGGAATTAGAATAATGTCCTCCCTCCAGCCTAAAATTAGTTTGTGCCCTCAAAGAATTGAGTTTCCAAAGGGATCCTACACAGAAAGGCCACCATCATCATGTCCAGAAGATCCTGTCTCAACCCCAATGGCTGTGGTGAGCTCTATTTTCCCTGGGGATGTCCATGCTCTCCTGCGCGATCGGATGTCCTGTTTCCCCTATCGTCCCAAGGGCCTGAGAATGTTCCACGCTGCCCTGCCATCCCTGATGAAGGTGGGGCAGGGTGGAGGAGGAAGGAGGGCCATGGGCCAAAGTTCAGACATTTGTTTGACGCAGCTGAACTTCCTTCCCCTGCCTCCTCCTGCCACTGCCCACCTCCCCTTACCCGCGCCAAAGGCCCGACTCAGTGGCGCCACAATTGTGGGGAGAAATTTTCTGCTTGGGAACACTGGGTGTTTATGGCCTGCTGAGAGTACAACGACCCTGGTTTTCTTCTTTGGATTATGACTGCAGATCAAGGACAGGCATTTATGCCTCCTCCCAGTTTACAGCAGTAATAATAATTATTATGATGGCACATCATGCTTATATTGTGCCTTTTTAATAAGGCCACTTTGTTTGGCTTCTTAATGTTTAATCCTGTTTTATATTTATTTTCTGATGGCTTAACATCAACCCCGTTTTAATTGCTTATGTGGAGGAAGCCTTGCTGGGCCTGGGCTAGCAGGAAGCTTCTGAGACGGCTCTGAAGGCTGTGGCACATTTCTCTGTGACCTTTCAACCCAGACAGACCACCACGGCTGGGCTCCATTTTGCTTTCTCTCTCACCATCTCTTGCCTCTTCTTTTCTACAATTTACTTTTCTCCTCTCCTTCTCCTTCTCTTTCTTTCCCTTAGAAGAAACCTGCAACCCATCATCTAATTTAATTTATTAATATAAGAGATGAGGAAAATGAGACCCCCCCCCCAATCATCACGTGATTTGTACAGGGTCTGGAGCTATTTCGTGGCAAGGCCAAGGCGAGGATCATCTTTAGCATTTCCTAGACTCACGGTACTAGGGGGGTTCCTAAGACTCTGGATAAAGACATATAAAGAGCTCCTTCCTTCACCTGTCAGCCTGAGACTGTATTTGGCCATGTGTTTGACCTATCAAACTGTAGAAGAGTACTAAGGAATAATTTCCCTAATTGTTTTTTTTTGTTTTGGGGGCGGTTTGCAAGAGAAAATGAAATGAAATGTAATATAGTTTCTTCCAAGAGACTCTTTTGGGGCAGTAACCACAACTGGAATGTCCAGTTCTATTCTGCCATGGAGCAAAAGCAATGCCCACTGTAATACCCTACACCACTAGTTCTTATCAATTAATTCTTCTGTATTTGAGCAAAGTTACTCTGGAGGTTGCCTGATGTACCCAGGGAAGTCCTGGGTGCAAGGCCAGCCATTCTGTGCCATTCGCTAGCTTTCACTCTGGGGACAACTAAGTTTAACTCGTGGAAATTACCCTTTCACTTGACAGGGGGATACTACTATCTACCTTTCCTGGACCAGAGGGCTCCATTAGTCAAGCTCGTGACAGAAAACAGATAGACTCATAAAGTGGGTGATTTAAGGAGAGTTTAATAAAAAAGATGCAGGAAAGTTTAGTGAAGTCAACAAGGGATAATGCGGGACCCTAGGGATAGCACCGTGGGCCTGCTGGAAGGACCTGAATGGACAAAGTGAAGGAGCAGTTTCCAGAAATCAGAAAGGGTGACCGTGAGGAGAGGCTCATGTGATCAGACTTGCGGTCTTCAGCAACAAGAGGCAGCCAATCTGTACCAGCCCTGCACGCGGTACCAGGGAAAGAAATACCCCTGCTTCACTTTCCTCAGGCCTCACAGACGTCCTGCTGGCACTTCCCATTGGTCGACACAGCACAAAGCCCTAGCATAGGAGAAGTTGTTGATGCAGTTTACAGAGGTCAACCTCCTGGAGTACAGGGCGTAGCAGAGAGGGATGAAGGATGCATCTGAAGGACGAACCCTCAAGATGTCCAGCATGTAGGAGTGCCTTTAAAACTCCATAAAGATAGAAAGTGTTGTTATTATAGTTCCAAATCTAATACCATTAGGATCTGAAAAGGAGTCCAGAGAATTCTAATATAAAGACTCTGGCCTTGAGAAAATTATAACTTAGTTAGGGAGATAATCTAATATTCATACAGTAAACTATAAGAAACACAGATTAAAATTAGTTGGTAATATTAGCAAATACAGCATTTACCATTTTACAAAGTTTTTATAAGTATTATTTCACTTAATCCTTACTAGAACCTCATGAACTAAATGGTATCATTAATCTCTTTTTACATATAAGGAAACCTCAGAAAGATTAAATAACTTACCTGTTTCATGGCTGGGAGAGGGTCGAACTATAACTTGAATTCACATTCTAATTTTAAATCCTCATGGATCCCAATGTTCCAGGAGCTCAGAAGTGGGGACTCTGTGGCAGTGGGTGGTCCAGAAAGGCTCCACAAATGAGAACTGGGCCTCCAGGAATGGATGAAATTTGACGAGTTCAGGAGTCAGCACGCTTTTTCTCTGAAGAGCCAGTTGGTAATTATTTTAGTCTTTGCAGGTTACGTGGAGCCTCTACTGCAACCATTCAGCTCTGCTGCTGTAGCGTGAACAGCAGTGGACAACACAGAAGTAAGAGGGCATGGCTGTGTTCCAGCAAAACTTTATTTACAAAACAAGGTGTAAATCCAGCAGTCTGGCTTTGGCCCAAGGGCTATTGTTCCTTGAGCCCTGGAATACGTGAAGGAGAGGTGCACAGGCTATGTGACATCATAGCTACGAAAGCCCAGAGGTTCGAATACAGATGGCACATTCGAGGGACAATGAGGAGGGGATCCCAGCTTGGGCGGAGAATTTCTGCAGGAAGTACTGGGACATGAGGATGAATCGATAGTGTCTTAGTCAGCTAGAGCTGCTGTAACAAAGCACCACACATAGACAAGGTGACTTAAACAACAGAAAGTTATTGTCCCGTAGTTCTGGAAGCTAGAAATCCAAGATCAAGCTGTCACCAGGGCTGGTTCCTTCTGAGAGCCATGACGGAAGGACCTGCTCCAGGTGTCTCTCTGTGGCTTGTCCCTATGTCTTCACATTGTCTTCTCTGTGTGTGTGTCTGTGTCCAGATTGCTTCTTCTGATCAGCATACCAGTCAAATTGCTTTAGAACCTGCCCTCATTATCTCATTTTAATTTAATTACTTCTTTAAGACCCTTTCTCCAGACACAGTTACACTCTGAGGTACAGGAGCTAGGACTTCATATGAAATTCTGAGGGGCACTCTCAGCTATCACACATAGCATGGAGCCAGATTACAGAGAGTTTTAGATTCCAAATTAGAGTCGGTGGAGTAGGACATTAGAAATCCTTTTGCATGTTAGTCATAACTCAGATTAGTACTTTGAGAAAATGAATACTAATTATATCACTCATATACAAAAAAGATAATAAAGTGGGCATCTGCCAATTAAATGGCAAAGTAAATTGTTCAGTTCATCCAAGAGAGCATAGAAGCCTGAGTAAATGGATCCTGGCAGTCTGGCAGAGCCAGGATTCAGCGCATTGGCTCCATACGGCATTCCACAGCACTGGAGAAGTTCACGTTGGGTGAGAAATGCCCTCAGTTCCTTGGGCTTCCAACACCCCAACCACTGCCTGGGATGTCTGGCCCTGATGTACCAACCCTCTCCCAACAAAAGAAGATAAAAGATTGACAGCAGTTGATGAGTTCTCTGACCTTGGGTAATGAGGCTGCAGCTAAATTCCAGAATGATGACCAGGCGTTTCTCTTAGCAGATCTCAAGAAAGGCCCCCCATTCCTGCTGAAAGTCACCACAGCAAATTGCAAAGCCCCATCCCTGGGACAGTATCAAAGCCATTTGGGTGACCAAAGATTTCAGAACTAGGCAGATTTCTCCATCTCTCCCAGGTCCATTCTTCATTCCCTCACATGGAGCTTTGCTCTGTCACTCGGTCAATTGTAATGAATAAAAATATCTGAGACAGATAGCCTCGAGAAGCAAGGCCAGATGTTTTATGTGTGGATGGTTCTCCATGCATCTCCCCCCAGCCTAGAGAGAGGAAGGAAGGAGGGGAAGGAGGGGAAGGAGGGAGAAGGAAAAAGAGAGTAAAGGAAGGGATACTTGAGAAGATTTTGCTTACTGTTTCCTTTGTGGATTGATCCCTAAGTAACCTTAGTGACTTTCTTAGTCTTTATCAAAACTAACGCTGCTCTCAAACCTTGGTCAGAGCCCCTTCTGAAGTCATTTTTTATGCATGTGGATGAGTATGGCCATCTTTGGGGATACGTATTACATCATGGTAGCTAAATGAATTGAGATCTAATTTCTTTTTATGGCAATCATGAGTGCTCACACACTGGGACAACCTGGAGCAGATTCACCACTTGGAGGTTTGTTTTAAGCAGTATAAGGAACTGGAGACATTAGTTTTACAGAGAACTTCTCTGTTGACCACAGCTTTGGAAACACTGGTCAGCTGATCTGTGCAGCACTATCTGGTGTTTAATGGAGGATTACTAAATTTTAGTAAATAAGCCTTCAGAGAGTTTGCAAACCCATATGTACCAGGAACTGCCAATCTTCACCATGGCTTAGATCTAGCGCTCCTCTCCCAGCATGATTCATATGATTTCCAGGCAGGTAGGAAATGGCTTATTATAATCCCCCCAGTATCCACACAACTGTTCTCCAAGCAGCTCAGGGGAGACATTGGTTATTCTGAAACAAGATCTGTGCACCTCCCTTGAGACACAGAAATCATCTACCAGGCACCATTCAAGCAAGAGTTGTCACCAAAAGAAAATATCTTGGGGAGAGAAGACATTAATTCAAGATATAATTAGTTGTTGGGGAGATGGAGTCAACACAACTCATTGTAGCGGTTGTGATATGACTAAAAAATGTAATTATGTTATCCACCACCTGCAACAGCAGCTGTTAATTACTCTTTCAGGAAAATCTCATTTTCTTTGGGAATCTTCTCACCAGAAGTCAAGGAACAGGACAGCCCAGAAAACCAGACCTGATGCATAGTACCTGCTAACAATGAAGTTAGAAAGTCAGAAAACTAGCTTTCTCCCTAACATTCTTTCTCAGTAACATCCTTCCTAAATCATTCAAGAGGCACATTTCATTCCGCAGAGGGCATATTGTTATGACACAGTCTGCAGATGAGCACACATCAAGCTTCACTTTACAAGCTTCCAGAGGGTTGCCTTTAGAGGAGAGGTGCTCTCGGGCGCCTGGGTTCTTTGTTGTATTTCTGCCTTAATTTCCAGCCAGTTCATCATTTGAGTGGCCACGGGAAGAGGCAGAGTCTCCAGCTCATCCACCAAATAGTATCCAGCATTTATTAATTCTTATCTTTCAACAGTTTGGGCATTCAGACTCCAAGAAGGACAGCAAGTCCATCTCTCTGGGGCAACAAATCCCTTAAAGAATCAACTATGATCCTGCTGTCTAATCCCTTAGTAATAGGAACACAAACTGCATTTTCACCCATCTTATTCCCTTAGGTACTTTCGGCATAAACTATCACAAATAGGCACTAATATGTTAATGTACTGCTCCTTCCAGGTGAGAGATTTTCATTTCAACAAGGAACCTTCAGATATATGACTTGACCCAAAAGAGCAGATCTAGCAGACACTACTGCACATTCTTAAGGGAAATGATTTACATGCTCTTCAAATCCCTTTCCACATCAGTGGCTTCCAACTTTGCCCACGTGAAAGACCAGCCCTGGTCAAATTCAGTCATACATTGAATGGCCATGTTTTTATCAAGCTCTTTCTGTTGTTTTTAAAGTTATCATGCAGTTATTTCTGAAAGCAAACAATATGGGGCAATATTGATGCCAAGGCCAGAAGCTGACTAATGCTTCTGTATAACAGGTCACAGTGTTCTGGGCTTTCCATTACTGACCAGGACTCTTGTTCCCCCAGACAATCATGTGAACAGACAGGAACTTGGTGACTGGCAGCCTCATGTTGACCCTTTTACACCTCCAAAAAAAGACCACTATGAGATGCTTACTTCAGTAATTGTTATCATTCTAAGCTGAGACATATCTTTTACTATAAGGCAAATTGGAACCAGGCCATTGATTTCAGCTCCTAACCCTCAGTGCTTTTTTCATACGGGATTTTTGAGAAGTGTTTGCTTATTCCAAGCTTTGTATTTTTTTTTTAAGATTTTTTATTTATTTATTCGACCGAGACAGAGGCAGCGGGAGTGGGAAAGGAAGAAGCAGGCTCATAGTGGAGGAGCCTGATGTGGGGCTCGATCCCATAACGCCGGGATCACGCCCTGAGCCGAAGGCAGACGCTTAACTGCTGTGCCACCCAGGCGCCCCCCAAGCTTTGTATTTTAAAGATGTGTGGTTGGGGTATGGCCCTTTACCTAGGTTAAAAATAAGACTGATCCTTTTTTTCATGAACCAGTCTTCAGAATTCTCACTAACAAGCAGAGTTCAAGGATGCTCACTGAGGGTGATCCAAGTTCCAGGGGAAGTGGATAAAATAAAGAAGCACCTAAAAACCTGGATTGACCTTCCCTTCATGCCCTTTCCTGGAACCGATGGGGCCACCTACCCATTCCCCATCAAGACACATGCTTCCTTTCCCAAGTGGTAGCAGATTTCCCACCTCATTAATAAGTTGTGACTAAGCCTCATTCACCACTCATCCCCAGCACCCTCCAGAGGGGCCTGGCAGAAGTGCAGTTCATACTAGTTTTGTCAGAGTGGGAAAATTCTCTCTCTGGGATTAGGTAAAGGATTTGACAACCAGAACTCAAAGTCTTTTGCAGAAGACAGAGTTCCCCCTCCTCCATTTGTGGTAATTATTGTCTTTACAATCTCCCTAGCACGCTCTTCTTCAACTATAGCCCAGTGCCAAAAGAAGCTTATAGAAGTCTTCCCTCTTATACACCAAACTCCTCAAAAGACTACCCATAAACAAGCAATCGAGCAACTACTTCACCTGTTAAACTAATTAAGAGCAGATACATACACATTTTGGATATGATCAGGCCTGAAACACTTGATGGGTCTTTATTGAATGGGACTGAATAGTTGGACAAAAGGGCAAGTAGATCCATGGGCTGTTTTCCATCTGCAAATGGCATGATCTGAGTGTAAGTGGTGAGGGAGGGGTGGATCCACTACAGGTGGGGAAGAGGTCAAGTCACCTGGCCATCAGGTAGGAGTGAAGGGGTAGCACCAATGCTAGTTTGATTTTAGCAGTTACCCTACTGGAGCCTGTAAAAGGGGCACCTCCCCAGGGAGTCAGCAGGGATGAGTGGTGGCCTCTCCCAGGAAGCTCTTCCCTCAAAGCCACTAACTAGATAGACCAGTGTAGACTAAAGCTTCTGCTGGAGTAACTCCTTCTCCTCAGGGTCCATCATTTGTTTTGTGTCATTAATTCATGTGATTTGGGATTTTGGTTCTACTTTGTTATGTTTTCTTACGTGTTTTGGTTTATCGCTTTTTACAATTTTCTTAGTTTATGTTCAAAGATGAAAATGAATGTTCTATGTGAAAGCTGAGTTCCTTGTTTCTTTCTTTTGCCCGTGGCTGACTGCATGCTCTCTATTGATGTCTTGTTCCTGGTTCTTGACACTGACCATCTTGTCTGTGAAAGGAGGCACTCCAGCGGGCTTGCTTGATCAGAAGAAAGGGAAGTTTGCTTGGTTTAGTCACTCCACAGAAACCCATGGTAATGTTGCCCTGTGCTCTATGTGTGTAAATGTGCATTAGTACATACCAGACTCTATGGGAGGGCATTTTTCTCAATGGCTTGTGATCCAGTGGTCATGAATGTGTATTTGTGTGCGTGTGCGTGTGTGTGTGTCTGTGTCTGTGTCTGTAGGGGGATGGTTATCTGTCCCACTCAAAGTCACTGCCCTGTCATCTCTTCGTATGTATAAAGTCAGCAGACATGACAATCAGCAGCAGCTATTCCTTGGTGGAACCCTTCCTTTGGATAGTGCCCGCCAAGATTAAGGACACTGTAAATGCCAACTTGGTACTGCTACAGGCGGTTCCTTGATTTAGGAGGTGATATGGTTCCTCCTAAAGCCCAAGCCCATCCACTCCTAATTTGGTTGTATTTCCAAGCCTAGCACAACCACCATCATACCATTCCATTAACACATAAGGGGCTCTCTGGAAGCAAAGTTTCACAAAGTCAGAGCTCTTTAACTTTATTTTTTAAAAGATTTTATTTATTTATTTATTTGAGAGAGAGAGAGAGAGTGGAGGGGAAGCAGAGGGAGAGAGAGAATTCCAAGCAGACTTTGCACTGAGCACAGAGCCCAATGCGGGGCTTGATCTCACAACCCTGAGATCATTATCTGAGCCAAAACCAAGAGTCCAATGCTTACCTGACTGAGCCACCCAGGCATCCCCAGAGCTCTTTAACTTTAAACAATGATGCTTGAAGAGTTAAAGGAAACTTGGGTCAGAGATGACCAGAGATAGATGGATTGAAAGGACTGAAGGCTCTTCAGTTGTATGACTTCTTCCATAGTGTGGATGGAGGAAGGAACCTGGCAAGCTCTGAAGATGCTCTCTTCCCAGTTCCCAGTGTTAAAAACATCCCTAAGGTCTGGCCTCACACACCAGCTCCCTCAGACCTCTGCCTACAAAGGGTGTGTAAATGCTGTAAAATTCAGCACCACCATTTGGCTATTCATCATGCTCCTATGATGCTTCCAGTGCCTGATTTGGCTATAAGAACCTCATCCTGTTTTAAAGTATAGAGTAGGGAGCTAGTCGACAGAGGGGCAGTCAAGATGAGCATGGTGCAGGGGGTCATGACACTTGTACTCAAGACCAAGTCCTACCGCTGCGTGAACTTGGGCATCTTCTCTTCCCTAAACATCACTTTCCTGTCCTATAAAGTGAAGGGAATAAGTTAGATCTAGGTAATATCCAAAGTCTCATCCAGTACCAACCTTCTTTGAAATGGCATCTAGATTTCTTTTTACCCAACTGTATTAAAAATGAGTCCTAGGGTAGAAAGGTCTCTCATACATGACATATTTGACTGGCTTTCTATTTGTATCTTACATGTTCCTGAAATGAGTCTCTTCTCACCCACCCAGCTTGTCTTCATCCAAAAGAAATGAACCTTGGAAAATCACCATCCAAAAATATTATCCATATAACCAGTAAAAGCTTTTCCTGGGCTGTGGTGGCCCTATGGGGACTTATACAAGGTGCCATATCACTCAATGCCACACCCTCACTAATTGCAGATTCTGTGGCTGCTGAAAGTTAGTGATTTTCTCACCACCTAAGGAGTTCTGTTCTGCAAGGAGAACGGAACCAGGACCAATGCTGTAATGGCCACTCTTAAGAACAAGGGTTGCCAAAAATAAAACTCATTGTTGCATCATATTAAAAGGGTAAGAGAAGGTGAAGAGGAAGAACTCTCTTGAGTGAAACTTCTATTTGAAATTAAAAAAAATAATGATAAAATAATGGCTTCTCTAAGCCACTACATTGGGTTCCAAGCTAGAAAATTGCTGCCACTCTGGAAATGCAACCCACTGCTGCCTTGGGGAGGGAGTGGAGATTGATCAGATTGTCACCAGTGGAATTAGATGGTTTATATCCCAAGTCAGCCTGCTGGGGTCAGAATGTCAGAATTGCTGGAAGGGGAAATGACATCCCAGTCTACCTGCAGTCTATCTTCAAGATACATTTAAACTTAATTGGTGGATTCCACAGTTATGCTCCCCACTCCTGGTGTCTGTAATGCTAGTTTGAATCTTAGTACACAATTCTGGTAAAAGGCATTTATTTCAAGCTCCCTATTTCAGGTATGGTCCTATATGGAACTGACTCAAGACCCAGTGTGCACTACAAGTAAGGGGGCAGTCTTCCACATCCATCTAGTACTTCATGAGGCAGCAAAAACATCTTTCTTACAAACAAGCTGGACCCTAAGTTTGGGGATGAAACCCCTTAGAATTGGTGGGTGGGGAAAAAAGCAAAATAAAATGTTTTGATGAAAGCTCCTCTTTTTATGGCTAGTAGTGGATACAAATGGAAAAGCTTGCACAGATTTTCTGAGGGCACAGAGTTGCAGGGAGGAAAGGATTCAACATTTTCAGGAAGTGTTTCAAAGTGTTTTCAGGAAGTAAGTCCCACTAGTTAAACTCACTGTAGACAAGCAGCAGGCATGATGGTCAAGGAAACCCCCAAACTTGGCCATGGCAGTGTCAGTGCCCCAACCTGCTCATAGCAGCACCGCTGCCCCCCCACACACACTACAGATGCTGCTCAGGCTCTCCTCCTCCCAAGTAGCCCACAGTCTTGGGACCAGGTGTTTTGCAAACTAATGCTCTTCTCTCCCCTTTCCCTCCCCACTCTCAATGCCTTGTTCTGCATCCCTTTGACTCTTGTAGTGAGTATGCCCACAAGCGAGACCGAGTCTGTCAACACCGAAAACGTGGCTGGAGGTGACATCGAGGGAGAGAACTGCGGGGCCAGGCTGGCGTGAGTAGGCACCGTGAGCCCAGGGACTCGGGCTTTTCCAGGGATGCGGGCAGGGATGCTGTGTCCTGAAGTCACCATGCCCATCATGGGTGAGGCAGAAGCCGGAGAAACAGAAAGCTCAGGCAGTGACTTGTGTGGGGAAAAGAGGTCCCTGGCTTGAGCAGGGGGAGGAGTCTTAACATTAAGGCCAGTCTCCAGTTCTGTGAGAGGGTCTGACTCAGGATTTGGAGCCCCTGTCCATTACATCAGAGAAATATAGGACAGGGGTAGGGGGACGGTGAGGGGAGGTTGTAGGTGGCTCTGAAGTCTGTTTCTTCCCAGCCCCTCTCACCACCTGTCACATGAGGCACCTATGTGAGGGTCCCTGGGTCCTGCTAACCACCCTTTCCATTTTGGTAAAATTGACCTGGAAGAAGAGAAACAGGTAAGAAAATACCCTGGGAGATAATCAACATGTTGGTCCTTCTCTGCAACTCTAGTTACCCCCTAGTGAAGGGAAACAGAGAAGCCTGAAGTACAAACTGGAGTTAATACGAAATTCACCTGTGCTTAGCCTGGAACATGGCCAGGCACTTCCTCCAAAAGTAGCTCCAGCCTAGATGCCCACAGCTTCCCTTCCCCTAGATCAGACCCCAGGCCCCAGGCTTTGGGGAGCTGACTGGCCCAGGACTGGGCCAGGGGCACAGATGAACAATTTACACATGGACTATCACAATCACCCATCTTTGATCTTAAAAATGGAAACGAGTAGTCCCTGGGAAATGTTCACCCCCCCCCAAAAAAAATGAAGGGAAAAAATAGTTTAACTGCTAAAAATAAGCAAACTGCTGATTCTATTACCGGCATCTCAGCAAAGTCCAAAGACTAAAGTCCTATTCTGTCAAGGATTCACATTGACCTTGGGCAGGAGACCTCCTGGAGCATTCAGGGTCTGCTCTGGGAAATGGAACCTGCTTTTCCTGTTGGCTTGGTGGTGTAAGAACTGTAAACTCACCCCAGTCACTGAGAGGCACTGCATACAGAAGGCTCTGAGTAGGACCAGTCCCAAATGAAATGAGTTTCTAAATCGCTCTTTCAGTGGAACAGCATCAACCCTGAAATGACTCAATAGTCTGAGCAAACCCTTTTAAAAAGATTCTCTGTAGGTAAGTCTGAACACAAGCCAGCCTTGAGAATGGTCTCTGAGAAAGGAGAAGGGAAAACAAGGCTTAGGAACAGACTGGCTCTTGCAACTTCTATTTCCAGGGTACACAGGGCTTTCAGCATCACTCACTTTGACAGTGGCACCAGGGAGTCTGCACTGCAGATTTCTCGGCATCATTGGGAAGCAATTATTGTCAAAATGTTGTTAAAATACAGGGCTAATTACATTTTTAAGCAGCAGTCCAAGACTTTCCCTCTTCTCCTTTTGGAGCCATACAGACCAAGCACTCAAGTTTTTGCAAATGGGCCCCAGCAAACCTTCTAAGTCTGTCAGGCCTTTCTGTGATCTTGACACCAAGAAGGGTTGTAGTTCTCTATGGTGGAAGACCCTGCAACTCAGGCTTTGGGGCATAGTCCAAGTTGTAAACCAGGAGGGACCAGGGAAGTTCCTCACCCTAGGAAGTCACTTGAGAGTATATATCAGGAAAGCATGGAAATCTGTTGGAAGGAGAACATGATTATCCTCCAGAGAGGGAAGCTGGCACCTCTAGCATATCTGTCATTTCCTTGAGGACACATTCCGCAGGCTGGAAGAGCTTTGTAGAAATGGTCCCTGTTATCCTTATGAATATCCACATTTATGCTTCTACTCTGTGCATGTAAAATACGTGGACACGGTGCCAGGATTATAATACATACTTAATAAATTATGGTCTTTCCCCATCTCTCTCCCCAGCCCCACCACACTCCTTGCCTCAGACAACCATGGGCTAAGACTGCCAACATTCCTGGTGGGAGAAACAGTGTGAGAACAGGCTGGGGGCTGAGACTGAGGGTGATGGGGAGGAGATAGTGAGGGGCTAGCATTTTTACAGCTAAGAGTTAAAAGACTTGTATAGTCAGATGAGGTCAGGATGAGAATTTATATGTAGTGAGAAGAGCTGATGAAGATGGTCCCTGAGGAGGTGGGGGCAGAGAGAAAAAGGAACTGCAATATGATATTTTTGGGGAAAGAGGGAAGTGATGAAGAAGGAGCCATCAGAGTTTGAAGACAGAAAACAGTAAGGATGCTGAAGTAAAATTTGAAGCAAGGGTCCAACAGAGGGACCTGCAGGTACCATATAGGCAACAGGATATGGAGGTCCAAGGCTCAGCTCTGAACGGGGATGGAGCCACACACTTGAGGTTATCAGTATAAAAACTACTAATGTTAATGAGGCTATAGGATGAGGGTTGGCCAAGGGCTGAATCTCAGGAAACTGACAGACAGACGAATAAGAACAAGTAAGTGAAACAGATGAAGAGGTGTTAAGAGAACAGACAGCAGTACTTGCAGGAAGGCCACGGGAGAGTTTCAAGAGAACTATTTATTCAGCAGTGTGCCCTACTTGGTGCAAAGTGATGGTGATGCATAACAGTAGAAAAAAATTGATACCATCTCACTGGAGTTTATAATCTGGTGTGGAAGTGACAGTAAGCAAGTAAATAAGTCATAGAAATAGGGTTAAGTGATAGGGAGGAAAAGTAGCTATAATGTAGGGTTAATAACAGGTTAGACTGGCAAGTTAGGAAACACTTTTTTTGAAGAATTAAATTTAAAATGAGAACTGAAGAGAGAACATACATTATTGAGGTGAAGAGTAAGGAAGAACGTTCCAGTCAAAGGCAACAGTGTGTTTCAAGGCCCTTGGGTGGAAGAACTAAGAGGCCAGTATGGCCAGGCCAGAGCATGCGGGGGGGAGGGGGGAGGTGAGGCTGGAGGTGGGGCATGGCCAGGTAGGCCCCTAACGATCTTTGTCTTTATCACAAGACTGTGAGAAATCACAAGAGCATGGACCTGGCGAGAGAGGTTGATTGGGTTAGTTTTGCATTCTCGAAGGATCACTCGGATGTCAGGGAAAGAATAGGTAGAAGCGAGGCCAGCAGGGAACGCAGTGAAACACGGTGCAGCAGCCTCGACAGCAGGTAGTGAGGTGTGAGATGATGCTGGCTCAGGCTAGAGTCACACATGGAGATAAAGTGGTTGGGTTATTCATGGGTTCTGGAGCCACACTCCACAGAACTTGTTTGCTGGAGCTGGAGTCTTAATGAAGGAGAAGGGTGGGAAGGAGCCAGCATAGGGCACTCGCTTCAGAAGTGAGGCCATGGAAGGGAGAGGGGAAAATAAGAAAGTAGAAGGGGAGGCAGCAATAGCCAGATGAGGGCTTATTTTTCATCATAGTAAACATTGGGGCAGTCTTTACAGCAGAGAAGCTGCCAGTGAAAATGGAGGTTCTAAAGATGCCGGAATGGAAATAAGTAGGTTGACTTCAGAGACACAGTTGGAGACGCTAGATTTACACAGGAAGAAGGAGTTCCTTACCTCTGGGACTAATTAGAAGATAGAAAAAGAGACCTGGCATCAGGGGTCCTGGGGTCAAGTCCCAGTCAGCCACCAACTAGCTATGTGACCCCAACCAAAGCACTTCCCCTCTGAGTCTTGGTCTCGCCCTCTGGGACATGAAGTAGTTGGCTTGATTGTTGGCTCAGGGTGCTCCTAGCAGAGGCTCAGGACTCCTGGGGGCCATTTTCATCTCTTGTACGTTTGGACTTCCATGTAAGATTTCATATGAATAAAACATCCTACAACCCATAGATCCGGGTGACATCGAAGGATTCCTTCCAAGCTTTCAAACTCTAGAGTTCTATAAAGAATACAGAATCAGATATAGGCTCTGATACAGAGAGTCAATGATAGGACTCATACCAAATTATCTGTCATCTCATCACAGAAAGTGGGGGTTAGGTGTCCTAGGAACCTAAGAACAGTACAGAAGACTCAAGCTACTGAGTCACCAGGAGGTCACTAAAAGATCACTAAGCAGTACTGACATCGTAAATGGGAAGGCAGGCTCGCAAAATGATTTGACAGATTTTTTGGCAGTCTGCGTAGCCCAGAAGCACTAAAAACAAACAGCGGCGTGAACCAAGGTGGCGGTGTAGCAAGACAGGCAAAGTACAAGTCCCAGGCTGTGTGTTGAGGACAACATCCATGTGATGCTGGGGCCAAGCAGAGAACTGGAAGTTAAGCCTAGCATTAGCCTGGGAGCTCTGGAAGGGGATGAATGATGGAGAAGACCCAGTGAGGGCAAAGATTGGTTTCAGAGCAAGAGCAGGAGGATAAATAGAGAAAGAGACTCTGGCCAGAATATGAAGCAACTGAGTTCAGCACCCAGTTGTTGAAACAGTGCTCTGTGATGACAAGGTCCATTACCCTTCTAGGAATAACAGCTGTGGACAGTGTTGAAGTTGTGGTGTCAAGGAGGTTGAGTCAGATGTGTGTCAGCCTGGATGGTGACTGCAGTGCCATCTGACTTATGTTACAGGCAAATTGGGATAATTCAGAGAGATATTTCATTCTGCAGGTAGTAAACATATGGTGCTCATCACTCTAAGAAGGGGAGAAAGGCTGAAATATAAATAAGCTCCCAAGAAGTAAGTAGTTAAGCAAACGAAAGGAGTTTGGGGTTCGTCTCTGATTTCGAACCTTAATATCAACAGAGAAAATCATGGTTCCCTAGAAGGTTTGTCTTGGAGGCCTGGGCAGAGAAAGTATCTTGGGTTGAAGCAACTTCAGGTCCAACCCAGTAGAATTGCTCTGTGGGTCTTCAGTGTGAGTTACTTCCTCCACCTCCTTGCCTTTCTTTGTAAGCCATTGAAAACACGAGGTAGGAGTCGTACCTCACTAGGAGAATAATGAGAGAAAAAGCCAAGACGACTTCTAAGCAAATTGTGCATGCCCCATAGGGGTTTGGAGAAGCTAGAGCTTCTACTGTTCTGAGGAATCTGAACTGGTTTAAAAACCAGTAGGAAGAAGCATTTGCCACACATCAGCCAGCCCAGGGTGTGGAGTAGGGGCCATGACACCAGACCTGCATATGATCCCCAGTTTGCTTACTCACACGGTGAGATGGACCAGCTTTCCAAACCTTGAGCCAATGGTTACTTCCCAAGAGGTGAGGCTACTGAGCAATGGGGTCCATCTGTTTTCATGAAATGGAGTCCTACAGTTGACTCCCACCTATATAAGGGAGTATGGAGGAATCAAGATACTTGGGCTTTACAGAGTTCTAACCTCAGCTCTCCAAGAGCTGGGATTTTCCTTTGCCTCCAGACACTTGCCACTTGAACAACACCCTCCACTTTCTTAAGTAGGGGTGCTTAAGTAATGTGGTATTTAAAAGGGGATGAACATTTCTGACCCAGTGGGCCTAAAATTATGCTCACAATCCCCTGAGATAAGCAACAACAACAAAAAATCAGTCTTCAAGTGTGGTGTCAAGGGTTATAAATCAGGACTTGTAACTAACTGCTCCATTTCCTCCTCTTCAGAATGTGCTGGAATGCCAAGAAAGGGTCCATAGTTCATGACCATGCTGGAACTAGAACTAGGACATCATTTCAAAAAGTCACCTCAGCTCTGATCCCTCTCCATGCCCACATTCCAGAGTCATTTCCCTGGAAGATATGAGTTTGGGTTTTAAGAATCCACTTTTGCTTATGACCCCCTTGGACTGAGAGAACCTTAAAGGAAAGAGCACATGGTCTGCATTGAAGGAAACCCCCAAGAGGATCACTGAGACATTTCTGAGAGAAGGCCTCGGGCCAGGCCAGGCTCTGTAGACAGAGTCATGAGACTAAAGGCCACGGTCATCCACTTTGGCTTATGCCTAACAGCAAAGAGAGTCAACTGTCCAAAAGTAAGCCTAGTGAAGACCCTGAAGGTCCCAAGCTTAGCATGGCTCTGCTGGCGAAGAGAGGACCCCAATTCTCCATCACCCAATTAGCAGCTGGAAAACATTTGTTTCCCCCATTAAACTGTGGCTCTAAATAAAAATGCTGCCCTTGGCTCCTGGTCCCCCTCCCACATGCTTTGTTAACATGTGATTAAACACTCCAGCCCTAGCAGGCAGCCTTGGGGGTGGGAAAAGGTTATTAGCTAACAGTTCAGAGCAGTAAAGGCACTTGGTTAGGATTCTCAGTGCCCCAGAGATATAATTATCTCATGCACGATGGCTTTGCCACCTGTCACATCTTCTGGTTTAATTTTTTTTTAATAAAAAATAACAAGAGAGGTTGTTTTCTTGCTCTGCGACAGAGCTCGCTTTGTGCTGAGCTGGGACAACACAGGCTTGCTGCGGTCGCCTCCTGAACTCTCTGCTCCTGTTTTCTGTCTGCGTCTCCCTACCAGTGTCTCCATCACTTTCTTCACCTCTAACTTGCATTCTGTATCCAACATTTGCATGTCCCTCTGAGCATGGTTGTTCCACCTGCAATCTCTCTTGTTCACTCCCTGAACATCAAAGCCTTTTCTGACACATTGCCTTCGATTGTTTTGTCTCAAGTGCTTACATTCCCTGCCTCCTCCCTTCCTCCCTCCCTCCCTCTCTCTCTCCCTCTCCCTCTCTGTCTTTTTCCTCCCTTCCTTCTCCCACACTTCCTCCTCCTAGTCTCCCCTGGACTCTCCAACATGAACTCAGTAGCCTCGGGGCCTCCCTGAAGGCTCCTCCTTTCAGTGGACCTCCCTCCCCAGATCGTGACCCTTTGAGTCACACCTGCCCTGTGCTTTTGCCCAGAAGTCCCCCACGTCTTCAAGGCTCCATGTGACTGTCAGCATCCTGGGTTTCTGTCAGGACCTGTGGCTGTTCCTTTAGGCCCAGTTGCAGCTCTCAAGCCAGGACTGTAGTGGCCTCTCAGTTCCCAGCTGGTTTCTTTCACTTATCTTCATTTCATACCCCAGCATTGGCTGGGATCCTGTTGGGACAAGAGTGCGGTCTGTGATGACATGTTCCTGCTTGTGGTTTCCAGTAAGATCTTCATATCTGCAGAGGCCTTCCTCTCTTGCATCGTTCTCATCAAGGTGCAGCATTCCCAACACACAGCCTAACCTGACTTTGTGGGACCTGCTGGGCAGATGCTGTGTGCCACATGGCGCCCTCCCTCTCCAGGAACCACTGGTTCCACTTAGAAAATACTAGATTTGTAGACATGTCAGCTGGGCCAGCCCTCAGTTTCCATGTTCGTACATATAAACACGCCAAGAGACGCTGACAAGTAGGGTTCTCTCTCTCCAGAGTCATTCTACTTCACTCCACACATCCGTCCAGCCCCCATTTCTAGTCATGCAGGGCCATCAAACTTCTCTGGGACTACTGAACATCTTTTAAATGAAAGAATATGCATACATATCACTTGGTAAAGTCTGTTTTTTCTCTTTCAGCCACCGGATTTCCAAATCAAAGTTCAGGTAAGTGAATTGCATGCTCTTCTTTCCTACCGCATGCTAGCTCTGTCCCCAGCTACACTTCTGGGTAGTCCAAGGCAACACCTACAGGGTGGAGGATACAGTGAGACTGTTCTTCTAAGGAGTAAATGGCTCTCTTTTGTATTGCTACTAAGAAAAGACTTTTAGATTAGATCCCGCATATAATTTAGGGATCAATATTTGTTGAATAGTCTTTGCCATTCGTTTTGGCAAGTACCATCCCTGGGAGGTTGGGGGACCTAATGTGTCTCCCTTCCTTATAAGATGAAGTCCAGTTAAAATAAATGTAATGTGGACACTTGCTACTATTCTTGTCTACTTCATGTTGATGGAACACAGTCGGAGTTGAACTTTAAGGGTTATGGAAAGCACAGAGGATCACGACACTGCTCTGCTTGGGAACCTTCCACAGGACTCATGGTCTTCAGCCCCATGTCTACCTTTTCAGCCCACCTCCGGCACTCCCCTGCACACACTCTTTGTGCCAACCACATGGAACTTCTTGCCGTCACCAGAATGTTCCCTGTTCTCTTAGACATCAAGGCATTTCCATACAGCCTTTCTTCTCTCCAAATCACTGTGTCCACATGTCTTCAGCTGGAGAATTCAGGTTTTTGTTAAGAACCTCAAAGGTACATCTACGTCTTTGGCAAACTCTCCAGGGAAGTTACTCACCTCCCTCTACTCCCATAGTGCTTTGTTCATACCTCTGTCACAGCACTTAGCATACTACACTCCAATTACTGGCTCACAGGCCTATCTCCTTCAGTAGACTCTGCATGCCTCAGACATATTCTTTCTAGAGAGCCTAGCTTAGTGCCTACCAGGGGTAGGCTGTCCATACATATATGTTGAATGGATGAATTAATGGATTTGTGAAGTGAAGATGTGAATTTTCCCCCACAAAGCTTGCACATGCCAAAAATATTGGTTGTTTATGTTTTGTAATTGATCTAATCTTGCTTCCCTAGCCTCACCCACTGTGTAGCAGGAGCATAAATAACACTAAATTTTAGTCCAGCTGGGTAAATGGAACCCGATGCTATGTTTTAAATAGTCCCTGAAGGTAAAATGTTCAGTCTCTCATATTTCCACTTCCCCAGCTTTTCTCCAGGATGGAGTCTGGATGCATGGGGGCAGGAAACTTCAAGATCCCGGGAAGTAAAGAGGGCTTGGGAGGGCTGCTCCGGGAATCCTTCTGAGTCCTCTGCCTATCTCCAGTGTCCGATGACTAGTCTGGGCTTCTCTCTGAACTTTCAGGTCCTTACTGGGGTACAGCAGCCCATCTGGTTTAGACATCCACTGCTGGAGTCTAAATATGCCCCCCCATATTTACATTTGATCTTGAAATCTCCGCCTCTGCTGTCTGACCCCCAAAATCTGTCAGTCATTAACTTCAGCACCTCCACACCCCATCTGAGTCTGTGGACATGTCCAGGTCCTTTCCACTCCAGGAAGGAGCTGTGGGGAACCCAGAGCACTATGGCGGTCTCACCTACCTATCTGCCTCTAGCTGCTGTCTCTGCACCAGCCTGGATAGAGCTCTGAGCCAAATGATGACATTCTCCCAGCGGCCTGCAGACACCCCCCCCCAATACTATACCCAGTAGAGGCTACCTACTCGCCTCAGCATCCCTGGGCCTCCCCGTGACTATCTGGGTGTTTCTAAAGCAACCTTCTGCAACCTCTTGAGACTTGGCACCCAGGGCTGAGAATTAAGTGAGGACTCTGGTGTCTGACTTTAACCTCTATTTCTAATACCTTCTTTCTCCCATAATTCACTGGAACCAGAAAATGTAGGCCTTTCTCCCCTTCCTCTTTCTCCCAAGCCAAGACCTCCTTTACATTAAAAAACCTAGGGTCAAATCTACCAGGCCTAGCCCTTATTACATGAAAGAGAGTTCTAGAAATATAAAAAATCCTTTCTCTCTTGATGTTGCTTGGATTTTACTGCTTTATCTCCAGCAACTGAAGAAGTGACTATACATAATAGGGGCTGAATTAATATTTGCTGAATGAATGAATGAATGGTCTTATCTCAGTAAGACAATAGGCTTACACAAACTCAAACAAAATGTCTAATTTGACAGCTAAAGCTAAAAAAGCACTCTGCGTTCCTGATAGTTACAAAGCCCCCACAAAATAAGAGAAAAGGGATACAAAAATCCATTTGAAAATATTTCCAAAATATCATTCTCATTACATGCAAATGAATGAATCATAAATGAACAAATGAATGAGTGAACAAATGAATGAACATGATCTGAAGGACTGGAAGAGAAACAACATCTCTGTATGCACTCTGTCTAGTAAGAGATTGCCCAGGAGACTCTGGGAACATTTTTCTATCCAGTGACCTATGGTACAACCCGTACTTTTTTTTTTTTTATTCGACAGAGATAGAGACAGCCAACAAGAGAGGGAACACAAGCAGGGGGAGTGGGAGAGGAAGAAGGAGGCTCATAGCGGAGGAGCCTGATGTGGGGCTCGATCCCATAACGCCGGGATCACGCCCTGAGCCAAAGGCAGACGCCCAACCGCTGTGCCACCCAGGCGCCCCCACAACCCGTACTTTTAAGAGAGAGAAACCATGCCCCCGCCTAAACCTTGGGACTCTTTGCTAAGTTTTGAGACTTAGTTCAACCTGCTATCTACTTAACCTCCTGTATTCCAGCCATTGGATCTCTGGGAAGGGTTTCTCCCTCTGCTGTTACTATTTAAGATACAACAGAAATACAGAGAGAAAACTGTTTTCCCAAAAGGCGTACTACCAGTAGTTTGGCACTACCATTCAACCCATTCTCAGATGAAGATACTGAAGCTGAGAGAGGCCAAGGGTCACATGCTCACATCTAGTCAAGTCAGAACCCATACCCAGGTCCCATATTGCTAACCACTGTGCTAGCCTAGTGAAAGGTTCTTCCCAGGAATACTAACCCCTGTTTCAGCTCAGCTACTATATCTTAGGCATAGACCCATAGCTCTACAGCAGTGCTGTTGAATAGAAATACAATGTGAGCCACATTAGGACTTTTTAAATTTTTCTAGTAGCCATGTTAAAAAGTAAAAAGAAACAGGTGAAATTAATCTTAATATAATTCATTTAACCCAATGTATCTAAAACATTATCATTGCAACATGTAGTTAATATAAAAATCACTAATGAGATATTTTACATTCATATTTTTTTTGTTCTAAGTCTTTGAAATCCAGTGTATTTTACCCTTACAACGTGTCTTCGTTTGGACTGGCCAATTTCAAGTGCTCAAGAGCCGCATGTGGCTAGTAGCTACTGCACCAGATAGTGTGGCCCTAAAAGGTCTGAGCAGATAGCAAACAGTGGCCCTCTAGTCTAGATGCTACAGCTCACTGATGGTGTGTGTTTAAGGGATATCAAAGGCTGTCAATGGATTCAAAATGCCATAAAAATTATCAAAGTAGACCTGGAGCCGTTTCTGTCTGCTGTGAAGTTTTCCACTACAGATGCGAGAAGAATGTCTCCTTGTACTTCCTGTCTGCTTGTGGCAGCCGTGACTGAAAAGCATAGTATAGAGGTAAAATGGAGAGAGAATTTTTGCAACTCAGACATAACCTTGTAAGCAGGGAAGAGCTGCTTTACTCTAAAAAAGGTTCTAAAATTTGAGTTTAAAAAAAATTAAAGTATCCTGATCATTTTCTCTGTTTAACAATGACAAATAAGACAAATTGAGTTTCCAACCAGCCTATTCTTTTGCAATACTGAATGATGCAAAGTCACAGTTTACTTAAAAGAAATACTAGAAGAGGGGCGCCTGGGTGGCACAGCGGTTGGGCGCCTGCCTTCGGCTCAGGGCGTGATCCTGGCGTTATGGGATCGAGCCCCACATCAGGCTCTTCCGCTATGAGCCTGCTTCTACCTCTCCCACTCCCCCTGCTTGTGTTCCCTCTCTCGCTGGCTGTCTCTATCTCTGTCGAATAAATAAATAAAATCTTAAAAAAAAAAAGAAATACTAGAAGAGAGACTTTAGGGGAAATTCAGCAAATTAATTGACTTACAATATTAGGGTATTCCTTTGGTAAGCCAAGTCTCCACTTGGAGGAAATAGTCACAATAAGGAATTTTGCAACATTTGGGGCTCACTGTTCAGAATAGGATTTAAACAGTTAAGGAACAAATGATTTAGAAAGCCTTGTGCAACTTGCAGGGATTAATCAGATAACCTGTCAATTTCCAGATCTTGACTTTTTCGAGTTCTGAAGTGAATCCCATGGAGTTCTAAAATTTGGGAGGACTGTCTTGCTCCATCTTCAGTGAAATGAGCAGCTGGGACAAGGCACATATCCAAATTTGTCTACTCTCTTGTAGTCCACTCTAAGTTACTTAAGTATAATATAAAAGAATTAAATTGAATCATTTCCTGAGATGCTTGTTCTCAGTTAAAGAAAAACTAGGAACTTATTCCAGCATCTAGAAATAGCCTAGTGTGTCCACCATTTTGATGTTGTCTACTCTTCTAGATGCCTATCCAAAATTATGTACCAAGCAAACTCCTTTAGCAGCTGCCCCTTCCTCACCCCACCTTCATCCCTGGGTCACAAGAGTTCCAGGGCTCTCAAGCACTGTCTTCAGCAAGAAGTTAGTAAATCATAGAGTTGTCTCTGCTGTTCTACCATCTGTCAGTCAAATGTCCCTACCAGGGAAGATGGACTGCACTAAGTACTGCGGATCTATAGCAAAGTGCAAGATAGAGTCCCTTTCCCTTGAGGGTCGTTTGATCTCACTGGAGAGACAAGAGCCATACAATAAAATATGGGGACAATATGGGGAAATGGGAAACCATTTCCCCTCGGTAACCTTTGCTGGTTCCTCCACCACTGGCTAGGAGACCCTTGGTGCACTCCTGTGGCACCTCTGCAGAGCCTGCCATGGTGCTAAGCATATTCTTTGATTGCTTAAGGGTCTTTATTGCCCACATGAGTTTTATGCAGAAAAAGACTATAGCTTTAACTGATGAATATATAGTACCTATCCCAGGACAAGTATTTAATAAATATTTCTTTAATGTATGCCTAAAATGAGTAATGCAGACATAAGTGTGGCAGGAATTCTGAGCCTGGGGAGACTAGAAAAATTCACCATGGAGAAACTGGGACTTGAGCTGAAGCCTCAAGAATGAGCAGGGCATAGAAAGGGGAGGTCCTGGCAGTTGTGGGGACAGTCCATGGAGGTGGAAAGGCAAGAGCAAGGCCCAGACTTAGGAAGAGGTAAGGTGGATCCCAGGGTGAGTTGAGCAGAAATTTCCCATTGGACTGCAATGATATAGAATTTTGAAGTGGATTAGGCACATTCATATCCGCCCTTCTGTCCTATGTCTACATATAGGAACTTCTATTTCTAGAGTAAGTGACTTTTCTAGTTAGTATGAAGGGAACATGAATAGCAGGCAAATTTCTCCTCCCTGTTTTATCATTTAATTTCTATATCCTCCATGCATATGTAAACACACAAATAAATTTACACATTCTAATAAATCATTACATTTATTATACCGTAGGAAGTGTTGCCAGGAAACCAGTTGTCAAGCAAAGCTATATTTTGAAGAGTGGGAGGTGTATAATTATCTTTAAATACTTTCTCTGGATAGTAATTACCCCCACCCCCACCCCAGCCCAAATCCATGTGACTCCCTTGGCTGTGCACAGGAAGAGCACATCTGACAGCTACTACCCTGCCTCTGACAACAACTCCTTCAGGGGGTCAGGCAGTTCTAGACCCATGGGACAGGCCTGACCATGTGGCACCCCACATCCCAAACTTTGGAAAAGAGGAGCTTAATCGAGTTCTCAGTATTAAACTGACTCCGAGTCCATTTCTACATACTGTGAAGGAATGCAAACTTGATTCCTTTGGACTCTGAGTAACAATTTTCCGTGATTTCTCTAACAAAAGATTATATCTATTTAAAACACCCTTTGAAACTACAATGTAAGCTATTTAAGGTCAGATATGAGTTTGTCCTGAAAATTCATTTTTCAGGAAAAAAATAGTCGTACCAAATTTCTCTATAGAATTAATAACCACAATGACAGGAAAGAAGCAGAGTCCTGCCCTGATGAGATAAGACTCCTCAGTACCAAGAGCTAGTGAAATGCAGAGGAGACTGAGGACCGCCTAGAACCCCTTATCCCATCCTTTGCCTCTCTCTTCACCCTCCCGCATGCTTACTCTTACCCAGGGTGGTATGTCTGGGGAGGGAAGCCTCCCTAGCATTTGGAAACCTTACTTTTCTGACCCGGATGCACTTCTTCTCTAGGTAGTGAATTAGCCTCAAGTAGCAGACAAGTGTCCCCGACAAAGGGATAGGGCTCACTGGAGATGGCATTCTGGCACCCACAATGAGCTAGGGTCAGACCAGAACAGCATTTGGTTAATTCTTTCTTCACTCCCCATTCTGCAGGCCAAAAACTAAGTTATCCCTGCCGTTCCAAGGACAGAGTTCTCTTCTTAGATGTACTTCTCATGTTTCTAATCTCATAATAGAGGTTAACAAAGGTTTGGTAACAGAATTTTCCACAGATAGTAGGTAGAAAATACAGAGTGAAAATATAGATGAAGTCAAGCTATCTTGACAGGCCATTTTGGGGTTGGATGGAGGGATCCAGGGCAGCAGGGGTCTGCATCTCTGGAAATCTAGAATACAGACCTGAATACAGATATTCATGGACTGTTGCTCCGAGATGCTGCTTTGCTCCTCCCCCTGCCTTTTTTATTACCCAAACAGGGCACTGCCTTCCAACTGCATGCTGGGTCTCTCTATATATATGACCTGCTCAAACCTATTTCCTGAGCTGAGCGCCTCATCTTTCTCCTTATAGCAACCTCCTGCCCAGAGTACCGCTTCTCCTGTCTGCACCTATAATAGTTAGAGGTCCCACTCTCTCAAACCACCCCAGCTAGAAATTTTGGCTGTCTCTTCCATACCTTTCTCTCTTACCCTGCACATCCAGTCAGACTCAAAGTCCTATTGATTCTGTCTCAAAATAACTCTGTCAACACAGTGTCCTCTTTTCCATTAATAAAGCTACTGCCTTCATCATCTCCTGCCCAGATGGCCAAAAGAGCATTTCTCATACTTCCCTTGATCTAGAAAGTGTTTTGTTGGTTGTTTGGCTTTCTAAAATCAAATCCCATCATTCTCTCTCTGGAAATCCTCAGCATGGCCTCTATAGTCTCCCTCCCAAGCACCTCTCCAGCATCCTCTTCCTTCTCTCCTTTGCTGCTACTGTCAGCATTTATTGTTTGGTCAACAGAATCACCAAACATATTTTCTCTGTGTCCATATAGGATGAAATTAGGGATAAGCTATAAACTCCTCCACCATAGAATTAAAATTTTTTTTTGTTTTTTTTAAATTCTTTATTTAAATTCAAGTTAGTTTACATATAGTGTATTATTAGTTTCAGAGGTAGAATTTAGTGATTCATCAGTTGCGTAGAACACCCAGTGCTCATTCCATCATGTGCCCTCCTTAATGCCATTCGCCCAATAACCCCATCCCCCACTCACCTCCCCTCCAGCAACCCTCAGTTTGTTTCCTAGAATAAGAGTCTCTAATTTTAAAATTTGAGTGATTCCTTGGGATCATCTAGCTTGATGGTTCTCAACCATGGTTACAGATTAGACCACCTGGGGAGCTTTAAAAACTACCAGCCCCCAGAGAATCAGATTTAGTTGATTTGTAGTTGAAGCCTGGGTACTGGGGAGGGTTGATGGTCATTTTTTAAGCTTCCCCTGGTAATTTTATGTACAGCCAGGTTCGAGAATCATTGACATAAGTCCCTAACCAAGAGACCAAAGGAACATTATATGGACCATGGCCGAGCTTCCAGGGGACCATGTGCTGCATGAACTTGTATACAGAGATGTGTGTATATGTGGGTATGCTCGTTTTTTCTGAACAAAGGATCTAAACATTCATGAGATTCTCAAAACGTTCCATAACCCCATAAAAACAAAGAACCTCTGATCCAGATTCTCCTGTTACACCTTACAGACGAGGCAGCATCTGGGCAAGAGACTGGGCTGGGGGGAAAACCAAGTCTGGCTCTGCCACTGTGTGATATCCATCAAGGTACTCAACTTCTGTGGCCCTTAGATTTCTCCTCCTCAAAATCAGAGTAACACCTGCTTTGGGGGGTTATTTAAAGAATTAAAGAGAAGGCATGAGAAGTGTCTAGTATGGTAACAGGCATGGATGAGGTTTCATTAATGGTAACCATTACTAGTCCTACTGCTACCATCACTACTAATAATACTCTTAATTTGCGTGATACAATTTTGAATAATGTCATTATTATAAAATAAAAATACATATTTATACCAGATATGTTATATGGTATTTTATCAATCCCTACAACAACCCTGTAAGTTTCACCTATTCCTGTTTTACAAATAGGAGAACCAAAGCTTAGAAGGGTCAGGGCCACACCCAAGACCATGCAAGTAAGTGGTAGAACCCAGTTAACTTGACAGGAGGCTTAGCTCCTTGCCACCAGATTGTACTGCTCTGCTGAGGCCAAGTCCATTAAGGGGAGAAAGGAAACCAGTATGGTGCCTTTCAGATCGGAAGAACACTGCATTTCACAACCCCCTCTGCCCCGCCTTCCTTGTCTCCTTGCTCCTCTTCCAGCCGCTACTGGCGCCGCTGGAATCGGTTCTGCAGAAGAAAGTGTCGTGCCGCAGTCAAGTCTAATGTCTTCTACTGGCTTGTGATCTTCCTGGTGTTCCTCAACACTCTCACCATTGCCTCGGAACACTACAACCAGCCCCACTGGCTCACGGAGGTGCAAGGTGAGAAGCAGCCCCAAGCGCCATCCTTCTTTACTCTTGCTAACTCAGCCCTGAATCCAGGGAGCGAATAGTTACAGCCACAAGGTTGGCGGGAAAGCCGCCAGTGTCCCTGGCTCTTGGCAGAGGCCGTGCTGGGGACACCAAGGGCCTGACAGCTCGCAAGCCCCATAGTAAAATGCACAACCTCATTCTAAACAGACGTGGCTCAACTGGCTGGGCGCACATGGTCTGCCTGCCCCAACAGTGGCTATTGGGTCCAGGTGACAAAGACACATGCTCTCCCTGGTTTGGCTATCTCAGACCCTTGGCGGCCAACTTCTCTGAACAGATTTTCAATACTTCAGGCCTCACTGTAACCTGCAGGTGGGCCTGCCAGAACGTGTGTGGATAATGTGAGCAAAAAGCCAGGAAGGAGGACAGTAGTGGCCTGAGCATGAGGAGCTGTCCTCCTTGGGCATTTAGTACCCACCACCATTCCCTGGAGCCCTAGAAGGGGACCTCCCTAACCAGTGCCTCAGCTCCACTCCCAGGGAGTCAGGCAGACACGGTGGCTGCATTCCAGAACCCTGTGTGGTGGACAGTCTCCCAGTGCAGAGGGTGGACTCAGGTGGCCTGGCTCCCCCTTTCGGCTGATGGGTTTGGACAGAGTACTCACCTCTCAAGAGCTGCACTCCTGATCTCTGAAAAAGCAGCCGGGGGCAGTAAAGAAGGTCGGCACACAAAGCCTTTGATGCATATGATTAGAACTAGATACCCCTTTCCTGACAAGTTGGCCCCCAGTTGCTCTGTTCTGGCCGAAACATAGGGGAGAGGTGTTCTGGCTGGCAAGGGAGCGTCTGGGCTTTTTTTCCAGTGCTGATAATTACTACTTTCTTTCCCCTCCTCCCCGCCTCCCTCCTATCATCCCCATGTTGGGATGCCACCCCCTCGCCTGAACACGCCAGACACGGCCAACAAGGCGCTGCTGGCCCTTTTCACTGCAGAGATGCTGCTGAAGATGTACAGCCTGGGCCTACAGGCCTACTTCGTGTCCCTCTTCAACCGCTTCGACTGTTTCATCGTGTGTGGTGGCATCCTGGAGACCATCCTGGTGGAGACCAAGATCATGTCTCCCTTGGGCATCTCTGTGTTGAGATGTGTCCGGCTACTGCGGATATTTAAAATCACAAGGTATTTGGTTTCTCATTTCCCTTCAGACCTGGGACTCAGGGAGCGGTTCTTTCAGAAGGCAAGGAGGTAGAAAGGCCTGGGTGGAAGAGTAGCTGGTATTTCTTGAAAGGTCTACCCTTGGCTCATATATGATGGAGGGGAATTTTTCTTCATTTAGATGGCATATCATTTAGAAATTCCTTTGGCTGCTGATACCAGAGACAACTCAGTGGCACAGGCAAATTTGGAATTTGTTCAGTTACATAGAAGAAGTGCAGAGATGGGCAACCCAGGTGGCTTCAAGAAGGCATCAGGGACCCAGTCCCCTTGTGTCCTTTGCTTTGATAGCCTTAGGACTGCCCTCCACTCCCAGAGTCATGAGGTGGCTTCCAGAGATTGAGCCATCATGTTTGAATCAAGGCAAGGAGAAGAGGAGTGGTGAGGGACCAAAGGGGGCACCCATCCTGGCTGAGTCAGTCCCTTCCAGAGCTCTTCTAGACATCACACCAAAGGCTTTGTTGGCCACCCAACTATTACAGAGACTGAGCAATGTGGTCTTTTTGTTGTGCATGTGTTGCCGAAAATGCAGTCAGGATTCCTTAACTGGAGAAGGATGATGGCTATTGTGCCACAGATGGTTCTTACCCCTCCTTCCACACATTCACCCCCTCTCCATCTGCCTCTCCATCTGCCCACCCAAAGACTGCAGGCTCCCCAACTCTCCAGGTCAAGCCATGATTCTCATGAAGAGGACAAGCACAGGCGGGGGCAGGGGAGTGGGTAGCATGCTCTACAACAGTAATTTTCAACCATGTTGAGACCCATTTGGGGTGGTGAAATCAATTGATTGGATCACAGCCATCATTTTTAAACGGCTTTATTGAGATATAATTCACATACTATATAATTCACCCCTTTAAAGTATACAATTCAGTGTTTTTCTATATATTCACAGAGTTTTGCAACCTTTACAATTTAGTTTTGGAACATTTTCACCACCCTAAAAAGAAAGCCATACCCACTCCTCATTTACCCCACTTTCTCTCCCAGTGGAAACCACTAATTTACTTTCTATCTCTATAGATTTACCTGTTCTTGGCAATTCCTATAAATGAAATTATGTAGTATAAGGTTTTTTGTGATTGGGCTTCTTTCATTTAGCATAATGATTTCAAGATTCACTCATACTGTGGCATGTGTCAGTACTTTATTCCTATTTGTGGCTAAATAATATTCCATTATACAGATATACATTGCATTTGTTCATTCATTCATCAGTTGATGGACATTCAGTTTATCTCTACCTCTTGGCTACTAAGAATAATGCTGCTGTGAACATTCATGTTCAAGTTTTTGTATGAAAGTATATTTAAATTTCTCTTGGATATATACCTAGGAATAGAATTTCTAGATCATTTGATAACTCTACTTTTAAGATTTTGAGGAACTGCCCAATTGTTTTCCAAAGAGACTATGCCATTGCATTCCCACTGGTGATATATATGGGTTCCAATTTCTTCACATTCTCATTTTCAATGAAGGAATGAAATAGAATAGGAAAATAACAGAAGGCCTCACATGTTCATAAAAATCTTTGGGACATATATATGAGTAGCAGTATAATATGTATTTCTCACTGTGGGTTGTGGTCAACCTTGAAGGAATATGTCAGAAACGTGGTAGGGAGGGGGCTCAAACTCTGCTCCCCAGACGTACAAGCCTCCTCTCCAGAAGAGTCTCTGCTTTGGGAGCCCAGCTGATAATAGGGGCACTAGAACCATCAGTTGGATTGTGTTGGGGAGAAAAGGGAACGGGGTTGGTATCCTTCATTCGAAGACCTGGAAGTAACCACACCCTGCTCAGTGTGTTCTGAACTTGGCTGAGTGAGTGGTCACGGCTTGCAAAGCTGCCCCTGCTTTGCTGTTCTGTTCACAGATCTCTCAGCAGCCCCCCAGCACATATTCATTCCTGCGGTGCTATCAAGGGTCAAGGGTCAAGGGTCAAGTGAGAGAAGGCATTTAAAGAGTTCAGTTCAGTTCAGCCCAGGGACCCTCAAAAGCCAGAGGGTTTATTATTAATCTAACTATTATCACTGTTGTTACTTGGAGGAGGGAGAGGAGGAGCACTGAGAGCCATCTAAACACATACACAGTCTCTTACTTCTTTTTCTCTCCCATGTTCATACTGCACATCGAGCTCCAAGAGATAGGGCAAAGGGGGTATGGTATGAACTGAACCCAGGAGAACTTTAGAGTCTGGCTGGGGAGATGGAGTTTGGGCTCATGAAACCATTGAAAGAAAATCTAAGACAGAATAAAATGAGCCGGCAAATGTTGGGATGCAGGGAATACATGGTATGGGAAGTCAGGAACAGGAGAGTCCCTGGGGAAGATTTAATGTCACAGATGGACTCCGAGGACACACAGAATTTAAACCCACAAGTGTAACGCTCCTAAGCAAACACCTCTCTTCCCCTCGCACCAGAAAAAGCTCTTTCTGAGTGCCCTGAATATCTTGGCATTACAGAAAATCCTCGGTTTGTAGTAAAAGTAGTAGAAATATAGTAACAATTATCGTTAACATGCATCAGGATTTACTCTGTGCAAATAGTGTGGCCCGACTGCTTTCATTTGATTTACCCTCACAATTAATTACCTGTAAGAGAGAGTCAGAGCAGGGCACCATTATCATTATTCCCATTTTACAGATGAGAAAACTGTGATTTAGAGACTTCAGTCACTTGCCCAGGCCACACAAAGTGCTCAGGAGTGAAGCCAGGATTAAATAGGAAGTCTGTCCGTCTGACCTCAGGTTTCGTGCTCCTAACCATGATGGTGAACTGTGGAGTTGACCACTAAACTGTCTTGCCGTCTCTGTCCCAGAGACTCAACTTAAAGGATTTTTACAAGTTGATGCTTGGTGTTATTCACTGATCCTACTTGTTCTTCCTTGGGTCTGGTAAAAGCTATTTTTAACTTGGAGTTTTCAGAGCCTCCTAAATAATTCTCAAAAGTCTGTGTGTTTGGGGGTTTGTTTTTGCTTTTGTTTTTTAGATTCCTATAGAAAAGAATTCTTGTTCCTAGATATTGTCATAGTGTCTTGAAGATATTTGACAGTCATTCTATTTTTAATCAATAATTTATCTATTTCTAAGCTAAAACTATTGCTAAGAAACCATTTTTTAAAAAATCTTTGTGGAGAGCTTCCTGTAGTCCCTCCATGAGAAAGATTGGTGATATTTTCAGATCTCTATAAAGTCTATAAACAGAATAATTTAATTATCTAATTGGAAGTTACTTTGGCAAAGGCCATCATCTTCCTGTTTGCAAGCCTCCAACCCCTCTGGGGGCTTTTGGAAAACAACATAGAGACTATAACTATGTGGGGAATCCCATCCTCCCTCTAACCTTGTCTCCAATATACTCCAGTGACCAAGAAATGCCTAAAATATGGGCTGGGAGTGGACATCATGGTCTCTAGAGATTGGTGATCTGTGCATGGTTCTGCCATCAAGCAAACATATTTCTCGCTCATCTTTTAAAACCTCATGGAGAATACTTTGTAAATATCTCATCACTTGCATGTTGAAGAAGCATTTTTTACAATGCATTCTGAACCAGTAATTGTGATTCTCAAACTCAGTTGAACTTATTAAGAGAGCTCATGAAGGATTCCCACCTCTAGAGATTTTGACCAGCAACTTCTAGTGAGTTCCATGCTGGTAGTCCAGTGACCTCACTTTGAGAAACACTGGCCTAATTTCCTGGTGCTGTCCTTTGTCCACTTCCCTGTCTTAAAATATGGACCTTCATATACCATTGGAAACCTTGATTCTTTCATCTACACTCTCTACTGTAGCCCCCAACCGTGTTAAGGTCATATTTTTAATAGTTCTTGACTGGAAAAACATAGAATGATGATAAAGAACTGTGAATTCAGCAAAGTTTTTAAATTATTTGAATTTTATTAGTTCTTATACACCTATGCACATTTGAAAAGTGGTAATGTACACTCAAGACAGGCTATTTACTTAGAGTGCTGTAATGCATGGTGTATCCATGGATTCATGGATCCCTTTCTATAATTCCAAGTTTCCCTTCCCTCACCCAGGATCTACAGTCTGAGTTTGGAATACTGACCTAGACCAAGAGTCCTCCACAATGATGTCAAGACACAATGGTATGTCCAGAGCAACCGAGCAGTGTGTAGCAAGTAATTTGTTATTATAGGAGCTGAAATACCAAAGTTTATGAACAGTTTCTTTTCCAAAAAAATAAATTCAAAAAAATTCAATACTGTTCCTGTGATGCCCTCACTCTTGGTCATTTGCATTCCCAAGTACTTTTATGAATGGGCAAGAATGGGCTGGACTTACCACTCTTCATGCTGCCTGAAGTCTTCGGTATATGACAAGTATGAATATGGTATATGATGAAAATGAATTATTGGCATGCTTATTTTTTTAGTGTTTTGTCAAAATCTGAGAATGCTTTAGCGAGTATACTGTGCATATGAATATGATCCATCCTATATGTCTCATTAAAAAAAAAGACTGGGAACCCTGCACTGGACTGTAAATCAGTTGATTCCTGAGTGTTAATAATATTAGGAGTGGTAAATTATGGATTAGAGAAGGCAAGATTCTCGTCTCAGTGAGAACAGAGAGGCATCCACGTGGCCAAAATCTTTGTCAAATTTGGGTACATTACCCATGCCAGTGGGCCTTCCAGCCATGTCATAGATTGGGTTCTTTCTCCTGTTTTGAGGTTTTACAGGGCTCTTCAATGTTGCCCGTTTTTAATATCAAGTATGTCTACTCTTTGTCAGCCCAGTCAGACTTATCATTCTACAGGGAGGAAGAAAGACCTCGGTTAGACTAAATCTGGACGTGATTCCAATTTACTAATCACACCTCATTTTTTATACAGTTGGTTTTTAAAGGCACTGAAATCCCTCCAGCCCTTGCTGTTTTCTCTCTTAAACCTTAAATCCCTTTCTTTCGCCTACTGCTCCTCCCCTGTGGCTCCCTTCCCAGGCCCTAAAATGTGAGTTTGGGCTGACTCAGCACAGACAGCTTTACTGGTGAATCATGATCACATATGGGCTCCATAACGCCCCAAGGTGAGAGCCTTTTGCAAATTCTCCAGGCTCTAAATGTCTCCATTTCAATTGCCAGAGTCTGGCCGTGAGTATCAGATCCAACCCTACACCAGCCCCACCCTCCCCACTCCAGCTCTCCTCTTCTTAGGGCACCATGGAAGCTCTGAGCTCCTTAAGGACCATTATTAAAGAGATATGTTTGGCATCTGCCCAGTTTCCAGGCCAGGGTCTATGGAGAAGGCAGCTCAGACTCAAGAGCCTGCTCCCTGACGTCAGCATGAAGGGTGGTTATTCTCTGGGATGGTGACTGGCTGGTATCATCTACTGGGGATTAAGAAGACACAGGTGAGGATGACTTGAATGTTCTCCCTCCCTAACCCTGACACATCTGATGCAAGGGCTCACTAGCAGAACTGAGCAGCTCTGTGGTCCAGGAGCTCAGGGGAGCACAATCCCAAGGCAATCCGAAGGTCAAGACCAGACAGCCGTGCCAGCCTGACCAGGTTACAATCCCCCCAGTAGGTTCCTTTCTCAATGTGACCAAGACATCTGATGCAAACAGAGAAGATGAGACCTTTGAACTTGTTATCCAAGGCAGGGTTTGACTCTAAAGTAAAACACATAAAATGTGAATTCTCCTAGAATGGAGGGAACAGAGGTAGGTATCAGGCGGAACTAAATTGGTAAATTTGGCCTTGGGCCCCTGGCTGTCCGAGACCCTGACCATAATATTATAGAATTCTCTGTTTGACTCTTCCTGGAACCACATATGCCTAGTTCTGCCTTCCATCACACTAAACCCTCCAAGTTCTACTGTGTCTTACAGAACCAGGGGCCAACTTTGCTGAAGGACTAGTCCTTGCATGCCCACCTTGGATACCTGTGTAGCTGGCACAGGGAGAGATGAGGGCAAAACTGAGCTTCTTTCCTGAGTGCACCTTCTGTGCTTCCCTCAGTGAACTTACCTGATCTGCATTCCTCCTCCCTGCCTTAGGAACGCTGTATAGAAGTCTCATGTTGCACAGATTTGCCACAGGAAATTTGCTTTATAGATTCTCTATCAACAATAGATCACTGCCACCAACACTGAAAGGAGTTTTGTGGTTTTTGGGGGGTGGGGTGGGGGGTTACCCCTCAGGACAAGAAGAGTTGGGACAGTTATAATTTAGTTATGAACCTCTCTGTAACAGAGAGGAAGTGGGGTGAAGCATTTACAAAGCACCCTAAAGCTATTGGTACTGTTATTATGAAGATCTTTTATTTATAGCAAGCTCAATGATCTGCTCCATACCTAGAATGTAAAGGACCTGGCCCTGAGCTATTTGAAGCAAAGGTTCACAGGATGAAATTTCCAGCTCAAGCAAGGCTCAGGTCACTTTCTGTCATTGAAGATGCAGGAGAAGTCCACGGGGCCCAAACAGTCTTAGTGCGGGAAGAATGAGGGAGATACAGTACGCCTGCACAGATGGTGGTCATTTAAGCCAAGAGAGACAGAGGGGAAAGGTGACAAAAGTGAAGCCATAGTCAACAAGTTAGAGAATAAGAAAACTCTCACAGGCCCCCTACTTAAGGAGAGAACAGTGGGCTGGTTTGGATGGGGGATGAGGAGGGCAAGGACACACTTTGGAGAGAATGATTCAGAGCCACAGGAGAATTGAAAAGTTGACCTCAAGGATGACCGTGGCCAGTGGAGTGTCAGGGAATGGTGGGGTGGGGGGAGGGGGTTCTCGGAAGTTGGGCATGTGCATCTGGGCCTGCGAATCCCCAAATACAGAATGGAGACCTCTGTGGATGTGGATGCCTGTGTACGCTGTTCAGAAGACAAGTACTTCATTTTCCTGTTTCTCTAAGAGGCCCAAGACATTACTTTGTTGTGCTGCTGCTCGCTTTCCTCCAAAGCTCGCTCTTTTTTGTCTGTGTGTGAATGTATGTGCTTCATGTTTTTAGTTGATGAGGATAAAAGCCTCAGTTGATTGCTAATATGTGGTTAACCCTTTTAGTTTTTATGTTTCATAGCTAATATATCTAAAAAGGAGAGTGTTTCTGGGACCTGAGGCATCATCTGATCTTCCTGCCGTAGCGCTAACAGCCTCCCAGAATCAGACTGACAGTAAGGAGGAGAGAGCTTCAGGAGCTGCAAGGCTGCCAGCATTTCATTCCAATGCTATTTCATGTCACCCTGTCCAGAGGCTGCCACCTGTCACCTACAAATCTCATTGATATCAGTGGTAATGAGGCCCCTACCCTATCTCCCGCTATCAGCCAAGGCATGCCAGGCTCCAAAATCTAGCTCTTCTCTGAACCCTAATAGTGTTCTTTGCCACAACATCAGGACAACAATCCCTTTGTCTCAGTCCTTTAGAGAGCACATAAAACATCTCCAACCATGTGCACATTAGGGGTGGACACCTTCTGTTCAGCAAGCTGTATGCCCCTCATCATGCCAGGCCACTGGCACCAGCTCTACTCCCTTAATTCTTCTCAAGGAACAGAAAGTCCAAGTGGCAAGCCAGCCATGGGACAGACTCTACCTTGCTCCTGCTGAACAGGAAGCAACTGGAAATCAGAGGCAAACAGCATCAACAGCCATTTGTTTCTTCGTCTTCACTGTGTCGTAACTGCGTGACTGGTCCTCAATGCTATCTTTTCAGCCTGGGTGTTTTTCATGAGAAGGGTAGGCTGATATCCATGTACCTGCTTGCAATTTGTCTCTTAAAGGCTGGTTCAAGCCCTTGAACCCACAGCCATTGGTTTTGAGCCACTGGCATGGGAGTCCTTCCATAAGGGAGACACATGCCCAGAGCTCTTTGGGAAATCCTAGCACAAGAGTCTCAAAGCCATAGCAACCCTGTTTTCTGTAGAGCAATTGAGACATAATCACTTTCTTTTTTTTGTTGAGGTATAATTGACATATAACATTATATTAGTTTCAGGTCTGCATAATGATTCACTATTTGTGTACATCACACCGTGATCACCACAATAAATCTAGTTAACATCCATCACCATATATAATTCCAAATTTGTGTATCTGTGTGTGATGAGTACTTTGAAGATTTACTCTTGGCAGCTTTCAAATATGCAGCACAGTATTATTAACTATAGTCACCATGCTGTACCTGACATCCCCAGGACTTATTTATAACTGGAAGTTTCTACCTTTTGACCCCCTTCACCCATTTTGCACACACGCCCACCCCCCTGCCTCTGGCAACCATCTGTCTATTCCTTCGGTACATAATAGTTTGACTTAGGCAGTGGTAACTGTGCCTAAGAATTTAGGGAAGCTATAGGAAAAGAACTGATGTGGAAGAGGTGCAAAGTATGTTTGACTTCAGTACGTGTGTGAGAGGTCCCACCACCATCCCACCCCTGCTCCCACCTCACACACACAGAAGTGTCTGGGTAACCCATGTCCCCTTGCTTTTCCCTCCAGTACATACAAAAATGTCACATTCATGGTAAGATTCGTTCATTCAACAAAATAGTCATTGATTACTTCCTTGGAAGAGGCACTACTCGAAGCACTAAGGATATGAACAAAGCAGGCAAACTCCCTGCTCGCATGAACCTTACATTCTGGTGGCAAGTGGTGATGAGTATATTAAAAGCAGGAATAGGAGATAGAATGTGGCCAGGGGGACCGCTGTGATGAGGGGACATTTGAGCAGAACCCTGCAGGCCTGAAGAAGCAAGCCACGCAGAGTTCTGGGGGACATCTCCGCAGACAGCAGAGAAGTGAGGACCAGAGGAAGAGTATGCATGGAGGCTGAGGGGACAGTTGAGGACCGGTGGGCTGAAGCAAAAGGGGGAGGGAGAGCGGGAGGAGATGAGGTCATGGAGGCAGGAGAAGCTGATCCTGCGTGATCTGTTAAGCCTTCCATTGGGAAGATTTGAGGGCTTGAAGCAGCGTTGACTTGGTGTGACTTACAGTTTCAAAGGGGCTCCTGCACAGGGGTGTGGAGTACATAGATGATTGTGTGCCTCCCACCACATGGCATCGGAAATACGTAATAGAAGCTTATCTCATTATTGGTGATTCTAAGTGTAGAGACTTGGTTAAGGGGATGCCTGCCAGATTTCTCCACTGTTAAGGTACCCTTTCTCTTTGTGATTAAAAAGTAACCTATGGAGTGATACTTTGAGAGTGTATGAACACCCTACTGGCCAATAACCTTTCACCTGATGGTTTTAGCGTCTGTAATGATCTTCACCTGAATTAGTTGCTGCTACAGAAGGATGATCTTCTAATTCGGTCATTCATCATTCATTCCTTCATATTATCCATTTGACATATTCTATAAAGGAAACCTCGTCCTTCTTTTTTTAAATATCTGTGGATTTAGATTGTTTTTTCTCTTTTTTTTTAAGATTTTATTTATTTATTTGACAGATATAGAGACAGCCAGCGAGAGAGGGAACACAAGCAGGGGGAGTGGGAGAGGAAGAAGCAGGCTCATAGCGGAGGAGCCTGATGTGGGGCTTGATCCCATAACGCCGGGATCACGCCCTGAGCCGAAGGCAGACGCTTAACCGCTGTGCCACCCAGGCGCCCCTAGATTGTTTTTTCAATGTGTTATAATTCATTACTCTCAATTGAAAAAAAAAGTATGGTGCATTTGAGGGCTTTTCACCTTAGATGTATGTGACATGGAGAAGGGCTGCAGGGAGCAAGTGTCAGAGCAGGGCAACTTGTCAGGAGGCAGAAATCAAGCTGGGAGGTTACTGGCTTGGCTGGTGACAGAGTTGTGGGAAGTGGCCAGACTCAGGCTTCGCTTGGAACGTGGGGATACAGAGCTTGCTGATGTTGGGGGTTGGGGTATGAGAGAGATGTGAAGGGTAACTGCACTGGTTGTGTCTTGAGCCACAAACTGCAGTTGTCACTTACTAAGGGAGATGATGGGGTAGGAGTTCTGTCATTCCACAAGTCTCACATTGTGAGCCCACCACTGGTTGACCAAAAGAAGTGCAGACTTTCCTTGGATAACTTGAGGGACATGAGGAACCATGAGAAGAGTCCTCACTTTTAGTCAAACGGTCTGCCCCATGGCTGGCCCCTCTGACCATTATAGCCGTCACCTCTGCTCCACGAGTCGGCCCCTCTAGGTCACTCACTATCTGCCATCTTTCGTGCCCAACATTTCCAAAGAGTTCTCCTCCACTGGATGACTCATTTTGTTTCTCTACTACAGCCTCCATATTCCCAGAACCCTGGACACTCTGAGGGACTTCTCCCACATCCGCTTCCCTCTCTACTTCCTGGCTGCTCTGTCCAGTCTGGGACCTCCCTGTCTGGCTCCCCATAGGGTGCCTGTGGCTGTCAGACACCTCTGAACCTCAGCTGTGAGCCTGGTTCGAGTTATTTTCCTCATGTCCATGCACCTCATGAAAATTAAGACTTCAACCTTCTATGGACATAAAGACTTCTCCAGAATATTCCGTGACAGTTGAACACACAGAAGATCTCTAAGGGGCTCTGTGACCTTAATCCATATGCAGACACTCTCCCCTCTGATAGAGCTGGAAATTCTCATTATAAATATGCTCTAAAGTTACTGGTTCCTAAACACCAGTCTACCAACAAGTGTTGGAGTTGTTGTGTGAGAATCACTCAAGCCCCAGCGCCAGAGATTATGATTTCATGGTTCCAGGGTGAGGCCTAGGAATTGGTATTTGGAAAATGAACAAACTCCTCAGCAGTTTCCTCTCCAGCCAGGTGTGGGAACACTGCTTTAAATGTCAGAGGGGCAGGTATTCTAGCCCCGGAGAGGTTCTCTTTTTGCTTTAAGCAGAACAAATACGAAAAATGTCCTCGGTATTTTGATCGGGATAGCATTGGAAGTGTAGATTGCTCTGGGTAGCATGGACATTTTAACTATGTTAATTCTTCCGATCCATGAGCATGGAATATTTTTCCATCTTTTTGTGTCTTCTTCAATGTCCTTCAAGAGTGATTTATAGTTTCTAGAATATAGATCCTTTACGTCTCTGATTAAGTTAATTCCAAGGTAACGTATGGTTTTTGGTGCTATTGTAAATGGGATGGATTCCCTAATTTCTCTTTCTTCAGTCTCATTTTTCGTGTATAGAAATGCAACTGATTTCTGAGCATTGATTTTGTATCCTGCCACATTACTGAATTGCTCTATAACTTCTAATAGTTCTGGAGTGGATTCTTTTGGGTTTTCCATATAGAGTATCATGTCATCTGCGAAGAGAGACAGTTTGACTTATTCTTTGCCGATTTGGATACCTTTTATCCCTTTTTGTTGCCTGATTGCTGTTGCAAGGACTTCTAGTACTACGTTGAATAATAATGGAGAGAGTGGGCATCCTTGTCGTGTTCCTGATCTTAAGGGAAAGGCTTCTAGCTTTTCCCCATTGAGAATGATATTTGCTGTAGGCTTTTCATAGATGGTTTTTATGAGATTGAGGAATGTACCCTCTATCCCTACACTCTGAAGGGTTTTAATCAGGAAAGGATGCTGTATTTTGTCAAATGCTTTTTCTGCATCTATTGAGAGAATCATATGATTTTTGGCTTTTTCCTTCTGGATAAAAATCTATGACACTGATAGATTTGCGAATGTTGAACCACCCTTGCATCCCAGGGATGAATCCCACTTGGTCATGATGGATAATCCTTTTAATGTACTGTTGGATTCTATTAGCCAGGATCTTGTTGAGAATTTTGGTGTCCATATTCATTAGGGAAATCGGTCTGTAATTCTCCTTTTTGATGGGATCTTTGCCTGGTTTGGGGATCAAGGTAATATTGGCCTCATAGAATGAGTTTGGTAGCTTTCCTTCTGTTTCTATTTTTTGAAATAGCTTTAGGAGAATGAAGCATGAGATACTAAGGACTTTGAGAAACAAACTGAGGGCTTCAGAGGGGAGGGGGGTGGGGGAATAGGATAAACCGGTGATGGGTAGTAAGGAGGGCACATATTGCATGGTGCACTGGGTGTTATACGCAACTAATGAATCATCGAACTTTACATAAAAAACCAGGGATGTACTGTATGGTGACTAACATAATATAATAAAAAAACATTTAAAAAAATAAGCAGAACAAATATGACAACCTCTAACCTACGGGGTGCCTCACATCCTGGGTGAAGACAAAGATGGAGAGAAAAGAAGAAAAAACTTCTGGTCTCTGTCCTCAAGAACTCAGAGCCTATTTGGGTGAAATGAGACTGTCACAAATGAAAAGCACTGAAGAGCATTAATAGAATGGATACAAATAAACTTATATTAATATTCTGCAAACAGAGGAAGTGTGGCTGTCAGGCAAAATAGAGGTAGAGAAAGGCTGAATTTGTGAAGGAGAAAGGAGCATTAAAGATGCCAGGCTGGGAAGAAGTTCACGTTTACATCCAAACTGTTGGCCCATCTGCTTCTTTCAACTAATATGGAACCATTCTCTGGAGAGAAGTACCAAGGCTGGGGGTACAGCTGTGAGGCTATAATGGGAGTGGTTTGCATGTCACCTTTTTAAGCAGCAAAAACAATTCACTGTACATATTGGTAATAAGCTAGGAATGCCTGAAGTGGAGGAAACCAAGATAGTGACCTGGAAGGCAGACAGGCCAAAGGTGGAGCTAAGCAAGAGAGATTTCTGTTGTCACACCTGCTCCAGTTAGAGGCTGTGTTCCTTTTGCTACAGTGTATTTCCTTACCTTGACTGACCCAAGCCACATTCAGCGTCCATGAGCAGCCCATACCTCCCCCCTTTTCCAAGAGGAAGGCATTTTCCCTAGGCTATAATGGAGAACCTCTGTATTTACAGTGGAGAGAGGTCTGTGACTATTAGGACTGGGGGCCTCCTCTCCAAAGCACCCCACCAATGGCCCATCTCTGCCCGGGGAAGACCTCTCTACCTTACTCACAGACTCCCACCCTGTGGGTGAGATAGGTTTCCTGTAACCCAGGATTTCCCAGACTTGCCTACTTATAAGAACCATCTGGGATGCTTGTTAAAAATACAGATTTCTGAAAAAAAACAAACTGAGGGCTTCAGAGGGGTGGGGGTGGGGGAATGGGATAGGCTGGTGATGGGTAGTAAGGAGGGCACGTATTGCATGGTGCTCTGGGTGTTATACGCAACTAATGAATCATCAAACTTCACATCAAAAACCAGGGATGTACTGTATGGTGAATAACATAATATAATAAAAATATTATTATGGAAAAAAATACAGATTTCTGGGCTCCAAACTACAACAATTGAATCAGAATCTCCAGAAGAGAGGCTTTATAAAAAAAAAACAATTCTTTGGACAGCAGGGTAAATCTGGGAAACGTCATTAAGCCTTGTACCCTCTCTTACCCATGGGTGACCAGCTGCTGCCTGGGCTGAGGACAGCATTCTTGGGGGAAAAAGATTGTAATGTGTTTTTCTGTCTAAAGACCAATAGTGATAACAGTAATTACTAACCTTTATCAACTGTGTGTCAGGCTGTATACTAGGGTATTTTTTTAAGAGGAAGAATTATTTTTTTTTCAGTTTTATTGAGAAATAATTGGCCACACATCACTATATAAACTTAAGGCATGCAACATGATGGTTTGATTTATATTTATTATGAAATGATTGCCACAATAGGTTCTCATATAAATACAATATATATTGTCTTATATAAATAAGATTGTCTTATATAAATACAATATATAAATAAAAGAAAAGGAAAAAAATCCTTCCTTTTGATGAGAACTCTTAAGATCTACTCTGTTAATACCATAGAGCACTGTGAACTATAGTCATCATACTGTACATTACATCATCATGACCTATTAATCTTATAACTGGAAGTTTATACTTTTCAACACTCTCATCCAATTCTCCCTCCTCCCACCCCCTACCTCTGGTAACCACAAATCTGATCTCTTTCTCCATGAGTTAGGTGGGGTTTTTTTTGCTTTTTTGTTTTTGTTTTTAGATTCCACATAGAAGTGAAATCATATGGTATTTGTCTTTCTCTATCTGACTTATTTCTCTTAGCATAATGTCTTCAAGGTCCATCCATGTTGTCATAAATGGTAGGATTTCCTCATTTTTTATGGATGAACAACATTGCAGTGTGTGTGTGTATTATATATACTGCAAGTTCTTTGTCCATTCATCCCTTCATAGACACTTGGGCTGGCTATTGTAAATAATGCCGCAAAGAACATGGGGGGTGTAGATATCTTTTGAATTATTATTTTCATTTCATTTGAATATATTCCCAGAATTGGAATCATTGGATCATATGGTAGTTGATTTTTTAACTTTTTGAGGAACCTCTATGCTGTTTTCCATAGTGGCTGTACCAATTTACAACCCCACCAATAGCATACCAGGGTTCCCCTTTCTCCACATCCTTGCCAACACTTGTAATCTCTTGTCTTTTTGATGATGGCCATTCTGACAGAGGTAAGGTGATACCTTACTGCAGTTTTAATTTGCGTTTCCCTAATGACTAGTGATGTTGAGCACCTTCTCATGTACTTGATGCCTATTCACGTATCTTCTTTAGAAAAATGTCTACTCAGGTCCTGTGCCACATTGTTTTAAACATTATACTTCTTTTTAAAAAATTGATTGTTTCTCAGACAACACTGAGAAACAAACTGAGGGCTTCAGAGGAGAGGGGGGTGGGGGAATGGGATAGGCCGGTGATGGGTAGTAAGGAGGGCACGTATTGCATGGTGCACTGGGTGTTATACGCAACTAATGAATCATCGAACTTTACATCAAAAACCAGGGATGTACTGTATGGTGACTAACATAATATAATAAAAATATTATTATAAAAAATAAAATAAATAAATAAAAATAAAAAATTGATTGATTGATTTGAGAGAGAGAGAACACATGCACTCAAGGGTGGGGGAGGGAGAGGGACAAGCAAACTGCATACCAAGTGCAGAGCCTGATGCAGGGCTCAATCTCATGACCCCAAGATCATGACCTGAGCTGAAGTCAAGAGTTAGATGCCCAACTGACTGAGCCACCCAGGCACCTCTGTGCCAAATTTTTGAATTGGATTATTTGGGGTTTTGGGTTTTCATTGTTGTTTCGTTTTGTTTTTGCTGTTGAGTTGTCTGAGTTCTTTCTATATTTGGATATCAACCCCTTATCAGATATATGGTTTGCAAATATTTTACTTGTTCCATAGATTGTCTTTTCACCTTGTTGATGATTTCTTTTGCTGACCAGAAGCTTTTTAGTTTGATGTAATTCCACTTGTTTATTCCTTATTTTGTTGCTGGATGGGCTGCTTTTTTTTTGTCTCATGTAATCTTCCCAATAACCTAATGAAGTATGTGCCACTGTTATCTCTATTTTCTCAGAGGCAAACAGAAGGGAAGTTAAGTGACTTGCCCAGCTGCAACTAGCAGCTAGCAACTGGCAGAGCTAGGTTGAAACTCAGGCTTCTGACTTCTGAGCTCCATCTATTCACCATTACACATTACTGATCCTGGGACCCTGAATTAACTAGCTGCACACTCTAATTGTGAGTTTAGCAGCCCAATCCACACCACCATCGCTACCCCAATGAAAGGGGAAAAGAAGGAGTTGTAATTTATCTTAAAATTTCTAGTGGGTGTGTGAATGAGGAGTGATATTAAGGAAAATGTAGAAAAAGGACACTAATCTCCCTCGTTCTTGTCCTCAGGTACTGGAACTCCTTAAGCAACCTGGTGGCATCCTTGCTGAATTCTGTGCGCTCCATTGCCTCCCTACTGCTGCTCCTCTTCCTCTTCATCATCATCTTCTCCCTCCTGGGGATGCAGCTCTTTGGAGGAAAGTTCAACTTTGATGAAATGCAGACCCGGAGGAGCACATTTGATAACTTTCCCCAGTCCCTCCTCACCGTGTTTCAGGTATGGACTCTTCTCTGTTGGGATGATGAGCAGGAGGGTGGTTGAGTGGCAGAGTTGGGGTTGCAAGAGAGAAGGAGCCTTGAAAAGGTGGTGGGAAGCTTCACCCTTGCACTGGGCAACTAAAGCCAGCCTAGATCAGCCATGGACAGCCCATGCGCAGGAGAGTCTTGAGTTCTTTCTGTAGTTCCCCCTACCTTAGTCCCCCATGGAATTCCTCTGTTGGGTGGACCACTGGGGGAAAAAATATAATTGAGTAGTTTAAAAACTCTTGCTTAACCATGGAACCCTTTATTCAAATAAATTCTACATGAACACAAACGGAGGAAAGGAGACTGCTCTTGTTGGGGGAGGGGAGGGTAATGAAGCTCTGTCTTTCTTACCCACCATGCTTGTCCCCAGAAAAAATATAGCTAGCTGATCAAATTTGTCATTTCATAGATATTTTGGTGTAGGGTAAAGATAAAGTAGCACTTGCTTAAGTTTCAAAGTAGATTGAGTTACAAGAAAAATAATATGTGGATATGGCCCAAATCTTAAAGATGGCACCCAACGACTAACTCTGGGGAAAGTTGGAATAGCACAGTACTCTCTCAATGAACACAATCACGTTTGTAAAGGACCCCGAGGAATGGCTAACGGCAGCCATCTTGTGCAGTGTATGCAAGTAGAAGGAGATACTTTGACCAGAAAGCCTTTTTTCTTCTCAAATAGTATCATGTCAGGGCCCGTGCACCTTTTCTAAGGATAGCGTCAAACTTGCCCAGGTGTTTAGCTCAGAGCCCCTGGGAGGAGAACTGGGGGCCAAGAGGAGGGAAAGAAGTGGAAAAGAGATTTTAGACAATTTTGCTAACATAGTGGGGCAGGGCAGGGGAGTTTTGGGGTTTGCTGTTGGTCTAACGCTGTGTCCCTTATTGGTGGGAATGTGTCATTCAGATCCTGACCGGGGAGGACTGGAATTCGGTGATGTATGATGGGATCATGGCTTATGGCGGCCCCTCTTTTCCAGGGATGTTAGTCTGTATTTACTTCATCATCCTCTTCATCTGTGGAAACTGTATCCTTTGCTCCTGCCTCCCCGCCCCTGCTGCCCCACCCTCCCTCAGCCTGCAGCACGATGCCAAATACGTGTGCCCAGCAGGTCCTGACTTGGGGCTGAAAAGTGTGGCTGCCCACCCACAGGGCCCCCAGGCAAGCAGGGGAAAGATGTGCTCTGGGGAGAAAACGTGTGCTGTCCCAGAACCACCTTAGCCATGGAGGCGGGTCTTGGTTGAAGCCTGGAGCTTTGGCGTAGGTGGGGATGTAAGTTCATCTTCCTGAACCAGTTTGGGCTGTAGTGTTGCCCCACTCCAAGAGGCATGTTCTCATTAGAGTCTAGGTGAACAACGCCCCCTGCTGTTGTGCACGGACAGCTACTCACATAGATTCCAATGTGAACACACTTGGAGCTGGGCACCCTGACTGCCCTGGCCTGTTGCTGCTGGAGGTAAGAAGTACTGTACAGGAGAACTGAGCCATCATCCTTGAAATGACCTTCATCTCCCCTCCCTGTTTTCTGCTCAGTGTCCCTCCCTCTGAAGCCGCTCTCCAGGACTTTCGTCTCACCCAGAGCCAGACAGGCTTCGCCGAGCAGACCAGACAGGTCCTTGCTGATCCAGGCCATGGGCGGGTTTCTGGGGTCTCAAGCCTCAGGCGGTCTTCTCTTCTGCTGGTCATAACCCTGTGAGGGTTGTGTGCAGAAGCAGACGGTAAAGTAGAAGTAGCGCTGACCCAAGATTTGGGTTTAAATCAGAGCTTAATGTAGTCCTGAAAGCATGGGCATTGATGCCAGCAGACCAGCTTCACCTTTTACCAGCCTGGTGACCTCAGCAAACTAAAGGCTCTCTACCTCAGCGTCTGTAAAATGGGGTGACGAAATATCAGTGCCGACTACTTAACAGGTCCTGGTGCGGTTTAATGGGATGACGTATGTGAAGCCCCTGCCACGGGGCCAGGGGCCAGGGCAGGTGTACATTAGCATCCTTAGGCAAGCCCTTCACCTCTGTGGGTTGTGGCTTCCTGATATGGGACATGGTGTGACTGTCTGGGGGCCTGGTGGTGGAGGTTAGACTTAACAAATCTTAAGGCCCCGTGCAGCTATACTTTCTTTGATTCTGCAGTTCTCTGACCCACAGTGTTTCTGTTCACGGTGGGGAGGGGGGCAGTGAGAAGAAAAGGGCAGATGACCCCTTCGATTCGGAGTTCCCAAGATGCAGCCAGCTCCAGCTGGACACTCCAAGGGTCTTTGTATGCGCAGGCTCACATTAAGAGTTGGCAGAGCTATCAGGCCGCCTCCTCAGTGCCCAGTGGTTCAATGAACCACTCTTAAGAGCATTCTGCATTCTGCTAGAGACAATGTTGTTTATACTGTCAATTACAGCCAGTCATCTCAGTGGGGAAGCCAATAACAAAACCCAGCAATTAAAGAGCAAGGCAGACTCACTGCCTCACTTGCTGTCCACTCCAGCCTGCAAGCTAGCCTGCTCTTGACCCCTTAGAAAACTCCTGGTAGCTAGAAGGGTGATGGAGGGAGAGGGGTGGAGGAGGGACACCACTGGGCTGGGAACCCTCAGAGTGAGTCACCATTGAGCTCACTCTGTGGGGAGCTCTACCACTGCATGTCCTGCACCCTCCTTGCCCCCTGTGCCCACCAAAAACCCCAAGGCCAAGGGTCATTTTCTTTAAGAATGGACACAAACAGATATCCTACTGAATGTGTTCTTGGCCATTGCTGTGGACAACCTGGCTGATGCTGAGAGCCTCACATCTGCCCAAAAGGAGGAAGAAGAAGAGAAGGAGAGAAAGAAGCTGGCCAGGTAACCCTCTAAGCTTATCCAGGCCCAGGTCCCCAAAGTCCCAGTTCTGGAATGCCATTCCCATTAGTGGTAAGGAGAGGCTTGGGTGCTGGCCTCTGCTGGCCATCCCTCCTAGAGGGCACTGGGTTTGGGTCTTCCTACAGAAAGTTAGGCCTCTCTGCTGATTCCTAGGCATTGCTCTAAAGTAGGGACCATTGTGAATTACAGTCTCTGTGAAGATGCTGGATTCCCCCACCTGTCTAAGAAGTTGGAGAATGCTCTTGAGAAGGGAGGTCATGATAGGTGGTAGGAGTGAAGGATGTAGAGAGGAGGAAGGCAGCCACTCAGAGGGGAAATGCTGTTCCAGCTGAGTGACTCCTTTTTGCTGTTTGATAATTCATCTCCAGTGTTCAGAAAGCAAGATAAGGCCCTGCATTGTCTTCTGTCATTGTCTAAATGGGACTGTCAAAGGCCATGCATCTGCTGGATACTAAGCAGAGTTTTCCAAGAACCAAACCTGAATCAGATCCAGAACCTTTCTCTGATTCAGCAAGGACTGGAGCAGCTAAGAAGCTGAAAGAGGCCAACTGAGTCTCAGACAGAGCAAGGTGTGGCCAGGCCAGGCACAGTGGGCCCGGCCCAGTGGCATCTGGGATTGAGTGGCACATGCCCTATGCCCTGGGTGAAGGAAGATGGATGTAGGTCCACGGAATCTGCTCCCACCAGTCCCCAGCAGACCACAGGGTGGTTCGTTTCTCCATGTTTCCTATCATTCAGTAAACATTCCTTTAATGTTTCCTCCCACTGACCGGCCAGGACTGCCAGCCCAGAGAAGAAACAAGAGGTGGTGGAGAAGCCAGCAGTAGAGGAGACCAAGGAGGAGAAAATTGAACTGAAATCCATTACAGCTGATGGAGAGTCCCCACCCACCACCAAGGTAAGAAGCCATCCCCTTCCAGGAGCTGGGAGGCCCATTGCTGGGGGAAGGAAGGTATGGTCTTCCCAGGCCAGGCACCTATGGAAAGGAGGGAGGAAGAAAGAAAAGAGACTCCATGGAAGAAAACCCAGGAGGGTGGGGCAGGAGGGCTAGCAATGTGAAGAGAAGTCCGTCTGGGTGAATCCCAGCCTTCTGTTGATGTCTTTAAGGAAATATGCAAGATAACAAGGATATATTTTTGAGTCAACAGCTCAGCCATTGACTATGATGCCATTTCCAGGCTACTCTAAGCCTCTCTAACTAGGGAACTTATCTAACTGGATTCTTCCTCCTCTCGTTTGACTGCCTAGATCAACATGGATGACCTCCAGCCCAATGAAAATGAGGATAAGTGCCCCTACCCCAACCCAGAAAATACAGGTACCAATCCCATTGCCTATCCTTGAGGTTGGGAGGTAGGGGGTAGAGATCCAGATTCTCAAGCTATATGGAAGTAGCTATGTATTAGGGACCAGTGGTTCCAGGTTCCCTCTACAAGTACCTTACACCGCTAAAAGTCTTCTGTCTCTGTAGTTAGGCATTACCAATTATCATCCGGAGGAGAACTTTGCTCCTAGCTTGCTCATAATAACAACATAACATTAAATGAATTGTGTTTGAGTAGTCTTTTATGCCCTTTGGTAGGTGGATTCTATAGACATTTAAGGTTTTATTATATCCTATGCCATAAAATCATTAACTTATATAATTTGCATGTTGCAGCATTACGCTCACTTAATAATAATAGTAAATCCTGACTCTGCCTTGCCCTTACTCAGGTGGCAGTGCTGAGTGCAAGGACAGCTGCCACCACAGATGTCCCTCTTGTTGCTTTGTAAAATGCTTTCATTCATTATAAAAAGTAGTCTTTGCAACTTAGCCTTCTCATCTTCTGATACCTAAGTTGGCAGGCAGTCTCCTTTGAGGGGGCTTACTGTCAGAGGTCCTCAGGCCTCCCTCCAGAATTCGCTTCTCTGCCTCATGAAGCTCCACGTCCCGTACAAGCCCCAGGATTACCCCCCTCTCCCTACAACTGCAGCTGTTACTTCCCACTTCAAGCCTGCCATCAGCTGCTCACAGCAAGGGACTGTTGTCTTACTGGCATTTCCTTCTCAGTGGAGGTTAAGCTGTATTTGGGTTGATAACCATGTTAAATGGCTAAAAACCTTCTACATGTATGAGGAAAGCTAGGTTTTCCTTTTGGCCTTCCCTCCACCATCCTCCGCTGGCATGCCTGCAAGGACGCGGGCAGCCATCTTCTGTTTCCCTTGGAAAGCAGGCCCGCTGCCATCATTCCATCCTGACTCACCTGCCTCCAGGGAAGGAGGATTTGGTTTGCTGGGGATTGGACCAAAGGAAGAGCGAGAAGGGTGTCTGAAGTCTGAAAGCTCTTCTGGGTAGAAATTCTTACAGGATTTCAAAGACTAGACATGTTGACCAAAGTCAATGGGGAATTCTGTCTTGATCCTGAATCTCCAAATTAACTCTAAAATGACATTTTGGAGATAAACGGGGAAATTGAATATGGACTGGAAATTAATGATTTTAAGTAGTTTTTGTTTATTTTGTTACTGCAGTGGTGTTACTGTAGTTTTAGCTTATAAATGTAGATGTGAGTATGGCTGGAGTCTAAAATATTTAGAAGTTGCTTTAAAATACACTCCAGCAAGTCCTGTTGAAGCTGGGTAGGGAGATTCACCACACAAATCGAGACTTGTGTGTATATTTTCAAAGTTTAAAAAGAAAGACAGTAATCAGAGGAACCCCCCTGGGCCCCAGGCGGTCCCCCTGCACACAGCACAGGGGGAGAGAACGCATGTGAGGGTCCTTTCCCACGTGTGTCCAGCTGCGGGCAGCCCAGGCCTGCTCCTTCTACCAGGCAGTGGGGCAGCCACACCTACGACCATAGTCTCCAGTTTCATCATTCTAAATATACTCATGCCTTTTCTCTTCTTTGTTGCCCTTTGAAATCAAAGAGAAGCAGGTCAGGGGGAAAAAAACTAATGAGAACATTGTCACCATATTGGCCACCATAGAAAAGTCCCTCTGTTGACTCAGCTTTGAGGATTCTTGGAATGATTTTGATTTTAGACTGAAAAGCTATTCCCACATTGTGCTGATTTGTCAGGATTCTTTAGGGTTTTTAGAGTGTCCCTTCCCCCCTTGTGTGGCCACCCTTCTCTAGCCTTCTGCAGACCCAGCCCTTCCCGGATTTCTCTTGGTCCCACACATCTGGCACATCTGTGTTGAGACCTCTGGTCTATAGACAGTTGACACTGTCCTGCCTCAACCCACTGCCACACTCAGGCCTTGAAGGCCAGCCCCGACAGCCCCCTGTTTATTCACTGTCCCTGCTTTTCATTTTCTTACTCAAGGTGGTGTGCTCTTAAAGCTGGTGGTTCCACCTGTCCTGCCTCTGCTTCCCTGCTCTTCCTTCCCGACTCTGCAGGTCAACTCCTGGACCTTAATATCAGGTGCAGCAGAAGTCCCCAAAGATTCCTCCTAGGATCACTTGACCTGCTGTCTCTGTTCTTGTCAATCTCTCGTTCCCACCTGCTCCTCTCTCTTCTGAACCAGAAAAGGCTAAGAACCTGATCTGCCATTGTCCTCCCAAACCTGCCCCTTCTGCTTTGCAGCCTCTGGGCATCCGGCCTCTGCTGTGCCCACTTCTCACAGATACCCCTTGGGAGGCAGCACTGGTGAGCATCGCACCGGCCCCACTTACAGCCAGACTCCCAGAGAGAGAAGGGCAGAGCCAGAGAATACTCTCACACCTCCTCCTGCCCCCACTTCTCACCCGTGCCCCTCCACCCTCGGCACGGCTTACTGTGCTTGCTTGTCCAGGTTGCACCCAAAGGTGTGTGCCGAAGCGGCCGAGTGGGGCTGAGCTCCAGCACTCCCCTAGCCACAGGCTCTGCCCTCACAGGAACACCCTACGGAAGGGGCCTTTTTCTGATATGCACAAAGTGCCAATCAGCCAGCCGTGGCATGTCAGTCCTTCCTTCCCCGTTGAATCCCCAAAGCTCAACAGCTGATTTGAGCCTCCCAGCTTAGTATACACTAAATTTTAGAAATATCTACTCACCTAGGAAGGGTGCCAAGATTGTACTTTTATTTAATAGATTCATTTATTGAGGGAACATACAGATGTTAAGAGTCACTAAGAACTTAAAATTAACAAGGACACTTGAAAAAGAAAGTGGAAGACACCAGAGAATGCATAGGACAACACTGAGTGCTGTAGGGGGGCTCCAGCTGCTGCAAGGGGTTCGTGGGGAGTAAGGGGAGAGATGAGGTGGGGAGTGGTGGGGAGAGACAGCCAGCCTTCATAGAGAAGAGTAGGCTGGGCTGGGCTTGGCATGTGGGAAGTGGGAGAGAACAGAAGTTATTTCAGGACCATATGTTGTCATAGACAGAGTTGGAAGAAACTGTGAAGGTATTCTTTCACTTAATAACTACTAATGAAGCACCTACCATGCACCAGGCACTGTGGCAGGCCCCAGGGATACACCTGTGGGCAAGACAGGGAAGGCCACCGCTCTCCTAGAGTTTACAGTGGGGAGACAGACAGTGAGCAAGCAAGGAGGCCAACTAAAAAGGTAACGTCAGGTAGCAGTGAGTGGCAAGGAGGTAATGAAGCCAAGGGCTATGTAAGCAAGGTCCTCGGTGGCGTGGGGCTGCTTTGCCTGTGTGGTCAGTAAAGGCCTCTTGAAGGAGTCGACATCTGGCCTGACAACTGACTGAATCAGAGGAACTAGACATATGGAAATCAGAGGAAAGTGCTTTCTAGGTGGAGGGCTAGCAAATGCACAATCTCTTGGGCAGAATGGCCTGTGGAGGAATCCGAAGAGGCCAGTGTGCATGCAGCAAAGAGAAAGAAAGGGCAAGGTTGTGGGTGAGACAGGGACTAGGCAGGGGCTAGTGGGGCAGGGCCGCCGAGGCCACCAGAGGGGTTCGGATCTAACTGATGGAAGGGAGACTCACCCGAGGTTCTCAGGCAGAGGAAGATAAGATCTGGTGTCTCAATTACCTTTAGCAGACTATGCTGCGTGAACACAGGGCAGTGGATGGTCAAGAGTAAAACTGAAGGCAGTGAGGACATCAGTAGTAGTCCCGTGAGAGGCAGCGGCCACTTCGGCCACAACAGTGGTGCTGGAGATACAGAGAAGTGGCGGAACTTGGGGTGCATTTTGCAGGACTTGCTAGTGGCCCAGAAGTCAGAGAGAGAACGTGAGCCATGGGAGGAGATGAGGTTTCGGAGCTGAGCCAGCACAGAACATGTCTGTTGCAGCAGCAGGGGCATCCTCAGACTTCTGTCTCGGGTCCCCACCTGCACAGCTCACTTCGGGGGCGTGGCCTTGCCAGTCATGCCAGTGAACTCTGGGCCACACTAAACACTGTACGTCCCTCGAGGGCAAGGACCACAGCTTCGTGTTCAGTATGCTGTAGGCACTAGGTGTTAGAAATAACATTTTATCTGAATTGGCCGTGAGCAAAATCACAGAGGTGAAATTGAGTATCAAATGGGGCAGGGGCAAGGATCACCAAGGAACAAGAGTGGGGCGTCCAGCTACACAGGGGTTTTACTTTTGAGCACTGGCACCTGCCATGCACTTCTCCACACCTCTGAGAACGGAGATGAGAAAATAAAGATCCCCAAGGGAGTCCACTGGCATCTGGGAGCGGGAGTATAGGGGGTTCTGTTGACTTTTCCTACTCTGCAGCCTCCCTCCTTATACATAATACATGCAAAGCGTCACAGCTGTCGGATTTCTGGCCCTTTACAAATTTGGGTTTGTCCTTTAGAAGTGGTTTCCTCTTAAACATTATGCCTGGAATTCAGCCGGTGTGTGTCTGAACGAACTGATTTGCTTCTCCCTAAGAACGGAAATCAGGGTGGAGCTTCATGAACAGCGAGGCAGCCTATCGCAGACGAAAGAGCATGCAACACTCTTCACCATGAACTCGGGAAACCACAAAGCTAGTAAATAAGCTTTTCTATAAACACGAATGATTAAAGTAAGCGTGAAATTACCTGTTAACCAAATTATCATGAATAAGAAAGTGCTGGGTCATTTAGAGCAAAACTGAAAAGAATACAAACAATTGGACAGGAATTTAAGAGCCTTCTCGGTGAAATTTCATTTGTAAACATTGCAATTGAGGCCAACCCCAGTTTTATTTATTTTGCTTTACTGGGAGACTCTACCTTTCTTTAACCTACCAAGGTTTGGTTAGAAAGCTTCAACCGCTGGCCTATACACAATTTTTCATCTCACAGCTCTCTTCTGTTAAAAATATTAATTGCTTGCTGGTCAGGTCTAATTGCTCCAGGGGGAAAAAAACTGATTTATGCCTATATTCTGCTGGTCCTCCAAAAAAGCCTTGGACCCCTAAATGCTTCTTGCTTGATAAAGAACCACCTTCTGTGCCTGGCATTTTTTTTTTTCTCTGCACCACCTGGCTTCATTTTAGCCAGAAGAAGAGACAGCATGCAGAGACATGGCTGGACCATAAGATAACTCCCCATAACTGTCTTCCCAACAGCTGAGTCTCCACCTGACCTTCTTCTTTTGCAAAGTTCCCTTCCTTATAAAGCAAATGTTGGTGTGAATGTGTAATCATCATCAAAAACTAAGGGCGGCTACGTGCTGGGCATGGTGTCTCTCTCCATAGTCTCTCTCTCAGCACATAAAGAGATGGAACAGATAGATAAGTGTAAAACCAGGCATTCGAGCTATTTTGTCCTAAGTGCCAAGTGAATGCAGGAGGCCAACAGGGCTCTGGAATCGCAGGAAGGTCATTCTGGAGAGCTCAGGTACTCAGGAGAGCCAGGTGAATGATGCTGTCTGACATGGGAGTCCTTCTAGCTCTGCAGAGAGGGAGATGAGTGCAGTTCAAATAAAAAGACAGCGTGAGGAAAGGAAAGGAGAAAGCGCATGGCGAGTGTACTCATTTCCTGGGGCTCTCATAACAAATTACCATGAACTTGGTGGCTTAAAACAGCAAACATTTATTTTCTCAGAGTTCTGGAGCCTAAAGTCTGAAATCAGGTGTTGGCAGGACCATTCTCCCTCTAAGGCTCCGGGGAGATTCCCCTCTCGCCTCTTCCCTGTCTCAGCTGGTGGCTAGCATCCTTCGTGCTCCTTGCCTTTCAGCCTCATCACTCCCCTCACCTCTGTCCTCACATGTGTGTCTCTCTGTCTCCTCGTAAGGACAACAGTCCTTGGATTTAGGGCCCACCCCACTCCAATATGACTTCATCATGACTATACATCTGCAAAGACACTGTTTCCAAAGTAAGGTCACATTCTGAGATTCCAGCTAGGCATGAATTTGTGGGGGATATTATTCAATCCACTACCATGAGCCTTCAGAAAACAGGTTGATGTGAGTGGAACGTGTCAGAATAACAGCAGGCAGAGGTCAGACTGAGAAAGATGCTAAGCACTACTTTGCAGGCTATGAGTCTTTCCTGTGGGTAGAGATCATAACAACAGCTAACGTTTATATAGCACTTGCTATGTGTCAGGCGCCACTCTGAGGTATGGATGTACTATTATCCCATTTACAGATGAGGAGATTGAGACACAGAGAGACTAAATGCCAGAAAGAAACAGCCAAGATTTGGACCAAGGCACTGGCTGGAGAGCCCATGCTCTTACTCCCATTCTCCTTCTAAACATTTTTAAATGCATTTGATCAGAACAGGATATGTGGTAGTTTCCTACCATGGGCAATGACCTCACACGCAAAGGAATAAGCCATTTCCTTTTGGCCCACGGTAAATGTGGCCACTAGCCAGGAGAACAAAGGGGCTTCTTTAACTTTGAATGAAGTGCCTGTTGTAGTCAACATCATTGCCATATTATCCCTACAGTGCATGATTTTTTGGTATTTTTCAGGAATGGGAGTGTTAATTTTAAACTCCTAGAACCTTCAAGGATGGGGTTGCTTGCAAGTCAATTAAGCAGTATCCACTCCCCTACCTGTAGCCTAGATGGACAAGTACACCTGGCCATGCCCTAGTCTTACCTGATCTCCTTTCCTAGTGCCTTACAACTAGGATGACTAACCATCCAAATCTACATGGGACTGAGGAGCCTCCTGGGATGTGGAAATCTCAGTTTAGAAACCAGGACTGTCCTTGGCAAACTGGGATTGAACTAGTCACCCTACTTACAACCCCTCCCCCTTTGTCATGTGCTGCCAGAAAAGTCTCTCTAACAAAGATTCCAGCACTCACAGGGAGAGAGCTGAGTGTCTTAGTTTATATCTCTCATTTTCAAAGACGCAAATGATGTCTTGATTCCGGTCAGTAGGAAGGTATCTGGAAGTAGGCAGCATAGCGATAAAACCTTGTGGGAGTAGTGGAGTTATTTAGAACGGTGCTTTTTTTCTTACAGGAGAAGAGGATGAGGAGGAGCCTGAGATGCCTGTGGGCCCCCGCCCACGACCACTCTCTGAGCTGCACCTTAAGGAAAAGGCAGTGCCCATGCCAGAAGCCAGTGCGTTTTTCATCTTCAGCCCCAACAACAGGTGTGCAAGGATGGTGGGGAAGGTGGGACTCTGCTCTCTCCGTGCCACGTGCATACCAGATGCCAGCACCCTCCGACCCCTAGTGGAGCCTGGGTCGCTCCCAACTCCCCACAACTTGTGTAAACAGTTTTTTCCTTGATTAAGGAAAAGTATCCTGGATTCCAAATCAGAAGACCTGTGTCTGTTTTTCCCTGCATTTTTTTTGACACGTATAAACTCTATTTCTAGTCTTTTGGTGATTACCCTTGGTAATTTACTAAGTCTATTTTACTTAACACAGTCTAAAGTTAAGCAGTATCCTAAACCTTCTCCTGCAAAATAGAAGGAGCTTACACTACTTTAACTCCCCTCCGCCCTCCTACCTTACATATTGCTGTTGCTTAGTATTTTAGTCCTGACCTTTTTTTTAACTAACAAGCTAGACATTAACATCATTACATTATTATTCTATAGGCAATGTAAATTTGGATTTACATACAGCTTGACATTTTACTTGTTCACCATTTTTTCATGCATCTCAGTCCATCCTCCTGCAATGGTTTTCTTTCCTCTTAAGCACATTTTTTTAGAAGTCCCTAGTGTTCCTTTATGGTAAAGTCATTTGGCCTCTGTTTATCGCTAATTGTTTTCATTTCTTGTTCTTGGAAAATAGTTCTGCTATGTACACAATTTTAGGTTGATAGAATTTGTCTCACAGTGTGTTAAACATATTATTATAGTGTATCATTCCTACTATCATTCCTTTATAGGTAATCTGCCCTTTATCTCTAGCTGCTCTGAGCACCTTCTGGTGTTATTTAGATTTACTACCACGTGTCTAGATATGGATTTCTTTCTATTTGTCCTGCTTGGGATGTTAGGGATTTATATTTTTCTCCAGTTCTCGAACATTAAAAATTAGAATAAGAATTTCTAATTCCTGAAAAGTTGCAGCCATAATCTCTTTCTCTCTATTCTTGCCTTCTGGCACTCCAATTAGACATATGTTAGACCTTCTTGTTCTGTCCTCCTATCTCTTAATGTGTCTTGCAAATCTTTCACCTCTTACCTCTCTTCTGGTATTCAGGGTAGTTTCTTCAGATATATCTTCCAATTTCTTCATTCTCTCTTCAATTTTGTCTATGTTACTATTTAAGCCAGTTTTTATATCTACTTTACTCTTTTTTCAGTTCAAACAGTTCCATTTACTGCTTGATTTTCCAGATCCATCTGTCTATATCTAATACCTCCCTTGTTGATTCATCATCTTTGTGCTCAAGTCCTTTATTCTGTTAAATATTCAAAATATATTTGTTCTACATTCTCTACCTGATATGTCCAGTATACACAGTCTTTGGGAGGGGATCTAAATCACTCGTTTGTAGTTTCTTCTGATTTCCCATCTTAACGGCTCACCCTCCTGTGTGTTTAATGATCTTTTGATTGTGACCTCAATACATCATCTTAGTTGGTGATTCCTGTGGACCTAAATTAAGATTAGGAAGCTTTCTTCCAGATGCTTCTTAAGGGTGTTGCCTCAGCAACACAGAGTCCCAGGCTTCTGTGTCCCACCTCAAGTCTTGTTTGAAATGCAGTTTCCTGATAGCAGTGCTACTACTATCTATCTACTACGTCTATCCTCAGGCAACTCTGGCTACGTATCACACAGACCCTGGCTCAGTGGATCTGTTTATTTGTTTGAAAGGGATAATCACTGCAGACCTCTTCACTCTAATGAAGCCAGAATTGTCTCAAAGTGTTTGTCCTTTCCAGGATTTGCTACTTCCACAGCACTAGGGTCTCTCAGAGCATTTAGTCAACCACAATGCTGTGAGCAAAAGTCTGAAAGCCTGGATTCAAGCCCTGAACCACTACACACACACACACACACACACACACACACACACACACACACACACACACCACTCTACAAGCTGTCTTTCTAGGCCAGCCTTTCCTTCTCGGGTTTCAGTGTTTTTATCTATAAAATGAAGATAATAACAGCCATATCCCCTTCCTAAGCTGCCAGTATGAGATAGTATATAAGACACACTTGGCATTCAAGGATCTAACATTTGTGGCACCATCAATGAGTGCCCAGAGGTCCATGCATGTAGTTCTTTATAATTATGCTGAGGTGTGGAATTGAATTGCATGGTTTGAAGCTATTATACAGGAACAAATTGCCCAGCCAGAGTGTAGGCTCAGCTGGCCTCTCACCATCCACGTCTCTGGGTGGCTCTGTTATTCCCTATACATCAAAATATGAAGATCTTATAAATGATTTTTTAATGATGGGAAAAAGAAGTCCCCCCCCAAAGAGCCAGTTGTTAATGTCACAGAAGTAGATGAAAATTTGGGGATTCCCAAAGGTCTCAGATGTAACCCTCCAAAATGTCAAAAGCTAACTGCCTGGGAAAATGCTTTAGAACTGCAAAATTCTGCGCAGATACGCCTCACAGTGGGGATACAGAGCGGGGGTGGGATGTGGTTGTCATTACCCAGCAGCAAGACCTCAGATGAAGAGCCCACCCCCAAACTGACAAGCACCTTTCACAAGTTGAGCAAAGGAGTGTTGAGCCCCAGAGACCCAGGAGCTGCTTCCCTTGCCTACCTGACATGTTTCTGTCCTTCTCTCCTCCCCACACAGATTTCGCCTCCAGTGTCACCGCATTGTCAATGACACGATCTTCACCAACCTGATCCTCTTCTTCATTCTGCTTAGCAGCATTTCCCTGGCAGCTGAGGACCCCGTCCAGCACACCTCCTTCAGGAACCATGTACGCATTCCCTTTTGTCCCCTGCACCCCTTCCTTCTGGGAATGGGACTGTGTTACTGACCTCAATCAGGAGCCCAATTCCAAATATTATAATCAGATGCACAACAAACATTCTTTAAGATATTAGGGCTTTGGTAGAAACCATCAAAAACAAATAAGAGAACACTTACCCAAATGCCTCAGGTTTACCTGAATGGCAAAGTTCAAAACTCTGATTGCTCTGTGGATGTTTCCCTGAAGGCTCTGGTTCCTTGTATACTTTAGTGTAAAAAAAAAAAAAAGAAAAAAAATATATATATATAAAATCACTGACTTCCTGCCTTGCTCCCAATAAACTCTGACCAGTTCCAATCACTGGGGAGATGAGGGGAGCATTGTCAAACAGGTGCCAATGGTGAGGCTGACCTTATATAAAGGAGAGCTTCAATGACATTGTGTAGAGTAGAAACCTAAATTTGGAGACCCACCCAAGGCTCTGGTGAACAACTTTAAAGGCTAGAGTAAGAATTGTTATATCTCGAAGCCTCAAAACTTTGTCAAATCCCAACCAGGTAGGCACGAAGAGAAGAGTCCACCAACCTAAAGTCATACCCATGACAAACCACTTGGTGATCCTGCAGCCTGCTTGGTCCAGAGTTTTCTTAGAAAGGTGTTGGCTCTAGCTCTGATCCATCACCTGAGATATAATAGAGGATGAAACCATGTAGCCTGCCCCAAACCTGGGTAGTCCTCACCTAGAGGATGCTCCCTCCCATGCCCCAAAGAACACAACACCAGGATCTCCACCAACATGAGAAGCTAGCTGAGTTGCACCAATGTGAGTTAAGCGTTTTGCATTTTCCTGCAATAAAAAAGCAAACCACACTCTCTGTCCTTTTGACATGCATCCCAATGGTCTGAGTGGGGTTTGTAAGTAAATTGGATTAATGAGAAAAACATCCAACCAAATCCTGCCCAGATCCAGGACAGCTGAGTCCTGCCCTGGAAGTGCCCCTCACATGTCTGGGGACTTCATCTGGAGCCACTAAGCTGCCTGAGGCCAGTTCCGCTTCAGGATCCAATGCTGTGTATATGCTACTCATCTCCTAACTCGCTTCCATCTGTTTCCACGTGGAAAAGCTCAGGTGACATGTAGTGTGGTTCTGGAGCTGACCTCTCCATCTGGCCTGCTTCTCTCCCTTCCCCACCATCCCCATCCTGTTTCTTTTTGTTTTGCAGATTCTGTTTTATTTTGACATTGTTTTCACTACCATTTTCACCATTGAAATTGCTCTGAAGGTAAAGCCCAAACCCTCTCTCTCTCTTCCCATCCTCCAGGAGCCAGCACTAGCTCTCTGCTGCTGTCTGTTGCTAACACACATGCTTTTGTTGGTGTCGAGTTCACTCTCACAGCCACTAATCCAATTGTGCTTATTTTTCAGATCCTAGGCAATGCAGACTATGTCTTCACTAGTATCTTTACATTAGAAATTATCCTTAAGGTAATGCAATCTGAGCAATGCACTCTGCCTCTTTATCTCTGCTCTATCTGCCTGTGTCTTTTCTCTCTTATTTCCTTCACTCTCTCTTTTTTACTCTCAAGCCTGAGATTGGAAGAATTAGTGACCTTCCCATTGTGGTACGTGCCTTACTAAGACTCAGAAGCCCAAAGAAACCCACTTCCCATGCTGTGCTTCCTCTCAGAAGAGGCATATGGCTCACGGTGTCAACACTGATGCTGTCCTGTCACCAGCTCTGGCACTGTGCCAGTTCGTGATGCCCCCCCACACACACACCCCATCTCCGGGTGATTGATGACTGACCCCTGCTCAGAGCTCCCTTCCCTCCTCCTGCCCAGAAGAGATGCTGCACAAAGTCCAAGAGTGGAAATGCTCATGGGCCATGGAAAATCACTTTGTCTGCCTCCTTTGGATAGCCATTGTCAACACCTTCCTCCTAGGGGCAGGCACCAGGGCTAGGCTGGAGTTGGGCCTGTGTGATAATAATCATGGGTCTAATGCAAGATTTGGGGCCAGCCTTCCAAAAGGGCTTTCAACAGGTCACTGTAGATTACTTCTGAATCCTCAGTTTCCTGCTGAAAAGCTTTGTTACAATGCCCCTTGCCCTAAGCATGGAGGAGGGAGAATTGTACTGGAGAGCTAAGCACAGGGGAGTAAGGAACAAGAGCTGAAAGAACCTGGAGCACCCAGGTCCCAAACCCCAGTCTTGAGAGCATACAGGCCTGGCTCCACCTGCAGCTGGTGGCCCCCGGTGCTGGTGGCCCTGATTGCAAAACTGCTACAGACTTACCCTATCAGTGGAGCCCATCCCTGAAAGCATTGGGATGAGAGAGATTGTTTTCTAAGTTTTATTTTGTTACTTATATTAATTTATAATTAATATGTATATTTATTTTATTATGATTTCTAAGTTTTTCCAGTATACATCTGAGCCTCTAAAACAATGCATCGCCAAGCCACTCCATCTGACACTCAGGGTGTGAGTTCTGAGACCCAGAAAAAGTGCATTTCAGCACTTGCTGTCTTCTCAGAACAACAGAATGGATTTTACCATTACCCCAAACAGAAGGGCTGTAGGCTCTAAAGCATATGCTCCAGCTTGGTGTCTTCCTGGGAGACTCACCCAGGACTCCTTCCAAGGAGTCCAGGCTCCCTTTTCCCCCTTCCTGTGGCTGATGCAAGCCACTGTCCACACTTGACCGTGTGCCACAGCCAGCCTGCAGACAGACCCTTCCTTTCCTAATGCAACTCCCAAGTCATGATCCAACCCTTTAATGTGCACGACAGTTCCATCACTCCAGATAGAAGTTGAATGGGGCAGTTTGGTGTGCCTCCCCTGTGTTCTTATCCCCAGAAGACTAAGCTGTCCAGACCCCTAGCTTCTGTCCCTGGTCAGTGAATCTGACCAGGCCCTGATTCCTGGCAGTGGGAGAGGGAGCCAAGAGCCACCCGGCTGCATTAAGAGACTCTGTAAAACCCCTTTCCATGGTGAGCTGAGCTCTTGTGGACTTCAGACTCAGGGAGGCACTCAAATCCCCAAAACTCTTTCCCAGGACAAGAAAAGCTCTGAGTCCCAATTCTCACATCTGCTCCACGGAGCTTCCCTTGTGGATTTCAGTGGTGCTTTTTTTCCTTCAAGGTTGCCGTGAGCAGAAGTGAAAGGTCTCTTTGCCATCATTGTCATGGCCAGAGCCTTCCCTCCCTTTGCCCTCTCCCTCTTCTACTCGCGTTGTGACTCAATGTGCTTCTAAATGAAACCCAAGTGCTCACTCCACTTCCCTGCACCTCCTTCCACCGGGCCCCTCTGCCTTGCCAGAAGGCTCAGCTTTATGCCATGGCACAGAAAACGATGGGCCCATCATCCAAGTGGCATTTAGTTTCAAGAATAGTTGAAAGACCTGGGGACGTTTGGCCTTAAAAAGAAAAGGCTTATAGCACCATGATGGTTGGCCTGCATACTGCAAAGGACTGTCACATAGAGGAGGGAGGAGGTAAACCAGGCATAGTGAGTACAGTTACAAGATGCATCTAGCAACTAAAAGAGCTGCCTCTGGTGCTGGTAAGCCGCCTGTGACTGGACAGAGGGCTTTTCCGGTCCTTCCAGCTCAGACAGTCAGTGATCTCATGCCCAGCCTTTATCTTTCCTCAGCCTGAAAATACCCCAGCAATAGGCTTTTCCTATGCAATGACTTAGAACTTTTAGGAAGTGGATGGCCATCAGCCAAAAGATAAAGGACACTTTGCACTGGGTACCTGAACCTGGCCTCTTCTGTTGTCTTGAATGCCTAGGATAATTTTCAAATAAATGCTCCATTTTTTTCAGTATCCACTTGCCCTTTCTCCCCTGACCACTCTTCCTCTAGCCCTGCCTGGGCTTTTGTCCCCACCCCCCCCTACACACGCACATACACACACACACACACACACATGCACACTCACTTTCTGGAGAGCTGGTATCATTCTAGGTCCCCTGACAAATGGGATCCCAAAGTCAAAGGACAGACATTGGCACTGTGAGCCCCACTAGTGCACCTATTCAAGGAATGCTCCTCCTGACTGTGGAGGGCTCTGTGGTGCTCAGTAGTGTCCTCAAAATGTACAAGCCAGGAATGAGGTGAGGTTAGGTGCAGTGTCTCTTCTGAGCCTGAAAGTGTGATGGCTGGGGAAGGTGTTTGGCCTTCTACAGGCTCAGGGGTTCTTTGGTTAAGTGAACTGGAAGAGCCACCCAAGTCTAGTCTGTGGGGTCCTAGATCTTTATCGGGAGACAGGACAACAAGACCCTCCAGATGGTGGGCCTTCAGGAGAAATCTCCAACTATATTCCCCTGCAGGTGTTTATATAATATACCCACTTCTAGAAACTGTTGCAGGACACAGGTGCCTCAGTCCCCTGTGACCCCCTGCAGCAAGAGATAAATGGAAAGAACTAGGTTGCGAGAGCTATTTTTGCCAGTTTCCCCTGTGTTTGCTTTTGAATTGCTCTGCGGACATGCTGCTCTGGGCATGCTCTGATTCCAAGGAGATAAACTGGACCCCAGATGACCAGGGAGCCACTCTCAGTCTCTCAACCACCAGCACCAAATCGTTCCCTTTGGCTGATGCTTCATGGCCCATGGCCTTTCACAACCCTTAACCTGGAAATCCGCTGGCTCTTAATTCAAGTCAACAGAATTGGAAAGGCTGTTTGTTAAGCATCTACAGTGGCTTTATACTGAGCTCAGAGAGAGGTAATAATAGCCAAGTCCTGGAACAATAATCACCATCCCAGCTGCTCCCGTTTTAGTCTTTAAAGGGCCTTCACGTTGTCTTTCTGTGTGTGCCTCACAAAGACAGGGAATAGTATGCCCACTTCGTAGATGAGGAAAGTGGACATCCTTATATAGGAAGAGTCCAGGATTCTATTCCAATCTATCTGGCCCCAAGTTCAGTTCTTTATAGTGACAACTAACACTTACATGAAGCTTAGTATTTGCAGGGTAGTGTATGTGTTTTACCTGTAATAACTCATTTGATGCTTACAACCCTATAGGGGAAGTATTATCATGACCCTCATTTCTCAGATGAGGAAACTGAGACACAGAGAAGTTAAGTAACTTGCTCCAGGCCATACAAATAAAATATGACAGTTTTGGGATTCAAACTCAGGCAGCCTGGTTCCAGAGCCTATGCTTTTAACCATGGTACCACATTGCCCCTCTGAACACATAGCTCTGGCCTCAAAGAACATCAGTCTAGAAGCAAGATAATAGAACTGAGTTTAGAATATGTGCCATAGATCATAAACACTAATTAAGCTTAGGAAGTGGAGGGATGCTAATTGCCAAAGTTATTGATAGATTCCCACTGGGCACTAGGTTGACCAGCTGTCCCAGTTTGCCTGAGACTGAAGAATTAACTGGGTGGGACACAGGACTTTCAGTGCTAAACCAGGAAAATCTTGGGACAACCAGGACAATTGGTCACCCCACTGCCCCACCTTTCCCCAGATGCCTAATGTCTGAAGCTGACCCTGAGGGTTGATAGAATTTGGAGAGGAGGTTGGGAAGTTTGCATCCAAGGGAAACCTGGTCTGGGCAGTGTCAGCAAAGGGCCCCTCAGGGCCAGACCCACAGACAAGTGATGAGGAACAGTGGTGGAAAATGAAAAAGGGGTGGCAGTGCCCAATTTGAAAAGGCTCCAAAGATAGGATGGAAGAGTCTGGTGTGCTCTAGTAGGTGGAAGGAGCCGCTTAACCATCCTAAGCTGGGGATTGTGTGGTGGTTGTGTAAATGGTTGCAGAATGCTGTCCTTGGTCCTGCCTCTCCTTCTGCAGTCCTGCCTGCCCCCAGTCTTCTCACTGCTTTTCAGCTTGCCCTGCCCAAGGAATGCTGTGGGAGGAGAGGGAGGCATGAGGGGGTCTCTGGAGCTTGGGCAGGGACCACTCATGCTCATGTTTCTCTGTGCCTCCCTGCAGATGACTGCTTATGGGGCTTTCCTACACAAGGGCTCTTTTTGCCGAAACTACTTCAACATCTTGGACCTGCTGGTGGTCAGCGTGTCCCTCATTTCCTTTGGCATCCAGTGAGTAGGACTCCCTCGGCCCCAGATGGGGACACACAAGTGGTCAGAGAGGATGACCAAGACTCTGGAGGGCATTCCTGTATGGCCACCAGTGTGACTGTGGCAGGAACGGGTTGGGTCCCCTGCCTTCTACAACATGATGGCTTTTTGTACACGTCCTTAATGGTGTGACACTTGGGGGTATGTCGATCCAGCAAGAATATGTTTAAATATCTGGATCTTGCCATGACAGGGAGGGCCAGGCCCAGTTATAATGAGAGGAATGTCTCCAGGGCCTTCCTGCCTCCTCCATCACATGCCCAGTGCCCTTGGCTACCCTCAGCTCCAAGGGCCTGCCATTTCCATGATCAGCCCTGATCTTCCGGTCCATCTTCCTCCCTTTCTCTTTCCAGTCAAAGTACCTGATGAGAAGAAGGTGGGTGGGGGAAAGAGAAAGAGAGAGGGGAATTGCCGATTCTCAATCTTGACTGTGTAATGGAATCACCTGAGTAGTTTCAGGAAAGATATTTGCCTGGATCCCTCTCCCCAAGTTTTTATTTAATTGGTCCGGCGTACAGGCCTGGGCTTTAGGAGTTTTAAAAGCCCTCCAGGTGACTCCAGTGTACAATGAAGGTTGCCAATTTGCTCAGTTGAAAGGATCTGATTACTGCCTCTCCCAAGGTCTATCTGATGCTAATGTTAACCCTTCAACCTCAAAGCACTTTCACATGCACAACCCTCTGTGGTCCTCACAAACAAAACAAAACAAACAAACAAACAAAAAACCTATGAGGCAGACAGGGCAGTGGCTGTTATCACCATTTTACAGACAGGAAAACTGAGGTCCGGGACATGAGACTTGCCCGATATCACACCAATGGCAGAGGAAAGGGGTCCTGGGTCTCCCTTCCCAAGGATGTTTTCATCGTAAGCCTAGAAAGAGTGGACACGGGGACATGAGGAGTGAGGCCCTTTCTGTGATCATCAGTTGTCTTGTCCCAGCTGTCTGCCTAGGAGCCTACAGGTCTAGATTCTAATCCCAGCACTACCACTAAACTACTATTTAACCTTGAACCAAGAACTCCCAACCTTTAGTCTGTGCTTTCCCCCGCCTGATCTTAAAATCCTTTCCATTGCCATTCAGTGCAAACAGGCTCCCTCCCTGAGACACTGGGATAACTAGGAATGCCCTTTGAATCCTTTGGAATAAAAGAGCCATGAACCAGAGGAATCAGATCTTTCTACCAGCTCCCTCTTGAGCATGTTATCCTGATCTCATGTAGAATGAAATCAGCCCTTGCTGAGGTGTCATACATTTTTTAGGTCCCAAGGTGGGTACAAGGTTCTCTGAAAGCTTGAGAGGAGATCTCAATCAGGGTAGTATGTGACGATTGGGATAGGTCCCACCTGGGTTGCATTGATGAGTAACTCCAGAAACCATGTAGGCTTCCTGGTGAGGGGCTTGTGGGAAGAACTGCACCCTAGTGCCTCATTTCCACTGGGAACAGCAAAAGCCTGAAACTCCCAGAAATCCTGGCCAGGCCCTAGCATCCAGGTATGCAGAACCTGCTGCATAGAATCCATTCCTTCAAGTCCTAAGTGTGCTATGAACCAGTGGGTTTCATATATGTATGTAATGCGCTATTACCTAGGACATGTGTTTGGAGATAACACCAGAATAGCTCCTCCCATGCCCATCACCTCCAACCAACAAGGCATGATTTTTCACCACCTGTATGGCATTTCTTCAAGTTCAGTGATGTCTTCATCAGACATCATAAAAAAGCTGCCATTTATTCAGTTCATAATATGTGGCAAGCACACTGCTAGGTGGTGCAGCTGTGTTTCCTCATTTAATCCCTGCAACAACCTTATGAGGCCCAATTTACAGATGAAAAACTAGGGTTCAGAAAAGTTAGGAAATTGATCCTCAGTGAATTGGCTGTTAAGTGGCAGAGCTGGGGTTTCTCTTTTCTTGTCTAAAGCTCCCCTGAGTAGCACATTATAGTGCTAATGACTCGTGGTAAATTGCTTTTCATATTATTTACACACCAACAGGAAGTCCCAGGGTCACAGGCAAGTTATAGGCTCCTCTAGGGGGTAAGAGTTGGGAGTAGAGAATGGTCCCAGGATGAAAAAATCCCCCAAACCGACTTTACACTTTCTCAAGTTCGCCTGGGGCAGCCTATCAACACACCCCCTCACCACATTACTTCTGGCTCCACCAAAACCGGAGCTTACTCACCTGCCCTGTTTCCCTCTCCCAGGTCAAGTGCAATCAACGTGGTGAAGATCTTACGAGTCCTGCGAGTCCTCAGACCCCTAAGGGCCATCAACAGGGCCAAGGGGCTGAAGGTGAGAAGCATGGGCCTGGGTGGGGAACCAGCAGTCCAGCAAGCATCTACCTGGCTGTGGGTTGGCGAAAGTTAAGCAAAGGGATGGGGCGGGGAGTGGGCCTGGAGGGAGGAGAAATGGCCAGAGCAAGTGGCTGCTGTGTTGGAGCCTGGACTCTCCTGCCTGTACCACCAGTTCCACTTCAGGGAGAAAAGAACAAGGACAGGCAGCCATTCAAAATCAGAACTTCAAAGCAAAACTTTCACAAACCCAGGGCCCCACATAACGATGAGATCTCCATATCCCTACCCCTATAAAATGGGAAACTAGCTGGGCTTTTGTCCCTAGAGTCACCTAGAGCCCAACAGGGGACTTTGAGTTCCACTGGATTCCATTGCCATGTGAACCTGGGAAGGTGCTTTTCGCCTGTTTGAGTCTGATTTTCCCCCTTTGGCAAAGGGGCTGCCCGTGCAGCCTCCTCAGAAAGGCTCATGGCTTGGCAAAGGGAAGCTCAGGCTGCAGGCACTTCTTGAACCCCAGCCCCTTCCCCCACCTTCTCTTCCCACCACAGCACGTGGTTCAGTGCGTGTTCGTCGCCATCCGGACCATCGGGAACATCGTCATTGTCACCACGCTACTCCAGTTCATGTTCGCCTGCATCGGGGTCCAGCTTTTCAAGGTAATGTCTTGACTCTGATCTTCCTTCCCCTTCTGTCAGTATTCCTGAGAAAGAGAGCTGGCAGGTACAACCAAAAGAAGACAGAGGCCTGGGTCAGACTTGGGGTGAGTGGAATCTCCAACCACCCTCCTCTCAGCATCCCCCAGGAGAAGAGGAAGAGCCTGGAAGGAGGAGCTCTCCAACAGGCCAAGGACCCCTCACCCTCACAGTGCAGCCTGCCCTTGTGGTCCCTGCCCTTCCTTCTAGCAAAAAAGGGAGAGGGACCCTTATCCTCTGAAACCTCATGTCAGTCACCTGCTTAAAGCCCACAGTGGTCCCCCATTATCAACAGCACCAAATCCACCCTTCTCCATGTAGCTTTCAGAGCCTGCATCCATCAGGGTTCTCTCTCACTGCTTCCAGACAAGACCCCTCAGCCATGCTGAGGCCAGCGTCCATGGTCTCTAGTCTTTCTGCCTTAATCCTTTCATTTTTGCTGTTCTACCTTCTGAAGCATTCTTCCCCCTGCCCTCTCCTACCAACCATATAAATTCCCCTGATTTCCTCCCGTGTAATTTGTCCCTCCAAGCCCTGTTCCACTTCTACCTTCCTCGGGCCAGCCAAAAGAGTTCAGCTTTCATGGAGTAGAGTTCTCTTTTTTCTTTTTCTTTTTATTTCAGTGATACTTGCAGCACTGAGCATCTTTATTTGCTGCCTGCTTTGTATATGCGAGTCATAGCTTCCTGATCTGATTCTGTTCTCCTTGCACTTTTCATCAATAGCACAGTGCTGGGCTATAGAGATGATCGCTAGTCATTTTTTGACTGATTCATTGATTGATGAACATCTCCAATCACTTTGTTCTGCCTTCCAGGGAAAGCTCTACACCTGCTCAGATAGTTCCAAACAGACTGAGGCGGAATGCAAGTGAGTACAAGCTGGAGGACAGCCAGTGCCAATGCTGCTTAACTCGGGGAGGTTGTTGACTTGGCCTTAGAGAAGGGACAGCCCATTCTTTCTGAGATGGCACTGACAGCTGGACTTTAACCCACGGGTAATGTTATCACATTGACATGACATGTAATATTATCTATTCTTAGAAGTTCTTCCCAATGGCTAGTAGTATGGGTTTAAGCCTGGCCAGTCTCATCCCACCCAGCAAGCCAGGAGTCCTTGGTGTGTCAGGTGTGAAGGGAGATGAGAGACCCGAGAATTAACTCTTCCTTCTTTCTCAGGGGTAACTACATCACATACAAGGACGGGGAGGTCGACCACCCCATCATCCAACCCCGCAGCTGGGAGAACAGCAAGTTTGACTTTGACAATGTTCTGGCAGCCATGATGGCCCTCTTTACCGTCTCTACCTTTGAGGGGTGGCCAGAGTGAGTATACAAATCAAGGCCTGCCCACCCTGATATTAGAGGACAAAACATTCCCCAAGTTTTATTATTCTCCCACACTCCTTCCCAGAGGTCATACTTACCTGTGTCCTTCCCAAGCAATGAGGGTTTGTTTCTAGAATAATCTGCATACCATGGTCACTGCTGAAACATAGACTCTTCTTTTTCTAGAAGATGTCAACATTTCAGAAATTCCAACCAGAAAGGAGCTTCTTTTAGCTCCCCCTCCCTACCTCAGAATGAGCCACAATGATAGGGTTCTTTGTCATTACTCTCATGGCATCTAGGAGTGGGGTGAGTTTCTCTAGGTATGAGCCCCTGGATTACCATAGGATTCAAGATTACTACTCCCGACATGCACTCAATGTGGACAGAGATGGCACAGATAATCTGTTTTTAGACTCTACCCTAGTCTCCGTAGGAAGAGCCTTGCCTATAATTACAGTGAGAAGTAAGAAAGGGATGGAAGTCTGAGTACAAATTCCTCCCGGAGATAACGCCTAGACCAGCCTGGTTGGCCTTTTACACTGCATCACCTCTACCAGGCTGTTCCATATATCTTGTATAGACATCTGCTTCCCCAAACCCCCCACCCAGTGTATTCCAGGAAAATTACTGTCAAACAGCCAGAAAATTCTAAATATTCCTAAGTCAGATTTAGTGCATGGATCTGAGATGAGGTCACCCCATAGATAGTACCTAGAGAATAACCGAGTACTGTACACAGTAACAAAGGAAAGAGAGGAGATAATCCCTGTCCATGAAGAGGAGCAAGCATAATGGGCACATAGTCCAGGCCCAAATGAATGGCATACGCATGGAAACTACCTAAGTATGAATACAAACCATTGTTGATGATCTGAATAAGCTTGGGTCATTTTTTATCTAGCATTTTTATCTAAATGGATGTTTGCTCTCAGATAGATTTATTTTATGTTCACTGTAACATCCTCTGAGTCTATGCCAGTTTACAAAGCTGTTCCAATATTTACTAATGTTTCCAGTATTTGATATCAATGTCCATGACTCATTTTACATTGAAATAATTATTGACAGTTTCAAAACACTCTCATATACATTATATCAACCACACTGCCAGGTAGGAAAGTCAGGCTTATTGTCTCCATTGTACAGATGAAGAATCTGAGGCTCAAAGAGGTTAAGTGACTTGCCCATAGTCCCACACCAGTAAGTGGCAGAGCTGGGACTTGAACCCAGATCTTCCGACTCTCAGCCTAGAGCTGTTTCCAGCACCCCTGATCTGAGGATCCCTAGCAACAGTGGTGCCATCATTCCACAGAGGTGACACTGCTTCTCCGCTTCTCTCTGGGGCCTGTCTCCCCCTGCAGGCTGCTGTACCGCTCCATCGACTCCCACACAGAAGACAAGGGCCCCATCTACAACTACCGTGTGGAGATCTCCATCTTTTTCATCATCTACATCATCATCATTGCCTTCTTCATGATGAACATCTTCGTGGGTTTCGTCATCGTCACCTTCCAGGAGCAGGGGGAGCAGGAATACAAGAACTGTGAGCTGGACAAGAACCAGGTAGCTTCCTAGAAAGGAGAGGAACAGGTGGCGGGGCAAGCGGGGAGCAGGGCTATGTGAGGAATGACAGCAGTTGGAAGCTTGCGGCCCACCTGGAAGAGAGGCTGGAGTCAGGAGAGAGATCCATGCAGACACTAAGATTATCTGTCCGCTCCTCAATGAAGGAATAGGGCTGTCAGTCTTCTGGAAGGGCCTGGACAAAAGAAATGCAAATCCTGGATCTGGCAAATGCATTCAGCCAACAATTATTGGTTAAGCATCTACTTAAGGAAACTCTATGATAGATTCTGTGGGGGGAAAAACCTCATGTCCTATGTCTCAGAAGTTGACTAGTCAGAAAGTGCCCACAAGCATTGGCACATTGATAATGAAGGAAAGAAACCAGAGCAATGAGGGAGTGAGAGTTTCAGGGGTGGGGAAGAGAGGGGTCTTAGAAAACCACTAGTAAATGGTTTCTTAAATAAAACACAAAGGCCTGCACATGAGGTGGAAGCAAGAAAGAGGCTTAAGTAGGAATGATATGGGAATGCCAGGACTGTAAGGTATTCTGTTGGCCTATGAGAAAGAGCTGGCAACTCTGTCAGTGAGGAATGAAGCTGTTACAGTGGGCTGCAGCATGTGGTCACTGAGGTCACTTCCCTAGCTAGGATCCCCGATGGGGAGAGTGAGAGGGAACTACATCCCTGTCCATAAATGACTTAAGTTCTTATATGGGAAAGTACATGGCACAAGACATTCAGCTGCACATCAGTTAGGCCAGCTGGACCCCTCATGGGTTTTGATGTCAACATCTTGGGTTTAGACTCATCATTCTGGCTGCTGTATGGCCTTTGGATTGAAAGTAAGATGGGAAAGAAGGAGGCCAATTAGAAAGTGTAGATGAGAAATGATTAGTGGAGGTGGACAGGATAAGAGGAAATAAAATTTGTCAGGCCTGGATATTGGGTGTGGAGGCTGAAGGTAAGTGAAGAGGCTGGAGTGACTCCCCAGTTTCTGACACAAGAATCTGGGCCCAGTGCAGAGAAAATGAACTGGATCTGTCCTGGAGTCCCAAGAATCTAGCCAGCCCAAGATCTGATCCCCTATCCTTGAACTATGTCTTCTGATCTTGTGGACATGGGTAAATAAGGAAGATTGACTTAGGACAGGAAGGAGAAGTTGAGAAGTGCCCCAAGGAGAGTCTGTGGCATAGGAAATAATCAATGAGAAGACCAACTATCTGTCATTCAGTAAGTATTTATCAAATGCCAACTAAGTGTCAGCAGTATACCAGGCATTACCAAATTGAAAAAAGGAGACACAAACTCCTTGACAAAATCTTGGTAAGGAAGTTGACTAGAGGCAATGCTTTCCTTGATTAAGAGAGTGATAGAAAAAAAAAGGCCAAATAACATCTCAAACCTGTAAATGAGCTACATAAGTAGATTATTTCTCTGATTCCCAAGGTGTGTAGTTTCATCCACATGCCACCTCCTCTGCCACCCCACACACATCAACCTGGTTACTAACCCCCTCTCTCTGTTCCCGCCCCACCCCTCCCGGTGCCTCCTTCCCAGCGACAGTGCGTGGAATATGCCCTCAAGGCCCGGCCCCTACGGAGGTACATCCCCAAGAACCAGCACCAGTACAAAGTGTGGTACGTGGTCAACTCCACCTACTTTGAATACCTGATGTTCGTCCTCATCCTGCTCAACACCATCTGCTTGGCCATGCAGGTCAGTCCGAGGGGGGCCCTGGACCCATGACACCTGCAGGAAGGAGGATGCTAGGGGAGGAGATAAAGTGTAGAAGAACTGCATGGTTGTCTCCAGTGTGTCACCTCCATGTTGGCCAAGAGAGGCAGAAAGAGCAGAAGAACTGTCCTCTTTTCCCAGATGGAGAAAGACAAGTGTCCCTTCTCAAGGATGAGCTCCTCTCTGGGACCTTAGAAGAGAATCCATAGACGCCTGGGTTAATAAAACATTAAGAGTGAAGGAAATGGAGAACAGAGGGGGAGCCTGAAGAGTTTGTTATTGTGAGGCCTGGGTATAGAAGTTGATTCTATATCCACCTGTCTTCAGGGAGGTCAACTTATGCTTGAGCTCTCTTGAGAACCGGAAGTCTCCATAAAGTTGTCATAACCAGTCAAAGCAGGAACACAGGACTCTGCCAACCTGTGTTTTCAGAGCTAGCAGAGAAGGGAAGAATTTGCAGGATTTCCTGAGTCCACCTGGCTGCCCATGGAGGTGTGAATGGCTTTCCAGGGCTTGGTTCAAGGAAGATCTCTGTTGAGAGGAAGGTGGTAAGGAGTAGGGATGTCCCTGCCTCATTTTCACAGTCCTTCCCCTCCCCTCAGCACTATGGCCAGAGCTGCCTCTTCAAAATTGCCATGAACATCCTCAACATGCTCTTCACTGGCCTCTTCACCGTGGAGATGATTCTGAAGCTCATTGCCTTCAAACCCAAGGTAGGCCTCTGAAAAAGGTGTCTGGTCTGCAGGCACTGGAGGGATGGACAAGGGGGAGTGCCAGTACTGAAAGAAGGAGAGTGAGGGGCAGAAATAATCAGTGGAAGACCCCATCTTCCTGGAAGATAAATGGTACAACTCCTAAACCTACCAGGATTTGCACCAGGACAACCCATTGAGATAGAGTCTCCACTCTAGCCTGTGGCTGGGAAGTACAGGAAACAGATTCCTCCCTGCACTAAGTCTCTTCTTCCAAGGAGGCAGATGATGGTCCTTCTCCTCTTTCCCACCCTGTGTCCACCCTCATCCCCCAGCACATAATCTAGAAGAAACTATGCCCACAGACTGGCAAACCAAACCAAACCTCTTCACAACCAGCCCCCCAGATTCACTCAGGCTACTGTTCTACTGTCCTGTCACGTCATCAACCACAGACCACCCTCCTCATAAAAAGCTCAGCCAGGGCTTCATTTGCTCGGGGCTCAGTTTTCCAGCCTATGGAGTCCTCCTGTTCAGATGCTACATCATTTTTCCCTTGCACTTTCCAGTACAGGAAAGGCAAATGTCTGTGGCTTGCTACTTGTGAGCAACTTCTAGGGAAAAAAGGCTGGGAGAAAGAGTAGAACCGTTGGCTGAATGAGGCAGGGTAGGAAAGGTTGAATTGCCTGTCACTTTGGATTTTCTGTGCCCTCCCTAACCAGCCTCACCCCCATTCTCCTGGAGAATGGAGGAGTAGACTGACTTGAGCATCATCTTCTACCCCTGAATAAGGTCAGAATCATTGGCATCCGCTGGCCTGGGATTCACAACACAGGCAGTTGCTTCTGAGGGAGGGTATAGCTACAACTCCTTTGGAGAGCGATGAGAAGGAAAGAGTTGATTCTAAGAGAATTATATGGCTACAGACTTGAGGAAACTTCTCTAGCTTTTTGAGCCTTCTCTCCTCCTCCTTTACTAGTTTTTACAGATTCAACACAGATCAACAGGAGAAAAAAGGAAGGGTCTTTGTTCATATATTCCATTTTTATTCAAATTTTTACTTGTCCTGGAGTTAATTGGGACAGGGAGAGTACTCCTTGGCTGTTGGATCCATATTCATTTAACAAGATGTCTATCATCTTCTTTGAATTAAAATTCAACTAACATTTCTGAATAACCTACCATGTGCTACACATACCTCATTGCATGTAATCCTCAAAACACCCTCATAACACAGGTATTAACGTCCTCATTTTAGGGAAGAGGGAAGTGAAGCTCAGAGCAATTAAGTGTAATATTAATTACATCATTATTAAGTGGCAGAACTGGGAATAGAATCTGACTTTATAGTTGATGTAATTTCCACCATGCCAAGCTGTTAGCAAGCACCTTCCATGTCAAGTGTTCTGCTGGGTGCTTTTCAGAAAGAGGTAAACAGCCTGTGAGGGACTTCAAGATAAAACAGACAATATTCTTGCAATGCTGATTCCTTCCCTCAAAGAATGCCTAGGGATCTTGGCTAATTTTCAGAGAGTAAGACTCTCTGAAATGTCATTTGGTGATAATAATGGTGCTTCCTACCTCCTCCAGGGCAGTAAATATACTCTTTTCACTTTCTCTTCCAAGCCCAGTCCCATTCAGGGGCATAAATTTTGTCCTGACCCAGAGAAACCCACTGAATCTCCCTGGTCACCTTCCATAGGGCCCATGGTACCTCTGCTTACCTGTGGTCCTATTCCAAGCCACGTGGCCCAGCAGTACTGACAGGTTCACAGCCCACAGCTCATGACCGGCGATGCCGGGAATACAGGATCATTGCCAAGTTGAGCTTCAGTTGCAGATGATAGCCTCTAGTAGGGAAACTGGCATCACTTTCACCTAGTTTCATGAGACATATGGTTTAAATATTTCAAAGCCTTGAGTCATCCCACAGTTGACTCAGATGTGTCTCTGATGATGTCTGATGCATTCTGCAGAGCTCTGCAATGGACTCTGTGAATTATTCCTCATGACCACAGAAGATATATTGGGCAGACCTGCCCTAAGAAGCAAATGAAAGTGATCCCTGCAGGAGCCTCAGATTGAAAGACACCCTTACTTAAGTCCTGCAGATCAAGGAACAAGCCGTTTCCTAGGAAGTAGCTAGCTGTGGTGGTCTAAACCATAAAGTGACTCCTAGCTTCCTCAATCCCTAGTTTTCTGTTGTGATAAGATGGAGTAAAATAAGAAAGACTTCTCCCAAAGAAGTAAGAGAGCCATCCTGGGATCGTTTGCATTTCACACATGCCAGGGTCAATCTGTGGTGTAAAGAGAAAGGAAAATGGATAATTTCTGTGAATATCTCTAAAGGGACTTCTGGCAATACAGGGGTAAGGGTCACTGGACCTGTCTGGCTAAAGAAGGTTGACCAGTTAGGACTTAAGGAGAATAGGGTGCCCCGGTTTCTCATTAAGGTATGTTCTTTGTTTAGGGAATAGACTCCAGGAAAAGAATCCTCCAAAATTTCAGGCAGAAAATCAAATCAGAAACAACTTGAAGCCCTGGTAGAAATATCTGGGTGGGTGTGGCCCAAGCACCAGTGGCTTCTGAAATATAGAACAGCTTTCATATCTCACCATTAACTGAGATTCTCTTCAGTATCACTGGCATGATCCTTTATATATGATATTAATGAGTCTGCACTTGCAAGTATTGAAGGCTTTCTTTGTAAAAGAACAGTTAGACAGCAAGGATGTAGAAGACTGGCATCAATCGTAGCCAGGGAGACGTTACCAGAAGTTCTCACTGCTTGACTTTTCTTCTCTATCTTTTCAGTCTCTATGATTGGTTGGTTGGTCCATAGGTTGGCTGATCACTTGTATCTTGTTTCATTCTTCATTGTCTTCGTGGTGATTGATGTTGCCAAGTTTTTCACTTCTGTTCTCCTCACCACACTATGGAAAATCACTTTACTCAAGTAAATCCCTGCCTTAAATCCAACTGCCCCACTCCTTAAGTTGACACTCTATTCCAATCACACCAAAAACTATGGGTGAGTATAAACCAAGTTAGAGCAATTCAGTCCCCCACCAAAACATCAGGAATCTGTAGGGAATGTCTGAAGCAAATGCAGTAGGTAATAGTAGTATTGATTTCAACACTTAATAGCAAGCCAGAGGAGATCCCTTCCCTAAAGTAGGAGACACTGAATGGTACCTGGGTCCTACATGCTTGTGTAGGACCAAGTTGGTCAGCATGGAAAAGTTTTGGTTAGAATTATCTGAAGGTAACTAGATAACTGGGTTGTTCTCCTATAGTGAATTGAAATGCATCAGCAAAGACAGAAAAAAAATTTAAGATACACTTTATGATAAGCACTGAAAAAATATCTAATACCTAGAAATAAATCTAACAAAAAATGTCTAAGATCTCTATAGAGAAAAAAAATTTCATACAAAGGAACTAAAGAAAACTAAGTATTAAGTTGAGAAATATATTGTGTTCATGAAAACTCAATATTATGAACATGTCATTTCTCTTCAAACTGATCCATAAATTCTGTACAATCCCATTGAAAACTCCAGATTGGACTTTACCCGAAGTGAGAATGGCAGGAGAAAGGGAAGCCATCAGCAAACCCTTTCTGGCTGATAGGATGGCCCTGGGCGGTCCCAAGGTTTCAACCCACTTGGGCAGCTCTGACATCATCATGGAGAGAGAGGCAAGAACCTGGTTCCAGAAGCAGTGCCAGTCACAGATACTCCACTGTTAACTATAGGTTTTAGTACCAAAAGAGCTGATGATGTCACTTGGTTGCCTGGGATTTGCTGCTGACAATGACTCAGCAAGCACAATGAGGAGGGGAGGAGGGAGCGGAGGGGCTTGCCCTCCGCAGCAGAAGTCGCTTTGCCCAGGAAGGCAGGAGTTCCCCCAGTGAAAGGCTCCTGACTCCTGTGCTCCCTATAAACTTTCATGTGGGTCATGGAGGAATGAAGATGCAGGTCTGCCATTGCTGAGATGTATCTCGGGCCCCTTGGCTGCTGCCCACTCCCTATCTCCCCCAGAGGAGGATACTGGAGGGGATTTGACCCTGCTCCCTGCGATCAAAGCCTTGGCCTCCCCTTTCAGCTTTCTCCCAGCCTGAGAACAGTCCAGAGAGGTGAACAGAATCAAAGTAAAGTAGCTCGTTGACCTTCCTGACACCCCAGCCTTCTTGAATAAGAGCAGCCGAAACCTTGGGACTTACTTTCGTGTTGCAGGACAAATAGGGCCCAAAGGCATTTCAAACCGAAGGGATGAAGTGAGGCCTCTGGACCAGCTCTGTCTAATAGAACTTGCTGCAATGTTCCATATGCACTGTCTACAATATAGCCGCTAGCCTTCCGTGGCTGTTGAGCACTTGAAACGTGGTTAGTACAGCCAAGGACTGGTTTTTCAAATATATTTAATTAATTTAAAATTATATAGCCGACTGTGGTCGGCAGCTGCTATATTGGGCAGCACAGCTCTAGACACTGATTCTATCCCATAATATTCCCAGCTTCTGCGTCCTCTGTCTGTCTTGGTTTCTTCAGCCCAGCTGCTCTGGCTACATGAAGCCAGATGGTTTATCTCACCCTCCCCACTCTCTCTCCAGCTGTTAATTTTCTACCAGAAATTGACTCATCATGGTGGAAACCCTCTTGATAGGGTAAGACAGTCTCTTGCTCTAGGATCCCACAGTGTGGATTTTCTCCTGACTTGGCCAGTCCTCGCCATCATCCCTGGACTTCCCCAGCCCTTGTCAGCTGCAAGTGCTGAGGCTCCTTCTTTGTGGATCCTGTCGCACCTGGTTTCTGAGCTCAGGAAGGCCCTACGGAAGGCGGAGAAAGTGCCCTGGCAGGTGAAGTCTGGAATTAGTCTGCTGCTAGGGGATGAATATAAGGTGTGTCCCCGGTGATCCCTGGGGCGCCCAGCTACAGTTTTTCCCAGTCCATTGGACTTCAGACTAGGTTTCCTGATAGTGCTTTAGTGCCCTAGTGAAACTGAAATCTGAGAGCCCTAAGACCCTACCCAGTTCTTGCCTGACCCATCCTCAGGGTGTAGAAACTTGTCCTTGCGCATCCCAGTTGCTGGCCAGAGACTTGCTGCCCAACAGCTTTGATGTCACTTCCAAAGGGGGTGCCCAGCCTTCCAGCCACATCATTTCCCTAGCTCGGCCCTGCCTAGCATCCTCACCCTGCCCACTGGCTTCTACTGCTAGGCTCTAGCATGCCTGGTAACTGTCTGGGGCTGTGACTCCTGTCCCCTGCTCCCAACACAGAGAACTTTCCCAACATTTTCATAGTGTGAGCTAACAGTAGGGGCAGTAATTCAGCTGCCACAAAACTGTCTCTGCTTTGGGGTTTTTTTTGTAGCCCTGTTATCTTTCCAGAAAGAGGACATGATGGCATTGAATCAGCCTTGGCTGCTTCTTGGAGGACAGAGAAGCAAAAAGAGGGTGAGGTTGGAGACAATGGCCAATGCTGACAAAGAACGCAGCTCCTCCTTTCCTCAGTCTATTGTCCCGAGGAGTCCATCAGTGGCCCATGCACACTTCCCTTGGCTGGGAGCAAGGGATGAGTCATAACTAAAGGAAGCCTGGTTGATGAGATGCTCTGAGAATCAGAGCTGCTCAGGACCATGGAGGTCAAATGCTTGTCAGGCTCCTCCCCATAGCCCAGCATGTGGCACAGCCTCACTGTGGTCCCACCCACACGAGCAGCCACCGGGCTATGAGAAGGTACCGATCGGAGGTTCTCCAGCCTGCCTGAGAGAGCATGCTGCTGGTCTTGTACTTCCCACACACAAAGGCGGCCTTCCTCTTATTGCTGATCATGCCTTCCTTGTACGGTGCAGGGGATCCCATGCCTCCGATGGTCCCCAGAGCAATCTTTTCTCTGCATACTCTGTTGTTCTTAGGAATGATTCTTCTCTTCGGAAGGATTGTTGGCCCTGACATGGGTGGGCACAGGCCCTGCCAAGGTGAGGAGTGTTTGGGGATATTCTAAGGGCATGATCAAGATGGAGCTAATTTCTTTTCACTGGGCTTGTGGCAAAAGAGACAGATGTGGGCTAGGTTGGGGCTCTAGGTTCACATCTGGATATGCAAAGGGAAAACTGGAGTTGGGGAGGTGGATGCTAGGAAGCACTCAGAGACAACACTTGCAAACAAACTTTGCAGTCCAATTACTCAGTCTACCCTGTCAGTTCTATCCATGCCTAGAAGTTTCTTTCCTTAAAGATCCAGCATCTAGGGATGCATGGGTGGCTCAGTCAGTTAAGCATGTCTGCCTTTGGCTCAGGTCATGATCTCAGGGTCCTGGGATCAAGTCCTGCATTGGGCTCCTGGCTCAGTGGGGAGTCTGCTTCTCCCTTTGCCTGCCACTCCCCCAGCTTGTGCTCACTCTCTCTCTCTCTCTCTCTCTCTCTCTCTGTCTGACAAAAAAAAAAAAAAAGATCCAGCATTTGGCTTCCCTTTGGCAAATACCTTTCCACACACAACATGAAGATGTCGTAAAGATGCCAGCTTGGGGTTCTCCAGGGACACACGTGCTTTCTACATATGCAAAGGGGGCTTCTGAAGCTGAAGGTCCAGATTGTGCAGACCTAGACCCACTGTTTTAGGGGTTAGAGCTCTTGTCCTCCATAAGCAAGCTGCCTCCAGGGAAGGGGCCAGGGTTCTGACAGTCACAAGGCAGAAGGAGAAGCTGAGAGCATCTTAGTGATGACACAAGCCCCAAGGCAAGTAGCTGATCTGCTTTTCTAACCCAGGGAAGAGAAACCATTTTTACCAAACATGAGCCCTGCCTACTTCCCTACTCAGGCAGGGTGTCATATCTGGACTGTGTATTCATTAGCTTCCAAAATCAGACGTGCTTGCTGTCTGCCAAAGGAGGCAAGCAGGGGGGCGCACCAAAGGATAGGCTCCAAGTGTTGCCAACTCTGACAGAAACAGAGCCACAGGAGAAAGGGACACATGAGCTGGTGTTCGAGAAGCTGCTAATCAGCAGAGGAGGTCTGTCAGCTGCCACCAAGACCCTGAGCAACCCCACAGGGCCCTGGGACAACCCGAACAGATGCAGTAGAAGGGTGGCAGGGCCAGGATTCCTGTAGATGCAGCAGCACAGCGACCGAGGGGCCGAGACGAGCCTGCAGGCAGCATTCCATCAGGCCTGGGTCTGGGTCTGGGTCTGCCCCTGGGGGCGACTCCCTACCCCTGGCTGGAAGGGACACTCTACCCGATGCCCTTCCACAGGCTGGCAGAAATTTCAGTACTCTTTCTTTATAGCCCAGTAATGGACCAGGAGAAGGCAGGTGGAAGTAAGATGACCAGTAGGAAAAGATGTAAACCAGGGCCATTTCCTCTTCTTGAAAGCTGAGTATCTTCCAGAAACTTGGTTTGTTTTTGCCAGATGATCACATTGCCAACTAAAATCTACTTTCTTTCCAACGTTATCTCTGGCTCTAACTGCACCACTCGCCACCAAGTCAGCCCTACATTTCTGTGTGATGCAATCATTTTTGCAAGGCTTTATTTTTTACCAAGCAAATTTTGCTTTCTTCGCTTAATCATTCACTCCCCAGCAAGAGAGAAAATGCTGGTAGATTGAGAACCAGGAAGCCTATCCCCCCCTCAGCATCAGGGAGTGAGTTGGGGGCGGACCAGTAGAGCTATAGTTCCTACATGCAGTTCCCTCCATGGCTCCGTGTCTCTGTAAAGCAGGGAGACTAGCTTAGCAGACTGTGGGAGACAGTAGGGTGATGCCTGTGTTCATCTGTTTGGACTGCTAGAGCACATACCACGGACTGGGTAACTTACCAACAACTAGAATGTCTTTCTCACAGTTCTAGAGGTTGGAAAGCCAAGATCAAGGTGCCGGCATGGTTACCTTCTCTGGTGAGGGCCGTCTTTCTGGTTCACAGCTGGCACCTTCTCACTGTGTCCTTATGTGGTGGAAGGGGCGAGGGAACTCTGTGGGAGCTTGTCCATAAGTGCACGAATCCCAGGGATGCCTGGGTGGCTCCGTTGGTTAAGTGTCTGCCTTCGGGTCACATCGTGATCTCAGGGTCCTGGAATCGAGTTCTGCATGGGGTTCTCTGCTTACCAGGAGTCTGCTTCTCCCTCTCCCTCTCCCTCTGTGCTCTCTCTCTCTCTCAAATAAACAAACAAATAAATAAAAGCTTTTTAAAAAAAGCAGGAATCCCATTCTTGTGGGCTCCACCCTTGTGATCTCATCTCCTCCCAAAGGCCCCACCTCCTAATGCCATGTCTTTGAGCACCAGGGTTCCACCATGTGAAATGGGGGATGGGGGACACAAACATGCAGATCAGAGCAATGTCTAAAAGGCACCAGTGGCTTCTGAGGAAAGTGCCATCTCGATGGACCATGACAGGGTCCCTCGGCCTGAGGACATTGCACCCAGCCCTCTAACTCAGAAAAAAGGAACCTCCTGCCTTTCCATGCCCTTCTTGTCTGTTATCATTTAAAAATGGGCCCTTTTGCCGTTCTGGCGTTCTGTCATCTCTCATCCTGGGCTTGTTGATTCCATCCCTTCACACAGATTTCTGCCAGACACCATAGTATAACTCCAAGTCCCGTCCTAATGCATCCTTGAAGTGAGATCATAGAAGACGCAGCATAAACCATGCTACTAACATCTAGAACTATCACTCACGTTTTCCTGTGACTAAAATGACCCGTTACTGGGACAAGATTGGAGGCCCATTTCTTTTTTTTTCTTTAATATTTTTTTATTTTATTATGTTAGTCACCATACACTACATCCCTGGTTTCTGATGTAAAGTTCGATGTTCATTAGTTGCGGAGGTCCATTTCTGATCATTTCCTCTCTTTCTCTGTCCCTAGGCCTTGTCTTTCTTTGCGTTATCTCCAGAACTCTTTGCCTATATGTTGTTGGGCTAGTGTTTTGCTGCAGGCTAAGGTTCACAAACAGCTCAGCAAATATCATATTGAGCGCCAACATGGCAGGCACTGTGCGTGGTACCAGGGACACCACGGTGACCACAGCAGGCTGGGGAGCACAGCCTTGCTCACTTCGCCTTTTTAGAACAGACCTCCCTGACTTTGGCTCACTCTTGGGTCTGGTAGAGTCCTCAGTTCACCATCACACCCATCCCTGGAAAACCTATTCAGCCTGGTACTCCTGTTCCTACTTAAGAAGTAGCAAATAAACACATGAACCCATTTTGTATCAATTCTAATACCTCAAATTAAGTAACACTAAGAAACAAGGAGGAAAGGAAGTAATACAGATTAAGTGTCTGAAGAACCAGACATTACACTAGATTTTTTTTTTTTTGGTAAAGATTTTATTTATTTGACAGAGAGAGAGCACAAGCAAGGCGAGCGACAGGCAGAGGGAGAGGGAGAGGGAGAAGCAGGCTTCCCGCTGAGCAGGGAGCCCGATGCGGGACTCGATCCCAGGACCCTGGGATCATGACCAGAGCCGAAGGTAGATGCTTAATCAATGGAGGCCCCCAGGCGCCCCTGCCTTAGATATTCTCCATTCACTGCCTCGGTCAATCCATGAGAGAAGCGTTATGGCATTTAGGAAACCGAAGGTCAAGGAAGAGCTAAGTCATGTGTCCAGGATGGCGGAGCTCTTCTGTTGTTGTTTTTGTTGGGGGATTCCAATGCAGGTTTAGGTGATTTAAAAGCCAAGCTCTATCCACCACCCCCTCATTGATACCGCAAATGTGAACAAGCCGAGATTTTTCTGTGCACCTAGTGGGTCCTCAGCAAGTGTTCACACTCTTCCTTATAAGCAGATCAGAGGCAAAATGAAAGCAAGCCATTCCCAAGTCACAAGTTTCTGTAAACTGATGGAGTCACTCCATTCCCACATCCCTCCAACTCCTCAGAGGCTCCTTAACTCCCTTTCCCCCTCATTCACCCACTCTGTCCTTGGCTCCTGTGTTTCCCTGCATTGGTCTGGACCTTCTGGATTTCTCTTCCAAACCTGAAGTGACAGGTCTTTTCAGGGGAGGAGACAGTCATCTGATCGGTGACTACACCTAATAGCCTGCATATTAATGTGCACGCAGACACACATGCACACGCCAATGCACTTGCAATGGGAAGACTTGCAAGACATGGAGACAAAAATCAGATTGCCAAATTCCTGAAAGACAGGAACTGTTTCATAGGCATTTCTGCATCCCATGAGAGGCATACCGTGGAAGTTTAATGTGTGTATGCCTGCATGCATGATGGAAATTATGAAACTAGAAAACAAGGAAAAGAGAGTCCGAATATTCATATCAGAAAACACCATTAAGATCATCCATCTTCCATCAACACAGAAATCTCTAAGCCTTCCTCCTTTTTGCCATAAGAGATTTCTTCAGGCAGCTCTGTTGGGAATCCTTCTTTATATTGATCTGAAATGTGCCCCTCTGTCATTTCTACTTATTAGTACTCCTTTTTCCATCTTTTTTTTTCTATAAATGGTTATTGAGCACCTCGGCGATGATGTCGAGATGTGGTACCATATCACAGGGCTCACGGTGTAGTGCAGAGACAAAGGGGTTATGGAATAGCTCAAGTGCTAGGGTGGGGGAAAAGGCCACCACAGGGACAGCCCCGCCAGGGGAGGAGACATCTGTTTCCGATAAGGTAGTCAAGAAGGTACTGGGTAACCTGGGGCCTGGAGGTTGAAAAGGAGCCGGAAGAGCCTTTCAGGCCTAGGGGAGAGCAAAGGCCCTGAGGCCGGGGCAAGCTCAGCTTACTTTGGGAACTGAGAGCAGTGAGTGAGACGAGGGGTAAGAGGACACAGGCCCTTCAGGACCTGGGAGGAGTGTGGATTTATGCTGACTGCCCTCAGAATCCACACGGAGCAGGGCCTTAGGGGGAGTTATACCATCGGATTCATGTTTTCAAACCAGCACGCTGCCGGCCTGGAGAAGAACGCGCACTGGTACTGGCCGAGGGGGGAAGCAGTTAGGAGTCTGTTCCTGGACATGCAGGTGACAGCCGCGGAGGGTGGGTGGAGGTGGGCCAGGTCTCAACACTGTCTGATGGTGAAGAGGGTGTGAGGGTGAGGAAGAGGAGTCAGGGAAGGTCAGGATAGTGTTTTAGCAGGACTGCCTCTTAACCTTTATATCCTTCCAGATGCTGAACATAGTAGCATCTGGTACCTGTCAGACACTCTGGAAATGTCACAGAATCAGAGCAAACCACAGACAGCATCTCCTGGGGAAACTGAGGAACCCTGTTTCCTTCCCCACAAAAATGATTCCAGCCTCACGATGACAGCTCTCACATCCTATGAGGAAACCCCCTTCAAGTCTCACCTTCCCCGGGTCCCTCCCAAGAACTTGCTGGAGAGGGAAGCAGACATGGAAAACCAAGGGAGTGGTTGCTAATGCCTGGGGAGCTGCCATCTGGAGTGGTGATCCGCAGGCCCTGACGTGGCCGCCTAAACTAGGGAACTCCTGCCTTCAGCGTAATTAGACAGCTTTCTTCCATGCAGGACTCAGAGCTCATGCATGGTGTGCTCTCAGATCACCCCAGGTTAAAGTCCCGAGTAAAGGCTAGGAGATACGGCACTTGCAGCCTTTTTAGAGGATGGAATCCTTGTTTTTTGATTTGTTTGTCATGTCTCATTGAAGTGCCAGTTACCATCTCCCAGAACTCGTGTTCCACAGAACACAGTTTTGGAAATCTGCAGAAGCACCACACTGATCCGAGGAAGCGAAGCTGGCATTGAGGGTTGAGTGGGAGGGACCAAGGATGCACAAGGTCCTGTGGTGCGCTGGGCAGCGCCACCCAGGGAAGACCCAGCCTGTGTGTGCTGGGAAAGAATTTGGAGAATGCTTATCTGAGGACCACTGTGGGTAGGTCCTGTTCAGTGGCCCGTTAATGGCCAAGGTACAGGGTAAATTAAACTAGAAGTATGAATGGCTCTTAGATTGAATGACTTTCTATTTCCTCACCAACCTGAAAAATTCAACTTTAAAAAATCCCAAAAGCAAGCCACATTTCCTTTTAAGAGTTCTATAGAAACTTAGACATCCTTTTAGGCTAATGATCTTTGATCCTTTTAGAACCAAAGTTCCCTTTTTGTAACAAATACCTTGTAATACCTCCTTAATTTTCCTTAAAGAAAATCAGAGGAAACTCAAATCTTTATGTATATAAAATTCACATCTATACACATAATGTCATATTTATATATGTAAATGTAAGATAAGATTTATATATTTTTCACATAATGTGTGTATATATACATATACAGATATATAAAATCCCTGAATTTTAATGAAATGGGAAACATCTGTATTTAGTAGAAGAATTCATTCCACATAAAAAAATAGAGGTTAATGAAATATGAGACCTTGGAATAAAAACTTAAGATAAGTTATAACCAACAGGCCTTATTTGCATGTGGCACCCTACATGTCTCCCAAAAGTCATATAGGACACACCACAGTTCATTAGGCAGAACTGTCCCATGCCTAGCAGGACATCCTTGACCCATCCACCCATTACAAAATGCCACTTTTGCCCCCCTGAATCTTAGTGGTGCCCCTGCAGGTTCCAAAACACCCCTTAGAGGGCAGTGAGTGCCCCAGAGTGAGAACCAATGCCTTAGGCTGAGGTAGGACTTCATTCAGCCTCTTATTTAATTCTTGAAATATTTGAAACCTGTTTACCCAAATTATTAAGAAACGAGAGTCTCTCACCAGCAGGGGAACCCCTCAACCCAGAAACACACCACATATGTACGTTTCATTCAAAGGAGTAGAAAGGGAAAGAGAAGGAAGGGAGGCAGCAAGGGGGTGACATGTAACAACGCCCCCCCCGCCCCACCCCCTGACCATGGAGTGGCAGCAGAGTCAAGAGGCACCTGCTGTGTGGGGTACAGCTCCTGCGTGCTTCCTAGCAGCCTGATTGGTGAGTTGGCATTACCCTGATTATTATTTATTTGTGGAATGTCCACAGGGTACCTGATGCCAAACAGTGCACGCAGACAGGCACAAATGGGCTTTGTCAGGGAGGGGCCTCCCCACCGGGGCTCTCGTACCCAGGGATTTGCATATTGTTGCAACATTGTGACAGGTTTCTTTCCTGCCTGGCACTTGAGAGCTTGAAAGTCACTATGAATGATAAAAAATAATTATATGACTTGCATAAAGCCTTTGTGTGGGAAGGGTGGTATTAGCTATTACATTTAATTATTTAATGTGGAAAATTATTCACACTGTGTAAAGAAGCCAGGCGGAAAGTACACTGTGGTTCCCTTCTCCGTCCCTGCCACTGAGAAAGAAACCAGAACGCACAGAGTATGGGAGGGAAAGAGGGATCCCCAGACCCACAGGGCTCGGGGTCACCGCTGCCCCAGCGGACCTGAGGCTCGACCAGCAACCAGCCGTCACTGTGGGGGTGGGGGCTGTGCAGGAAGGCCCCTAGCAAGGCCAGGAGGGGTGGCCTCCCACGGAGTGCTCCAACAGCAGCAGCCAGAGGCCAGCAGCCACTGTCCCCGTCCTGCTCAAACTCAGGTTGTCCTCACAAAGCCCGGAGGGCTTCACGGTGACTGTTCCTGTTTGACAGAGAAGGAAGTAGGGGCTGTGGGAACTCACCTGCACAACTCCAGGTACATCTTTGGAAGCGAGCGCAGGAGCTCAGTGCATTCCCGTTTTGTTCACTGAAGTGGGTGCAGGTGCTGCCTCTCACAATTGCAGGGAGCCGTACCTGCCCCTTCCCTAAGGAGGGCTCAGCCCGTTAGGTCAGAAAGGGCATGGAGGGGACCGGTCAGATGTTGGTTTGCTGTGCTTTCCTAGCTGGGCTGGAGGGGACAGGACTCAAGGCAGGCAGATGGCAGAGGGCTGAACTGGGACCTGTGGCAGAGGGGTGGCATGGCTCCTCATTCACCCGCTCCCAGTGCTGCCTATTCTCTGCCTCCCCTTCTCCTTCAAAGAGTGTCCACGGTGTTCCTTTGAACGGCAGTTTGCCTGCATGCATTGCACTGTGTCTGCCCAGCCTTGCCCCACCACGGGGATGTGTCCATTCAGCACCCTGGGCCTGGAGGATAAACTTTGCAGGAAGCAGCTACTGGGATCCTGCCGCCTACCCCGGGGCACACGGAGGCACAGAAAGAAACTTCTAAGGTCCCCAAAGTGAGCTTAGCCAGTAACCCCCAGTTTTCATCTGCTCCCATGGGAGAAGGCTGCAGGTGTCAGATCTGTTCAATCTTGTGTAGTCCCAGGCACCTAGTAAGTGCTCATCACGTGTTGGTGAGAGAAAGAAATGAAAGAGGGCCTTTAAAATGTTCCTGGGGAGGAAAAAACTTAATTAAGAAAAAGAAAAATGGAGCAGAAGGTATCCAGTTCAAAGTGCACATTCCTCCGACAATGTCAAGAGCAGCCCCATCAGCACCACCCACCTGGGGCCTCCTCTCCTGAGGGGTGCGGACCCAGTGCCACACCCCGGCCCTCAGCCTGCTCCTGCCCCTCATGTCTGCTGTCCCCCAGCTCTCTGTGCAGCCTGAGCCTCTGGGAGCCTCTGAATGAGCACATCACAGGGGAGGAGCTGACAGAGGAAGACAGAATCCTCACTCCCTCCCAGGCTGCCGGGGGCCTGGAGCAGCTGTGTGCTCCCCTCATGACTTCTCCATTAGACGCCACTAATCTCCATGATTACTGTTATGTCTAAATGACATCCTAACGTAATACAATTCCTATTATCTCTGCTTGGTGTCAGTTACCATTGGGTTCCATGAGATTCCATGAGATCGTCTCTTGCCACTACCACTGAGCTGCCAGCTGCCTTCAGCACCTCTCCCTGGTTCATTTGCTCTCCCCCACATCTCAGTCCCACCACCTGAACCCCAGGAGAGACCAGTGCTTCCAAGGAACTGGACACTGCCTCCCCAGCCACCCCAAACGCCTCTGCTCAGCCCCCTGCCTCACATACCTTCTCTCATCTGCTTGCTGACTCAAGCAGGGGCTCTTGTTCTCCTTCAGGGACCCCCTGCCCCAGGTTGAGGATGAGCCATCGTTGGTCTCTCCCTTCCATTGTAGGCCCTGCCTCCCCCAGGTGGCCTGACACTGCCTCCCACTTTGTGTGGATTCCCTGCTTTCCCCTGCGATGCCCTGGGCCGACCTCTGGGACTGTTTGTCCTGCCCACCTCCTCTCATGCTCCCTTCCACTCCCCCCTCGTACTCCTTTCTCCTTCTCCCCACTTCCCACCATCTGCATGGCTTTTCCTAACTCCTCCTTCCCTCCTTCCCTCTGTTTCTGCCATCTACATTTCATGACCTTCCCCATCCTGCCCTTCTCACCTTTTGCTTCTCACATGATTCCTCAGTTCCCTTGCTTCTCTGGCATCTCGGCATCCTGCAAGTTGGCCTTTCCCTCCCTCTGACACTTCTGCTTCCCGGCCTTTCTCTGTCTCCATTCCAGCACCTCCACCTCTCCTCTCGGCTCAGGCCTCTCGCGTTGACGCTGAGCCTGGCAACAATCTCCGGGGCTCTGGGTCCCTGGAAGTAAACACCCCCGGATGGACTGAAAGTCCAGGTCAGCCTCCCCATCGGGCCAGGCAGGTTTCCTCATCACCTCCTCTGGGTTCCTTTGCTTTACCATCAGAGGTAGATTCTGAAGATGGGCAGGCAAGAATAGAGAAGAGGGGAAAAAACAAGTGACGGCCGCAAAAGAACACTTACCTCATAATCCCTAAGCACACACAGCATACTCCCAGGTGCACAGACTTTCCTGTGATACATTCTCATCACCAACCTGTTTTAAAGCCTTTCTTGTCTCTGAGATCACAGAGGAGGCCTCTGCGCTGGGCAGGGGAGCTGAGAATCCAGAATTCAAGGGCTGAGGCACATGCCTCTAACCTCTCCACATCAGCCCTGCTCCCTGGGACCAGAGGTGGGAAACAGGCCCACTTGGCAGCCCACTCCTGTCCTCCCAGACCTCCAGGCAGAAGTAGGGGGGCCTGGGTCTCCCCCAGTGGAAATAGTGGTTTCTCAGAACCTGGCAGTTAACTGTCCAAATTACCCTGCGTCTAAAAAAATTTAGCCATAACAACTTGCAAACTGTCATGGGTGTCAAAGATGGTCACACTACTCACTAGTGACTCAAGATGAACAGAATAGGCCCTAGGTGCTGGCGAAAGGTGAGCTCAGGATTCCAGAACCTTCAACTCTTCCTTCCTTCTTCCACACACCTGGGCTTTGCCTGCCCTTCTACTCAGTGCCACCCTCAAAATGGAACCTGTGAATCCTGCTTAACTAGGAAAGAGGTGGATCAATTCAGATTAACCCTGACAGTCATCCAGACTTACTTACAGCTAACTTCAGGCCAGGCATACGTCCAAGTGCTTTACATGTAATCCCCATTGTAACCCTATAGTTTTCCCATTGTACAGGTGGGGAAACTGAGGCACAAAGAGGTGAAGTTATTTGCTCAAGAGTACCCAGCCTATTAGTGCCAGACGTAGAATTTGAATGGATGACCTACCTCCAGAGACCATGCTCTTAATACTGCCTCTTTCAACTTGGAATAGTTTCAGTGATAGAGGTGAATCAGGGCGCAGAGAATCCAAAAGAGAGGAAAATCCACAATTCTTGTGCATTCAAAATGTACAACATGGTGTTTTGTGGCAATTTCTCCTTTCTAGTAATGATTTGCTAAAGCTAGTATCAGTGTTGTCTGCATGTTCTCAACCCGCCTCGGCCAGTGAGTGGAGGGTCAGCAGCACTGAGGAGAATGGGCCATCCTGAGGGTCCAAGCAGCTGCAAATCACAGGGGTGGCCGAGTGGATGCTCTCGAGAGCATTGCCAGGAAGGCCAGAGAAGAGGCCTGTCTTCTGAACTCACCCCTAGACACTGGGAATTTGAAAGAGGAAAACCCACTGAATCTGCAGGGTTTAAGGATGTCAAGGGAAACCCTTTTCACCCCCAAAACACCATACCTTCTGGGTGATTAGCCCTGCTTGACTCTGGGGAGTTGGACAGTAAGAGGTTTGGTTCACCATTTCAGCGAGGGCAAGGAAAACCCTTCCCTAACCTTGACTTCTTCCCTACCATTTGGGACCTCATCACCAGGGAAAGAAGGAGTGACAGGTGTAACCTGGCTCTAGGTCAGACTGATTTCATGAGAGAAAAAGCCTATGATTTTTTCCCACCCTCCTTCTTCCATTACACCCCCAAAATCTGTGTCAACTGTGGTTTCCAGCAAGTGAGGGGGTAGGCAAAAACAGGTTTTGTGTGTGTGTGCGTGCACGTGTGTGTGTGTGTGTGTGTGTGTGTGTGTGAGAGAGAGAGAGAGAGAGAGAGAGAGTGCACGCACGCATTAAGCTCTTAAACTTCAGAGAGTGCAGGGAAAAAAATATTCCTCCAGACCCTGCCCACTTAGGGATTTGGCCAGGTGTCTAAATGGAGATCACCCTGTTTCTGGGGATGGGTGTGGATGGGGTGGGAGGAACGACCGTTGAGAGTGGGAGGAGGAGTCGAATGGAGGAAACAGAGAGCTGAAAGCTGGATCTGAAACTGTCTTCATGGTCCAGCTTGCAGAATTGATGGGCTTGTGGGACAGAGGAGCCGGGAAGGTGGGTGGACAGGTCAGGGTAAAAATCTGCGTCTTAAAGGGATCCTGTCACCTGCCCCCCTCAGCATGCTCCCTCACCCCTGCATTCTAGCTATGTGTAAATCTCCTCAAGAAGAGTCCAATAAAGCAAATGGTTGGTCTCTGCAGCCAGTGGAGGCCCTGGCACTGGGCCTACCAGGTAGTTTGCCTGGATCGGAAGCCTCAGCAGCACAGCCTGGTGAGGGCAAGGGCGAGGCATGAGGCATTCATCTTGAGCGAGCCCATCCAGTGAGAGCCTGCACTGGAAGGTTGGGAGAGGGGCCATGGTCAAGGAGCAGTGGACTGGTGTGTGCTTTCCCTCCATCTGCACGTACACAAAGAAGTCCCAGAGAAAGGGTGATGAGCAGTGCCCAACTGGGAGGTTGACAGGGTCCCTTTTGTTGTCTGCCTTCCCCTGGTGCTCAGCAGCTGACTAACCTGTGTGTTTATCCTGGCCTTTGCCCTACTCTCCGCTTTCCTGCCCTTTTTCTCCCCCCTCAGAGACGTTGCAGATGAGGCCGGCTTACCCATTTTGTTTCAGGTCTCTGGTGAATGAGAAGACTCCAACTCAACTTCCTTTTCTGAGCGCTGAGCCATCCCCCTCCCTATCTCTCCTCTTGCCCCCACACCCAAATAATGTTTCGTTAGCACGTTTTCTAGGCTAGACGCTGAACATTCCTGGACTCTGCTCTAGCTCCTGTTTCTCTCCTTTCTCTTCCTTGACCCTGCCTCCCCTTCCCTTCTGAAATAGCTCTCCCCACAAAGATGGTATTCCCATTGAGAGAGACTCCGCCAGTGTTTTCCAAACTCTAATTTTAAAACACATGCATATATATAGTTCATTTGGGGTCTTCACTCTTTTCCTCCTTTCTTTAAAAACCAGTCTTCTCCATTTGCCCTGTAATAGCATCTAAGAACCTGGGAGGGAGTTGGTTATTTCCTGCTCATAACATGTGACTTAAATGGGAGAGAACAGTCTCCCTCTGCCTCAAAGTCTCTAGTATATTCAGAAATGATTCTGGGAAGCCAACAAGAAAGCATGATTTCCAGCCGACCCTCACCTGACCCACGCCCTGGCCGACCTCTGCTTCTCCAGGCTGGCTGTCCAAAGTCTCTGCCGTAGCGTTTCTGTTTTCTTTTGGCAGAAATGCCTGGGAACCGAGAGGCCCCTTTCCCTGTGACCTGACCTCCCACACTAAGAATAACAGCCCTAGGACAGCATGTCTTGCGATCCCTCTGGAAAGAGGGCATGGCTGGGAAGTGGGGAAGTTCAGGGAGCTGGATAGAGCCAGGAGGAAATGGAAGAACACAGACTCTTGGCTCTTGTGAGTAAAAAATTAAAAGGGAGAGTTGGCAACCTTCAAAAGAACTAGGGAAAGAGGTCTGGGAAACTCTCAGAGGACCCTTAATACTTTCATACCCACTCCCCAACCTCGAGAAATCCATCTCCTGGAAGCCCCAACTAGTGGCTCAGAGAATAGGAAAATGCTGGTCCTACCAAACAAATGTGGTCCAGCCCTGTCTGGTCTCCTTGGCAGAACATTCCCTGAAAAAGCGAAGAAGCAAATGTCCTTTTTTTAAGAAGACAAGTAACTTTAGTACTAGGTCCTTTCCTTTCCAGTCCTGGGGAATATGACTGTCCTGTTCCTGGGCTTGCCCTAACTGTGAGCCTGTGCCCCATGTGGCCACGAGGCGGTGCTCTCTAGACTCCCACACTTCTCAGAGAAGCAGGTGGTCCAGACCCAAGACACCTGTCCACTCTGTGAAGGGTCCACCCTCCTGGGACTCTTGGAATCCTCTAAGAAATCTGGGACAGCCTTTCCCTTGGTTGACTAGTTGTCCAAGACCTCAAAAAAGTCTTTAAAAAGCATCTCTTCCCTTCTCCAAATATGGCAGAACACAAGTGAAATCCCAGTGTACAGGGTGAAGGGGTGAAGTCGGGACTCGGACTTCTACCCCCTCAGTGCCATAATCTCTCTTCCATGGCACGACGACCTCCAATCCCTTCCTGCGAATTCTATGTCCCCATACCCTCTACCCACACTCCTCCTATTAATCTAGTTCCCAGGCTTCGATCATTTCGTTCACTTTGGCTGGCATTTGCGTGTCAACAGGGACTCTACATCAAACTAGGAGACGTTAGGAAAGGAACCTAGCGGAGGTGTGTAGGAGACGCCCCTGAAAGCACTGCCTGGGGCAGTATCTGACACTACTAAACTGTAAGATTTACCTGGACTCTGTCTCCTTTCAGTTCATAAACCCTTTGCCAGGACAGAGGTGTCCCTGGAAACACCAGGGCATGTCCAGTGCTGGAACAGGGGTGACCCTGACTCTAACTGCAAAAAGTCCAGCATATTATAGGTATTGTTTTAATGATGCAGTCCTCTTGTTATTGCCAAGCTTTAGATGAGTCACCGCTGAGCCCAGATGACCTGGCCACCCTTCTGGACCACACTGCTGTGGTTTTTCAGAGTCTTTGGAATTCCCAGGTCATCCCTAGGACCACAACCCACTCACCTGGGGGGAGGGTGTCACACACCTGTGTCCCTCCCTGCCTCTAAAAAGGCCCTTCTGATGGAGGAGAACTGTGGGCGTAGGAGATGCTGAGTGGGGACTGAGATGAGAGTCCAGCCATGTCCCTGCACCATTGCGACTCGCAGTGCCTACCCTCCATGCCCATGCCTGCCCCCCGCCCAGTGGGAAGCAGAAAGAGCCTTTGTGCAGGAGGGTGGTGAGGCGGGATGGATCTGGAGGAAGGGGGGTCATATGACCAGGGGAGGGTGGGGCAGGAGGGTTGGACCAGCCACCTTCCAGCCACCTGCTTCCCTCTTGGTCTCCTTGGCCACAGTAAGGGCATTCACAACTCCAGCAGCAACACTGAGGTGCCTGGACGGTGATTCTGATGGTGATGTTGCTCTGTTCTTGTCTGTCTAATATTCCTTTTTAATCCCCATCCTGCCTGCCCCTCCCTTATGTAGGGTTACTTTAGTGATCCCTGGAATGTTTTTGACTTCCTCATCGTAATTGGCAGCATAATTGACGTCATTCTCAGTGAAACTAATGTGAGTATGACTCTGCCCTCCCCAGGAAGCCTCCTCCTTCCTCCTCTGCCTCCTCTCTTTCCCCTTTCTTTCACTCTCTCTCTTTACCTCCTTTTATTTGTTTGGCTTTTTAATTTCCTGTTTTTACCCCCCTCCAGTCATGCTTTTTATTGAACCTGCCGTCGTCTGTGGGGGAAAAAAAGTGGGAGCTTCTCCTCCTTTTTTTCTGCTTGGCCCGGCTCTGCCCCGCTGCACTGGGCCCAGGGGCCCGGAGCTGAGCGGAGGGGGCAGGCGCAGGGGGCTGCCCGGCCCCCTCCCCGGGCAGCCGCACCCAGCGGAACCTTGGTACTAACCCAGCTTTTGTCAGGCCTCTCCGCCCCGTGAGAACCAGGCTGCCCAGGTTTGAGCCGCCAGAACTGTAGAGTGGTAAGAGAGTATTTAATGTGCCCACGTAACCTCTTTCTTTTCTCATTTTTTTCTCTTCTCTCCTTTCTTTCATGCTTTTTTTTTTCATTTTTTCCTCTTCCTTTTTGTTTTGTTTTTCTCTTTTGTTGGTTTTTTTTTTTTCTCTTCTCTCTCTCTCTCTCTCTTCCTCGGCTTCTCTGCCCCATGCAGCACTATTTCTGTGATGCATGGAATACATTTGACGCCTTGATTGTTGTGGGTAGCATTGTTGATATAGCAATCACCGAGGTAAACGTAAGTACATGGCGTCTGTACCTAACTGCCCGTGCCTGCTCTAACACTCATTTGTCTTTTCCCCGGTTCATTTTTTTTCTTCATTTTATTTTCTCCTCCCCACCTCCTTATTTTCACTTTGTTTATTTTGTTTGTTTAAATTGGTTTAAAGGATTTCTTTTCCTTGTTGCTTTATTTTTCTGTTCTTTTTTTTTTTTTTTAGCTTTTGGAACGAGTTAGGCCTTCCTTTTCCTTTTAAGTTCTGATTGCTGCATCTTTTCTCTCTCCCGTTCCACTCAGCCTGGCATGACTCACACTGTATAGGAGGGTGCAGCTATGGGAGCCAGAGAGTGCCAGAGCAAGGGGATATTTACAACTGTGGGGCCACTGCTGGGGCAGGAACCCAAACCTCTCCTCACCCCCACCTTCACCTCCAGACTGCTGCCTTACCCTGTTTTCCCTTCACCCCCATGGCACCTTGGAAAGGCGCTCTCTCAGACTGGAGCACTGAAGTTAAGGCTTGGACTTTGCCTGCATTGTCAGCCCAAGGACCAGCCCATTGCATTCACACTGAAAGGAAGGGCTCCATGGCCATTTTAACATCAGCAGCCCATGCAGGCAGCCCAGCCCTCCAGGCTTGTGTGGGACAGAAGCGGAGAACTGGCCATGTCTGGCCTCCAGTTGGGATCCTGCATCCCCGCAGTGGCCAAAGAGCCAGGTGGCTGGGTGATCCACTGGGAGCTCTTCCCAGGGGCGGGGACCCTGCCTCCCACTGGCCAGGGAAGCAGTCTCTAGATGAACACCTCACTCCCACATGAAGCTGCCCAGACAACTGACTCTTGCTCCTGCCTGGTTCTCCCGCTCCCCGAGTCCCTCACAAGCCTGCCCCCGGGCTCTCTGGTCTCAGAACCCCAGCCCCTGGCCCCGGGCCTCCTGCTGTCTTCTCCCGAGCTGTCTCCTCCTATACAGTTCCTTCCAGTCCCTGCACATGTCTTTTTGTTACCTGGCATGTTGAAACCTTCTCTCTTTATCTATGGGCAAGCCCTCTGGCGATTAGTCTTTAACATGTGTTGTTTAATTTTTTTGTTGTTATTATTTTTCCTTAATTAAGAGACTTGGTAATGTTTGCACAAACCTTTCATGCACTGAACCATTGAATAACAGCACGGAGCAGACGCTGTAGAGTTTTGATCTAAGATGTTTGAAACTACCCAACCAACTGCCCCCATCTCCCTACTGCATCCTTACCCTCCCCCTGCCCGCTCCGTATTTTGCTCCCAAGCAGTTGAAGTGACATGTTATCTTATCTGCCTGATTCCCCTGACGAGAAGTCCGTCTGCCCCCCCCTTCCAGCACATGGACACTGGAAGGAGTCCGTTGCGCATTCCCTACCTCCCCCTCCCATTGGCCTCTTGCACCCTCACTGCTCACCCTATAGTTATAGATTTGATGGCCCCTCTATCTCTGAGATCCCCCTGAGTTGTCTTTGTCTAATGGTGTGTGTGTGTGTGTGTGTGTGTGTGTGTGTGTGTGTGTGTACTCACTGTCCCTTGACTTGTCCCAGGAGAGCGTTAGGTCATTTAAAAACAAGGTCCACCTTCCTACTCATGTGCTGCACCTCCCCTCCCCTCAGTGCCCCTCCCGACCACCCTCACCTCACCACTCTGAGCACACTCCGGGCTTTTCAGGCCAGATGAGCCCTACGTTGTATGTCAGGTGCTATTCAGGGCCAGGAGTCACCCCGGCATTTCTAAAGACCAGCAGCACCTTCGTGCTTGGAGCTCTCAGAGTGCACTGCTCTCAACTGAGGGAGCGGGCAGGGAGACAGATAGGGGAGAGACGGAGGCGTGTGTTTTACAGACAGCAGTGCAGGTGCGTATGAATCTATGCCCAGGGACTGGGAGCCCGGTGGCAGGAAGATGCAGGAAGGTGACAGCAAGCTGCTCCCCTACATGCAGAGAGGATCCATTGCGGTCCCGGGGTTGTGAGGGGGTCCTTTGTGGCTCTAACTGTTGGCAAGGCCTATACCACTCAACCTGCCATTTTCTCCCAAACTATTGGTGGTTTTTTTTTAAGATTTTATTTATTTATTTGACAGAGATAGGGACAGCCAGTGAGAGAGGAAACACAAGCAGGGGGAGTGGGAGAGGAAGAAGCAGGCTCATAGCGGAGGAGACTGATGCGGGGCTCGATCCCAAAATGCCGGGATCACGCCCTGAGCCGAAGGCAGACGCTTAACGACTGCACCACCCAGGCACCCTTCAAACTATTGGTGTTTTAAAATGAAAAACAAAGGAAAAAGAAAAAAGTTGCTAGGGTATAAAATTTCTACAGAAAGAGTGGCTCTGTGGCAGATCGAGAGGGAGTGCGCAGGGCAGGAAAGGAGCAGGAAATCACCCTGCAGACCCTTAGGTTTGTAGAATGGCTCTCTATTTACAATTCACCTGTGCATAAATTTGTCTCAGGTAACTCCTAACTGCCCTGTGAATTTGACAGGCAAGAATTATCATGTCCAATTTGCTGACCCTAAAGATGCTGATGGAGAGATTTAAGTGCCTTTTCTTCGAGCCACACAGCTGGAACCCAGACCTCCTGGTAGGGCCCATTCACTTTGCCCTGGGCCAGAGTTCCTGTCCCTTCAGTCCAAGACGCCTTTAACAAACACATACATCTCACACAACCCCCTCGCATGGACTCTCCCTAGCCAGGATTTGTTCAGCCCTTACATTCTGTAATTTATATTTTCAGTAACCATACAGGTTGTTTTCCCATTTTCTTTTTTTTTAAAGATTTTATTTATTTATTTGACAGAGAGAGAGACAGCCAGCAAGAGAGGGAACACAAGCAGGGGGAGTGGGAGAGGAAGAAGCAGGTTCCCAGCGGAGAAGGGAGCCCGATGCAGGGCTCGATCCCAGGACCCTGGGATCACGCCCTGAGCCTAAGGCAGACGCTTAACGACTGAGCCACCCAGGGATCCCTGTTTTCCCATTTTCTAAACAAAAACTTATTTATCAGACCGCCTTAGAATTTTCTGATCACCTCTAACTCCTCCAGCCTCCCTCCATCCCATGCTCAGATTCTGTTCACTCCTCCAGACTGAGGACTCTGTTCAAAGTCATACTGAAGGGTTGTCTGGGGATTAAATGAGGACAGTGTGTGTGACGGAGAGCACCAGGAGGTGTCCAGAGACCCACCACACAATGAATGGCTCTGAGCAAAGTGAATAACCATAATACCACCCCAGTCCAGAAGGCAGTGTGGGAGAGGAAGAGGGGCCCAGACGTGAAGTCAGAACTTCTTCCCGGAGAAGTTAGCAAAATGTCTGTAGGCTTAGTTTCCTCATCTGTCAAAGGAATGTGATGATATTTCCTGCAGTGTGTTTTGAGGCTGAAATAAGAGCATCTATTTTAAAACTCTATGTAACTGTAAAGCACTACTGAGTGGGAGAGACTGTGGCACCCAAGCCAAAGACATTTTTTCCAAAACCCCTACTGGAAGAGCTGGGAGGGCCTCGTCTCCAACCAGGTATATCTCAGTATAACTTACTACCCCCAGACACTGCGAGGGCCCTTAATTTCCTGGATATGGTTAGACTCTGGAACGTGGTCGACAGTTTCAGCCAGATGAAAGTAAGCACCGAGTATTGATCACTGTGCACAACCCAAGCCTCAAGACGCCCGCTCCACAAGCACAGTCCTGGGCAAGCCTGCACTCAGGTAGCAGCCAGTATAGTGGAGGACAGACTAAGGAGCAGTAATGTCTAGTCTCAGAGGTAGGTCCCTGCACCATATGGCTCTGCCTTCAGGTCACTGGCAGCTTCTGGGTCTAGACCATCCCTGGCGTGAAGAAGTTCACAGCGCCATGGTGGTTTCCCTGGGTGCTGCTCTAGGTCTTCCTGGAATGTTCCAGTCATACTGTCATCACAAGATATCCATTTCCAGACATACAGGCAGGAATCCACACTTTTAGCCTCCGAGGAATCCATGAGGGCTTTTCACCTGTCATTCATCATCTTTGGCTCTTTTAAAACTACAGAAATCAACTCTCATTTCCCTCACCAGATCCCGTATTTATTCCAACTGCCCCCAAACACTCCCCGCATTTATACTCTTGTCCCCGCAAGCCTTCCTTCTCTTCCCTCCTTACCTTCACTGCGTAGGCCGTGGTGCCCCTCCCTCTCAGGAAACGGTTCTCCACCCATCCCTGGCCATCACTTATTCATTCCACTGTATTTATGGTCTCACCTGTGTGTGTCAGGCACTATTTCAGGCACCTAGGATACATCGGTGGGCAAAACGAAAGCCCCTGCCTCATGAGCTGGCATTCCAGGGTAGGGGGAAGAACCAGACAATGAGCCATACCTCTAGAAAACAGGAATATCACACAGTGTGCTAAATGATGATCTGTGCTTTGGAAAAAATTGTGCCAAGTTAGGGGGATCGGAGGTGCTGGGGACAGTCAAGGCAGGGGTAGTGTCAAATAAGATGGGCTTTCCTGGGAAGGGGACGTGGGCACAAAGCAAAGATGTGAAGGCAGTGAGGAGTTACGGTGCAGATATCTGGGAGAGGAACTTTGGGGCAGGAGCAGCAGCCATGGTGGCTGGTGCACACTGAGCAGGGGAGAAGGACAGAGAGGAGACTGGACAGGGGACCGGATTCTGGCTTTTATACTGAGCAAGAAGGGAAGACACTGGTGCCTTCGAGAAGAGCTGTCCCATGATCTGACACATTTCCAAAGGACCACCTTGCTGTCTCTAGGAGTCAGGGGAGGAGGCCCAGACACCACTCAGAAGGCAAACGTGGTAACCCAGGTGGGAGGTGAGGGTAGCTGGCGACAGAGCAGGAGCATTAGAAGTGGTACAAAATGGTCAGAGTCTCAATCTGTTTTGAAAATAGAACAGTATTTCCTGACAGACTGGATGTGGGTGTGGGAGAAAGAGGCGTCCAAGATGGCTGGGGGGTTGGGGCCTCTACAGTGGGAGGATGGAGTTGGTATCCACTGGGAAAGACAGCAGGTGAAGCGTGTTTGCATGAGGAGGACAGGAGCTCAGTGAGGACGTGTCTCTTTGACCTGTCAGTAGACATGTCAGGGAGACAGTGGGGCGCACAGTCTGAGGTCAGGGCATGGAGTCAGCCGCATACCGGTGCTATTCAAAGCCACAGACAGTGGCGAAGAGGACCAAGAGAGGGAGAAAGACAAAGGAGAGACGAGGGCTGAGCTGGGGCCTCCAGCATGAAGAGGGCAGGACCCTTGTGCTCACAGCCACTGTGGCTGACTTTCTGTTCGCTCTGGAAGAGGCCCACGAACAAATGGCAGATGTAACTCGAGGCAGATCGTGGGTCCCCACCTTGTGTCATCACGCTGAGTTCTGCTTCAGTGCCCAGGAGCATTGGCCGTGGCCCTTCTCCTCCCTGAGGAGTTGCCTTGTTCTCTGGCTGAGGCTCCCCTTCCTTTGTGTGCCCTCTGGTCTTCCTTTATTTCTGGGGTCTGAAATAATATTTTCCAGAGGGAAGACCCAAAGAGGAACCCAGGCAATTGTTAATGGAAGTCCCTGGAACGTCAAAAAATGCTTCCTAATACCCCAAACTGGAATCAGTTTGGGTGTCGGGGACAACAGCCTTTCCCAACATTCTTCCTGTTAATTCTTCATTTTAAAGTCTATTCCAAAGCAGAAAGTGCTGAGAAGCCTGGATCCTTGCCTTAGGGATATGGAGAAATAGTCCCAAATGGTGAATTAAGAAGCTGGGGATCGGTTCTCAGCTCCAGCACCAGTAATCCCTGTGACTTAGAGCAATTAACCCCATTCTCTGGGCCTCAGCTTCCTCAAATGTACATGGGGGAGGGGTAACAGGGGGAGGTGGTCTCGGTGGGCCCTTGGGATCTAGCATTCCGTGATTCTGACTGGGCTTTTTCTGATATAGTTTGAGGCATTTTCATGTCCCCTCAACTCCTTGCAGATTCTGGAGGGGTGTTCCTTTCATAAAGCTTGGCTCACATGGAAATTCTCCAGAGAAAACACCCTAGAGGGACCTTCAGGGAGAGGAACAGGACAAGGACCATGTCAGGTGAAAGAATGCTGGCTTCTGGGGGGCCCAGAGGATTTGTGTAGGTGCCTAAGTGCTAGTCCACAGAAGTGACCAGAGCAGGAAAATCAAGTGAACTCACCACGGTCCTAGCTGTGATCTTAGCTGATGAGGAGCAAGGCGGGGACAGGGAGGAGGAAGAAGAAGAGGGAAATGGTGGCTTCTCTTGGAGGAGCATGAGCCAGACGGTGTTAAAGGCATCACGCCCATGGTCAGATTAACTCCTCAGAGCACTTATTCTCCACAGGAAGGAATCGAGCATACAGGATGAACAGTTTGCCCAAGATCATAGGGCTAACAGGTGGCAAGACTGGGACCTCAAAGCCACTTCCACAGAACCCATTGGCTAAATCCCTGGGCCAGGCTGCCTGGGCATGGTGTCGTAAGGGTCCTCGTTCAGTGCACCGCCAGCACCAGGAGCTGGCACAGAGCCATCCAACCTAACTTCTCTGTGCCTGTTGGTGCTGCCAGTGCTGGTCCAAGGGAGCCCAGCCTGCCCCAGGAATGCTCAGACAGTGGTCTGCATACTCCCGACCTACGCACCTGATTAATGGGACTCAGAAGAAAAGGGCAAAGTGTAAAGCAGCCCCCACTACCCTTGCCCCCTTGACATTTGCAGCTTGAGAAGAAAATGGGAGGAGGAGGGAGTCTCAGGGGGAGGGTGGTAACAAGACTGGGGAGATGGGCCTCAGCTGCAGGGAGTGTCCAGGGACATCACCCAGGGGCCTCTACATACTGGCCCCAGGTCTTCCCTGCCCAGGCTCCTGAAGCTAGCAGCACCTTTCCGCCACAGACCCACAGGACAAATAATTGCCCCTTACTGGCTTTTAAAAATAATAAAGCAAGTTTGGCTCTTGCTCTGATTTTGGGGCCTGGAATGACAGGGGAAGGAGTCATCCTGAGTCATAGGGAGAGTGTGGCACGTCCACCCCCAGATTGAGTCACGGAGCTCCACACACACACTCCAACCCTCTCTCCAGTCTTCAACCCATAGTGCCTACATGGGGCAGCAGGCCTGGCCCTCTTGGTCTGCCTTTCCCTTCCCCCAACCGTAGCAGAGAAGGGGCCAGAATGGGCACAAGGGCAGGGCAGATGCCCCTGCCAAGAACAGAGATGAGGGGTCCAGGCAGATGGTGGCCTCATCCAAGAATGTTAGAGAAGACACAACTTAGCAGACCACCTGGCCCAGGCCCATCTCCACGTATCCCACATGAGTGCACAGAATATCTGCTGATACATGAGTTTTACAAATGAGGACTCAGAAGGCCAGGGGCAGGAGACAACTCGCTCATTCTCACAGCTTGGTACTAGCAAGGCCAACCAAGAACCTGGCCCCTGACTCCCCATCAGGTGTGTTAGTGTTGGGGGTTCAACTGGTGGAGTTACCAGACATTGTCTATATATATGACAATGGTCAGTGTGGCCAGAGCTGGTTCTAAGGTAGATTAAATCAAGATTGGCGATCTCAGGCTAAGCTGGGTGGAGCAGACTTGATCCTGACATCTCTTTACACCTCTGTTCCCTTTGCTGGATCCTTTCTTCTGTTGCTCATGGATGTTCCTCCATGCCTCTTCCCACTTTCAACACCACCCCTAGTCCCACAACAAAACTAATGCAACTATGGTCCCTGTTTCCAATATACTAATTCATACTAGGGTGGTAGTGAGTCAGTAAGCAACCCTTCCAAAAAGTAATGTTACCCTTAGGAGAAGACAGTAATGCTCAACCTAAGACTGGATATCTGGTGTGTCTAATATAAGACTTTCAGGAACATGACACCTGAGTGAGACAGATATTCTCTACCCTCCACCCTCCAGTGGCTCTACAAAGGCAGTTTTCTACTCTGCTTGGAAATAAAGTCATCCCTCGAGAGATTAAGCAGTGTGTCTGACTATTGGCAGTCTAGTTGGCAATGCAGGAGCCATTTTTGAAAGCCCCTAGGCCTCTGCTAGGCAAGGCTTGCTGTGTGGGCAACGACAGAGCACCGTGAGGTCAGATGTGATAGGAAGTCAGGCCTGATAAAGCGGCCTGGTATACAAGTTTTCCCAAAGCTGTTGCCTCGAGAAGTGCCCTGCAGGCTTGACCCGAGAGGTCCACGGGAACCTGTTTTTGTGTGGACATCCTGGTTTGGGTTTTTAGTTCAGCCTGTGTTGGATCATCTGAGTGCTCCAGCAGTTATGACCCGTCAAGGCTCCTCTTGCCCTCTGCCTTCTGCCTCCTTCACTTTCCCTTTTCCTCTAATTTTCTTTTCTTTCATTTCCTATTCTCATCTTTCCTGTCCACATACAGCCCTCTCCTTTACCCTAAAATAGAAGAGTGGAAGGAAGCTGTCACAACACACCCTTGGTTTGGCCAGCCAGCCATCTGGGCCTAGCCAGTGTCTGTTACTTTAGTTCCTACAGGCCGGCAAGCTACTGTCGGTGTGGTTGCCAGAAAGCTGCTAAGGCGAAGGGACCTAGAACATTCCGTGAGCTGGTAGAGAATGTGAGAGATCTCCACCACAGGTGGGTTCAAAAACACCCACGAATGCCCCCAAAAAAGCATAGCCTGCACCATTTACTCTTCATATTTACTGCGTCTCTTCTCTCTGTCCCCCTTTCTTCTCTGTCCTTCTGGGCTTGTATGTTCTCTCTCTCAAATAGAATTCACTGATGTTGTTAGCACTGCTGACAAACTGATTTCATTCATTTATTCTTCATGGGTTTCTTCTGTTTGTTATTTGAGTGAAGGATATTGGCTGTCTTTCCCAAGGGAAGATAAAACTACCTTGACAATTGAATCAATCTTGTTTAGCATGAATTATTGGCAGGTAATAGCACCTGGGGAGCCATCAGGCTCCAGGTGAATAACACAGTGACTCCTGAGGCTTAAGCTACTTGCAGCTGTATGAGCTAGCCACAGTGCAGCTAATAATCCAGTGGTCGCCGCTGTCCACCTTCTGCAGTCTAGCACACAGAGACAGGAAGAGTAAGAGTGAGCCAGGAACCAGCAACCCCCATACTCTGTACCTCTCCACCAGTCCCCTTGGGGCCAAAGACCCCCTTCAAGGAAGTTCCAAAGAGGCATTTCAACTGTGTGTCTGTAACCACAAAGATTCAAGAAGCGCCCTTCTCCTTCTGGCTAGAATTTTACTACGAGAAACAGATGCAAGCCAGGAGGTTTCCAACAGGGTGGACAGGTAGAAAAGGGGAAGGGGGGCTGCTCTTTCCGCTTTCTACAGCCTCATCTTTGGGCTTTCTTTCATTTTGCCCTGCCCTTTTCTGTGCAGTGGTTTTGCCTCCCTTGAATCCCCCCTTCCTTCCTTTTCCTTAGCACCCCTCCTCCACAGATCCATCTCCAAAGACCAAAGACCCCCTCCACAAACCAAAATGGAAATTCTAAGAACTGCTTTCAACTCCCCATATTTCCTTCATTTGCCCTTAAATCTGAAAGCCACTGACATCTACCCTCACCTTCTATATATCCCAGTTGACTTGTGCTTATTTAAGCCTTGCGTCTCCCTAGCAAAGTTCTTCATGCGACTTCAGAGGATTTACAGTTTAAAACATATTTTACTTTGGCCTCCTTAAAATTCCCTCCCCTGCTGTCACCTCTGGTGGCTCTAAGATTCAGCATCTCCCACCTCCTCCACACCTATAGGGCCACAGTTTGGTTCGGGGTTGGAAGAGCAGATAAAAGGATAATGAAGACCTCCCCACCTTAACCTACACTTGCTGGCTCCTGACAATGAAGGTGATGTCAAATGTTTCTAGAAGCCCCTGACTCCTGCCTCTCTCTGTGTGTACCAGCCTGATAACCAACCAGCCAATCTCACCAATAAAACCCCAGCCTCTCAGCCTTCCACCACCCCCACAACACTCTTGCAACTGAACCATGCATCCTGTCTTGCGGACCAAATTGAGATGAGATTAGAGACAGTGGATACAGAGAAGCAGAGAGTAGAGCTTGGGGAGTGGGGAGAGATGCCAGCTGGACTGAGATCTTCAGGTGGTCTAAAATGGAATTTATATTAGATCTACTCCCTAAGTTCGGGACAAGAGTACTTAAAAAAAAAAACATTTCTGTAACAGGGTAGCTAGTAAAAGACTTGCATGCTCCTGCAACATTGCTTTTGACTCATGTTTCAGAGGAGTGTAGAATTTCAGTGACTCTGATATTATAGCCATTGTCTCAATGGCACCAATGGATTGTGCAGACCTGTTCTGCGGGGCCTGTTCATGACCTAGCCAAGAGCCAGCCTTCCCTGGAGGGAATCAGAAGGTAATCTGCACCTTTCAAAGTCAGCATGTCCAGGAGGGTGCAACAGTGGCTTATGGTTGCTTCAAAGTACTCTGTAATGGCCTGATCTTGAGAGAATATCCTGGAAGACAGCTTGGTTGGGTATTACAGCCTAGATATCTACTACCTAGCCTTTAATATCTAGTAATCCTTGCTTCCTGGCAGTCGAAAGAAAGAAAGAAAGAAAGAAAGAAAGAAAGAAAGAAAGAAAGAAAGAAAGAAAGAAAGAAAAAAGAGAAAAGAAAAGAAAAAAGAAAAGGTCTCCTTTTTATATGGTTAAGAGCTATTTTTCACAACCTTTTAGTTCTCCAGAGAGACTATGTAATGTTAACAACAGGAAAAATCCCCTCTATGTAGGAGAATCCTCTCTTCACTAGCCTCTAGTACTCCCTGAGTTTCATCCTTCAGTGTACTGTGCATGGTCTAAAGATGGTCCCCCAGTGAAAAGGAACAGTGAGGACATTCCAGAAACTAAGACTTCATCCACTGAGGTGATAATTTCTCATTTGATCTTGCACTTAATTTAGAAAGACAGTTTTCCAGAGAATATCCTATTTGCTGCCTGGTGCCACTAATGTTGTCATTGCCAGTTATACCGAACCTAGGTAATCTGCATAAGTATACTGAAGTAAGGTAATTGGGTTTTCCTTTCTATCTGCCTTTAGCCTGTTAGCTGGAACCACCAGCCAGGACTCTTTCTGCCTCACCTATGGAATAATCATCTTATTTCATTTATACAAATTGCATGAACAAATTAAGTTAATTGCCCAATATCTTTAAACCCCTTAAAAATTACCAGATCATTAGAACACAAAGATGAAATCATTGGCTGCTCAGTGCCTACTGGATAGAAAGCCGTATGAAAACTCAGCCGGAATGTTCAGAGTAGGTAAGCAGCTCTGTTGGCTCCCTCTAGAAGGGTAGTGCGGGTAGGGTCTCCAGGCTCACGGGGCATGAGTCTTCAGGGATTCTTTCTGCCCTTCTTCCCCAGAAAGACCACAGATAGGGAAACTAGCAGCTACCTTTGTTCCAGAACAGGGAACAAATCTGGGAAAGGGTCAGAGATGGATGGTGTAAGTACTCCAGGCTACCAACCAGTTCTGAATTTAGCTCAAAAAGTAGAACCAGTGCTAGGCGGTCTTTCAAGACAGGGTACCAGGGAATCACAGAGAGTGGCAAACAGCACAAACATGGCTCTGGGCTAAAGGAGCAGATGCCCAAACCCAGCGGGTCCAGTCTTCCCTTCTAGCTCACCAAGGGATTCCACTTGCAGCCAGGCAAGGTACCAAAGACTGGAATGACTACACGAGATCCTCTAGGAAATGTCCTTAGGGGGTTGGCAGTATGTCAGTGGACTGTGGGTTCTCTGAGGGTGAGGGCTGTATGTTAGGCTTCTTCTTATTGTTTCCACTTAGAAATCACCAAGGATTGCTTTCTGATTTTATTATGAATGGTTAGTTATTTTTGAGACATCGACAGATACTGCTCTAGTGGGTCAAAAGAGCCCTCTGAATAGCATAGCTTAAGGCCCAAGAAAAAAATTAATCTGTGACTCTCCAGATTCCCCCAAAGTGAGACTCCTAGGAGAGCTATTGTTCCCTGGGCTGGGAACCCAACGTAGGAGTCCCAGAGAGCCCCATCCTTCCTCTCCCGACTGCCCTCATTGCTCCTTCTGATTTCTTGACCCCTACCATAGAGATGTATCCTAAGGATTATTAATACATATTATTAAAATAATAAGATACAATCAAGGTGATTAGAAAACACGAACCCAGGTGGGTTCTCTTAATTGTCTCCATCCTGGTCCCATTCGGGACAGGATTGACCCAGAGGACTCTAAAACGTTTGCCCAGGGTTCTTAGGAGTGATGGGCAGCTTTGGCAGTTTTCGTGATGGATCCAAGAGGAGAGCAATGGCCTACGCCTGCTGGGAACTCTATCTGATGCCCTGGCATCGCATGTAGTGTTGATTTACCTCCGTCTGACCCTCACACTCTCTCCCCCACTGAAACACAGGAGGACAAGCACTCAAGCGACTAGAGATGTCTTCCGTGTGTGTGTGTGTGTGTGTGTGTGTGTCTATGTTCTATCTCAGCCTGCTAGCCAAATTATAGTGACCCCACAGCCTCCAGGCGTGTGGACTGACCTGACAGCTGGTATTCCTTCTGAAGAAGAAACCGAGATCTAGAATGTGCTCTGTAAGGGACTGGAGAGGTGTCCCTTCCCTTCTCTTCCCTTGCCTCACCCTTTATCTCCATCATTCCCAAAAAAGGACATTTTACCAATTTACTGTAGGGAAAAAAAGGAATTTGCTGAGAAATCTGTTACCAAAGAAGTATTTTCAGTCTGCAAGTAAATGTCTAGTTGTGCACATTTCCATCCTTCAAAACTTCCATTACATGTTTTCCTTGTTTGTACCTTAAAAACAGAAACACAAGAGCAACCATCTTAAAGTGGAGGGTAAAAGCAAAGTCATGACTTTCTAGAAAGAGTTAACAGCTTAGATGATCAGGACCAGTCGGGGGCTGAGCTCTGAGTGCTGGGGCCCAAAGAGTAGGGACATCTTCCCGGATATGGGCTCAAGGAACTGGAGGTTGCCCTGGGATACTTACCGGTGGCCAGTTTCTTCAGCTCCTGCCCCAAAGTGAACTCAGCAGTCAGACCCATGAGAACAGCTATGTTGGGTGTTAATAATAATATCCTAAATTGTGTGAAGAGCTTTAAAATGTAAAAAACATTATTTCACACCAATGGCCAAGGCTCCCCACACCTATAGACTAGTAGCTAAGCAGGGCCATCTCCCACCTGAACCTAAGCTTGAGGTACAGCCCTGCAAAAGAGGGGCTCGAGGACCACCTCTTTAGATCCTCCTCAGTGATAACTAAAACTGAGTTTCCCCCTAAACTTCAAGGGCCATTGCCCTTGACCTCCTTTGCTCAAAAATATTTGGGCAGGGACGTGGACTAAGGCATAAGCAAAGCCTTTCTCCTCCAGCTGGCAATGGCCGGGGGCCAGGGTAAGCTAAAGTGAAGAAAGTGCAAGCCCTCAAAGGTTATCTTAGGACACATAACTCATTTTAGAAAACAAAACCAAACCTCCCACCACAAAATTCAGAAGACCCCGTGTGTAACAAGTGTGGGCATTATTTCATTCGTGGCCAGAGATGGTCCTGAGTAGAGAATGCCTTCGGGTCATCCCTAGATGTGAGACGCACCTATGCAGAGCCCACACTCATGGTGATGTGCCAGAACCTGCCAGGCCTATGCTTTGTATTTCTTTCACTTGTTTCCTTTTGCCCTCTCCTGCCACGGTGTTGCTCCTGTGTTAGCCAAGACCTAGAGTACCAGGCATCTTCGTTGGAGACTCATTACAGCTTATTTCTATCTGCCTTTCTTTAAAGCCAGCTGAACATACCCAATGCTCTCCCTTTATGGTAAGACCGACCCTCCAGACCACGCTCTTAGCTTCTGTGACCCTCCTCTAACACCTCCACTCTCACCCACCCTGGTCCCCAGCATCTCTGGGAGCTTAGCCTCGCTCCCGCTGCATGTCGCCACCGTGTCTGTCCTGTGCCTCACCTGCCCGGTCGCGTGTGAGCTGTGAAGTGCTGTTGTGTAATGGTGTTCTGGTCCCTCCCTGACCTTTCCTCTGGGTGATAATTCACTGTGATCTTGACCATCTAATGAGCCACCGGGAGAGAACTGGACCCGAGGGCCATTTCCTGTTAACATCCTGAGACCTCCGTGGGCTGAAGTCTCTAGCTTTAATCTGATGTGGGAAATTTGCACAGGGCACCCATGAGCGCCATGGTAAGGGCCTCCCGAGAAAAGAGGAAGGAGAGGGATGATCCAGCCGGAGACAGACAGTCAGATGATGACTTCCCACTAATCACCCAGTGTCTGTAACTACTGGCCTCCCGTGTGCTTGGAGTTTAAGGCCGAGGGTGTAAGCTGGACTCTGTTACTGAGAGTGTGCCTGAATGCCCAGTCACTCCAACAACGTGACCCATGAATTTTTCTAAATTCCTGAAGTTCATTCAAATTAGGTGATGCAGAAAAACAAACTCGGGAGCTTGAGGGGAGCACTCTTGAAGTAGGACTGTGATGATTCGCTTTGCCTAAAGTGATAGGTGCCACTAGGTGTGACCTTGAAGTCTCCTTGGAACAGGCTTCTCTAAAAGGCTGCCGTCTAAAAACTGAGCCAAGTGTGAGTTTTTAAAAGGCTCAGTGAGTGGGTTGATTCCCTGAAAGTCAGCAGACTGGGGGCAAGATTGGGTCGGTGGTAGTGCTTCCCAACACAGCCCGCCCCAGGCTAGCTGGAAGGCCACCCAGGAAAAGGCTGAACCTGGTCGTTGTACCCCGCTTCCCAGGAGCGGCCACCAGGGTCAGCTGCCTCACTGCCTTGTCATTTGGTTTTTTGGAGGACATTTTTGCGTCTACATAGAAATGTGTTTATCCTCCTTCTAGAGCGTTAGGAAACTGCAGCTCCTGGGGGAGCCGGTCTCCGGGGTCGGGGTTTGAACCCAGCTTGGAATTTAAACAGCACCCTTGACTTTATTTTTTAACTCCTCAAATCCAGGTGCCCCTGTGGCACCAACTTCACCAGCTCTTGACCCGCACAGTTGAACTTCCCGCTTAAGCTTGTTCTTCTTTCTCTCCTTCCCGGAACATAGAGGAACTGAAAGCCGACTGATAAGACCCCCGAGCCTCCTCTGCCAACTCCTCTGGGGAAACAGAACCTCCTTTTAAGGAGAGAAAACAGAATTTCAAGTAGATACACGGGTGATAGAAATGCAGATATGAAGGGCATCAAAGTCTTCCAAGTACCCAGGCATGGCCGGGCGGGGGCGGGGCAAGGGCTGCGAGGCCTTCCCTCCCGGCCTGGCCTGGCGGCAGCGTGCCCAACAAGCCCCCAGACGCCCCCGAACAGGAACACGCCCTGTGCGGATCTAAGGCAGCTCTGGTTTGAAAAGAGAAGAAATACTGTGACCCTCCCGCGGTCTGGAGAGTCAGAGAAGTGGAGACCCCTCTGGCACGGTTTCTGAGCACCTCCCACCCCCGGGGAGCGGAGCGAGGGTGTGCGGCGGTTGGCCACTGCCTGGGGAGTGTTCTGCCACCCTCGCGGGTCTCCCGTGTGGAACAGAAGTAAGATGGAACCACTGGCCGTGGCAGTGACAGTCAGCAGGCCACCGGCTTAGAACCAAGGGCCGGTAGGGGCCCTCAGGGGCATCAGCGCTAGTAGGATCTTCAGGGGTGCAAACAAGGTGTGGACATTGTCAGGGAGGATTGGCCTGGAAATGATTCAAAAGAAAGCAGAGAATCAAGAAGGGGGTCGGGGGGAGGGGGGAGCGGTACAGATTGTCCCCGCCAATGACCTGGAGACTCCCCCCTCCCTTGAGAGACGCCCGCAACAGGAACAATAACAGGAAGCCCAAAGGTTCATTCTCTCCTGGTGCGGACAGGGCTGGGTGAGCTGCACTAGCTCTGGGGACAGGCAGGTGGTTCCCCGGGGGCTACCACCACGGGCTCTCTGGCCAGCGTAGGCAGGAGGAGGGCGGGGGGCGGGGGTCCGTCCGTGTTGTCCTTAGGTCTGGAGGCAGAGGGTGACAGGGCAGCCTGCCCTGCCTCTGAGCCCTGGCCAGGCACACACCCCAGACCCAGGACGCTCCAGGTCCCACAGGCTGAGGAGGCCCCTTGGCCAGCAGACCCCAGCAGCCCTAGCACCGGGTTCCTGCCTCCGCTTGGCTTGGCTTGGATCCGGTTCTTACTCACCTTCCCCTTCCCCCCCCCCCCAGCTCCAGGACTCCCCTGAGGGGATGATCTGCCCTAAGCAGGACCCCTCTGTCCTCCTACACCGGGGCCCGGACTCATCTAGGGCTCACTTAGAGTGTGTCCCCCACCCTTCTAGGGTCTCCTGCAGCCTGAAGAGAGGCCCCAGAGCGGGGGGTACTAGAAGGGGAACAGCTTCAGTGTCTGAGGTGAGGCAAGGGCTGCACACAGACACTTTCCACGGGCGAAGCAACACCCCTGTCCCCACCGTCCCTTTTAGCCCTGTGGTTAGAGACGGCACAGCAAGACTTCTGGAGTCTTGAGCTGCCAGGGCACAAGATCCCTGCCGCAGGCAACCTACTCCAACTATTCTCTGTCAGCCCACCCTGCCCACCAGGACCCCCAGCGCAAGCATACCCAGGGCTGGCATGCAGGCCACGACCCACCCAGCCACCTTGCAGTGAGCCAGATCCCACTCTGGATGCATGTCACCCCTCAAGCCAGACAAGAGGGAGGCTGGGACTGCTTCCTCAGCATGCAGTCCAGGCAGGGTGCTCCCAAGGCAGCTAGCTCTCAGCTGAGATTTCAAAGCACATGGAAGTTCCTTATGGAACCTTCTATTGCTCCACCCAGGGGGTTAAGAATTAGGAACGCAGGGGAAAACGGGAGAACAGATGAACAGGGTTGGGCTCAGGGGCCTGGGCACAGCTGAATTCTGCAGAAACCTCAGGCCTGGGTTGTCTGAAGAGGCAGGCAGCTGGCCTCCCCATCTGCGGTCCAGGGGAGAGAATCTAGTGCAGCTAACCCTGCCCTGCCCTGCCCTGCCTCCACCCCAACTGAGGGCTATGTTGCTCAGAGCAGGGCCCACCTCGTTCTTGCCCCACCCCTCTCTGTTGCCATGTTAACTACCACCTCCTATTGCCGATGGATTCCAGAACGCAGAGGAGAACTCCCGCATCTCCATCACCTTCTTCCGCCTCTTCCGGGTCATGCGCCTGGTCAAGCTGCTGAGCCGCGGAGAGGGCATCCGGACCCTGCTGTGGACCTTCATCAAATCCTTCCAGGTAACCTCCTGCCCTCTCAGCAGGCTGCAAGGACAGCGTCCTCAGCTCCCTGGAGGCGGGGCTGCGCAGGAGCTCCCCCAGCTCTGGAGGTGACGCAGTACAGGGAACTGCACCACTAGGAGTCCAGTGCAGGCTTACCTTGCTCCTCAGCGGCTCTGTGACCACAGCCTCCCTCTCCGCCCTTGGCTTTCCTCCAGTCTACAATGAAGGCCTTGGACTCCATCTAGGGTTCCCAAAATCATGCCCCTGGCCTCAAATTTCCCCAAAGTTGGGGTAAAGAAGGCTGGGAGCTAAGGGGGTGGCTGAAGTGGTTCTCTCATCCGTGCATTTTTCCACGAGAATTCACTGCACAAAGAGGTTTTATGGTGGAAAAATTTTGAAAAGCATTGGCCCAGACGATCTGATAACTTCAGTGGCCCTCCCACTTTCGGCATTTTTAGGATCTGGCCATCACCTTCCTTCCAAAAGGCATTTCTGCAATGTCTACTGTCCACACCTGTTTGTAGACTTAGCCAAACTCTCCAGGACCCTGTTATGACTCCATTCGAGGAGACATGATCCCCTCACAGGGGCACAGGGTTGCCTAACTATAGGATTAATTCTTTTTTCTCAGCCATTATTTCTATCTGTGAAAGCAGAATAATGATCACCCCTGGCCACCTCTGAGGTGTGTTATGTAAGTTTGACATTAAAGAGAAGCAAGCTCCATGAGGTCACTTGAATTCCTTGAAGATAAGTGGTGCAGGGACCCCTGCGTGTACTTCCATGCTTCCTTAGCCCAACATGGACGGCGGCTTCTCCCTGCCCACGGAAGCACCACTGTCAGGCTTCCGGGCACTGAAGGGTGCCTTCCTCGTCCCCCACTCTGGCCAGTCTGGGCCCAGGGACAGGCACGGAGTGGGTCCCTGATCCAAATGTGTCCAGAACTGAAGGCGCGGCCAGAGGAAGTGCTCTGTGGTCAGGTGCCTGCCTTGCTTTGGAATCCCCTCCCAAAGGTGTGAACACCCTCCCAGGCAGCCTCCTGCCCTGGGACTCATCCACCCAGGCCCTTGACTGGACCAGCCTGGCTGCACTCCTCATAGCCAGTCCTCTGCACACCAGGCCTTCCTGATGAGCTGCAGCCACCCTCTGCTAGCCCCATCCCGCCCCACCCTACCCCACCGGAGGGTGCCATACCCTGCCCAGTCCCTGGAAATCTGAGGATTCTGGGGAGAGCAGGACTGGGGGCTGACCCTGTCCATGGGTGTACCCCTGGGGTCCCACAGCCACTATCACTATACAGGCTGTCAAATACTCGCCCCCCCCCCACACACACACATATTTCCTAGGAAGAGGCAACAGACCCGGGTAACTGTGGGCAGAGGCTTGAATGTGGAGTAGCAGCTCCCACCTGACCGAAGCAGCATCCGTGTGATCTCGCAGTGCCATCTAGTGGTGTGTGGATGCCTAGCAAGGCATTTCCTAGTCCTGAACGTGTGGCTCTCTGGATTCCAGAATAGGCCCTGAGCCCCAGAAGGCCTCGCCCCAGGAGAAGCGGCAGGGACTCTGGAAAATTAAGTTGTCTGAGCTGCCAGGCAGATAATACATGGAGTGGATAACATATAGGGGACCCAAATACGTGGAAGACATCACATTCAGCCTTTTGTAGGTCTTCAATCATTTCAGTACCACAGAACCCCTGAGAGGTAATTACTCTTCTCATTTTTCAGAAAAGGAAACTGAGGCTCAGAGAGCTTAAGTAATATGGCCAAGCTCCCATGACTAGAAAGTGGCAGAAAGAGGATGAGTCCATGATCTTTCTTCTACTTAAGTTTTTCCTTAGTAATTATTTCTATTACAAGTAGCAGGATATCATCAAACTATGTAAAGGAAGGGTCTAACCCCCTCCACCCCGCACCTCCCCAGGAAACCTTGGTGTGTGTCCTCCACAGCTTTCTCCTTGTTGTACAAAGCCTTATGTCTAGTCGGAGGACATTTGCTCATTCTTGACTGTTTTGACTAAAGCAGTACCCTACCATATGTACCCCTTCTCTGCAGCCTGCTCTGCACTCCACACTGCTTCTCGGGTGATTGAAACCAAGGGAAAACGAGAGGCCAATGCCATGGTTCAAGCCTTCTCCTGGTGCCCAGAACTTCTGTGGGGGCTCTTGGAAATGCCCCCTCCCAAAGCCAGGCCGCAGCGCCCTCTGGGAATGGATCTGGCCAATCATCCCCCCACCGGCCTCACACCCTGTCTCCTGTGCTTCCTTCCAGGCCCTGCCCTATGTGGCCCTTCTGATAGTGATGCTGTTCTTCATCTATGCGGTGATTGGGATGCAGGTAGGACAGCGGGCCTGCTGCTCCCCTGCCTCCCCTTTCTCTTTCCACCTCCCAGCCCCATGTTCCCGGACACCTCCCTCTTGCTCCTGACGGTCCCTCCTTCTGCTTCCACTTCGGAGGCCAAGAACTTCACAGGAATTAGAATATCCCTGCAAATGGTGTCCTGCAGGTAGCAGGGTGAATAGCCATGTACTATCCTATCCACCTTCTCTCCACTTTGCCCCAGGCCTGGTCTCTGGTCTCAGTAGGGAAAAACACTCCCAGATTAATGCCAAGGAGGCTCAGGAGAGACAGCCCCTTCCAGAAAACAACAAGAAGGGTGTGTCAGACAGGACCCCTCTCCTTGCCCAGGTCTGACAGCCTGAGGACTATCTCCCACCCCAGCACCGTTGAAGAGAAGCTAATGACAGGCAGGGAGGGAGGAGAGAGGGAACGAAGGAAGGAGGAGGGAGGGGGAGGGAAGGAAGGAGTCAGGCAGGCAAGCTCTCCCCATCAAACATGCAGCAGTTTCAAGGGCGCCCCCTCGCAAGTGCTCACTGCATACCCTGTGTCGTTCTCCAGCTAGCCCCTCCTGGGGGCTCCAGAGAGCACCAGAGCCCAGCATTCACACCAGCCAGGACTTTTCCTCAGCGGCCTCTGAAGGAAGATTCCCCCTGCTTATTCTCTGCAGAAAGACCCCCGGTGCCTAGGCCAAAGTCTTCTGAGATGAGAAGAACTACCTTGTCCCCTCACCAAGGGCAGCAGCTTCTAAGACAGGCAAAGCTCTAAAAGTCCAGAAAAATAAGGGGGCCGCTAATTTCAGGGATAGATTAAGCTTGCCCACATCCCAGAGTGCTCTGAAATCCAAGAACTGAATTTGGAAGAGGGGGCATCTGGGATGAAATGGCAATGGAAAGGAGGCCAGAGGCCCGAGTTCTGAGGGCCTTATGGTGACTGTAATTGATAACAGTGCTGTGTACTTGAAAGCGGCTGCCAGTAGATCCGAGGCATTCTCGCCACACCGAAACAAAAGCCACCTACGCTCACCGTGGGGGCTGATGGATGTGTTAGTTGGGTTGGTCTGGGTAATGATTCTGCGAGCATTGTACATCAAATTACCACCACACCGTACACTTTGAATATACACAACTATATTTGTTAATTATTCCTCAGTAAAGTTTTTTTTAAAGAGAAAAAAGATATATTCCCAAGAATCTTCAGCCAAAAAGAAGAAGGAGAACAGAGAGCCCTCTGTCCATGCGCAGAAGCACGGTGCTGATGGCAGCATCCACCTGCTCTCAGCCCGGCTCCCAGTGGCCCATCAGGACCTCTCCTGAGGGTCCACAGCTTTTTCTTCTTACACCTGTCCGGTGTGGTGGATGCAGATCAGGGGCTGGATGGGGCAGCAGGTGTCTACCCCAAAGAGGCCCTGTCAGGTCACGTCAGGGGACTCAGTTCAGCTATGGGCTAGCCTGACCCACAGCCAGCCATGACCCCTGAAGAGACCACTGAACGATGAGTGGGAACTAGGCCCCTCTCTGTGCACCGTTCACTGAATCCCCCTCCCCTCACCCTGCTTAGGTGTTTGGGAAAATTGCCCTGAATGACACCACAGAGATCAACCGGAACAACAACTTCCAGACCTTCCCCCAAGCTGTGCTGCTTCTCTTCAGGTGAGTCTCTGAGGACGGATGCGTACAAACACACCTACATGATGCAGCCCTGCGGTCTGGACGTAGAACGAGAGGGAGCTCTTCCAGGGCAGCGGGCAGGGAGGGAACAGATGCTGGATCTCCCTCCCTGGACTAGAAAGCTGGCCTTTCAGTGCTATTTGTAGTACTTCCCATTGAGCGGCCCACTGGTCACTGACATGCCTGCCAGTAACCATCCAAAAACACTAGAGGATCACAAGTCAGATACTGACGGCACCCTGGCCTGGGAGCCAAACAAGCTCAAAGCCAAGCCTGTGATACATTCGCTTTGGGTGAGACACCTAACTTCTCTGAGTCTCGGTTCCCTCGCAAACAAATACAGCTGCCGATGTCAATGCCATTTGCTCTATTGGGTTATTATGTCCTCATGCACTTAGTTTCCTCCTCAGTGAAGCCAGCCATGAGCCTTCACCTTTTCGGAAGTCCACCACCTCAGGCCTAGCTGGGGGAAAGAGGGTTCCTCAGCCTACTCCTGACTGAGTCCATGCTGCGGCCTGCTTCTTCCTCATCTGACTCCTAATGACCCCTTTGCTCTGCCCCCTTGGTCCTTCTCAGTTTCCTGTTCCTCACAGCCTGGGCTGCTAGAGGAGACCATCCAGACCATCCAGACCAGGGCTGGCAGATAAGCACTGTGTACCCCATCCCTAGACAGGTGATCTCTAAAGTCCGTTCCAGCTCATGTACTCTACATATTGTGGCACTGGGAGAGGCAGTGAACTCCCTACCATTGCCTGGGGTCCCTCTCCAGAAGATCCAGAGATCCACTCTATCAGATAGCCCCACCTTCACCAAGTTCTAGAAAATCCTTTCCCCACACCCAGCCCCAAGTATCATTATTGCTCAAAGTGTATTAAATCAAAACGACATCTCTCTAAATATCAGCTAGACATTACCACCTCCCTCAGATTGCAGACTCGGAGTACACAGAGGCCACTGTAAACCACAATTTAGCAACAACACTTAAGCCTGCACCATATTTAAGTATCGGAGCTGAACACGAGTATAAGACCGAGCACATAGCTCTATCTCCCCTCCTTTCCTAAAGTCCTTGATGACAGAAGATATTTCTTAAAAAAACAAACCCGTAACAGTACTAAGAAGGAAAAAAAATGGAAGAGTGCTGTTAGTGAACCAGGAATGCTGAGGAATTTCTCAATGGAAGAAATCAGAATTGACAAAGGAACGAGATCTGAGGAAAACATATCTCCCACAATGCGTGGTCTATGGAAGAAGTGAGAGCAGTTCCAAGATCAAGGTAAAAGGCCCAGGAGAGACCTGGGGCCCGATGAGGCTGGCTCCTCAAGGACCTGTATGTGGAGCGCAGTTGCTAATGTTCATGAGCTGAAAGCAGCACTTGACATCACAACCCTGGGCTTGGGGTCTGAGAGGTAGAGTAGGTCCCCCCCGGAACCCCACCCTCAAGGAGATGCAGCCTACCCACCTCACTGGCAGCGGGTGTTCTCTTTCTTCATGATCCCCAGGGAGGCTCTGTAATGAGAACTTGATCCACAGAGATGTGAACTGGTCCTCAGTCACAAAGAACAGTCAATAATAATCCCAAAGTATTTGGGGGAAACGAGTATCAATAAAGAAAGGCACCATGTTCAATTAGCAGATGAATGAGCCCATGAGGAGGAAAAAGAAGATATAAAGCCAAAAGATTTGAAAATAAATACAATTCATCTCTTTAGAGAGATTGCACAGCATATTACATCTGTTGAACCAAAGAGCAGGAGACAGAGGAGAAGTCATTATTAATAAGAACAAATTAAAGAAAAAACTCAGAAAAACATCTTTGTTGAAATATTCAGAAAATGGACACAGCTAAAGAATGAAATAGTGAGCTGAAGGATCTAATCTAGGGTTCTCTCAGTACACAGCCAAAAGGACAAAAAGATTGAAAATATAAAATAAAAGTTAACACATGGAGGATAGAGCTGAAAATCCCATCTTTCTAATACAAGTTCAGGTAAAAACAACAGAATGAATGGAGAGAATGAAATTAAAGAATGATCAAAGAAAATTTGAAATGGCCTACTAAGTGCAGAATAGGTTTGTCAAAAAGTCCCTTCATCAGACACAGTATGAGGAAGTTTTAGAATACCAAGAATAAAGAAAATACCCTAGACGCATCCAAAGAGGAAAAAGTGAATTGTTTTCAAAAATACCAATTTTCATTAGATTCTCATTAGCAAAAGTACATACTAGAAGACAAATAATGTATGCAATATTATGAAGAAAATATATTTTTGAACCGAGACGCCTGTAATACAGCCTAATTAGCATCCAAGTAACAAAGCAAAATTGATTCCAAAAGTGTAAGAACGCAGAAATTTTACTCCCTTGCATAAACCTCTGAAACAACTACACAAGGATACGCTTCTAAGTGAAAAATTAATCTAAGAAATTGAATGGAACACTGCATCAAAAACTAATGAAGTATTGTATGGTGAGTAACATAACATAATAAAAATAATTAATTAAAAAAAGAAATTGAATGAACAGAGTAATGATATTAGTAAAGAAACCATAAAGTTTATAGTTATGAGTTATGAGCGAAGAAATTATAAACCTTATATTAAGTCTAAATAATTGTTAAGGGAGGTATTAGTTATTAAACAATTATTGCTAATTTTTAAGTATAATAATTACTTTGTGGTTATGTAAATTATATTGTTTTATTTTCGAGATGCATATTGAAGTATTTAGGGTTGATATAATGATATTACATAAGGTGTGGGATTTGCTTTAAAATATTCCATCATGGAGATTAAAGATGCAGAATAGGGAATATAGTCAGTGGTACTGTAATACTGTTGTATGGTGACAGGCGGTGGCTACACTAGTGGTGAGCAGAGCATAACGTATAGACTTGTCGAATCACTATGTTGTACACCTGAAACTAATGTAACATTGTGTGTCAACTCTCAATTTTTTAAAAAAGATTTATTTATTCATTTTAGAAAGAGAGGGAGAGAGAGAGTGTGCATGTGCGGGGGGGAGGGGCAGAGGGAGAAGGAGAGAAGCAGACTCCCCCCTGAGGAGGGAGCCCCATGCTGGGCCCCACCCTGGGCTCAGGATCCTGAGATCATGACCTGAACCAAATCAAGAGTGAGATGCTTAACCAACTGAGCCACACAGGCGCCCCTCCTCTTTCAATTATTTTAAAAGGTGAGAGTGCAAAAGAATAAAATAAAATAAAATACTCCAGCCAAAAGGGGAGAAGGGTGTTGTTGGGGAGATAGATGAAACACACACAGAAAAGTATTGATGGTTGCTAAGATTGGGTGATGGGTACATGGCATTTCTTTGACTTTCTTCTTTTGTATCTGGTTGAAAACTTTCATAATAAATTTTTTAATAAAAAATAATAACTGTTAAGGCAAAATGTCCAAAACCTTAATGGCAGTTTGGAAGTGAAATCCCAATTATCTCAACAAGGCAGGAAGAATGAGATGGTAGAAGAATGAGAAACATGAAAGTGTGCTAACATTCTTCTCCTGTTTATGGAAAGGAAACAGATACCATTCAACTCTATACACAACCAGAGGAAAGTGTGTAAATAGATATGTTAAATATGTGAAGGTCAGCCATTAGAGAAGCAGAAATGGAATATGTACATTCCAAATCACTAGATGGAAAAAGAAAGCCTTGGCAATTCTGCAAAAGGAAGGAGAGGAAAAAAAAGAAGAAGGGGGATAGGAAGGGGGGGAGAGGGAGGAAAAGAAAATTAGAAAATAAAACAAATATATTCTCCCATTCCGTGGGCTGCCTCTTAGTTTTAAGTCAAGCAGAGAAAGACAATTATCACATGATTTCTCTCATCTATGGGATATAAGAACTAGGAAGATCGGTAGGGGAAGAAAGGGATAAAGAAAGGGGGGATAATCAGAAGGGGGAATGAAGCATGAGAGACTGTGGACTCTGAGAAACAAACTGAGGGCTTCAGAGGGGACGGGGTGGGGGAATGGGATAGGCTGGTGATGGGTAGTAAGGAGGGCACGTATTGCATGGTGCACTGGGTGTTATACGCAACTAATGAATCATCGAACTTTACATCGGAAACCGGGGATGTACTGTATGGGGACTAACATAATATAATAAAAAAAATTTAAAAAAAAGAAAATAAAATAAAACAAGATGGAAGGAATAAAAACAAAAATTAATCACCAAAAATTCAATTTCTCTATTAAAAGGTAGATACTCTGATGTTGGCTTTAAAAAGTCTAGCTGTAGCTTGTTTATAATAGAGTAAAATAAAGGAATGGGAAAATAAAGGAGTGAAAAAAGAATACCAGACAAAGCTTCCAAAAAAAAAATAGGTGTAGTTATAACAACATCAGAAGAAATAAAATTCCAGGTGAAAGGCATTAAACAAGACAAAGAGGGATATTGATAAAAGGTATAACCCACCAAGATTATAAAACAATCATAAAAGTACATGAGCCTAATAATAAAGTTTGAAAACATACCAAGGAGACTAATAGAACGGTAAGGAAAAAATGAACACACACACACACACACACACACACACACACACACAATGGGAGACATATAAAATAATGACAGAGCAAATAGAACAAAAGAAAGGGTAAAGAATATCTAAAAATACAACTGACAAATTTAAGTAAATTTGTAATCAATGGATGGCAAAAAAAAAAAAAACACATTCTTTTTAAGCACCCAGAAACATTCACAAAAATTAGCCAAGATTTAGGTCACAAAGAAGAACTCAAAAAATTCTAAAACTTTTCTAAGTTCAGTACAACAAAAATTAGACATTAACCACAAAATCTGTAGTCCCTCCAAAATCTATCCACTTAAATCATTGTTCTAAATAACTCACAGCTGAAGCTACATACTTCTAAGAAATGAAAGAGTGAGGGCAGTACATCTTAAATTTACAAAATGCACCCATCGATACCAAAGAAAATTTCAGAGCCAAAATTAATTTATTTTACAAAATCTATAATTACCAAACTAATGGAAGGAAAAAGAATAGCGAAATAACCTCAAAGTATGAAAGAATGCACTTATTAAAATAAAGCAGAAATTAATAAAATATAAAACAAAAATATTTATCAATGAACCCTTAAACTAAGTCTTTGAGAAGACCAATAAATGGACAAACTTTCATCAAAACCAATTTTTTTAAAAAGGCACAACATCGGGAATAGAAAAGTAACACAATTACAGACGTGGAAGAGATTTTTAGAATGATAAAATATTATGAACAAATTTATGCCAATACATGTGAAAATCTAGAAGTAGATAATTTTATATAGGAAAATATAAATCACAAAATTGTCTTTAAAATAATGTTTTTAATTATTCACAATAGAAATTGAAAATGTAATCAAGGTTTTGGTCCTCAAAAAGTTCCAAGATCCAGAGGTGCCTGGATGGCACAGTTGGTTAAGCGTCTGACTCTTGGTTTTGGCTCAGGTCATGATCTCAGGGTGGTGAGACTGACCCCTCGTGAGACTCCTGACTCGGCAGGGAGTCTGCTTCTTTCCTTCTCCTTCTCCCTCTCTCCCCCCCCCAGCCCCCCAAGGCACTCCCTCTCTCTTGCTCTCTCTCTCTCTCTAAAAATAAATAAATCTTTTTTAAAAAGTTCCAAGATCCAGTATTTTTATGTGTGATGTCTTCCAAAATATCAAGGAATAGATCATTCCTATGTTACATAAACTTTTCAGGAATAGAAGGGGGTATGAAATCTCCTCAGTCATTCCATTAAGTCATTCTATAAGGCTAAATAAGGCTAATACCTTATGTATTAAGAAAGAAAAAAAAAGCAAGAAGTATAAATATGAAAATGTGTAGACCTAACTGTCATTGTTGACAACAACAGGTTGATCCAAGTAGAATAAAACAAGCATATCAACTCAGAACCCTTATAACCATCAATAGGATCAGTAAAGTGGAAGATCAACAAGGGAAAACAATCACTTTCCTGTCCTGGCAAGTTTAATTTTGTCAGCCTTCTGTAACAAAATACAAAATGGGTGCTTAAACAGCAGACATTTCCTTCTCATGTATCTGGAGGCTGAAAGTCTGAGATCAAGGTCCCAGCCAATTCAGTTCCTGGTGTGAGCCCTCTTCCTGGCCTAAAGAGAGCCACCTTGTTGCTGTGTCCTCATATGACGGAGAGAGAGAAAGCTCTAGTCTCTCTTCCTGTTCTTATGAAGACACTAATTTTATTATGGGGGCCCCAGCCTTATGACCTGATCTAAGCCTTATTACCTCCTAAGGCCTCACCTGCAAATTTATTGAGGTTTAGGACTTCAACATACTCATTTGGTGGGAACACACTCAGTCTCTAATAGGTAATTAGGAATATAACAGAAAAGAGCACCTTTTCTAATCAACATTATACTGCAAATTTTATCCAATGCAATAAGAAAAAAAAAATCAAAGAGTAGGAATTAGAGAAATAACAAAATTAAATGCCAAAAAAAAAAGATCGCTAAACTCAACGACAACGACAACCAAAACAACAACAACAATAACAACAACTTTAAAATGGGCAAAAGAGGGGCGCCTGGGGTGGTTCAGTCAGTTAAGCGTCCAACTCTTGATTTAGGCTCCGGTCATAATCTCAGGGTCGGGGGATCAAGGTCTGCATGAGGCTCCATGCTCAGCAAGGAATCTGCTTGAGAATCTCTCTCTCCCTCTCCCTTTGCTCCTCCCCTCTAATTTCTTTCTCTCTCTAAAATAAATAAATCTTTTTTTTAATGGGCAAAGGACCTACCGCTTCTCGGCCTTTTGGCTAAGATCAAGTATAGTATCTGTTCTTATCAGTTTAATGGGCAAAGGACCTGAATAGACATTTTGAATCGACATTTTTCCAAAGAAGATATATGAATGGCCAATAAGCACAGGAAAAGATGTTTCACGTCACTAATCATAGGGAAATGTAAATCAAAACCACAGTGAGCTACTACCTCGTTCATTAGGATGGCTACTATCAAAAAACAAAACAAAACAGAGAACAACAGGTATTGGCAAAGATGTGGAGTGATTGGAACCCTTATGCCCTGTTGTGGGATATAAAAAGGCACACCCGTTGTGGAAAACAGTATGATGGTTCCTCAAAAAATTAAAGATAAAATTACCATATGATCCATCAACTTCACTTCTGGGTATATATACCAGCCAACTGAATTCAGGATCTAGAAGAGATAGTTGTACAACCATGTTCATAGCAGCATTATTCACAATGGGTAAAATGTGGAAGCAACCCAAGTGCCCACTGACACGTGAATAGATAAGCAGAATGTGGTGCATACATGCAACGCAATATTATCCAGCCTTGAAAAAGGAAGGAAATTCTGCAATATGCTACAACAGGGTTGAACCTCGAGGACAGTAAGCTAAGTGAAATAAGCCAGTCACAAAAAGACAAATATTATGCAATTCCACTTATATGAGGTACTTAGTCAAAATTGTAAACACAGAGAGTAAAGAGGTGGTTGCCAGGGCCTAGGGGGAGAGGAGAATGGGGACTTATTAGTTAATAGGCACAGAGCTTCAGTTTTACAAGATGAAAAGATGAATTATGGGGATGCATGGTGGTGATTGCTGCACAACAATGTGGATATATTTAATACCACTAAACTAAACACTTAAAAATGGTTAAGATGGTAAATTTTGTTATGTGTATTTTACTACCATAAAAAGAAAATAAATAAAACCTCTTTTAAAAATTTATTGCCCATGTAAGCTATACAAGAGAAACAGCAGAACTAAGAGAATTCAGCCAATCTTGCACAGATAAAATCGACAGTATTCCCTATACATCAGTTGCAAACAGGAAATATAACTTCTTAAATGTACTGCTTATAATACCAAAATTTTGTTCATTTATTTTAAATAAGATACCTAGAAATAATCTAACAAAAGATATACATGGGGGAATTATAAAAAATTCTTAAAAGACATTACATAAGGCTCAAATAAATGGAGAGGTGTGCCATATTGATGGCTGGGAGCCTTAATGTCACAAAAATATCAAATTCTCCAAGTTAATCTATGCAATTCCAATAAGACTGTCAGTGGGATTGTTCATGGAACTTGATGAGCTGATGCTAATGTGTCTGTGTAAGAAAAAAGGAAAATGAATAGCCAGGGCAATTTTGAAGAACAACAAGCTGGAGGGACTCACTGTTTATAAGAGAGCAAGACTTAATATAAAGCTCTGTGATCAAGACAGTGTGGTTCATTGGTATCAACATAGACAAATAAACCTACAAAATATAATGAAAAGGCTAGCACGAGACCCTCACAGCTATGGAAATACAATTTATGTCAGAAGGGATATTTCAATGAAGGGGGGTAAACAGAAAGGGGAATGAACCACGAGAGACTGTGGACTCTTGGAAACAAACTGAGGGCTTCAGAGGGGAGGGGGGTGGGGGATTGGGATAGGCCGGTGATGGGTATTAAGGAGGGCACATATTGCATGGTGTACTGGGTGTTATAAGCAAGTAATGAATCATGGAACATTGCATCAAGAACTGGGGATGTACTGTATGGTGACTAAGATAACAAAATAAATATTATTTAAAAAAAGAAGAAGAAGGGATATTTCAAATCAGTAGGTAAAGATGAACTACTCAATAAATTGTATTAAGAAAATTGGTTATCCACAAAGGAAAAGATAAAGCGTATTTCTACCTTGTATCTGAGAAACAAACTGAGGGCTTCAGAGGGGAGGGGGGTGGGGAATGGGATAGGCTGGTGCTGGGTTATAAGGAGGGCACGTATTGCATGGTGCACTGGGTGTTATACGCAACTAATGAATCATGGAACTTTACATCAAAAACCAGGGATGTGGGGCGCCTGGGTAGCGCAGTCGTTAAGCGTCTGCCTTTGGCTCAGGGCGTGATCCCGGCGATCTGGGATCGAGCCCCACATCGGGCTCCTCCGCTGGGAGCCTGCTTCTTCCTCTCCCACTCCCCCTGCTTGCGTTCCCTCTCTCGCTGGCTGTCTCTATCTCTGTCAAATAAATAAATAAAATCTTTAAAAAAAAAAACCAGGGATGTACTGTATGGTGACTAACATAATATAATAAAAAAATATTATTACTAAAAAAAGAACAAAAATAAATTCCAGATTAATGGGTTATTATATAAAACAAAATTTTAGAATTTTTAGAATATGTAGGAAAATATCTTTATGACCTAGAATAAGGAAGGATTTCTTCAAACGAGATAGCAAAAAACAGTGAAATTTAAAATTTAGATTCATCAGGGCTGCCTGGGTGGCTCAGTTAGTCGGTTAAGTGTCTGACTCTTGGTTTCAGCTCAGGTCATGATCTCAGGGTCATGGGATCAAGCCTCCTGTTGGGCTCCACACTCAGTGGGGAGTCTGCCTGAGATTCTCTCCCTCTCCCTCTGTCCCTACCCCAGCTCGCTCTCTCTCTATCAAATAAATAAATAAATCTTTACAAAAATAAAATAAAATTTAGATTCATTAAAATAAATAGGTTTCACCATAAATAAGGCTATAGACAAGCCACAGACTGGAGGAAGGTACTTACTATGCACGTAACTGACAAAGGATTAATAGAAAGAATATATTTTTTTAAAAAAACCACAAATGAACAAGAAGACAAATAACCCAGGAGAGAGACAAAAATATGAACACACAGTTCAACAGAAAATGAAATAAAAATTCTTAACCCATTAATCATTTAAACCCAAATTAAGACAGCAATGAAATATCATTTCACACCCATCACATGAGCAACATTTTTTAAAATTCATTAATACAAAGAGTTGACAAGTCTAAACTCATAGAATCAGAGAGTAGAAAAGGAGTTAGCCAGGAGCTGGAAGGGATGAGGATAGGGAGAAGTTAGGAGAAGGGCACACACTTTCGGCTATAAGATAAAGAAGTTCTGAAGATCTAATGGGTAACATGGTGTTGGTAGTTGATAACGCTGTATTACATACTTGAAATTTTCTAAGATCTGAAATGTGCTCATTAAAAAAAAAGATCAATATGTGAGGGGATGAGTGTGTTAACTAGGTGGGAGGAGTTGGATCAAATCATTACGACAGACACTGTAAATATCTTACAATTTTGTCAATTATACCTCAGGAAAACCGAAAAAACGTTGACAGGTCTGCAAAGCAATGGCATTTGTCCCACACTGACAACAGGAGCATAAATTGCACAAACCTTTGGAGAACCAGCAATACCTAGTGGAAGTGAAGACACACCTCCTTCACCTGGCAATTCCACTCTCTAAGCAGATAACCAGGGCATGGACCTGCATGCTGATTGTAGGGTTCTTTGTAATAGCAAAAAAGAAAATAAAAGAGAAACCTTTAACGGGACAGCAGGTTTATTAAAATGGTATCATAGAGGGCACCTGGGTGGCTCAGTCAGATAACCATCTGCCTTCGGCTCAGGTAATGATCCCAGGGTCCTGGGATCAAGTCCCACATTGGGCTCCCTGCTCAGCTGGGAGTCTGCTTCTCCCTCTGTCTCTGCTCGTGCTCTCATTCTCTCTCAAATAAATAAAATATTTTTTAAAAATTGGTATATACATAGAATATACTGCTATATGGCAGTTAAGATGAATGAACTAGAGCCTAATGGATAAATCTCCAAAACTTAACATGAATGGCAAAAAGAAGGACTTTTCAGAGAAGGTGGATTGTGACCATCTCTGGAAAGTTTTAAACTATTCAAAACAATGCTATGTATCTTCATATTTAGCGAATGTATAAGAGCATTCAGGGAACGATAAACACCAAATTCAACTTAGTAGTCCCTCTGAGGAGGGAGGATGGGGCAAAGGGTGAAGGAAAGATCCAGAGATATGAGATGGGCCCCACGGGTGGCGGACTCTCTCACCTCTCTCCCCTAGGTGTGCCACCGGGGAGGCATGGCAGGACATCATGCTGGCCTGCATGCCAGGGAAGAAGTGTGCCCCCGAATCAGAGCCCAGCAACAGCACAGAAGGCGAAACACCCTGTGGCAGCAGCTTCGCGGTCTTCTACTTCATCAGCTTCTACATGCTTTGTGCCTTCCTGGTAAGCCGGGGGGGGGGGGGGGCACTGAACAGCCACAGGTTGTGAGTGTGCAGTTCAAGGCAGCCCAGGCCCTCTCTCTCTGCAGCTTGCAGTCAGAGGAGCCAGCTTAGAAAGACTCAGTTAGTAGCAATATGCAACCACTAGACGAGGGCATAAAGCCCTGGGCCAAAGCAAGCCCAACCAGCACCTTTCTCTTCTCTTCTTGGCTCTTGTCATGGTGGCATTTGTCCCAGGGGACAGAAGGGATGTGTGTGGAGGCCTAGAGGCAATGGATATGTTTTGGACACTTTGATGAGGATTGTAGGGAAGGGTGGTGGAGAAAGCTGCCCTCTGTCCTTGGCAGCCCTACCCAGCGGTTTGGTATAAGAGAAGCTGTCCAGCCCACATGTGGGGTTCATCCCACACCACTCTGAGAGGAGCTGTGTCAGGTTCATACACAAGAGACCACAGCACCAGGGGCTGATTTTTTAGATGGTGAACATACCTGGTCTTTAGAAATGTGGGCTTCTGCCAGGTATGGCACTGGCTGGCAAAGTGAATTCAAGTGGCAAGAAGCTCATCATATCTCTGTTCTTTTCAGATCATCAACCTCTTTGTAGCTGTCATCATGGACAACTTTGACTACCTGACAAGGGACTGGTCAATTCTTGGTCCCCATCATCTGGATGAATTTAAAAGAATCTGGGCAGAGTATGATCCTGAAGCCAAGTAAGTTCCCAGAGGGAAACACTGGTTCCCAAAGTCTAGAGGACATTATGTGACCATACCTATAGAAGAGGTTCAACACAGGTTAGCATTGGGTAGATCGATTAGAAACACTGAACTGCACCAGACCCCAGGGTCAAGGGTCAAAGGCCAGCAATAGGAGGTCAAGCATCTTGGGCTAAGTCAAGAGCATATCTATTTTCAGTTGAGCAGAAGGATGGGAGATCTTAGTGTGAGGAATAACTAGTAAGTATTCAAGTTAAAATGTTTAGAGTTAAGCAGATCTCAACCCTATTCTCTCCTCGGGTTCAAGGATACCTTATTTGTCAGTCACATTTAGTTGACACTTAATAAATGCCTTTTGGTCAGATGGTTAGATTGCAGCAGCAAGTATATGTGAGAATCTCATTGAACTACCTAAAGTCCCTTCCACTTTGAACATAGCACTGCTGGAAAGTTGCTCATTAAAATCTAAACATGTATATATTGGTTTTGGAGTTTTACCATGCAATTCTGCAACTCTGCACTGAGTTTGACCAATAGGGCGACGGCTATGAAGAGCCTGATACATGAGTCGTGGGCTGCAGGCTGAGACCATGGCCCTCTGACTGATCTTTCCCTCCTCACCTTCCTCTTTTAGGGGTCGTATCAAGCACCTAGATGTGGTGACCCTGCTTCGACGGATCCAGCCCCCACTGGGTTTTGGGAAGCTGTGCCCTCACCGCGTGGCTTGCAAAGTAAGTGATGACCTGGGTTCACAGGGGAAAAAGAAAATATGGGAGGGAAGAAGCCTGTTTGTCTTGTGACTTTAGTCAGGCCATTGATCCTTTAAGGGCATGACAATAATATTTTGTGTGCTAAAGAAATGAGCCTGAGCCAGATTACATTTTAAGGTTCCTTCCAACAACAAATCCTCAGACTCTATAAAGGAAAACTGAGGTGAATGCCTCATGATCCAACAGATCACATGCCCAGTCCCATCAGACTGTACCACCTAGGCATCCTGGAAGACTTCCAGCCAAGGACGGATGGGTTAGAGGTTCTCTTCCTGGGATCAAAGGGCTATTAAAGTGTCCATTCATCAGCTTTAGGGACCTGGAAAGCCCTAAAGTTGTGTACAAAATCACTGAAACACTCACAAATTTTACCAGGGAGAGGATCTATCATGTTCATCAGATTTCTAAGTGAGTCTATGACCCCATAAAAGTTAAAGACAAGCATCCTAGGTTCTTTAGACCCAACTCTTGCTCATGTGGCCCTCTTATGACCTTGAGACTGAGCAGCTCCTTAAATTGTGTGCCCAGGCACCTCTCTTACCTCACTGTAATCCCAATCAGGTAGCCCCACAGTTGCCAAAGAGTATTGCTTCTACTCTATCCCCTCTTCTTTTAATTCCCATTTCCACCATTCTGTATTGTGAGAATCACTGTGAGATGAAAAGAGTTGGGGGAAGTGAGTTCAGAGAGCTGCATAGAAGAAGCACAAATAGAAAAATTCAACTATGGATAATCCACTAATGGGAAATGGAGAATTGAATTGTGCTCTGTTTTACTCAGTTTTTTCTCACTTATATCTCCACTATGTTCCAAAAAAAAAAGATTTTAGAATATTTCCAAGGTTATAGAAGATATGAGGGGGGAAAAGCACAAATTAAATGTAATGTCAAAGCACAATGAACAAAAGAGCAAGGACAAGTGTGGCCTGCATGAGATGATAGTGCATCCATCATGGTCTCCAGATGGGCCTGGACAGGCTACCAATTGGGTGTTCAGCTTCCCAGTGACTGCTCCACAATTCACACTGACCATGAGAGTCAAGAAGATCCAGTCACTCAGGAAAATTATAACTCTTCTTGGCACTATGATTAATAGGGGGACACCATGTGATCTAACAAATAACATCTTTGACCACATCTTGAGAGCAAATGCCAGAATGACTTTCATGGTGTTCTTTCTCATAATTATTCTGGTGTGTGCTGAGGGCCCCACACCAGGGCACAATGCAACGGCAGCAATTTTGGGTGATGAGGAAGGAGGGAAAAGGTCAATCCTATCCAGCCAACAAGCTTTTGACCCAGCTTGATGCAGAGGTCTATTTTTCAATATACAGAAAAGAGGATACACTGCAACTCCTGTATGCAAACCTGCCATTACTATCTCTCTTATCAGGCTTTGAATGAGTGCTGGCTGGCAGGTGGGCTTCTGGCAAGAGCCTGGCATGCAGCTGTTCTTTGTTGCCAGTAGAGAGCACACACAAATGCCTGAGTGGACATTTGAGCTGAGGAGGGGTTGGGTGGGCTTAACATCCTTTTGTGGACGCAAGGGTCTAATAAGAACAAGTTCTATTCCTCCCTCACCCTATGTGGAAGGGTGAGAGTACTTATAGCAGACCTAAGGTTTCCCCCAAAACAGGTTTTGAATACATTTTAATGACCCATGCCTCAAACCCCTTCCTGCTCCTGACACATGCACACAAGTTTCAAGGCACCCTCCCAGCATTCTCCTGCCCTGGTGGCTCCGTAGGTCCTTCGAGAACTGTTTGCTATAATCACCAGCTTTGCCTCCTCTTCCCCCTCCAGCGCCTGGTCTCCATGAACATGCCTCTGAACAGTGATGGGACAGTCATGTTCAATGCCACCCTGTTTGCCCTGGTCCGGACAGCCCTGCGAATCAAAACAGAAGGTAAGTGTCATCTGAGGGCCACTGGGAGAGCCATTCTGAAGATCTAGCAGACTAACCAAACAGCTTGCAGAAATGCTGCCAGGATCTTCCCATTCCATGTAGCATCAGAGCAGTGGTTCAGTGATAACTTCACATCCAGGGATGCTGAGGAAGCCCAACCTACTTTTGTTTCCTTTGCTCCTTGAATGGCCTGCTGGTCTCTAGCTTATTTATTTTGAATTCTAGCCTTCCATTAATTTCTAGAAATTATTCTGGGTGATATCTTGAAGTCATAGCTTATAGTTAAAAAAGCAGAAGGTGATGAGTGTTACCTAAAGCAGGGCTAAGCCCCAACTAAATGGAATTTTACTGACTGTGTGGATCTCTCAAATGCTTAACTTCCTTTTTAAATTAGAACTGTAGAACGGGGTCATATTGGCAAATGCTGACTATGGTCAAAGTCGTCACATACAATTGTACAGGCTGTACCTGGATCCAGGTGCTCAGCCAGCCAGAGGCTGTGGGTTAAGATCTCACCTATGCTCTACTGGTTGGGCCATGCTTCCTCAGAGCTGTGTTCACCTGAAGGGATGCCTTCTGGTTTGCACAAAGGTACCCTATTGGCCAGCAGCAGCCTTGGCTGAGGTAACCTGCTGTCCTTGTAACTGATAAGTATTTCTGAACCGCTCTGTGGAAAAAGCTATATAGAATGTACCTAAGAAGATGTGATCGCTCTCTAAGAACTTCTAGCTTATGATAGTGTTTTGTAGATTGTGGTCAGAAGACCACCTGCCTCTGATTCAGCTGTTGAAGTTTGTTTAAAATGTAATAAATCATTTATTCTCTCTCTACTTCAGCTCCTTCATTTGTAAAATAAGAAAGATAATGATGTGTGGAAATTCACTTCAGTGAATAATCCAGCAGAGAAGTGCCTTTTCTCAGTTAAATCCTTCCAGAAAATAATAGAAATATCTAAAATGAGGGAAAACAGGAACCAGGCCAGCAAGATACATGTTAAAATAATGAGCTAATCTTAAAATAGTTCAAGTTATGCTGCTGAACTAAAGAGAAACAAAGGCTGAGGGAGACAGTCCAACATGCTGGCATAGGAAGACCCTGAACTCACCTCCTCTCAAGGACACACTAAATCTACACCCACATATAGAACAATTCATCCTGAAGAACTGAGTGCTGATTGAACAACTTCTATACAACAAAGAGGGACCACACAGAAAATGGTAGGAAAGATGAAGACATGGTAACCATGGGAAACCTTCCCCCAAAAAACCAATGTTACAACCTGCAGTGAGGAAGGATAGCACTGAGGGCCCTATACCCAAGCTCACCCATCCTGGGACACAGGAAAAACAGTGGCTTGAAGGGCAACAAGACTATAAGTGAAGGAAATCCATTTACATCCACTTAATGGCAGGGGAAAGGGAACTACTGGAACTCTCTTCCAGGTTGGAGGTACCAATAAGCACAATTGTTTACATTCCCCTCCACCTTGATAGTGCAGATGGGAGCAGAGTCCAGGTGCTCTAGTTGGTCAGCTTTGGTTACTCCAGTGAGCCCCAGGCCCTTAGTCCACACCAGCTCTCCCCAAGGTAGCCCTCCATCCATGCCCGCCCCAGCTTCTACCACCCCACCAAGGTGGTCTCCAGTCTCAGTGCACCCCAGGCCACCCCTGGCCAGTGCCTGCTCCAGTTCTAGCCATTCCATCAGGGTAGACCAGGCATAGTGTGCTCCTGGACTCCCCCAGGCCATGCTGGCTTCAGCTCCAGCCAGCCAGCCAAAGCTTCCAGGCACACACAATGTACACAGGAGATGTTCCTACACAAGGCTGCTCCTTAAGACTGGGAAAGGTGGCTATTCCGCCTAATTTGTAGAGGCTAACACTGAAAATCAAACAAAATGAAGAGACAGAAGAATATGTTCTAAATGAAAGAACAAGGTGAAACCCCAGCGGGGGGAAACCCTGATGAAATGGAGACAGGTAATTTATCAGACCAAGTGGAGTTCAAAGTAATGGTCATAAAGATGCTCACCAAACCCAGGAGAAGAATGGAGGAGCACAGTGAGAACTTCAACAAAGAGTCAGAAAATATAGAAAGTACCAAACAGGAGTCACAGAGCTGAAGAATACAACAATCGAATTGAGAAATACACTAGTAATCAACAGCAGATTAGACGATACAGAAGAATGGATTGGCAATCTGAAAGACAGAACAGTGGAAATCACCCAGTCAGAACAGCAAAAAGAAAAAAGAAGTTTTAAAATGAGAATAGTTTTAACTTCCTTAATCTGGGGAAGGAAACAAGCATTCAAGTCCAGACAGCACAGGGAACCCCACTGAAAATCAATAAAAATAAATCAACACCTCAACATAAAATAGTGTAGCTTGCAAATTTCAGAGATAAAGAGAAAATCCTGAAAGCAGCTTGGGACAAAAGGTTCTTAACTTACAAGGGTAGAAGCATAAGGCTAGCAGCAGACCTGTCCAGAGAGACCTGGCAGGCCAGAAAGGACTGGCATGATATATTCATTGTGCTAAATGGGAAAATATGAAGCCAAGAATACTTTATCCAGAGAGGCTGTCATTCAAAGTAGAAGGAGAAATAAAGACTGTCCAGAATAAACAAAACTAAAAGTATTTGTGAACACTAAACCAGCCCTGCAAGAAATATTAAAGGGGATCCTTTGAATGAAGAGAGAGCCCAAAAGTAACAAAGACCAGAAAAGAACAGAGACAATCTACAGAGCCAGTGACTTTATAGGTATGGCACTAAATTCAGATCTTTCAGTAATTACTGTGAATGTAAAGGGACTAAATGTTCCAATCAAAAGATATAAAGTATCAGATTGGATAATAAAAAAACAAGACCCATCAATATGCTGTCTACAAGAGACTCATTCTAGACCCAAAGACACCTCCAGATTCAAAGTGAGAGGGTGGAGGACCATTTATCATTCTAATGGACATCAAAAGAAAGCTGGAGTATCAGACAAACTAGATTTTAAACCAAGACTGTAATAAGAGATGAAGAAGGACACTTTATCATAATAAAAGGGTCTATCCAACAAGAAGATCTAACAACTGTAAATATTTATACCCCTAATTTGGGAACAGCCAATTATATAAACCAATTAATACCAAAATTAAAGAAACACATTGATAATAATACAATAGTAGGGGACTTTAACACCCCAGTCACAGCAATGGACAGATCATCTAAGCAGAAGATCAAAAAAGAAACAAGGGCTTTGATTGACACACTGGATCAGATGGATTTCACAGGTATATTCAGAGCATTTCATCCTAAAGCAACAGAATACACATTCTTCTTGAGTGCACATGGAACATTCTCCAGAAGAGGTCACATACTGGGTCACCAATCAGGTCTCAACTGGTATAAAAAGACTGAGATTATACCACGCATATTTTCAGAACATAGTGCTTTAAAACTTGAACTCAATCACAAGAAAAAAAAAATTGGAAGCGACACAAACACATGGAGGTGAAAGAGCATCCTAACTAAAGAATGAATGGGTCAACCATGAAATTAAAGACGAATTAAAAAAAATACATAGAAGCAAATGAAAGTGAAAACATGACAGTTCAGAACCTTTGGGATGCAGCAAAGGTGGTCCTAAGATGGAAGTATATAGCAATACAGGCCTTTCTCAAAAAAAAAGAAAACTCTCAAATACACAACCTAAACTTACACCTAAAGGAGCTGGAAAAAGAACAGCAAATAAAGCTTAAATCCAGCAGGAGAAGAGAAGTAATAAAGATTAGAGCAGAGATCAATGATATAGAAATTAAAAAAAAAAAACAGTAGAACAGATCAACAAAACTAGGAGCTGGTTCTTTGAAAGAATAAAATTGACAAACCCTAGCCAGACTTATCAAAAAAGAAAAGAGAAAGGACCCGAACAAATAAAATCATGAATGGAAGAGGAGAGATCACAACCAACACTGACAAAATACAAACAATTATAAAAGAATATTATGAGCAATTATATGCCAACAACTTAGACTATCTGGAAGAAATGGATGTATTCCTAGAAACATATAAATTACCAAAACTGAAACAGGAAGAAATACAAAACCTGAACAGGCCCATAACCAGCAAAGAAATTGAATCAGTAATCAAAAATCTCCCCAAAACCAGAGTCCAGGGCCAGATGGCCTCCCAGCAGAATTCTAACAAACATTTAAAGAAGAATTAATACCTATTCTTCTGAAGCTGTTTGAAAAAGAAAAAAATGAAATGGAAAGAAAACTTCCAAACTCATTCTATGAGGCCAGAATTATCTTGATCTCAAAACCAGACAAAGACCCCACCAAAAGGGAGAATTATAGATCTATATCCCTGATGAACATGGATGCAAAACTTCTCACCAAGATACTAGCTAATAGGACCCAGCAGTACATCAAAAGGATTATTCACCACGACCAAAAGGGATTTATTCCTGGGCCGCAGGGATGGTTCAACATCCACAAATCAATCAGTGTGATGCACCACATTAATAAAAGAAAAGACAAGAACCATCTGATCCTCTCAATAGATGCAGAAAAAGCATTTGACAAATACAACACCCTTTCCTGATTAAAAAAAAAAAAAAACTCTGGGGCGCCTGGGTAGCGCAGTCGTTAAGCGTCTGCTCAGGGCGTGATCCTGGCATTCCGGGATCGAGTCCCACATCGGGCTCCTCCACTGGGAGCCTGCTTCTTCCTCTCCCACTCCTCTGCTGTGTTCCCTCTCTCGCTGGCTGTCTCTCTATCACATAAATAAATAAAATCTTTAAAAAAAATTCTCTTCAATGTGGTGATAGAGGAAACATACCTCAATATCATAATAGCCGTACATAAAAACCCACAGCAAATATCTTCCTCAATGGGGAATAACTTAGAGCTTTTCCCCTAAGGTCAGGAACACAACAGGAATGTCCACTCTCACCACTGTTGTTCAACATGGTACTGGAATTCCTAGCCTCAGCAATCAGACAACAAAAAGAAATAAAAAGGCATCCAAATTGGCAAAAATCAATTTTTCACTCTTCACAGATGACATGATATTCTGTGTAGAAAACCCAAAAGACTCCACCCAAAAATTGCTAGAACTGATACAGGAATTCAGCAAAGTGGCAGGATACAAATTCAATGCACAGAAATGAGTTGCATTTCTATACACTAACAATGAAGCAGAAGAAAGAAAAATCAAGGAATCAATCCCATTTACAATTGCACCAAAACCCATAAGATACTTAGAAATAAACCTAACCAAAGAGGATCTGTACTCTGAAGACTGTAAAGCACTTATGAAAGAAATTGAGGAAGACACAAAGAAATGGAAAAACATTCCATGTTCATGGGTTGGAAGAACAAATATTATTAAAGTGTCTATGCTACCCAAAGCAATCTGCACATTCAATGCAATCCCTACCAAAATACCATCAGTGTTTTTATAGAGCCGGAACAAACAATCCTAGAATTTGTATGGAACCAGAAAAGACCCTGAATCGTCAAAGGAATGTTGAAAAAGAAAACCAAAGCTGGAAGCATTACAATTCCAGACTTCAAGCTGTATTCCAAAGCTGTAATCATCAAGACAGAATGGTACTGGCACAAAAACAGACACATAGACACATAGATCCACGGAACAGAATAGAGAACCCAGAAATGGACCCTCAACTCTATGGTCAACTAATCTTCAACAAAGCAGGAAAGAATATTCAGTAGAAAAAGACAATCTCTTCAACAAATGGTGTTGAGAAAATTGGACAGCCACATGCAAAAGAATGAAACTGGACGACTTCCTTACACCATACACAAAAATAAACTCAAAATAGATGAAAGATCTAAATGTGAGACAGGAATCCATCAAAATCCTAGAAGAGAACACAGGTAGCAACCTTTTTTACCTCAGCCGCAGCAACTTCTTGCTAGACACATCTCCAAAGGCAAGAGAAACAAAAGCAAAAATGACTATTGGGACTGCATCAAGATAAAAAGCTTTTGCACAGCAAAGGAAACAACCAACAAAACTAAAAGGCAGCCTACAGAATGGGAGAAGATATTTACAAAGGACATATCTGATAAAGGGCTAGTATCCAAAATCTACAAAGAACTTATCAAATTCTACACCCAAAAAATAAAAAATCCAGTCAAGAAACGGGCAGAAGACATGAATTGACATTTCTCCAAAGAAGACATACAGATGGCCAACAGACACATGAAAAAATGCTCATCATCAGAGAAATACAAATCAAAACCACAATGAGATACCACCTCACATCAGTCAGAATGGCAAATGAACAACTCAGGAAACAAAGGTTGTTGGTGAGGATGTGGAGAAAGGGGAACCCTCTTGCACTGTTGGTGGGAATGCAAACTGGGGCAGCCACTCTGGAAAACAGTATGGAGGTTCCTCAAAAAGTTAAAAATAGAACTACCCTACAACCCAGCAATTGTGCTACTAGGTATTTATCTAAAGGATACAAACATAGTGATTCAATGCACCCCAATGTTTATAGCAGCAATGTCCACAATAGCCAAATTATGGAAAGAGCCCAGATGTCCATCAACAGATGAATGAATAAAGAAGATGTGCCATAGATATATAATGGAATATTACTCAGCCATCAAAAAGAATGAACGCTTGCCATTTGCAATGCCACAGATAGAGCTAGAGTGTATTATGCTGAGTGAAATAAGTCAGTCAGAGAAAGACAAATACCATATGATCTCACTCATACATGGAATTTAAGAAACAAAATTGATGAACATCAAGGAAGGGAAGGAAAAATAAGATGAAAATAGAAAGGGAGCCAAATCATAATAGACTCTTAATCATAGGAAACAAACTGAGAGTTGCTGGAGGGGAGGTGGGTGAGGGGATGAGGTAACTGGGTGATGGGCATTAAAGAAGGCACTGGATGTTGTGTGCAACTGATGAATCACTAAATTCTACCTCTGAAACTAATAATACAGTATATGTTAATAAAAATGAGAATAGTTTTAAGAACTTCTAGAACAATATCAGGAGTACTAACATTCCCATTACAGGGGTTTCGAAAGGAGTGGGGTGGCTTATTTGAAATTATTTGAACTTATTTGAAGAAATAATGGCTGAAAATTTCCCTAACTTGGGGAAAGAAACAGACATCCAGGTCTAGGAAGTACAAAAAGCCCTACGCAAGATGAACCCAAAAAGACCCACACCAAGGAATATTATAATTAAATTGTCAAAAGTTAAAGACAAGGAGAGAATTTTTAAAGCAGCAAGAGAAAAACAACTTGTTATGTACAAAAGAACCCCCATAAGACAATCAGCATATCTTTCAGCATAAATTTTGTACGGCAGAAGTGAGTGGAATAAAATATTCAAAGTACTGAAAGAAAAAACTGCCAACCAAGAATACTCTACCTGGCAAGGTAATCATTCAGAATTGAAGGAGAGAGAATTTCCTAGACAAGCAAAAGTTAAAGAAATTCATCACCACTAAAGCAACCTTACCAGAAATGTTAAAAGGCTTTCTTTCAGCAAAAAAGAAAAAGCTATAGCTGGAAATAAGAAAATATATAAAAGAAAAAACTCACTGGTGAAGGAAAACATATAGTAAAGGCAGTAAATCAACCGCTTAAACGGATAGTATGAAGATTAAAAGACAAAAATAATAATTTAAGTATAACTACAGTAAGTAGTTAAGGAATACAGTAAGTGCCTGGGTGGTTCAGTGTCGGACTCTTGATTTTGGCTCAGGGCATGATCTCATGGTCATGAGATCAAGCCCCACATAGGGCTCCACACTCAGCAAGAAATCTTCTTGAGATTCTCTCTCTCCCTCTCCCTCTGCCCCTCCCCTTACTCTCTCGCTCTCTCTTTTTCTCTCTCTCTCAAATAAATAAATAAATCTTTAAAAATATTTTTTTTAATTACAAGATGTCAAATAGTATGTTAGAAACATAAAATGTTGGGGGAGGGCAGTATAAATGTAGTGCTTTTAGAATGCGTTCAAACCAAAGTGACTATTAGTTTAAAATAGACTGCTACGTATATAGGTCAATATATATGAACCCCGTGGTGACAGCAAACCAAAACCTGCAATAGATAAACAAAAAATAAAGAGAAGAGAAAAAAAACAGAAGAATTGCAATAACAACCAGAAAACAACTGACCAAATGACAGTAAGTACATGCCTATTAATAATTACATTAAATTAAATGGACTAAATGCTCCCGTCAAAAGACATAGGGTGGCTGAATAGATTTAAAAAAAAACAAGACTCATTTATATCCTGCCTATAAGAGACTCATTTTAGATCTAAAGCCACACAGAGAATGAAAGTGAGGAGAGGGGAAAAGGATATTCCGTGGAAAAGGAAACAAAAAGAAAGCTGGTGAAGCAATACTCAAATCAGACAAAATAGACTTTAAAACAAAGACTATAAAAAAAGACAAAGAAGAGCATTATGTAATGAAATCCAAGAAGAGGATATAGCATTTGTCACTATTTATGCACCCAACATAGGAACATTTAAAAATATAAAGAAAATATTAATAGACGTAAGGGGAGAAATTAACAGTAATACAATAATAGTAGGGAATTTTAATATTCCCCTTAACCAATGGATAAATCATTCAGAGAAATACTGGCCTTAAATGACACATTAGGCCAGAAGGATTTAATAGATCTATATGGAACATTTCATCCAAAACAGCAGAATACACTTTCTATTCAAGTGCACATGGAATGTTTTCCAGGATAGTTAGGCCACAAAACAAGTCTTAATAAATTCAAGAAGATTGATATCATATCAAGCAGCTTTTCAAACCACAATGGTATGAAACTGGAAATTAATTACAAGAAAACTGGAAAGAAAAAAGACATGTGGAGACTGAACAATATGTTACTAAACAACCAGTGGGTCAACAAAGAAATCAAAGAGGAAATTTTTTAAAATACCTTGAGACAAACAAAAATGGAGACACAACTTTCCAAAATCTGTGGAATGCAACAAAAGCTGTTCTAAGAAGGAAGTTCACAATGATACAGACCTACCTCAAGAAACAAGAAAAATCCCAAATAAACCATCTGACTTTACACCTAGAGGAACTCTTTTTTAAAAAAAGGAACAAAGCCCAACATTAGTAGAGGGAAGGAAATAATAAAGACCAGAGTGGAAATAAATGAAATAGAGATTAAAAAAGAAAAGATAATAAAAGTAAGCTGGTTCTTCTTTTTTTTTTTTTTTAAGATTTTACTTTCGTATTTGTCAGAGAGAGAGCTCAAGCAGAGGGAGCCGCAGACAGAGGGAGAAGCAAGCTCCCGGCTCAGCAGGGAGCCCAATGTGGGCCTTGATCCCAGGACCCTGGGATCATTACCTGAGCCGAAGGCAGATGCTTAACCGACTGAGCCACCCAGGCATCCCAGGAGCTGGTTCTTTGAAAAGATCAATAAAATCAATAGCCAAACTCAAGAGAAAAAAAGAGAGGACCCAAATAAATAAAATCAGAAATGAAGGAAAACTTACAACTGACACCACAGAAATACAAAGGTTAAGAGATTACTACAATTATACACCAACCAATTGGAGAACTATAAAGAAATGGATAAATTCCCAGAAATACATAACTTTCCAAGACTGAATCACACTCAAGAAAATAGAAAATCTGAATAGACCGATTACAAGTAATAAAATTGAAACAGCAATTTTTAAACTCCCAAAAAACCAAAAGTCCAGGACCAGACAGTTTCACAGGTCAACTCTACCATTTAAAGAAAAGTTAGTACCTATTCTCAAATTATTCTGAAAGATTGAAGAGGAAGGAAGTCTTCCAAACTTACTTTACAAGGCCAGCATTACCCTGATACCAAAACCAGACAAAAGTACCACAAGAAAGAAAATGACAGGCCAATATCTCTGATAATATAGATGTAAAAATCCTAACAAAGTATTAGCAAACCAAACTCAACAATACATTAAAAGGATCACATGCCACAATCAAGTGAGATTTATTTCAGAGATTCGAGGATGCTTCCACATCCACAAATTAATCCATGCAATATCTCACAGTAACAAAACAAAGGATAAAATCATATGATCATCTCAATAGATGCAGAAAAAGCATTTGACAAAATTCAACATCCATTTATGATAAAAAAAAAAACCTCTCAACAAAGTAGTTATAGAAAGAATGTATCTCAACATAATAAAGGCCGCATATGACAAGCCCACAGCTAACATCATACTCAATTGTGAAAAGCTTTCAGCTTTTCTTGTAAGATCAGTCACAAGACAAGTATGTCCACTCTTACCACTTTTATTCAACATAGTACTGGAAGCAATTAGGCAAGAAAAAGAAAAGACATCCAAATTGGACAGGAAAAAGTAAAACTCACTATTTGCAGATGACATGATACTATACAGAGAAAACCCTGAAGGCTCCACCAAAATCTGTTAGAACTAATAAATGAATTCAGCAAAGTCACAGGATGCAACAGAACACATAGAAATCAGTGTTTCTGTACACTAATAACTATCAGGAAAAAAGGTAAGAAAACAATTTCATTTACAATTGCATCAAAAATAATGAAATACCTATGAATAAATTTAACCAAGGATGTAAAAGACCTGTACTCTGAATACTGTTTAAAACATTGATGAAAGAGGGGCACCTGTGTGGCTCAGTCAGTTAAGCGTCTGCCTTTGGCTCAGATCATGTTCTCAGAGTCCTGGGATGGAGCCCCACGTCAGGCTCCCTGCTCAGCAGGGGATCTGCTTCTCCTTCTCCCTCTGCTCCTCCCCCCACTTGTGTGCTCTCTCTCGAATAAATAAATAAAATCTTTATTTAAAAAAACATTGATGAAAGAAATTGAAGACATGAATAAATGAAAAGATATTTTGTGTTCATGGATTGGAAGAATTAAAATTATTAAAATGTCCATACTACCCAAAGCAATCTACATATTCAAGTGTAATCCTTATCAAAATACCAATGGCATTTTTCACAGAACTAGAACAAAGTATCCCAAAATGTGTATGGACAAAAAAAAAAAAAATCCAAATAGCCAGAGCAATTTTGAAAAAGAAGAACAAAGCTGGAGGTATCATGCTCCATGATTCCAAACTATACTACAAAGCTATATTAATCAAAACAGTATGGTACTGGCATGAACACAGACTCATAGATCAATGGAATAGAATAGAATAGAGAACCTAGGAAAAAACCCACACGTATGTGGCCAATTAACCTATGACAAAAGAGACAAGAATATACAATGAGGAAGTCTTTCCAATAAACAGTGTTGGGTACATTGGACAGCTACCTGCAAAAGAATAAAACCAGACCACTGTCTCACACCATACACAAAAATACACGAAAATTAAATGGATTGAAAACTTGAAATAAGACCTGAAACCATAAAACTCCTAGGAGAAAATATAGGCAGTAAGTTCTTTTCGTCGGTCTTAGCAATGTTTTTAGACCAGTCTCCTCAGGCAAGGACAAAAAGCTAAAATAAACAAATGAGATTGCATCAAAGTAAAGTTTCACACAGTGAAGGAAACCAACATAATGAAAAGGCAACCTGCTGAATGGGAGAAGTATCGGTGGGGTTTGTTCCTCCCAGAGGCTCAAGGGAAAAACTGTCCCATGCCTCTCTTCTAGCTTCTGGTGGGGGCCAGCTGTGCTTGGCGTTCCTTGGCCATAGGAGTATCACTCCAGTCTCTGCCACCATCTTCACATGGCCTTCTTCCCTGTGTGTCTCTGTGTGTCTTCTCCTCTTCTTATACAGATACCAGTAGTATTGGATGTAGGGTCCACTCTAATAAAGTACAACTTCATCTTAACTAATAACATCTGCAAAGACCCTATTTCCAGCTAAGGCCACATGCTAAGGTTCCATGTGGGGATGAATTTGGTGAGGACACTATTCAGCCCACTGCAGAAGATAAGCATATTTGAGTATTATTTTAATTAGGACTCTTTCATTGCGTATGTCGGAAACCACTAACTACCTTAACCAGGAAGGGAATTTAACCACGCAGGATTGCCTCCATAACTGGAATACCCAGAATCGTCCTCTGGCTCCAGGTACTATTTGTATCCGACAGGGGACTCAGGAGTGCATCACTCTCCCTCCATTGCCACCTCTGCTTACTCCTGTTGGGAGCCTCTCTGGTGTGGCCACTGGGCAGATTTCACCTCAGACAGTGTAACACCAGAGCTCTCTACCGTACTGCTTCCCCCATGTAGTAACAGTAAACACCCCTGTATTGGTTTCCTATGGCTGTGGAACCAATTACCACAAATTCTTCAGTTTGAACAACACCTAGTTGTTAGCGCACAGTTCTGTAGGTCAGGGGTCCCGCCATGGAATAGCTGAGTTCTCTGCTAAAGGTCTTACAAAGCCAAAATCAGGATACTGATCAGGATGTGTCCTCTTCCAGAGGCTCATATCTCATTTGGGTTTTTGGAGGAATTCATTTCTTGCTGTTGTAGGACTGGCTCTCAGGTGGGAACCACTGAGCCCCCAGAGGCTGCCTCTCTCCGTTCAAGTCACAACACTGGCACGTGCTTTCTCCCAGGCAATAGCAGTTGCCTCTCATTCCTCTGCTCCCAACTGGAGACAAATCTCTACTTTTACCTTTGACCTCCTTCATATAGTACTTTCTTATTAGTTTTGTTTTTATTTTCTATTGAAGTATAATTGACATATAACATTATATTAGTTTCAGATGTACAACATAATGATCCATATTTGTATATATTAAGAAATGATCACCGTGGGGCACCTGGGTGGCACAGCGGTTAAGGCGTCTGCCTTCGGCTCAGGGTGTGATCCCGGCGTTATGGGATCGAGCCCCACATCAGGCTCCTCCGCTATGAGCCTGCTTCTTCCTCTCCCACTCCCCCTGCTTGTGTTCCCTCTCTCGCTGGCTGTCTCTATATCTGTCAAATAAATAAAAAATCTTTAAAAAAAAAAAAAGAAATGATCACCGTACTGTACGGTGACTAACATAACATAATAAAAAAAAATTTTTTTTTAAAGAAATGATCACCACAGTAAATCTGATTAACTCCCATCACCATATATAGTTACAAATTTGTGTGTGATGAGAACTTTTAAGACTTACTCTCTTAGCAACTATCCAACGTGCAGTATGGTTCTATTAACCATAGTCACCATGCATCCCATGATTTATTTATTTTCTAACTGGAAGTTTGCACCTAAGAACTCTCTACTTTTAAAGAGTTCATGTGATTAGGTCAGGTCCACCTAGATAATCTCCCTATCCTAAGGCAAAAGGAGCCACATAATCTAATCTAATCACAGGGGTAAAATCCATCATAGTCCAGGGACCATGGACCCACAGGGACCATTAAGGTTATGTATGTATCAGTGGTGTGGGAGATAGCTCAAGGTGATCTTAGACTACTGCCCACCACAACTTCTCTTACAGCTGCTATACCACCAGTGTCCCAGTGTCTGCATGGGATAGGCATCAGATTAAGCCTGCTTTACCAGTGGAGAAAGTAGACCCAGAGAAGCTCCAAAACAGACTCCAGTGTGTTTAGATTCCTGCTTCTACACCGAGGTTTTGCCACCTCTTCCCCACAGGAGACGCAGCAAAGAGCTTTGACACCAAGGTCCCCCCACGTATGGATGCTCTGTGCGGGGGCAAACTCGATCACCCATGGAGCCCTGTGAGAAGTGCCAGGCACCAGAGCAGTCCCTCATGCTCTCTGGCGCGTGGCAGTTGAGCTCAGTCAGACCAGACTATCTGGTCCACTCCAAGGGCCACTCACGAGGAAGCAGCGTGTGGGGATGAAGGGTCACCACTGGCTGGCCCGAGCAGCAGGCAGGGAGGAAGGGAAAAGGAATGACACTGGACAGGGAATGGAGGGAGGGGGAAGTAAAGGCATGGAGAACAATACAAAGAAAAAAGATGGAGATGACATTAGGCAGACTGGAGAGAAAGAAAGCGAAGCTGATGGACCAGGGCTTTCTGTGGGGCAGGAGCTTCTCACTCTGCATGGGGGGACACAGCCCATGGATCCCTCTTGGGTGGGCCCTCAAGGGGCTGATGATCATTTTTCAGCCTTGCATCTCCCTCCCCTCAGGGAACCTAGAACAAGCCAATGAGGAGCTGCGGGCCATAATCAAGAAGATATGGAAGCGGACCAGCATGAAGCTGTTGGACCAAGTGGTGCCCCCAGCAGGTGGTGAGTGCTCCCGGGATCTTGCCTGGTTTCTGAGTCCCCAAGGCTTGTGGGAAGCCTGCTTTTTCCCCACCCTTCCTGTGGGGCTCAGAAGCCCTATTGGTTGAAAGGGACGAGAGTGTCATGGCTTCACAAACTCAGATACAGGATGTCAGGTTGGAAATCTGGTAAAATCATACATTTCATAGACCAGGCAAGACCACTTGATGCTTAGAGGTTTGGCAGAACTTCTAAGGAAACTCTGCAAAGTAGAGAATTCCCCATAAACTACTAGGCTGGTTGCTATGGAAATAATGGGGACCTGGAAAAAGAATCCCCTGAGATCCCCTCTTGGTTGAAATTCTTTTCATTTTACCTAGGGCAGTGTTTCTCTACCTCTCAAACCCAGAGCCCCTTTTCATAACCAACAGTTTATAATGTCCCCACTACTATCCTAAATGAAAATTATAACCTCCCTACAGATATAATTTCCAAAATATTAATATAACGCTTTAACTTGGGGCGCCTGGGTGGCTCAGCCAGTTAAGTGACTGCCTTCGGTTCAGGTCATGATCCCAGGATCCTGGGATCAAGTCCAGAATCAGGCTCCCAGCTCAGCAGGGAACTTGCTTCTCCCTCTCCCTCTGCCTCCCTCCTGCTTGTGCTTGCTCTCTCTCTCTCTCTCTTTCTCTCTCAAGCAAATAAATAAAATCATTAAAAATATATATATAACACTTTAATATAAAATACATTAAAGTCAAATGTTTTTCAGTATATACATGCTCAGACACTATGGGTTACAGCACTGTACTAGAATTTGCAGTTAACTGATAAAATACTTTCATGCATCCATTTATGATAAGGTGTGTTTAAAGGAACTAAGACAAAATTGACTATTGTTGACATTTTGTATTTGTCACTTTGAAGTAAGGGACAACTAAGTATATTAATATAATATACACACATATGTATACATATGCATACATATGTACATGCACATACATAGAACAAATGCAGACTGATATAAGCGGGTCAGATGCGGCAGGTGACTCAGATATCACAAGGAGCATTGCCATCAGGCATACAATTTTCCAAAACGTAAAGCCCTCTTGGTCAAGTGGAAACAAAGCAAAGTATGGTCTTTCCATCAATTATTCCTGAGAAATTCTGGATGTATTAAAACTAGGCAAAAAATTATTTTCTGTTCATATGTAAAATGAAGTTAGGGTCTTAGTTCAGGTAATCGTAAACAGGTTATTTCCCCACATGGACATCTAGCAGAGTACAAATCTATCACTTGTGCAAAACATGCTTGTGTTGTAAGGGACACATCTGGAACCACCTAATGCCAGTAGCCCACTGTTAGAACCAAGAAAGCCCCACACATTCTCAAAATACTCCTTAAAATGTGACACCAGCCCTGTTGAAAACACTTCCCAAAGGGAAGCAGGCCTGGAGCTCAGTGAAAAGTCACCTAGACAAGTCTAGCACCACATGACGTTTTGCATACCTTATTTAATCCATATAACATTTCTGTAAAGTTTGCTCAAGAAACTGAAATTCTGGGGCGCCTGGGTGGCTCAGTCGTTAAGCATCTGCCTTCAGCTCCGGGCATGATCCCAAAGTCCTGGGATCGAGCCCCGCATCGGGCTCCTCCGCTGGGAGCCTGCTTCTTCCTCTCCCACTCCCCCTGCTTGTGTTCCCTCTCTTGCTGTCTCTCTCTCTCTCTCTCTCTCTCTCTGCCAAATTAAAAAAAAAAAGAAAAAGAAAAGAAAAGAAACTGAAATTCTTAGAAACTATGTAGCTGACCCAAGGCTATAGGGTGAGTACCTGGCAGATTCAGAATTCAAACCCAGGTCTAGGGGACACAACAGAACTCCAAGCCCTTTCTGACCTTCAGCTCTTCCTCACTGACTACCCTAGACAGGGGACTCGGGTTTTCTCTCCCACATGGGAATGAAGTGTTTACCATGTGGAAGGTCACCACTGCTATGGACTTGGCTATTCTTAAGGGACAACTAGGAGTAGGAGAACCATCACAGGCCCCTATGCCTAACCTACCAGCTGTCTCCTGGGCCCATTTCCCTGAGAAAAAGATGGAGCCAAGAGGCTACTCACAGGGCATGCAGTGTTCTTCTTGGAGACTCATTGGCTTCTCCACCACCTGGTTCGTTCCCAGCACAGAGGCTGACTATGTCATGTGTAACTTGGGGGTCCAGCCCAGCAGGGACCCAACCGAGCCACATGATAAGAAAACCCAATCAGTCTGGTTGAAAGCAAAACCCAAACTTAGAGAATAAGGTGCTCCTTCCACCAAACTCCATCTTTAACCAGACCTGTTTGCACCAAGGGGGTTGGTCAATTTATGATGGGCTCCTCAAGTTTTGGAATCAAATAAAAATTAGTTAGCAACGTCAGTTACGTTTTTTTTTAACTTTTTTAAAGTTTTTTTACACCTTTTTTTTAAGCAAGGTGGAAAATAATTTTGATAATAGGCTACTTCTGTTTAAAAAAAAAGAGGAGCTAAGATTATGTTTGCTTATTTGCAGAAAGCATTTGCAGAAACACTCTGGAAAAATACTCAAGAAGCTAATTTTAGCAAGGTTATCTATTAAAAGGTGGTAACTCTGGATGGGGAGGGGTGGGAGAGAGACTTTTCACAGTACATCTTGTAATATATTTTTGTCTTTCTGAACCATGTGAATGGACTACCTCTTTTAAAAAAGTTTTAAAAACTTCAGAAAGTTTGGATGCTAAAAAATAAATTAATTAATTAATTAAATAAAGGGAAGCCCAGCTGAATTCCCCCCTTTACCTCCCCTCTGTCCTCTCTTCTCTTGTCTCAGATGACGAGGTCACAGTTGGCAAGTTTTATGCTACTTTCCTGATCCAAGAGTATTTCCGGAAATTCAAGAAGCGCAAAGAGCAGGGCCTAGTGGGCAAGCCCTCCCAGAGGAACGCCCTGTCCCTACAGGTAAGGGGTGAGGAGGGGGGTCCACACCCTAAAGAAGGGCCTGGTCATCTTCCAGCGTCTGGCCAAGAGTTAAGTCTTTCAGCTATGGGCTGGAGGCCAGGTCCCTCCAGAAGGAAACTTTTGGAGAGCTCCAAGCCTTTCCAAAGGTGTGTGTGTAAGGGGGCAACCCACTGCCTCCCACACACCCTGCCTCCCCAGTCCTGCCTGCTTCATGGCCCCTCCTAATGTGCCTTTATCCTTCCTGAGTGGAGAAATGGATTCTTCCAGTCCGGGGCAGACAAGAGAGGTCCCGAAGCACATCCCTGGTTAGCACACAGTTAAACGCTCAGGAGGCTCACCTGCCTTATAGAGGGGCAGCGCGTCAGGTGGCTGGGTGTCCCTCTGGGTTTCAGGCCGGCTTGCGCACGCTGCATGACATCGGGCCTGAGATCCGACGGGCCATCTCTGGGGATCTGACGGCTGAGGAGGAGCTGGACAAGGCCATGAAGGAGGCTGTGTCTGCTGCCTCCGAAGACGACATCTTCAGGGTAGGTGGATGCCACAGGAACACTCACTTACCTTTATAACGTTCAGCTGGAAGCAAGAGGGTGGGCTGGTGCTCTGCCCGGAAAACCCAGGGAGAAAGCCCTGAGCTCTCTGACAGATTCCAAGCTCTTCCCACTCAGATACTTCTGATCCCTCTGCCTTCTCCAAGTCTCACCCCATCTCAAGCCTGGGCTCCCAGGACATGGCAGCTCCCAGAGCGTCACAGGCTCTCAGAGAAAGAGGGAAGGAGCCATTTTCTTCAGGGAAATGTTTCCTAGGAGAACCTTCTACATTAGAAGCTGCAAAGCAGTGGGGCCACTTTTGGCCACATCTAACCTGCAGACGAATTTTGTTTGGCAACATTCAGGAATCCAGCACATTCAAATAAAAACCTAGACCTCTGACTTCTCTTTAAAAAATCAGAGAATCCAGTTTATGTTCCCACAAGGCAGCAGAGGAGTGGACCCCAAGGGCATTGTCCTCTTGAGAGAAAGCATGTGTACTCCCGATCACGAAAGTCCCCTCCAGCCTTCCTTCCCCCCCTCCTTTCCTGGTTATGGAGGCTGAACATCAGTTTTCGGTAGAAACCAAACCTGACTCTGCCAGAATAGTGGAACTTTATATCCCGCTCTCTCCATTCACCGTGGTCCCTGCTAACCCCAAAGGTATTTGGCTAAAATCCCTCCAAAGTGAGGGAGAAGCCACCGACCAACATCGCGCCGGGGCCCTGCTCACAGCCGCCCCTGCCAGCCCCGAAGCAAGGGTCCTTGGCTGTGGAGACACTGGGAGGGAGGACGGCCTGCCCTGCTTGTGGCTGTCCTGTCATCACCATCCTCATCCTCATCACTGTGAAATGTCCATCACTGAATGGCCTCAGGGACACAGCACCAAGTTAACACTGCCCCAGCGAGACCCCACAGACCAACTTGCAGATAGCTACTTGCCCACTCGCCCCAGGACAAAGAAAGAATGTTGGGAAAAAAACACTGGGTCCTGATTTGAAATCTCTAAGAATCGCCAGGGGGAGAGAAGGCCATAATATAATTAATGGAGTCAATGCGTCATCCTTATTTTCAAAACCATTTGGCCAACATAGTTTCTAGCTCAGTAAGCCAGTCGGATCTCTGTTTTTAAAATTCTCATTAGAATCTCTTGGTCCCTTTCCCCACCCCTCAGCCCTCCCAGTGCCTTACAGCTGCCAAGCCGAGCAACTGGATGCAACTAAGGATTGCCATCCTACAGTGGTTCTTGAAACTCAATCCCAGTCCTCAGGGGGTTCCTTAGAAAGTCCCAGGGCAGCAGCCTTCCGGCCTGACTGCTTCCTGCAAGAGGTCCTGTCCCTTACCAGTCCCCCAGCAGTTTCAGAGGGGGACTGTCTGGGTCCCTCCCTCTCCAGCTGCCAGGCCACTGGGGTGAAGAGTTCCCCATCTGCCATGAGCTGCCTGGTGTGGCTGTGCTCTCTGGAAGGCGGACAACCTTTCGTGTCTTGGCCGAGAAGGAGAGGTAGCTGAGAGGGCTTTCTCCTCCACCCACCCCTCCCATCTTGCCTACAGAGGGCCGGTGGCCTGTTCGGCAACCACGTCACCTACTACCAAAGCGACGGCCGGAGCGCCTTCCCCCAGACCTTCACCACCCAGCGCCCACTGCACATCAACAAGGCGGCTAACAGCCAAGGCGACACCGAGTCGCCATCCCACGAGAAACTGGTGGACTCCACTTTCACCCCCAGCAGCTACTCGTCCACTGGCTCCAACGCCAACATCAACAATGCCAACAACACTGCCCTGGGCCGCTTCCCCCGCCCCGCTGGTTACCCCAGCGCGGTCAGCACCGTGGAGGGCCATGGGCCCCCCTTGTCTCCTGCCGTCCGGGTACAGGAGGCAGCATGGAAGCTCAGCTCCAAGAGGTAAGCAGGAGGGTGGGGCATCCAGGGCCCGTGCACAGAGGCCCCACACACTGCAGCCCAGAGTGGATGGGGGGTAGAGTTTGGCCCCCAGGCCTACCACTCGCCCCTCGAGCTGGGTTGGAGGCTGCTGCCCCAGACCCCATCAAGAGATAGGCAAATGCTGCCTCCCATTCTTGCCCTTGATTAAATGTGGCAGCCACCCTTGGGGGAAGGCACCATGGCCCCGATGGTCATCAAGTGTCCTGTTGATGCACACCTCTGGACAGAGCCTCCTGTGCTCTCTCATGCTACCCAAGCAGAGGAGCCCAGGCCCCCAATCCCCAGGATGTTGGCATCCTGGCTACACAACAGACTCTCTTCCCCCAGCCTTTCCCAAGTCTGCGCAGACCTGGCCTTTGGCCTAGTTGGGACGGGAATGGAACTACCACCTCTCCTTTACATGCTTCTCAACCCTCTTGGGAGGGGCATTTTGGTGGCAGGAGGCCCTTCACCATAGCACTTGCCCATTCTGCCCCCGTGTAGGATCATTCCTGGTAGTTTGATCTCCCACCGCCTGACGCATGCTTTTCTCCCCACTCTCTGCTCCCTGGTGCTCCAGGATGCATTGCTATGGTATACTGGGATGTAGGTGCCTACAGCCATGCTCTGGGCCTCCAGAAGCACAGCCTGGGCCTAAAGGGTCTCCTCCCTGTTTCTATCAACAGCTTTCAGTTCCAAAGACCGGGTGGGAGAGGACAGGCCCCCCCGCATCTTGTCACCTCAACCGTAGTGGAGCTGCTCTTCCAGAGCAGGACAGCACCCCCACCACAGCAGGCCGTGTTCTTGGGCAGATTTCTCCTGCTCACGAGCTTAGAAAATAGTTGTGATGTGTGAGTGTCTTTCTGGACAAGTGTCCTGCAGCTGCTTCCATCTAAGGAGCCAGCGTATCTGCCCCCCTGGTTTTCACTTCCCTTTTTAACACCCACTTTCAAGTGGGCCCATGGACACCTATGTGCCTGGGCCTTTAATGGTGTTGGAGGACAGCCAAGTCAGACTGGCCCTCAGTCTACCTTACTGTCTGGAAGAATGGCTGGTTAGTCCTTCTACTCGAGAGATGTATATTGTAGGGGCAGGGCAGGGCAGCGTGCTCAGCACTGGACTTTGTATGCTGATCTGAAAGGTTAGCTTTGCAGGGCAGAATATCAGAGTTCAAATGGCTGGCCCATGCCTGTCTTGGTGGTCCTTCCCTTTTCTGCAAACTTCCTACGACCTTCAGGGACTGGGCCCTAGTGCCATTTTCTCCCTTGCTCCCCTTATCAAAAAGTCTTCTTTAGGAAGGCTCGTTAGCCTTTAGGAAGGTCCATCATTAGCATCTCGGTGTGAACTAATGCCTCCTTCAGAGGGTATTTTCCTATTAAACCGTGTTCTGTATTGAATGAAGGGAGAGTGGTTTTTTGAGAGGAAGTAGGGAGAGACATCCGGGGATTTTCTTCCTCTCCCCACAGATATCTCTGTCCATGAACTATGGTACACGCAGAGCACCTAGCACATAGCAAATGCTCACTGAACATTGGCTCCCTCCCTTCCCTGCACAGTGGGAAAAACGACACTTGAGGCAGTAAGCTTCAGCTTGGGGAGGAGGAACAAGTTAACCAAAGTTGTAGCCCTAGGGTCTCAGCCCTCGTGTTAAGTGCAGTGCCCCCAGCACTGGCCTTGCTTTTGCTGGGGACGGGCCAGCATGTCCCCCACACAGTGACCCCCCCAGAAGTGGTGTTGCCTGCCTGCTGCCATTCTCCATCTCCAGCTCATCCCATTATGCCTCCCCAAAGCTCCTTTCACCTCTCTCTCTTCCCACCCCATCAAGAGCCTTCAACATTTCATCTGTCCTTACTGTGGAATGGGCAGCCACTTGTTAGGGCCTGCTCCAGAGAGCCGGGTAGGTACCTGGGAGGGTAGCTTCCTGAGTTGCCACAGCTCACAGGCCCCAGGTCAAATCTGGGGTGCTTATCCAGCGCCCGGCCTGAGAGGATTAACTGGGATCTTTCCCTCTAGCCTTCATGGGTTTGGGAGTAAAGTGAGCCCCAGCATTCAGGATCTATAGGAAAAAAGACTGAGGGAGGTACTAAGAGGCACAGACGGGAAAAGGAAGAACACCTGGGCCAGAGCTAAGAAGACCCTGGCCCAGAGGGAAAGCAGAATAAGCCGGGGCACACCCTGCTGCAGGAGGGTCTCGAACTCAGCAGGGACTCGGCCTCACTGCCCAGGAGAACAAACCCGTCGACGTGAGGCTTCTTGTCTGTGCCGTCACTCCAAAGGCATGGCAAAATGTGACCCCAGGAACTCTGCCCATCCAGCACCCAAAGGCCCGGCTCTTTCTAGCAGAGGGAGAGGACAGCCCTCTCAGGCCCCCCCCCACCCTGTACAGCGCAGCCCAGGCCCCTGTTCTAAAAGCTGGTCCTTTCCACCTTTCTCATCTGTTACTTCATTTGTTACTCAGGACAAGCCTCTGAGTCAAGCAGAGCATACGTACTCCAGTTTCAGTTTTATTGACAGGGATACTGAGGCATGGGGTGGGCCAGTGACTCATGCCAGAGGGCAAGTGGATTGGGGTCAGAACTCAGATCTCCTTGGGTCCTAACCCAGAGATGCTTGTTCCACGTGGCATCCTGACCCTGATCTTACTGTTCCCACGGCTCTGCTGCTTCGTCAGCGACTGTGGGAGGAGAGTGCGTGGGCACATGTGCACACGCGTGTTCACTGCGTGTGTGTGACGCCTCACCTGCTGAGGGAGCGGGGGGGTTGGCGGTTTCTGACTTCATTTCTCCCTCTTGGACACTTCAGGTGCCACTCCCGGGAGAGCCAGATAGCCATGGTGTGTCAGGAGGAGGTCTCTCAGGACGAGACCTATGACGTGAAGATGAGCGAAGACACCGAGTACTGCAGCGAGCCCAGCCTGATCTCCACAGAGATGTGAGCCCTGCTGCCTTCGCCCCAGGCTAGCCCACATGTGGGACCGGGTCTGGGGGTGAAGGGCTGCTCCCTGGAACCTCTCCTCTGGGCAGGACTTGGGGAAGGGGAGATTGCATGTCAGAGGAATAACCGCAAAGCCTCTGTCGCCTCACGAAGGAGATGGATGTATGCCCCCGCCCACACCCACCCACACACATACACATACACACATACACACATAGACACACTGTCCCTGGTTAGCCTGGCCGTTCCTCATGATACAGTGCTTTCAGGAAGACTTCAAAACATTGTTTTATAAACTTTTTTTTTTTTACTGAAACCAACTCATAAATACATTTTATAGTGAGACTCAGTTTGGCAAATAAATGTTCATGAAACTACTTATCATAAAGCTACCCAGCAGAGGGCACTGTTGACAAACAGTGGCTGAGGTTTTTGTCAGTGCTGGAATTTTTTACGAGAAGGGTTTTTGAACGAGTCTAGACCCATTACTTAATTATGATCTCCACTTTCATTTATATTAGTGTTTTATTGAAAAAGGTACAAGAAAACCACCTATGTACACAGCCCCAGATGAACCTAACAAGCAAGCCTCCTCACACCTTCTGTCTTACGAAAGCTTGACTTCTCTTGCCCATGCCAGCCACACCGTCCCAGTTAGCTTGGTGCCTTTTCCTCCAGCCTCAAAATAAAATCAAACTCCTCTCGAGTCAGGGGATGAATGCAACGTCTCCGGCGAGTGGAAAGGGCCCTATTTTTTAAGGGGCCTCCAGCGGCTTTGCAGGTTTGGTGATGGGTTTTGAGCTCAGCCACCAGCGTCACGGAACCCTTCATCGTCTGAACAAACTGTACCTCCACCGTGGGCCGTGTGGGGTTGCCTTCTTTGCTGGGTGGGTCACAATAGGGATTGTTCTTCTCAAACTATGGGTGGTCTGGGCAAGCCTCCTGCACAAGCTTCGCAAGTCCTGCGATGCCTGGTTCTTCACAGTTGCTCTGGTAGAAGGCTTCTTCCTCCCGCTTCAGGGCTTCAAGGAAGTTCTGGGCCTGGGAGGTGCGAAGCCCATCCCAGCCTGCTGTCTGCTTGGGCTGTGCTTTATGATCCCCAGTGCCGCGCTTCACCTCTCCCTCTGTCTAGTCGGCTTCCTGGCTCTGACGTCATCAGCCAGTAACTGCTTAGGTTCTGCCCACCGTCTTTAGAGGCTGAAGCCTTCTGTGGGCTGGAGTTATCCATTTGAGCTGATGCTTCTGCTGAGTTCTTAGTCTTGGTTCGTCTTCTTACTGGCCCCTTATTGTCCGACCCCGCAGGCTCCGCAGCCTCAGCCAGCCTCTTCCCCAGTCTGGGCATGGTTTCCCTGGGGGGCTGAAGAGCAGAGGATTTTGGAATCAATGGAGACATACGAGAGGCAATTCTGTGTCTGCCCCCCAGAAACCACATCCAGGTGCCAGAAGGCCAGGCCGTGATCAGCACTTAAACAAAAAAAAAAAAATAGCATAATACAGAATAGCATAGGTTAGAACAAGATAATAGATAGTGTATCCAATGTCACAAAGGTGTTATTTAGTGAAATATTTAATTGCCAATATATATATATGCATGTACTGAGTCTCATAAAATGTATTTATGACTGTGGGTTGCATTCAAAAAGTTTAAGATGCATTGTTTTAGAAGCTTTCCTAAAACCATCTTATAATAAGGAAGGACCAGCCCCTCAACCTTTTGATTTTTAGAAACTGCAAATTTTTACATGGCCACATACCCTAGAAATCAGGAAAAGCATACACCTCAATCCATTTTGGCTCTTACTGAGCGCTTGGTGCATCCAGGCACTCTGCTAGATCATGAATAAACCGGCCTCGGCACTCAAGGATATTTTAGAAACCAGTTAACATCTCAGAAGAGGGAGATAGCATGGAGATTCACTCACAGAGTGGTGCAAGCAATGAAGGGGAAAAACACTCAGAGGAGGTTGAGGTCAAGTTGCCGATAACAGGCTCCTGGCACAAGATCAAACAGAAGCTGGGTCTTCAAGAGTGGGTACAATTTGGATAAGAAGAAAATATAATAGGGAGAGCACACCATGTTGAAAATGAGAGGAAAGGTTTGGAGGTTTTTGGTCAGAAATTTTCCTGCACATGTACCAAGGGTCAAAGCCAGTATGCTAGGAGCAGGGAAGGCCACACAGTCTCTGCCCTCAAAGCATGTGGAATCATACCAGGGACAGAGGCAGTGGCCATGTCTGTAAAATGAAGAGGTTAGAAAGCACCTGTCTTCTTGGCCTGCAGGCTACTCCCCCTGCACACTGTGAAATCAACTTAGTGGATTGCAACTGACATTGTTTAGTGAAATAGAACTGACTAAAGTAGAATAGAAACCACCAGAGAGCCATGCATGCAAAAAAGGTAAGTATGGTTCGAGAAGTTGAGTTCGATTAGGTGTGCATGTAAGTGGGACTATGTACCGTTTATATCCCACTGTGAGTCCCTATCCAAAAGGCCTTGCAGCCAGGACCCTTACCGCTCTGCTCTTCACTGGTGACTGGAGATTTGTCCATAGGCAACTGCTTATGTGTCTTGATGATGAAGGGTGGAGAAATTAGGAAGAGGGGGAGAAGTTTGGGCTGAAGGTGGGAGTGATCATGGTAAATAGCATCCACATACATAAACAGAGGAGCCTAGGCTGTTCCTAGAAAGAATCTTGTGGGCCTAAAATTTTTACCAACTTTCTCACCAACTTTGACTCAAGAGTGCCTCTACTGCCTCAAGTCAGAAATGCAGAAATGCAAGGCTTGTGAGCAGAAGGGCTGTGGATGAGGAGCTGGAAGCCCGGCTGGGGTGGCGAGTTCCTGCTGCCCGCTCCCCAAACCTTTATGAAAGCACAAAGCAGGAGTTCCCTTCACTAAGGAAAAAAGCAAACTGCCTTCAGGGGATGTGAGCTGTCTCTATGGGATGGCACTTCCCGGCCTCCCAGAATAAGCCCCAGGAGTTCTCTGTTCCAGGCTCTCCTACCAGGATGATGAAAATCGGCAATTAACACCACCTGAGGAGGACAAGAGAGACGTCCGGCAATCTCCAAAGAGGGGTTTCCTCCGCTCTGCCTCACTAGGTAAATAGTCACACCTCTCTCTCCACATGGGCCCTGGCTCACACAACCCCACGCAGGGGCTGAGCAGATTTCCAGAACAGTGAGACGGGATTCCAAGGGCAGGGCTTGCGGAGATGGGACTTGTCCATATGCTATGTGCTAAGAGAGGTGAACGGTAGGGAGGAGGTGACTCCAGGGCTGCTCACACGGTTCCTTGCATCCCCCGTCCCCAGGGTGTGAGCCTCGCAGACCTGGGTCCCCTTTCCCTGCGCTGATCACAGTTCTTTGTCTGGCTTTGCAGGTCGAAGGGCCTCCTTCCACCTGGAATGTCTGAAGCGACAGAAGAATCAAGGGGGAGACATCTCTCAGAAGACAGTCCTGCCCTTGCATCTGGTTCACCATCAGGTAGCCCAGACTTTTGGAGCCCAGACTGGCCAGCACCTGGCAGGCGACACAACCCCCGTGATTATGGCAAATCCCAAGACCCCACTCAGTCCTCCCTGTCTTGGACCACTGATAGTCCTAGCCCCTGGCCCTAACAGCCCCAGATGAGGGGGCTCGGCCATGCAAGTGAGAACCTTAACAAGGTCTGTCATTTCCCTGGGGAAAGGGGGACACCTAGGAAATACTGGCGACCAGGAGCCCCTCGCATAGTCCGGAAGGGTCAGCAACTCCAGGATTCTGCCTGATGTTCTTCCTACGATGGCACAGATGTTCCCTTCGCAGACATCGGAACACAGAGCACTCAGGCAGATGGACTTATCCCTAGAGTTGCAAGATACCTGGAGACTGAGCTGCACACAAACCCATCCACCGAAATATAGACGTGATCAAAGAACCTGCCAGCAACATGATCAGGAGTAGAGACTCATGTCCAAGGAAAACAGGTCCAGAGAGATTCAATAGTGGAAATATCTCTTGGCATGGCTGACTCCAGCTGAGCCAGTGAAATCCAAGACATCAGCATCCAACAGGTTCTCAGTATCTTAGAGCTAATGGAAGCCTCAAAGAATCAAAGGCCAGTCCCTTACCTCTAGGCAAATTAGGGCCCAAATTTCCCAAACTTTTTTCCTCTGTGAGTATATACTCCCTCACCATAGGCCTATGCATTAGATGATTTTTTTTAATACCCAAAGGCACTCAACTCCCAATCAAACCTTATAATATGCATTAGATGGCCTGTGTGGCATTGCCAGCATACAGATGATTTCCACTGGGCTTTCTGGAATATGAGCATAGCCTTACACTTCCCTCAGATCTCCAGGGAACCAGGGACCCCAGGCTGGGCACCATCAAGAGCTGTGGGCAGAGGAGGCTGGCAGGCTAGTTGGGGGGCGGGGCGGGGGGAGACACTGTGTGTGCTATTTTTAAAGATTTCTAGAAGTTCATTTCACCCATGTGTTCTTATCATGCTGAGGGCAAGAACCTTGTCTTTATTTACACTCCCCCCTCCATGCCTTTCCTCTGCCCCCCAACCCATGCTGCAGCGTTCCCTTCCCTCTGCCTCTCGGGCTGGGCTCTCTCACTGCACAGTGCCACTCTCCGTGGACACTGGCTCAGAGCGGGTCCTTGTGGTGCTGACCCAAGGGCCAGGCCCCGGCCTCAGGATTTTCAAGCATAGTGGGGGCCAGAGGATACAACTTGTAAATAGTTTAATCACAATACAGTGTACGATTCGAACTACAGTAAAAAAATTTTTTTAATTTTAAAAAAACACCAAACAAACAAACAAAAAAGATTTGAACAACAGTTCAGAGACGAACTGAGCTAAAGAGCAGCAGGACATGACTCCTGGCCTGATTACCTGTGGAAACCAGGTAGTGGTTCTGTCTAGTTCTTTGTGGTGTGCAGTATACTTCTTCACAGACCTTATTTCACTTGACCTCACGTCAACCCCACAAGACAGGGAGACAGCGGGCATTAGTTTTCTGGTTTTATAGATGATGAGGGGAGCATTCTTTCTAGACTACTGATGAGAATACCGAAAGCCAGAGGACTCGCCACTGACGGGCGGTAAGGCTGGTGCTGGGAAGTGGACGCTCTTGACTGCACTCCATCACAGCTCTCTGAATTTAGAGGAGAAGCCATGCCTTCAGATTGGCACGATCACCAAATCTATTTTAGGGTGGCGGAAGCTAACACGGGGTCTTGATGAGGTGGGAGCCAGAGGGCTGACGGCAATGGGCGTGGGAACGGGGAGCAGGAGCTGCTGGGAAAGCAGCGGCCCGCCTCTCCCAATAACTCTCGCTCCTTGTGTGTCCACAGGCATTGGCAGTGGCGGGCCTAAGCCCCCTCCTCCAGAGAAGCCATTCCCCCAGCACGTTCCCCAGGCCATGTGCCACCCCCCCAGCCACGCCGGGCAGCCGAGGCTGGCCCCCACAGCCGATCCCCACCCTGCGGCTGGAGGGGGCCGAGTCCAGCGAGAAACTCAACAGCAGCTTCCCGTCCATCCACTGCAGCTCTTGGTCCGGGGAGCCCACGCCCTGCGGTGCGGGCAGCAGCGCCATCCGGAGAGCCCGGCCGGTGTCCCTCACTGTGCCCAGCCAGGCTGGGGCCCGGGGCAGGCAGTTCCACGGCAGCGCCAGCAGCCTGGTGGAAGCGGTAAGTGACCCTGGGCTGCACGGCCCGCGGGGAGGGGAAGGCAGAGGGCAGCCCAGGGACTCCGCCTGAAGAGCTGAGACGAGAGGCTCTGGTCCTTTTCCAAGTAGAGTGGATGTCAAGTCTCTCAGGCAGGAAGAGTCAGTCCCAGGGAGGAGGGCGTGCTGTGCAGAAAATTGTGATCACACAAGACGCCAGAGGCTTCTCTTGGGCAGGGCCTGCCGCAGAGGGAGAAAGGACTGAGCAGCCTATCCCTGCCGCAAGCCAGCGAAGCCGCCCCAGGGCCCCGGGCTCTGCGGTACAGCCAGGGGGGAGCTCGGACTGCTCCAATTGCGGGGTGGGCCTGGGCTGCGTTTGCACACACAGACAGTCAGAATCTGTGGTGCTCGAAACTGGGGCTCATTAGAATAACCTGGGGAGCTTTGGAAACCTAGGACACAGTAAATGGGTATTTTTTCAAGCCCTGCGATGATCCTAATGCACAACCAGGGTTGAGAATCACTATTCTAGAACAGGAGGGCTCCCAGTTCCTCTATCCTCTGCCTGGCCAGAGCATCTAGTGTGAGCCTGGCACCACGTTTCAGGGGACTTTAACAAACTGGAACGAGCCCAAAGGGACATGGCAAGGGGTTGGCGAGGTCCCTAGAAGCGATCTCATATGAGCACGGGTGAAGGGAGTTAAGGAAACAAACCCGGAGAGGGGATGGCTTAAGAGGCCACGATAGGCATCTCCAACCGTAAGGTCCCTCATGTCCTGGGCAGGGGGTCTCGAGTGCAGGACTGGAGCAACAGATCAACCTGACAGGCAGGCCGATTTCAGGTTACGTGAGGAAGACCTTTCCAACAGAGCTTTCCCGAAATGAGGAGGGCTTTCCCATAAACGAGTGAGCCCACCATCACTGGACGTATGCAAGCAGAGACAAGGCCCATCCAGCCATCAGGTTGTCATGCAAGAGGTGGAGAGTTAAACCAGATGACTTCTAAGGTCCCTCCTGGCTCCAAAACCCTGTTCTTCACTTGGCCTTGGTTATCCCTCATTCAGTTGACAAATCCCGATTGAGTGCCGACCACGGGCAGGCACAGTTGTAGGTGCGGGGATACAGCTGAGACACAGTTTCTGCTCTCAGGAGCCCATGCCATGGTGAGGAGAGACAGATCATAAATAAACCTGGATGTGGCATGTCCCACAGGGTGGGAGCTCTGAAGAAAACTTAAGCAGGACAGGAAATAAAGAGTGATGGGAGGAGGCAAACGGACCTGAGAGAAAGGTATTCCAGGCTTCACTATTAATCCCCTGGCCCTGGCTCGGTAGCTGGTTTCCCCAAAGCCAGTCACTGAAGCGGCCGCTAAGAAGGAGAGAGCTGGCCCTTCGGAGCTAGAGCGGAGACAGGTGCAGACCTGGCATTTTGCACACATCCTACGCTAGGATCTTTGCCCCCACCAAGGCAGCCGGCCAGCAGTGGGAAAGGGGCACAAGTTCACAGTTTCCCCAAAGGAGAGGGAAGATTTCTGGGCACGAATAGTATGGAGGCATCTAGGGGTGCCAGGGAGGAGAAAAGACAGGGCAGGCCGGTTCCGCCTTAGCAGCGGCCCCTCTATGAGCCAAGTTTTCAGGCATTTGACAACAGTTTTTTAGTATCCCAGCCAAAACAGCTCTCGTCCAGCCTACACATCCCTGATTCCTTTGTTGCTCCGTGTCAGCTCCTGTCCTGGGAACACCCCTCCCACCACACGCACATACACACTCACTTTCCGGAGTTACCAGTCACAGGCCCCTTGCTCCAGCCCTGAAGAAAAGAGTCGACCTACAGGAATAATGTTCCTCTTTGGTTCTTCTTCATGGTCCTCCCTCCCCACTTCAGGTCTTGATTTCAGAAGGACTGGGGCAGTTTGCTCAAGATCCCAAGTTTATCGAGGTCACAACCCAGGAGCTGGCTGACGCCTGTGACATGACCATAGAAGAAATGGAGAACGCCGCCGACAACATCCTCAGTGGGGGCGCCCAGCAGAGCCCCAACGGCACCCTACTACCTTTTGTTAACTGCAGGGACCCAGGGCAGGACAGAGCGGGGGGCCAAGAGGGCGAGACCTGCGCCGCGGCTCTGGCGTGTCGGAAAAGCGAGGAGGAGCTCCAGGACAGCAGAGCCCACGCCGGCGGCCTGTAGTAGCTAGGGCTGGGGAGACGCTGGGTTTTTTATTTGTTTCAATGTTCCTAATGGGTTCGTTTCAGAAGTGCCTCACTGTTCTCGTGACCTGGAGTTAACCGGAACAGCGTCTTCATTCATTTCGTTGGGACAAGACGCAGAGTTGGGTGGTGTGCAGAGTCCGTTTTCCGGGGGGAAGGAAGGCAGCATCCCCCGTGTGTGTTGTGTCCACAGAGGTAGAGTGGTGAGGAGGAGCGGAAGAATCAGGGAGGGAGAGCAAGAGACGCTTGCCCTCACCTCCGGGCATGAAAGAGAACCTCACTTCCTGCGTTAGCCCTCACCAAAAGGACCCTATGTCAAACGGGTGTCTTTCAACTTTGCTTGTAAAAAAAAAAAAAAAATGATTTTGCACATATTCTGTACGAGCCTCACTGTCTCCATAGAGCCAGGGCCCTGTGGATTTGCAGAAGGAAGTAGGGGTGTGACTTCAGCGAGGACCCAGCCCCGTCCCAGAGAGGGAGGAGGAAAAGCACGAGGCCGCAGGAGCTCGAACCGGGCGCCGGGAGCGAAGGGCGAGGGGCGTGTGGCAGCCTCAAGGCCAAGGTTCCCCCGCCGCCCCCGCCCCCGCCGGGTCTGCGGCAGCATCACCTACCTGCACGGGTCCCCGGAGCTCCAGACCAGCGGCTGGGCCTGCAGGGGGCGCCGGCACCGCCTGCCAGGGAGGGGGCAGCCAGCCCTTGACAAGACGAGGTGGTGCTGAGCTTCTGTTGAGCGCTCTTTTGTTTGGTGGTTTGACATTTTTCTTGATAGCATGTTGCAGTTTTTGTTTTTTGGTTTTTGTTTGTTTTTTTAATTTTTGTTTTCCCAGGGGGAGGGGAGGAAGAAGTGTTTACAAAGCTTTGTAGCCACCCACCTTACTGTTTTCACTTTTGCAAATGTAAATCGGGTTTGGTTTTACTGTATTATTTAAATGGTTGTGGTTTTCTTTTTCTACGGTGGGTTCAATAGAGCCTCCGTAGGCAAGTTTTACCAGCCATTGTGTATGCGCAATAATTTGTTATAATTTCCGTAGGTAGTAACAAAAAATTTTTTTGGTTTGGTTTTATAATTTAAAGGTAATGCACTTGATATGGTCTTGCACATATGGGTGATTGAGTTGGGTTCTTTTTAATGTGGGGTGTATTTGTGGGTGCCAGAGAGAGGAAGCATGAATGAGAGAGTCTCCGTGAGTGTGTGTGTTGTGTGTGTGTGCGGTGGGTTGTCTGGGCACCCGTCATCCATGTGTATGTACACCCACACAGTGCGCCCTTGCGTGAATGAGTGTGTAGCTCCCCCTTTCTGGTCTAACTGTGGGGAGATCTGAATCTGGGGCCATTTGAAAGCAAAAACAAACCACTGTCTCTGCTTCTGAAATGGGAATCAGTAACTCTTTGCATTTTCTGTCCCACAAGATATGCAAAAACAATGCAATAATATTCATTTTAAAAATACAATTGTGAGTTGTGTTGGCATTAAAACTGTATTTAAAAAAAAACACAGAGAAATTTAAGGGAAAAACTCAAGAAGGCGTTTTGCTTCGATATATTCCGTGTAATGTTTTATTGCATTGATAATGTTTCTGTTGAAGAAACTGTTATACTTGAATTCAGGTCAGTTTCAGTATTTTACAAATATTTTTTTAAAACTGAATTGCAATTGTGCCAAGCGAATATAATGAATTGAATTAAGTTTGTTTTTGAATTCACTTCTTGTATATTTTGCTGCATGTAAGTAAATCATTTTGTATTTGGAGTGTGACAAGCTTTACCCTTGAACTCTGAAGTGCTTTTCTATATGTGGTTGGGGGAAAGGGAACAAATATTCTTTTAATTTGTACAATGAGCAAAGGTATCACCAGTGTAAGTCATTATTCTGCGATCCACAAACAGGTTTGGACATTACTGTTTTGCATATCTTGTGTTCTCTTCCGTTCCCCTCCATTTTTCCAAAACTGTATGATAAGCATATTCGTACTACATCTTGCTTTGAGAGACCAGGACATGTCTTATTCCCGTCTTCATTCTATCCACTCTGCTCCAGTTCTCTGATTTGGACTTTGTCTAGGGGCAGTCCTGCACCGTAAGCATCAGCATCCCCCACGGGAGAGGTGGCTGGCTTTTCTGTTCACTTCCACAAACTTTCCTCAGTGGTTTCCTCAGGAAAGCGTACGCTGACTGAGAGGATGGAACTAGAATTGGGCTGCCTGGAGGGCAGGGAATCCTCCTTCTGGCAACTGCACTACCCAAACTCAGACAGCGGGGGCCAGAGAACAGCAACCAGGTAAAATCTTTTTCCATCCAAAAGTCAGCTCTGTCTTACTCACTTCATCTTTTCCTCACTCTGGAGCAAGTTTGCCTCCAGATCTACCCTAGTGTGTGTGGCAGCCGTGGAGGGGACCAGGACCAGGGAGGACGCGTCAGGAGTTCACAGTGATAGTGGAACCAGAGACTCTGTGGGAGCGTCTCTTATGCCCGGTTATGTCTACCTAGAACAACATCCTGTCGGTGCTGTTTCCTTCGAATAGATTTCAGCAATGATGGTTGAAAAGGAAGTGATGTGGGGAAAACAGGACCCAAACATTCATCCAGAATTTATCCAGTGAATGTCTTCCAGTCCCAGTGGGCTCTCAGCCCTTATGTGAGCAACCAAGAAATTAAAGTCGGGGAAAGTCCATTCCCCAGTGAAGACGAGTCTTCACTTTCAAGGACTGATCCATGAAAAGTGGAGAACCATGCCCGATACTCCCAGGTTAACTTACAGTCTAGAAGCAGAAGGGTTTCTTCCTGTTTCTCCAAGCTCAACCCATCCAAACTTTTTTGGGTCCTTTTCAGTGCCATGAAGGCCTTCTAGAAATTACAGTTAGGTGTCACCCTTTGTCCAGTTTCCCAAGATATCTACCACTGTGCTGCTAAGATTTTAGTTATGATGGAGAGGGGAGCCCTTTTGGATTGCTATCTGGTTCTTGCTGGTCCCTGGATAGAAATTTGGAATCTTAACTGACCACACACACACACACACACACACACACACACAGTCACACAACCTTCATGCTGCTTTCTTTTTTCCTTTTGGACTTGTCTTCTGCATCACCAAATCTCATTTGCCGGTGGCATGAGCTACAGACTGGGACCTGTACAGACCCAGAGCCCTGCCTAAGTGAGGCCCCTTGCCCTTCACCACTCAGACCTACAGGGTCCCTTCTTTCTAATCAGCTCTGTCAGAAGACCGGCTAGCCTTGCACCCTGCAAGAATAACGTCAGCAGTGACAAGAACACCTGGCCCTGTGCTGCTGGGAAGGAAAAGTTTCAGATGGGAGTTCCCTGTGTAGGGCGATGGGTCTTTCTGGCCTGACCTCATGATCGACTGGTATAGGACTGACACAGGATACCTGTCATCAGGCAGATGGGTAAAATCAATCATGAAATCGTGAACCTCATCCGCAGTGTATTAAGTGATGTCTACCCTCCACCTAGAGCAGAACTTTGCCCATGAACATCAGATCTTCTGAGAACCCTTGAGTAGCAGGAGAATGCAGCCAATGACTGAGGACCACTGGGACTTGAAGAAGTGCCATGTAAGTTCTGGGGGCTGGTAAACATGATATTTATTTGTCCTCTGAATGGCCCAGATTGTATTTCCACACTTTGGCTTTTTAATAATTAATCATGTGCATGGCTATAGTAAGCAGAGAGATTTTCAGTTGCCTCCTTTCTGCCTGTTTCTAGGGTTTTTTTGTTTTTGTTTTTGGTTTTTTTTTTTTTTTTTTTTGGTCTTGAGGCAAAAAGAGGAGAATGTTTTCCTAGATTTTGGCTTGTTCCATGAATTTTTCTCTGCTCTGCTTCAGAGGCTATTAGGGTCCCTACCCCGCCTTCTAACTCTGACTGGGAGGTCCAAGGACAAAGGAACAAGGCTTCCTTACTCTGTCTTGATCCTGTGACCCTGCTTGCAAACCTCAGGGGCTTGTCTAGAGTGAAGCTATCGGTTTCTCACAGCCATTTTCCTTCCAGCACGTCTCCTGATCATTCAGCTATAGATAGTAAGGCAACCACAGGAGAAGGATACCTTTCAATGCCTTAGAGATAAGAACACCCTGAAAATGAGAAGTTTGGAAGTCATCAAAAGGGTTTCATCATTCCTAACGTTCAAGACGTGTAACAATAAGCTAGTTTAGGCATACAGAATAACCCTGGTTGTCACATTTTTAACCTCATCAAACCATAATTATAAATGTTACTAAGGAGGAGGATGACATGTCCATCCAGAGGGACCTAGAAAAAACAAAATACCATTGTCTAAGAGTTAGAAACCATGTAGCAAAGAGGCCAGAAAAGGGCAATCTGGTCTCAAGAGGGCCCATTCAAGGCCCAATTTAGTAAAACACTTGCTGATAAGAGTGCAGGCCAGGTCTATTTTTTTAAAGACATGGTTCTGGTCGGGGGGGAAAGTGTTGGCACAGAAAGAACTGGAGGGAAAATGCAGGCAAAGCAAAGGGCAGTTCTTGGCTCTTTATGCATCTGTTCCTATTTTATGGAAAGAAGTGTCCAGTTCACCCACCCACAATGGCCAGTACAAGGGAGAGGCTAATGCATCAACTTTGGAAAAAGAGAAGAATAAAATTTCAATCATTGTTTTATCAGACAAATCAACCTATCTGGCCAGATGTGAGGTATCTGCCACCCTGTCTTTCCTCTCTGCTGGTGTCCCTCCCCTCTTATTAGCTGTCACGCCACTTAAAACTGGCTCCAGTTAGTCAGAAGGCATGAAGAGAAGCTTAATGTCACTCACGGTGAAGCTTTTAGTCACCACATCCGGGTTCCCCATCAGCTCCCTCTGAGGAGACACGAGGAAAAGAGACAAGGGACCGAAGTGTCCTACAACAATCAGGGATGGGATCTCTTTCCCCTTCCCCAAGCCGTTCTCTCTATTCCAGCCTCCTGCCCAGCCGCTACTTTTCCTTCCTCACCCGCCCCCGTCTAGTCAGAAGAACAGAGAGTGGAAAAGAGTCCAATGTGCAGATTCTTAAGCAGTTTCTTTGTGAAGCTAGTTCTGGTTTTAACTTTATTTTTCTTTTATTGAAAATGAAAGCTTTGTGAAGCCAGATACCAATGAAACAGGTGGTTTCTGCCAGACTTCCACATGGCTGGGAGACACTTGAACACCACACATATACATACACACTTTCATCCTCATACACACACACCCACCCACACACACACACCCTTCCTTAAAGGACAGGGGCTGGTGCTGGGGTTGAGCTCTGCACAAATGACATTGTCATCCCCAGAGGGCTGAGCACTGTGTGGAGAGACATGGGGAGTGAAGCCGAGTAACTTTCTTGGGTAGAAATAGCGCCATCTGGCCCTATGATTACTGTGAACTAAATATTCTTTATCTACATGGAGAAACACAGCTACTTCTAGAATCAGACTTCTCCCTCACATGGTTTGAAGAGGCTTGCTCCAGAGAAGATGCAGTGGTAAAGACTCTTCAGCTCTCCAGTATACGAGAAGAGCCTTTTGATCGGTCTCTGAAAGGGAATTAGAGATTGCCAGAAGTATATATTGAGCCAAGTTGAACAAATCAATTCGACACTGAAAATAGAGTCAGAGTTGGGACTTCCACAGAAATCCCCTCAGTCTCTAATGAATTAAGGAAGACAAGACAAAGACTAGATAATTAAATAAAAGCCTGAAATGTTATACCACTGGAGTCAAATATTCTCCCTTCAGATCATATGCTGGCCTCTTCACAGCTGTACTCTGTTTTGGGGGGCATCTCATGCACCCCACTTTCCAGAATCTACTCTGATTTGATCAGATTCCTAGAAAGGGCAGCATGACATTATTCTACCATAAATCAGACATTTACTAAGAATTTGCCTTCTAAAAATCTCTCATGTACCTCATACATAAGAAAATGTTTCACCTAGGTCATTAACAAAGAAGTCTCTTGGTGGAAGAGGTTTTAAGTCTTAAGGAAGGGTAATTTCTATGTGAAGAAATACAGAAATGGAGAGGATGGTTCCTTTTTGCAGTTTGAGCCTGGAGAACTCTTGTTCTGATATTCGTGGAGCCCTCGAGTGTATAAGCAGAAGGAGGAGGAAGATGTGAGTGAGCGGGCACCCGCCTCGGCAGTGAGTCCCTGCCAAGGCATGCGGAGGGCTGCAGGTTTCAGGCACTCGGCACGAAGTCTTTCCTGAGCCTGCAACTGGGAGGGCGATGAGAAGGCTCCCTTCTATAGAGTCACAGGAAGAACAAAAGAGGACAGGTCGTTGTGTCCTGTTCCAAACCGCCCTCCCTAAGATTTCCCAACACGGAGAAACTACATCAAGTCTTAAAAGAAAAAAACAAAACTTGGGAAGGAGGGTCGACAGTTGTAAACAAACAACCCTGTACAAAGGGCTCCTTCGTAAGGCAGCGCCAGTGACCCAAATGCTATGGGCACCTTTCTGCTTGCACACATCACACCACCCATGCATCAAGCTGCATCCCATTACCCCAAATTCGTAATCCATCTCTTGGTTTCTCAACTAGATTATGCACCACCCCATAGCGGCTTCCTGTCCTGCCCAGAGCATGTGTTGTTCTCCCAGAACCTCATGGGCATAAGGTCTAGGACCAAATAGGCTGTGGATATCAAAGGCATAAACAAATCTGGACAAATCTGTGATGGTAGTAGTTGAGAACAACCTGTGGAGATGCATACAAGTTCGTTAAGAAATAGGGGCGGGTCCCCAGCTGGTGAAGCACTAAAATGTCTATTACTCTCATAATCTGCTTGTTTTATTTTAATACCCTAGAGCTACCAAGCAGAACTTGGGTCTACGCCAGAGGCTCCAGAAACAGCCCCTCCTCCTTTCTCTCCTCCTGTCCTCCTGCTCAGGCCCATCTTTATGCCCCCAAACCAATCGGTATCACGCTTGCTCTCAGCGCAACGCAGAAAGATGGACGGTCCTCCATTGTCATCCCACTGCTGTCACCACCCCCCACACCCTTGCGTGCCCCACACCTTCCTCTCCAGGCTTCACGACTTCACGGTCTTACTGTTGTAAATACTGTTGTACAGTTTGTAATCATCAAATAATCCCATTGTCAAAGGCCTCGCCTGCGGCGCCCTCTCGCCCTCGAGAAAGGCCAGGGAATCTAGAAGGGGTAACCTTTCGAGAAGAGCTTCAGGGTCATCTCTGTGTGAGACGCTATGTATATTCCTGTAAGATTGCATTTTTATCTAAGGAATGATGTTATTTAAAAAACAAACAAAAAAAAAACCAAAAAACAAGAATTGCAAATAAATTTCTTAACAATGTCTACACTGGTTTAATCGTATCTTCCCTCTTCCACATCCCTCCTCTTCTCCTGGATCCTAGAGGTTACAAAAATACACTGAACTGCCAAATTACCCTCTCATATCCTCCAAAGGGGAGGGAGGCCGGGAAAAACACGTGGAATCTGAATCCAGTGATAATCTCTAACCTTATTTCAGCAATTTATCCACCTCTTCCTTCCAATGAAAAGGTTAACAGGAAAATGGTCAAAAGTTGACAAGGAGCTAGAATAGAAGGAATTGAATGGATAATCCACAAAATAGCAGAGGAGCCCCCCCGAAGTATTTGGAAAGGCACAAAATTGGTTTTGAATAAATGAAGGAAAGAAGGGGGGAAGGGAGAATAGAAGGAGGGAGGCGGGAGATAAGGTTATGTATATTAAAGTAATTTAAAGACTAAAAATGCAAGGTTCTTTGTTTTGTTTTGTTTTATTATTAAACTGGCTCTGACAAAGCTTCCAGAATAATTCCCTGTGTAAAAATAATGTGTCCCAGAAATCCATGTGCCTTAGATGAATACAATTATAACAAGAGAAACCCTCCCACCATCTCCCCATGGATGATCAAGTCCATTTTAGGAATTATAGGACATCAGCCAACCTCCCTGCTTCTCCAGAGCCGCCCTCCTCCCGACCTCACCACCCAAACCCCGAGCTCTGGAGTCTAAGGTTGTAGAACAGAGTGGAAAGGCTGGAGAGAGTAGCCACTAGAGCAGATTGGGAGGGCACTCCACCAGGACCCGCCCACAAGGTCACAACCCACCAGCAGACCCACTCGTAATTAAAGTGCCAAAGTTTGCAACCACCCAGAACAGATTCAGGATTTACCCTATAATGAAATTACCCTCCCTTGCATTTTGTATGCTCTGGAGTAGATGGGAATAAAAGGAGGGGAGGGATAGCCCACGGCAGGAATTAAACATAGCCACAGGAGCATGTCACCAAACTGAGGCATCCCTTCTGCTTTGTAATGTGGTGTCAGCTGTTTAGGTCTGGCCTGGCCTGCAAACCCTTTTCCTACATCAGGTCTGCTTCCGCCCATTTCTTCCTTTCTCCCTACAAGGAAGATTTGGTTATTGATCTGATCGGTCAGATCACTAGATATTAATTGGGCCACAGCTGCTAATGGGCAGGATTACTGCATGGTAAAAAAAAAAAAAATCAGTATCCATACATGACACTCTGATTTGTACTTTAATTTTCCAGGCTCCATACATTAAGCAGATCTAAGTATTCTTTCTATAAATCTCTACCCCTTTCTTATCTTTCTCTCCCTTTGTTTCCATATGGCTTGCCAGATAAGTGGGCTCAGCAGTCTTTCCATCTCTTGCTCTTCATAGCATATATGGTTATATTAGCCCAAGAATTAGGCTGTAGAAAGTTGGGGGGGGGCAGAAGACCCTGAACTGACCATGAGCCAAAATGATGGGCTCCAATCCAACCTTCACAGAGTGCTGAGTTGTACATGATTGGACATTATTCCAGCTAATAAAAGAGTAATACTCATTTTCTAATTGGCTACCATCCCATGTATATAGTTTCCTGGGGAATCCCAGGATAGAACTTGGCACTCTTAAGCAGTTTAAATAACATCAAAATCCCCTTTCAAATAGGTTGACCATTTAGCCCAGGTGTTTCCCCATTGAGGATCCATGTGACACAATTTTGGAATCAGAAAATAGAGTTAATATATTTGTATGCAATTATCTATGTGGCATGATTCCTGATACTCAATAAAGCCTTCTCCTCTTGCAACTGACACATGCAATTCTAGCATTAGTGTCTCCTCCCCTTAACTTAGGGAATTATTATCAAAGCATAATTTCTGAACCACCAGCAGAATCACTTGGGATGCTTGATTAAAGCACAGATTCTTGTTTTACCCCCAAACTTGGCCTTAACCCAAAGCTATCAGATCAGGTACTTGGAGGTTGGAGCCCATCAATATGCATTTTAACAAGCTCTCCAAGTTGTTTTTATTTCCACCAAACATTGTGAACCACTGGTATTAGACTGATTTCTATTAAAATGCAAGGTCCCTGGGAAAGGAAACTTTTTAAGCTGCTTTCACTCCACTACATCCCAGAGGAAACCAAAGGTCTGAGGGTATAAGTAAAAGATTTTCAAGTAAAAGATAGGAAATGGGAGCAATGGTTGTCAGCCCTGAGGAGAGAGAGCAGAGAGGGAAAGAGAAAGTATGACAAAATGTGCAACAGGGTAATGGTTTAGTTAAAAGAGCCATAGGCATCATGAGGCAAGCTTCTATTTCACCTACCTAGGAATTCTTATTTGGCTGGGGAAGTAATGAAGTCAGATAAAGCAGGTGATCTGGCCTCTGAAGGTCCAGCGAGAAATGAAAGATGGCTTGACCTTTTGCCCATGGCTGTCATCTTAAACATCTTTTTAGGAAACTGGAAAGACTTCTTCTGAAAACACCTTTAAGGGTATGGTGGTCTTCGAAGTCAATCTACTGTCAATGGAACTTTCCCCAAGTTCTCTCTAGAGCATCTTAAGTTAAAGGAATGCCAGCACTCTACATCAGGAATTAGACTAAAAGGCTGGGACCTGATAGTATGACGGAACAGCAAGGAAGAGAAGACTCTTGGGTATTAGAGGAAAAGGTCTTGAGGAATTGCCTGTACTTCAGGCATTCTCCAAACATAGCAATGAGTGGCAGTCACCTCTAGAAATTCTACCTAACAATCTTGAAGTGTCAGGCTTGTTTTCGGGAAAGGAGAGAATTTGGGATATGTCAGAACTAGGGTAGCCATACAGGATCTTGTCTAAAACTAGGACTTTTGAGAGTAAAGGTACCTGGTCCCTCAGTTGTTCCAGTCCAACAAAGACATTTGGTCATCCTGGTTAGAACCCAGGAGAGAAGTGTAGCCTAGAGAAGATGGAGTGTGGATTAGCTGAAACTTGGTAGACAGAGCCTCCTTTACCTTCATTCTTATGCCCAAAGTCAAGTATCCACAAACTGACCTTTTTAAATAAATCACATTACATCACATCACTGTCCTCAACTGTCCAATGCTTTCTCATTATACTTGGATTGAAATCCGATGTCTTTACCATGATCTATAAAGCCTGAAACATCTGACCTCATTTACCTCTCTGCTTCTCAGACCTCATTTCCCAGCATTGTCTCTGTCCCACTCACTCACTTCCAGCTATACTGACCTTCTTGTCCATTAAACACACAATATTTATTCATCCTTTTGCCAGTTATCAACTTATTGCCTCTCAACACTAAATCCATTCTTTTTACCCAGCTCTATGATATTGGAGCTCAACCTTATAAACATTTCTCTTTTGCCAGCTGGCTCAATGTCAGTACAGTCTTCATCAATAGAAGGCACTGAAAGGACATTGTAAGGCCATTGCAAAATAAGGCGATTTCCTTTCATAATTTAGTGTGCTATTTTTAGGCACATAGACAGTGGAGTGGTATGTGGGAGGCTTGGTACTGGTCATCTCAGTAGCCCTTAAAGACCAGCTCCAGCCTGCTAATGCCCTCCAGCAAGTTTCTTCACCATTCAACAGGCCATGCTTATGGACCAGTTTCTGACCATGCCCTCTGGCAAGTTTCCTTAGTGCTGGCATGCTGTGTTATCCTATAGCAGCCATGTCCCTCCAAGTATGTCTGAATCAGCCTTGAAGTGAGTAGTGGGGAGAGCTCTTCTAAGTTCTTTGTTCCTTCCTAAATTATTCTCCCTCAGCCCCAGAAATAGTAGCTGCTTTTTTTTCTTCTAGTTTGTTAGTTAACCCCTTTTATAAGCTATCATTCTTTAGATTAAATTTTCCTATTCAAATTACTGGGATGGGGTCTGCCTCCTGATTGGACTCTGATATAGAATTGATACTGGAATGGTCTGGGGAGACAGACTCTCAGAGACAGGATTTGAGAATGAGTTTCATCCTGTGTTTGCATCTGAGGGCAGTGCTGAGCTCCTTGCCAGTGGAATCCATGGCATAGAGTGACATCCCAGTTAATTAAATTATCATCCGTGATGAAGTGTTAAAGCAAATGCCTCGGGAGCCCAAGTGGCTGCAGCACTTATTGTTATGGCAATAGCAATGACAAGGACTGCGGTGTGGAACCGACTTTCCTGAGTATACCGCAGCACTTATGGGAAGAAGAAAACAAGCGGAGGATCATCATCTGAGAATCACAGAGCTTCCAAGGGCAGTCTTAATCTAACATTTTATTTCATATAACTAATATTGAATACAAATTTAACTGTGCCAGTGGCTAAATTACAGCAGCAGTTGAATTCACAGCTTTCACAAGTTTCTTATGTGAAAGTTAGAACATTGATTGAGAAATAATGAGACCTTGAAACTTGGAATGGGTAATCTGGCAGGATGCAAGCGAAGTTAAGATTCTAAAATCTCCAAGTCACTTTGAGCCTCCCTTTGCAATAGAAGCAGATCAGTACTATAATGACTAGCCTTCCTTGCTGGAAAACTCTATGATAACTTCATCTGGGGCAGATGCTTAGAAAGAGATGCTTATTCTCCTTAAGATGCACTATCATCACCTCTTGCTGCTACTAAACCCACAACTTGGGTCAAATCTCACCATGTTTCAGGGACTCAGACACACAGCATGACCCAGAAGGAGATGGCTTATACTCTAAATAAATTACGAAACTGGTCTAATATATATGTTGGTAGAAACTGGGGGAATGTGGGTGGAAATCAGAACATGGAGAGTGGAATATAACTCTACATCAGACAAAGTTAATTTATATGGTACACTTACTAGAGATTCCAGATCTTGTATTTTAAATTAGGCAGCTGGAAGAGGCTCTGACATCTTATTAGGTGATCAGCTGACTCTTGGACTCAGTAATATCTCTGCTTAATGAGAGTGAGATGCCACAGTTTCCATGATCTGATATGGAGGAAGGAATCTGAAGGCTTAGGAAGATAGAAATGTTGATGTGTATTTATCATGTGCAACATGCATACCCACCCCCTCAACCACATCCCCTGAGTAGGCTCAGAAGACCCTCCCTTCACTAAGATTTTGAGAAATTAATTAGTGAAGGAGTACCTACATCCTTTCAAAGCTCTGTAGTTACCTGCACTTATAGACTAGATATGGCCATGGGGGATGATACACTGATTTCAATGGGATTAATGGAATCTCAGAGTAACAAAAGCCAAGAGGCAGCATATAACTGCCTGACAAGGTGAACACAATTACTATAAAGGGCAGCAGAAACAAAGATAATCAGAATGTTTTGGCCAATTGGGATCTCAAGTGGTGGTTAACTGATCATATGGTAATAAAAGAAATCACCTATTAAAATATCACTAGATCTATGGCACCGTCAACTATGACCTATGAGCCAAATCCAGCCCTCTACCTATTTTTATTAATAAAGTTTTATTGGAACACAACGATGTCTATGGTTGCTTTCCTGCTACACCAGGAGAATTGAGTAGTTGTGACAGAAACTGTTTGACCTATAAAGCTTAGATTTTTACCCTTTTGTCAGAAAAAGTTTGCCAACCTGGATCTAAAACTTCTAGTTTTGTTGGTTAAAGATCTGGTTTGAGTCACTGCAATGGAGGCTCATGGACTCTCATCTAGTTTCCAATCCTAAGCCAATTCACAGATCCAGAGATCCTTGGTTGAAGGGGAGACACTCTGCAGAATGGCCACGAGTATATACAGTAAACATTCCTCTAAGACTTCCCTGAAGATATCTATAGCCATTTACTAGAGTGGCTGGGTCCTGGAGAAAAGCAAATACCCAGACTACTAAGGGATCAGTAGACATAGGCTCTGAATTGATGTTAATTCCTAAGAATCTGAAACACCACTGTGTCCCACCAGTCAGAGTGGGGACTCATGGTGCTTGGATGATAGATCTATACCTCACAAAATTGTGTCTGATCAAAGAATTAATTTTACAGCAAAGGAAGTAGCAATAGGCTCATGCCCATGGAATCTTCCCACAATACCCCAATACCCAGAAGCAGCTGGCTGAATTGAAAGGTAGAATGGCTTACTGAAAACTCAGTTACAGTATCAACTGTGAGACAGCATCCTGGAAAGATGGATGCAATCTTCTAACAGGCTGCAATATATGCTTCGAACCAGAGACCATTATATGGTGCTATCTCTCACACAGCCAGAATACATGTACCCTCTGAATCAGAGGGTGGAAGTGAGAGAAGCTCCTCTCACTGTTACACCTAAAAAAAAACATTGGCATCCAGCAACCGTGAGCTCTTCTGGCTTGGAGGTCTTAGTTCCCAATGAGAAAATGCTTCTATCAAAGGCACAATGGTCCCATTGATTTGGAAAATGAAACTGTCACTTGGGGCTCGTTATGCTGAACCAACAGACAAGAAAAAAAAAAGAGTTACTCTATAGGCTGGAGTGATTGATCACAGTTGCCAATGGGAAATTGAATTGTCCCTACACAGTGGGGAACAAAGAAGACTATTTCTGGAACCCAGAATACTTCCACGCCCAATGGTGAAGGTTAATTGAAAACTACAGCAAACAAACGAAAGAAAAAGTCAAGACTCTTGAAGAGTCAGACCCTTCAGAAATGACAGTCTGGGTCACCCTACCAGGATGAGAACCCTCAATCACTTAAGTTTCTGACTCAGGACAAAGAAAAATTTAGTAAAGAAGGGAGAAATATCAGCTATGATTTTGTGACCAGTTCCAAGGATTGTATTACTTTTGCATATTTTCTTTTTGTGTATATACTTATTTGTAAATTGTAACGATTTTCTTCTCTCTAATTCTTTACCTTATTATCTTACATACATGAGTTGTTGAAAATTAACTTTACAATTTAACCATTAAGTAACAAAATTTTCAATGGAACTGTGACTGAATTTGAAAGTACTGAATATAGTCAGCAATGGGTGTAATGTCTATTTTTAGTGCCTCCATTTTGGAGAAAGTGTGAGCACTTCTTCCCTATACAAAGGACAGCTACAGCTTGTTGGGTGGAAACAGAGTTGTTTCATTGTTGTTTGGAAGTTCAAATGTGTGTAGGAGGATACATAGGGAAGCTGAATTGTCAAAAAGGTGGACTGTGCCAGTTATCAACCTATCGCCTCTTTTTTTCTTTTCTTTTCTTTTTTTGGCCTGGCTTTGTGATACTGGGATTGGACCCTGTAAATATGTCTCCTTTGCCAGATGGCTTGATGTTAGGATCTGTCATTAGATAAAATAGGTGATAGTGGAAGGACGCTAGGAGGCACTAGTAGAAGGAAGGGAATTGCTTCCAATATACTATTTCTTGGTGCTGCAGCCAGTGCTCTGGGATGCGAGAGACTTGGTAGCACTCACCTACGTAGCCCTATGGGCTGGCTCTCCCTGTACTCTCTGGCAGTTACTCTACTTCTACAGATTAGCTCTGACCCAAGCTTGTCACCCTCTGGCAGGTTTTGTCATTCCCACAGGCTACATGTTCCTGTAGCAGTCATACCATTCCCTCCTTGTTCTCGCTCCCTCAGCCCTGGAGGCAGAAGTTGCTTTCTGCAATTGCTACTTCCAAGTCCCTCAAAGTCCTCTTTTATCCCTTTACATAGTTAATCACCTAACTAGTTACCAAGACTTTGCACCAAACTCCCCCTGTTCAAATTATTGATGTGGTTTCTGTTCCTGATTGAACCTTGACCAATACACCACCCTTGTTCTTCCCTCTGCCTAAAACAATCTTCATCCAGATATACATGCTCAAATATAGCTGTGACTGACTGCTATGACTGTCTAGACTGTCCTTCCTTGTGGCTAAACTGAAGCCTCTGACAGAGCCTCTACCTATTCTTTGAAACAAGATGGCACAGACCCAACCACTGGGCACTATTGCCTATAACCAGGATGAACCCAGGGAAAGGAGATATGCAAGGTTTACTTGTGATATAACTAGACCTTGAGTTTTGACTCCCAATAAACCTACCTGGGAATAGGATTGCCACACCCACAAGCCCTACAAATAGCATCAAGAGTCTCTGAGAGCACCTGATTATATTCTCCATTTGTCCAAACAGTATTTACTGAGTCCCTACAATGTACCAAACACTGTTCAGGGCACGGGTATACAGCAACACTTGGGTCTGATTCAGCCCTGAAACTTTTCACAGTTCTAAAAGGTAACCCTTCTTCTACACAACTCCAAGCAGGCACTGGGTAAAACCTTATCCAAAGGGTGTGGCCTCCCCACAACCTCAGCTAAGTTTCAAAGTGAGGCCTCAGAGGCCCCTGCACACAGTTGTGCGCAAAGATGCCCAGCCTGGGATGAGAGTTGAAGGTGGCACCTAGCAGCTCCAACTGCCAAGCTTTGTGCCTGGTGAGGACTGTGTGGCCCAGAAAGATCACATATTTATTTGTGTGTGCAACAAAAGGTGCTGGGACCTCAGACCCCACTTTACTGAGACCAGTGCAGAACAAGATGGATCATTCAGGACAGTGAGAATCTTCCCAGGGCTGGCTAGGTGGAAGGGACAGAAGTGGCAGTCACCTCAGTCTCTGACACTCTCTGCTAAGACTTATACAAGCCCCTTGAACTGTGACTGGAACAGATTCTGGAAGAAAGCAAAGGAGAACTCTTTCCTGGAATGGAAGAAAAGTTGCCTCCACAGATACATTAATGCTGAGACCACCCAGCCTCCACCGGCTCTTGTACTATTGTGGAGCCCCTGAAGTCAGTGTGTCAGTTTTCTATTGCTATGTAACAAATCTCCACACACATAGCAGCTTAAAACAAACATGCATATAGTATCTCACAGTTTCCATGGGTTAGGAGCCCAGGCACGGGTGCTCTGCTCATGGTTTCACAAAACTGCAATCTAGGGGTAAGCTGGGCTACATTCTCATCTGGAGGCTGGACTGGGGAGGAATACACTTCAAACCTCATTCAAGTTGTGGGTAGAATTTAATTATTTGCAGTTGTATGACCAAGGACCCCATTTTCTGCTGGCAATCAGCTGGGGGCCACTCTCAGCTCTAAGACGCTGCCTGTGATTCCTTGCTGTGCATGCCTCTTCAGAGCCAGCAAGGGAAAGTCTTGTTCTAACCTGCTTAAGTGGAGGTATATATAATATGACATAATCACAGGAGTAACATCTTTCAGTTAGAAGTAAGTCACTCTTCCTGCCTGCATTCATAAGGGAGGGATTATACAAGGACGTGGATGCCAGGAGGCAGAAAATCATTGGGGGCCACCTTGAGATCTGTCTGCCACAGTCAGCCTCAGGAAAATTCCAGCTACATCCAACTAAGTTATTTGGGAACATCATGCTTGCTTGAACAAGACAGACTGTACCCAAAAAGGTGGGGCTCCTGACACTGCCCTCTGTTCCTCATGTTACACCAGGCACCTGGAGGGAGCCCAAGCCTCAGGCACAGGATAGTCACTCAAATTACTTTGGGCAGGGGGGCGCCTGCCTAGCACAGGGTGAGGTAACTAGCCGTACCTTCCCTGTAACAGACTCACTCTGATCCCCATCTTTGCCTCCCCCCAGATGTGAAGATCTTTAGCCATATCTGGTCAAACCACTTTGTGTTTGCAGACAACAGGACTCAGCAGGGGTCCCAAAGTATGGTTAATAAGTAACCTATGTGTAGACTTGAGCTGGGTTTCAACATAACTCAAGATAGACAGGTCAGGTCTTGGAGTGAGACAAGATTCTGGACACAGAGAAACCCAGTGCACTGCTTCCACCAAACCTCATTTCTACCTTAACCACACTCATCCTCTGGGATTCATCCAGATTTATTCAGTCCTCACTGGAGACTCAAGTGAAGTGGCAAGACTGGGCCTGCACCTAGGGGCTCGGGGAACCTACACTGCCATTCCAGCTGAGAATTTTCCTGTGGAGAAGAACGACCTTCTCTGTATTTACAACCCAAACTGGGGAGGCCAGAGCACAAGTCAACCAATCTCCCCTGAATCTTTAAAGCCCTTAGTTCTAAGACTATGACAATTCTTCCTGATTTGAAGATACTGGAAGAATGAAGTAGCAAGCTCAATGCCACAGGATTCTGGGGAGGACCAAATTAGATAGCACATTTGAGAAAACTCTGAAATGTTATTAAGTGTGTACCACCCACTCTGAGTTAGACAACCTGAGCCTGGTTGTAGAGGAAGGAAACAGAACAACCAAGGTTTATTTCATGAAGGACTAAAGCAAAGAAAGTTAGCAAGAGGAAGTCCCACCCCAGACACAATATTTAAAGGAACACAAACTTCCTAGTGTAAGGGAGGAAAGACTCTCAGTAAAAGCTTCCAAAATTAGTCAAGCCAAAACTTAGCACTGGCAAGCCCTTTCAACAGGTAATGATGGATGCTGTATATGAAGAAACCTGAGCAGAAGAGGATGATCATGAAGGATAAGGTGATGAGGGTGTAGATGGACATTCGCTTCTCCATAGTACCCCTGATCAGGCAGAAATAGGGCCCAGGGCAGCTCTCAGTGCTGCAGTGGATGATGGTTTGGTTTACCAGGGGCAGGTGTTGGCACATGAGAAGGAATAAAAACACACACTGTGCACCGACCTGCAGGAGGAAATAAAGAAGGTACAAAAGCAAAAGCATCTTCTCCTGGTGGAAGTTCAGAATGGACTTCTTTGGGGAAGGGACATGTTCCTGGATTCCCACCATGGAGCCCTCCTCCATTTCACTTGCCACTGACTCCACCGACTTGGCTTTGATCTGCTTGTGCCGAATCTGAGCCATGAAGAATTCCATGAGGAAGAAGAGGGCCAAGAAAATAAAGAAAAAGAAGTACCAAGTTCCCACTACAGGACTACTAAAACGTTTTTCAAAACATTCAATCAAACAAGGATTGGTGATGTTGCCATGGCACCAGAAATCTTCATGGATGGAGGCCCAGGGCATGCGGACCACGTACACCACCACTCCATACACGGCAATGAAGCCAAACCACAGCTGCCGCCCAATGTAGTAGCCGGATTTGTCACCAGCCACTGAGTGTAGCACAGGGATCAGTCCAGCTACTGCTGCTGCAGCCATCTCTTCAGACTCTCACCGGACCGCGGAATCCAAGACCAGGAGAACTCCCTACAGCACCTCAGGAAAGGCAAGAACAGAAAGAGAAGAACACAGGGTCAGAACGTGAGAGCAGGTGCCGAGAACCCTGAGTACTTCCAAGGGATTGATAGGCTCAGGTTTTAGATCTGCCACCAGCAGTTAGTTTCGCATGTTTACACACATGCAGTATTTTTACCCCCATGCTGTGGTTATTCCTCTCTCCACCTTTCAGCCTATAAAAAAGGCTGTGCACTCAGGACATGCCCAAATGCACTACAATCATATATCTCACCTCTCATACTAGATTATCAGCATCCCAAGGTCAGGAATCAAACCTTATTACATTTACAATACCCGTATTGTCCAGTATAGATGATTACATTAAGGACCTAAGTAAACTTGATAAATGAATAAAGGAAGGGTGGAACAAATCAATGAATTTAACGATTCAGGTGTGTCTGGCTGTTCTAGAAGTCCGGGGCAATCTCTACACTTTGTATCTTGCCAGGAGATGTCCTAAGACTGCAGAGAAGAGGAATAGAAAGAACAGTTGTTTTCTTTCTTGCACATGACCTCTGTTCCATCCCCAACTCTTTTGAGGGTACCTATCACCATACTTTATTTGTAATACTTATAATAATAATAAACAGTACTAATATAAATAATAAATAATACAAACAACAATAACAGTAATGATGATTAAAAAAAAAAACACTGATCACCTACTGACTGCCTATATATGGCAAGCCCTGTGCCAGTGGTTTAGGTACATTACCTTCACAGAAGGGTCAAATATTGTAAATACTTCTATTAGCTTGATTTTGGTAATTGTCAGTGCTTGTCTTCTCTTCATATGTTCTTACACATGACAGTGACCAATCATTTAACTTAAGGTTTAGAGTATTTAACAAAATTGGGTTTTTTATTGTAATGAAATATACAATAAGACAAAATCTACCATTTATGACCATTTTTAAGGGTATGTTTCTGTGGCATTAAGTACATTTGCACTGTTGTGCGACCATCACCACCATCCACCCCTAGGACTTTTTCATCTTCCTAAACGGAAGTTCTGTCCCTAAACAACAACTCCTCGTTGCCCTCCACCCTCTCCCACTCCCTGGAAACCAGCACTCTACTTTCTGTCTCTATGAGTTTGAATACTCTGAGAACCTCCTCTAAGAGAAACCATATTTATCCTTTTGTGTCTGGCTTATTTCACTTAGCATAATGTCTTCAAGTCTTGTCCATGTTGTAGCCTGTGTCAAGTTGTCCTTCCTTCTAATGGCTGAATAATATTCCACTGTGTGGACATACTACACGTTTATATATTCATTCATTGATGGACATTTGGGTTATTTCCACTTTTTGGCTGTTGTGAATAAAGAGACTATGACCGTGGGTTTACAGATATGTTTGAGTTGCCACAATCACTTCTTGTGAGTATATATCGAGAAGCAGAATTGCTGAATAACATGGTAAATCTATGTTTAACTTTTTTGAGGAATGACCACAATGTTCTTCTTGGCTGTTGTGCCATCTACATGCCTACCAGAAATACATAAGTGTTTCAGTTTCCCCACATCTTTGCCAATGCTTTTTATTTTCTGAGAATTTTTTAAATGCTTTGGGGGGCACCTGGGTGACTCAGTTGTTTAAGTGTCCAACTCTTGATTTCTGCTCAGGTCATGAACTCAGGGTCATGAGATGGAGCAGGGTGTCAGGCTCTGCGCTGAGGGTAGAGCCTGCTTGAGATTCTCTCTCTCTCTCTCTCCTTCTGCCCCTCTCCCACACTCACTCTCTCTCTCTCCCTCTCTCTCTCAGTAAATAAATAAATAAATAAATAAATAATAAAAATTTAAAAATGCTTAGGGTTTTTATTGAAAAGTTGTCAAAGCTAGTGCTGAAAAGTCTCCTTCAAAGGTGCCTGAGGCTCAGTAATATTTCTAAATTACTCCCAAGTATCAGGTCACAGTGTTCATTCAGTATCGTTCAAAAGTCCATACATAGGAATCATGAGAGGCAGGCTGCCGAGAATGCTGATGGATGCAGGACTACCCAGTCAGCCTACCAAGGGCTGTGGCTGATCGAGGAGAAGAGCCAAAGGGGTAGATGGGACAGTGGAGAAACAATACATGTACTGGGCACTGACTGCGTGCTAGGCACTCTGCTAGAAGTGGACAGTTACGCAGTTAGTTATCTCATGTATTCCTTAGAACAACCTTATGAGATAAATATTCTCAATTTCCAGACAAGAAAGCCGAGATTTAGAATGCTTAAATAACTCCTCCATGGTTATTATACAGCCAAGCACATGGAGGTGCCAGGGTTAGAAACCAGAGTGTCTAACTCGGCAGCCTGAACTTTGGACTTCACCTGCTCCACAAGCACATGGCCCAGAGGTGGCAGGGAAGAAAGGAGGAAGACCATGGTGGGTCCCCGAACTCTCACCTGCCAACTCTCGTGGGAAATAAAACAGTTGGTGTCCAGGCCCACAGATCCTTGCTTTTCTTCCTTCGGAGACAGCTTTGTGGCCAAATCCCAGTCAGCTCAAATTAAAGCATCCAATCTCCAGGAACATGTGATGAGTGGGGGCTAAAAGCACAGGTTGTCACTGCAGCAGCTGAAGGAGTGGATCCTGTCTGGACCATCTGTCCAGGTGGCTTAGCCCTGCTTCTGCTGCCACAGATCTGAAGCCCCGTTTCTTCTGTTCTGTCCCATTAAAACCTGGTGCTCAACGGGAAACCTCTCCTTCCTCACCAACTGCTCTACTCCTTAGAATCTCCCAGCTGGCTGCCCCATTGGCTATGCCACCTGCCTGTCTTCACAGCCTCTACGAATCAACACTCTCAGAAAAGCAGGTGTAGAAGGACGTTCAGATCAGGTCTCCTGTAGTGTAGAAGGGAGAGTTTGTATGGGATCAGGAGCCAGGGCCCTGGTGATACTCGTGCCATGATCTGTCCTTTGCCTTCTGTCTGTTCCTGGATTCAGATACCCAATAGTCTATCAGCAGATTCAAAAAGGAGTATCTGATGCTTTTCCCATCCTTCTCAAACCCCCAACCCCACTCTCCTAAACTCTCATCTCATTTAAATTGAAAAAAAAAAACAGAAATTGCCAGCCAGGAAACTCCCTCATTTTCCACGTGAGTCCCAGATACCATCTCTGGACCTTCCAAGGGACCCTACTCAGGAGTTAGACTCTCCCCTGAGTCCTTGATTTCTGCCTCGCTATAGAATCTTCCCACCAGCATCCGGTTGCCCCTACCTAGCTTAACACTCTCTACTCTTCGTCCCAGCCAGGTTCCTGGAAAGGGCTGGCCCTCCTCCAGCTATGCCATCTCCACCTCCCCACCTCCATCCACCAACAGCCCCTCCTGGGTGGAGAAGTCAGGATCTCCGTCCCCATTAGAAGAATGATGAGCTTGCTTTAAGTCAAGAAATGAGAATGACTGCTTCACTGTTTTCTTTTTGCCTTGCCTGAAATCTCAGAGCTACATGTTCAATTACAGTAATTCTATTAGACTAAGTTCATGGCATATTTATTTTCCTTTCCTGATAAGTTTAATTTTATGGTTTGATACCATAGGTCATATTGTAAATTACCACAAATTCTTCAGAGCAAAAATTATAAATAGACAAGAAAAAAAATACCTGGATCAATTTGGGTTTGATTCAAAGAGCAATTTCACAGGAATTATTATGTAAATTATTAAAAATATGGAAAAAATAGTATGCAGTCATTTAGCTCTAAATCTTCAGTGCCTGACATAAAGTAGATCTCAATAAATGCTTGTGGAATGTGTGAATAAAAATACAATGCTAAGAGAGGGAAAAACTGCAAAATGTTATGTGCTCAATAAACACAACACTGTTTCATTATGTATGCCTATCATGAACTAATAAACAATGTATAGATAAGTGGAAATAGAGAAAGCATTGGAAAGGTGGATTTGTAGGTGGATTTCTTTTTTTAATTTATTTTAATATTATGACAATGAATACAAACTGGAGTGGATGCACTAGAATGTTCTGTAATACAATTATATGTTCTGGTTTTTTGTTTTTGTTTTTGTTTTAAGATTTTATTTATTTATTTGACAGAGAGAGAGTGCACAAGCAGGCTGAGCAGCAGGTAGAGGCAGAGGGAGAAGCAGGCTCCCCACTGAGCAAGGAGCCCGACGTGCTGCTCAATCCCACAACGCTGGGATCATGACCTGAGCCGAAGGCAGATGCTTAACCTACTGAGCCACCCAGGCGCCCCTGTTCTGGTTTTTAATTTGGTAGAAGATGAGGTTTGGGATGGCTCTTGATGCAAATCAACCCATTTCAAAATTCGGTAACTTAAAACAGCAATGGCTTATTTATTCCTAAAAATTCTGTGGGTCAAATGTCTGGGCAGGTCCTGGTTGGCTGGTTCTTCTGTTCCAGCTGGGGTCAACTGGGGTGTCCATGAAGTTGTGGTCAAACAGTGGCTAGGCTGAGCTGGAAGGTCTAAGAAGCTTCACTCTCGTATCACGTGTTCAGCTCCTCAACATGGCCTCTCTCATTGCACATGCTAGCTACCTCATCACTCAGTATTTTATCTCTAGCTTCTTTACTGCATGGCAGCTGGCTTTTCCAGAGAGCAAAAAGCAGAAACAACACTGCATCTTGGAAGCTAGCCTCAAAAACCACACAGTGTCACTTCGGCCATCTTGGATTCAATGAGGGGGAAATAGACCCCACCTCCTGACAAAAGGGTCTCATTGCAGAAATAATGCAAGATGGGAGATACAGTTGTGGTCATCTTTGGAGAACAGTCGGCCACTGGGTGCTTGAACAACGTTTCATTCCCAAAGTTGCAAAGAAACCTCTTTTAAGGTACCCTGCCTGGTGAAATAGACTCTAAGGATAGTGGTATATAAGACCTTGAGTGTTCATGTTAATCATCTCAATTGAAATGAACGAAGAAATGAGCAGAGGCAGTCTTGAGCAGGCCAGAGGGTAACCTGAGGCACATCCAGAAACCAGGAGCCTGGCTATGCAGGGACCCTTTACAAGGGCTGTGAACCTCGTCTGCCCACCATGGGCTCCTGAATCTTGACCACAGTTCCCAGCAGGGACCTCTCCTGATTCATTCCCTCTCTCTCTGTCTCTCTCTCTTTCTCCAGCATTACCTGGAGATTCTGTTTTTCTTATTTGAAATTTTATTTAAAAATTTTTTAATGTAGCTTTTTTATTATGGCAAAATACACATAACATAAAATTTACCATTTTAACCATTTTTAAGTGTGCAGTTTACTGGCATTAAGTACATTTACAATGCTATTTACAAAACCATCACCACCATCCATCTCCAGAACTTTTTTATCTTCCCAGACTGAAACTCTGTACCCTTTAAACACTAACTCCTCTTTCCTCTCTCCTCTGAGTCCTTGGCAACTACCATTCAACTTTCTGTCTCTATAAATTTGACTACTCTAAAGACTTCATATAAGAGAATCCTACCATATTTGTCCTTTTGTTCCTGGCTTATTTCACTTAGCATAACGTCCTTAAGGTTCATCCACGTTGTAGTATGTGTCAGAATTTTTCTTTTTAAAGGCTGAATAATATTCCATTGTACGGCTATACACATTTTGCTTATCCATTCATCCATCAGTGAGCAGTGGGGTTGTTTCCACCTTTTGGCTTTTGTGAATAATACTGTGAACATAGGTATACAAATATCAAAAACGGTTTTTAAAAGCTAAGTAGTTAATTCAACTAGTATTTATTGAGCATCTACTATGTGCCAGATGCAATGCTAGGTGCTGGGACTACATCAATAAATAAGACCATCTACATATTCAGCCACCTCCCAGAACTTAGAGCTTGAAGGGAGAAATAAAGACAGCTAAGGAGATTTCAGCATGGGGAGATAGGTGTTAGGACAGAAAGAATGTGAGGACATGGGCTAGGTACCCAGGCTAATCTTCTAATAAAGGTTTTCTGGGTTGTATCACTTTGAACTTGAGATCTGAAAAATGAGTCTAGTTATAAGGGTGGAGGGAGCAGGCAAGTGTAGACAGCAGAGCAGTTTGGGCAGTAACCCAGAGGCATCTGGGTCAGAGAATGAGAAAGTGGGGTTAGTAGGCAATAAGGCTGGAGAGCCAGGTAAGAGCCAGAAGATATGATGGAGGCCCTTGGAAGCCTGGCATGAAGTTTGGATTTATCCTAAAAGTAATAGGAAGTCATCGAAATATTTCAAGTAGAGACCTAGTATATACTTTATACCAACAGCCTGTCTGGGTGTGAAAGTGGGTGGGGCAGAGTAGCAGCAAGAGAACAGAGGAAGCCACTGTGAGTATCTAATCCATCAAGAGTGGAGGCCCGGACTAACAGAGTTGGGGAATGGAGATCAGGGACAGCTGGTAGCCGACAGAATGTAGGAAGTGGAGGAGAAGGTGGCGTCAAGAAAAAAGAACCATAGGTAGTCATTAAACAGACCATTTAAGCACCTAGATAAGTGTAGCAAAATATTGATAATCTAGTGTAGGGGTGTGGTCTTGACTTTTATTTCTTCTTCCCCAACGATCTGGGGGCTTCTTTGTCTCAATCTGCTCAGGTCTTCTTTATTTAGCAGTCAGATTTACTGGAACCTGCTTGACCTTTTATATGACCCACATCAAAAGAGCATAATCTATGCCCTGCCACTCTCAAAACCAGTCTGTTCTAGACTGAGTTGTGTTCCCACCCAAATTCATATGTTGACACTCTAATCCCCAGTGTCACTGTTTTTGGAGATGGGGCCCATAAGAAGGTAATAAAGGTTAACTGGCAAGACTTATCCAAAAGAAAAGAGAAAGGACCCAGATTATTAAAATTATGAATGAAAAAGGAGAGGTCACGACGAACACCATTGAAATTGGAAGGATTATTAGAAATTTTTATCAACAGCTATATGCCAATAAACTAAGCAATCTGGAAGAGATGGAATCCTTCCTGGAAACCTATAAACTACCAAGATTGAAAAAGGAAGAAATTGATTTCTTAAACAGGCCAATTAATTATGAAGAAATTGAGTCAGTGATAAACAACCTTCCAAATAACAAAACTCCAGGCCCGGACGGTTTTCCTGGGGAATTCTACCAAACATTCAAAGAAGAAATAATACCTATTCTCCTAAAGCTATTTCAAAAAATAGAAACAGAAGGAAAGCTACCAAACTCATTCTATGAGGCCAATATTACCTTGATCCCCAAACCAGGCAAAGACCCCCTCAAAAAGGAGAATTACAGACCAATTTCCCTAATGAATATGGACGCCAAAATCCTCAACAAGATACTTGCTAATAGAATCCAACAGTTCATTAAAAGGATTATCCACCACGATCAAGTGGGATTCATACCTGGGATGCAAGCGTGGTTCAATATTCGCAAATCAATCAGCGTGATACATCATATCAACAAGAAAAGACTCAAGAACCATATGATCCTCTCAATCGATGCCGAAAAAGCATTTGACAAAATACAGCATCCTTTCCTGATTAAAACCCTTCAGAGTGTAGGAATAGAAGGTACATTTCTCAATCTCATAAAAGCCATCTATGAAAAGCCTACTGCAAATATTATTCTCAATGGGGAAAAGCTGGAAGCCTTTCCCTTAAGATCAGGAACACGACAAGGATGCCCACTCTCGCCACTATTATTCAACATAGTACTAGAAGTCCTTGCAACAGCAATCAGACAACAAAAAGGGATCAAAGGTATTCAAATCGGCAAAGAAGAAGTCAAAATGTCTCTCTTCGCAGACGACATGATACTCTATATGGAAAACCCAAAAGAAGCCACTCCCAAACTATTAGAAGTTATAGAGCAATTCAGTAACGTGGCGGGATACAAAATCAATGCTCAGAAATCAGTTGCATTTCTGTACACGAATAACGAGAACGAAGAAAGAGAAATCAGGGAATCCATCCCATTTACAATAGCACCAAAAACCATACGTTACCTTGGAATTAACTTAACCAGAGACGTAAAGGACCTTTATTCTAGAAACTATAAATCACTCTTGAAAGACATTGAGGAAGACATAAAAAGATGGAAAGATATTCCATGCTCATGGATCGGAAGAATTAACATAGTTAAAATGTCCATGCTACCCAGAGCAATCTACACTTTCAATGCTATCCCGATCAAAATACCGAGAACGTTTTTCAAAGAACTGGAACAAATAGTCCTTAAATTTGTATGGAACCAGAAAAGACCCCGAATCTCCAAGGAACTGTTGAAAAGGAAAAACAAAGCTGGGGGCATCACAATGCCGGATTTCGAGCTGTACTACAAAGCTGTGATCACAAAGACAGCATGGTACTGGCACAAAAACAGACACATAGACCAATGGAACAGAATAGAGAGCCCAGAAATGGACCCTCAGCTCTTTGGGCAACTAATATTTGATAAAGCAGGAAAAAACATCCAGTGGGAAAAAGACAGTCTCTTCAATAAATGGTGCTGGGAAAATTGGACAGCTACATGCAAAAGAATGAAACTTGACCACTATCTCACACCATACACAAAAATAAACTCCAAATGGATGAAAGACCTCGATGTGAGACAGGAATCCATCAAAATTCTAGAGGAGAACATAGGCAGCAACCTCTACGACATCGGCCAAAGCAACCTTTTTCATGACACATCCCCAAAGGCAAGAGAAACAAAAGATAAAATGAATTTATGGGACTTCATCAAGATTAAAAGTTTCTGCACATCCAAGGAAACAGTCAGAAAAACTAAGAGGCAGCCCACGGAATGGGAGAATATATTTGCAAATGACACTACAGATAAAGGACTGGTATCCAAGATCTACAAAGAACTTCTCAAACTCAATACATGAGAAACAAATAAACAAATCAAAAAATGGGCAGAAGATATGAACAGACACTTTTCCAATGAAGACATGCAAATGGCTAACAGACACATGAAAAAATGTTCAAAATCATTAGCCATCAAGGAAATTCAAATCAAAAGCACACTGAGATACCACCTTACGCCAGTTAGAATGGCAAAAATAGACAAGGCAAGAAACAACAATTGTTGGAGAGGATGTGGAGAAAGGGGATCCCTCCTACATTGTTGGTGGGAATGCAAGTTGGTACAGCCACTCTGGAAAACCGTGTGGAGGTCCCTTAAAAAGTTAAAAATTGAGCTACCCTATGATCCAGCCATTGCACTACTGGGTGTTTACCCCAAAGATACAGACGTAGTGAAGAGAAGGGCCATATGCACCCCAATGTTCATAGCAGCAATGTCCACAATAGCTAAATCGTGGAAGGAGCCGAGATGCCCTGCAACAGATGACTGGATTAAGAAGTTGTGGTCCATATATACAATGGAATATTACTCAGCAATCAGAAAGAATGAGTTCTCAACATTTGCTACAACATGGACGGCACTGGAGGAGATAATGCTTAGTGAAATAAGTCAAGCAGAGAAAGACAACTATCATATGATTTCTCTCATCTATGGAACATAAGAACTAGAATGATTAGTAGGGGAAGAAAGGGATAAAGAAAGGGGGGGTAATCAGAAGGGGGAATGAAACATGAGAGACTATGGACTATGAGAAACAAACTGAGGGCTACAGAGGGGAGGGGGGTGGGGGAATGGGATAGACCGGTGATGGGTAGTAAGGAGGGCACATATTGCATGGTGCACTGGGTGTTATACACAACTAATGAATCATCGAGCCTTACATCGAAAACCGGGGATGTACTGTATGGTGACTAACATAATATAATAAAAAATCATTATTAAAAAAAAAAAAGAAGGTAATAAAGGTTAAATAAGGTCATAAGGATGAGATCTTAAACTGATAGGACTGGTGTCCTTATAAGAAGAGGAAGAGACACCAGCAATTTCTCTCTCTCTCTCTCTCTCTCTCTTTCTGCACCCTCACAGAGATGAGGCCATGTGAGGATACAGCAAGAAGACAGCCATCTATATGCTGGGAAGAGAGGCCTCATCAGAAGCCAATCCAGCCAACACCTTGATCTTGGACATCTGGCCTCAATAACTGTGAGAAAATAAATTTCTGTTGTTTCAGCCCCCCAGTGGTATCGGTTATGGCAGCTCTAGTGGATTAACACAGTCTCAAGAGGGAGGAATGGCCATCCCCATCTATAGAGGAAGAAACTGAGGCTGGGAGAATTGTATTTGGCTACGACCCCATGGATTAAGCAGCTCATCTCAGCATCCAGCGCAGCCTTCCTTATAGGAAGCCTTTGTGTTTGCAGAGAATTGTCTGGGCTGCCCCAGAAGTAACAAGTCTTTAACCAACTCTGTAAAATCACAGCTGATGTTCTTCCTCAGCCTTCTGTGCAGACCCACAGAATGATGGAACTTCAGGGCCTACACTGAAAAATTACCCCAGACAGGCATGCCAGGCTCAGAAACACAGAGACCTGCTGCCCAGCTCCATCCTCCTCCAATAGTGAGGGGGGCTTGGGTTGGCTAAAAGCTTTTCAGCAGGAGAAGAGCTACTTCCTGACTGTCTGTGATTTCACATAAGACTCCGCCAGCACTTCACTACCTTCTGGAACTTACAGTTGCTATTGTAAAGAGGAGCCTTTTCTGATTTAATTGTTTCTCCTTACCTTTGTGTACGCTACCTAAGCTTCTAATAGCCTTGTTTAAAGTATTGGTGGACATGATCCCTACTGAAGCAATTTCTGAAGCTGTAGCTTGAACCAGATGAAATTGTGATTATATAGGTCAAAAATGATCAAATACCAGCAATTTCATACATACAGCTGGCCCTCATTCCACCCTCCCCCCCATTTGCTAACTTCTGGGTGCTCAGTACTCATGCCGCCCTCTGGCACATGGGTCCCTAACTTCTTCCTACCACCTTCCCCGGTGGTGGCCCATCTCTGGATGGAGACAGACCTGGGAGAGAAGTCTACAAGGGAAACAAGACGGAATGGTCAAGGAGGTAGAAGGCGAGCCACAGAAACCAGGAGGTAGAGAACTGAAGAGGCCCTGGCCTGGCACATTCTTCTTTCCCTGAGGCTGCTCTGACCACAGAATTTCTGGAGTGCATCCACGAGGATCAAGGAAGGCACAGAGAGCCAAAACAACGTCAGCATTGCCAGCCCTGGCCTCACGAGTGGCCTTTGCACAGCCTAGGTGCTGGTTTCATAATAAAATGAAACCACCATGTCATCGTTCTCATCAAAGCCAGCCAGACTTGGTAGCCAGCAGATCCCATGTGCCAGATGGTGGCAGGATTTTGTCTGAAAGACCTGTGGTTCAAGACGGGAACAAGATAAGTCCAACATAAGCAAAAGGCTCCCGCACCCTGTTACCTTTTCGGGCCTTCAGCTGTGGGCTCTGTAGGGATATCCCACTCTAAGCTGGACTAGACCCAGAGGTTTAGACGAGCTGAATTTTCAGGGGTACGGAAGGGCTGTGGTTCAAGTCAACCTTGGCTGGAGTGCTGCTTGCTGATTCAGAGCGGGAGCTAGGTGCAAGGACTCTCAACACAGGTACTCTCCACATTTGGAGTGGAGCTTTCCATGAATTAGTCAGTTGGTTAGCATCCCTGGCCTGGGTGAACTAAATGCAAGTAGCACTCTGGGCATCGGGACAACCTACAAGCCCAGGGCTGGGAGCTGAAGTCAGTTTCTGGTGCAGATGGCCTCTAAATTTAAAAGGGGTTTTCCCATAGAACTGCCTGGCCCTCTCTCAATCCAGTCTTTGACTGGATTGCACCTTCCTTGCTCTGACTGATCTGGTGCTGACAGCTAGGAAAGGAGGGGCAGGTGAGCTTGCAAGGAATTTAGAAGGAAAATGCAAGGAGTGGGGAGTTTTCAGCCCAGCTCTAGGAAAAGCGACTGCTTAGTAGTGAAACTGATGATGAGTAGGAGGAAATGGAGACAGCGGGTCAAACCCAACACCTGCAGCCAATGCAACAACATATTTTTTATGAAAAAGAGAAAGCTGGGAGGGGTCCATCTGCATCCAAAGGCCCCCAGCAAAGACTTGCAAAAGCACAAAGATTTGTGTGCTGCTAGGTGTAAGGCCGTAGCCCCAGGACAGCCAGGAGTTGGGAAGCCCACGTCAAGGTACGAATAAAGTAGACCGAGAGTGAGGAAGCAATGTCCCTTGAGCTCCAGGTATGAGAACTCAGGTGTTCCAGGTGATGTCCATCATCTCAGGAACAGGTCTTTGATCAGAGCAAGGATGTAAGGACACCTCCTCACTCCCTTATTCCAGAGGTCAGAGCGCATGAACCTGAGCAAAGTAAGGAGCGACTGGCACAGAAGCAGACCAGTTGAAAGAGACAGAAGCTGGAAGCTGAGGGAGGTGGTGCCAGTTTGCAGTGTCAGTGCAAAGGCCCACCCTGTGTGCAATAAGGAAACCGCCCTGGAAACCCTCAGTAGCCCCACCCACCAGAGGTGGTTAACGCTCACCAAACCACCTCATGAAAGACACAAAAAACAGAGGGTTTGTAACACTAGTTCACATTAGGACTTTGTTCTCTTCTCTGTGGCACCCCTAGAGCCTGGAGGAGCTGAATAAGTAAGTAATAAGTAGTAACCCACTTTGGCCAAAAGAGGTGTTTAAGATGATGTATTTCACACTGCCCTAGTTTGAATTAAATAAAATCATGCCACACATTGCCCCAGAAATAAATGAGATCTCCAAGATCCGGGACTATGATAGGAGTGTGTACTCTGACAAATGGAGGTCCCAGACAATAAGCCCAGTGGTCTCTGAAACAGCAGCCAAGACGAGGTCACAACCCAAATATCTACAGAAATTCCAGGGCCATCACAATGGGGATGACAGAGTGCTCAGGAGCCAAGAAGACCAGAGTTGGATCATCAAAGGGAACTCCTTATCTGATAGGAGCTATGGTGAAACCAAAGAGCAAACTACCTCAAATTTAACAACAGTTCTGCACTTGTCTAATAAGGACACCCCTTCCCCCCCAGCCACTGAAATATGCAGGCAGATCATGTCACCTGGAGGACTTGTAGTTTATAAGGAGTCAGGACATTGAAGGCATGTCACCATGCTGCTCTGGGCATGAGATCATGATCCAGCACCTAAAGATGAAGCAGTGACAGTGCCAGGACACATCCTGAATGTTGTTCTACCCCTCATAATGCACCCACAAGGTCAGGACCCAGATAGGTCTTCATCTGACCCATGAATAGTGTACAGGTCTTCTAGCTACATAGTAGGTGTGAGCCAATGTGCTAGAACTGCATGGTGCAGCTACAAGCAATGTAGCCTAACCAGGAGACACCATTGTCCTGGCATGGTATGTTTGAGTGGATACCGCTGCTGCAGCGATGGGGGTCCTTGCCAACAAACAAGGGCTGGCATGTGGGAGAACCGCAACTGTTACTCTGATGAAGGAACTCATGTCACTACCCCTGGCTTGATGTGCAGGGCTGACCCTCCTTCAGGACACAGCCCAGACTTTCTCTCCATCATAGCATCTATAGGAGGCAGGGGAAGTAAATAAAAGATGGCACAGAAATAAGTCAAGCAGAGAAAGACAATTATCATATGGTTTCACTCATTTATGGAACATATGAAGTAGGAAGATCGGTAGGAGAAGGAAGGGAAGAATGAAGGGGGGGTAAACAGAAGGGGAATGAACCATGAAAGACTGTGGACTCTGGGAAACAAACTGAGGGCTTCAGAGCAGAGTAGGGGATTGGGATAGGCTGGTGATGGGTATTAAGGAGGGCACGTATTGCATGGTGCACTGGGTGTTATACGCAACTAATGAATCATGGAACTTTACATCAAACACTAGGGATGTACTGTATGGTGACTAACATAATATAATAAAAAATATTATTTAAAAAAAAGACGGCACAGACCACCACAGAAGCAAATACACACCACACCCCCAATCTAAGCCGAAAGACATGCTTTCTATCAAAACAGGAACATATAAGAACCACCAACAGGAAATTAGTAATCTCTCCCAACTTGTTTGCTCTGCTGATGTACCCACCTTGTGGGGTGCTGTAAGGATTAAATGGCATGCCTGGGGGAGCCATGCCCGGCCCGGTGCTTCGTCTGTGCTCGGCAAACTTGGTTTTCTCCCATCTGCTCTTACCCAGGCTCCAGGTTTCCTGAACTTGTCTGTAAAGCTGCTCCATACGAACCCAGAACTACAGCCGATGAGCAGTGGGGCAAAGTGCACAGACACACAGGTCTACGGCAGGTGGAGGAAAGGGGCGGCAGCCACCCCAGTTCCACTCAACACGGTCCCCTTCAAGCCACCTCCCAAGTCTTTGCTTTTCTGTGATTTTAAGATCTCATAAATTAAGTCTGCCCTGTGGGAGCTCCACAGCCCCAGCACCCACATTCTTTTGGGATCTGACTTCTGTCCTCACAATCCCCCTAGGGTTTCATTCTCCAAGGTCACGGGGAACCCCTAAAACTCTCAGTCCCGTGGCCTTTCTGAGTCTAGTGCCCCATGTGGAGCTTGACTGGGAGCTCAAGAAATCTTTGTAAATTAAAATGTCTCTCTTCTCTGGCAATCACCACCTCAACCAGTTGACCACACTTAGTATTGGTAAGAGTAGTGATGCAGCCCTGGGACGACGGAGCAACATGAACTGTACACTTTGAATAAGTGAATTGTATGATCTGTGAATACCTTAATAAAGCTACTACAAAGTAAATAAAAAATAACAGTGGGAACAACCTGACCTTATTGGATCTCCTGATGTGATGTCATATGAAATACACAGCATCGCCTGGGGGATATTCTGGCCAAAAAATTTAACCCAAATCAAGCCAAGCCTTTTGATCTCACTTCCAGTTTACAGGAACTGTAGGGAATAGAAAAAATCATGGAGGGTGCCTGGGTGGCTCAGTGGTTAAGCGTGTCTGCCTTTGGCTAGGTCATGATCTCAGGGTCCTGGGATCAGGTCTTGCATCGGGATCCCCGCTCAGCGGAGAGTCTGCTTTTCCCTCTGCATGTGTGCCCGCCCCCCCCCAACTTGTGCTCTCTCTGTCTCACTCTCAAATAAATAAATAAAAGCTTTAAAAAAATAAATAAAAATCATGCTAAGAGATACTACAAAGAAGTTGTCAGACAAATATAAAAATGTGGAATATTCAATGTCAATTTTTAAAAGGTGAAGGAACTGTTCTAGATGTAAAGAGATAATCAGCCACATGCAATGTATGAAACTTGAATGAACCGTGGTTTTAAAAAAGCTTTTAAAAAAGGAACAAATCTGAGAAAAATCATGAGCCTATAATGATATTCCAGAAGGGGAAAAGCATAAAGTGCCCGAGGAGAAGATTTCAACTCATGAAAAGGATCATTCTGTAAAGTATATTAATGATGATTGTGTTATTCTCTTTCTTATCACCTTGGTATTAATATTAATTGTATTGTGCTGACATTGTTTATTATGTCAAGAAATAACTAAATGCATTTATTTGTTTAAAAAGATCAAGCTTTGGGGCTCCTGGCTGGCTCAGTCAGTGGCACACACTACTCTTGATCTCAGGGTTGAGAGTCCGAGCCCTACCATTGGGTGTAGAGAACAGGTAAAAAAAATTTTTTTTAATTTAATAAAATAAAGAAAAAGATCAAACTCTACAGTTAGAAGGGTAACTGACCCCATTGATCATTGGGGAAATATCTATAAATGACTTTAAAATGAGAGTTGGTAAAAGAAAGAGAAATATTAGAAGGGTGTGGAATCCAATCAAGCAGTAGAGTAATTAGTTACAATCTGGATGCAGGGTTCATTACCTCATCAACTCAAATCAGGAGCACAGAAGCTAGGAAAGAGATTCTGTCATAAAGAGGACGGACAGTCCAGGTTTCAGGGGGAAAACACTGGCTGGAAAAGGCCTATAACAAATAAGAAGGATTCCAGCTTAAATATCAATTTGTTTTTGCTGCATTAAGAAACACCCAAACTTAGTGACGTAAATTCTCTTTTATAATTTCTCTTCACTCTGTGGGTCAATTGGACAGTTCTTCTGGTCTTGTTTGGTTCCAGCTGCTGCTGATGGTCAGGCTGAATGGTCAAGGTCAGGTGGTTGGAAGGTTGATTGGTCTGTTAGTCTCTGCTCCACATGGTCTCTCATCCTCCACTAGATTAGCCTGGGCTTCCTCGTGTGGGAGTCTAAGGATTCCAAATCCAGTAAGAGAGAGCAAGCCGTGGTGTGTTACATATGCTATCGTCCCATTGGTCAAAGCAATTCCAGTGACCACACTCAGAGTAAGTGTAAGAGGATTACTCAAGAAAGTTTGAACAAAACAGGATATGAACCATTACTGCAATAACTTCCTAGAGTTTGTTAACAATTAGATTTGCAAGTCTTGCTTAAACGCTTGGAAATGCTTTGTTTGTTAAATTTATAAGTCTACTTGGTAGCATTAGAAATGTTTGAGAGAGGCGCCTAGGTGGCACAGCGGTTAAGCGTCTGCCTTCAGCTCAGGGCGTGATCTCAGTGTTCTGGGATCGAGCCCCACATCAGGCTCTTCCGCTATGAGCCTGCTTCTTCCTCTCCCACTCCCCCTGCTTGTGTTCCCTCTCTCGCTGGCTGTCTCTGTCTCTGTCGAATAAATAAATAAAATCTTTAAAAAAAAAAAAAAGAAATGTTTGAGAGAGGCCGACGCATAAAATTTGTGATATGGTTTGAAATGTCTAAGAAAATGTAATTAATCAAGTTTTGAGTAGTGTTAAATGTTTAAAGACAATTTAATCTTAAATTTATGAGTTAACTGCACATGAATCAAAGAACAAGTAAAAGTGATTTTTCTTATTTTAAATGAATATTACTAGATTAATAAATGTACTAGCAAGATTTGTAAGTTTAATTTAAAAGCTTGAGGAAAACTGGGACTAAAATTTCATAACTCAGTGTAAGCAAGTAATAATTAAAACACCAATATTATAAATAATTTTACTACACACAAAAACCTCTCTCAGGCTTTAAGAAACCTTAGTGAACACATTTATTCACTAGTTTATTCAAAATATATTATTGATCATCTGTTCTGAGATAGGTGCCTTCTAGACACAGGTGGAAAATGACTCTCCGACCTTCCTTCATTAAGACTATACACTAGCAGAAAATACAGGCAGATGATAGAGAGACAAATACCAGTCAATCAGAAACTATTTCCTTATCTTCTGACTCTATCTTATCTTCCTCATGGCAAAAACCACTCTGTCCCTTCTCTGATCATCCAGGAATAGGAGCAGTGGTGTTTCCTCTCTCCTCCAGCTATCCAAGATGCCGAAAGGAAAGAAGGCAAAGGGGAAGAAGGGGGGCCCAGCACCTGCTGTTGTGAAGAAGCAGGGGGCCAAGAAGGTGGTCAATGTTGTGTTTGAGAAAAAGCCCAAGAATTCTGGCACTGGACAGGACATCCAGCCCAAAAGGGACCTCGCCCACTTTGTCAAATGCCCCTGCCACATCTGGCTGTAGTGGCAAAGAGCTATTCTCTATAAACATCTAAAAGTGCCTCCCGGGATTAACTTGTTCACCCAGGCCTTGGATCACCAAACAGCTACTCAACTGCCTAAGCTGGGCATTGGTAGTTTTTAAAGTATCCCAGGTAGCAAGGGAAACAAAAGCAAAAATGAACTATTGGGACTTCATCGAGATAAAAAGCTTCTGCAGAGCAAAGGAGACAATCGGTGAAACTAAAAGGCAGCCTACAGAATGGGAGAAGATGTTTGCAAATGACATAACAGATAAAGGGCTAGTATCCAAAATCTATAAAGAACTTAACCAATTCTACACCCAAAAAATAAAAAATCCAGTCAAGAAATGGGGAGAAGACATGGACAGACATTTCTCCAAAGAAGACATACAAATGGCCAACAGACACATGAAAAAATACTCAACATCACTCATCATCAGAGAAATAAAAATCAAAACCACAGGAGATACCACCTCACATCAGTCAGAAAGGCCAAAATGAGCAACTTAGGAAACAATGGATGTTGGCAAGGATGTGGAGAAAGGAGAACCCTCTTGCACCGTTGGTGGGAATGCAAGCTGGTGCAGCCACTCTGGAAAACAGTATGGAAGTTCCTCAAAAAGTTAAAAATAGAACTACCATACGACCCAGCAATTGCACTACTAAGTATTTATCCAAAGGATGCAAACATAGTGATTCAAAGGGGCACCTGCACCCCAATGTTTATAGCAGCAATGTCCACAATAGCCAAACTATGGAAAGAACCCAGATGTCCATCAACAGATGAATGGATAAAGAAGACACACACACACACACACAATGGCATATTACTCAACCACCAAAAAGAATGAACTCTTGCCATTCGCAATGACATGGATGGAACTAGAGTGTATTACGTTGAATGAAATAAATCAGCCAGAGAAAGACAAATACCATATGATCTCACTCATACGTGGAATTTAAGAAACAAAATTGATGAACATTGGGGAAGGGAAGGAAAAATAAAATAAGATGAAAATAGAGAGGGAGCCAAATCATAAAAGACTCTTAAGCAGGAAACAAACTGAGAGTTGCTGGAGGGGAGGTGGGTGAGGGAATGGGGTAACTGGGTGATGGGCATTAAGGAAGGCACTTGATGTTGTATGCAACTGATGAATCACTAAATTCTACCCCTGAAACTAATAATATACTCTATGTAACTAACTTGAATTTAAATTTAAATTTAAATATAAAGTATCTCATGGGATTGTCATATGTAGCCAGGGTTGAAAACCAGGCTGGCAAGTTCAAACTAGAATATATACACATTCTCAAGGGGCATGCCTCCATGGATGCTTTGGGACAAGGGTTAGCAAACTAGAGCCTGCAGCCCAAATCTGGCCTGCTTTTTACCACTCAAGGAGCTGAGATGGATTTTACATTTTTAAATAATGGGGAGGGGAATATCAAAAGAGGAATATTTGGGGACATGTAAAAATTATATGGAATTCAAATGTAAGTGTCCATAAATGAAATTTGACTGGAACACAGCCACACTCCTTAGTTTACATATTATCTACGGCAGCTTTTGTGCTCCAAGGGCGGAGTGAAATAGCTGGGACAGAGGCCATATGGTAAAGCCTAAAATATTCACTATTTGGCTCTTTACAGAAAAGGTTTGCTGACCGCAGCTTGAAGGAAATGGATTTCTAGAACCTCAACATCTCTGTGTCCTCTTCCAAGAACTGAACCTGCCTGGGAAGTTGCCAGCTGCCGAGGGGTCAGGTAGGAGTGGTATCTTCTTCTTTCTCACCTCTTTCACCTTTGCTTCTCCGACTTCCAGAAGAAGACCTCTCGCCAGCCCTACGTGTATAAAAACCTCCTAGGCACTACACAAAAGAATCTTCCCCAAATACTCGTGTCTAACAGGATCCTAATGACATTTTGTTTTCAAGTCAGGAGGGTTCCAAATAGTGCGTTACCAAAACCAAAGGAGGACCCAGTCAAGTTGTCAGCTGCCAAACCACTGAAAGTGTTTGGTGGCAGATGGCTATGTGATTTTTGGCATGCAACTCAGAAGGGGTTCAAAGAATTGAGTAACATAGTTATGACAAAACTAGTATCATAATTATCTATGTAAACAACGTTTTCAAGGCTTACATGTAAAATATTTAAAATGCTGAATGCAGTCCCATTCTATGAATAAGCAGTATTGGTCCAAAGATACATGAGGAAAAAAACCATTCGTTTCATCAGAAATGAATCTCACAAATAAGTTTATTATGTTTAATAATTACTTATCAAAACTTGCATCGTGTTTACATTATTTTGACCAATTATGTACTAATACTTGTAATTATGAAATGAGGACCTCCATTGCTCACTGACTATTGAGGCCTTTCTCAGTTCCTTGACTTTGGGCCTCTCCGCAGGGCAGCTTGCAGCAACCCAGAAAGAGGCTGAACAACCGAAGCCATGGTCCTTTTGTAGCCTAATCCTGTAAGTGACATCCCAACACGTTTGTCTTATTCTATTCATATTCTATTGCTGGAATCAAGGCTCGAGGCTTACCCCACACTCAAGGGGAGGGAGATAGGAAAGGATGTGACTACCAGGACGCGGGATCATGGGAGCCATCTCAGACGCTGTCCACTACAAATGTCAAATTTTAATAACATTTATATCCTCTACATCTGTGTGAGTACAGGATGAAAACTTTCAGGTGTCAGCTTAAAAATGGGTGAGAGGATGCAGAGTTTTCCAGAATTCTTCGAGAAATAAACAAGTAAAGACGTTCGGAGACCACGGAGCTTGAGGCCTAATCAAGCCGGGGCCTGTCAGGTGGCCGGGTCTGGCAGAGAGGGTAGCCAGGGGGCCGTGGGCAGCGGGAAAGGGCGGCGGCTGCTTGGGACAGTGAGAAAATCCACCGCCCCAGACCTGGCAGCTCCATCCGGGTCCGGGTGAGGGCGAAACTCTGGCAAAAGCGAAGTGCATCTGATTCCGTGCGTTTCAAAGGTCAGGCGAGGCGATCAGACTTGACCGGGAAGGAAAGGCAGGCGATGGTGGGTGTAGGGAAACGGAGGAAGGGAATACGAAGCAGTTTGCGAAAGACAGAGGTGCCAGGAGCGGGTGGGGTGGAACCCGGGAGGCCGAGGCTCGAAGCCGCGAGCCGGGGCTGGGGCCTGGCGGGAGCCAGGAGAGGGGAGACGTGCGCCCGACCTGGGATGGATGGCCTGGGGGTCCGGACGTGAGAGCATGCAGTCAGCGCTGGTTGCAGAGGATCGGTCGTCAGTCCGGGAGACTAGGAGCTGGGATCACCGGGCGAGCGTCCTCCAGCGGACGTGAAGTAAGTCTCGGGAAATGGGGCGGTCCGGGGCGCTGGGGCGCTGTGGGCACGCAGAATGGGCCCAAACCGGGTGCCTGCCCCCCGGGAATGCAGTCTCGCAGAGTGGGCGCCGACTATGCGGGAAATGACTGCTCCCATTTCCTCCCCCGGGACCCAACCGACAAATGCGTCGGAGCGGGCAGCCGCTGGTGCTCGAGGAACAGAAAGGAAAGCCAGAGAAAGCAGAGCCAGACCACGGAGCGGCCAGGGGGTGGGAACAGAGGGACAGGGACTACGAAAACGAACTTCCTTGGAGCCTCGAGCTGGGGCCTGACGTCCAGGGACCGAGAAGAAAGCCAAGAGAAGGCTGATCAGGGGCGAGGGCAAAGCGGGAAGGGACAAAGTCGGGCGCCGCGGCTCGAGGCTAAGAGCGGGGATGAAACGTGCGACCGGGCGGGTGGCCGGGAGCCAGGAGACCGCAGCAGCCCCTGCGGCGGGAAACCCGCGCGCCGGCGCCCAGGCCTGGCGGAGGAGCGCGGGGAGGAGCGCGCACCTGGACGCACGGCCGGAGGAGGGCCCAGCGCCGCGCGGGTCCCGGCGCAAGCCCTGCCCCTCGGCGGCCCGCCCCCTGGGCGGCTGGAAGCCGGAAGCGAGCGAAGAAGAGCCAACTCTGAGCTTTTCGGCCGACGGGGAAGCTCAGGGCCGCTCTCCTGCGGCGCCCCACCTGCGGGCTGCTAGCGCTCCGCGACAGTGCGGGGCCATGGGGACTCCGCGCCGCGGGCCACCTGTCCTCCCGGGGCCCCCGCTGGGGCGGGTGCTACTGCCCCTGCTGCTGAGCGGGCTGGCTCCGGCTCGCGCCTCCCCGCGGCTCCTGGACCACCCGGCGCCAGTCTGCTCCCAGGAGGTGAGACCCCGACGCGCCGCGAGGATGCCGCGGGGGCGAGAGCGAGCGGGGTGCTCTGGGCCGGGCAGTCTGCGCTGGGGGTCTCAGCGGGTCCGAGGCTCGGCCACAAAGAGCGGGCACGCTCAGGAGGAGTCTCGGAGCGGTGGGAGTTGCGGGGTGGACCGGAGAGCAGAGGGAATTTTCGGGGAAAACGACCCGACCCGGCGTCCTGGGCCGGAGGCGGGAGCGCCGCCGCCGGGGCCCCACGGTTCAGGGTAGGAGAAGGAGGCGCGGGGCCCGGCCAGAGAGGCGGGGCAGGGTCGGTTAGAAAGGGAAGTGGGGAGGGCCCTTCGGGGAAGCAGGACTGGACCGGAGCGGCCTCCACGCCGTGCGCCCTGCGAATCCCCGTGGTGCCGGGGCAGGCCACGGCTCGAGCCCGGGAGACCCATCCGGAACTCGAGAGCGTCTCCTCAAAGGAGCGCCGCCTGCCCCCGACATTCGGATTAGGGGGCGGCTGTGCGGAAGTCTGGGGCCCAGTCGGATCTCGGCCCCGCTCCGCCGGAGGGACCCCGCGGGCCTAGAGCTCTGCGCGCGAGCCCGGCCTGCCTATGGGGCTAAGGGCTCCGAGCGGTGAGAGGGGGACAGTTGTGCCGAGGGCGCCGGCTAGCTCCGGGCGACCCCTCTCGGGGGGAGGGGGGGCGAAGCCCTGAGGATTGGGCAGAGGTTTAAGACACCGCCTTTCCAGCTCCCACCACCCCCACTAGGGTCCAGTTTGTACCCTTAGTAGTACCCCTGCTGTGCTCACAGGAAGTGACACACCCACCCGTTGGGTAGTGGCCGTTTGTGGAGGACCATCTTAAGGGGAAAAAAAGAAACAGCAAAGCACCGTGCCCACCTCCACGACTTCTCCCTCCCCAAGCTGTCCTCTCTCCTCCACTTTCTCTGGTTTCCTCAGCCCCCTCCCCGCCACTTCTGACCCAGCATCTGAGTCAGAGGATGTGAAACAACCAAGGAGATATTTCTCCTTATCTAGTTTTGCAGAGGATTTGCCAAAAGAGGGTGGAGGATGAGTGACTATTTAGCAGGATTTTTTTTTTTTTTTAACGTGAAAGATGCTGGGAAATGGTCTTGTGACTCCCACTTTTAGGCAAAGCAGGGGATATATGCTCAGCAGATCCTTCCCACAGACTTGGTGTAGAACTATTCCACCTAGAGAATTCGGTGTTCATTTTTTGATGGCCGTTTTCCCTGTGCCTGTAAAATATACGGTATTACTTGCTCTGAACTGATACTATAAAGAAACACCCCTGGGACTCTAATGTCCAGGAACTTAAATCATCTAGGAGGGGAAAAGGCTTGAAGGTGCTAACCGTGGTGCAAGGCAGCCTGTACCAAGTGCTCTTTGTGCGACCAGAGCGTGTACAGAATTCCAAGGAAAAGAAAAATGACTTCCAGCTGGGATGTTCTTCGTGGCAGATGAGGCATTTGGGCAGCCCTGAGGATTTGGTAGGAGCCTCCAAAACAGCAGTTGTGGAGCAGTGCAGGTGGCAGAGAGGGGCTGAGCCGAGGCCCTTGGGTGGGCAGGATAAGGTGGGTGATGCAGTGGAGGGTGTGTGTGGCAGGGAAGTGAGAGAAGAAGCTAGAAAGGGAACTAGGGACTCCATGGTGGCCTGGTGTAAGAGCTAGACTGAGTGTTCGACTTTAATTGCTCAGTGGGAAGCACTCTTGAAAGTCAGGACAGAGGCAGGGCTGGAGAGAGATGCTTGAAGGCCAGAGTTGTCTGCGATCTCCCACGTTCTCCCCCACCCCTAGCCTTGCCTCTCCCTTCACACCTGACTCACAGCCTGCTCAGCTCATCTCCATGGACAGACAGCTTCCCTGCTTCATGGACTAGTCCCTTTAAAACCACCCTTCAGATTTCTCTGTCTCCACTGGTGTTTAGGTGATGCAGCATAATATCATGAGGGCAGGGAGGGCCACAAACTTGGCCTCAAAGTACCTGCATTTGCATCCTGACTTCCCCACCTAGAATCTCTGCAAGCTCCAGCAGCTTAGGCTGCCTGCTCCTGCACCTGGGTTTCCTCACTTCCACAAGAAAGAGCTAGATGAGCCCTCACAAAGTGTACCTGAACCACTTTCCAGAAAATAAATGCCTCTCCAAAGCCTGGCTGGATTTAGTGCTCAGTGACTCTCCCAAGACAGAGAGGAGCCTTCTGCAGGTGTGTTCTGCTCCTGGCCCAGTGCTGCAAGCACAGAATGGGGGGGCTTGATAAATATTTGTGGAATAGAAGTCAAAGGAATGAGTGAATGAATGAGTGAATGAATGGTCAGCTCTGCTTGAAAAGCAGTGATTACCTGAGACCAGGCATAGCCGTGTTTCTGGCTTCCTGGGTTTAACACCTCAAAACCCAGATGACTTTTGAGTTCCCCACAGAAATCGATATCGGAGAAACCATAAATAATTGCATTTCCCTGAGCAGTCTCCAGGTTAGCCCTCCCCCTGCCCGGGCTTTCTCACAGGTGCCCCCCCCCCCCGCCCCCGGCTGCTAGCCCAGAGGAGAGCCCTCACGGGAAGACAGTGACTTGAACTTGGTCAGTATGAGTGTTAACACACCGTTTTATAACAGGATGTGTGTTGTCTTACAAATTCTTTTTTTTTTTTTCCTGAGCACTTTGTGGTTTTGGCTTGTGGCAGAACAACAGTTAGATTTAACCCTTTTCTTCTGGTTGCCAGGCCACTGTCCAGGTGTGATAGGTTGTGTTCTGGGGATGCTTTCTCATGGTAGAGGCATTCTGGCAATCAGGGCTGGGCTCGCTGCCCACAGTGGAACTCGCACAGTGAACAGTTCCTTGGCCGTCATGCCCGACTTGCACCCTGACTGCTCACAGCCGGCCTTCCACGCAGGGCCTGTAATACCAGATCGCAGCCCACAGCACACAGCAGTGCCATGCAGGGGAGAGGACATGCCGGGTCAGCAGACCTGGGCTCTGGGTCAGGCCTCCCCACTCACACGCACCGCAGCCCTGAGTCAGTCAGTCCACTGTGAGGAGCCAGTGTTCTCACGTACAGAAGATCCTCCCCCCCGCCCCAGGGGTGTAAGAAGAGCAGATACGTGGGGGTAAGTGAAAGCACCAGACGTGCATTGTAGCTTCGGCAGGTGCCAGGCCTTAGCACTCACCTGTAGCTCTGTGCCAGGCCCCGTACGGGGCGTTAATGTGCCCAGCTTCACTCCACACTCACAGCACCCCACCAGGCTGCACCACTGGCCCCTTCTAGAAAGGCTGGGTGATTGGCCGAAGGTAACCCCGCTCGTGAGTGCTTGCTGGTCTGAGAATCAAAGCGGTATGTGACTTCAGAGCCCACTTCTCTTGACCAGGCACTTGGTCTTGTTCATTGAGTATGCGGAGTTAGACACCGTGAAATAAATTTCTTCCTTTTAATCTTCACCACTGTGGGTAGAGAATATTGGCCTACCTGTTGTAGGTGTCCTTTTTCTTTCTTTCTTTTTTTTTTTTTTTTTCATTTAGACAGTATAGCTGTGATTCAGAGCATGGATTCTGGAGCAAAACTGCATGGGTTTGAGTGTCAGCTCTGTGGGACATTGGGCTACTTAACTGACCTCTCTGAGTCTCAGTTTTTTCATCAGTAAAAATGGGATAATGGAGAGGGGGGCGCCTGGGTGGTTCAGTTGGTTAAGCCTTGGACTCTTGATTTCGGCTCAGGCCATGATCTCAGGATCCTGAGATCGAGCCCCACTTAGGGCTCTGCACTTAGCACAGAGTGTGCTTGTCCCTCTCCCTCTGCCCTACCCCCTGTGCGTACCTGCGTGCTCTCGCTCAAATAAATAAATAAATAAAATCTTTAAAAATAAATAAAACCCAAACTGACACATCTCTGTCCCAGCCCTTACACTCCCTAAAACTGTTTGCCAAAGATGATCACTTACACTTTTTTAGGGTTTTTTCTTTCCTGGCATTTGCCTCCACATTTCTAAATGTACTTATATTGTTATTCTTGACTTGTCAACGTTAGATATTACCTGTTGACTCATAACAGATAAAACTTAAATTTCTTAGATTTCTCCTTCCACTGCTTCTCCTCCCAGTGTCCGCAGTAGTAACATCACAATTTTAGTGAAATCCATCACCCGTGTTTGTAACAAGTAAGTAATCTTCACTGCTGAGGCCAGTAGTGTGCTTTGATTATATTCCTTTTCTGGTGTAATTCCTTTTCTCTTCTGAGATGATAACTGCTTTAATTCTTCCATACTTTTCCATGTAACCAGTCAGTTTTTTCTATCAGATGCCGTCAATTCCATTCCCTCTTCCCCTAGAGAACTCCCTCCCGGAACCCCGCCTTCTCCAGCTCCAGCCTGGACGGATTACTGTCTATTCTGTGGCGAACTGTCATACTCGATATCCTGTCCTGGATCCTGTGTGTGTCTTCCCAGAGCCTACCTCCCTTGTTTTGCTGAAACATATCCTCCTGCAATTTCCTAAGAAAATGTATAAGGATATGAGGGACATATATACACATATACCCTCACACTTTTTGTTAATTTGGCTGGGCATAAAAATCACAGGTTAAAGATAATTTTCCCTCAGAATTTTGAAGGCATCGTTTTGTTGCCAGTGCCGTCCTGACTGTGTGTGTGGCACCTATCCCCCCCCCGCCCGGAAACATTTAGATCTTTTTATTCCTGGTATTCAGAAGCTTCATGATGTTGGACCTTGATCTGGGCCTTTTCCCCAGGCCATTCAGTGAAACCTTTTAATTTGGAAATATGTATCCTTTAGTCTGGAGTGTTTCTTTGCTTTTTAATTTCTTCCCTCTGTTTTCTGTATAATCTTCTTCTGGAAATGCAGTTAATCATACCTTGATTTCCTGAACTGATTCTCTAAGGATTCATATATTTTCTCTCCTATTTCCTTTTGTGTTTATTCTACTTTCAGAGAAATTTCCTGACTTACAGCCCAACCCTTCTATGGGGTTTTTTAGTTCCAAGGTTCATTTTTATTCGCTGCTTGCTCATTTTACCACAGTATCCTGTCCTCGTCAGTGTCCTCTCTTATCTCTCTGAAACTATTACAATTCTGTTTGTTTTGTGTTAATTTTATTCTGTTCCCAGCATCGTTTTATTTCCTCCAAGAGCATTTTTTTTTAATTTGTATGTTTTGATCTATTTTTCATACAGGAAACCCTCCTTAAGTATCTGATGCTCTTTGGCTGAGAATATTTTTTTATAAAAATTTTATTTATTTATTTGGCAGAGAAAGAGTGAGAGCACAAGAGGGGAAGCAGCAGGCAGAGGGAGAAACAGGCTCCCTGCTGAGCAAGGAGCCCGATGTGGGGCTTGATCCCAGGGTCCTGGGACCATGACCCAAGCCCAAGATAGACGCTGAACCAGCTGAGCCACCAGGTGCCTTGTCTGAGAATCTTTTAGGAATGAGGTCCTAACCATGATGAGCACTGAGTAGTGTGTGGAAGTGTTGACTCCTGATAGTGTACACCTGAAACTAATATAACACTGTATGTTTACTGAAATTAAAATGAGAAACTTAATAAAAAAAAATGTTTAAGATTGAGGTCCTTCAAAAGCTGATTAAAGACTCTGTAGATAGGGCTTACTGATCACTGGACTTTACTACAGGACGTCAGGCTGATGGTGAACGTGCCCCGTCTATCAGTGGACTCTCAAGTGTCGGAATCTGGAGGTCTTTTCCAGGGCTTGGCTGCCAGCATTCTGAGATCAGAGCAGGGAAAGAGCCCAGGGTTTCCAACATTCCCTATGCAGACCGTCAATGAACTGCACCCGTCAGCTCCTTTGTTTATACTACCTCCCCAGACACGTGATACCTTTAAGATACCTTTAAGACACGTGATACCTAAGACCCGAGGCTTTAAAAAGGTTCTGTTGACGTCTTTCTTGTCCTTTTCCCACTTGACCTGAGCCATTTGCCTTCTCCTCCTTCCACTTTGGGTTTTAAAAATTTGTTCTCTGGGTGCCTGGGTGGCTCGGTTGGTTGGTTAGGTCAGTCGGTTAGGCAGCTGCCTTTGGCTCAGGTCGTGGTTGCAGGGTCCTGGGATGGAGCTCCTTGCTCAGCGGGGAGCCTGCTTCTTCCTCTGCCTACCAAGCCCTCTGCTTATGTGCTCTCTCTCGCTCTCTCTCTCTCATAGATAAATCTAAAAAAATTTTTTCTTTTTCTTTTTTTTTTTTTAAAGATTTTATTTATTTATTTGACAGAGAGACAGCCAGTGAGAAAGAGAACAGAAGCAGGGGGAGTGGGAGAGGAAGAAGCAGGCTCCCAGCGGAGGAGCCTGATGTGGGGCTCAATCCCAGGACTCCGGGATCACGCCCTGAGCCGAAGGCAGACGCTTAATGACTGAGCCACCCAGGAGCCCCCCAAAAAAATTTTTTTTAAATTTGTTCACATCTTTTGTCCACTAATGTTTCCTTTGTCCATGAAAATTTCTTTTTTTTTTAAAAGATTTTATTTATTTATTCAACAGAGATAGAGACAGCCAGAGAGAGAGGGAACACAAGCAGGGGGAGTGGGAGAGGAAGAAGCAGGCTCACAGCGGAGGAGCCTGATGTGGGGCTCGATCCCATAACGCCGGGATCACGCCCTGAGCCGAAGGCAGACGCTTAACCGCTGTGCCACCCAGGCGCCCCTGTCCATGAAAATTTCTAAAAATGTTCTCTTTCCTAGAACTCTCCTGTGGTTTGGGGAGGAGGAGAAGATTGTATACGATCACCATGCCATAACCTCTGATGGACTGTGTTATTCTGTATCTCACTGATATACGTATTTTCTTTTCTGTTTACATCTCTGTCCCCTCATCTCCCGTCTCTCCATCTCTTCTGCCCCCGTCCCTTAACCCCCAGGGACCCGTGTGCTAACCACCTGCTCTGTATCTGTCCACATATTTTAATGTGTTCATACAATCACATTTATCATATGTAAATATATGGGAAGGGTTTTTTCATCACTTATTTCCATAGAAAACTGGCTCACATGATAAAAAGTTCTTTGCTTATGTTTCTCACTCATCACATCTTAAGCATCACACCGGGTCAGTAGATGTCGATGGAACTAGTTCTCTTCAGTCTTTACATAATATTCCGTAGTAGAAAGCAGTTTCTTGTCCTCTGTGCCCCAGTCCTAGGAGTTTCTGGTGGGAGGAGAAATGAGCATGGGTGTGGAAGTTAATCTCCTCACTGGCCGGGAAACAGAGTGACACTAGAGTGAGCCGAGGCAGCTGGTGGATTTTGTTGCATGTGCGAGGAGCGCCTCACAGGGTTTCAGTGGCCCTGGGTGAGTGAGAATTCAGCACCAGGAGCTGGACAGGACCCCAAGGGCTCATGAACCGGTGTCCCGGAAGGTAGGGTATGGATGAAATGGCCTGCTTGGAATCAGTCGTGGAGCGTGCTCAAGGATATTAGCTCTCTCTCCGCTTCGTGAATCAACCCTGGAGGCAGAGCATCTTCTCCCATCTTTAACCCTGTCTCTCTGCTTCCTCTTGAGAGAAAGGCGGGTGCTGACCCCAACACCGGATTTACCGCATATATCAAATCCCTCTGTCGTCCTGAAAATTGTATTCCTGACCTGCGTCAACATCCGACTTTCTACTCCACATGGCACGATTGGATCATTTTGCCAGTGCAGATAACGAAAAATACCTGCACCTGAGTTCTTCCCTCGCTCCACGGCCAAGTCTGAATATGTGGAGGTCACCCCTTCTAGTAGAAGCTTCCATTTATTGAGTGCTCACTAAATGCCAAGCTCTAAGGAAGGGCAGCCAGTAATTAAAGAGCAGCCATTATGTGCCAGACACTGCACAAATATTGTGTCACCAAGCAGGGAATGACGTGGTTCCCCGGGCACTGCAGCCAACAAAATTCCTCATAATGATTTTCTTAGGGCTTCTAGTAAGCTGCCTGTTTAACAGTCTGGGGACACTGTATTATTTTACTTAATTGCATAATTAATACACAAATACATTTCTGTTGTTTGAGAATTTTTGCAGTACGGATATATTAGAAGTGGAAAGTGAAGGGCTCCCTCCTCCACCCACACCGCCATCACCACCAGCCCACTCCCTGCCCCAGGACCCTTATATGTGTATCATTTAATTCTCAACAATGCTATGAAGTTGGTATTAGGGTAATTCTGATTTTACAGTTGAAGAAATCAGGTCCTGGCAATGTTTGGTATCTTGCCTAAAGTCACTTAGCTGGTAAGTGGTGGTAAGGTGACTCAGCTCCAAGGATGTGTGCGCCCGTCTTCCCAAGTAGAGTCAGCTGGCCAAACTGAAGACAGTGATGCATTCCCTACTGTTTGTAATTAGGGCTTCTAAATTCGGCTCTCCAGAGCTCCTCTGGGTTAGGGAGTTCACACGTATTGCCAAAGTGGGAGGCCGCGTAAGGTAACACTCGTGCTTCAGTTTTCTGCTCTACAAAACAGGGCTGAGGGTAGCACTTAGTCCTACGGGTGTACGTGAGGATTAGTGAAATAATATGTCTAAGTCACTCAGCTCAGGGCCTAGCACCCAAGGAGCTTGTAGGGAGTTGGCGAGTTTTCTGTAGCTGACCCTGTCACGGAGCTATGGTTGTGTTCCCTTCTCTGGTAATGCTGTTATCCAGACGGGAGGGGGGAAGCCCCAGGGTATTTAGAGGGCCTTTCAGCGGGGCGTCCCAAGAGAACCCTCTCAGTGTCTTTTAAAATGGGGAAGTTCCCAGCTGTTAACAGTTACTCAGAAAATGCCCTTTCTGTCTTGTCATCCACTGTACCCACTTGCCGTCCTGTTTCTCCTTGGATGGGCAGGATGGGAGAAGTGTGAGGAGACTGTGACTCCTCCAAAAGGGAGGGCGGTGCCGTGTATGTTTTATTCTTGAGAATGAGCCAAGGGAAGCATGGGGAGCCTGGATTGTGAATTACCATTCCTTCACAGCCCTAATGACCTCCTTCTTTCCTCCACAGGGGCTAAGCTGTGCAGTCAAGAATAGTAAGTCCTCTGTTTCGGGTCGCCCTGTTGTTGCCTTGTTAACAAAGTGCTAGCCTCGTGTCACTGTCTGCAGGAGCGCTGCCCTCCCCCTAGGCTCAGGATGAGGGCAACAGCCTTCAGCAGGAGGGGTCCTTGAGAATCCAGGCTGTGGGCACCTGCGTTTCCTCTCAGGAATAGCCATTATGCAAAAGTCAGGAAGTGAGACGCAGAATTGTCATTTAGGTTTTGCAAATATTGTTTGGGGTGCCGCCCTGGTGTGTCTACGATACGATTTGGTTTGCCAGAGCTTGTCCCTGGAAAGTGAGAGACATCTGTGATGGTGATCCTGTTTTGTGTTTTAATTCAAGAAGGAAGCACGTACTTCAAGGGTCTGTGCTAATTAGGGATGAGCCCTGGCATATGATGCAGATCAGCTTTTATCACTACCCCATCCTTCCTGTCCCCGTGTCACTGCTGTATCACAAAACCAAGTTTCATGCTTTGTCTCCGGTCCTAAAGTGCCCTTAGACTTCGGAGATTTGCAGGGACTTGGCAAGCTGGAGCAGAGAGGGGCGGGGCGGCAGGGCCAGGCGAGGGTCACAGGCCCCGCGTGGTCATGGGCAGGCTCTCTGGGGCCGCTGCTGGGCATCTTGCTTGCGCGCCTCATTCTCCTGCTGCTTCTTCAGGTCCTGGCAGAGCATGGGGGTCTCTGATTCCTGCATTTTCTGGCTCCAGGTACCTGCCTGGATGACAGCTGGATCCACCCTCGAAATCTGACCCCTTCATCCCCCAAAGATGTCCAGGTCCACCTGGACTTTGCCCAGACCCAGCATGGAGACCTAGTGCCTGTAGCTCGCATCGGATGGACACTGCAGACAGACGGTGAGCGGGTGTGTCGGGGGGCCTGGGAGCTTCTGCCCAGCTCCAGGTGAGTCCACCAGAATCAGAATGGGACTGCCAGTCCCGTGCTCGGACACAAGGGCCCGGATTTCGTGCTGAATGCCCCCATCATTTCGTGCAGTAAATGAATACTTTCTTAGTGTTTTAGATACTAACCCATGATGGTGTCTCCTCAACCCGCCATCTTTCCTTCAGTCTGAAGTCCTTATCACCCTGGAAAAGAAAGTCCAGTGGTTCATTCTCTGACTGCAGTACCAAATATTTATTGAAAAATAGTAACACATTGGCCAGTGTGCTTTTTCCCTTATTTTAGGGGCTGGCATTTCTTTTTTTAAGTAATCTCCACACCTCAAGTGGGGCTCAAACTCATGACCCTGAGATCAAGAGTCACGTGCTGTACTTCCTGAGCCAGCAAGCCACCCCTAGGGGCTAGCATTTTTTAAAACAACACTCCCCCCACCAAAACCTCTTCTGGGATAGAGAGTTGAATGACAGAATCGGGAAGACTGGGGTCAACAAGAGCCAGCCCCACATTTGTGACCAGGGCCTGGGGGAGGTCCTCCTCCTTATAAGTCTCCAGCCTGGTGCCTACCCCCGCCTCTCCAAAGACGGGGACAGCCGGGTTTGACCCCCAGGGATGATCTGCACAGCTGTTGCCTCTGGCCCAGTGTAAAGTTCCACCTGTCGAAGTAACGTCCGCAAGGCCGTCGGCTTGCTCTAGCCCAAGAGTGAGCTGGAAGGAACAGGAAGTGGAGGGTCAGGTACAGTGAACAGATTTTCTTTTAAGAGTGAGTCAGCATAACAGATAGGGAAGTGCCACGCCCAGTGGTTTGCCTTTGTTGACCTGCCTCCGTGCGCCTCTTCTCCCTCCAACCCGCAGCCAGCATCCTCTTTCTGGAGGGCGCGGAGTTATCTGTCCTGCAGCTGAGCACCAATGAGCGCTTGTGCGTCAAGTTTGAGTTTCTGTCCAAACTGCAGCATCATCGCAAGCGGGTAAGCAGCTGTCTCCAGAGTGGGCTGTGTTCCTCTAATGATTGTGAGGAGCAGAACGTGCTTTCGAAACCTTCCCAGACGTGCCCACCCCTGCTTGTGCTCCCAGCTTTCCCTAGTTGTTCGGCGTAAAGAAAGTTGAGTGGGAAGGACTTGCCCAGCCGCACTCCTGTTCTCTTCCTGTGTGGCTGAGGTTAACGTGGGGCCTGCCTCCAGGAAGGAGCAGCTTTGCCCAGACCGGGACTGCGGTGGCCGGGGGCACAAGCGAGGGAGTTCTGCCGCAGTTTCCATTTATTTTGCTGCTCGCTGCCCAGTGGTGGAAGGTTGATGCTGCTGTAGTTTAAAGCGTCAGTTCACAGAGCGAGAGCGTCATCCCGGCGGCATCCGCGTGCCCTGTGAACCGCCAAGAAGCGCAGAAGCTCGGGCCCCAGCCCTGACTTCCAGAATCAGAAATGCTGAGGGTGGGGCCCAGCAGTCAGTGTTGAACCAGCCTTCCAAGTGATTCTGACGCAAGCTCCAGTTTGAAAAGTGCCAGTCGAAATCTGCGAAAGTACCTCTTTGCAGATCTCCCACAAACACGAGCGGCCAAGAGAGTTCCCTTCCCCTGTATTTAATGAGGACCCCCAAACTTGACTGCTGGCAGGATGGTGAGGCCCAGGTGCCTCAATCAACTTAGAAGCAAAGGGCTGCACACCCCCATCCACCCCCAGACTAATTAGAATGGGAGTTGGAATCAGTATGTGTCATCTGCCCCATCCAGAAAATATTCTCACACCTTCTGTTACCTCTGCAACGAAGATGCCTGCGGGCACAGGCAGAGTGGGGATCTGCAGCCCTCCCTCTGCACTTTCATGCTCCAGAACATTCTCAAGAGAGCCTGGCTTTCGCATTTAAGGAGGAAGAGTCATGTAACAAACGGTTTTTAACTGGCTCTTGTGCCCTAGCTCTCCCACTAACCTTGAGTCCTCTGGCTCTGCTCCTTCACAGCATCGTTCTGGAGTCTGAGAGGGCTGACCAGGGAGGAGGACTGTTTTGGCTTTCCCCAGATTCTCTGGCATATGACACTACTGTCCACTGATGAGGCCAGATCTAGGTGTTTTAAGTGGGCAGCAAAGACCAGAGGAAACCAAGAGCAGAGACGCACCTCCCTCTTATTTTGGATCTTGCTGTGGTGGTTGTTTTCTTCCCCTGTTTCACGGACCTTTCAGGGGGTGGGTGGGGGTGCAATTCTCTGGGCACACACCACTGGGTGAGAGGTGTGTGTGTGACCTGTCCAACCTCCCCTTCCTCCCTCTCTTCAGTGGCATTTTACCTTCAGCCACTTTGTGGTAGAACCTGGCCAGGAGTATGAGGTGACCGTTCACCACCTGCCCAAACCCATCCCTGACGGGGACCCAAACCACCAGTCCAAGAACTTCCCCGTGCCTGGTAAGAGCGCCCTCCCAAGCCATTCCTTTCACCACTCTGCTCTTCCTCTTCGAGAAGAAACCAGCAGGTGGCTCAGACATCAGCCTCCCCGCTCAGCTGGGCCATGGCTGCCATTGTCAGTGCGTGGTACCTACAGAATGAACAGACGCTGTGATTGGGGAGCTCCTGTCCAGGACGCGTCAGAAGACAGGCCACTCTCGGGAGAGTTTTAACCCCCGCTTCGAGCCTCATGCCAGCTCTCATCACCTTGCTCTGCACTTTGGTCTTTTTCATTCTCCATCTGCCCTGCCTGGTTCTTCACTTTCACCCCATACCCTACCTGCATTTACCTACCACCATCCCACATGCACCACCATCTCCTCTTCCCCCTGGGGTCCGTCCTGCTTAGGAAGACGGCTGGGCGTTTCTTCTAAAACATCTGATGTCTGTGCACCTTCTAGTTCTCTGTCCTCCCAGCATCTCAGCCACAACCTATATTTCTCATCGTTCAAAGCCAACTACATCTGGAGCCCCAGCCCCCTTGAGGACAGGGTCTGGGGCTCACACCCATCCATGCGAGCTCCCGAGCCTCGTGTTGTTTCTCCTATAGCAGGCAATTCAGGAAGTGCTTGTGAAGGATGATGAGAGCCTTCCTGATTCCTGGAGGACTCCACACACACACGCGCCCACGCACGTGCACACACCAACACACAGACTCACGTACACACAATCTGCTTACCCTGCTTTGTCTTCACGTTACCCGTCACTCCCTGACACATTATCCTGATATTCTGGTGACGTTGCATTATGCTGTTTGTTTTCCTCAGTCTCTTTTACTGGAATGTGCTCTCCAGAGGGCAGGGACTCCACCTTCTTCACCACTGTATCTCTAGTGCCTAAACCAGTGCCTGGCACAGATCAGGTGTTCATAAGTGCTTGTCAAAAGAGTGAACCTCCCCAGGCCCCTCCCTCGTTCCTACCGTAGACTGACTCAGTCCCTGTCACTCCACAGCGATTCATACCTGTCACATGTCTTCTTAAACCAAAGTGAAAATGTTACAGTCAAGGCCATTGGGGAAGGGAAGTCAGGAAGATGTCTACGAAGCGGTGGTCCTCAAGGCGGTCCCTAAGCAGTGGCATCATTGAATTACCTGGGAGCTTGTTAGAAATGCAAATTTTCCTGGACCCTCCCCAGACCGACTGCATCAGAAGCTACCCATGGTGATGCACGGGAAAGTTCCAAAAACACTGCTGTGAAGAAACAAAGTATTTCTGCCCCTGTCAAGAGTCAGAGGCAACCTGCAGAGGAGGGGGAGCGGGGGGCGGGCAGAGTGGGTGGGGGAGGAACTGGAGCAGGCCAAGAGTCTCACTGAAAGCAAGCTCAGAAGGAATACAGTTGAGTCGGGAAGGTTCTCTGAGAGAGGAGGGATGACACAACCAGGTCAGCCCCCGGTTCTGTGGGGCCTCTGGCCAGTGGCAGCAGTTCAGTCCCGGAGCTTGCTTTGAAGAGGCCATCTTTGAACAGACTCCCCAGAAGGAAAGAGGTGGTTATCCCTGGTGTCAGGAGTCTGGTGAAGCAGACTTTCTATGGCGGAAGCTTAGTGGTTTCCCCTTTTCCGGGTTGACAGGCTGCGAGGACCCCAGGATGAGGATGACCGCACCGTGTGTGAGCTCAGGTAACCGTGGCCAGGGCCTTGCTGGGGGAGCTTTACTTGGCTGCACGCGCGCACCCTCCCCTCACTCCCAGCCCATGTCTGTGCCCTGGGCAGGCAGCCTGTGGGACCCCAACATCACGGCAGAGACCCTAGAGGCCCAGCAGCTGCGGGTGAGCCTCACCCTGTGGAACGAGTCTACCCCGTACCAGGTCCTGCTGACCAGCTTTCCACACACGGAAAACCAGAGCTGCTTCCATCATGTCCTGATGGTGCCCGAGGTAAGGCCATCACTGTCCTGAGCCCTCACGTGGCTCTGCGCCCCCTCCCCAAGCGTCAGGCCTCCGAGTACTGAGCTTGGTTGATCCCAGCTCTGCGCAGCTCAGCTCTTTGTCTTTCCTTCTGACACATGGTCAGTGCAGAGTCAGGTCTCTGGCGGATCTTTCCTTTGGCTCCATTGTGTAGTTGATCTCTGCCCTGCTCGCCTGCCCCATCCTCTCAGTTCCTCCTTCCACACAGTCCGCCTGGTTCTCTTCGCTTTGTTTTTCTTATCCCACCTGTTCCAAAAAGGACCTGAAGAGTTTTAAAATGTGGGTATTAAGACAAAGGGGAAATAAAGATGAGGAAACAAGATGAAGCCAGGGTGGGGTTACTATAGAAAATGTGTGTCGTGCTGTTGGCTGTGAACACATTTGTCCCCACGATCCCCAGCAGCCAAGCAAAGAGAGAAATACCAGTCACTAGATGTGTTCCTGAATCAACAACGAGCCAGCTGCCGTAGGGAAATGGAGTTTTTCCTGGAACGGAAACCTGGAAAGCCGTTCGTTCTCCACGCGGCCTTCCTCAGGGGCGTGCTGCACAGCAATGGCCCTGTTCCCAGCAGCCGCCTTGATGCCGCTCTGGGCTCAGGCCCTCCAGCCTGACCCCCCCTCCTGTCCCTGCAGCCCACACCCAAGGAGTTCCACCAGCGGGCCAACGTCACGCTCACCCTGTCAGACTGGAATTGGTGCTGCCGCCACCGGGTGCAGGTGGGTGCGTGTGATGCGGGCAGGTGTGGGACCCGTGCACAGGCGGGCACTCCTAGAGGGGCCGAGTAGGGGAGGAGAGCAGCTCAGGGACTCGCGCGCTCTCCAAGAACCTGCCTCCCGACCCCCTGGGGCTCCCTGCCTAGAGAGACATCCTCTCTGCCTTTCCCAGCCCTGTGCTCCCGGCCTCCCCAGGGCAGGGCTCCTTGGCGCCCTGGAGCCGATGGGCGACCTGCCTTGCAGGCCCGTGGGGGTCCTGGAGTAGCCGGCCAGGCTCTGCTCCCTCCAGAAGCCTCTGTTAGCAAGAAAACATCCGCCGAGGGCCCGAGCCTCCTCGTCCAGCGTCTCAGCGCCCGCTCTCCCCGCTTTCTCTGCTCTCCCAGGTCCAGCCCTTCTTCAGTAGCTGTCTCAATGACTGTCTCAGACACTCCGTAACCCTTCCCTGCCCGGAGATTCCAGATGCTCCAGGTAGGAAGTGTATGGCTGCTCTGGGGGTGGGAGTGACGGAAGGTCAGCACCTTGAGCTGAACCCTGACCTGGTGCTAAGGGTGGGGGCGGACTTTAATTTTACTTGGACTTATTCAGGCCTGCAGGGTGGGGCTGTAGAGACACTCCTGGGTTAGACTCCTGACTGCCTTCAATTGGCAATGCAGCTGTGGGCAAAGTACGTGACCTTTCTGATCCTCAACTTCTGTGACTGAAGAACTGGGGATTGTTCTTGTCCGAGACTTCTGGTATGGACCACGAGGTGTTTTACCACGTCCGCTTTCAATCCTCACGGATTGTGACTGTCATGAAGTGATGGCACGGCAAACTTGTCCCTCCCCCAGTTCGTAGATGAGAAAATAGAGGCACAGAGATGTTCAGTGACTTGTCCAAGATCACACACCAGGGAAGTGGCAGAGCTCCAGGTTCTGACCCGAGCCCGTTCCCTCCCCCTGCACCACGGCCCACCCCCCACTCAGAAGCCACCACAGCCTAGACGGCTGAATGCGGGACAGAACCACAGCCATTACACCGGCCTGGAGGAGAATCTGGCCTCCCAGGTGGGAGTTGGAGCATGTCTTAGGAGGCCAGCAATTCAGGTGTTTCCTGTAGATGTTGTCATTAAGTTGAACGGGTATCTGGAGTGCTCAGTGTAGGGCCGAGGTCACCAACCGGCCCTCGGTGGCTGTCAGCAGTGGGTTTTGTGATTACTGCTAATAATGAGTACTATTTTCCCTTTGTTCTCATTGCAGTCTCGATTGCAGGTAAGGCCAGCTGTCCTTCCCGTCGTGCTGCAGGAGTCCCCAGGGGCCCTTCCTCAGGGGCCACATGAGAAGTCCCTGACTGAGCCTCATCTGGGGCCAGGCGGACAAGGCCGAACCAAGAGGCCAGCTTGGGGGTGGGGTTCGCCAGCATGTCATGGCGCAGGCCAGAGGGGACAGCCCGGGGCCGGGCAAAGGGGCTGGGGGAGCTCGGGGCTGGCAGAGCGGGCCGCCTCTGCCACGTACTCGTGCTGTTCCGCTTCCCACAGACTACATACCCCTGTGGGTGTACGGCTTCATCACGGGCGTCTCCATCCTGCTGGTGGGTTCCGTCATCCTGCTGGTCGTCTGCATGACCTGGAGGCTACCCGGTAAGGGGGCTGGGCTGTGGGGGCGCATCATGGGGTTGGCCCCTCTGTTCCTCTCTTTCTTCCCGTGCCCTCTTCTTCCCACCCCAGTCTCTGTGAGGCTGTACTCAGAGGGCACCCTGCAGTCCCGGCCTGTCCATCTCAAGTGAAGTACTGACATTGTCTGTCTTTGGCCACGGCAAGCTCGCTTGTCAGGAACTCAGCCTATGGGAAGGCTGACGTGGGCTCGGATCCCAGATCCACCACTTACACCCTGGGCAGGTTACTTCATTCTCTGAGCCTCAGGTTCCTCTTCCACAAAATGGAAATTATAAAGATACCCACATCATAAAACGGATATAAGGATTACATGAAATAACGTATATGAATTCTTAGCTTAGAGCCTGGCACGTATTTGCTCAACATATGTTAGCCACAGTTATGTTTATTGCTACCAAAATTAATATTATTGAAACAAACTGGATGGAAGGAGCTAGGGTAGGGTTTCCCTGCATCAGACATGATCAGCCAGGCAGGTGGGAGAACCGGAAGGAGCCCATCCTGCAGCCCCCAGACACGTACATCTGTTGGGGAGAATAGCGAGGGACAGCACGATGTGACAGAGAAGGCTCTGGATGGGCCCAGAACACATGGCCGTGGCTCCCAGCTCTGCCTTCCTGCTTTGCAGGCATAAGCAGATTGCTGAACAAACCCTGGATTTGGTTTTGTCTTCTGTAAAATGGGATTATAACTCCTCCCTCGCAAGGTTGTGGTGCGGAGTAAATGGTCCCATGGAAGGTGCTGGCCTGCGGGTGCTGGGAGATAGCAGCTCCTTCTCCCTGCGGCCCTCTCTGGCCAGGTTCTGAGCAGGAGAGCACATGGGCCTTCGGGGGAGGGGCTCGGCCTTCCCCAGGCCTTTTCTTCAGCAATCTGAGAGCCGTTTCCACACTTACAAGGCTCATCAGGATTAAATATTAATCATCATTAATTATTGTGTGATGGGAAGACCACCCCACCAGGCACTGGAAGACCCACCGTGAGGGCACTTCTCCGCGGGACCATTAGCAGGGTCAAATAAGTTAACATCTCTGTGAGTGCTTTAAAAATTGACTGATTTATTGGTGGAGAGGGGGTGCCGAAGGAGACCGAGAGAAAGAGAAAGAATCTCAAGCAGATGCCCCGCTGAGCGCCAAGCCCCGCGTGGGGCTCGATCTCATGACCTGAGCCGAAACCAAGAGTCGGACACTTAACCTAGCGAGCCACCCAGGCGTCCCCACGAGTGCTCCATAAACCGTAGATCACTCCATAGATGCCAGGGAGGCTTTTTGCTTCCTTCGTTTCTGCTGTCGCACATCCGACCTTCTACTGAAGTGTGCCCCACAGCACTGGGTAGAGGAAAGGACACTCGTTCAACTCTCTGTTGATAGTTCTGGGAAAAGGCCCAAGAGGTAGGAATTGAGATTCAGGTTCTAAAAGTCTTCCTTGGCCACCCATGGGTTCCGTGCGTCCTGCCACGTCACCGAGGAGCTGACTTCCCTACCACAGTTTCCTTCTCTGTATCTCCAGGGGAGCAGTTGCTTAAGAATGTTGTTTCCCTTCCTCACCTCAGAAATACCAGAAGGAAATGTGGTAAACGAGCCTGGTGGGGGCTGCTTCTGGAGATGTGTTGTAAGCCTCTTACGACGATGCTGCTGGGGAAGAGGCTTTCCCTGAAGTGGGGCATTTCCTCAGGGCTGGCCAGGCCGTGGGGGCGAGTGGCACCATTGCTAGGACAAGGGGCGTGGGGGGGAATCCCCTAGTCACCGTGCTGGGGGTCCCGGCTGAGTCAGCGCTGCAGAAGATTCATGACCCCAGCTGACTGCGTACAGTATGCCAGACACGTCACAGATACATTCTCATGGAATCCCCGCCGCACAGACCCCTTTTACAGAGGAAGAAACAGTTTCACAGACCTCAGTAACTTTCCCGGATCTCACAGCTGTTGATGGCAGACCTGGTATTCACACCTGAGCGGCGCCTCACAGCGCCGTGTCCTGCAAAGGCCCAGAAGCATCTCGCAACTGCTGCTTCCGACTGCCCTCCCTGACCATTTGCCCCGGGTCAGGGGTGGGACAGCACTCCATCAGACACCCCTGGAAATTGGTCCCTATTTCTCTTCCAAAAGAGCTACTCCAGTGTATTTTTTTTTCTTTCAGGGTCTCATCGTGAAAAATATGGTAATGACACGAAATACACAGGTCAGTATTTCCTGGCGTGGGTGGGCTGGGTTTGGTGAATGTTGCCGTCAAAGGCGTGATGAAGGGTTCTCTCGAGACACGGGTGGGTTGCCTTCTGCAGTTTAACTCCTGACTTCCTTCAGGAGACCTCAGCTTGGAGGACCCACCTCAGACCCCTACACAGGGGGGACCACAAATGGCAAGGCTGGGATAACATTTTTGAAATCGCTTGGACAAGGAAAGGAAGGGAAGGGTGCCATCTTTGATGAAAGAGGTCCTACCTTTCACATATTTGTATTCCGTAGGCAGGCCTTTGTGCCTTTTTCTCTTTTTAATTATGATAATTAAAGTATAGGCTCAAAGCCAGAGAGGAGTCTTGAGAAAGAAAGTCACTCTCCCAGAAGGCACCACAGTCACTGTGACTCTTTTAACGCAGCCAGAGTGGCTGAAATAGCAACACTTGGCTTATTCCAAGGCCTCGGTTGCCTTGCTTAGACTAGGGAGCTGGTGTCTGCCTGGCCCAACCGCCCCCTGGGCTGACGGGCGAGGAGTGCTGCCCGGGGCCTGCGGTTTGAGGATTAGTGCGGGCGCACACCGGAACCTGGGGGCCTGGCTTTCTTTGTTTCCCTCAGATGTCCCACCCGAGACTAGCCTGACCCCTCCACCCCTGAAGCCCAGGAAGGTCTGGATTGTCTACTCTGCCGACCACCCCCTCTACGTGGACGTGGTCCTGAAATTCGCCCAGTTCCTGCTCACTGTCTGTGGCACCGAAGTGGCCCTCGACCTGCTGGAGGAGCAGGTCATCTCAGAGGTGGGGGTCATGACCTGGGTGGGCCGCCAGAAGCAGGAAATGGTGGAGACCAACTCCAAGATCATCATCCTGTGCTCCCGAGGCACCCGGGCCAAGTGGCAGGCCATCCTCGGCTGGGAGGAGCCGGCTGTCCAGCTCCGGTGTGACCGCTGGAAGCCCGCGGGGGACCTTTTCACCGCAGCCATGAACATGATCCTGCCAGACTTCAAGAAGCCAGCCTGCTTCGGCACCTACATTGTCTGCTACTTCCGAGACATCAGCAGCGAGAGCGATATCCCTGACCTCTTCCACATCACGTCCAGGTACCCGCTCATGGACAGATTTGAGGAAGTGTACTTCCGGATCCAGGACCTGGAGATGTTTGAACCTGGCCGGATGCACCGCGTTGGGGAGCTCACAGGGGACAACTACCTGCAGAACCCGAGCGGCTGGCAGCTCAGAGAGGCCGTGGACAGGTTCCGGGAGTGGCAGGTTCAGTGCCCGGATTGGTTTGAGCGTGAGAACCTTTGCTCAGCGGATGACCAGGACCTCCCGTCCCTGGACGAAGAGGTGTTTGAAGAACCGCTGCTGCCGCCAGGAAGAGGGATCATCAAGCAGAAACCCCTGGTGCTCGAGGCCACCTCTGAGGGCTGCCTGGTGAGAGATCTCCTTGTCAGTGAGGAGGGAAGAGGACTGTCAAGGCTGGAACCTCAGCTCCAGCCCCAAGGAGAGCTGGCGGCCCAGACCCTCCAAACCGTGGTGCTCCCGGCAGAGGAGGTCCCTTCGGCTCAGGCTGTGGATCCCGTCCCTCCAGCCATTGAGAGCAGCCCAGCCGGCCGGCTAGCCGTGGTGGGGGGAGACGACACCTGCCCGCTGTTGGAGGGCTATGGCCCTCGGCGGAACAGTGTTCTCTGCCTCCCTGTGGACTCAGAGGCCCCGCCTCTCTGCAGCACCCCGACGGCATCGCCCAGCTACCTCCCGGGTGATGTAAGGGAGCAGCTCGAAGGCTTGATGTTCTCACTCTTCCAGCAGAGTCTGAGCTGCCAGGCCCAGGAGGGCTGGGACAGAGCCGCAGTGGCCCTCAAAGACCTCTACACGCCCTGCGAGGAGCGGCAGCGGCAGTCGGTGCAGTCTGACCAGGGGTATATCTCCAGGAGCTCCCCACAGCCCCCCGAAGGACTGACAGAAATGGAGGAAGAGGAGGAAGAGCCAGATCTGGGGACATCAGCCAAGCAGCTCTCTCCTGAGGACCTAGAGAGCCTGAGAAGCCTCCAGAGACGGCTCTTCTTCCAAGAGCTTCAGAAGAACTCCGGCTGGGACAGTGTGGAGCCGGAGGAGCCCTAGGGCTTCCCCACACCCAGGGTGTTAGAGAAGGGCGTGTGTGTGTACACGTGAGTGTCTGTATATATGCCTATGTTCCTGTGTGGAGTGTTTGCCTTTAAATGTGGCCCTCTTGATCCCTGGGCATCCCCCTGAATTTTCTTTCTCTGACCCTCTGGTCATGTTCTGTCCCAGCAAGAATCCATAGGCCATCCCCAGGAGCCAGTGACATTGTCCTTGAGCCTCCCTCATGCAGTCATTCAGTCACCCAGCATTTATTTTGCACCTCTTGTGTGCCAGGCGTCTGACATACAAAGATAAATTGCACGGGGTAGTGGCCCTGGCCACCAAGGGGCTTAACATCTGCCGAGAGCAACAGATAAGCAAACAGAATGGTCCCGTGCGATGGAAAGGCTCAGTAGAGGTCTGTGCAGGGCTGTGAAAGTACACAGAAGGAGCCGCTGGGCCCAGAGACCATGGTTGGAGAGGGCAGCGGTCCCTGGGGCAGGGGCAGCGTGTAGGGTGAGGGCTGGGGCCAGTAGGCCTGGAGTGGGAGGAGGGGGCAGCGAGAGAGGTGGTGGAGAGACAGCAGAGCCCGGGCTGGAGGAGGGCTTGTGGGCCAGGCTGGGGGGTTCGGACATCAGCCCAGTGGCCTGGCATTCCTTTGATAGGGTGAGCTGCTGCCCTGCCGAGGAGGGGCCCGAGGACCAAACATAGCTGAAAGCCACCTCAGATCGTTTTTGGAACGAGACAGGGTAGAAATGTGTGATGGGAAACCTAACTGTTCAGCGGGGACAAAAGCCCGGAATCCTGAGCTCCCAGTTTGGTTCTCAGTCAGTGGGAGAGCCACGGCAGATGAGTCTCTGCGTGGGCAGCAGTGCCCCCGAGCTCAGGAGGCCCCAGAGCTGGGGACCCAAGCCTGAGTGTGAGCTATGGAGAGCTCCCAGCAGGGGGGGCACGGGGGGGCACGGCGGGAGTGGGAGGTACACTGAGCCCGGCAGGCCTCTCTGAAGGGAGAGGAAAACAGGCCACGCTATGCTTAGAAGTCTGAGATTCAAAGTGTTTGAGGAGAGATGCTAAGGCTCAGTGTTTAAGGAAGTTGTTCCTGAAGTGCCTTCTTGGCAGGAACTGAAGGCTTCTGTGTGTCTGGGGTCCCGGCGAGCACCTGGGACTGCCCCTGGACTGGGTGAGCTCATTGCCTGTACTCGAGCCCTCCGCTGGAGCTCCGAGCTTCAGTGAAGGGGTGAGGACTCAGGCAGGTAGTGGGAAGCCATCACAGGGTGTGTGTGTGTGTGTGTGTGACACACGTGCATACGTGTGCACAAAAGGGGAGATGATCAGTAAAAGAAGGAATAAATTTGTCAGTTCTGGTAAGAACCCCCGGTAGTTACGTTGAGTCGTGCTCTAGGTCAGGTTCCTGGCTGTCGAGTCCTTTCAGTCGTGCGATTTCCCTGCGCGGCTGCAGGGGTAGCGGGTCAAAGGTCCAGACCACGTGTGGCCCGTAGACAGCCCCACAGCAGCAAAGCACCGGGGGAGGCAGTGCTGCAGACAGGGCATCTGTCGGCCCAGAAATATTTGACACCTCATCCTCAGTATGACAGGGTACGGGTGATTAGGTCGTGAGAATGGAGCCCCAGAGAGCTCTGTGCACCCCTCTGCCGCGTGAGGGCGCAGCGAGATGGTCATTTGGGAACGGGGCAGCAAGCTCCCACCACACAGCCAGTCCGCCGGCTCCTTGGTCTTGGACTTGCCGGCCGCTAGAACTGTGAGAAATGTCTGTAACTGTAAGCCGCCCAGTCGGTGGTGTTCCGTGCTAGCGGCCCTCCCAGACTGAGACAGCGACAAAGGGAGCTGCGTTCTCCCCTCCAGTAAGCTGGAGGGGGCGTCATTAGGGCCAAATGCCTACCGAGCTTTCTGTGACGTTGCCTCAGCTTCCAGGAAGCGCTTACTCGATGTCCAGAGTGTGGAATACCGTGGTGGACACTTCCTTGCTGGAGCCAGGGCTCAACACGCCCGCAGAATGGCCCCAACCAGTGAAGCCCTGGTGCCCGGGAGCTTACTTTCCGCTTGGATTGTGTTCCCCACAAGCCTTGAATTCTAGCTCCACTGGCCTTCGAGGCCCAGTGTCCTCAATTAGCATTGTTCGCTTGTCCCCTGTCTCCCCGGGGCTGCTGCTTGTCTCCCTAACAGCTTACTGAGATACAGTGCACATACCGTGTAATGTGGTGCCTGAGCGGCCGACCCCAAGCGGTTCGGTGGTTTTCAACAGTTCAGAGCTCAGCAACCATAAGCATAATCAACTTTAGAACATTTTTCTTACCCCAAAAAGAAATCCAACACCTCTTAATTACCCCAACCTCCCTAAACTCCCCATCCCTCTATGGATTTGCCTCTTGTGGACATAACATATAAATGGAATCGAAAGTCCCCCAGGGCCTCTGGACCCTTTCTTGAATGTCATTCCCCGGTTCCTCCCCGGTTGCCTCCCCTGCCCTAGAGCCCCCAATCTCAAGCTGGCCTTTGCTCACCACAAATGCTGGAAGTTCTGTCAGCCTGTGGCGTCTGCTGTCCGCCCAATGCCAAGAGTGTCAAGAGCATGTGTAAATAAAGCCTGGCCTTGCTTTTTGTATTATTCTGAAACGTGGCTATAATATCCTGCTTCACCCAGAAACGCCATTCCAAGAACAGAGGTCCTCCAGGCTGTGACTTTCCTACCACTCAAGCCCCTCTCCTAAGTGGAGCACAGCAGAAGCGGTTCAAGGGGGTGGAAGGAGCCACAGTCAACATGCAACCCAAACCTACAGTGAAGCCACCACCTATTCCTGGCATCCCGCTTCCGGCTCCGGAGTGGATTTGCACCGCAGAAGGGGGGAGAGGGCACGGAATGATTAGATGGTGGTGTAGACATGCTTTCCAACTTTTCTTTGACCCCAGTTTCTCTTTTCTGCTTAGGAAGGACCTCAGAGGTGTTCAGGCTTTAAGGGAGTTGGTCAGTCACTTGAACATCCAGCAGTTTGAGCTGGAATCTGTGAATGCCAGGGTATGATGGATTTTACTTCGTTTCTGCTTGTCTTTGAAGATTAAGGCATAAAGGAGAGGAAGATGTACTTAACAATGCAACGGGAAGTTTTAATCCAATGGCCTTTAGACGCTGCAGTTGATGTCTTCCCTTCGCAAATAAATAAGGAGGGTGCCAGGCCCACTCTTGCTCCAGCGCTTCCAGAAAAGACCTGGCAGTTCAGGGCCACAAGAGACCGCTGCTCCAGGCTAGGCTGAAAAGTATGCTTGAGCTTGGAATAAAAAAGCAGAGCTAGTATTCCAGCCCTGGCCTTGGGTCTCCAGTTAGGTGGTTGGAGAGGAAGATTCTTTATTATTTTTTTAAAAGATTTTATTCAATTGAGAGCACAAGAAGGGGGAGCAGCAGCCAGAGGGAGAAGCAGACTCTCTGCTGAGCAGGGAGCCCAACAGGGGGCTCGATCCCAGGACCCTGGGATCATGACCTGAGCCAAAGGCAGCTGCTTCACCGACTGAGCCGCCCAGGTGTCCAGAGAGAGGTTCTTTAAAAAGAGGCTGGCAACACTTAACCCACGGCTGGAGCCCGGGCCCTGCTGCTTGCCAGCCTGTGATTGGTCAGGTGATCTTTCTGAGGCGCAGCAGGGGCTCCTCCCTTGTAGAGGTCTCGTGAAGTGGGCGGAACACCCACGTGAGGCTCTTGGGTGGTGTCCCACACGCAGGAGCTCGGCACACGGTGGCCCTCATTCCAGCCAGATGTTGCCACCCGTACACCCTGCTGCCCTTGTGAGGAGTGTGGAGGCTCCCTTAGGTCTCCCCTCCCCTCAGCAAGGAGCACTCTCACCAGGTTCTGGGTCGGAGCAGTTGAGGGGCGTGGGGCACTGTTGAGCCTTCTTCCTGTTGTTAGGGCTTTCTTGCTCTAGCGTTTGCTTTTTCAGATTACAAAAGCAATATGTGATCCAATATTCTGTATTATGGGAGAATATATAATAAAGTGACTGCCCCAGCGCATGGGTACAGGCTATGAAGTTGGGGTGCCCACTCCCAGCTTCCCACATCACTCCTAAATGGTTTCACCATCCATCTTCTTGCCTTTGGTCTCACCCCAGCCCTCCATGCCCTGCCGCCTTGGCAGCCAGATCCTGGCACTGGGTGCACATTCGCATCCTGTCCATTTGGGTTGGTTGAGGCAGGTGAAGTGCCCTGGTGAGCCAGCCTTGTCTGTTAGAGGAACATGGAGTCCCCTCATTATTTCAAGGATAACAACACGTCTTGTCCAGACCCCAGTTGCTCGATTGCCTTCCTAGGAGGAGTAGTTCCCTAGGCTATTAGTTTACTGGATCCTTCCTTTCTGATTAGAGAGAAAGAGGATACAACAGTGACCTGAGAGGAGAGAGAGCAGAAACAAATGACGCATGATAGGCTGGCCCCTGACTTTTGCTCAGTGCCGCTTCCTTGGGTCTCACACAGAATAGAAAAACCAGCCCCTGCTTTTTAGCCAGACCATTCAGCTTTAATAAGGAGAAGTTGAACTCTATTAACAGCTAAGTCTGAAGGCTGCCTGGGGTCGTGCGGATTTTGGAGACAGAGCCGGTTCAAATCTGGATCCCTTTCCTGACTCGTGTGTGTATTCAGCAAGCTACTCTCTCCTTCTGGACCTCGGGAAAATGGAGCTAGAGCTCCCTTGGAGCTGGCCGTGAGGATGAAATGAGCCACTGCGCGTCAAGGGCCGACGCAGGCGAGCCCAGGATGTGTCCCCGGGCTCCTCCTGAGGGGTGAACTGCGGGTCAGACCCACCCCCACGACAAGCCCCGCGTGTGGCCTCAGCCCTGCCCGCTCTGAACACACTGTCCGCTTATATGCCACTTCGTCCTTCAGAGTGCTTTCTGTATGGTCCTGCTGACCACGGGGAGAGCGCTCGCTTACCTATGAGAAACGCTTAGTCAAATTCGTCATCGTATTTTACATCTCGATTTAAGAAAGGAAGACATGGTCCTGTGTTTCTTTGTCATTGTTTTACATGGGAATTTTGTCCCCCATTATGATTATCAGTGTCTTGAGGAAAAGGACCATTTCTGCACATGCTGCTACCTCATAGCCGTGTGAGGTAATAGTGTTCCTGTGTGATGAGTGATGAAGACACCCCAGGAGGTGAGCTAAGTGCCCAGAGCCGCAGCTGGGCGGAGGCAGAGCAAGCCCAGGACCTACATTCCCATGCTCTGAGTTTGCCTCTTTCACCCTCTGGGTCCAACCATTGTGTGGCCTTTGGGATGGCCACAAGCATCAGAGGGCAACAGCACAGAGTGGTTTGAATAGCACTGGCTGTCTCTGTGCTAAAAGGAAAAAAAAAACTATTATTTTTGTGCAGACTTAATGTTCTGTCAGACTTCACAGTCCCCTTTGTGTTGTTTTGTTGTTGTTTAAAAAAAAAAAAGGCCTTGTTCTTCTCATTCATACATAATTCATGCCTCTGGCTGGGGTAAGAGTCATAGAAAAGGGCAAAGTAATGAATATAAGTTTCTCAGTCTTTCTTTGGGAAGTCATTCTTAGAAAGAAATGGGAGTGGAAGCCCCAAGTGTCTGGGGAAATGTCTCTCAGGCCGAGAGCCCACGTGAGTTAGCTCTGCGTACAGGAGGCCTGCCTAGACACCCCCCAGGTCAAGGCCAAAGCCCCCTGCCTCCCTGAATAGTGCCAACTGCCTACAAGGAAGTGGCCAAGTGGACCCACAATGTTAACACAAGCCTATAAAATGATGACAAATGTCAGAGTGACATTTAAGAATTTCGTAAGGAAACCAGGACAGGAAAGATCTTAAAACAAACCACACAGGAAGCTTGTCACAAGTCTCAAGTTTTTTATTTTCAGAACAGAGGCTGGTTTTATTTTTAAAAAGAAAAAGGGGGAAAAAAACGTGCTCAATGCTAGTGAGGTGTCACTTCCCTTCTTCCAGGCTCTAACTTCCAACCAGCTCTCTTCCCCAAAAACACACAGACTCAGAAACAGGCCAGGTTATATCAGAACAGCCTTTAGAGAGGGGCTGGTCCAACCCCCTTTTACAGTCCATAGAGTCAGAGGCTCAGATCAAGGGCACGCCTTACTGGCTCACACATTAGAGGCCAGCAGTCTGAATTCTGAACCCAGGGTACTTTCCTGTGAACCATACGTCTGGCATGAGCCTCAGGAGAAAGTACACCTCATGTTTATGAGACCCCCACCCCTGGGAAACATCTCCAGTTTGACCCCACTACAGATGCCCCTAGAAAAAACGAAACTTTAGGGGTCATGTCTCATTGTGAGTGGGGCAAGGAAAGAAAGTAAAAGCACTCAAGAAAAAAACACCAGAAGGAAGGGATTGACCCCTGAGCGCAAAGTGCTTGCACCAGATGTTTGAAAGAGAACGTCCAGGGGTGAGTGGGAGGCCGGCAGACAGCCTGAGCAGGCCCGGCCTCTGCCAGGGCTGGCCAAGTTGCCATCAGTCTCGATGTTCTAGGGAAGTGGTAGCTCATCGGAACCTAGCACAGCCTCCCACCAGAAAACTCAACAGCACTCAGATTTTACAGCCAGTCACTCAGCGGGGGAGACCACCATCCAAACAGGAGAAAGGGGGTGGGGCAGGGGCCAGCCGGGGGGGGGGGGGGGGCGGCCATGGCTCAGACACAAAGTCTGTTCACAGCCACTGAGATTAGGCAGCAGAGAAATAGCAAAGTTGGAGAGAGAAGATGGAAGCCCAGGGAGTGGTCTGGGCCCAGGACTTTGAGCACATGGAATTCAAAGGGAAAGGATATGGGGGTGGAGGGAGTGGGGAAGCAGGAAAAAACTAGTTGTAAAATTCAACCCGCTAATATTGGACCTAGGAGGGTGAGGGGCTGGGAGCACAGATAATACGTTGAATGTAAACATGTTTCCTTCATCACTCCCCACTATGACAGTAGGGGAGGCTCAGAAGGACTCTGGTCAAGACGTCAGCCCCTCTGTGTCTCTATCTACATGGAAGTCTTCTGTGAACAAACCCCCAAGAAGTTGGGAGAGAAGGGCCCCAAGTAAAAAACCAAGGCCCAGAAAGCAAAAGTGATGTGCCATCCAAGCTAGCGAGTGACAGTCAAAACTACAATCCATGACTTCTGGTCCTTTGTCCGGGCTCCATTACACTACACAAAGCATACGAAGTGGGGAGGGGAAACAAAAATTCTTACAGTTTTTCCCCCACCCCTTCCTAGTCTGGGGTGGAGGAAAGTGAGTATTTCCTGGCCTTGCTGCCAACTGTCCTCCTGCACTCTAACCTACCCTAAAAATACTTATCCACCCTCAAAGATTCCAAGAGTGAGGTCCCACATCCCAACTATAGGTGGGCAACCCCTGGGTGTCCCTTGTCATTAATCTCAACAAGAATGCCAGGGAGGAAGGCAGGGCAGGGGAGGATTTGCTCAGCCTCTCCATGCAGCCTGCCTCTCCCTAGAAATTCTCTTAAGCAGAGCAGAGTTAATGAGCAGGTCATTATCACCACCGTTTCTGATCCGCACCAGGCTTCCTAGAGGAAGGATAGATGGGAAATTGGATTTCCTTGAGCCAGTGGGAGCCCCAACTTCACATCTATCCAGGGACCCCATCAAAGCTGTTGTTCTAAGCCAAGATCTGACCCAGTCAGCAACAAACCTCGGGAAGGATAAGAGTTCTGGGTGCAGAGGGAGGGCAAGCCAATGGCTGATACTCCACAGACCCTGTAATAAGACTGGCACCAAACCCCAGCTGGATCCAGTGGCCATGTTGAATGCAACTTCTGAGTATTTTGCCTTTATTTTTTGCAAGCAGCATCAGTGCACAATGCAACAAAAGTTGTAAGCACGGAGGTAGAAATGCTCACTCACCCAAGAAAGGGTGCATTTTGGTCCTTAGAGTATGGACCCTCTCCTCCCCCAAGCTGAGAAGAGAGGAGTAGAATTGAGGAAGATCCTGGGTGAGCGTCTCCCTTGGAGGAGAGCAACTGGGCAGCTCCCAGGAGCCCAGCTCTTTCTGGGAATTCATGGCCACAAATTCAGGTAGGAATGAGGAGGGCGGTCGTATGTGTGGCGGGAAGGACAGGGCCTCCCCAGATTGCCTACTGATTGCAAGGGGCCACAGTGCAGACACAAGAAAACTATACTACACACACAGACAAACACAGACTTTGCATCTACCATCTGGAAAAAAAATCCAATAGACACTTCAGGGGAACTGTGGATTCTGGATCAGTTTCAAGGGCCTCGCTGATGGCCGGCACTAATCACAGCCTATACAAAGCTGGCACTTGCAAGCAAGGGGGAAGGCTTAAGGCCCAGCACCCCTGTCTGGGCACCCCCTTTTCACCACCCCCCACACACACACACACACAATGGACAGGAACTAGGATGGCGGTGTGAAAAGCAAGAAGCAGAGGTGTCTGGCCCCTGGAGGCTAGATTAGGGTAGGGCATGGAGAAGGAAGACTAGAGTAGTAAGTGGACCTTCCTCCTTCACCATTAGCTGCTGGTCTCCCTCCAAGTAGTCTTGACCCAAGGGGTGCAGAAGGACACACTTAGCCCTATTAACAGTTCCGTCTTCCAAATAGAGCCTGATCAAATCTGGGTGAGAGACAGTCAAAGGACAAGGGGCTGGGGTCTCTCAACCCCAAAGCAAGCCCCTCTCCCTTATCCTTCCTCAATTCTGGGAGGCCACAGCCAAGGTATTGACATAGCCATGGGCACCCCCCTCGTTCTCCGAGATGCAGTGGCCCAGCTGGGAGCCTCCCTGAGGTGGTGGTGGTGGTGGTGGGGCAGAAGGCGGAGCCCCATAGCCCCCTCTCCCCCGACTGGGGGAGGCCCGACTCCCCCGGTCCCAACAGCCCTCTAGGGCTTCCAGGCCGCGGCAGCCGAGGAAGAAGAGGTTCTTGAGCATGAAGATGGAGAGGGGCTGCTGGTAGCTCACCACCAGGAGGCAGCGCAGCGCCAGCAAGGGCACGTCCACCAGGCAGCCGCCCAGCAGGCGCAGAAGGCGGCTACAGCTGCCCGGCCCTGAAGCCTGGCCCCAGGACGAAGCTGCCGCTGCGGCGTTGAGCTCGTAAAGCCAGAGCACCGGCGAGGCGAGGGTGAGGAAGTAGACTGCGATGAGCAGGTAGCGCAGGTGCGCAGGCAGCGGCACGCGGCCTTCCAGCATCAGCTCCACCAAGGTGAAGCTGTCGAGCAGGTCCAGACACGTGCCCAGAAAGCAGCCGGCGGCTCGGTGCTGCTGGGGCTGCAGGAGCAGGGGTCCCGCCGAGCCAGGGGGGGCGCCCGCCTCGCTGATGGCCCGCACCAGGCTGTAGAGCAGGGGCACGGACAGAGCCATGGTGAGGCGGAAGCCCGTGGTGCCGAAGGGCGCGCGCAGCTCGATGAGGTCCAGGATGGACGTGCCCAGGATAAGTACCACCTTGGGCGTGAAGGCGATGGAGTAGATGAGCCAGGCCAGGTAGGCGAAGGCGAACTCGCCTGCTGCCCCAGCAGCGCCCGGGCCACCTGCGCCCCCGCGGCCGCCGCGAGCCTTGGCCCCTGCCGCAGCCCCGGCGGAGGCGGCCGAGGCGGCGGGCAGGTGTAGAGGCGGCGCGGCGTGGTGGTGGTGCTGGTGGTGGTTGTGCGCGCCGCTCGCCGCGCCGCTCCGACGGCCCCGGCTGTTCTTGGCGAAGAAAATGGCCCAGCCCACCACCACCACCAGGTCGGTGGCGATCCAGGAGCACCAGTACAGGTCGGTGACGGCGATGAGGTACAGGTCCAGCAGACCGCCCTGTGCCAGCAGCAGCACCACGGACAGCGCCTGGTAGCCCCAGCGGCACCCCGGGCTGGGGGCGCAGCCTCGGCGCCTACCCCTGCGGCCGGTCCGGGCCGGGCGGCCGCAGCAGCAGCAGCACGAACAGCAGGAGGTGCCGCTGCCTGTCCCGGTGCCGCCCGCGCCCCCGGCCGAGCGGCCCCCGGGGCCCCCGACGGCCCCGGCCGCTGCGCCCCCGCCGAAGTCCGCGGCTGTCATGCTGCAGGAGGAGGTGGGCGTGGAGGTGGAGGAGGAGGTGGCGGCCGAGGAGGAGAAGGCGGCGGGCGCGGGGTCGGCGGCTGGGGCGCCCCCCTGAGCCGGGGGTCCCTGGAGGCCCGCGGCAGCGGCTGGCACCAGCGGCTTGCTGATGCTGATGCTCTCGTCGTCGTCCTCTCTCTCGGCGCCGGTGCTGCTGCTGGGGGATCCGCCGCCGCCCCCGCCGCGTCTGCCGCCGCCTCCCCCCCGGCTGGTGCTGGTGCTGGTGCTGCTGTCGCCCGAACCTCTCCGGCCGCGGGAGGAACCCCCCCGGAGGAAGAGGGGCTGCAGGCGGGCAGCGGCAGGGGGCGGTGGGAAGGAGCCGGACGAGGACGAGACCGAGCGGGGGTTGCCGAGCGCTGGGTGCATTGTCCTCCGAGGGGCTCCGGGGGGCTGCCCAGCTGCTCCCTCCCCGCCAACCCCGGGCTGGCAAGGCGGCCGAGGGGAGCCGGGGCCAGCCGCCGCCTCCTCCCCAGCGGCTGGGACTCGTACCCGGGTCGGGCAGCAGAGAGATCCGGACTGGAGCCACCGGACTGGGCGAGCCAAGCCCCGGGTGGCTGGGAGCGGGGTAGGCGAAGAGCTGAACCCACCGCGGTGACTACGGGCGCGGCGGGGGCGGGGAGCTAGCCCAGTCGGAGAGGAAAAGGAGGCTGGCGGCGGGGAAACCAGGACTGGATTCAAGGGGGAGAGGAGGAGAGACCAGAGAAGGAGAAAGCCTGGCTCGCTGGATCAGCAGGAACAAAAGGGGGAAGGGGTGTTGCTGAGGCTTGAGAGCTGGGGTGGGGAGCCCTGTGGGGGGCCTAGAGGATGAGAGGGGAGGAGGGAGAAACGGGGAAGCGGGAGTGGGGCGGGGTTGGCACTGGGAGGACCTAACCCGAGCAGAGGATTCCCAGAAAAGTCGTTCAGCGATCCCACCGGCTGAATGGCCTTGGTCTCCGTGGACATCATGCCTCTGAACACCAGGCACAGACCACACGTTCCGGTCTCTGCTCCTGGTCAGCACAACTTCTTTTGCAGGCAGCAGGGGCAGCTTTGGCCTCTACGCCAGGGCCCTTTCACTTGGGGCAGCCTGCCTCTCCTTCGGGCACTTGAAAACTAATGGAGGAATCAGGCCATGCTGATTAAAAGGACCAGGAACAGCAGTCCAGACATGAATTTCTACATATTCCTGTGCCCTGCACTGGGTTCAGTGATAGACCCTCAGGGAGGTCCCACTTTCCAGTGAATGGAGCAGTTCTTCCAATGTAACTGCTTGGGGAGAGAGCGCAGGTAAAAGAATTATTCATGTGGCCCCAGCCAAGTGGGGCTTTTGGTCTTCTCAGAGGTCTTTAAAGTGGGAATTAGAAATAATAGGGGTGCCTAGGTGGCTCAGTCGTTAAGCGGCTGCCTTCAGCTCACAGCGGGGTCCCGGAGTCCTGGGATCGAGCCCCACATCAGGCTCCTCCGCTGGGAGCCTGCTTCTTCCTCTCCCACTCCCCCTGCCTGCGTTCTCTCTCTCGCTGGCTGTCTCTATCTCTGTGTCAAATAAATAAATAAAATCTTTAAAAAAAAAAAAAAGAAATCACAAGGATGTATCTAGCAGTGAGGAAAATAAAGGGACCTTTAGAGCTATGGGTACCTTGATAAAAACAAAGGCTCAAAGAGGGTGCTGGTGAATATTATAAGCCGCCACTGTGGACAGGCCCTGCAGCTACAAGCTGGGAGCTCTTTCTGACTCAACCCCTGGGATTTATTTCATGACCGGGGCTGGACACCCATCAGCAACTCAGGACAGCAGCAGGTAGAGTTATGGCTTTAGAGGTTTAGGGGAAAAAACAATGACTAGAGCATTTGGGGCTCAAAAAAAAATCTGAGGCTCATGTATAATGCAAACATTCCAGCCACATCAGCAAGGCAGGAAGCTTGTCTGCCCTTCCTCCTTCTCCACATACTTCAGGCTGCAAGTTCCCTGCCTTGATTCTACTGCTGTTCAAGTTTGTGCTGCTGGGGCTCACCTGCCTAGATGACACCACGCAGCGCCAGGGAGACGGACGCGGTAGCACCACGGTGGCTGCTTGCCTAGCCCTTGCCCCTGTATCGACCTAGTCAATAAGGGTCAGTTTGGGCAACCCTGCTTTTTCCAGTCTCTTGGAGGTCAGTCTCTACAACTAATCCATGGTAGATATGCGATTTAGAACCACCAACCTACACTATTTCCACCTGCCTCTGGCACACAGAACCTTTAAAAAGTTCTGTGTCCAGTCATGCCAGACAGAGACATTAGGTGGTGAGAACGTGAGCTCTGGGGTTGGTGGTCTCAGCTCTGCCACTTAGCTTGTATGATTTTGAACTGGTTATTTCCCCTCTCCGAGCCTCACACTATCCAACCGTAAAAAGGGGCCAATATCTACCCTAACAGGCGGTTTTTAAGAGAGGTCATGAGTTCAAAGGGTTTCGCCTAGTGCCTGGCACAGAGCATGTACTCACCGAAAGGCAGCTGGTGTTATCGTAATTCCACTTAGCTCTTGTCTTAACCTCCCAGGGAACATTTCCTCATGGCACAAGCCACTTATGATGTTTTCTGGCCTGGATTCCTTCTTGAGGCCACATTCAAAGTTCTGTGCCCCCATGGCTTTGCACTTTGGTAAGTGCCAGGGAGCAAAGCTGCTCTCATTAGGACAGTGGTTCTTGGAGCTGGTCTTCTCAGACCTCACAGTGTGAGAGCTTTAGCTCTGGCAGCTGGTGCCAAGGCCCACCCACATGGGGCAAGGTGGGCACTAAACAGCGGGTGCAGCCCGCACGCGTGTGTAAGCATCACAGCAGACCTGGCAGATGTCAGGGCTGAGACAGTCCAAGTTCAAAAGCAGATTGGGGAGCTGCCAACTGCTAATGGGAGTGATTACAGCCAGTCTCCCAGCTCTCCCCCAGGGAAGACACCAGCCAACAACTAACCTGAAAGCTGACCCAAGACTTCTGCCCAAGTTAATAAAGCAGTTGAAGGAGCAAAAGCAGCTGAGGAAGGCAAAGAACTGGGCTCCTGAGAGAAGACTGACAGATCTGTCCGCACTCGCCACACCTGCCAGCTCCCCTGACCCATTCACCACTCACACGGGCTCCCCTCCTGCTCTCACCTGGCAGGCCCAGCCCCTCCTCCCACAGGTGCCTCCAGGATGGGGATCCCCCCGCCCCCCGTAACTTAAACTGCAGCAGCCCTCGGAAGTTATCTTTTGTATTTCTGGGAAATGGACTGTCAATCAGCTAGATTAACTTTCTGTATGACATCTTTTAGCCCAATTTTTTCAGATCTGAGGTCCCGAATAAAAGACCACATAAAATAAGGATGAGAAGTCCGAGTACACGAAAGAATAAGTTGGTGGCCTGGGTGTTGGAGGGATCTCCTCTTTGCTCCACTGGGTTTTTTCTAATCTTCTGTACACACACACACACACACACACACACACACACACACACAGCCTTTGCTTCAGGCTGGAAAGGCTTGACAAAGACGTGACAAGGAGAAGGAGGAAGACAAAAAGAACTTCTCATATATAAAGTGAGAGCAAATATCCCACAAGGATGCAGAAAAGGGAAGACACAGTCACCAAGCACCTCATAAGCACTGAGAGTCTAGCTAAGTATCTTACACACAATACCTGGAAACTGACACAGAGAGGTTAAGCAACTTACTCCAAGTCACACAGCTAGTTCAGGGCAGAGTTTAAGGTTAGATCTAGACTTCTTTCAGCCCAGAGCTCTCACCACCCACCACTCTCGAGGATGGCAGGAGCTCGTAGGCATCCTGGGGGACAGAGACAAACTAAGCAGGTTTCAATCCAAAAAATATTTCCCTAAAAACCTGCGAAACACTGGACACTGGGTAAGATTCATTTGGAGTCCTAATATTCTTGTCCTCCTAGAACAGAAAGGCCAGGGGCTCACTGCCCTCACTGCCTTCCTGGAGCAGCAGTGGATGGACGAGGAGCTAGGGAACGATACCCTCAGCCAGCTCAGCAGCATAGGAAAGCTCAGTGAGGAAAGGCCAGCCCTTCCACATACTGAACCAAGGCCCCACTCTTTCCTGATCCATTCTCTGCTCACTATCACTGCCCTCTCTCACCTTCACAGCAAGAATAAAGAACAGGTCCAAAGAGAACTGTCAGAAGGGTATGTAGAGCCCCACAGGTGCTTGGTGAAAAGACACCAGCAGGGCCCTCTGGCTCTCAACTACACAGTCACCATACTGACTCCCAGAAAATGAAAGGAAAGCTGGCAGGGAACTGGGACTGAAGTAGGACGAATCTGTGAAGTTTGGGCTTATTAGGAACTTGAAGCCTCAAAACGACTTTTAGAGCTCTCTGAAGATAGACACCACCCCGTCCCAACTCAGACCTCCTCTAATACCTGGAGCAAGGCTGTGCCTTGAGCTGCCCCACGAATGTCTCACAGAGATGCCACTACCCTCTTGGATAAAGAAGTGCCAGCATCAGCACCTCCATGTGTCAGTCCCCAGGCTAGGAGTTGGGGTTCCAGAGACTAAAGCAAAGCAAGTCCTTTCCTAAGCGTCCACCCTGGGAGGGAAACACAGTGAAGTGACCGAATGCTATACAGGGTCCAGAAGAGGTACAAACGGGGTCGGTAAAGCCTTCAGAGAGGAGGAGATGTGTGAGCTGCTGTAAAAGGTGGGCAGATGTTGGTCAGCAGATAGGAGGGGGGTTGGATTGGGAGAGCATTCCAGGTAGAAGGAGCAAGATGAACCAAGTACCTATGGTATGAAATAGCAGGACACGTTTAAGGAATTACAAGCATTTGACACTGCTTGACTATGAAGTACAAGGAGATGCAATAAAAGGCAAGGCCGAGGGAAGAGGCAGGGGTTAAGTTACAGAGGACCGCATATGCCACACTGAACTTGGGCTGCATTCTGAGGGAATAGGGAACGCTTGAAAGCAGAAACGTAACAAGAACAGATCTGCATTTTGGAAAAGTTGCTTTGCAGTAAGGATGATGGACTGGAGGGAAGAGAAAATGAAAACAGAGACTATGTTCCACTTCTGGCAATACTGTGAACTAGATAATATAAAACCTCTCCAGCTCACAAAGAACACAAGATAAAATTGAATGTCCTTTTAAATGCCCAGTTAAAAGAATAAGATAAATTCTTGGGGCCATAAATAAAGAGTGAACTGAAAACCAGAATGGTGAGTGAAGTAACTGACGCTGTGAGCGCCTTCACATATGCAGTCTGTCTCAACAGGGAATGCTGTCTACGATGGTGGTGACAAGCCATGAACAGCAATCTGATTTAAATGTACGTACATTAATATTAATTGAAATAAATTGAAACTCAAAATTCAATTCCTCGATCTCATTAGCAACATTTCAGCTGCTCAAAAGCCCCATGTGACTAGTGGCCACCATATGAGACTGCAGATATAAAATAATTCCATCACTGTGGCAAGTTCTAGTGGACCACACAGATGGGAACTTCGATTTAATAGCCAAATAGAGAGAGGAAACCTGGCATTCAACCCAAATGAGGCAAGAAGGCAGAGCTGACCTTCCTACATAAAACCAGAAGCCTCAATGAAAGGATGGACTAGAAAAACAAATCTACCACCCAAACAGGGAGACTACATGGAAATGAATGAGCACTGGCCTAGGCTGGAAGTGAAATAAAAACCCTTCCTGGAAATTCATTACCATGAGTTTATACCACGTATGGATTTGGAATTTGAATGATCTCATGCTGAAAAATTAACATAAATATTGGTTGTAGGCTGATAATAACCATGGATGCTTACCAAAAGCAAATATAAAACAGTTCTGAAGGGACACACCTTCAACCCTGGCCTTAAAAAGTCCCATAGGTAAAACACCAGTAAAAGTGAGATCACAAGCCCAAATTTCAAAACACATAAGGACGTAACCCATAATGAATGAAAGCCAGTAGATTAAACATACAGCAAGATTAGACCCTCCCCCCCACCACCAAGAACTTCAAATGATGAAGGTCATACCACCAATAGGTTTACAATGATTAAAAACATAAAGAATATAATGCTATAAAAAGAATAGGATAGAAAAAGAAAAGAATAAGGCAGGGAGAAATACATCTAAGAATGGCAGTATGTAGAGCTCCGTAAATTTTCTCCCCAGTGAAACAACCACAACTGGTGGAAACTATAAAAAACAACCATTTAAGATTTCTGAAAATCATCTTAGGGCACCCAGCAAATGGAAAAACATTTATTCAAAAAAGCATACTATATCTCTTTAAGAATAGCAAGAGTCTGTGGCATTTAAGCCAAGACCTGCTCCCTTCCCTCCCCCCGCCGAGTGTGATAGAAACTCTACTTCAGGCGAGTACAGCCAAGAAGGGGCTCCCCATCTCCCAGTCTAGGACAATAGTCTCCCTAGGAAGGGATTTCTAGTCCTACCCCACCCCCCTGCTTCCTGCATAGAAATCCTGTCCCAAGAAGGCACAGCTGAGAGGTCTGAGGTTCCCTACTTCTGCCCAGTCCCTTCCTGCAGAGTGAAAGTTCTAATCTAGGTGTGGGCAGGCCAAAACTACTGGGCCAAATCACCCTGTCCCAGCTCACTTGTAGCCTAGGAGTTCCAGGCAGGGAGAGGAAAATGAGAAGACAAGGGGCTGTGACCACCTCCTCTCATCCCCTTCCAATTCATAGAAACGGTGTTTCACTCCAAGAGAAGTACTTGTTGAGCAGCGGCAAAGGCTCTGCCTTAGATGTAGAAACGAAGAGCTCTGTAGCTCGACCTAAGGAGACCGACTTTATTGGAACAGGAGAAGTTCAAGTGTAAGGGCACCGTTGAAGACAATATATAGAGATCTTGGTGGTGAGTAATTTAGAGGAGGCTGATAGTTCCACGATGGAACAAGTGAAACAGTAAACCAGCTAAAAGTTTAACAGAGAGAACCAGGGAAAGAGCTAAAAAGAACCCACCTGGGGACAGAGTAAGCTTCAAAAACTGGTCTTAAGAACTACCCCTGCAAAGGGGCCCAACTCTATTGGATCAGAGATGGAGCAACGGATGCCCCAGGACATTGTCAAAAATAATAGGACAATCAGTTATCAATTAGTGAACATTAACAGATAGATGTGACACCAATAGAGGCTGACCAGCCAGAAGTATAACTGGGAGATCAGGGGAAAAGACAGTCAGTGTGAACCCAGCTAAAACTGCAGCCATCCCAGGAGGGAAGGAAGACTGGGTACATGTCCAAGGCTATTGAAGAGACATCAGAGGCTCCACAACAAGGAAAACAGACTTCACTGAATTTGTCCAGCCACGGACACCCATGACATCCATGCTGTCCATGACAAAAAGTCCTGAGGTAGGGGTGAGAGATCATGGTCAGTTTCCTGAATTGTTACAAGACATTAATGTCCAGTTTTAAAACATTATGAAACATATAAAGAAAATAGGAAAGTGTAACTCATACACAGGGAAAGAAAGCCAGACAACAGAAACTGCCACTGAGGGGCCCAGATGTTGGATTTAGGAGACAAATACTTCAAAACAGCTACTATAAATCTGTTCAAAGGACTAAAGGGAATCATGCTTAAAGAATTATAGGAAAGTATGATGACAATGTCTCATCAAATAGAGTATATTAAGAGATGGAAAACAATAATAATAATAATAATAATAACAACAACAACAACAAATGGAAACTTTGGAGTTGAAAAGTTCAGTAACTAAAACGAAAAATTCATTACGGGAATTCAACAGTACATTTGAGCTGGCAGAAAAAAGATTCAGCAAACTAAAAGATACATTGATGGAGATTAAACATTCTGAAGAACAGAGAGAAAAAAGAATGAAGGAAAAAATGAATAGAACCTCAGAGAGATATGGGACACCATTAATCATATCAACATACACATAATGAGAGTACCTGAAGGAGAGGAGAGAAAGAAAAAAGCAGAAAAAAATATTCAAAGAAATAATTTCTTGAAAACTTCCCAAATTTGATTAAAACTATTAATCCACACATCCAAGAAGTTTAACAAATTCCAAGTAGGATAAATGCAGAGATCCAGACACATCATAGTCAAAATGTTAAAAGTGAAAGACAAAAAGGAAATCTTGAAAACAGCAAGAAAAGAACTACACATATACAAGGAAATCCCAATAAGATTAACAATTAACTTCTCATCAGAAAGAGTAAAGGCCGGGGTGCCTGGCTGGCTCGATCAGTGGAACATGCAACTCTTAATCTCAGGGTCCTGAGTTCAAACTCTGCATTGGGCATGGAGTCTAAAGGGAGGGAGGGAGGGCAGGAGGGAGGGAGGGTAAAGGCCAGTGGCAGTGGGATGACATATGCAAAGTGCTGAAAGAAAAAGTGAAACAAGGGGTGCCAGAGTTGAGTGATCCATTAAGCAGCAAACTCTTGCTTTTGGCTCAGGTTGTGATCTCATGGGTCTGGGATCAAGTCCTGCACTGGGCTCCACACTCAGCAGGGAGTCTGCTTGGGATTCTTTTTTTCCCCCTCTGCCCCTCCCTCTACTCACATGCTGTCTTTCTCAAATATATTAATAAATCTTGAAAAGAAAAAAAGAAAAAGTGAAGCAAGATTCTTATATCCAGCAAAACTATCTTTCCAAAAATAAAGCTGAAATAAAGACATTTCTAAACAAACAAAATGTGAGAAACCTATTGCTAGCACAGCTACCTTATTTTTAAAATGTTATACTGAAGGATGTTTTTCAGGCTAAAAACAATAATTCAAATCCACACACAACAAAAGCAGAGTGCCAGTACAGGTCATTATGTAGATAATTATAAAAAATAATGTAATTGTGGGGCGCCTGGGTGGCACAGCGGTTAAGCGTCTGCTTTCGGCTCAGGGCGTGATCCTGGCGTTATGGGATCGAGCCCCACATCAGGCTCTTCTGCTATGAGCCTGCTTCTTCCTCTCCCACTCCCCCTGCTTGTGTTCCCTCTCTCGCTGGCTGTCTCTATCTCTGTCGAATAAATAAATAAAATATTTAAAAAAAAAATAATGTAATTGTGTATTTCTACTCCTTTCTTCTAAATTATGTATAAAGCAATTGCAATAAAGGTTCTCATGTAGGTAATTTAAAAAGATAATACAATTGCACATTTCTTCTTTCTTCCAACTCCTTTAAAAAGCAATTGCATCTTTTTATCAAATGGTACTGGAACAACTGGACATCCACATGCAAAAAAAGAAAAAAAGAAAAAAAAAGGATCTTACACCCTTCACATTTTGACTCAAAATGTCTCACAAACCTAAATGTAAAACACATAAAACTCCTAGAAGATAACATAGGAGAAACTCTAGATGACCCTGGATCTGCTAATGCCTTTTTAGATACAAACACCAAAGTCATGATCCATGAAAGAAAGAATTGATAAACAAAATTAAAAATTCTGCTCTGCAAAAGACACTGTTCTTGTTTTGGGTTTTTTTTTTTTTTTAAAGATTTTATTTATTTGACAGAGACATAGTGAATGAGAGAGGGAACACAAGCTGGGGGTGGGGGAGGCGGGGAGAAGCAGGCTCCCCAATGAGCAGGGAGCCCACTCCCCCTGCTTGTGTTCCCTCTCTCAGTGTATCTGTCTCTGTCAAATAAATAAAATCTTTAAAAAAAAAAAAAAAAAAGACTTTCTCTTCCTCTTCTTTTGCCCCCAGCTCACGCATGCAGGCTCTCCCTCTCCCTCTCAAATAAACAAAATCTTAAAAAAAAAAAAAAAAAAAAGACATGGAGGAACCTCCAATGCATATTACTAAGTTTAAAAAAAAAAAAGCCAACCTCAAAGCTTACATACTGTATGATTCCAACTATATGACATTCTGGAACGGCAGATCTATGGAGAATATAAAAAGATCAGTGTTTGCCATGGGTTAGGAGAAAGGGAGGGATAGGTGGAACACGGGGGGAATTTTAGAGCAGTGAAAATACCCTGCATGATACTATAATGATGGATACATGTCATTATACATTTGTCCAAACCTACAGAATATATCCCACCAAGAGTGAACCTTCAGGTAAACTGTGGACTTTGGGTGATTGTGATGTGTCAATATAGGTTCATCCTATCCTTGTTAAAAAATGTGCCACTCTAGTAAGTGATGTTGATAATGGGGGGACACAGAGTATATGGAATATCTCTGTACTGTTCTCTCAACTTTGAGAACCTAAAACTGCTATTGTCTTTTAAAAAATGCAATTGCAGGGGCACCTGGGTGGCTCAGTCGTTAAGCGTCTGCCTTTGGCTCAGGGCGTGATCCTGGTATCGAGCCCCACATCAGGCTCCTCTGCTGGGAGCCTGATTCTCCCTCTCCCACTCCCCCTGCTTGTGTTCCCTCTCTCGCTGGCTGTCTCTCTGTCACATAAATAAATAAAATCTTTTTTTAAAAAATGCAATTGCAGGGGTGCCTGGCTGCCTCAGCTGATAGAGTACGAGACTCTGGATCTCACGGTTGTGAGTTCAAGCACCAAGCTGGGCATACAGATTACTTTAAAACACACACACACATACAACTGCATATAATTATAATTGTATTGTTGGGCCTACAACACATAGAAATACAATATATTTGACAATAACAACACAAAGGAGGTAGGTGGGAGCAAAGCTATATTAAAGGAGCAAACATCAGATGGTAACCTGAATTCTCAGAAACGAAGAGAACCAGAAATGACAAACTTTATAAATACATATTTTCTTTCCCTTCTACTCTTCCTTTAGACATAAAATTAGGGGCATCTGGGTGACTCAGTTGGTTAAATGTCAGACTCTTGATTTCAGCTCAGGTCACAACCCCAGGGTCCTGGGATTGAGCCCTGGGTCAGACTCTGTGCTGAGTGTGGAGCCTGAGATTTCTCTCTCCCTCTATGCCTAACCCCCCGACACACGCATGCTTGCTCTCGATAAATAAATAAAGACATAAAATTATGTAAAGTAATAATTATAACAAAGTATTGTTGGGTTTGTAACATATATAGATAGAAATGTTTAACAGTAATAGCACTAAAAAGAGAAGGGAATAAAAAGACACAGAAGTAGTTTCTATATCTCAGTGGAATAAATTAGTATAAATCTGAAGTAGATTCTCATAAGCTAGTATGGTATAAGCCCTAGAGCAACCACTAAGAAAATAACTAAAAAATTAATTTAAAATTAAAGGAGTTAAATGTTACACAAGGAAAAAAATAACTTAATACAAAAAAAATATTTCTTTAAAAATTAGAACCTCAAATTTCAAATATGTAGTCATTGAAAAGAATTTAACAGATGAATTAAGCAGGAAATTAAACACAACTGAAGAGAGTTAGTAAATTTAACAATATATCTGAAGAAATTCTCTAGAATGCAGCAAAGAGAGCTAGAGTGGAATATATAAAAGAGAGATCAAAAGACATGGTGGATGAGTTGGGAAGATCCAAAATATGCCTAAAGAAGTTCCAGAAGGAAAAACTAGAAACAAATGGGAAAAAGACGATAAAGAAATTTTAGCTGAAAATTTTCCAAAATTGGTGAAAGAACTTCTCCAGTCCAGAGATTTAGAAATTGAAATGAAGCGGGGCCCCTGGGTGGCTCAATCAGTTAAGCGTCTGCCTTCCACTCAGGTCATGATGGGATCAAAGTCTGCGTCCAGCTCCCTGCTCAGCGGGGACCCCGCTTCTCCTCTCCCTCTGCCCATGCTCGTGCTCTTTTGCAAACTCTCTCTTCAAAATAAATAATTTTTTTTATTTTTTTTTATTTTTTTTTAAAGATTTTTATTTATTCATTCGACAGGATAGAGACAGCCAGCGAGAGAGGGAACACAAGCAGGGGGAGTGGGAGAAGAAGAAGCAGGCTCATAGCTGAAGAGCCTGATGTGGGGCTCGATCCGAGCGCCGGATCACGCCCTGAGCCGAAGGCAGACGCTTAACCGCTGTGCCACCCAGGCGCCCCTAAAATAAATATTTTTTTAAAAAAGAACTTGCAATGAATCCTAAACAGGATGAATAAAAATAAACATGCTTCTAGATGCTTTGAAGTGAAACTACAAAACCTCTAAACAAGGAAAAGATCTTAAAAGAAACCAGACAGTAAAAACAACTTACTTACAGGAACAAGTTAGATTGACAGCAGACCTTTCATCAGAAATAAGAGAAGCCAAAATGCAAATAATTTACAAAACTACAGCTAGAGGCACCTGGGTGGCTCAGTCGGTTGGGTCTCCAATCTTGGTTTCAGCTCAGGTGATGAAATCTGGGTCTTGGGGTAGAGCTCTGCAATTGGTGGGAAGTATGCTTGAGAGTCTCTCCCACTGCCCCTCCCCCGCTCGTGCTCTCTTGCTCTAAAATAAATAAATCCTTAAAAAATACAGCTAAATATATCAGTAATCACAACAAATGTCCCATTAAATAACAGATTATCATATCAGATTTTTAAAAAATTTCCAGCTATATGCTTTTTACAAGAAATAGCCCCAAAGCATAGACAAAGATTGACAGTAAAAGGCTGATGGGGCGCCTGGGTGGCTCAGCTGATTATGTGTCTGCCTTGGGCTCAGATCACAATCTCAGGATCCTGGGATCAAGCCCCATGTTGGGCTCACTGCTCAGCAAGGAGTCTGCTTCTCCCTCTCCTGCCCCTCCTCCCCACTCATTCTCTCTCTCTCTCAAGTAAATAAATAAAATCTTTTTTAAAAAAAAAAAAGCTGAAAAAATATATATGTATTTTTAGTATATTTATATAAATAAACCAGGCAAATATTAACTAAAAGAAAGTTTTGGCTATATTATTAAAAAAAAATGTATGCCCCCCAAATTATTAGTGGTAAAGAATTTCACCATATCATGATTAAAAAAAGACAATATAGCACTGTAGTTAAGGGCACACTCTAAAGCTAGATTCCTCAACTTCAAATCCTAACTCCAGCACTTAGAAGCAAGGTGACCTTTGGCAAATTACTTAATCTGTCATCAATTTTCTCATCTGTAAAATGGGGACAAAAATAGTACTTACTTTAGAGTTGTTATGAGGGGTAAAAAAAAAAATTAATGTATAATTAATATATTGAGAGCACTTAGAAAATCCTTGGAACATAGTGCTCTATAAGTATTTGCTGCTACAAAAGGATCAAGTTCCAGAAAGACATAATTCTGAACTTGTATGTACCAAATAACACAGCCTCAAAATGTATAAACCAAAATGGATAATAATGAGACACTGGCAAATATTTTATTATAGTGGGGGACATAAATCTCTGAGTAATGCACAGATCAAATAGTTGAAACACTGGTAAAGAAATATAATTTTAACTGCATCATTAACAAGCTTGATATAATGGCTGAATATAGAACTGTGTATCCCCCAAATTAGATTACTACACATTGTTTACAAATATATGTGCAACATTACAAAACCTGACCACATACAGACCATATTCCTTGACCTCAAAGCAATTCGATTAGAACACAGTAACAGAAAGATAACCAACCACTCCCCATATATTTGGAATGTTTAATTTTTTTTTAAACAGGTATGTAGGAGCTTTTTTGTTGTTTTTTTATAAATAAAAAAGAGATTTTTATTTATTTGCGAGAGAGAGAGAGGGAGAGAGAGCACAAACAGTGGGGAGAGGAGGAAGCAGACCTCAGCAGGGAGTCCAACACAGAGGTTGGTCCCAGGACCCTGAGATCATCATGACCTGAGCCGAAGGCAGATGCTTAACGGACCGAGCCACCCAGGCACCCCCATTTGGAATACTTTAAAACAATAACTCGTGTAAAAATTGGGAAATATTTAGAACTAAATGATTACGAAAATAATGTCAAAATGAATGTGATACAGCCAAAGCAAGACTTAGAGCAAAATTTATAACCTTAAATGTTTTTTACAAAAGCAGGAAGACTAAAAATTAGTAGGCTGAGCATCCAACTAAGTGGGAGAAAGAACAGAGTAAATGCAATGAAAACATAAAGAAAATATTAAAGAACAAAAATAATTAAAATTGACATTTACGTACACAAATACCTGGCATAATTTATTAAGCAAAAAGGAAGAAAGTATAAATAAAACAACATTAGGAATGAAAAAGGAGATCTACATATAGAAACAATGGAGATTTTTAATAATATTATGAACAATGTTATACTAATGTATTTGAAGACTCAGAGAAAAATAGTAAATGCCCTAGAAAAATACGACCTTCCTAAACTGTCGGAGATAGCAAAGTCTGAATATATATTTAATTCTTAAAGAAACTGAATCAGTAATTAAAAGCATCCCCCACAAAATTTACCAGGTCCAGATAATTACCTGTGTGTTCCACCAATATTCAAGAAACTGATAATCCTATTTTGAACAAGCTGCTACATAAAATAGGAAAAGATAAAATGAATCACTATTTTATGAGGCTAATATAATTGATATCAAAACCAGACAAAGACAGAAAATAATTAAAATATATAGGCCAATCTCATTTATGAACATAGACAAAGGGCTCCTAAACAGATGCTAGTTAGTAGCCCCCAGCAACATGCAACATAACCAATCAGGCTTTTATCACAAGGATGCTAGGAAAATGAAGATGAAAAAAAATCTATACTGTAACTCATCATATTAACAGATTAAAGGAGAAAAGCATATACAATCAACTCAATAAGTATAAACAACTTCCAACATTTATTAAACAAAAATTTAGCAAAACAGAATTTCTTTAGCCTAGTAAATAGTAATATGGCAACAAAGACAGGGTAGATGCTGACCACTTCTTTTTTCTAGGCACAAAGGAAGACAACATTTCCCATCCTCCTTGTAGTTGCATTGGAACCATGCACCTGGCCAATGGATGTGGACAGAAGTGATGTGTACCACTCCCCGGTCTGGTCATAAGTCCCTTCACAGTCATCCATTCTCTCTCCCCCTCCACAGAGACCTTGCAAATCATGTGTTGAAGACAACAGCATCATGAAATGGAAGGTGCCAGGATCTCTGAGTCACTACTTGGAGGGGAAAGGCCAAGAATAGCCACCTAGCCCACATCAGACTATGAAATGAGCAATAAACATTTATTTTTTTTAAGATTTTATTTTTAAGTAATCTCTACACCCAACATGAGGCTCAAACTCACAACCCTGAGCTCAAGAGTCACATGCTACCGACTGAGCCAGCTAGGGACCCCAACATTTATTTAGTTAAGCCACATTGTCATATATTTTCATATATTTCATATATGTATTTCCTTTTTTGTTGTTGTTTAGAAACCATAAATGGAAATCGTAAATGATGCATCACTGTAGGCATGGCTTATGCAAGAAAGAAGATCCAAATTCAGTAGAAGACTCGTATCAAATATATGGCATTAACTACATTAAAAGATTTGTGAATAAATGTGCATTTATGTGTTCAAGTTAAAATAAAATCTTTAAAGATATATAAATATCACTTTTTACATTTCATTTAATGGACTAACCACAGATTTCATTTGATTTTGCTATGTTCAGAGTTCTAGCTTGACTAAAAATTTATCTTTGACCTCTGCAGCTCTTCACATCCAGCGCATGCTTCTGTATATCTTGACCAGGCTGTACTGCAATTGTTAAATTGAATGTTAGTTCCTGTACTCTAAGTGTCTCGAAAGCCATAGTTCTTTCTGCAACCTTTAGCAGAGTCTGCAGTCCAGTGGGAAAAGCAAACATTAAATAAGTAATTTGAGTGAGATTATTGAGTTATATGAGCAAGTAGTTTATGATGCTGTATGATCACACAGCAAGGAGATATAGTACAATTTTAAGGTTAAAATTTATCCCTCTTTTTAAAAAATGGACGTATAATTTATACATAACATTACATATTTTTTAAAACTGAAGTATAACTGGGGCACCTGGCTGGCGCAGTTGGTGGAGCATACAACTCTTGATCTCAGGGTTGTATGTTTAAGCCCCACCTTGGGTGTAGAGATTACTTAAAAATAAATAATCTTTTTTTTAATTGAGCTATAATTTACATATAACGTATTAGCTTGAGGTGTGCAACATAATGATTTGATATTTGTATATATTGCAAAATGATCACAGTAAGTCTAGTTAACATCCATCTCCATAGCTAACAAAACATTTTTCTCTTGCAAAGAACTTTTAAGGACTCTTAGCTACTTTCAAATATGTAATACACTATTATTTAAGATTTATTTATTTTAAGAGAGAGAGAGCACATGAGCGGGAGGGGGAGAGGGAGAGAATTCCAAGCAGACTCCGTGCTGAGCACAGAGGTGGGGCTCAATCTCATGACCCTGAGATCATGACCCAAAACAAACAAGAGTTGGTCGCCCAACTGTGCCACCTCGGTGCCCCTTTAATACAGTATTATCAAATATAGCCACTATGTAGTATATTACATCCCCAAGACTTACTAATTTTATAACTGGAAGCTTGTACCTTTTGGCCCCCTTCACCCATTTTGTCTGCCCCCACCCCCTACCTCTGACAATCACCAAAATCTTCTCTAGACTGTGAGACCAGGGGTGGGTTTTTGTTTTTTTGTTTTTTGGTTTTTTTTTTTTTGGTTTTTAGATTCCACATATAAGTGAGATCAGGTAGTATTTATCTATTACTTACTTCACTTAGCATAACGCCCTCGAGGCCCATCCATGTTACTGTAAATGCAAGATTTCCTTCTTTTTATAGCTGAATGTTCCATTGTGTATATGTAAATGTATACATTGTGTGTGTGTGTGTGTGTGTACACATATACATTTTATCGATTCATCCACTGATAGGCACTTATCTTATGTGTTTCTGCATGCTATTTTGTCCCATTGGTTTGTATCCCTCTGCCAACAGAACACTGTCTTAATAAGTTTATAAAAATGTTTGGAATTGAATAGGGGCCAAGTCCGGTGTCAAGACAGTGAGCTCCTTCAAGACCAGGGCAGTTTCTCACTTATCTTTGGGCTTAGTAGGTAGGTGCTCAACAATCATTTTCTAAGTAAATAAATGAAGCCAAAAGAGGAAGTTAGAAAGACCAAAGGAAAAAGCAGACCAGGGACATGCCCCTCCCGTCTCCAAAGAGAGGGCCCAGAAATGCTAAGGCTTATCTGGTAGGAGTGTAAGCCAGAATGCTCAAATCAGAGTGGGAGGAGGTGGAGAGAGTTTCAAGCTAGACCCCTCTTCTAAACCTCCCAAAAAATAGAAAATGACAGAAGGCTTTTGGAACCAAGAGCTAGAGGAGCTGGAAGCAAAAGCTAAAGCTGTCAGCTTCCCAGCAGTTCACACCCTAAGACAATCCTCCCACCTCCAACCCCCAAAGCTGCCAAAAGCCCCAGGCAGAGAAACAGGCGTCCCAAGATGGCCCCAGCCTCAGCAGCACCATGCAGCACTGGGGAAGTGACAGTGATGGGGGGGGGGAGGGAACACTGTTATAGCTGAGATATTTTAAAATTCCACCCTCAAGGCAGCATCCAGTTGCCATGGCAACCCCAGCTCCGCTGGGAGTCCTGATTACCGACTTGCTAGATGCACCTGCCTCTGACAGCCTAGAGGTGTCCTTAGGAGGCTGGGAGCTGCTGCCACCAAGGGGAACACCAAAGAAGTGCCCCTATGTTCTGGCTCCAAGGTAATGACTGAGAAACCCAAGGTAATTAATTCTCTATTCAATGTGAACACCCCATGGTATAGTTTTGTTCCATGTTAATAATATTATTAAAAATATGGGCCTACTTGCTGTTCAGATTGACTTATAAAGTCTTTTTTGTTTTGTGTTCACTTGGCTCCTTCAAAACACAAAGAGGTAACATTTTCATTTAGCTTGGGACAGAGCAAATGAAGCAGTTGGTTGTGAGTTTTGGTTCCATAGTTTAGACAAAGCCCCTAAGGGACAAGACTGACACTGGAGCTGAGCGGCTGGCCCTGCCCTCCGATATAGTTTTGCATAAGTGCTGTTGCAGACGCTTGCTCTTCGGCACCCAGTCTGGAATGGCTTGTGGTATCTTTAGGAAACCCAAACAAGTAAGAGGGAAATGGCCACAGAGCCAGAATGACAGGCAGCCAAAGGGAAGAGCCAGAGGCAGATAGACACAGAGATGCTGCCATTCTGTCATTTCAATGTGGAGCGAAGGAATCTTGACTCTGGCAAGATTCCTCTCCACAGTCATACTTGGCTTTATTTTCCAACTCATTTCTGCACTCACCTGTCATTCCATTTGGTAAGCTTGACCTATTTGGCCCAAGGAGAGCTCACAATGGCTGTATGCACAACAGCAGCTGCTCCAGGATATAAAGCAACCCTTGGAAGAGAAAGGCAGTGGGCTGGCTAAGTCTGTTGCAAGTCTCAGGGAAAACACTGAGCTCAGTCAGGAGACTGAACTGCAAACCCAGTCCCTCCATTTGCTGACTTTGGACACATCAGTGAAGGTGAACTCCACGAGGGCAGGTATTGTTGCCAATGACTGGTCATTGCTATGGCACCTAGAATGGTATTTGGCACTGAGCAGATCTTCAATAGATGTTTCAGAAATCAAAGAATGAATAGTCTCTGCTGTAGTGCCTTCATTTATAAAAATGGAGTAAGAATTCTCACTCCATCAGGGGCTTTGGGAAGCTCTAACAAAATAGGATGAATGACGTCTAACTTAAAACGCTTTGGAAAAAGTTAAGTGATGCACAAATGTACGTTAGCAAGACTGTTACTCAACCCGACAGCTCAGATGACTACTAGCAAGATGCTTGAGCAGCCAGGGCTTACCCATTTCCTCAGAGCACTTGGGAGAAATACAGTTAAATGCCTTCTGGGTCCCAGGCGCTGGTGTTGTACTACTTAGTTGCCTACCCACCATCCATTCTACTAGTCTTCCCTACAGACCCTGATTTTCTTTGAGCAACAGTGCACCCTGTCCCTGCCTCCTGTAGCTCCCAGTGCCTGTATGATCCACCTGTAGTCAACCAGCCAGAACTAAAGTCTGGAAAAGTTCTTTTAAAGGAATACAGCTCAGGGAGCCTGGGTGGCTCTGTTAGTTAAGAGTCTGCCTTCGACTCTGGTCATGATCTCAGGGTCCTGGGGTCAAGCCCGGCGTCAGGCTCCCTGCTGAGCAGGGAGTCTGCTTCTCCCTCTCCCCTGCACCCCACACCCTGCTCGTGCTCTTTTTGTCTTTCAAATAAATGCATCTTTTTAAAAAAATAAGTAAATAAAGGAATCCAGCTCCACTGCCTTTGTCTTCACCTTTTCCTCCTTCCTCCTTGGAATGTGGTTGAGAGTCCAAAGGGTAGAATGGTGCCATCTTGCAACTGGACAAACACACATGAAAAGGATGATAGGCCAAGCACCTGAGTCCTTGATGACACACCCTCAAGCTGCTTCCCCAGCCTGAAATGCCTACTCTGAATTTCCTATTGCTTAGAAAAATAACCACCTATTTGTTAAAGCCACTGTAGTCAGATTTCTGTAACAAACAGCTGAACAAAATCCTAAATGATACAGTACTGTACTTAAAATAGCTCATTTATGAAATACACGTGGCCAATGCCAATTTTACAGATGAGAAAATGGAAGCTTGGAGAAGTGAAGGAGATTGCCCAAGGCCATATAGCTAGTGATGGCAGCTAGGATTTGATTCCAGCTCCGCCTGACTCCAAGACCCTTAGTCTTTTCACTTTTGCCATGATGCTCAAGGAAGAAAAGAAAATCATGTTTGTCTTAAGGACACTATGGAGGATTCACAGGGTCTGCAAACTGACCAAGTGCCAGGCATACGGGTGTGGGGACACAAGAGCGCATCAATACAGACAAAGTCCACAGAGCTTGTATTTTAGTAGAGGACACAGAATAAAGACGTTAATATAGATCATGAGGTGATAAGGACTATGGAAAAAATTAAGCAGGTTAAGAGGGATAGAGTACTACTTTTTTTTTTTTTTAAAGATTTTATTTATTTATTAAACAGAGATAGAGACAGCCAGCGAGAGAGGGAACACAAGCAGGGGGAGTGGGAGAGGAAGAAGCAGGCTCACAGCAGAGGAGCCTGATGTGGGGCTCAATCCCACAACGCCGGGATCACGCCCTGAGCCGAAGGCAGACGCTTAACCGCTGTGCCACCCAGGCGCCCCTATAGAGTACTACTTGTTATAAGAAGTTGAGGGAGTCTCTTTGAGATGACATATCCACCAGATATTTAAGAAGTGATGAGGGAAAAAAAGGGAAGGAGTGAGCCATGTAGATAGTGGAGGTAGGGTAGAGGGAACCACAAGGGCAGAGGTCCTGGGACAGGAATGGGTACGGCAGACTGGCAAGGGAGCCAGCGGGGCTGGTACGACATGAAGGGGAAAGTGGGAGAACAGGATTCCATCCAGGATTCCATCCATTCTGGGCATCTGTGCTTCGGTAAGGAACGTGGGCTCTTCTGGATGAGACCAGAAGTCATGGGAGGGTTTTGATCAGAGAACAGGTCAAACTTAGGATCTGGCTTCTGGGGCGCTGAGGGGGGGAGCCACGGAGAGGGAGGAGAAGATGACACAGGGACGTCAGCCTAGAGGCTGCCACAACAATGCAGGCTAGAGAAGCCAGCAGCCCGGGGCAGGGCAGCATCGAAGGCTGGAAAGTGCTCACACTCAGTACATTCTGAAGGCAAAGCTGCAGGACATTAAAGAGAAGACAAGGACGAGTCCAGGCCTTCAGCCTACTGTCTTCAGTGCTACTGTCTGGGGGGGGGGGGGGGGCTACAGCAGGACGTAGGCCGCTCAGGGTGTAACAGTAGGGTTGGGCTACATTTGGCTTTGGACACGGCCGAGCTCTGATACTTAGGGAGTGAGCCAGCTCATCACTCCCTTTTTTGTGAAACGTGTTCACTCAGCTTCCCAGATACCCACCCACTCATGATTCCCTGCCTATTCCAGTGGCCACTCCTTCCCAATCTCCTATGTTTCCTCCCCTCTGAATGACTACCAGGCATCCAAAAAAGGGGTCAAGAGGTACGTGAGATACAGCCAAGTAAAGAGTGTTTTGAGAAAAGGGGAGGGAGTCACCAGCTTGTGTCGCATGCAAATGACTGCCAGAGTAACACAAGGGCAAGGACCAGGAGATTTGGCAAACAAGGGGTCGTGGACAACACAGACCATGGAAAAGTGGAAATGGGTCGCTCCTAGAGGGAGGAATATAAGAAACACATACTTTCCAGGATCACTATAGGTGATCCTTCTTCTGTCAGAAGAAACCATAAACAAGATCCTTTTTTTCCACATCAGAGGAGTTGTCAAGTACATGCCAAAGCCTGGGCATAACTAATTCCCAGACAGACTCGGCTTTGCAGGCTGGGGGTGGGTTGGTGGTGGGAAGGAGAACAAAGGTAGGAAAGGAGACATTAATACCTTATGGGAGAAAAATGGTACCCATTTCTTTGCTTCAGGGTCACCCACACTGCTCACCCACTATCCTTCCCCCACAGGACTTCTTAGTACATTCCAGGAGAACTTCACAACTGACAGCATAATGAATATTTATTATGATTATTTTAATTTAAAAAAATAAGCCTAAAAGTCACTGGGCTTGAAGCTAAAATACAATAAAAAGCAGTATCATAGTGTTAGTGACACACCTTGCTGGCATGCAACGGTGAACTCAGAGCAGGTGAGGCTCTGCATTATTTCACACCACCTCCCCTTTTTTCAGACGTCCCTACTGAAATGAGAGAAGAAACTGAGGCACAGAGGTAAAGGGACTGGCCCGAGGTCAAACTGCCAGGAGAAGCAGGCAGGAACTCGACCCAGAAAATCCTGATTGTTCTACCCAAAATGCTCCCCGGGTACAATTCTGTGGCTACTGCCCAGGAGAAAAAGCCAGTGTCTTCTTCTAAGTGATCAGTAATACCCACCGTGGGGGCCACAGAAAGTGTCACGGGAAGCAGCCCTGACTTGATGCCCAGTAATCTGGGCCAGAAGCTAGTCAACAGGACTCCCCTCTAGTTCCAGGGTCCCTCCCTCCCTGGTCTCCAACACACAGCCCTCGCTACAAAGCCCAACCCTCCTTGTGGAAAACCAGCTGTACAGCCTCGTTCACATCATTCACAATGTGGGACGCCTCCATGAGCCCTGGACTGAAGCTGAAGTCCCGGTGCCCATGGAATGGAGCCTCCTCTGCGTCCTGGGCAGGCCTGGTGGGCTCTGGGCCCTTGGGATTGTACACACCAGTGCACACCAGGATAGAAGCGCAGCTCTGGGTTGCTGAGGGCCGCTGCTTCCACAAGCCACTGGCCCCCCGCGCCTCTGCCCCATCATGCCTCGCCATCTGCAGGTACTTGTGGAACAGGTTGGCACCGTAGACATCAGACATGGGGTTATCACTGGCAGGGGCAGCCATACCGGAAAAGGAAAGAAGAGAAAACCCCAGTTCAGTGTTACAAGGCAAAGAGAACAAAGGACAACTGTGGAACTAGTGTGTATTAGATACAGGGAAACAGGTGGGTGAGTAGGTAGGGAGGAAGGGCAGGGGAAGTCCAAAAGTGATGAGGAGATGGAATAGCACTTACCCGATAGCATAGAGCTTCTGGATGGGGGCCGCCCAGCCCCGCCTCTCCGCCTGCTGCCGGATCAGGTCCTCTGCATACTGATAAGTGAGGACGCTGGGTTTGCCCATCAGGCCCTCATATCTCAGCTCTTTGCCTGTCACTTTCTGGTAAATGGTTTCCAGGCACAGCAAAAAGGTGCCATGGCCAAACCTGCCAGAGAAGAGAGCTCAGCAGCTCAGGCCTCCCCTCCCTGGCTCTAAGCAGGACCCTATACACCAATCTTTCACTCCAGCACCCTGCTGGTGACAGAAAGAGTGAAATTACTTCTAGTAAGAACTACATTTATTACCTATCTTTATGACCTGCTGTTCTCTACTAACATTTGTTGAGCACTGGAGTGGCATATCACATTTAACCCTCAGAATCACCTCATGAGACCTGTCATCATTTTCATTTACAAGTGAGGAAACTGAGGCATACAGAGATTAAGTAACTTGCCCAACGTGGTAGAGCTAGGATTACAACACAGGCAGCCAGACTCCACAAATCTTAGTTTAAACTCGGCTTTAAATCTGTGGCAGACTACCAGTTGCCCTTCTCCCCTTCTTTTTCAGTGCCAGTTTTCAGCTCACCACATTGCAACCGGGGTACAGAAGTATTCCCTTGCCTCCACAGCAGCTAGGTATGCAGCCAGTGAATAAGCTACAGCCAAAGAGTCCCTGAAATCGGAAGTGCTGTGCTAAACCTCTAACAAGTGTAAAACTGGGGAGCGGGTACTCTTTTCCACCCTCTCCCACTCCTCCTTGCTGCCTGGAATGCTGGTCTGGCTAGAGCTCAGGCAGCCATTTGGGACTATGCTGCCAAGGGCTAAGGATCGCACAGCAGGAAGACAGGAAGAACCTATGTCCCAGACAGGTGTGACATCCACACAAGCCCTGGACTGCCCACCCCATTCTTCTTTTACATGAGAAAGAAAGTAGCTTCTATCTTGTTTAAACCACTTTCAGGGGTGCCTGGGTGGCTCAGTTGGTTAAGTGTCCGCCTTTGGCTCAGGTCATGATCCCAGGGTCCTAGGATCAAGTCCCGCATCGGGCTCCCAGCTCAGCAGAGAGTCTGCTTCTCCCTCTGCCACTCCCCCTGCTTGTGCTCTCTCTCTGACAAATAAATAAATGAAGTCTTGAAGGAAAAAAAAAAGACACTTTCATTTTGAGTTTTCATCCCTGGTTGCTAAATCAAATCCTAACTGATACTATCCAACATATTAAGGTTGTATCTCAATGTCATGTATTTATATAATGAATTCTATTTTCAATTTTTAAATTAGTGAATGAAAATTAATCTCAAATGCGATCTATAAATTGAAATCTGCGCCTTGCTATTCTGTTCCAGCCTACATAGCCAAACCCCCCTCACCTAGTGTGTCAGCACACCTGAACCGTAGGAAGAATACTTCAGAGAAAATATCTAACCTCAGACTGCAGAAATATACCTTGTAAAGTAACAAGAGAATGCCATGAACACCCATCTCTTTGGAATTACTGAGTCATGTGACTTGAGGCAGTGTCAGCCATCTCTTTGGAATTACTGAGTCATGTGACTTGAGGCAGTGTCAGCCTGCTGCCCTCTGTTGATGATCACTCACAGCCCACTGGGAATCAGAAGCAGCGAGAGAAAACTCTGGACTTTGGCCCTGCAGATAAGAGCCACCAAAAGGTACACAGTTTGGGCCTTCCAGGAAGGCCCTCAAGAGGGCTAGAAGTAAGAGCTGCCTAGACTGTGCTTAGCCTCAGACAGGACAGAGGAGGTCTACACTGCTGAGCCGGGAGAGGGGCCTGCTCAGTACCTGTGTGTCTTTGAGAAAGTCACTTACCCACTGGGTCTCAGTTCTCTGGCCTACAAAACTGTCAGAATAATTATTGCTCCCCTTGCCCCTACATCTTAAGAGCAAGAGGAGACAAAGAGGGAAGGAACCAGAGCTACAGGGAGGAGGCAAGGAGGAGCGGCTGTACTGCTAGGCCTCAGAAGTCAACCACTGTTTGGGTTCTACAGACAATAAATAACATGTTCTGGGGGAACGCGGCAGGCTGAATCGGTGGAGCGCGCAATGTCTGATCTCAGGGTTGTGAGTTCGAGCCCCATGTTGGGGGCAGAGATTAATTTAAAAAATACAATAAAATAACATGTTAAGATTCTGGAGAACAGGGGCACCTGGGTGGCTCAGCTGGTTGAGCATCCAACTCTTGGGTTTCAGGTCATGATCTTGGGGTCATGGGACTGACCCCACGTCAGGTCACCGCAGAGTCTGCTTAAGATTCTCTCCCTCTGCCCCTACAGCTCATGCTCTTTCTCTCTAAATAAATAAATAAATAAAATCTTAAACCAAAAGGATTCTGGAGGGCAAAGGTCATGTGTTAAAGATCATCTCAACATACCTTCGGTGATCAGTAAGCTACACTTTTCATTTACTAATTAGTATGTTAAATGACCCCTTGAAAATCCTCCCAGAAGGCCAAGTTTCTATGGCAAATACGGGGCCAACCCAGGCAGGGGTCTGACCGCCCAAAGTACCAGAATGATGGTAAGAAACTGTCAGCAGGACTGCCCAGGCAGCAGCTGGCAGTGACGACGACAGTCAAGGCCAGGGACTCTGTGTCCTTACCTGGGCATCTTGGCTTCAGCCATCCAAAGGAGATCCATGTTGCTGGCCAGGACAGGAAGATGGGGATAAGGGGCTGTCGCCAGACCAGTCCCAGGGTTCCCATTGCTGAGAAGGACATCCATGATCAGCTGCAGGCTTGTCTCCCAGCGGACTGGCTCCCCAAGGAGAAGCACCCCTTTAAAGAGCAAAGCATGGAGGTGAGGGTTAAGGGCACTCTGCCTGGCCTCTGTGGCAGGCAGGAGGAAGGCCCTCAGGAGGCCAGCAGATGCCAGCTGGTGCCACCCAACCACAAGCTCTTTCTCCACAGTACACACCCCTGCAAGGGCACAGTTCCCAGAACCAGCCTTCAAAGATCCATTCACCCATTCACCCAAGGTAAACAAAGCCCAGAACCTGGGAAGGCACTCCCTACGGGTTCCCATTTTCACTTGTATTCACCAGTACTTCAGAGAAGAGGTTAAAACAAAGAAAAACAGCAGCCAAGTCTCAGACTTGCTTCCTCCTGATGCTCTCCCGACCACCTCACCCACAAATACCTGGCAAAAGGCTTGCCTTCCTCGGCCACTTCCCTCTGAGCCCCAAGGGCCAGTAAACCTAACAGCTAGGAGAGGAGGATCTAGAGTGAAACAGACCTGCATTCCAAACCTGACTGTCCATTTTCCTTGTGACTGTGGGCAAGTGACTTACTTTCTCTCTAAGCCTCAGCCTCAACTACATCATAACGATCCTACAATTGTTTAGGGTGAAAATGAGATATAATAAAGCACTTAACCCATGCTGGACATGTAACACTCAACACATGGTAGCTGCCAATATTAGCTGCAAGACCAGTGACTGGACCAAACCAGTGGTCTCAATGTGGGAGTACTGTCCCCTAGGGAGGTGTTCTAGAAACTGGTGAATGTATTTTAATTGTCACCATGATTGATAATTAGAGGCAAAGATGGTGGGAGAGGGCCACAAATGCTAGATGCTCAGGACAGTCCTGAACAATCAGAAACTGTCCCCCATCTATTAACATTTGAGTATCTCATCTGACATCCACATGGGTGAATAACCTGTTCATAATTAATTGAGCCTAAGCCCTAATTTCACTCTACATGTAAACACAAAGTAGAGTTTTAATAAACACCAATTTTCTAAAAATGCAGCTATCATGTAAGTCAAGAGAAGATGCACTTTATCTTTTCAAAATTTTACCAATAGCTGTTCCCTATCCTGGAAAACCACTTCACCAATGACAATGCTTCCCCTAATTTCTGAGTCACCTATAAAATACATCTACATCACACCTATAAACACACTTACATAAATCTGCATTTGTTGCTCTAACATTCACGGTGATTCCACATTTGATATCATCATTTTACTATTTCATTATGTCTTCCTGAATAATCATTTACATATTGAAATACTAAAAATTTTCCTTTTATTTCTCCCTATTACAATTAGGGCTTTATACTGAACTAATTAATTTTTAATATACATATACAGGAAAGTGGTACTATCTATGAATTTCACTGCAGGGCAGTAAAGGGGACATTATGGTATTTTTGTTACACAAGGGGGAACTGGGTTTAATGGACCTGAGAAATGCTGGCCTACATTACCTCTGGGAGCCTTTCCATGCTAAGATTTTCTACACTTAACAATTTTTCTAGAATAATAAAGCAAGTGATACGGGGAAGGAAAGATTAAAAACAAATGTCTCAGAGGTAGTGAGGGGCAGATCTGAGACTAAAACCCAGATGACCTGATATCCAATGCCCACAGCCACCCTACCAGTCTATAGGCAAACAGCTCAAGAGAACAGCCTGGAGGGCAGAAAGGAGAACCACCCAGAGCCCCATCTACAGCAGCAGAGGCCCTCATTACCTTCAATGGCAGGGAAGTCGTTCCTTGGAAGAGGCTGCCAAGAAACAAAGAAAAGGCCCGTCAATGCCACAGTCACAGTCCCCTACACCAGACAACCACACAACTACATCATAATGAGCGGCAGGAGAAAACACACACTCTAGACAGATCGAAGACTACCCTCACAGTCTAGCCCAAGCCAAGGAGAAGCTGAGAAAGAATATTCACAAAGAAAAGTAAAGAGAATGAACAGGGCTCTCACAGAACACGCTGAGAGAAGCCACATATGGAGGTCAGCCAGGAGGAAGGGCTGGTCAGCTGTCCCTCTCCAGTGAGGACAGGAGGTGAGCTATGGGCCAAGCAAGAGTCTAGAATCAGGTAGCTAAGATGAAGGTGAGCGTACGAAGAGAAGGAAAGTCACCGGGGCATGATGGACCATTTCTCTTGATAGGAGATGAAGAGGCAGGAATCTCCACTTTATCATCCCCTGGGGTCTGTTCCTTCCCTAAACTATTAGTCTTGGCTCTACCACTAACCAGCTGCATGACCTGGAGGAGGTCACTCCCCCTGTGTGGGGCTCAGCCTCTGAGCTGCTCAAAGATCTATTCCAACTCGACATTCTGGTTCCCCACATAATTTGCATGGTCCTCGGAGGAAGCTTTCAAAGGCGATAAAGTGCTCTGTTCAATCAGAAAGCCCTGGGGGGAGGGGCGCCTGGGTGGCTCAGTCATTAAGTGCCAGGATCGAGCCCCACATCAGGCTCCTCCGCTGGGAGCCTGCTTCTTCCTCTCCCACTCCCCCTGCTTGTTTTCCCTCTCTCGCTGGCTGTCTCTCTGTGTCAAATAAATAAATAAAATCTTAAAAAAAAAAAAAAAAGCCCTAGGGGAAGAAAGACTAAGGCTACATAAACAAACAAAAGTAAGCTTGTCTGTTCATAACTGCATTTCCCCACATTTGACAGTGGTCTGACTTAGACTGCAGGCCATGAGATAGAGAGTTCACATGAGGGGGCGGGGGGCACGGGCCATCAAGAGCCAGGAAATCATACTCTAAAGGATCAATGAGAGGCCCTATGACTAGTGATCAGAAGAGATAAGAAATCAAACCAGTGGTTCAAATATGAGCCAAACCCGAAAGGAACATGGGCATACTGAGAACTGTCAGTTACTTTTACAAGCAAGCTGTTTCTCATCAGGACAGCTCTCCATAGCAAGCTTTAGGATAAAGGAACAGCAATGATTAATTTCACAAAAGTTAATGATTCTCCCAAGCAACACTCAGAAAGCCAGCTGGTAAAACAGAAAACTCCTCATTGGAGATGCTAGGGCTTTGAAAGGGGTTCTCAGCTAATTACAAACAATGCAGAAAGGAAAGCCCTTAGGAGCTTGCAGCTCCTCTGGGCCATCCTTGTATATCTGGAGAACAAAATCCTTGGCCAGTTGTGTCTCTCTAAGGTGCAGCTCTCAGTGGGCGGGGTTGCAAGGTTGGTAAGAGGAACCCACGTGGGGAACAAAAGGACAAAACTAAACATAAGATATCCAGGAGCATGCTCCTTATTACCGTGGTCTTTGGCCGCCGCTGGAGATCTACCATGTCAAGCACAGGAAAGGCCATCCGCAGCTCATCCACAGTAACCACGTTCTCGAAGCCAAGTCTACAGCAAGATCAGGGAAGCAAAGCTGGACAGTTCTGGGGGAAGATGCCTTAAAGGTGAGGGAACCAACACAGTCCCAACCAAACTAGTGCAGAGAGGAGTGAAGCAGTGAGAACCCAGACACAGGCTGGAAGGCCAACACCAATCCTGAATGTGCTGGCAGACGGGCCGTGACTACACAGGCAGAGCAGGGATGCAACCTGCCACAGTGACGCAGCAGCAGGGTGCCAGGTCCCACGCTGGGACTACCAGGGTGGCAAAGGCATGCAAGAATGTCTGGCCTCAAGGAGCCCACCACATGCCCAGGGCCCATCTAAACCATCACTCTGTGAACAGTGCTGGGTTTGTTTTAAAGATTTTATTTATTTATTTATTGGACAGAGACAGACACAGCGAGAGAGGGAACACCAGCAGGGGGAGTAGAAGAGGGAGAAGCAGGCTTCCCGCTGAGCAGGGAGCCCAGTGCAGGGCTTGATCCCAGGACTCTGGGATCATGACCTCAGCCGAAGGCAGACACTTAACCGACTGAGCCACCCAGGTGCCCCCAACAGTGCTGGTTTTGAAGAGTTGAAAAGAGGAGACTCATCACTGGGCTGGTAGCTGGGCAGAGTCTAGGGAAGTCAGACTTGAGCTAACTCTTGAGGACGAGCCAGATTCAGAAAAGCTGGGGAGGCCATGAAGAGCAGAAAGCCAGTGCCAACCTTATCTCTCTGAGACCTGCCTCCATTTTCTGTCCTCAATTCCTACTTACAATCTTAACTGGACATGGTTTCAGATTACTTTCAAAATGAATCTCCTGAAAATGCTGCTTCTGTCAGATCACCCAACAGCAACGGAGCCTGCACAGACACCCCCTGCCCTCATAAGTATGCTCACTGGCCTCTTGCCTTTGCTTCTGAGGCTTCCCTTCCGAGGCACCGCTCCTCCTGTTCTCTTATTCCCCACCCTATCCCAATCCAATCTCCTGCTTCAGGGATCCTCACCTTCCCTTCTCTCCCCAGCCTCCTTAGCTCCTTCCCTGCATGGAAAACCTTAACCATAACTATCTCTGGTAGCACAGCCACATCCCTCTGTGAAGCCACCAGTCACGGCCACTCCCAGGGTGTTCCTTCCCCAATACCTGGGACTCTCAGAACCTATACTGCGCTTTCAAGTTTTCAATCATATGCCATCTTTTTTTTTTTTTTTTTTAAATGCAGATCCCAGCTGGGCTTGAGGTCTAGGCTTGGGAATCTGCTTTTTTCTTTTTTTTCTTAGAGAGGGAGTGGAAGGGGTTGCAGAGGGACAGGGAGAGAGAGAATCCTAAACAGATTCTGTACCCAGCGCGGAGCCCAATGAGAGGCTCAATCTCATGACTCTGAGATCCCAACCAGAGCGAAAACCAAGAGTTGGACGCTTAACCGACTGAGCCACCCAGGTGTCCATCTTAAATACTCCTTTATCCTTTGCAGGTGTGTTACTCCTGCCTCGAGTATGAGCCCTTTGATGAAGACAGAGTCCCACATGCTGTTCTTGGTCCCCATCGCCCCTGAAGAACATGCAGCACGGGGCTGGTACCCAGCAAGTACTCAACACAGATCTGCCGAATGAGCAAATGCATACGCTGCTTGAGAACAGGGACCGACTCTTCTGCCTCTTGAGGGTGCACAGGCCCAGAAGCTTCACTGTGGATACTTAATTAATATTAGCTGAGAAGCTGACTGAGCAACCTGAGGAACAGTGCTAGAGCAGTGATTCCAAACCTAATTAGAAAATCACCTAGTTTTCTCTTCTAACATACAGACTGTTGATTTTTCTCTCAGACCTAGTGAACCAAGAATCTGTATTTTAAGCTCCCCAGTAGGTTCTGATTCAGTGGCCTGGCTTTTTGGAAACTATGACACCAGGACCGGCCATACTTGGGAGCCATTGTCTCTCCCTCATAAGCCCACTACATATCCCTTAGGCCCTGGCACCATGCAGCCAGCACACCTCATTATGGTCCTGTCTACCCCCACCCCAGCCATGGGAGGAAAACTCCAGTCCTGCCCCCTCCTCTTCAGCCAGAACAAGAAGCACCAAAAGGATACATTCGGGCATTTTCCACCAGGGGCCCCTGCCCAGACACCAGCATCCGCTTGTTGTGATATTGCGAGAAGAGCTTCATGGGGCTGTGAGAGAGAATGACTTGGTCTGGCTCCACCTGTAGGGACAGTCAAAAGACAGAGGAGGGCAGAGGAGACACAAAGTTGACGTAAAATAATGGGGAGACTGGTGGCTTCTTTCACTTAGGAAGGGAAAAAACTGCCCAGAGCAAAGGGGGGGAGAGAGAAGGCGGGGAGCCCTTTCTGGCACCCAGCACTTCTAGACACTACCCAAACAGGTGTGAGAAGAACCTGTCTAATTTGGCTCTTGCCACACAAAAACAAACAAGCAGGAAATGCCATCAGTCTGGGTCCTGACCACTCACCAATCCTGTTGTGCTCCGCTCCTCCACCTGGAGAGCTCAGGGTTTATGCGCATGTTCCTTGCCACAGTCACAGAAATCTGCCTCTGACTTTGTTTTCTATTCTACTTAAAGGCTTAGCTTTTCAACATTTATAGTACTAACTCCTACGATGCAGCCAGTGCTCAAAATGTTTTGGAACCCTCTCTGGAAACCACAGAAGGGAACCAGTTGTACTCCTTTGTTCTACGTCCACCCTCAAGCAGTGTTACCCAGTCGATCAGCCACTTTATTTACTCTCTTGGTTCCAAAGGGCTCTTTCCAAGAACTCAATCCACCCTTACTAAAGAAGGACATGCCAAGGTTGACATACCACATGGAACTGCAAGTGGGTGAAGAGGGGCTGCTTTTGGGGGACAATGCTCATTCAGATATGTACCCCTTATTTACGAGAAACAAAGGCTACTCCTCAGAGTACCACCTGGTATACAGACATTTAGAAAAACATGACCCTCACTTTCCAGGGGCTGACAATCCAAAAGAGACAACCCTGATGCCCAGAAAAGAAATGGATACAAAGACAGCAGACTGAAACTGCCAAATCCATGGGCAGAATTTCTGCACTCAACGTGAACTGATATATCAAAAAATGCCCTTGCGGTAAGGCTTTACTCAAGAGGCTAGGCTTGAGCTTCAAGTTATTTTCTACTATTGACCCAGCAGGCCATACCCTAGGGCTTATCAACACTCTACCCCAACCCAGGAAATGCAGCTTAGTCAGAGTTGGAATGGGGGATCCACTGGCAACCAGCTCTTTGGGCTTCCATTTCTCTAGGGCCTCCTTACCTTGAACCCCAGCAGGGCAGACAGCTCCTGGGCTTTGCTGTGTTGTAAGATGTTCCCAGCATTTGTGACAAAGACCACGGGGACCCGCAGCTGCCCATGAGCATTCACCAGCCTGCGGAAGGCTTCCAGAGCAGCGGGGATCACTCTGTGACCCCGCACCAGCACTCCATCGATGTCCAACAGGAACCCAAAAGTGGGTGGGCTCTGCACAGAAGGAAGAGAATCCCCACAGCCTGAGTCAAGAGGCAAAGGGGAAGAAGGAAAAGAGCCTCACAACAAGGGGCACCACATTATGCCCAGGTCACCCAGAGATTTGAGCAGAAAATGAGGACATGGGATTTCTGATAGGGCAAATCCATCTATAATGAAGAATTGGTCCCTCTTCATGTATTTTTAAGCATGTAACTATTTGGTTAAAACTATCTTCACATAATTAATATAAAAGAGTTTTTTAAATGGAAAATAGAGAAATTCAAAAACATCCCAGGACTTTAACATGACTGATCTTTTTTTTCTATTCTTTTGTCACGTAGACAAATACACTTTACATGTTCAATTTTTCACTTGTTGTTTGACATTCAAATATTTTTGTATGTTACAACAGCCTTCATAATATTCTTTTACAATTTTATTACAACACCACACACAGAGTTTTAAAAAAACCTCAAGTGCTATAGATAATATTAAAAAAATTTTAAATTTCTTGCCTCCTTCCACCCAGTGCTATTTCCTCTCTTGTAGATCTCCAGAAACTGTGTGTGGATAGACAGTAATAATTTTTTTATCTGGTAACTTATACACAAATGGCATTATATTGTACTTTCTTTTCCATCTGACCTTTTTTAAGATGGTATCTCTTAGTTATCTTTCCATATCAATATACATAGCTCTATCTTCTAAACATCATTTTTGACTACATAAGTCTGAGTCAATATTCCACTAACATTATATTTCCCCTATTTTGGACACTTACATTTTCCTACATTTTTGCTATTACAAATAATGCTGTAAGGAACCTCTTCATGCTTACTGATTTTTCCCTTAAGCTAGATTCTTAAAAGCAGGAGTAACAAGAGAATGCAAACATTTTAATAACATAACACCTATTGACAAACTGTTTTCCAAAAACATATATTAATTTACATGGCCGTTGGTAACATACTTTATCCTTGCCCATATTGATTTTCACATGTATCAAAGAGTTAATTATCAAACATCTTGTTAATTTAAAGGTTTAAAAAAATGGTATCTCATTTCAATCTGCATTTCTTGGGACTTATAAAGTGGAACACTGTCCTTTTTTCTAAGTTTTGGTTTTTTTTTTAAAGTAATCTCTTCCCCCAACATGGGGATCAAACTCATGACCCCAAAATCAAGAGTTGCATGCTCCACTAAGCCAGCCAGGTGCTCTAAAGACTGTTCTTAAAAAAAAAAAAAAAAAAAAAAAAAAAAAAGATTTTATTATTTGTTTATTTCAGAGAGAGAGAGAGAGAGAGAGAGAGAGCATGAGCAGGGGGGAGGAGCAGAGGGAGAAGGAGAAGTAGGTTCCCTGCTGACCAGGGAGCCCGATGCAGGGCTGGATCCCAGGACCCTGAGATCATGACCTGAGCTGAAAGCAGATGCTTAATGGACTGAGCCACCCAGACATCCCTGAACACTGTCCTTTATAGAAAAAAATTCATTCCAGAGGCACATGGCAGGCTCAGTCAGTAGAGCAAGCAACTCTTGATTTTGGGGTGGTGAGTTCAAGCCCCATGTTGGGGGAAGAGATTACTTAATTAATAAAAATTTGAAAAAAAAAAGTTTAGGGGTACCTGGGTGGCTCAGTCAGATAAGCACCTGGCTTTTGGTTTCACTCCACCCTCAGCAGGGAGTCTGCTGGAGATTCTCTCTGTCCCTCTCCCTCCTCTCCCTTCCCCCACCACCCTCACCCCCCACTCTCTCAAATAAATGAATAAATCTTTAGAAAAAAAATTTTTTAAATAAATACAAATAAAAAATTCATCCCATTTATTAACATATAAGGTGTTTTTCAAATGTCAAAAAAATCCAACCTAACCTGTTTGCTACTTTCCTTTTGTTGGTGGCCAATAAATCAAGCCACTGTCACTGCATACACCTACTCTATGCATAGGGCTCTGTCTGTGAGGAGCAAGTGCTCCAGGCCCTGCATTTTTCAGCTGGGGTCAAAGAAAAAGCAACCAGTGTAGGAAACACTTAAACCCACAAAAACTGCAGATTTTCACAACTGCAAATCAATTCTGAGTACTTAAGTTCTGAGCAAATAAACAGAATTAGACAAAGGTAGTTTCTTAGAAGAGAATTTTGAGCTGGGCAATAGAAGAGGTAAATGCCTTCATTTAACAAGTATCTGTTGAGAGCCTGATCAGTACCAGACCAAACAAGCAGCCAGAACTGGCCTCTGTCTACACAGTTCAATGCAGAAAACAATTAAACAAGCAGCCACAGAACAGTCTGCACTGAGTGCTACATTAGGAGATGAGGGGAAGTGAGGCACCCCAAGAGCCTTAATGAGGGATACCTAACCCGTAGGAGGTGGCGAAGACTAGCCATCCCAGGTCTCGTAGGCCAATTTAAGGAGTTTACAACAAGAAAGTGACATCATATTAGACCTGCACTGTAGAAAAATCTTGGCTGCAAAGTCAAGATTGAGTGAACTGAAGAAAGCCAAGTTGAAGGAGACCAGTTGGGGCCAACTACAATCTAAGACAGAGGTGATGGTGGCTTTAACTAGGTTTTACTAGGTAGTAGCAACAAGAACAATAAGAAAGGGGCATGTTATACACAGAAGCAGAACAGCCAGGACCCCGAGGGATGGAGGGGCCACAGGGACTCCCATACCTTTTTTTTTTTTTGGCTTGGGACCCTGGGAGGGTGGATGGTGGTACTACTCACTGATCCAAGAAACTCTACAGGGGCAGCAGCTGGGAGGTCAGAAGATACATCCTACTTTGGACCTGTCAGACATGCAAGTGGAGACATCAGCACTGAATACAAAGTCCTAGAGATGAAAATCCAGAAGCTCTCTGCTTGTAGAGAACAGCCAAAACTTGGGAAGGGAGAGAAGAGCCCGAGAAGCACAAGCAGAGTGAGAGCGGAAGCAAGGCTTGCAGAGAACCAGGAAGAACGTCACCATTTAAGGAAGGGCCAGCTAAGAGTCACCAGCAAAAGAACAAGGAGCAACAGTCAGTTTGAGGAGGAAAATCGAGAGGGTGTGGGGTCAAGGAAGCTGAAGGATAATATTATTTATTAAATTAATATTATTTAATATTATTCTGTTTCTGTAACAAGTAAACTAGGAAATGGAGTGACTGTAAAGTAATGATCCCATCTCCCCTCCTCTGAACAGGGAAGACCATCAGGGAGGAAGTCTTCTAGCTCCTTCATGCTAGCTTGTGCACAGAACCTTTCAGCTTTCGACCTTGGCAGCTTCGGTGCCAAGTCAGAGGTGGGAAAGGACCCTGGAAAAATAGAGGGGAAAGCAACTCAAATCAGCAACAGAGAAATTCTGACAACCAGCAAACACAACTGCCAGGAAGAAACTTGTCAAATCCTGCAGGCCAGGAGGGAAATACCTGAACAGTGTCTCTAACTTTTGGCTCCAAAGGCTGATCCTATTGCACTTTTTTTTTTTTTTAAGATTTTATTTATTTATTTGACAGAGAGAGAGAGAGACAGCCAGCAAGAGAGGGAACACAAGCAGGGAGAGTGGGAGAGGAAGAAGCAGGCTCCCAGGAGGGAGCCTGATGCAGGGCTCGATCCCAGAACACTGGGATCACGCCCTGAGCCGAAGGCAGACGCTTAACGACCGAGCCACCCAGGCATCCCAATCCTGTTGCACTTCAGATGGGTTGACTGTACTGAGCTCTGAGCTGAACATATAACAAAGATACGCTTACTTAATCCTTGTACCAACCCTCCGGGGGTGGGTGTCATTATCTCCAATTGACATTACCTAGCAAAAGGGGCCTGGTTTATACATAATGCTCAATACGACTCACTGGATAATCTGACGAGATGAATAAGAAACCAGATTCAGAGAGAAGAACTAGCCAAAGGTGACCCAGTTCACAAGTGCTCAATCCAGATGTCAGCCTTAAACTGAGCTTGTGGCAAAGTCAGAGCTCATTCAGTGGCCCCCAGGGCAATAAGCACTCAGAGTAAGGATCCAAGAGGTACCAAGATATCTGTGTTGGAACATGCTGTTGCCACACCTCCCGCCAGCCCCAGCCATGAGAGTTCGAGTTCTTCTCTGTACTCAGTGTGCTCATGCACCAGATGGCCCTCAAGGATCCCTGGAGCCCCTCCCACTTTCTCAACAAACCCCACTAGAATAGGGGTCCTAACCAGGGGCCCATGGATAGATTTCAGAGTGGCCATAAAAGCCCTTAAAACACTACGTGCATTTTTCCTGGGGAAAGGATCTATGGCTCTTTTCTGATTTCATTATTTTATTCTTCTCAAAGAGAATCACTGCACAGGTCCAGAGGGAGGAGGGGTATGATTTTTCCCTTAACCTTCCACCCCTGGCATAGTGCTTAAACTCTCGTAGGTACGCAACAAAGGTTGATTGAATGTTGAAGGACCCAAAGGATGAAGGATTCAGCCAACATAAGGAAGACCTTTCCCCTCAGACCTTCCTGACCACCAAATCCCTTCCCAAGGGAAAACAGTTGGTGACTCTTAGAAGACAGGTCCCTCTGGAGGTAAGGACTATGTTGTTCTAGGGCATAGTGGGCCTTCTTTCTTGTACTGTATGGACACACGGCATACTGTTCTGAAAGCTTACATGTAAAACTCATGCCCATAATTTTGAGACAATCAGAGACATTTTAAGGACAGGATTTTAAGTTATAATAAGGAATTACTAATTGTTAGGTATGACAACAGCACTGTAGTTATGCTTAAAATGTCATTTTCTGGGGCGCCTGAGTGGTGCAGTCGTTAAGCGTCTGCCTTTGGCTCAGGGCGTGATTCCAGCATTCTGGGATCGAGTCCCACATCAGGCTCCTCCGCTGGGAGCCTGCTTCCTCCTCTCCCACTCCCCCTGCATGTGTTCCCTCTCTTGCTGGCTGTCTCTCTCTGTCAAATAAATAAATAAAATCTTTAAAAAAAAAATTAAAAATAAAAAAAATAAAAATAAAATGTCATTTTCTTAGAGGTACATATAGAAGAATTTAGGGGTTAAGTAACAAGAAATCCTCATTCATCTTAAAATCTGACAGCTAGAAAAAAAAGGGAGGGGAGGGAGACAAGCAAAGCAAGTGTAGCAAAATGTAACTGGTCAATCTGGGTTCATAATATTATTCTGTTTTTGGATTTTTGAAAACTTACATAGTTTTAAAAAATAAAGTGTCTCATTTGTGCTGATGGCTACAAAATTTAACCATACAGTTTTAATAGTTAGTGGCCATGTCCTAAATAGTCACAAAATTTGCTCTCTTAGAAGCAAGACTCCACATGGGGCGCCTGGGTAGCTCAGTTGTTAAGCGTCTGCCTTCAGCTCAGGGCGTGATCCCGGCATACTGGGATCGAGCCCCACATCAGGCTCCTCCACTGGGAGCCTGCTTCCTCCTCTCCCACTCCCCCTGCTTGTGTTCCCTCTCTCACTGGCTGTCTCTCTGTCAAATAAATAAATAAAATCTTAACAAAAAAAGACACCACAGCCTCTGCTACTTAGAACAGGAAGGTTTTCAGGACAGTTTAGCAATATCCCTAAGGCTCCCTCATCTCTAACTATATAAATGAGTAATCATACGCCTCCAACCCTCAGGTGAATGTACACAGAGAAACCAGGCACCCAGCAACAAGAAAGTAAAGGTGCAAGTCAACTGTAACAAATGTGCCACACGACTGCTAAGATATTAATAATATCTGGGGAGAGGGCATATATATAGGATTTCTGGGGGGAGAGGGCATATATATAGGATTTCTCTATACTTTCTATTCAATCTGTCTTTAAAACTGCTCTAAAAAATAAAGTTTATTAATTTTTTTAAGTGAAGGTACCTAGAGAAGCAGAAAGAGAAAGACTTCCTCTTCATTTTTTTTTTCATTTTTCTTTTCATTCTCTTCTGTATCTGTATTCTTCTTTATCACTTGGGTTTTTAAAAAACAAGTCCTGGGTATTAGGCCAGATCCTCTAAGTAAAATTCATAACTGTGGCAGTGATTAAATGTGTGGTTTTAAGATTAGTTTGAAGTGAAAGGACTACTAAGATGTTCCTCTGTGTTTCTGCTTCTTACCTGTAGTTTGGTAGGTTTTCAACAACGGCATTAGAACTATCGTCTACTTTACTGTCTACTCCATCCACTTCCACATTTAAAAGAACTTACTACGTGCCAGTCACTGTGCAAAGTACCCTACATATATCACAAAAAGTACCCTACAGATATTCTCACAAAAACACTGCACAGTAAGTAATATCCTCAATACATAGTTGGAGAAATTGAAGCTTAGAAAGCTAAGTAATTTGCCTTAAGTGAAACAGGACAGGCAGGGTTCAGTTCTAAAGCTAGTACTCTGAAATGCTGCGCCTATGCCACATCCCTTTCTTCCCTTTTCCTACTCTATCAGAAAGTCACTTAGAAATATTTCAGGACCTGCAGAGATGCTAAAGTCAATACAATAGTTATAAATGACAGCAAAGTCCTTTTCACAATATATTCTCAAACCATGCTTCCAGTGTGGCCACTTGTAGCTCTGCGACACTGGTCAAGTCTCTTAACTTGACTCTTAGCCCTTCCATATGCAAAATGGTAACAGCGATAACATAGCTGTTAAGAGTTAGAACTCTAGTACCAGACTCCCTGGATTCCAGGATTCTACCACTGACCAGCTGTATGCCCCTGGGCATGCTGCTTAACCTCTCTGTGCTTCAGTTCCTCCATCTGTAAAATGGAGTAACAGTACTTACTTCAGAGTTGATATGAAAAGTGTACGAATTAGTAATTGTGAAGTGTCTGGCACTAAGTAAGTGCTATGTGTTTTTAAAACTAAGTAATTATTTAAAATTGTCAAAGGGTTACTGTGAAAGCACTATAAACATGTACGACATTATTACATACAGAAATTGTGATTTTAGAAAACGAAGTTATCCTTTAAAAAAAAAAAAAAGATAAATAGCCCAGAGGAAAGTTAGGGTGACAGATCTGCCCACCTGGCTTAGCGTCCTGGCACAGTCTCCCCCAGCTGTTTCACCTTACAAAGAAAAGTACTTAAAAACTTGACTCAAGCACCTGGCACCAATTAGGGACCCTGCGCCAGTTCTCTCTCCTCTCGCCCGTCTTCCTCTCGTAACAGCTGCTCATCATAAGTAAGGCTCACAAGCGAATGGGACCAAAGTAAAAAGCCCGCACAAAACCCACATTCATCTCTGGGCTGTCCATTTACAGGTGGAGCTCCCAGAGGGGAGTCCATCACGAGTCCCCAGATTTCTTTCAAATGTCGCTGAAAATCAAAACCGAAAGACTCTCATCCTGAAAAATCACAGAGGACGTGCAGGAATTATACTCTGACCGGGAAAATAGGAACACAGAAACTGCCGAATAACTTCGGAGACGAAAAGCAGCGAGCGGCGAAGAAACAATCCCGGTGCGCGTTTTACGCTTGTTTTGTTCATTCTCTAGCTGAAGTAACTTTTCATCCAGGCCGAAGGCACGACAAATCCCCCGACTGAGGGGGAGGCAGGGCGTGCAGGGGACACTAGTGCTCAGGGAAAGAACGAAGTGCACTAGAGGTCAGTGGCCACGTCCAGGAGCAACCCAGCCCGCGCCCCCTCCCTCCCCGCGACTCCAGCCCCACCCCCAACCCTAAGGACCCGCTCGGCCGGAACTCGGGCGTCCTCACCTGTGCTGCGTCCACAGCATAGCCTCTCCCGGGGCAGCGGCCCCGCAAACCCAACGAGGCGCGCGCCGCCCGCCACCAGAGCCCCGGCGCCGCGCGGACGGCAGCGAGGCAGCGGAGAACAGCCATCCAGCAGCCCGTCGTGCGCACGTGCAGACAGCACCAGCCCGGGTCCGTGGCCCCCGCCCCCGCTGCACAGCCAATCAGCGGCCGGTGAGCGCTCGGGCCGGGTGGCGCCCGAGGCATCTCGGGAGTTGTAGTCCCACGTCCGTGTCCTGGAGCCCGGCGGGGAGCGGGGCACGTTAGGCTCGGGGTCTAACAGGGCTCTGAGTTGAGCAGGGCGCGGGGTCAAGCAGGGCGCAGCGGGAGGCGGGGGCGGGGGCGGGAGCCGCCCTAACGCAGAACGTTCCTGCCCTGCTGGCCAGGGGTGAGGGGTGGAGGGTGGAGCAGGTAGGGGTTCCTGTTGGAGGGGAGAGAGGCAGGCAAGGTCGGGCCTCAGACGGAGACTTGAGGTGAGCAGGCCCGTGTGCACGGACTGTGTACCTGCGGACTTCTGGAACATGCGTTTCTGACTGAAGTCCCGCTCCCTCAACCCTCGGCGACTGTCAGGGAAAAGAGAAACTGTGTGGAAGGAACTAATACTTTTTTGCAAGAGGGAGGGGGGCGCGGAGGAGCAAAGCTTTCTTTTGGTGTTCAAGTGCCCTGAACCCCAGTCAATCAAGGAATACTTGTAGGTGAGGACCTCTTACCTACGTTCGCAGACATGCCGTCCAAGGGTCCTCTGCAGTCCGTGCAGGTCTTCGGACACAAGAAGACGGCCTCGGCCGTGGCGCACTGCAAACGGGGCAACGGCCTCATCAAGGTGAATGGGCGGCCCCTGGAGATGATCGAGCCGCGCACGCTGCAGTACAAGCTACTGGAACCTGTTAGGCTTCTGGGCAAGGAGCGATTTGCTGGGGTGGACATCCGAGTCCGAGTGAAGGGTGGTGGTCACGTGGCCCAGGTTTACGCAATCTGCCAGTCCATCTCCAAAGCCCTGGTGGACTATTACCAGAAATACGTGGATGAGGCTTCCAAGAAGGAGATCAAAGACATCCTCATCCAGTACGACCCGACCCTGCTGGTAGCTGATCCCCGGCGCTGCGAATCCAGAAAGTTTGGCGGTCCTGGCGCCCGTGCTCGCTACCAGAAATCCTACCGATAAGCCTATCGTGAGGATGAGGGTTCATCTTTATAATAAACAATTGTCACGGGACTTAAGATTTAAAAAAAAAAAATACTTGTAGGATACCAATTTGTCATTCTTGTAGTCTAGTAGTCTTTCAGTAAATATTCGCTATGGTCCTCCTCCTTGCCCAGCTCTGTGCTAACTCCTGGGAAGACTATATACACGAATAATCCCGCAAACCCACACTTTGCAGGGAGGTTGAGACAGGACTATAACACAAGGTAGAAAATAATTGTCCCGAAAGAGGGAAAGCACAGTTGTTTCCACCATTTGAAAAATTTAAGATGCCCCCTTTCAGACACTTTGACCTGCCCCTGCATATAGTTATACTAAAAATGGCTGAGCCTACAATGTATTTAGGTGAGGGGAAGCAAGGTGTGGATCAGGGATGGGCAGAGACTCTGCCAACTCACAAGTTAGCAATACCCCTAGATCCTCAACCTTGAAGTCCAAGACCAGGGTGGTAACTTGTCACTTGATAAGTCTTCCTTAAATTCTCTAGGACTTCTTTTTTTGTTTTGTTTTAAAGATTTTATTCATTTATTTGAGAGAGAGAGAGAGAGCACAAGCAGAAGGATTGGGAGAGGGAGAAACAGGCTCCTCGCCAAGCAGAGAACCCGATGTGGGGCTCGATCCCAGGACCCTAGGATCATGACCTGAGCTGAAGGAGATGCTTAACCGGCTGAGCCACCCAGACACCAGAAAAGGTTAAGCCAGAAAAGATTAAGAAACATCTATAACTCGGGGCGCCTGGGTGGCTCAGTCATTAAGCGTCTGCCTTTCCTCCGCTGGGAGCCTGCTTCTTCCTCTCCTACTCCCCCTGCTTGTCTTCCCTCTCTCTCTGGCTGTCTCTCCCTGTCAAAAAAATAAATAAAATCTTAAAAAAAAAAAAAAAGAAAGAAAGAAAGATCTATAACTAGAAAAATCCTTGAGAGCAGGCTCCCTCTCTGATTTGTCTTCATCTCCCTCATAGGTCCTATCATGGTGACTGGCACTTGATGGGTGCTCAATTAATATGAGTAGACAAGTGAATGAATACCCATACTCCTGTCCCTCTAAACTTGCTCACATGTGCTTGTATGTGCACGTGTGTGCATAAGCCCGCTCATCTCTATGCATATACTTTGTGCTAGTTAGGGCTAGGATTGGCTCTAAGAAACAGAAACCCCCAAAGACTAGTGGCTTAAATAAGATCTAAATTTGTTTCTTTCACGTACACAAAGTTGGGAAAGAACAATAAGGCTTGGTATTGTGACTCCACCCACTTATTAGGTACCCGGGCTTCTATTTTGCTCCTCAGCTGTCTTCAAAGCTCTGCTTCATGATCCAAGATAACTGTGCAGACTCAGACATTATGTTCACATTCCAGGCATCAGGAAAAAAGACCAAAAAGGCTATGCCATCTCCCTACAGATAAAATTCCCAGAAGTCTTAGACAGGCGTGCCTCTTTATATTGCACTTCACGGATACTGCATTTTTTACAAATGGAAGGTTTGTGGCAACCCTGCATTGAGCAAATCTCTTGGTGCTATTTACCCAACAGCATTTGCTAGCTTCATTATATCACATTTTGGTAATTCTTGAAATATTTCACAATTTCTCATTATTATTATTTTTGTTATGGTGATCTGTGATCGGTGATTAGACTTGCTCAAAGCTCAGATGATGGTGAGCATTTTTAGCAATGAAGTATTTTTTAATTAAGGTATATTGGTTTTTTAGACATAATGCTATGGAATATTTAGTAGACTACAGTATAGTATAAACATAACTTTAAGTGCACTAGACACCAAAAAATGTATTTGACTTGCTTTCCTGTGATCGTCCCTCGGTTTCCATGGTCTGGAACTGAACTATGTCTCCCACTTGTGCCTGCCTGTACACCACACCTGCTTATGCCTCACTGGCCAAAACTTAATCACATGGCCGCGCCTAGTGGCAAAGAAGGTTGGAAAATGCAGCCTTGTGCCTGATTAAAAATAGGGGTTTCCTTTTCCACGTAAAAAGGGAATAAAGGAAATTGGCATTTTGTCTCACACTAGGAGGCAGACAAAAGAAAACAACCCAGAGAGTTCATGGGTCCCCAGAGTAAGGGCAGAGTGCTGCAGCTGGAAGAAAGTGAGTGGGGGCTGGGGAGCAGACGACAGGGAGGTGGGTGGACCCGGGCAGTGGTCCGTGAAGGGACATGGACACGCGGACACACACATGAGCATGTGCGCGCGCACACACACACACCCACACACCTCTCCCGAGGCCTCACCCAGTCTTGTTGAGGGAGAATTTTGAGAAGAGATTAGAGTTCATCTCTGTTGGGGAGTGATACTTATCCCCTTCTCCTCATGTTTTCCTGAAAATACAACTTTTTTTTCTTAGAGAAGGAGAGCAGGAGGGAGGAGCAAAGGGAGACTGGGAAAGAGAGAATCTTAAGAAGGCCCACACTCAGCAATGAAGCCCAAAGCGGGGCTGGATGTTACAACCCAGAGATCATGACCTGAGCTGAAATCAAGAGTCAGGTGCTTAACTGACTGAGCCACCCAGGTGCCCCTGAAAATGTAATTTCTATTAACAACACTACTAGCCTCTCTCCACCTGGGACACAGAACACTTGATTGACCTGATGGGTGGGCTTGTAAGAAAGAACTAGGCACTTGTGGCTCTGTCGTCTCTCCCCCTTGGGAGCCAGCCCAACAATGGGACCTGGCGTTCCAGTCTGCCCCTGTAGTGAGGAGGGCTGCCTTTTACACCCGTGCCAACGACCTCTGCATTTGTGTGATCCAAGTAGCAAGCCCATTTCGTTTCCCAAATAAGCCACGTTCCCCAACAAACTTTTCTTTTTCCAAATTTTAATTTAAATTCTAGTTAGTTAACATATAATATAATATTGGTTTCAAGAGTAGAATTTAGTGGTTCATCACTTACGTGTGACACCCACTGCTCATCACAAGCGCCCTCCTTAATACCCATCACCCATTACCACATCCCCCACCCGCCTCCCTCTATCTCCTCAGTTCATTCTCTGTCGTCAAGAGTCTCTTACGGTGGGGCGCCCGGGCGGCTCAGATGGTTGAGCATCTACCTTCGGCTCAGGTCATGACCCCAGGGTCCTGGGATCTAGTCCCACGTTGGGCTCCCTGCTCAACGGGGAGCCTGCTTCTCCCTCTCCCTCTGCTGCTCCCCCTGCTTGTGCTCTCTCTCTCTGAAAAATAAATAAAATCTTTAAAAAAAAGTCTCTTACGGTTTGCCTCCCCCTCTCCTCTTTTTTTTCCTGTTCCCACATGTTCATCTATTTTGTTTATTAAATTCTATATATGAGTGAAATCATATGGTATTTGTCTTTCTCTGACTTATTTCGCTTAACATAATACCACCAACTCCATCCACATCACTGTAAATGGCAAGATTTCACTCTTTCGATGGCTGAGTAATATTCCATTATATATATATATACACACACATATATATAATACAGACGGACACACACACACACACACACATATATATATATACCCCACATCTTCTTTATCCATTCATCAATCGATGGACATTTGGGCTCTCTTCATAGCTTGGCTATTGTTGATAATGCTGCTATAAACATCAGGGTGCAGGTACCCTTTCGATTCTCTATTTTTGTATCCTTTGGGTAAATACCTAGTAGCGCAATTGCGGGGTTGTAGGATAGTTCTATTTTTAACTTTTTGAGGAAATTCCATACTGAGTGGCTGCACCAGCTTGCATTCCCACCAACAGTGTAAAAGTGTTTCCCTTTCTCCGCATCCTTACCAGCACCTGTTGTTTCCTGTTACAACAAGCTTTTTAACAGTAGTAAATCTGATATTTATTCCATCTGTCCCATGCCTATTTTTCAACAGAGTCAGATTTAAGCAGGAAAGTGAGGAGCATTTATAGACTTATCTTTAGAACCTCTATCCCCACTGGCCTCAGACTAGCAACACCTACTTGCCTTCCCAAACCTTAGCAATTAGCAGAATAACTGGCCACCAGTGTGGTAGAGAGGCTCCAGTGGTCCCAGCCAGCTCCTGGCCGCTTCAGACCTCCAAGCCAAAGAATGATATTTTTTGCACCACAATTAGAGCTCTGAGTTGAGACCTGGAGAACAGGGACACAGGAAGTCGAAACAGTTCACTGCATGCTGTAAATAACTGATTATCCCTCCTCTCCCAAAAGCAAGTTTTTTGAGTGGGAAGGAAGGTCAGTGCCAAAGACACTAGATGACAATGACAGAACCAAAGCAAAGGCCCAAAGAGGGACCTGAGAGCTTGAAGCTTCAGCACCTCACAGAGCTCCTGCTTGGGTTCACTCCTTCAGTTCCCTAGCCCACCAGTCTCCCCTGCTCGGAAAAAATCAGATGGTGGGTGTGGCCACGTCAGTCCTGGGCTAAGCATGACAGGACCTTCCATACAGCTGAGCCTCTGGAAGAGGCGGCACTTTCAAAGACCTGTCTGAGCCTCCCTGTCACTGTGCTGCCTGGGGGTGGGAATCCTGGTGACGCAGTCTCGTTTGGATTATGTGACCCTAATTTGTAACCCAGGTAACATTTACAGAGAAACTTTAAACCTCCCAGGCTAAGGTACTGAGTCACTGAGCCCACCCCCTAGATATTTGCCTTCCTTACCCCTGGCCGTAGGGGTGGAAGGCCGACTCTCTGACATCTTGCCTCAGCCATAGAAACTAAAGAATGCAGGGAGCCACGTGGCCACACTGCTGAATTCTCCTCACAGCCCCGTGCTCCCGCTCAGACTCTCCCCAGAACCGCAGTGTGTTGGGCTTTGCCCTGTGCTCTTATTCCCTTCCTGGATCTGCCCTCTCCCCCACTCCCTCGCCACCTGCTCCTGTTAAGTGCAGGCCACGTGTGAGGCTTTAGCTGTCCTGAATACCGAGCTGGGTCATGCTCCAAGACCAGGCAGTGAGGAGAGGGCTCCTCAAAGACGCAGGAAATGAGCTGGCAACTCAGCCCGGCACACCTGGCCTGGTCCTCCCTGCCACACCTGTGCTCTGTCCAACATGTCTGTGAGAAATACAGGTGGATTTCTGAGTGCGGGGAAGAAGAAGGGCTGAATGAAAGAAAGGGGAAGCTGGAGAGGAAGAGAAGAGAGAAAAGAAAGAGGCAAGAGAAGACGTATAAGGAAATGCTGAAAACCCTACACAGAGACAAGTGAAGAAAAAGGAAGAAAACAAGAGAATGTAGGGGTTCCTAGCAGCCCCAGGGGTCCAGCCCTCCCTGCTCAAAGCCTGTGGTCCTTCCCCTGCCCTAACTGCCTGCTACCTGCCCTTCCTAGGTTTTTCTTTTTCTTTTTCTTTTCTTTTCTTTTTTTTTTTTTTTTTGCTAGTCACATGAAGCCGTGAGAGTGGAGAAGGAACAAAGAAATCTGTAACTGGGTGTGATGAATTAATTATGAAACCACTGCACTCAGACCAGCCCTCTTGGGCATTTTCAGCTCCTCAGACCTTCCCCAGACTGAGTCCCCAGGCTGCAATGTACTTTTGGGTCAGGGCAGTGCCAGGATCCTCCAAATATGGCTCCTTGACCATTTCCTCTCTTGCAGAGCCCTCAGGGGAACACTTACCAGCTGCAGCCCAGCACTCACACTCTCCTGCCACTGGATCCCAGGGAGCTTCTGAGGGGAACCAGTGGGGTCCCAGCCTGCCAGCTCCATCCTGGCTGACTAGCACACAGGGGCAGGCCTCCACTCCTGCAAGCCCCAAGCCCTCACAAAAAGAGAAGAGACTACAGGGGGGATGGGGCAGGAAGAGTCTGACTGCCCTCCAGAACCCAGCCTCTTGAGTGAGCTAAGCAAATGGAGGAGCTGCCTCTCCCCAAGTCCTGACTCAGTGTGATCTCCATCTGGTTACTGCCCCTGCATCTCCAGCCCTACACAGGTCGTGGACTGTCTGGACTGGTTGCTCCTCATTGGTACGAGGTAGGAATGAAACAGTACAATGCGAAGAATCACATCTAAATCTTATCAAGACTCTAAGTCTTATCAAGACTCTCCGTCAATAGTGCATGTGACTCTTGATCTTGGGGTCATGAGTTCGAGCCCCACATTGTGTGTAGAGATTACTTAAAAAAAAAAAAAAGACTCTAATTCCAACTACCAATTTACAGGAAATATGCAGGCCAGGGGAACATGTTAAAGAATACTCCTGGGCTCACTTCCTTCCATGGACACAACTAGATAACATCCATATCAGCATAAATAACCCAGAAAACAACGTGAACACTGGCAGAATATATTCCCTACAGCAGAGAAGAAGGCACATCAAAAAGGGCAAGAAGGGTGGAGACATGGTCAGGAGGTAAGTGGACCCCAGGGACCATCTGCAATAGGGAAGGACACAACACGCACTGAAGGAAGAGGAGCAGATCCCCAAGCCAGGCATCCCAGGCACAGGGGACTTGCATGGGAAACATGGATTTTCATAACATTTGGCTTTGAAAACCAGAGAGGCCCAAACACTTGGGGGAGCTTAACACCTGAACACTAAAACGCAGTGGGTTTGGCTCTGGAAGAGGCAGGAGGGTAGAATACTTGCCCTTAAGAGATAGTACAAGCAACAGCCCCACTGCGATGCAGCATAGAAGCAGCAGTTTGAAAAATGCCTGGAGTTTATGGGAAGATATATTTACTCATCTCGGAGTGTGTGCTGAAGGGACAGGGATCATTGGGAGACCTCTGCAAGAACAAAAGAGCTGGCGGGCACCATTCCCCTGCCTCAGCCTGGACACAGGGACACCTGTGGCAACCAGTGCAGTGCCAACATTCTCTATCTAACTTGCTAACCATGTGCCCCTGTGCTCTTCTGCAGATCCACCCCCTCCAAGCTAGCCTAGGCAGGAGTTTCCCTCAGTGGCTACAGGTCCCCTCCACTGGCTAGGACCTTGCTGACACCATGTGCCCTGTCCCTGCATTCTCCTGCAGACCTGTCCCTGCTAGTACACCCTTGGCAGGAGTCCATCCAAAGCTGCACCACAAGGATGGTAGTGTGCAAGCAGCCCCGACAGGGGTTAGCAGCCCCCCAAAATGACCACTACCCAAGGGAGAGGGGAAGAAAACCACACACACCTGTTTGCAACCCCAGCAGTGGGCTGGAGGCAGACATCTAGTCTGACTGCAGGCCATGTTCACCAAGGAAAGCTTCTCAGAGGATAACACAGGGAGAACACCTGCAGCTCTGGCAAATGCCTGATCTGACTCAACTCAAAGTCAAGGTGGCCCCAGACAGGCCCAGTAACAACACAGGGACCAAATCCTGCTCAGAACAGGCAAAGAGCCACTGCAGATGACGAGACTGAAGGCAAAAGTAGCCCAGCCACAACAGCAGGGTGCACACTACACACACGGGAGACACCCCGGAAATGCCAGGTTCTGAACAGGGGACATTGCACTACAGGGCACTCGAGGACCTCTTCACATGCCACTACTTCCAAGAGTGGGAGATGCAGTTGACTTTCCTAACACATACGAACAGACACAGAGAGTTAGATAAAATGAAAAAACAGAGGAATATGTCCCAAAGGAAAGATCAGGACAAAATCACAGCAAGAGAGCCAAATGAAACAGAGATAAGTAATATACCTGATAGAGGATTTAAAGTAATGGTCATAAAGATATTAACTAGACTTCTCAAAATATTCCAAAAAATAGAAGAAGGATAGCTTCCAAATTTATTCTATGATGCTAGCATTATCCTGATACCAAAATCAGACAGAGACACTATGAAAAAAGAAGAAAGAAAGAAAGAAAGAAAGAAAGAAAGAAAGAAAGAAAGAGAAAGAGAGAGAGAGAGAAGGGAAGGGAAGGGAAAAGAGAAGAGAAGAGAAGCAAAGAGAAGCAAAGCGAAGCAAAGTAAAGAGGAGGGGAGGGGAGGGGAAGACAAGACAATACAGAATGACAGGCCAATATCCCTGATGAATATAGATGCAAAACTTCTCAAAAAAATGTTGGCAAATTGAATCCAACAATACATTAAAAAAGTCATTCACCACAATTGAGTGGCATTTATTCTTGGGCTGCAAGGCTGGTTTGATGTTCGCAAATCCATCAATGTTATATATCACATCAATAAGAGAAAGGATAAAAAGACATATGACATTCTGAAGATGCAGAAAAAGCATTTGACAAAGTACAACATCCATTTATGCTAAAAACCCTCAACAAAGTAGGTTTGGAGGGACAATACCTCAACATAATAAAGGCCATACATGAGAAACCCACAGTGAACATCATTCTCAATGTGAAAAAATGAGAGATTTCCCCCTAAGATCAGGAACAAGACAAGGATGTTCACTTATCGCTTTCATTCAATGTAGTACTGGAAGTCCTAGCCATAGCAATCAAACAAAAAGAAATAAAAGGCATCTAAATTGGTAAGAAAAAAGTAAAACTTTTGCTATATGCAGATGATATGATACTATATACAGGAAACACTAAAGACTCCACCAAGGGGCACCTGCGTGGCTCAGTCAGTTGAGTGTCTACCTTCGACTTGGGTCATGAGCCCCACATCAGGCTCCTTGCTCAGCAGAACCTGCTTCTCCCTCCTCTTCTCGCTTTCCCTTTGCCTGCCATCCTGCCTGCTTATGCTCTCTCTGTCAAATAAATAAATAAATAAATAAATAAATAAATAAATAAATAAATAAAATCTTAAAAAAAAAAAAGACTCCACCAGAAAATTACTAGAACTGATAGATGAATAGTGTAAAGTCGCAGGATACAAAATCAACATACAGAAATCCATCGCATTCCTTTTTTTTTTTTAAGGTTTATTTATTTATTTTAGAGAGAGAACATGTGGGGGGGGCGGTAGGCAAGAGGGGGAGAGGGAGAGGGAGAAAGAATCTTAAGCAGATGCCAAGCTGAGCACAGAGCTTGACACAGGTCCTGGTCCCATGACCCCAAGATCAAGCCCTCAGCTGAAACCAAGGGTCAGTCACTCAACCGACAGCACCACCAGGGTGCCACCCAGGCACCCCACCATTGCATTTCTATACACTAATAATGAAGCAGCAGAAAGAGAAATTAACAAACAATCCCACTTACAACTGCACCAAAAATAATGAAATACCTAGAAATAAACTTAACTTTTCTGAACGAGGTTTGGGAACTTAGATGAGCTCCAAGCATCAGGAGATGATTGAAGCAAGAGAAGGAAGAGCTTCAGGAGCTCACAGTCTAAAGGCATTGGCCCCTTGGCACTCCACCCTCTTTCCAGAGCAGACAGTGTTGCAAAAGTCCCTTATGTACAACAGAAAATTGTGTCTGATAGAAAAGAAAATCGTGGGCGCCTGGGTTGCACAGTCAGCTGAGCGTGGGACTCTTGGCTCTGGCTCAGGTCATGATCTCATGGTCCTAAGCTTAAGCCCCATGTCGGGCTCCCTGCTCAGCGAGAAGTCTGCTTCAGATTCTCTCTCCCTCTCCCTCTGCCCTTCCCCACTGCGCATGCTCACTCTCACTCTCTCTCTCTCTCAAATAGATAAATCTTTAAAAAAAAAAAAAAGGAGAGAAAGAAAACAGATCCCTTATATTTCCTCAAAAATCTCATTGGCACATTTTTCTTTTTTCCTTTTGTATTTTCAATCTGCCTGGCCCAGGCCTGTGACCTATAAAGCAAGACCCTGCTTCCCATCAGCCAATGCGTGGGTGATGACTTGGCATCTTCTCTGGGCCCCGCCTGAGCTGCTATCATGGAAGAATCAGGGGAAAGACACAAGTCTATAAACTTGTGCCTGCAAGGCTCTTGTGACTTGGCCTCTTCTTCATTCATCGAATAAAGAAGGTACTTATTCTATTGCAACAGTTTATAATAGGGGTGCCTGGGTAGCGCAGTCGTTAAGCATCTGCCTTCGGCTCAGGGCGTGATCCCAGCGTTCTGGGATCGAGCCCCACATCAGGCTCCTCTGCTGGGAGCCTGCTTCTTCCTCTCCCACTCCCCTGCTTGTGTTCCTTCTCTCACTGGCTGTCTCTTTGTCAAATAAATAAATAAAATCTTTAAAAAAAAAAACAGTGTTTATAATAAAGGGTATTTGAAAGCAATCCAGATGCCAACTTGTTGGGGCTGTTTATTGAACTATGGCATGTTCCCACAATAAAACACTGAGTTAGATAAAGGAATTACTCTCTATGACCCAAAATAGAAAGATCCCGAGGGCATATGGTTAAATAAAAAGAGCAAAGCCTAGAACAGTGTGAGTAATATGCCGCCTTTTGTAAATCAGAAAAGGAAAAACAGAATATTCATATTTGCATTTGTTTATTTTGCACAAAGAAACACAAGAAACTAATAAATACAGTGGGAAAAAATAGATGGGGTGGGAAAGAGGATAGGGTGAAGTTGGGATGGGCATAAGACTTTCCAATCTATCCTTTTCACATTTTTTTATTTTTAAAAATATGATTGCATACCTATTTGAAATTTTTATTTTAAGTATAATAAAACTTAGAGATTATTAGGGTACTACCCTCTCAGCCTACACAATGTGCTATAAATTTGTACCCACAGGATGGCCCAAAGTCCAGAGCAGACCTGTTTACTGGGAGGGGAGACGAGGCAGCAAAAGCAAAGCATACGAGGGAGGTAGTAGCAAGTGGTAAGGCAGAAGCAGGGGCTGGAATGAGTCCCTGAGGACTATCACACTGTGGGTAGGAAATGGACCAAAATAGTAACAGTAATGGAAGTATGGGTGAATTTTTAAAAAGTTTTATTTAAGTTATCTTTACATCCCACTTGGGACTTGAACTCAGAACCCGGAAATCAAGTCACATGCTCCTCTGACTGAGCCAGCCAAGTGCTCCAATATGGGTGATTTTTGTTTCATCGGTACTTTTTGACGTTTACAAATTTGCTACCACAAGCATGTTTTACAACCAGGAAGTATTATTATTAAATGTTACTTATTACATTAAGTGTTACTCCCAGCGATGACAGGAGGAGACAGCAGAGGATAAGGGAACCAAAAGGTGCGCTGAGCTGCTGGAGGCTTTTCTGTAGTTCCGCGAATCGCCATCAGGGGTCAGCAGCACGCCGCAGTCCGCCCGCCGCGGGCCACAGGTGAGGAGGAGGCGGCTCCATCCGGGGAAAGGCTCCTGCCATCCTCAGTCTCACACTAATCGCCATTTGCTTTCCACAGGCTTCTGTCTCGGGCCATTTCCCACTAAATGGCAGTCACGGGGGTCTCGGAGGGCCACAGCTGCCTGCAAGCTGGGGGCCGGTGGGGGAGGGGGGCGCTGGCGGAGACTCTTGGAACCTGCACTCTCCCTGCCTGGGGACTCTGGACAAAGAGAAGGCTCCAAAAATCCATTCCTCCTGGGTGGGGGACGGGAAACTGAGCCGGTTTCCGGGACTGGAACTCGGCCAAAGGAGAGCCAGGGGTCCCAGGAGGAAGATTGCCGCTCCCAGTAGGGCTAATGGTTCTGTCCTCATCAAGCAAGGGGACTGGTGGAGAGCTTGTCTGAGGGTGAATTAGGGGCTGCGGCTGCCCAAACTCCACCCTCTGAGCTGGAGAACTGACCAAGGCCCACCAGGAGTTTATGGAAACCTGTTACTGAGAGGTGCTTCAGACAAGAAGAGAAAACAGTCCAGTGTTGCAGTGTGAGCACCAACCTAAGACTCTGGAAACCTGCTGTTACTCACTATGTGACCTTGAGAGAGTAGTTTACCCTCTCTGGGCGGTAATTGAGCCCTCTGTAATACAGAGTTAGATAAGATGATCTTTAGGCCTCTCCCAGCTCCAATATTTTATGAATCTAAAAATTCCAGTCTTCCTACCCTTCCTTGCCCCAGAAGGGGCCTAGCTCCCGGAAGGTCTGGCTGGACCAGGACAGACCTCATCCCCCTTATGTATGGTATCTGGCCAGTCCCCAGGCAAAGCCCCTTTGGAAGATTGGATCAAGGCCACCCTGAAGGTAGAGGAGGAAAAGGCTTTTGGCTAAAAGCTGGGATAAAATGAAACTCAGCAGCTCTGCGTCGGCGGCACCATTATGTGTAAGATTGAGTGGTATGGACGTTGCTCTGGCGAAGCCAGCTGGAAGTGCTCCCTGTCCCCACCATGCTCCTGGACACCCCACAGCTCTGCCAGCCCCCACACCTTCTATTTACACCCTTCCTGGACAGAGAAGAAAGGACCAAAAAGGTGAAGTTATTTTTAGGGTAACTGCTATATAATGAACATAGTACATATGTGAAAATAATATTTATAATCCAGTATGCTAACTTAATAGGTGGTCTATGGATATATATATCTATATCTATCTCCAGTCCTCTAGTGATCAATTCTTGTGAGAGGCAAGGATCGCATCAGTCACTCAAAATCCTGATTATGGGAAAAGGGACATTCTGACATTCTGGGTGGCTGAAGCAGGTTACAGAATCCTATTCTGGTGAGCTTTAAAAGTCAAGCAGGCACAACTTCCTGATTATTTGGGCAGCTCTTCCAGAAGTGGCGATGGTTTAGATAGCTTTCAGGATCCCTTCCAGGTTGAGACCCTATATTGTTTATCTCAGTTTTGCTAGTCTTTTCAGCCAACATACCTTCCCCTTGTTTTCCCCATTCCAAATGAAGAGCTAACTAGAGAAAGACCCAGATCCTGATTTTGTGGGACCCTGAGGCTTAAACATATTTGGAGGGCCCTCTTAAAGAAAAAGAATTTTAAATCACTAATACACAAGTTCTCTTAGAAGAGGTCCATGCACATACAAGCCCTGAAAGGGGAGCTTCAGTAACACCACAGTGAATCGGTTCCCATTTGGAGATGTCTTCAAACTCTAAAAAGTCCACCTGTTTCCCTCCTTCTTCCAAATCTTTTTCTCTTCCTTTCCCTTCCCTTTTGTTTATTGGTTCCCCTCCCTTCCCATGAGGCATCTGGGACCAGAGGGACCTGCAGGGCCAGCTGAGGAGGTGGTAGTGGGGGGTGAAGAGGGACCGCATACACGGGGAATCAGTAACTATGAAGATACATTGAGGATAGTGGGAGCCAGGTTTCTCACTGATGGGGAACAGAGTTAGACATGGGAAGGGCTGAGGCTGAAATAAACCCATGGTATTGAATGGAATTGGAGATATAGGTGCAAACTCATGGTTGTTTGCTTTTTCTAAGTAAGCTCTGGCCCAACGTGGAGCTTGAATTCACGACCTCAAGATCAAGAGTCACAGGCTCCACCAATGGAATCAACCAGGCACCCTGCAAACTCATGGCTTTTTAATATACATAGATAAACTTGGAAATAGATGTAAATGTATACATGTAAGTATACATGTGTTTTAATACATACAATTAACAAACAAAAATTCAACTGAGTACACACGAAGATCTAATTGGGTTTACTAAGTGATTCACAGAATCAGGCAGCAACCCATCTAGCAAGTAGAGGGGAACTCTGAGGAGCCATATAAAATGGAAGATTTTATACGAAAGACAGTGGGGCAAGAAGTCATTAACAAAAGAGAAGATCGTTCCAGGCAAGGTCATCTCCCCTTAGGGTGAAGGGCATGGGCTCTTATTAGGTGGATTACCTCATCTTTGGGGGATGGAGATGGCCCATGTGGTAGATCATCTCATTGGTACTGATCAGAAAATTCCTGACTGACCAGTTAAGACTTACATTTCTGGGGGCGCCTGGGTGACACAGCGGTTAAGCGTCTGACTTCGGCTCAGGGCGTGATCCCGGCGTTATGGGATCGAGCCCCACATCAGGCTCCTCTGCTGTGAGCCTGCTTCTTCCTCTCCCACTCCCCCTGCTTGTGTTCCCTCTCTCGCTGGCTGTCTCTATGTCTGTCGAATAAATAAATAAAATCTTTAAAAAAAAAAAAAAGACTTACATTTCTGAGGGAAGTTGAAACTGCACTTAGGTTAGGTATTAAGGCCCGATTGGTAACTTGGCCTAAGTGACACCATTTTGGGAGCACGGTTTTCTTTTCTTTTCTTTTTTTTAAAGATTTTATTTATTTGTCAGAGAGAGAGAGAGCACAAGCAGGGGGAGCTGCAGGCAGAGAGAGAAGTAGGCTCCCCGCTGAGCAAGAAGCTCCATGAAGGACTCCATCCCAGGACCCTGGGATCATGACCCTAGCTGAAGGCAGATGCTTAACTGACTGAACCACCCAGGCTTCCACAAGTGTGATTTTCTTTTTAACAATATAGATTATAGTTACATATGCGCATATATGAATTCTATTTATGTACATACACACACAGCAGTAACAAGGAGCACATCTAATGCTCAGGTCAGTTTCTAAATATTCTCTACCAAAAGGAACAAAGTTCTTTGGAGAAGAGCTCGTGTCCAGAATGAGACAAGGAAAGTACAAAATGAACCTAGAATATTTAATTGTGTCAAAAAGTAAGGAATTTCTCAAAATATTGTAGGAATTTATCAGAGTCACAGCAGACAGCTTAACAGAGTTCCCATGGCCAAGTCTTTAACAGTGTGAGCATCTTAAGAGAAATAATGATAGTGTTAGAGTGTAGCCCATTGAATAGAATCAGAATCTGTGAACCCTAATGATAGATAGATGATAGATAGATAGATAGATAGATAGATAGATAGATGATAGATAACTAAATAAAAAGAGAAAGCTCTTTCTTACAATAGAATGGCAACCAATAAATATGGAAGTAATCAATATTCGGTGATTATATTTTCTAAAATTTTTTTACAAACTTTTTTTTAAAGATTTTATTGATTTATTTGACAGAGAGATACAGCGAGAGAGGGAACACAAGCAGGTGGAGTAGAAGAGGGAGAAGCAGGCTTCCCGCTGAGCAGGGAGCCCAATGCAGGGCTTGATCCCAGGACCCTGGGATCATGACCTGAGCCGAAGGCAGACACTTAACAACTGAGCCACCCAGGCACCCCTAAAATATTTTCTTTTTTTAAAGATTTTTTATTTTTTATTTATGTGACAGAGAGACAGCCAGCGAGAGAGGGAACACAAGCAGGGGGAGCGGGAGAGGAAGAAGCAGGCTCCCAGTGGAGGAGCCTGATGTGGGGCTCGATCCTGGAACGCCGGGATCACACCCTGAGCCGAAGGCAGACGCCTAACGACTGCGCCACCCAGGCGCCCCCTAAAATATTTTCTGATGGGATCTCTAATCCTACATATTCTTAAATTGTGACTTTGATAGTCTTCCATCAAAAAGTCCCTGCCTCTTGAAACTAGGAGGGCTTAGGTCGAAGAGATATGACCAGCCGAGGTTGGCGGAAGTGATACCATGTGACTTTCAAGGTCATATTAGAAAAGACAAGAGCATTTCTGCTTTATTACCTGAACACTTACTCTTGAAGTCTTTGGCCACCATACTGCGGGGAAGCCCACATTGGCCCGTGTGGAGACTCCGTGGCTGAGCCCTGGGATTGTAGAGAGATAAGGAGACGGCTGCCAAGCCCCCAGCTGCTCCAGCTCCACCACCAATTTGACCGCAAATGCATGAGAGACTCCAGACTAGAACTGCCTAGTTGGTCCCTTTCCAAATCCCTGACCCACAAAACCTATAGGACATAATAAATTTATATTATATCTTTTCTTTTCTTTTTTTTTTTTTAAAGATTTTATTTATTTATTTATTCAACGGAGATAGAGACAGCCAGCGAGAGAGGGAACACAAGCAGGGGGAGTGGGAGAGGAAGAAGCAGGCTCCCAGCAGAGGAGCCCGATGTGGGACTCGATCCCATAACGCCGGGATCACGCCCTGAGCCGAAGGCAGACGCTTAACTGCTGTGCCACCCAGGCGCCCCAATAAATTTATATTATATCTTAAGCCATTAAGTTTCGGGATAATTTGTTACACAGCAACAAGAAACTAGAGGGGTGCCTGGGTGGCTCAGTCGGTTAAGCATCTGCCTTCGGCTCAAGTCATGATCCCAGCATCCTGGGATCAAGTCCCGCATTAGGCTCCCTGCTCAGGGGGGAGTCTGTTTCTCCCTCTGCCTGCCGCTCCCCCTGCTTGTGCTCTCTCTCTCTGACAAATAGATAAAATCTTTAAAAAAAAATAAATTTCTTAAAAAAAAATTAGTAACTAGAACAGTAATGACTGTAATAATAGATTCAAGCAATAATCTTCAATGGCTACAGAAACTAATGGGTTAAAGGAGAATAAGAATTTTACATAGAGTTTTACAGAAGTGTTTCCCCATTAAATATTTATTAATCACAAAGCGGAAAATTTTGCAGTTCCAAATCCTGGCAGACATTTCCTTAACAAAGTGACTGAAGTGAACATCATCATAATGGGACAGATTGACACTGTAGTCACTGGTATGCTGATAAATGATTAACAACGGGCTGGGGGTGGGGGGCTACTGATTTGTAATATCTGCTGATTTCTGTAGCATAAAAACTCCCACAACGACCCAGCTGCCTGGCTGGCTCAGTTGGTAGGGTATGTTACTCTTATCTCAGGGTCGTGACACTTAGCTCCACATCGGGCCTAGAGCTTACATTAAAAAAAAACAAAAAAACTTATAAAACAACTCCCACAAAGACCAATTTCAGACCACCGTTGGTTTCACAGCAGGCTGAAATTTTAGTGACTGTTTGTTGACGACCTCCAGCAGGCCCTGATCCATGTACCCCCTGGATGTGATGTACTGAGAAGGACAAAGCATCACTTCTGAGGCCTTCCACCTGAAAATGTCTAAACGGGAATCTCTTCACAAGGAAACATTACACAGACCTGAAATGAGACATTACCAAATATAACTGGTTTGTACTCTTCAAAAATGTCAAGGTCACAAAAGACAAGGAAAGACTGAGGAACTCTTCCAGAGTGAAAGAGACAAGACAGAGTATAGCTAAATGTAATATGTGATCCTGGGTTGGGTTCTGATCCAGAAAAGAAATATGCCTGGAAGGGTCAGGGCCAGATGGTAGGATCTTATCAACGTTAACTTCCTGCTTTGGGTGGTTATACTGTGGTAACACAGAAGAATGACAGGGTCTTTAGTAAATGGGCACTGCAGTATTGACGAGTAATAGGTCCTAATGGCATCTTAAGTCTCAATTGGTTAGAAAAAATAGGATCTATTATGCAGACATTGAAAGAGATACAGATATATATACAGAGAGAATGGTGTAATAAATGTAGTAAGATGTCAATGATGGGGGAAACTAGACAAGGGGCATGTCAGAGTTCTTTGTACTACTGCAACTTTTCTGAAGGTTTCACATTATTTCGAGAGAAGAAAGAAAAATATTCCATGGTTTTCCCTAAGGCTGGATCCCAAATTCTCACCTGCTGGAAAACAGGACGATTCACATCTCCAACAACATTCCCTCAGTTTGAAGTTTTTTTTTTTAAAGATTTTATTTATTTATTTGAGAGGCAGAGATAGTGATAGAGATAGTGAGAGAGAGAACGAGCAGGGAGGAGAGGGAGAAGCAGGCTCTCCGCTGAGCAAGGAGCCCAATGAGGGTCTCGATCCCAGGACTCCAGCATCATGAACCCCAACTGAAGGCAGCTGCTTAACCAACTGAGCCACCCAGGCGCCCCCCTCAGTTTGAATTTTGAGAATTCCCCCTGCCCTTCCCTGGGAGATGTGCCAGCTGATGAAAAGCTCTGGGACCCAGGAGGAGGGGGCTGGACCAGGGCATTCATCATGGACCAGATAATGGGGACTTGTACAATAAGCCTGGCAAGTCAAGGACTCTTGGTGTCCCTGGTCATTAGGTTTTTCCAGACTAGAAAATTCACCTGATGAAGAAGGAAAAAGCATTTAACTTTCTCCAAAAAATAAATAGACTACATAATTCAAATTACAAAAATATGTTTTAGCAGAAGGCTTTGCTTCAGATTTCCTTTAAATAAATAGCAAGCCCCCAGGTGCAGCATGATTTCATTTACAAAAATTCAATTAACACACAAGTTTTCCCAAAAACATATGTCAGGGTACCTTCTGGTAAGTGCCACAGGAGGAATAAGTGAAATCAGATTTAACGACTCTGCTCCTGGTAGGAATATTACTTAGTTCCAAGGGGTCTGAAACCTGTTTCCCAGCTCTTCATAATTTAATGTCTGGTTCTGTTGGTGTTTCTAGTTCTCTGCTAGGACTCAGCCTACTGAAAAGGCATGAAGACAAGACTAATAGCTGGTTTAATTTGCCAAATCAGAGATCACACCAAGTCCAGGCCAGAGACCTTACACTCCTGGGAGACCCCTGTAGTCATGACAACTTGCTACAGAAGTCCATTCTGCTAAGTTCCATTTTCACCATTTATTAAATATAAGTCAGCTGAGTTGGGACCTATGTACTAGCTGCTGGGACTGCTAAGGCAATAAATCAAAGACTGTCAGAATTAGACAGGATCTTAAAGGTCATCTTGTTCCATCTGGGTACCAGACTGTGGTTGAGGACCCCTAATCAGCAAGACTTTTTCCAGTGTCATGAACCAAACAGTGATAAACTACTAATGGAGAGAGGGTTGGCTGCTGCGTTTGAGCCTAGATGCAGGTGATGGGTGACGGAGGAGAAGACATTTGAATCCACCTGGGACTTCTAAGGAATTCTTTGATCCTCCTTCACTTCCTTTAGTCAAGTGAAGACAGGGCTGGTTTCTTTCCTTCCTTTTCCAGAAGACCACGCTAGGAGCCAGAATTCGATCACATGAGGTCTTTTCTTTGGGAGACTCTGCTCTGTTCCCTCCTGCTTTAGCAAACAGCTCAATACATACAGGTTATATCCACTCATTCAACATATCTTTTATTGAGTACTGACTAGGTTTGGGGCATGGAAATAGGCTCTGTGTTCACAGTGTACGTGAAACAATCATTAGTACCTGCCCACGTGGAGCTTACGGTCTGGTGGGAGGGAGACTATAAACACAGAAATAAATACATAATAACAAACTATGATTAAGAGTCATGAAGGAAAAAAAGTAAGGCGTCATGAGAGATATTAACAGGTTAGGGGTCTAGGAAACTTTTCTGAGACAGTGACATTAGAGGTGAAACCTGAAGGGTGAATAGCAGTCAGTTATACAAAAGTAAAAAGAAAGAATATCCCAGGCAGAGAGAATGAGAAAAGACTCTGATGCAGCATAGAGTTTGGGATATTTGAGAAACAAAGGGCCAGTGTGGCCAGAACCTGGTACGCTAGGGGAGCCTGGCGTAGGATAATGCTGGAAGGGATCCAGGTTCAATAGGATGCTATATGCCCTGTTGAAACATTTGGGTTTTTCTAAGTGCACTGAGTTGTAAGCAATGGAGTACCCTGATTTAATTTAATTTGTTAAAAGTCATTGCTCTGTGAAAAATGAAATGAAGAAGGCAAAGAGAAGAAAGGAGAGATCAGTTAAAAGGCTATTGTAACTCAGACAAGAAGTGATGATGGCTTGAACTCAGCCAATAGCAATACAGATAGAGAGGCATAGAGGATTCAAGATACATTTTGATGTAGGGAGCAGGGGAGAGAACAGTATCAAGAATTTCACTGAAAAATTCTACTTAGAGCAACTGGATGGAATGGATGGAGGTGCCATTTACCAAGATGGGAAAGACCAGGAAAAGGTTGAAAGGGAAGAGATTGAGAGTTCAGAATTGTACATAGTAGTTTCTGAGATTTCTGTGAACCTTCCAAGTGAATGCATAAATTGGGAATCATCAGCAAATAAATGGTATTTAAAAGAAAAGGAGTGGATAAGACTACCTAGGAAAAGACTATAGAGTGGGAGAGAAAAGAAGAGGAGAAAAGCAGACATGAACAGAGAAGCAAAACTAAGCCCTGAGGAAATGCAACCCAGAAATCTGATAGAGAAGATCATCTGGAAAAGGGACCCCAGAAGCAAAGGCTAGAGAGAAAAGAGGAAACCAAGACAGGTGATGTCATTGAGGTTGAGAGAAAAGAATGTTTCAAAAAGATGAATTTGGTAGACGGTTTAAGTGTTTCTGAGAGGTCAAGAAATGTGGAGGCCATTGATGACCTTTATGAGGTCAGTTTTGATAAAGCAATGGAGGGAGAAACTATACTGGAGTGGGTTCAAGAATGATTGACAGAGGTGAAAACAGCTTGCAGAGAGAAGCAGAGGAATAGGGTAATAAATGGCTATCTTCTCAATTTGGCCTCCTGGCCAGGTCAGCTACAAATTTATTCCATCTCTCCTCCCAGGTTTTCATGGCAGCCTTTTTATCAATATCCAACAAAGTGCTGAACCTGCAGGAGAAAAAGCACCCAGGTCAGCCCCAGGAGAAAGGGTTGGGCAAAAGGTGAGGGGATCTCAGATGCTTGCAGAGCACATTTCTCCCCAGTCCAAGAGCAGCAATGAAACAGAGGCAATGTGCGGAAAACACACAGAAACCTTCCTGGTTTCTGCCCCCAAATTCCAAGAGAGATAAACACAAGTTGTGGGATGGAAGAGGGGGTTGGGGATCTGGGAATTACACAGGATACTCACTTGATAGAGTTCATGGCTAGCTGTTTGAGTGTCCTCAGATCGGCTGCCATTCCCCCAATGCCCATGAAGGCCTCATAGAAATCATAGGATAAGCCTTTGGCACCAAAGACAGCTGGGTCATCAGAGCTGATCACCATGGGGTACCCAGTGGCCATCAGAACAGCAGCAGGGTGGTTTCTCAAGTCAGACACCAGTTTCAGAACCTGCCAATAAGAGGCAAAGGAAAAAGACAAAATTTGACCCATATAAAGAGTTGTCACAAAAGAGTCAAGACCATGAGCATAACTAGCTCCTTTCTTATCCTCATCACCACTGAACATTGGGATGACTTCTGGGCACAACACAGGAATAGAGCCAGTCCTCATGCTCTTCCTAATTTTCTCCAAGTTTCTTCACCACCACAAATATTTGGTCTCTCTCTTGGTCCGGCTCAGAGCAGCTCTCCGGAACACAGCAAGACAGGCAGGTGCACAAAGAACCCCAAGCAGTATCCTATGGCCCTTCCCACTCCACTGGCCTTCCTCACTGTCCCTTTAGCTTTGTCTATAGCTTCACCCAAAATTCCACCCCACTGGGGACCCTCACTGATGCCTCATTGTTATGAATGGGTTAGGCAAAGGGCCATTCCTAAATAACTTACTAATGGGAGTGAGACAGTGTAGGAATATAGAAAACCAGTGCGCTAAGGAGCAAGACATTATACAGGAAAATGTTTGGAAATCAGAACAGAGGTTGAAATTGGAGGGTTGGTTGCATGGATCACACATACCTGGTTGGAGATGGGACAGACTTCTATGGGGATGTTCTTCTTCCAGGAGTCGGCCCAGACTGCTGGGTGTTTGGTCAAAGCAAATCCATGGCCAATCCTGGTAGAGTTCAGTAGTAGAGCATCCAGAAGGTTCCTATCTATGGAAGTGCCCTGCCAGTCTGCAGGAAAAGGGATAGTCTTCAATCAGATGGATCTGGTCTATAGATCATCCTCAGATAAAGGCTCCAGATCCCCAAGAACAAAAAAGAACATTCACACACACACACACACACACACACACACACACACACACACACACACACAATCGTCCTTATAACAATGCTAAGGGAAGGTAATGGCAAGCCTTTATTTTATGTATGTGTATGTAACAGATGAGGAAGTTGAAACTTACACAGGCTTTATAAATTGAAGGAGCATATTCAGTTAAGTAGTAAAACTGGGTTTCAAACTTTGGTCTATCTGACTCCACAGTCTATATTCTTTCTTTTCATTTTTTGTTTGTTTCCAGAGCTATGTTCTGGAGTTTTTTTTAATTATCTTTACAACAATGTGTTGCAAACTCTCTCAATATAATTACTTGTATGTACTTACTCAATTTATATCTTCAACAATATCAACTGCAACATCAATTGCAAGATACAATGACCAGCACAAAGTGGTGGCAGATACTGTCGGCTGCCTATTTACCAGCCATCCCCATTGTATCTTCCTTGCTGGCAGGGCTTTCTTTGGAGGGTGAAAATAACAGGTCCTGACTCTCCCAGCTTCCCTTGCAGCTAAGATAGTCCTAATGCTGTCCTCGAAGGTTATTGGTGGGGAGTTCTTGGGCTTCCTCCTTGATAAAAGGAGATGAGCTGGAGGAAATAGCTTGTCTTTTGCTTCACTGGATTGGTTATGCCTAAATGGAACTTGACTACCTGACAACCAAGTAAGGTGAAACCCTGGACTTGACATGGACAGCAGAGGTGACTTATTATAGAAAATAATAGATGACTTTGGGACACCTGGGTGGCTCAGTTATTTAAGTGTCTGCCTTCAGCTCAGATTATGATCTCGGGGTCCTGGATGGAGCCCCATGTGGGGCTCCCTGCTCAGTGGGTAATCTGCTTCTCCTTCTCCCTCTGTCCCTCCTACTCCCTCCCCGCTTGTGCTCACCCTCTCTCAAATGGATAAATAAAATAAAAATAAATAAAACAGATGACCTTGTTGTAAAACCTATTAAATGTGTGTATGCCATTTCTGGCAGCCAAAAGCATCCTAACTGATCACATGTTAAATATGAAAATTCCACTTTTCTGTTAGTAATAAAACCCCAGAATTCCCATTGCTGGTTAGGGTATGCGTTTCAGGTGGATTTTCACTGGTTTCCTATCTAGAACTTTTTTTTCAAAGATATCTTCCTATTTACTTATTTATTTATGATTTTATTTATTTGAGAGACAGTGAGCGAGAGAGAGTGAGCATGAGCAGGGGGAGAAACAGAGGGAGAGGGAGAAACAGACTCCCTGCCCACTGAGCAGGGAGCCCAACATGGGGCTGGGTCCCAGGACCCTGGGATCATGACCTGAGCCGAAGGCAGATGCTTAACCAACTAAGCCACCCAGGTGCCCCTCTTCCTTTTTAAAAATAAGAACATGACTCTTGGGTATTAAATACCCAGGTCCTGGCAAAATCCTCTCCTAGGGCCGTGCATCTTAGAATGTGGTTAGATCCTGTTACACTGTTTCATACTGTTGAAATGATTTCACACAGGTAAGTATGATTTTCCCAACTAGATCACAAGCTCTTCAAGGTTAACAACCCTTACCCCCTTGCCACATCTCCCACAAACAATTCTTCAAATCTCCTAGAACAACTTTGATCTAAAATGGATCCAAAATGACTTGAAATGTCAAGGAAAAAAGAGATTAATGCACATGGACCCTTCCTCTGAGAGATGGTATGATACACCAAGGTTCGAACCTGGTTGTGAAATTCAAGCCCCCACTGCTCTTCACTTATCTCCTTGGTATTCTAATGATGACTGGTGCCTAAGGTACTCAGGGACACCAGGTGGGATGCAGCAGCAAGTTTTCCTCCTGATCTAAACCCCCAACATCTTCATTTCGATCTGAAATTGCAGCCATAATCTGGGACTCTTTTTGCTTAGGGTTTAAACATTTTAAGGACTGGAATATGCGAAGGTCAGTCTGAGAGAGGATGCATGAGCCTATGGAGTGAGCAGTGGGGAACCAAGCTGTGGCTAGGCTAATGGCATTTCAGAAACAATAGCAGCGGGCCTGCTTGAGCTGGGTGGGGTCTCCTCTTCAGCACTGATGAGTGTGGACAGAGCCTCCCAGCTGCTAGAGCAGGCCTGGTTCTAGTCCCTCTTCTGCCATTTAACCCATGTATGACTTTGGACAGGTGAATTAATCTCTTAAGCACAATTTGCTCATTATAAAATGGAGATCATCAGAAAAGGCTACTCTGGAGACTTTGGCTCTTCACCTATAAAATGGGGGAAGAAGGGGGCCTGGGTGGCTCAGTTGGGTAAGCATCCAACTATCGATTTCAGCTCAGGTCATGATCTCAGGGTCTTGAGATCGAGCCTGGAGTCCGGCTCTGTATTCAGCGGGGAGTCTGCTTGAGATTCTCTCTCTCCCTCTCCCTCTGCCCCTTCCCCACTCAAATAAATAAATAAACAAATAAATAAATCTTTTAAATAAAATAAAAGAAGGATAAAAACACCTTCCTAGCAGGACTGGGGTAAGAATTAGAAATAATATATGTGGGGTGCCTGGGTGGCTCAGTAGGTTAAGTGTCTGCCTTTGGCTCAGGTCATGATACCAGGGTCCTGGGATCCAGCCCCGCGTTGGGCTCCCTGCTCCGCGAGAAGTCTTCTTCTCCCTCTCCCTCTGCCTACTGCTCCCCCTGCTTGTGCTCCCTCTCTGTCAAATAGATAAACAAAATCTTAAAAAAAAAAAGAAAGAATATATATAAAGCGCCAGATACTATTATCACTGTTATTCCTTCTCCAGGGGGTTGCCGGCAGGATTAAGTGAAATAATGCATACAAATTGGACAAGTGCTATAAAAGGACTATCAACAATATCAGTACTGCCCCAGGATCCCAGCAGTTCTTTTGAATGGTGAGGAGGAGCCCTCCCATCTATCACCTCCTCTGTCCTGCTTGTCTCCATATGGCTCACCTGTCTCTCCAGCATGGAAAAAGTAAGGCAGTTTAACACCATGCAAGCTGGGGATCATCAAAGCCTCCCTGTAGTCATACAAGGAGTGGCCAGTGTCTTCATGCCCCACCTGCAGGATAGAGAGCAGGGGACATGGAGCCATCCGCTTGGTCCATGCCTCAGCTGTAACTACAACAAAATTGTGCTTCTCAAACTAAACCACACTTATCCCCAGGGCTTTGTAGCTGTGTGCCAAGAGTAAGGGTGCCTTAGGATAAAAAGGGTACCTCCTTCAGAATGCCTATTTGGGGGGAGGGGGGCAGACAATGACACATTTTTATAATAAGCCAAATACGGATATTCAATGTAGTAGAATGGAGTGCAGGCTTGAAAGAGAGTTGGAACTTGCAAGTAGATCCCTTTGAACAACTACCTATCCCCCTTCTGACCCCAATTTCCCTCTAGGACTTGTCCATTACAGTCCTCGTAGGGACTGTTCTGGAAGCTCTATACTAGAGGTGCTCCTTCTCAGCCCCCTTTGTCAGTGCTGCATGCAGAGGGAAAAGGTGAGATGGGAGGGCCTTCTGCCCCTTTCAGGAGAGGCCACATCCTTTGAGCAATCCCCAGGGATCCCAGGAGGACATCCCAGGTCCAAGCAAAATGAGTCTTTGAAATCCACTCCTTTGAGCTCTGGATGGTCTAAAAATAAGAGCTTAAGCACAGACTCAGGAAAAATGTACAGATTCTGTAAGAGGGAGTCAGGAGTGCCTTTCAGCCAGTTAGTTCAAACTACTTTAACTTTCTTAATGAGACTGATGAGTTGTCATCTGGGAAGTGTGCCCTGGCTGACAGAACCTGGCCAGGGCTTTGATTTGGTTGGAGGGGCAGGGGACAACTTGGCATCCCTGACAGTTTTGCCCAGGGCTGGCCCCATCTCTGCTTCCAGACCTCCCCCTCAACACATACACCATGTGCTACAGTTTTAAGAGCCAGCTGTGGGTAGGCAACGTGGGCTAGAAAGAGGGCGGATGGCAGGGGAACGGGAGTAAGCCCACCATTACTGCCCAACCTCCTTGAATTCTCCTTATTCTGGAACTCCCCCTTTCAGCCTTCTGGCCCTTTCTGCTCCCCTGTCTCTTGTGACTGTCATCCTCCTGCAGGCCCCCAGAGAAGGTCAGTGCTAAACTCTGGCCAGGCCTGCTCCTCTGCAGAGGGTTTCCGTGGGAGCCGCCAAGGCCTTCAGGAAGAGCAGCCTGCTGGGCTCCGCTCTCAGACAGCTTTGTGGTGCAGAATCCATTACCAGGTCAAACCCTGCCACCATCCTGGGGAACGTGTTTCGAAGCATCATGGCTCTTTGGACGGATTTCATGATGAAGGACACGTTTCTCATTCTGCGAGAGAGACACAGAGAAGCAGGGACGACAGCATGACTTGGCGTTGGTACTGCTGTGTACCCCAGAGTGGCTCCGTCGGCGCCTGGGGCTGGGCTGGTCCGAGGTACTCAGCAACCACTCCCCATGGCCCACGGGACCCTATCCCGACTGGGCTACAGTGATCCCTACGAGTGGCTACATCTGGGAGATATTTCACCCAAATCCAACCCTATCGAGGACTCTGGCTGGCTCCAGAAGGACCCATAGTGTCTGAAAAGCGAGTGAGGGAGACCTGTGGGATACTTTTCATTTAATCTGCATTTGGATGAAGCAAAGAGGGCTCGTCCAAAACTTGCCCTGCGTCCCTGAGAGGATGGCTCTCAGTAGTGGGTGCAGTAGAGCCTGGCTCTCTGTTCACTGGGCACCTATGAAATGCAACAGACCCCCAAGTCCCTGTCAGGTCAGCTGGACCTGGAAACGATAGGTCCTCTGTCCTGAATTAAATCAGCAAGGCCCTGGGAACTCCAGAAACCATATAACTGAACTGTCTGTCTTCTCTCCTCACCCTCTCTGTTCAAGTCCTGGATAGGGATTGAGACAAACAGCACAACCACGGAAGCACCAGCAGGAAAAGTCTGGTACAGCTCTGTGACAGGACAAAGGTCTCTGCACAGCAGCTGGCTCACTTGTTCCTCAGTTCTATGGGCCTAGATTTCTCTTGCCCCCTTCCCCCATACCTGCTCATTCCCTCTCCTGCAGAGGGAACACGAGCATTAACCAGCTAGCTGCAGCCCAGCCCTCACACCCTCCTGCCACGGTTCCCAGGGAGCTTCTGAGGGAAACCCCAGCCTGCCAGCTCCATCCTGGCTGACTAGCACACAGGGGCAGGCCTCTGCTCCTGCGCCTCACCCCTCCAGCCCTCACAAGGAGGGAAGGGGAGTCAGGGGGGATGGGGCAGGGAGGAGTCTGACTGTCCTCCAGAGCCCAGCCTCTAGGGTAGGCTGAGCAAATGGAGGAGCTGCCCCTCCCCAAGCCCTGACTCCATGTAATCCCCATCTGATTGCTGCCCCTGTAGACGGGTCACAGGCCTTAGGCTGGCTGCCCTTTGACAGGAGGAAAGAGCCATCCTTTGGTACAATCAGAAGGAAAATTAAGCTATAAAGTTTTCTGCGATTGCTTGGGGGAAGAGTGGTTCTTGTTCACACATCAGGTCCCACAAACATGCTCCTATGGGGTGTCCACACACAGACTCTGCGATACCTGTCACTCAGGGCTCTGTCACCAGTCAAGGCCTTGCACACAGCCATCCACAGCACTTGGATGACATCAGGCAGAACCCCAGAGGCAAATTAAAACAAAGAAATGAGCCAGTTATCTGAACATACAGGCAAAAACATATCCATAACTGAGTTACCCAGGCCAATATGGGGTCAGGGCCTAGAATTGCCTGGAAAATTGCCACAGTGCTTCATTTCAGCTTAGTTGTAAAGATCTGAACTAGAAGTGACTTCAGAGGTAGATGTTTGCACCCATGCACAAATGTACCTTCAGTTGGCACTGGGGGTAGGTCTCTGATGCCAGCCTCCCAGACTCCCTCTTTCTCCCTCTCTCCTCCCCTCCCTTCTTAGTGGCTCTGCCTGCACCCTGTTCTCCCAAATCCTGCAGTTTCAACCATGTTCTCTCTCACCTGTGATCCGAATAAATAAGTTTGAGTCCAATAAACCCAGGATGCTTTTTCGCAAACATACAAGCCACTTCTCTATAAGTCCTCACTGACCACTCTTGGTCATGGATGGTCCCATTCAGTTCGTAAACCTGAGAAGGAAGCATGGTCATGGTCAGACATCAGAGGTGAGTGAAACTTCATTCCCATTGCCAATAATCTGTAAAACCATGCTGGACTTCACAATTTTCTTGACCAATGCCTTCAATAGCCTCAGACATTTATCAGAAATCCTAGTCCTGTCTGGGATAATGCTCTTGAACACCACAAAGCTGGGTGTCTGCCTGTCTCATTCACTGCTGGTCCTTCCACCTAGAACAGTGCCTGGCACATGGCAGGCACCCAACAGGCATTTGTGTAATGAACGAAGAACAGGTCAGTGGGGGAGAGGACCCACTTCATCTCCCCACTTTCCCACCCCTAGGCGGGATGTCCCCTGAGGTGGACATGGTGAGAGGCAGAGTGAAAAGAGCCAGCAATGGACAGTGGGTAAGGCAAAGGAGAAGGAACAGGTATAAAGAAGTACCCTCTAAAGTGCCCTCTTTGCAGGCTGGGCCACACCAAGCCCGCTATTGAGAAGCTGGAAGGGGTTGGAGTGACGCGTCCCCTGCCACTCCCTCTGCCCTCCCCTGTCACTGGGTCAGCTCTCAGCCCTGCACAAAGTGGCAATTCAGGGTCAGGACAGGATGTGGGAGTTTCCAAAGAGATTGTGGGGCAAGGGAGGATGGGAAGAAATAACCTGCAGAAGTTATTTCCATGAACATCAATTAAAAACCTGCTGTGTGCAAGGAATGAGGCTAGGCCCTGGAAGGGGTGCAAACGCTAGTAAGACAAGGTGCCTGCCCTTCAGAAGCTCCCGATCCAGTGGAGACAGGCTCTTTTCATTTTTACGATATAAAGCAGGAAGACTTAAGTGCTAAATAGAGGTTTATGGGAACTCAGAGGAAAGGGGGTCCCTTTTAACTGGAGAGGGTCAGAGAAGTTTCCGGGTGAAATGGCGCTGGTGCTGGGCCTGAGGAGGCTGCTCCAGGCTGGCCCCTCTAGCTAAAGCATTGCTAGTCCTGTGTAGGGAGCAGTCGTTCTACAGAGCCAGAACTGCACGGCCAGGGAGCAGAGGCTAGAGGGCAGAGAGGCAGAATGGGGGCCACGAGCCCTCTCACCATCTAACGGAGAAATCCCTTTTCCTCCCTGGGGTCATCTCTTATGTCCTAGAGCCGGTGGTATCCAGGAAGCTCTTCTCCTTCCCCTGCCAGTCACTTGCTCACTTTTACCGGCCCAGGGGACCTCCCCTTTCCCTCCCAGCTGCACCCTGGAGGTGCTGCCTTCTGTTCCGGGGCAGCCTCCCCAGGCCCACAGAGCAAGCTCTTGGCTCTTTTACTTCCAGGGTGCCTGTTCTGCAGCCTGGGTTGGGGGAAATGGGGTGAATGGGCAGCTCTTCCTAGCCCCTCCTCTTGCCCCATTGGCCTTGGTTCTTTGGTTTCCTCTGCTGCTGCCCCAGTGAGGCCTGGCCTCTCATGCAATCCCCTGCAAGCCTGCCTCAGCCAACTGGGCTCAGTATGGGCAGGTGGCTCTTCCCTGATTGCTTGGCCTAGGAGTGGACATGCTCAAGCTTATTGAATGTTAAAGCGGCCAGAACTTTCCAGAAGAGAGACTCTCAGAAACTGCTAACTCAGTATCTAGACTAGCCTGTTACTATTATTATATTTTTTACTGAAGGGGATCAGAACACGCCACCCTAAAATATGCTACTTTTCCATAAGGATTATTTTGCGTGGAAGGCAATTAAGCAGCAAACACAGAGCTCTCTGCCCTCCTCCTATCTGCCTACAAGCAGGACAGACACTGTTGGTGAAGGTGCTCCCCCTTCCATCTCCCACACCAGGAGAACAAGGCTTATCACTGGAGACAGAAGGTCAGCACTGAGATGGGTCTGCACAAGCAAACCTTACTAACATAACCCTTATCTTCTATGAGTTTCCCCCATATATTTCTCTCTCCACAATCTACTGACCCAGAAACCCAAACCCCTCTTCCTTTGTATCATCATTTCTCCACAATTTATCACCACTGGTTAAAATAGTGTATAAGCACCTGGTCTACCCAGTTCTTTAGGTCTTCACTTTTTTCTACAAAGGCCTCCATGCACACAAAAATTAAATATTCACATCAAATACGATGTGCATGCCTTTTCTCCTGTTAATGTGGCTCTTAGTTTAATTTGCAGTCCCCCAAAACAGAACCTTAAGAGGGTAAAGGAAAGTTACTTTCCTCCTTTCCTACTTTACCAAGGATTTTTTAAAGAACTCTTCCTGTCACTGATCAAGGCTTCAACAGACTTCCAGGCCCTCTGTTAGAATCTTCACATCTTTGATGCTGAGAGAACCTATATCCTGTACCCCAGCAGTACTCAAAGTATGGTAAGGGAACCCCTACGGGTCCCCTAGACTTTTCCAGGCAGTCTGCAAAATCAACAACTCTCCTCATAAAGATTTTAAGATGTTATTTGTCTTTTTCATTCTCATTCTCTCATAAGTGTACAAAATTTTCCAGAAGTTGCACCATGTGTGACAATAGTGCTTTGACAAATAATGGATTGTGTGCTTGTGTAGGCTTGTGTTTTGAAATTTTCTCAGTTTTAATTTTTTTTTTAAGATTTTATTTGTTTATTTATTTGACAGAGAGAGACAGCGAGAGAGGGAACACAAGCAAGGGGAGTGTGAGAGGGAGAAGCAGGGTTCCCACTGAGCAGGGAGCCCGATGCAGGGCTCGATCCCAGGACCCTGGGATCATGATCTGAGCCGAAGGGTGAGCCACCCAGGCACCCCTCAGTTTTAATTTCTAACACAGGCTAGATTATACAGGATATAGTAGATATAATCCATATAAACAAAAGCTCTTTGGGATCCTCCAAAATTTTTGAATGTCCAAGTGTGAGAACAATGCATTAAACCAACCTAGAATTGATACTTGACGCTGTCTTGGCATTACCCAGCTGATTTGCAGAAGGGAAGTCACCCGGCCAGACACACCAACAGGATTCTAAACTACTGACGGTGGGCTCCAGGTCCTCTGAATCCTCCCACCTTCCGTCCTATAGCATCAGAGTAGGAGCTCCACAAATAAGTGTTCACTTAAGAAGAGCACTGTCCACTTGGAGTTTCAAAAGTACTAAGCCTCGGCAGCATGTTTTAGAGAAGGGATGAATAGGTGGATATTGGAGCGGGTAGAATAGTGCTAGCAGAACAGAAGGGAAACAAAAGAACCTTTAAAAAAATCAACAAATGACAATTCTGCCTAAAAGAAGCTCCTTGGCATATTAAACAAGTACGTACGGATATGCAAATGACACAACTAGAGGCTTGATGGGGGCTTGCATATGGCTGCAGTTCCAAGCCATCAACTCTGTCATTCTAGTACTTACTGCGGGAGCATCCGAGACTCCTGCCTTGCAGGGTTCCAACCCCACTGCCAGTTCCCATAGCATGGAGAGCTGCGAAGATGGAATCTGGCCCCTGAGGCTACAGATGCCAGAGCCCTTGTCTCTTGGTGCCTCAGTAAATCACCACCGGGTCTGCCCATGCCTTTTGCTCCTGGGCCTCTGGCTCCTGGCCAAGAAACTGCAGGCTTTATGGAAGCACCTAGGACAGGACCTGAATGCTCAAGAGCACCCCCATTTCAAGGAGCAAGAGACCCTTTTCACGGGGAGACCTGCAACCGCTGACAGCCTCAAAGCCACTCCACTACCAGTTAGAACACTGCTGTGAAGCCAGGCATTCAAGGAAAGTTCTCAGCTGGTGAGGGGGTTCTGGGCAGCCTTCTGGAATCAGGCTCCCAGTAGGGGTATGTTCTGCCCCAGTCAATCATACCTCCCAGGGTCGCTGCAAGGACCAAATGATTTAATATTTGGAAAGCACTCAGAAATGATAACTATCGGGGTGCCCGGCTGGCTCAGCCAGAAGAGCCTGTGAGTCTCGATCTCAGGGTCATGAGTTCGAGCCCCCCCATTGGGTGTAGACATTACTTAAAAAGATCAATAAAAACATAAAAAAGAAATGATAACTACTAATAATAATGTTATTATTACCAATCTTATTATCACCAGATGTAGAAAAACTCAAAATCTGCAGTTATCCTAGGAAGATGAGTTAATATCTAAGAATTGAACAATTAGCAAGTACAAGTAGGTGGTGTCAGTCATTTACCTAAGACTATGTGATACAAAAGCTGCTATCTCCCTGTAATAAGCCCTCTTGAGTTGAAAACACACTGGATTCAATGTAGATTATCTCAATTTTTCATTACAGTTTAATTGTGAAACTATAAAGTTGGCTATTTATGCAAGCCAAAGTAAGATTACAAAATTTTATTGTCTATGATATCATGGAATTACAGAATTCCAAAGGTGGAAGGAACTGAAGGGAAATGTGAAAGCAGACAGTTGCTCAAGGTCACACAATTAGTTTGTATCAAACCAGAAACCAGGACTCAGAATTAACTGAGCTTGTATTATGTGCCAGGTAATGTCAAGAACCTTACATCATAAACTCCTTTAATCTTCGAAACCACACTATCAGGTAGTTCTCATTTTACAGATGAGGATTTTGAGGCTGAGAAAGGTCAAGAAACTCAGTCCTACTCCACAGTGGGAGTGAGGGATGGGGGTCTGCGGAGTTTCAGAATCTTGCTGACCCTGAGGGGCTCTTGTCATCAGAGCAGCCCCTGTCTTCACCTTCATACTCCAGTGGCAGGTAGGGGTCTCAGCGTCTCAGCTCCGGCTGCACATTACAATCACCTAGGCAGAGGGAGATGCCTCGGTCTCACCCCAGACTAGTTAAATCAGAATCTCTGGGGTCAAAGTTGGTCATTTTTATTTTAACCTCCCCAGGTGGTTCCAATGTACAATGTACAGCTAGGGTTAAGAGCTACTACTTTTGTGGACTTGACAGACAAGTAAACAGCTTGACTACAGCAGAGTAGGATAAGTCGGGTAAGGGGAGCAATTAAGGGGGTCCCCCAACCTCGCTTGTCAGTATTCTCGTAGTTACACCAGTAACAGGAAACAATGGTCACTTCAGCAACAAGCCAGGTGGAATTTTCAGTGGAGGATCGGCCAAGAATCCAGGAAAAACCCTGGCGGTGGGAGTTGGTAGGCAAAGCCCGAGTAGTGTTCCTTACACAAGTGACAGCATCCAAGGAAACGTCCGGGAACGACCACGATGGGTTCTCTCTGCCACTGACCGTCTCTCTCCTAAGACCCCCTGTCAGGAAGTGCCAGCAGCACAATCTCCTGTTGATAATCCTCCGGGGTTTTAGAAGAGCTCAGCTCTGAAGACTGGCCGGGACCCAGTCTGGGCCTCCGATTCTGGCCGTGGGGGAAGGGACTGGAGCCCAGGAGATAAGACCCGCCTAGCAACTGTTGCTAAAGGCAAGTAGCCTTTGTTATCAAGCATTAGTAACACAATAGGAGGCTGAGCAGCCAGGATAGTCCATCAACATCATCCCAGGCCCTGAATTAGCCCCACAAGCAAGAAGGGGGAGGTTGTGCGGCTCAGCAAAAGAATTCCCGTGCAGACGGTTTTTAGTTGTTAATGTGCTGATGGCTCCCCCTACTCTGGCTAATGGGGGGCATTAAGGCACAGACTCTCTATTGCAAGAGGCCTTTGTTCCAGGGTCAGAGCAGAACAAATGGTCAAATCCCATCCCCCTCAGCCTCTCCAGAATCCCAAATCCCAGCAGCCTTCCACCTTCTAGGATGCCCGGGCGGGGGGGGGGGGGGAGCAGAGTGGGACAAGAGGTTAGGAGCGAGGCAAGGTCCCCAAGTGAAATGCCCTAGAGCCCACTTCTCCATGGGGGAAGGAGAAAAGGGGGAGGGATGGAACAGGAAACGACTGATTTCCCTCCAGTTTCTCAGCACCTTCCCCTAAATGCTTCCCCACCGGCTCAAGATGAAAGTCACAGCCCTCAAAGGGACCAAGACCCAAAGCCTCTGCAATCCCCCTCCCCTCCACCCCCTAAGGCACCCAGGGCTCTGTCAGGATTGATGGGCTACTTCCCCCCACACTCCACACTGAGAAAGCTGCCAGGATTGCCCAACAGGAAGCGGCCCCCCCAGCAGGGGCCAGCACTACTCTGGGTGAAACATCAGCTCAGCCAGTCACAGGGGCTCTCTTTCCCCTATGGAAGGATGAGCCAGATGCCCTCTCCAGCAGCTCCTTTTGAGATTGAGCATGGCTGCCTCAATGCTCATAAAATCCAGCACCCTGGCCTCTATCCAGTCACTCCTTACCATCGATGTGATCTTGGTCGAGCTCTTTGACCTTCCCAAGCCTCAGTTTTCACGTCTGTAAAGCGCAAGCTTGCTGTGCAGTTCAAGAGCTTTGTAAAGGTCAAGGCGAAGAAGGCCCTTGCTCCAAGTATGGTCTGGGTGAAACCATCTGCACTAGAATCACCAGGAGGAGGGGAATAAGCTGAGTTAATTTCTCAGCTTCCTGGCCCTACCCAAGAAGACAGAATTAGAATCCAGGGAGGTCGAGGCCCAAACGCGAGTTTTAAAGAGTACCTCCAGATTATTCATGTGAGCCTGTGAGTCTGAGGACCACTGTCAACGAGCACGATTATCTCTACTGGTGCCTCTTGGCAATGTAAGATGTGGTGCCAGCCTGAAATATCTCACAATCTGACCTAAATCATGAGGCAACAAACGCTGGGTGCTGGAAATCCACATTACCAGCAAACAAAGATGGAGATGTGGACTGCCACAGGCCTGGGACGGGGGTGAAGGAGGGGTTGGCGGACCTACAAACCAGTTTCAGTGGAACCCAGAGAGGAGGACGGGCTGAGACGGGGTGGAGCCCATACTTGGAGAGAAAAGGATTTTCCAGGCCAAAACACAGGAATAAATTGTTCTGGGAAGTGCAATTTCTTCCAGCTCACATAGGCCAGACCCAATGCCAGCTCATCTCCCTTAGAAAGTCTCCTAATAGGTGGTGGACCCTCGCTTCCTGTAAAAGGATCATTTGTGTCCAGGTCTTACCTACTCTGTTCACAAAACTGCTGAAAGCTGTACTGGTGGACAAAGGTCAGCCCCACTCGTATTTCCCAAGAACTGTACTCAGGGCTTTAACTACCAAACAAGCAGTCAGATCCTGAGGGAGATAGGCACCCTTAGCTGAGAGCCTACAGTTTGGGATCCTCCAGGGCCAGCCTTGAGCTAAACTTACGGAGGGTATTAACATATCTGAGGGGAAAGGTGGGTCAGTCCCGAGCGCTGAGCCTTGAGGAAGCTTGGTCTCAGATGAAGGGAAAGGGAGCCCTGACACACAAACTGGAATTACTGGTTCTTGGGTCAGGTATATCCTTCATCAGAGGGTCGTTGGAAGATTTTAGATCAAACTGGGGGTTGTAAAATCAGTTTAGGAATCCCAACAAGAATTTAAAAATTTTTTAGAATGCAAAAGTATCAATATCTGTACATTGTATTATTTCCTAAAATGTTTCATGGATACATATGGATACACGTGGAAACACTGTCTTCAATAAAGTCAATTTACTATAGCATTTTCTACTCTCCCTGGGGAAAGGGTGATCATTTTCATCAGATTTTCCAAAGATTAAGTACACTGTTGTGTACTCTCTTAAATTCTCAGAGCCCAATGACAGGGCTTCTTAGGACTCCCGCTCACCAACATCCTGGCTATAACTTGGCTTCAGGAAAGGCTAAGATTTGCCTTCAAGGAGAGAGAATTTCCCAGTCAAGAAGCATAAGTGTCTGGCCTAATTGACAGTTTTCTCCAAAAACCAGCATTCTGACTTTCCTGTTATACTTCTGTGTCTTATGAATTTGGTCAATGTGTTTCGGTCCTCTGGAGCTCTATCACTTCTGAGTGCACAAACAATAACATTTCCAAGACTATAAAGACCATGGAATATGGTAACAAAGCCAAAATGATGCCACCCTGTGGGCCTTGCCACAAACTTGAAGGTCAGTTACCAAAGCATTGGTATGCTCAACAAATATTTCGATGAATAAGCGGACAAGTTAGGACACGATGTAGGGGAGAGCGCTACACAAAGGTCATGGTTCCCCAAGCCACTTAAAATCTTTAACCAGCTCAAACTCTTTGTGAGCCCACCAAATGGAACATTCAGAAATCCTGCCCACTCCCACAACACCCAATTCCTTCCCGCAAATAGTCTTCAGGGAAGTTCTGTCCCACAGACATCCCAAAGGAATGGTCCAGGAGCATCTGATCACCTGAAGCTGCTCTCCTCAATGAGGGGTCCCCTAATGGGGAGGCCATCCTCGTTCTCTCCTTCTACAGCCCACTTCATGAATTTTCCAGCCTATTACTGTTTGTAGGGCCCCTTTCTTGGCCCACGCCTCTTTTCAACTCACAGTTTCTGTGGGAACCTCATCCCTCTGACAGTTTTAAGGATTACCTTTCTGCAGACAAATTATCACACATCTGTTTCCAGGCTAGAACTCTCCTCTGGGCTCCAAAGTCACATATTCAACCACTTCCCAAACATCTTCAAAGGGCTGTCTCAGAGGTACCTCCAACACTACAGGTTCAAAACCAAAATTTCTATTCTCCCTCCCCATCCTGCTCCTCCTGTTACTTCCCCTATCTTCACTAATGTCACCACCAGTTAACTCAACTCAAGCTGGACGCCAGCCAGTCATCATAGAGTCCTCACCTCACATGGTCAGTCAAGATGACCTCGAGAGTCCTCCTCTGGCACACTGCACATCTCCACCTCCTCGTTGCTCCTGTCTCCCCCAAGCCTCATCATCTCATACCTGCTGTTTCCCTGCTCTCCCAGCCTCCATCCCCACCTCTCTCACCAGGCAACCCTCACACCGCAATCCCTTCTCCCCAGTGCTACCAAGGTGATCCATTCGCCAGACCCATCAGCTGTCCCAGGACCAAGAGTGTAGTCTCGAGGGACTCTGGGAAGCTAAATTTTGATATGAAAGGAAACCAGGTCAAGAAAGGTTCAGGTATGAGGCACTGCTCAGAGTCCAAGGCCAGGGAACCCTGAGCATCCAGGAGGCACGGTGTATCCAGGAGAAGGTGAGAAGTAGGGGTCATGAGAGAAGGGGGTACAAAGGGGATTTTCACAGTTTTGGGGGGCCAGCCAAGAGCAGTGCAGGTTTCCTTGCTCATGGGGGCCCCTGGAAAGACACATGTCCCATTTGGGATAAAACCAGCATCCAGTCCTATACCAGTACTAAGGTGGGGAGCCTTTGAAGACCTACAGACTGAGATCTGAAAGTCAAGCCAGAGCAGAGGAAAGAGGTGGGCTCACCGGGAACAGCATGGCTCTGAGCTCCAGGTAGAGCACATTGTCCTGGTAGAACTCCTCCAGGGCCTGGAAGACATAGTCTCTGAACACTGGTGCATAGTGGACAAGGCCAGAGATTGTGAAGAAGATCCTTTGAAACTTGGACCAGACAATATTTTGGTTTGCATAATCCACCTCGGGGTTCTCAGTCATCAGAGTGAAATTCTTTAGCAGCCTGTCCAGGACACAAAGTGGGTAAATTGAGGAGGCATGTTTCAAGCCATCACCTTCAGGCACCTGCAGGATTCCTCTCCACTTTGCTTCTCCCACCAGCTGACCCAGATGCATCACAGTGATGAGAGGCGAGGGGAAGCACTCCTGTCTGATGGAGGCCGCTCCCTGAGACGCACTTCGTGCTCCTCAAGACCCAGCTCAGGTGGGATGTTCCCACCAACCAGGCTCTCCTGCTCCCCCTTTCATGCTTAGCCAGTCCAACCCCATTGTGCTTACATCCAAGATCAAGCTCTCTTGGGGGGGGTGTTTGCACCAAATTTTATCCCCCTAAAATCCATAGGTTGAAATCCTCACCCTCAATGTGACTATAGTTAGAGATAGGGCCTTTATGGCGGTAATTAAGGTTAAATGAGGTCATACGCGTGGGGCCCACATAGAATAGGACTGTTGTCAGGGACACCAGGAGTGCACACACACACACAGGAAAGGCCATGTGAGGACCCACTGACTGCAAGCCAAGGACAGAGGCCTCGGGAGAGACCAGACTTGCCAGGATCTTGATCTTGAACATCTAGCTTCCAGACCAGTGAGAAAATAAATTTCTATTGTTTAAGCTGCCCAGCCTGCAGTATTCTGTTATGGCGGCCCCAGGGAGCTAATACAGGACGTGCGATGGAAATATGGGCACTACAGCACCCGTGCTTCACCCCTGAGTGGCTGTGTCCTAGCTGCGTGGCCATGGGCAGATGCCTTAACCATGCTGAGCTTCATGTTTCTTATTCGTGAAGGGAAGTAAGCTCACAAAAGCACTCTGTGGATGGTTCTATGATGAAAACAGTTATTACTTATAATATTACTGTTCAAGTGTGTTAGGAAGTTGCTCCATCACATTTTCAAGCTGTTTCACCCGCCAATGCACTGTCATTATTCCAGGAGCTGGGAGCTTTTCATCTTTCTGGTGTTAAGCATCTAGACAAATTTCATTTGATGCAACAACAGTGTTACTGTTAATACCTCTTACAGATCAAATTGGATTTTAAATGAATCAGGAACTTGCTATTTGAATGCTTTTGTGAAGTCAAGTGTCTTGTAAAGTTAAAAGAAAAAGCCTCCTGATTTTGTTTAAGGCCAGATTTGCACATGTTGGTTTGCACCAAGGAAGACACACCTGCACACCGCCCACTACTTATATGGGTGTGTAACACATTCTTTCCGAGCCACACTCACCCGCTGTCAAACTCAGTGACGTTCTGCATCTCCTTTCGATATTTCTCCAGCAAAACCCACTCTGAACACTCTGCTGCCAGAGGGGTGGGGGGTGTTGGATAAGCAAATTTGAACTTCAGGGCCCCCTTTGGGGTGATACAGAAATGGCAGTGGGGCCTATAGGTGACATTTGTCACCAGCCAGTTCATGCTCAGGATGCCGAAGTCATGGACATGTAAGGCAGCCCCTGGAAAGGGAAGAAGGGTGGGGGTGGGGGTGAAGCAAAAGAGGTGAAGTCCAGATTCCAGGGCACAGGGGCCGTGAGGACAGTGTCGATGGATACTCCTATGGGCCCAGATACTCCCTTGTGGGTGGATGCAGTCGCTTTGTCAGGGAAGACAGTAATGCCCAGCTCCCATGCCCTACTGTCTCTCTGAGGCAGAGTCCCTTCTGAAGCAGGGCTTTGGGTTTCCAGGGTAAACCAGCAGCCACCTTGGACCAGCCCCTTCCTAGTTTGCCAAGAAAGAACAAAGGTACAGAGTAGCTGAGTGGGGTTCTCACTGCTCCATTTATTTATTTTCATTTTATTTATCATTATTTTTTAAAGTAGGCTCCACACCCAATGTGGGGCTTGAACTCACAACCCTGAGATCAAGAGTCACACACTGTGTGACTGAGCCAGCCACGTGCTCCTCACTGCTCCATTTAGAACAATAACAGCTCCAATAAAAATGCTAGCTCCAAGTTTAGTTCCCCTACCTGCCCAGCACCCCAAACCACCCTCTCCAAACCTCTACCTTTTGGCATCTTCTTCAGGATATTAAACACCTCACTCTTCTCGATGAGATTCTTGGCCTGGAAAAAGTGCATGCTGGGAGGAAAATTCTGGATCTTCATGGCCTGTGTCACCTCAGCCTTTTTGAGAGCCATGAGCCTCTCATTGGCCAGCTCCTCCTGTTCGGTCAGCACCAACTGCCCCCCCAGCTGCATCATCTTCTCTCTCATCAACAGCTGGGTTCGTGCTGCATCTATGGATATGGCTGAGCCGAAAAAAGGTATCGCCGCCACCAAAAGCAGGAAGAGCAGGGCTGGCCGCCCCAATGGGCCACCCCCGGACATCGGGAAGCCTGGAAGAGGAAAGCGCTTAGATGGAAACCCAAAAGGGCTAAAGAAGGGAGTAGGTCAGTGAAAATCTACAGATTTAAATGTCAAACTCTGATTCTCCTTCTCCCACTCTGTTCTCAGATTACCAGGAGGCAGCATACTGAAGGATTCTTCTCCAAGCCCGCAGAGGAAAGACCTCCAGGTACAGACCTAAAGGAGTTTCTCAAATAATAAGGCACCATGAGCCCTCCTTGAAAAAAGTGGAGCTTTTCAGTTAGCGAGCCCTGTTCACACATAGAGGAGGACATTGCAATCAGTTTTTTAGTATTTCACTTTTAAATATCGTCAGGGAGCAAGAGATCACAAGGCATATAAAGAAAGCCTCCAACATGGTAAAGAAACACGAAAAAAACAGAGAGAGAAGGAAACAAAGGGAAACAGAGACAATGCAGGAAATAAAAGAAAAATTCAAAAGAACCATACTTAATATCCCAAGAAGGATACTAAAGATACTGTGTCCATAAAACAACTACAGGGAATTATTAAAAAATGTAATTTTTTATACTATGGCTAGCTGGCTGGCTCAGTCGGCGCAGCATGAAATTCCTTGTCTCAAGATTGTGAGTTCAAGTCCCACACTGGGTGCAGAGATTACTTTAAAAAAATTAGGGGCGCCCGAGTGGCTCAGTCAGTTAAGCGTCTGCCTTCAGCTCAGGTCATGATCTCAGGGTCCTGGAATCAAGCCCCATGTCTGGCTCCCTGCTCAGCAGGGAGTCTCCTTCTCCCTCTCCCTCTAACCCTCCCCCTGCTGTGCTCTCTTGGGCTCTCTCTCTCTCTCTCTCTCTCAAAAAAATAATAATAATAATTGAAATAATTAAATAAATTTAAAAATAAACAATGAGAAAGAGCTTTTAGAAATTAAAAATACAAAAGCTGAGAAGTGCCTGGGTGGCTCAGTTGGTCGAGCATCTGTCTTCAGCTCAAGTCATGATCCCAGGGTCTGGGATCAAGTCCCACATCGGGCTCCCAGCTCAGCAGGTAGACTGCTTCTCCCTCTGCCTGTCACTCCGCCTGCTTGTGCTCTCTGGCGCTCTCTCTCTCTGACAAATAAACTTTAAAAATCATTAAAAAAAAAAAAAAAAGGATTCTCTCTCCCTCTCCCTCTGCTCCCCCCTCTACACTCTCTATCTAAAATAAATAAATAAAATACGAAAGCTGAAATTTTAAAAATTAACTAGCAATATTACAAGATGGAATTGAAGATGATCTTTTAGAAATTAGGATAAAATAAGAGAGAAACAAATGAGATGATTATTGGCTTAGGAAACTCAACCCCAAATAACAGACATATCAGAAGGAAAAAGAAAAAAGAAAAATAGGAGAAAAAAGTAAATAAGTAATAGAAAAAATTGGGCCAGAATGGAAGACCTGAATCTCTGGTTTAATGAGGCTTGTTGAGCTCCTAGCATAGCACAATTGCCACTGGCTACACCAAGATAGATCATCTTGATATTTCGGAATGTTAGCACTAAAAGATGTTAAAAGCTTCTAGAGAGCAGCTAGTCCAGGTTGGCAGTGAGCAAGGATTTAAGGGCAGAAGGAAAGAAACTTGCTTTTATTGGGTCTCCTCATGCCAGGCATTATGTTAGGACTTCACCTGGGTCATTTGTTTGAATTACATTTAAGAATTATGGGGTGCGTGGCTGGCTCAGTCAGAGGAGCATGCCACTCTTGATCAAGGCTATAATTTGGAAGACCTCAGGATCAGTCTCAAATTAGTATGTCTTTAACCATGAGACCTTGGGCAAACTGCTTAATGTCTATGGGTCTCAGTTTCTCACCTGTGAAAAGGGTGAATTACACAAGATCAGTGGCCCTCCAAGTGTGATACAGGTATCATCAGTGATACAAGATACCACTGTTTAGGTTGAATAAAAAATTTTTTTAAATAAGTTAACTGAAATAAAGATATTAAGTAGGGGCGGCTGGTTGGCTTATTTAGTTAAGCATCTGCCTTCGGCTCAGGTCATGGTCTCAGGGTCCTGGGATCAAGCCCCGCATCAGCCTCCCTGGTGAGTGGGGAGCCTGCTTCTCCCTCTCCCTCTCCCCCTGCTGTGCCCTTGTGCTCTCCTCTCTCTCTCTCTCTCACTCCTTCTCTCAAATAAATAAATACAATCTTTTTTTTTAAGAAAGATATTAAGTAAATAGAGATGCAGAGATATGACAAAGGTGAAAAGCTTGCTAATCACTGAAATACAATATATCCTAGGTTCTTTCCAAGGCTAAATTCAATTATTTTAAGGTACATCAGACACCAAGAGGCAATTTTCAGAAGGAACTGGATACTATTTACTCTAGTACCACAGCTATGATAGGGGCTGTACCTTCCTAATCAGAGAGTTGGACTTTCGAAGAACCCCTGCAACTTCATCAAGGCTTCGAATCTCTTCAGACTACAGTATTTGCCAACAGCTGAAAGAAGAGAGTGACATTTATGCCACCATCCCATCCCTCCCATGCTGCATCCTCCGATCAACGGCCCCAGCCCCTTGTCCCTCTCTCCTTACTGACACATAGCAGAGGCCACTAGTTCCACAGTCTCCATCTCTGTCCTCTCCGCAGACCCCAGAAATAGTTGTGTGGCCCAGCATCTAGGGACTTTTCCTGGCCTGACAGACACAAGTTTATCTAACATTGGTCCTGGCCCGCGTTGGCTGAGCATCAGGAAAAATCATCCCTATAACACTTGCTATGCTGACTTCATCTCTCTTCTCATGAAAAGTTTCCTTTACTTTTAAAAGAGGGTGCATGAAAACTCTATAGTTTGTTCCCAGAATAAGAACAAAGAAATGGACCATGTACATCTGTGACTCTGAGTCAGTGGCCTTGGGTCTACAGCCATTTTCAAAAGCCTGTTGTGGAGCAAGGCTGTGCTCTTCCTCCCCACTGGGAGGCACAAACCGCCTTCAGGCGGGAGGGGAGGGTCAGGGGGTCAGGGAGGGCTGCCAGCAGGTAAACAGAGCCCAAGTGCCAGTGTCCCAGCTACCTACTGTAACCTCACAAGCTAGATGCCCACCCCAGGGGATCCCAGGTACCTCAGAGCAGCTCCAGAAACTGCGGACTGTTTGCCGAGTCTCCCCAACAGCTGTGTCAGAAGCCCCAGAAAAGCTCACCATCCTGTTTTCACTTCCTGTCAGCTCGGGTTTCACTTCCTCCCAGCCTCATGCTGCTCAGGCCTCCAAAGAGAGGCAAGGAAGACGGGGTCTGGCAGAGCCGAGGCAGCAAGTGGGCCTGAGAGTACGTGTTTACATGTGTGCGTGTGTGCACTGATGTGCTTGTGGGGCGATTTCTGTGTGTGTTTGTATGTGTTCGCGTGCCTCTGTGCACGTGTGCATGTGGGCATTAAGTATGTGTTTGTGAGGCAGTTCTACGCATGTTTGTGTGTGTCTATGTGTTTGTGTGAGTTTATGCATGTGTGTGGGCTTCTCTAGGTTTGAGGGGAGGATACGGGTGTGTTTATGTTTGGGGTGTCTTTGTAGGGTCCAGAGCATAGTCTTAGACAACAAGCACCACAAGGAGGCACTCCAAAATCTGCTCATGAACTTTGGGAAGTATAGCCCTCCTCCAAAGGTGACTGGGAATTGTGGGGCAACCCTCTAGACAGAGGGTGAAAAGGTACATATAAAAGAGGGTAAACGTTTTAGGGGGAAAATTCAGGGATGTGGGAGCAGGACAGTTGAGGAAGTAGAGAAGTATGAGGCAAGAGCAAGGGGGCAGGGAGGATGGGCGAGAGGGCAAGAGGCAGAAGCTTCCGGGGGGAGAGAAGAGTGGGACCAAGTCCTGATACCCAGACGCTGGAGTCAAGCCTACCTTTGCACCCTGGCCTGGCCATTCGCAGCTGTGTGGCCTTGACGATGTTACTTAAACTCTCTATACTTCAGTGTCCTGATCTGAAAATGGAGGTCACAAATCAATGACTACACAGGGTCCACTGTGAGAATGTATGCAAAGTGCCCGGTGCATAGTAAGTTCTCCAGAAAGAGTAGCCGTTACTACTACTGGAAATAACAATTGTGACATAGCATCCGAGTGAAGCTAAATAGGACATCTGAGACCATCCCAGTGACTTCTGCAGCACACGCCTGCTCCACAGACTTGCCGAGTACCCCTCCTGCCCTGCCCCCTCTAAAGGCCTTCTACCCCAGAGACACCCACAAACCCTCCAGCACTTCCACTTCTGCTGTCTCTAAACGTCTGGAACCTTGGGGCCCCTTGTCATCATCTTCTCTAAAAAGTAAAAAGGTCATCGTTTCATAAACAAGAAGAAATCCAAAAGTGAAAATACAGAGGAACTAACAATTCCCTCATCACAAGTTCAAGATTAATTTTTTTACAAGTCCGTGAAATCACAAGAAACAAGTAGTAAAGACAGACCAATTGACTAACAGAAGGGTAGGAAGGGAAAAATCACCCATTTTGAATGTAAGTCATTAGAAGATTTTTTTAAGGTACCAGAGCAGAACTCTTTCCAAAAGCTTTGGTTAAAAGTAAGAGCTAATATTCACATCCCAAACACTTGGCTCCGGAGACTCTGGCTCAGAACTCAGCTGGGAAGTGCAGAAAGCCAGAGGAGGGCTGTGGGTCCTGAGGCTGGAGTTACTGCATCAGCCAGAAGCTACCTGGGCCAGGGGAGTAGAGGACCCAGATGTGGAGACAGAAGCAGAGAGGGGAACTGCTGGGAGCGCACACCTGGACACAGGATCAGAAACGATGAACCGAAGCAGGGTCAGACCTAGGAGACCAACCAGCAGGACCTGCAAACCTCTTGGCCTTCTGGGGCCATCAGCCTTCTTGGGGGCGTGGCAGTGAGCACGTCTAGTCGCAGAGGTGTGCCACCTGACGACAGCAAGCCACGGTGTAAAAAGGAGAGGCCGTTCTGGGAGAATATTCTGCCAAGCGCAGAGACTGTAAAATATGGAACAGGGCTCTGCTTTTTACACTTTATTGAAGATAACCATCAGAAGCAGAACTGGCCTTGTGTTTAAAAATCTGGGCACAGAGCAGAAAAAGGGAACCAAAGTGTCTTTTAGTGATTACAAAGCCTAACCTAAAGGGAACGAAGTCTGAAAGGACAGGCGCGTATGACCCCAAAACTGGAGACAGGAGAGGTTTTCAGAATTAAAGATGGTGTATGGTTACACAAACATTTGAGAGGTATTTTCATTAAAACATTGCTTTCCCCCATCAATACCATGAATTATATGCCATTGGTATATGTAACCTTCAGGAAACTAGAGGAGACTTAACTCTGGTGGAAGGTTTGAAGCATTGGACATACCACTTCAAAAGAAGATAAATAAGGTTCTCTGATCCCCGAGTTTAAAACAATGAAATGATAACACCTAAAATTTATTGGGAATTGTAAATATTTACTAATTAAATCCTTGTAGTGATCTTATAAGGTAGGGACTATTGCTAGCTCTCCTTGACCCGTGAGTACACTGAAGCACCTGGAGGGAGGTTGGTAACTTGCCCAAGGTCACACAGCTGGACTTGCAAGTTTCCACCCACAGCCTTCCCACGCAGCAAGGAAACAGAAGGTCTTCAAGGTGGTGGGGAGCCTCTGGTGTGGGAGAGCACACCTCAAGACAGAAGGGAAGATCCCTGGAGGAGAGCCCAATTAGCAAAGATGAGACACAGGAACAGATACTATTGGGCAAAGATGATTTTTCTGGATACTGGGAGCTTGTGCTTTTAATAGCCAGAGTTTTTCAGGAAGCAAAAAATAAGCTCTTTCAAGGAATTGCTGTGTGATTAAAAAAAAAAAAAATCTTAACATCTATGAGCTTAATGCCTTTATCTGCAATAAGGGGAGAATAACATGTTCTTCCTACTGTTTTTTACCAAGTAAGTTTGTGTGTGTGTATTAAATAATACACATGAAAATATTTCTTTATTCTCTCTTTTCTTTTCTTTTCTTTTCTTTTCTTTTCTTTTCTTTTTTTTTCTTTTCAGGGAGTGAGAGAGCACAAGAGACGGACGAGGCAGAGGGAGAGAGAGAGATTCTCCAACAGGCTCCACAATCAGCATGGAGCCCCAGAGATCATGACCCGAGCTGAAATCAAGAGAATCATCTGGACGCTTAACCAACTGCACCACCCAGGTGCCCCTTAAGATTTTATTTTTTTAAGTAATCTCTACACCCAACATGGTGCTTAACCTCGATCCCTAGATCAAGACTCACATGTCCCACCCACTGAGCCAGTCTGGCGCTCCCAAATTAGACCATTGAAACACAAAGACGAAACCCCTAGAGCCACAGACATTCTATTTGAACTCTCTTTAGCAGAGCACTGCCGATTTCTTTGGGGGAAGAGAAACAGTTTCTAGCCTAGTTAAGGATGGCGTACCCTACTAAAAATGAAGATAATATTGAAATTTTGCAGATTTAACAAGATTTTTTCCCTACTAGTCTCTCAGACATCAGCAACCAGCTTCGTACCCACTGTGAAGAAAAGGAAAAAGCCTTCCCTGGGGCTTTCACCAGCCTCTGGCAATAGCCTTAAAGATACTGATGGGAGCACCTGGGGGGCTTAGTCGTTGGGCTTCTGCCTTCAGCTCAGGTCAGGATTCTCCGGCTCCCTGCTCAGCAGGAAGCCTGCTTCTCCTTCTCCCACTCCTCCTGCTTGTGTTCCCTCTCTGGCTGTCTCTATCTGTCAAATAAATTTTAAAAATCTTAAAAAAAAAAAAAGATATAGGGATTTACTGGATCACTTTTATAGCACAAAGGATGGCCGACCACCACCCCTCCCCCACATACACAGGGCTTCTAGCATCCTTTTATTACCCCACTCTTTTTTTTAAATATTTAATATTTTATCTAATTTATTTGAGAGAGAGACAGGCAGAGATAGCGACAAAGATAGCAACAGAGATCAGACCAGGAGAGGAGAGGAAGGAGAGGGAGAGGCAGGGTCCCTGCTGACCCTGGGATCACCACCTGAGTTGAAGGGAGAGGTTTAACTGACTGAGCCACCCAGGTGCCCATCCCCCATTCTTAAATATGAGCAGATATCCAGGAGCCACTACGCTTGAGGTATGCTATTTTATGACAGAGCAAAAAGTATCTTGGAAGAAAGAGAACAGGAGAGAGAAGAAAACTTCATCCAATATATTATTGTCAGAGAGGTAAGAGAAGATATCAATAACCATGAAACAAGGACAGGGTGTTATAAAGAACGGATAGTCAAAGAGTGAAAACTGGGGCGCCTGGGTGGCACAGCGGTTAAGCGTCTGCCTTCGGCTCAGGGCGTGATCCTGGCGTTATGGGATCCAGCCCCACATCAGGCTCTTCCGCTATGAGGCTGCTTCTTCCTCTCCCATTCCCCCTGCTTGTGTTCCCTCTTTCACTGGCTGTCTCTATCCTGTTGAATAAATAAATAAAATCTTTAAAAAAAAAAAAAAGAGTGAAAACTAACTCGGCACAAATGGTGGAGAGTAAGAATGAAAAACTACAGAAAAGTTGAATGATAAAGTTAACATCTTCCAGAAAGTAGACTAAAAACACAAAGAAAAGAAAAAGTGGAGGAAAAAGATTTTTTAAAAATTTTTAGTTATTATTATTTTTTAATTTATTTATTTGAGAAAGTAAGAACACAGTGGAGGGGCAGAGGGAGAGGGAGAAGCAGATTCCCGGCTGAGCAGACAGCCTGACACGCTCAATACCAGGACCCTGGAATCATGACCTGAGCTGAAGGCAGCCGCTTAACCCACTGAGCCACCCAGGGGGCCCTGGGAAAAGATTTTTTTAAAAAGATGAACAGCGAAAAAAACCAAAGGCATGAAAACATGTTCCAGGGGCGCCTGGGTGGCTCAGCCGTTAAGCATCTGCCTTCGGCTCAGGTCATGATCCCAGCGTTCTGGGATCGAGCCCCACATCAGGCTCCCTACTCAGCGGGAAGCCTGCTTCTCCCTCTCCCACTCCCCCTACTTGTGTTCCCTCTCTCGCTGCCTCTCTCTCTGTCAAATAAATAAATAAAATCTTAAAAAAATAATAATAAGGCCATCGATTTATTTAAAAAAAAAAAAAGAAAGAAAACGTGTTCCAGAAAGAGAAAACAGAGTGGAGAAAAGCCAAAGAAATAATTCAAGAAAATATCTTAGAACGGAAAGACATGTGAGTCTAGATTGAAAGGGTCCTTGGGAGGCCCACCAGACGGCTGAAAATGAACCACAGCAAGGCCATTGCAGCGAGAGTGCAGAACACTGGGGACAGGGGCGCCTGGGTGTCACAGCGGTTAAGCGCCTGCCTTCGGCTCAGGGCGTGATCCCGGCGTTCTGGGATCGAGCCCCACATCAGGCTCCTCTGCTATGAGCCTGCTTCTTCCTCTCCCACTCCCCCTGCTTGTGTTCCCTCTCTCGCTGGCTGTCTCTATCTCTGTCAAATGAATAAATAAAATCTTTTAAAAAAAAAAAAAAAGAACACTGGGGACAAAGTAAAGAACTCCACGTCATCTAAAACAGAGGGTGAACCAGAAAAAAAAAGGAATTCAGGGAATCCAGGAGACAGACGGTCCAACACAAGGAAGGCACTGAGGAAGTCTCCAGCTTCGCGAAGGAAGGTCCGGAGCCAGGATCTGCGCTGCTCGCGGAGGGCGGGCCTGTCCTTGAGCAGCTGCCGCTGGTGAAAGAGGCTTTGGGAAAGCATTTTGTCAAGATGAAATTAGTAGAATGCCTAATCTGTTTGGTTGTATTAGTAATTTCAGAGAAGAGAATGTGAGGATGAATAAGGGGAAAAGACAGAACACTAAATAAAACAAAGAACAAGGGCCAATGCCACGAAATACGAATGGTGGTGACAAGGGAAAGTTATCAGAGTGAACCACGCAGCTCAGCGTTAGATTTTCCAGATCTAAAGGCACAAACTCTCAGCATGGCCCTCCTGTCCTTTCCTGCTGAGAACCTTTCAAAATCTACCCAACTCCTTTTCTTGACCTACTAGGCCAGGTTTTATCTGGTCCTGGGACTGTCTCTCCACCCTGTCCCCACCTGCTCTCTTTTGCCCACTGACCAACCTTCTTGTAGCATTTCACGTGCGGTGAACCCTTGCTCTTTGAAGAGTTTTCAGTGTGATTCCCTTTGCCTGGAATGGCCTCTCTGCTCCTCTATAAGCCAACACCTGTTTATCCTTCAGGCCCCAGTGTTACTGCTTCCGCTCAGGGACGCTCTCAGTGAACACTCTGCCATCTCAATAGAGTTCCTCTGGTACACTCTTCATAAGATCCTTTTCTTTTCTTCTTCAGCATGTATGTCGGTTTATAATTCATATCTACATATTTCCACGATTGTTTGTTTAATACACATCTTCATATCAGATTGAGAACTGCTCGAGGGCTTTCTGAAGGGCTGTTTACTGCTGGGTCCTTTAGATATATCGGTGCCCAGCTCGGAGTAGATGCCCCAAAACATCTGCTGCAGGCAAGCAAGTGGGCAGACAGGAATGGACACATGAATGAGTGAATGAATGAATGAGTGAAAGAAAGTAGAGAGGAAAAGAAAATTCTGAGTGTTTGTTGCAGGTAGTAGACCCTTGGGTTTTCTCAACCTGGTGTAATGGAGAAGAGGTCAATGAGATTAGAATGTCCAGCAAAGGCTGGCCAGTCAGCAGTGCCGTTCACTGGCACGGCCTGTTTCTGTGGTCTTTACGGAACGGTTGTTGTAATTACTAGATAAGTCTACGTCAGTGATGTAAACGGTGCCCCCTAGAATTGTGCAGTGCTCATCGTGCACAATCACACATGGTAGCCTAGGAGGTGATGAGAAATGCCAATGGCCTATTGATAAGCCTGGGCTGGCTGTTCTTGTTTGTGTGCATTTCATTTTATCCATCTTCAGTGAAACACTGAAGTATCTCTAGGAATCAAGCCTTGTCTCAGAGTCACCTTTTCTTTCATTGTTTTTTTTTTAGTCTCCAACACGCTCTTTGCAAGCACCAACATTTGTCCTTTCTACAGTTTTCTTTGTTCTGTTCTTATTTTTCTTTCCTATTCTTTTCCTATTTTCCTATTTTTTGGGGGTGGAGCAGCGGTTCTTTCTTTATTACACCTGTCATATCTTGTGAGCCTGTATTCTGGTCCTTTGCTCTGGCTACTTCAGAGATTCAATCATGCCAATACCCGTGGCTTACTACCTTCAAAGTGGCAAGAGATGGCCTCTAGTGTGACTGTGCGATTTTGGCCAGCATTTTCTCTACTATAGACATGAGGACCTTAGCCTTCTTGGGGTGAAGGACTTTTATTATGATCTGTTGACCAGGCAACAGTGGGACGTCCTGTACTTCCTGGATGGATGGTGGCTGAGTTATTCTTGAACACAGAAGGGAAAGAGCCAACTGCCTTGGAAACCCAGACATCCACCTGACTATTTTTTTTAAGTAAGCTCTATGTCCAACATGGGGCTCGAACTCTTGACCTGAGATCAAGAGTCACACGCTCCACTGACTGAGCCAGCCGGGAGCCCTCACCTGTCTGAGAATTGCCTCCTCCAAGGATTACATTCTGTTCATCTACCTGTAGAGCACAAGCTCTTCCAGGACTTTCTCCTCTCTGAAGGACAGATGTCAGTACAGCTAATCAGATCATGTCATTCTTCCAAAAACCCTGCAAAACTTTCCCAGAACACCTCACTAGTTTTATTGCTCACCCTACAATCTCCTGCTAGTCAACCGAATTCTTTGCCACTCCCTGAACAAGCCAGGCTCCTGTTGCCTCCAGGACTCAGCACATGTTCACATGGAAAAGGTTTTCCTTCCCCTTTGCCTGGCCAACTCCTACTTTCCAGTCACAGCCTGCACGACTTTTACTCTCACAAGTCTGGGTCCCTTCCCCCAGGACAAAACTAAGTCAGGGGCTGGTCAGTTTCCCTCCCCTGCTCAGTCCCCTGTCTTAGCACTTAGACCACATCGAAATCTTCCAGTACCTGTGTGTTTCTACCACAAGGATGCACCTCCTTTGACGGCAGAGACTCTTGCTCACCAAGCACTGTGCTTGGCACATTACGACAACGCCATCAGTGTTTACTCAGTGGGTAAGTGGATGGAAGAGGCCACATAGTCTCCCTTACCTCTTTCAGGCTTCAGTGCTTGTCACTGAGGGAGCATCAGGAACAGGGGCTCAGAGCTGTTCCTTGACAGTCTCTGTTACTCTGATTTAAGCATGTCTTTTATCCCCAAAATGCACTTCCTTATCCCTGTTCTATATCTCTCCACCTCCTCTTTAGCCCCAAAGCTCCATCCACAGCCTCCCAATCTGTGACTATTCAGGGGGGTCACGGGAGGCACCTGCACAAGGAGACACAGAGAGACAGAGGCACAGCGAGAAGGGCAGCAGTCCACGCTTCCTCACTGCCTCTTTTGTGCTCTGCCCTTTACCTCCTGACGCCTTCCAACTCTGTGAAGGACCTGTTATTGTCCCTATTGTAGAAGGTGTGGACACTGAGGCCCCGAGGCTTCAACAGCCAACCCATGGAGTCAGTTCTGCAGCCACCAAGAGGTGGGACCAAGTGAAAACATTGAGAGCAGTATCCTCTGAGCCTCTAGCGTGGGCTCGGCCCAGGACAGGGATCACTTCTTGGAATGCTCACGGTATCCTCGGGATGTGAGCAAGCCGTCCATCCTCATTTGGCAGGTGAGGAACCTAAAGTCCAGGAAGTTAATAAACTCCATCCAGTATAGTCAGTGGCTGAGCTAGGACCACTATACTATGCCTGCCTGAGGGCAGAGGGTTCTGAACAAGGGCTCCATATGGACCTCAGTGTCCTTCACCAAGACGAGCCAGGAGGCCATGAACAACACATCACACATCTGGAGAATGAGCTGACGATGCCCACTACACGTGCCCTCACCACCTTCCTCCTAAACACTTCTATTTGCCCTGCCCCCCATGACTGCCCAGGGGCCAGTGAGTGGCTCTCAGGCCACTTGCTTTCCAAAGTCCTTTTCAGGTCAATGCTTCCATTCATGCCGACATAAGAAAGCCCTACAGAATGCTGGGCTCAGCTCTCCAATTCTCAACCTTAGCTGCACATTACCTGGAAAACTTTACAGGCCTCACACGTCTAAGCCCCACCCCAGACCAATGAAATCGAAATCCCTAGGCTTGGGACTTGGGTACTGGTATTTTTTTTTAAAAGCTTCCCTAGTGACTCCCATGTGCGGCCAGAGTTAAAAGCCACTGCATTTCTGGAGACAGGTGCACCAGGAAGAGTTCAATACCAATACACGGCACTGTCTACACATATAAAAGACCCAAATCCCTTGGGAGTCAGGGGGGGAGCTGGTGACAGCCTTATAAAGGAGGTGAGATTTGATGTGACCCCGAGCAACATCCAGAGGAAGGAGGTGGGAGACATCAGAGGAGGACATGACCCGTGCTTTCCTCATCCCACACGGGGCCCATCCAGTCTCTTCTGCTCCCCAGTAATGGTTTACTAGGGACGGAAGTCAGCAAAGTCCAGCAGAGCAGAGCTCCAAGTATCAAGGTTTATTTCGAGGCATATTTAAATGGTGCCTGGTGGTTGTTGAACTGGAGAGAAGAGAAAGGGAATGTAGAGAGAACAGGAGAAAAGCACTCCCTCTCCTCTGCCCCCATCACTCCATGGCCCTCCCTCAAACATAATCGCATTTCCTCCATCCATCGCCAAGATCCCCTGTGCTTACCACCAACCTCGGGCACTCTCTCGGGACTATGCTGCCAACGTGGCACGCAGTTAGAGGACAGAGCCTGGTTCCTCTGCTCCCGGAGCACAAAGTGAAAGGAGTGTCTCCACGCCTGCAGCTTCCCTAAGGACAGACATGGCAGGCCCAGGCTGAGCCCAGGCAACCAGCTATGGGGTGAGCGCATCTGTCCTCTGAGGCCCACACCCTGTCCTTACTGCCCTCTCTGGATGTGGACGAAAAGGTGCTTGCAGCTCTGGTTTATGGAGATAAACTAAGGTCCCCTGGAAGAAGACAATCTGTGGATGGTGATACACCAGAAGTTCCAAGCTGAGGGTAAATGACCCCAGACACCAGTTCAAGTGGAGGAGGTGGGTCAAGATGGAGAAAAAGGCCATGTCAGTCTTCAAAACTTTCCTGAAATAGGGCTTAGAATACCTCCACGGGGGCGCCTGGGTGGCTCAGTCCGTTAAGCATCTGCCTTCGGCTCAGGTTGTGATCCGGGGGTCCTGGGATTGAGCCCCATATCGGGCTCCCTGCTCAGTGGGGAGCCTGCTTCTCCCTCTCCCTCTGCCCCTGCCCCTGCTTGTGCTCTCTCTCTCTCAAATAAATAAAATCTTAAAAAAAAAAAAAAGAGAGAATACCTCCATAATTAGGGCCTACCTTTCAAGACTGACCAGGGACCCCCTAATCCTTCCCCCACCACCTCTCAGTTGTACTGGTGATGAGGGTAGGGTCAGTCCCTCCGGGGTCAAGATCCAGGCTTGGGGGTTGTGTGTGCCAACCCCTCACCACCCCCAACTAACCAGGAACATCAATTTGCATCTGAAATTGTTCTATGTCAGAGCAACCTCCTAGGCAACATTTCCTCACCTCCAAACGCAAATGGAGAGATTTGGGATGACTCCACCTCCAAACACAGAGCCTGTGGAGTCTGTGTTAAAATGCAAATACAGGGGTCTTAAATATTTTTAAAGATGTAATACAAGAAATGAATTGCCCAGGGGCAGAAAGGATTACCTTTTATATGCAAATGAAATAATGAATCTTTAAATGCAGTTTTTGTCAGGGTGATGAGCTGACTCAGGCTGGAGGGAAGGGGCCACCTGGGTGGGCCCCAGTGCATGATAAAAAACCCACCAGGGCCGAGAAGAGAAAGGGGATGCAGGAACCCAGGGAAAGGTGATAAGAAATTCTAGGGGCAAGCCAGTGAGGAGAAAGAGGACCAGATTCCTGGGGTCAGTAACTAAGGGTGACAAAGAAGACTTTTACTTTCTCCAGAAATCCAAGTGGTCATCTGGGGCAAAAATAGGCCAGGAAGGTCCTATCCCAGAATTCAAAGGCAGGAACTCAAAGCAGATGGAAAGCGCTCTACCTTCAGGGCCTGGGCTTCTCTCCTCCCTCACTCCTCCTGCTCCTGCTCCAGTCCGACTCTTCTTTTCCTGGAACGCGGTCAACTGTGGATTTCCTGATTGTAGGGGGCTATGTCGAATTTCATTTTGATATTCCCAGTGCCTGGGATTTATTAAGTGATCACTGATGAAGGAATGATTAATTATTTGCTTCTGTTTTCCTTTTTATTCATTCATTCACCAAGTATTTACTGAGGTCAGGTGTATGCGGGGCAATGTAATGGATATGGTGAAGCTCTCATGATGCTCACAGCCTACAGGGAGACAGAATGTGAAGAAATGATCAGTTAATTCTGAAATAATGACATTTAGGCTATGGAAGGATAAGAATAGCATAGAAGGGAGACCCAATCCAGAGCACAGGGTACAAGGCAGTTTCCCACAGGAAAGGTTATTTCAGATAAACCTGAGGGATGGATAGAAGTGAGTCAGAGGAAGAAGCAGTGTAGGCCAAGAGCAGAGCAAAGGTCCTGTGGTGAGGTCGAAGGAACTGAAAGAAGGACCGGGGCTGAGCAGCAGCAAAGGAAAGTAAGTGAAGTCTACTCGTGATGTGGATAGGGAACAGTGCATACTACCTTCCATCTGGAAGCCCTGCCCCATCTGGCACACTGACAGATTACAAGGAAATCCATTCCAATGGATGAATGGAGATCTGCTCTGTCTCACTTCTTGTCCCTTTCTGATCTTTCCCGGGGCCCAGGCCCTGTCTTTGGGTCTTGGTCTGCTTTTCCCCAGCCCTTGAACACGGCTTCGGGAGCAACACCCCTCCTTTCCTGCACGGATGACTGAGTCTGAACGTGCAGTGACTTCCCCTGGGAGCGTTTGGAGTGGCGATAGTCAAGATTTGGGGGACTCGTCGCTGGTGAGTCACCAGAGAGAATCTGAAGGGATGAGCAGAGCAGCCCCCAAGGGGCCCTCTGGGATACTTCAGTCCTTTCTGTCTGACCCTGGGGCTGGACATTGAGGCGTCTGCCGGACAGAATGGGAGGGTGGAGACTGCTCATGGAGATGGGGGGATCGAGTGGGTAGGAAACTGGCTTAAAACAAGAGGCAGACAGTATGTGCCTTGAGGGCCCAAGCCTGCTGTAAGCTGAATTTGCTATTTTAGGTGAAGATGGATCAGCTTATGAAGCTTCTCCAGACACCTGAAGACAACTCTGAGAACAGATGAAAGAAGGAGACATTGGGGAAGAAGCCAGAGGCCTCCCAAAAGCTCAAAAGACAGGGCTGTTTTGAGTCAGAGCTTGAACACCATCCAGGTCAGAAGGGACTACTCACTTAGGACCTGAAATGCAATCTCCTCCTTTTTAAAGATTTATTTATTTTAGAGAGAAGGAGATAGAGCGAGCACAAGCGGGAGGCACAGAGGAAGAGGGAGAGAGAATCTCAAGCAGACCCTGTGCTGAGCATGGAGCCTGACGCGAAGCTTGATCTCAAAACCCTCAGATCATGATCTGAGTTGAAACTAAGAGTTGGATGCTTAACCGACTGCACCCCCCAGGCGCTCCCTCTTCTTCTTCTTTTTTTTTTTACACACTGTATTTTTAAGTAATCTCTGCACCCAACGTGGGGCTTGAACTCACAACCCCGAAATCCAGAGTCACACACTCCACCGACTGAGCTAACCAGGCACCCCAATTGTGAACAAGTTTAGAAGCCGACTATCCCCCTGAGGAACACAGACTCACCAACACCTTGATTTTGGGCTGGGGAGCTTAGCCCACCTGGGCTTCTGACTTAACAGAAATTGTGAGAAAATAAATTTGTGCTCTCTTAGGTTGCTATGTTTGTGGTAATTTGTTACATCAGCAACAGAAACAGATGGATTATTCAATATTTTTAAAAATAATGTTTTTAAATTGGTGCTCAGAAAATCTCTTCCTTCTTTGTAATTTTTCCTCCTTCAAAGAAACTTAGAGTCAAGAGGAGGCTTGTGAAAAATCAGGCTGTCCGATCCACATTTTACGGCAAACTAGGTCCAAAGATCCACCATTGGTTTTATTTTGTCAATTCCTATTCAGGACCCTGATCCAGGCTTTCCTCGCATTCTCAAGAGAGTGTTAAGGAAAGCATGGAAAAATCAAATGTTTAGTTACATACTCTCAAAGAGATATCATAGTCCATCACCCTAGCCCGGGGTTCTCGAAGTACAGGCCTGGTCCACAATCATCAGCATTACTTATAAACTAGTTAGAAATGCAAAACCTCAGACTCTTCCCAGATCTACTGACGAGAAACCCTGGGGATGGGGCCCAGGTTTCTACGCTTTAACAAGTTCCCAGATGATTCTGATGCACGCTCAAGGTTGAGAACCATCATGTGACCTAGCCTGTATAACGCCATCTTTCTGTAAATGCCTGGGATGAGTGGCAGAGTTGGTAGGGGGAGAGAGTAGAGGCATTCCAGAAGGTAGAGAGGTTCCTAGATTTATCCTAGCAGATCTCCAAGTGGCCACTAAGTCTCAAGGGCTTACCGAAAGAAACTTTTTAGTGTTGGATAAGCACAAACGTAGCACTAAGGTACCCAGCTAGGTTGAGCAAACTTGGAGGGTAATAAAGGGAAGTGGTAGGATAGGATGCCATATCACGGAGCATCAGCTCTGACCCGATGCTGGCAGGTACTGCCCAATAACACACTGTGCGTGGGCACTGTGGTCACTGTAGAGGGCGGCAGTCCATACCATACTCAAAAGTGCTATTCTATGTAAATTCGAGACCTACCAGAAAACACTATTCCAAAATACAAATAAGGCACGCCTAAGTAAGCCAAGAAGTGCCTGCAATTATTAACTGCAAAATGTTTTTTTAAAACCTGAAAGGGTTCTCGTGTACTTAGCTCACATCCTATGTGCCTGGGTAAAAGTCGGCAAAGGATGATCCAAGCAGACTGGGGAAACAGGAACTCAGGTGAGAAAGCAGCTTTTCTAGGCACCTGTAAGAGAAAAGGGGAGAAGAGTCTGACAGGCACAAAGAAAGAACTCTGGGGGCTGAGTTGTGGAGGGAGTCTGCCTACCCACGGCCCCTGGGGCCCCAGCCTCCTGTGGGATCTCTTCAACAAACAGGCAGTCGTCCAAATGGCCCAACCAGGACTCCGCTCATTAGTTGCCTTTTGGTCTTCTGCCCATTTATGTCTCGCCTGTCTTTCCCCATGAATTGTTCAGACTTGCATCTCCATATGCCCACTCCAACACGCAGCTTCTTGGCAGGTGCCTAGGAGCTCACCTCTGCCTGCCCCTGCCCCTACGCCTACCCCTACCCTGAGGCCCTAAACAGCTTAAAACAGACAGCCCATGGATGAACTGCCTAGGGCGGTCCACCTATGCAAAGAAAGCCAAGCCCTGGGGGAAAAGTTCTCAGGGGTCACCTCAACCACGTGCAGCTTGTGCCCTGTTCTGCCTTACCATGTGGGGTGACACCTGTCACAGGGGTGCTTACATGATGTGGGGCAGAGTGTGAGAGAGTGGGAAAGAGCTTGGACAGGCCAGGGTCAGGGAAAGAAAGCTTTTTTTTTTTTTTTTTTTAAGGGAAAGAACTCTTCATGGAGACAGGGACCCTATTTTGAAAGAGTAAGCCCAAGACACAGGTGGACTGTAATACCCCTTTGGGAACTCCCACGCATGTGATACATAACGGTGGGGGATTTCCAGAAAGTTTAGGCACTTAATCTGTGACAGAAGATACTTCCCTTCTGGGGTGTCTTAACTTCTCTATTTGTATTGCTTTGCTATGACCGCCAAAACAAAACAACAACGGATCACAGACCGGGGGCTTGCACAGCAGAAATTTATTTCCTCACAATTCTGGAGGCTGCACGTCCAAGATCAAAGTATCAGCCGACCTGGTCTCTCTGGAGGCTCTCTGCTTGGCTTACGGGTGGCCTTTCTTCTGCCTGTGTGCGCTGCTGGTGTCCCGCTGTGGGTCCAAATTTCCTCTTCTTAGAAGGACACCAGGGGCACCTGGGTGGGGCTACTGACTCTCGGTTTCGGCTTGGGTCGTCATCTCGGGACTGTGGGGTTGAGCCTCATGTTGGCGTCCGCTTGAGATTCTCTCTCCCTCACCCTGTGCCCCTCCTGCTCTTTGTCTCTCTCTCAAGTAAATAAATAAATCTCAAAAAAAAAAAAAAAAAAGGACCCCTGTCAGGCTGGGTTAGGGCCCACTTCTAATAGCCTCATTTTAACTTCTTTAAACGCCGTATCTTCATGAAGGTATGGATATCAGAAGGGGACAATCCATCCCAGAGCACTACTGAATAAGAACTACGAACACCAATCCATCCCCTAGGTGAAGGAAGGGGCGGTGAAGAGAAAACAGAGCTGTGTTACAATCAACACGGCAGGGGCGCCCGGGGGGCTCAGCCGTTACGCTTCTGCCTTCGGCTCAGGTCATGATCCCAGGTCTGCGGTGGAGCCCCACATCGGGCTCCCTGCTCTGCTGGGAGGCTGCTTCTCCCTCTCCCACTCCCCCTGCTTGTGTTCCCTCTGTCAAATAAATAATTTTTTAAAAAAATTATCAGCACAGCAAGTTTAGATTTAAGCATCCCCTGCAAAATTTCAGAAAGGTCATATTGTCCTTTGTTAAAGAAAAAAATATCAGTCCTTCCTCTAGAAGCCGCTCATTGAGTGCTGCTCTTGCCAGGCGCTGCGAGGGCAAAGCCGTAAAAGCGCAGGGACAAGGCCCCCTGCAAAGCAGGTGTTGCCCGATGGACTCGAGAAGCCGTCGCCCTAGCGGTGGACGTTCGCGTAGTACTGGCCGCGCTCGACCCCCGCCCGGAAGGGGCTGGCAGCTCAGGCTGAGGAGGCCGCCCCAACCGCAACGGTGCCGCGGGGCCGGCCGGGGCGGCTGACAGCCGAGCTCTCAGCGGCGCCCACGCTCTTCAACTGCCGCGGGCCTGGAGAGCGAGAAGACGCACGCGCCGGCGGGCGCAGAACCGCGGGAGTGTTGCCGACGCGCTCGCGCCCGCGCCGAGCCGCCGCCGAGCGTGGCGCTCCGGACGCTAAAAGCCGGCTGGAAGGCCTCCGCGCACGCACGCCTCAGGGGAGGCAGTTTCGTTTCGAGTTTCTCAAATCACGAGACAAGTGTGGGTCTTGCCCTGCTCACCGGCGTCCCACCCAGCCCTCACCCCCCGGGCGGCGAGAGCTTGCCCCGCGCGGCTCCCCCCCGTGAGGGCGGACGAGAGGAGGGCCCCACCTCCGCACACAGCCGCGACGGAGCGACGGCGGCGGGACGGGGCCCAGAAGCCCGCCCCCGGGGAGGCCGGTGCGGGCAGGAGGAGGAGCCTAGAGGACAGAGGGACAAACCGAATCGCCGCGAGGCGGAGGACGCGAACCCGGGAACCGAGCGCCTGCACCAGCTGTCTTCTTTCTTTCTTTCTTTTTTTAGATTTTACTTATTTATTTGACACACAGAGCGAGTACAAGCAGGGGGAGCGAGAGGGAGAGGGAGAAGCAGGCTCCCCCGAGCAAGGATCATGACCGGAGTCAGAGGCCGCCACTCAATCCACTGAGCCACCCAGGCGCCCCCAGCACAAGCTGCCTAGCTGGACACGTGTTTCTCTTTCCCCTACGTTTTTAGGGCCCAGGGTCCAGACTGGCCTGGGAATGCAGGCAGGGTCTCCCCACCTCTCCCGAACCCCACGCTTAAGGTCCGAAAGGCCTCGACACACTACTCTCTCATGCAGACATGCGCACAGCTCCTAGAAGCCCTGGAAAGTCCCGAATATAATCTCTTTATGCTGAAAATGGGGGTTGAAAATTTGTGAGCACCGTGAACCTCTGAGGCGTGGTAGGGAGCCCTCCTTCCGGGTGCTAGGGAGCATTAGCAATGGTATTTTCAGTCCACCACATGCAACAGCAGTAGACTTGAGTAGAACCCATCTCCCAGGAAGGAAAAGGAGAGACCCACAGTCCAGGCTCAAATGCGCATGGTAAGCTTGGGGGCAAGAACTCCGAACAACAAATATATTATTACTTTAAGACTTATGTTGTACTGGATGTTTTGCATGTATTATAATATTTCATTTAATCTTCCAGGTATTGTTATTACCATTCCATTGTAGAGATGAGAAAACTGAGTCTCAAGAAGGTAACTAGCTTAGAGAATTAAGTGGCGTACGGTCACATGGCTAGTGATTGGGGAAGGTAGAATTGAACTCGAGTGTCTCCATGGCCCCACACAGTAACTATGAGGCTTTACTCCCTCCCTCATAAACTGATTGTGTCAATCCTCAGCTATCGGCAGGGTTGGTGCCTTTACAAAACCAAAAGCAGGGTTTAGGAATAAATATTCTAGTCCATAGGCAGCAAGCCTACAGTCTGAAGGTAAAATTTTTTTTTAATTCTCTCTTGAGGCATGTTTTACATAATTCATCTATTTCAACTGTACGATTGAATGATTTTTAGTAAACTTACCAAGTTGAACTGTACAAGCATTATTTTCAATATATTTTAGAACATTTCCACAACCCCAATCATATCCTTTATGCCCATTGACCTGCAGGTCAAAATAGGACCCACAGATGTTGTGTTTGGTCCACCAGATTTAAAATATTTTAAAAAATTTTTTTGTTAGTTTTCTAAAATAAGATAATTTCAGATTAAAATTTTAAATTTTAACCTCTTGAAAAATCAGGAGATTGGGCGAAATTGGGCCCTCCTTTATACAAGGCAAAACTAGTAGCTGCTCCTTTCAGACAAACATCTACTTGCCAGTTCCTCGTGAAATCAGTGAGGGGGCCCAGGATGGGGCCCCAGAACCATGGCCCCAAATGTTTGCCCTACAGCCCCAGGCACCTGTCTGTACAGCTCCTGGCAGATGGCAGAGCCGTTGTGGCTGTTTTGTTGTGACAAAGATAATTTTTGGTTCTTACTGAAAAGGAGCTGTTCTTTTTACTTGAGCGGGCTTCTCTGAAAACAAAGCCACATGTCTTATTTTGAAACTTCATAATTAAGGTTTGTACCTGATGTGGCAAAAGAAAGCTCAGAGTTTGCTTCTTTTCTTGCTCTCTCTTTGGAATCTACCTCTCCCTGCACATAAAGATGGCATTTCTCGTGTCTTGTTTTTTGGCTTTAATTTGCTAGACTCAAGGCAGACACACTTCTCAGTGGAACTCGTGACAGAGCCAATCTGAGGATGACTTTCTTCATTACTCAGGTAGACATTGCTGGTTGTCTACCCAATTCCTTCTTTGTTCCTTACCATTTTGTTCAGAGTGGTGGTATTATCAGGGAAGGTGGACCCAGCCCCAGGGAGTGAAATATGACTGGCCTGGCCCATTCTGGGGACTCAGGTTTCTTTGACAGTGATTGACTTAGGAGTAGGCATATGACCCACTCTAATCAGAGACATAAGGGGATATCGACATTGGCCAGGGGATTTTTGGAGCAGTTTCTCCTCTTTTGCCATCTTTGTTTATTGTCACAACAGTATGTAATACTTGGTGCTACAGCAGCTATCTTGTGATCATGAGGGTGAAGCCAAGAGAATCACAGAGAAGCTGAAACAGAGCCCTGATGTTGTTGAGCTGCCAAATCACCCAGACATTTCCTTCTGGACTTCCAGTTATGTGAGATAAGATATGTCCTTATTGTTAAGGCCACTTCTTTTTTTTTTTTTTTTTTTAAGATTTTATTTATTTATTTGACAGAGAGAGAGACAGCCAGCGAGAGAGGGAACACAAGCAGCAGGAGTGGAAGAGGAAGAAGCAGGCTTCCAGCGGAGGAGCCTGATGCAGGGCTCGATCCCAGAACACCGGGATCACGCCCTGAGCCAAAGGCAGACGCTTAACGACTGCACTATCCAGGCGCCCCTGTTAAGGCCACTTCTACTTATGCATTCTGTTATTTGAAACCAAAAGCATCCTGACCAAAGTGTAATATTCAAATCATAAGTCCTATTGCCAACTGGGAAGCTTCCCTGTTTTCCATCATTTGCTCAATTCATTAACTATATTTTGGGGTGGGTTTTTCATGTAGAAAGCTATATTCAACCAGTTTATGTTGGTATTGGTTTTTTGTTTTTAAAGATTTATTTGTCAGGGTGCCTGGGTAGGCTCAGTCAGTTAAGCCTCTGCCTCCGGCTCGGGTCATAATCCCAGGATCTTGGGATGGAGCCCACGTGGGGCTCCCTGCTCAGAGGGGAGCCTGCTTCTTCCTCTCCCTCTGCCCCTCCCCCTGTTTGTGCTCTCTCACTCTGTCAAATAAATAAATAAAATCTTAAAAAAAAAAAAAGATTTATTTATTTGACAGAGAGTGAGAGCATGTCCCCATGCCCCAGGAGGGACAGAAGGAGAGGAACTCAAGCAGTCTCTGTGCTGAGAGCACAGCTGATGTGGAGTTTGATTCCACGACCCTGAGATCATGACCCGACCAAAATCCAGAGTCGGACACTCAAACGACTGAGCCACCCAGGCACCCCTATGTTGGTTTTAAATCTCAAGAGGTTGAGTTTTTCCTCATCTTTTTTTTTTTTTTTTTTTTTAGATTTTATTTATTTATTTGACAGAGACAGACAGCAAGAGAAGGGGGAGTGGGAGAGGAAGAAGCAGGCTCCCAGCAGAGGAGCCTGATGTGGGGCTCGATCCCAGAACACTGGGATCACGCCCTGAGCCGAAGGCAGATGCTTAATGACTGCGCTACCCAGGCACCCCGAGTTTTTTCTCATCTTAACTCCAGAGTTTACGTGCAAATGATATGACCTAAAAACTGTATTACAAAAGACTCTGAGGTTAACCAAGGAAACAAAGGACACATGCACAGACCTTGCCACAGCAGATGCACTTCCACCAGCCATCCTGGATTAAATTAATAAGCAGGTAAAGAGGGTCACCAGGCAAACCACATGCTGGTGGCCAGCTCTGAAGACCTATGAAGTGGCTTTGTTTTCTGCCAGCCTCCACCCACTGGCATGTTTTAATTAGAGAATTAATAGTCCCTTATGTCAGGCAGGGCTACAGCTGCTTCATGCCTCACCCCACCCCAACACCTGGGGGAATGGTATTTAGGCACCCTGTTGTGGGACAATAAGGGGGCAGCCCCACGTACTGGCCCTGAGCCTGTGGCTGAGCCCAAAGCTCTATTCACTGACAGTAGCTTCCATCTACCCAGCACCCACCATGTGCCAGGTATCCCTTGTCATAGTGCTAATCCCTAAAACTACTCTGTTAAGTGGGATAATTACAGGGCCCATTTCACAGACAAGGAAACCAAGGCTCCAGGAGTTCAAGTGACTTGCCTGAGACCAAAAAGTTAGAAAATTGCAGTGCTCACTCTGCCTCCAAAGTCTGTCCTTTTTCCTTATACCTATGTTGTATCAGTGCCACTCAAATCCAGAAGAAGGGGGCCAGAGTCGTCACCAAGCCCCTGGGAAGGGCCTTGATCTGCTGCTCGCGGCTCTGAACAACTCCTTTCTGGCAGTGGGGCTTGTGCACCAGAATCCTGAGCCTGAGCCTGCCTCTCCAGCTCCCAGCCGGTCAAGGAAGGCCGTTCCGCCCTGACACACATTCTGAGATTTGCTAGAGTAGCTAGCTGAGGGAAGCCTCGGGCTCCTTCCAGCCCACACTCTGCCTGTTTCTCACCTGTGCTCCACCTGGAAGTAACCGCCTGATGACAGCTTCCACTATTAAGATAGAACCAGAGGCAATACCTAAGATGTGTTCTTGACAAGAAGTTTTAACCAGAATTGAACCAAACCTTTTAGATCTTTCAGTTTACAGGAAATATACAGATAAAGGAACAACTTAAATAACACTATGGGGAAATAATTAGACAAATTCATGGTCTGGAATAGTATATGGGATATACAGGTCAGTACCTGTCTCTTCAAGAATCAACAACACTACAAAAGGTGAAGTGATGGTTCTGGATTAAAATAGATTTCAGAGAGATAACACTTTTTATTGCAATTTTTGCAATGCATGATCCTTGATTGTGTCCTGGTTTCAAAGAGCCAACTTCAAAAGAGATTTGGGAGCAAATGGGAAAATTTGAATATGGTCTTATTATTAGATTAAATTAGATAATTATTTTCATTTTGTTAAGTGTGACAATGGTATTGTGACTATAGAGGACAATATCCTTACTTTCTGGACATGTATTTGAAGGAGAAGAGTCACTGTTTGTAATTTACTTTAAAATGATCCAAAGACATAGAGATAATAGGTAGGTAGGTAGATGATAGAATGAGCAAATATGGCAAAATATTACCCATTGTTGAATCTGGGTGGCACATATATGAATATTCCTTTAACTATTCTTTCTACTTTTCTGTATGTATTTCAAACATAATGGAGAAAATGGGGCACCTGAGTGGCTCAGTCAGTTGAGCATCTGACTCTTGATTTCGGCTCAGGTCATGATCCCAGGGTCCTGGGATGGAGCCCCACATCGGGCTCCAACCTCAGTGGGGAATCTGCTTCTCCCTCTCCTCTGCGCTTCCCCCACCTCATGCTTCTGCTCTCTTCCTGTCTCTCAAATAAATAAAATTTTTATTTTTAAGAGAGAGCACAAGCAGGGGGAGCTGCAGAGGGAGAGGGAGAAGCAGGCTCCTGGCTGAGCAGGGAGCCCGATGAGGGGCTCCATCTCAGGACCCTGGGATCCGGACCGAAGCTGAAGGCAGATGCTTAACTGACTGAGCCACCAAGGTGCCCCTAAATAAAATCTTTTTAAAAATGGGGGAAAAAACCTTTCATAACAAAAAGTTTACAAACTAAATGAGGATGACCGTAGGATGGAGACCTGAAGCCAGGGCCTCTGTTGGTGACATTTTGCCCACCTGGTCCCCTCCCTTGCCATTCTGCCCAGCTGTTGGGCTCGCCTGATGTTCCAGCCTGGACGCTGACGTTTGAATGAGCTTAGACTGCTGAGGTCCCTAGAATCAGACCAGGAAAAAGTGGTTCTGGGGCTGGACAACCAAGGCAGGATTCCTAATTGGTGACTTGGAGTGAAGATAAATGTGTCGCCCATAAAGGCAGCCCCTGAGAGAGATAGACCCTATACAGAAAAGCAAAAGCCCCTCCTGGGCATCTCTCCCAGTGAGAAAAGGAACAGAGTTTTAGCACAATAAGATACAAATGTATGAATCAACACACTGTACACTTTAAGCTTACACAATGTTATGAGTCAATGTTATCTCAATAAAGTTGAACAAAATAAATAGCATAGTAAGAGAATGGGCCACAAGGCTGGGCCCTGAAATTAGAACCATTTACCAGGGTAGAAAGTCAGCCCTGGCTGTAAAGATCAAAAATGAGGTTGATGTTCCCCAAGTCAATTAGCAGACTTAGCATATTTTCCATAAAACAGCAGTGGGCAACTCTACAGAACCTGAGAAAATTATCACATAACTCATACAAAAAAAGTGTGCCAAAAATACAGATTTGAAGAATATTTTTGGAGATTATAAGCTCCTTGAGGAGAAGAATAATTCCTGGCTTTTCTATCTCCCCACCAAAACCTCCATTACTGTAGGATTTTGCATAGAACACACACTCAAATATTTCTTTAATTTGATTGAGACACGCAAGCAACAGAGTCAACCCCAAAAGCCCTGTATTGATATCACGGGGCGGGGTGCAGAAGGTCATCAAGCCTGACAAATGACCAGCAGCACAGAGAATGGAGGAACCTAAAAGCCTCAAAAGCCGGATTCCGAGAAGTTTAGCAGCCAAATTCATACTGCTGGGTTTCCTCACAACATGTAGCAAAGGGCTGGAGTGGGGACCAAAGGGGTCTAGGCCTTCGGGCATTTGCATCACTGATGTTGAGGCAAACACCACCTACAAATAAAGGGTCAGACACGTCAGCCAAGACAGCTTGAAATTTCTCTAAAACGCTGGTGCTGGCCTTGGAGTTCAATATTGGCTCCACCAAAAACTTCTTGATCTTTGAGCATAAATTTCCTCAAAATGGAGATTTGTTTTGTTTTGTTTTTAAGATTTTATTTATTTATGTGACAGACAGCCAGCGAGAGAGGGAACACAGCAGGAAGAGTGGGAGAGGAAGAAGCAGGCTCCCAGCGGAGGAGCCTGATGTGGGACTTGATCCCGGAATCTCGGGATCACTCCCTGAGCCGAAGGCAGACGCCTAACGACTGCGCTACCCAAGCGCCCCTTAAAATGGAGATTTTAATACCACCGCTCTTATAAAAGAACCCAATGAGATAATATATGTAAAATATCTGCCAACATTTATGGCCCATATAGCAGGCACTCAATAAACAATAGCTGGTATTATTATTGTTATGACTGCAAACGCACTTGACAAAGCCTTTCTTTTTCTTTCCTTTCTTCTTTCTTTCTCTCTCTCTCTTTCTTCCTTCCTTCCTCCTTCCTTCCTTCCTTCCTTCCTTCCTTCCTTCCTTCCTTCCTTTCTTTCTTTCTTTCTTTCTTTCTTTCTTTCTTTCTTTCTTTCTTTCTTTCTTTCTTTCTTTCTTTCTTTCTTTCTTTCTTTCTAGATTTTTATTTACTTGAGAGATTGAGAGCCAGAGACAGAGCACGAGCAGAGGGGAGGGGCAGAGCCAGAAGCAGACTCCCGATGTGGAGCTCAATCCCAGGACCCTGGGATCATGACGTGAGCTGAAGGCAGACATTTAACAACTGAACCACCCAGGCGTCTCATGGCAAAGTATTTCTAAGTGCAATCTACCTGAATAAATTTCTCATTGCCAGTTTTCTTAAACATAAGAAATTCCACTGGCACTTTCTTTTCCCATGTTCATTAAGGTTGTGGGGAAAAATGGGAGATGCATGACAGAATTGTCCTCTAATGGTCTCATATGTAAGCTTTGGCCACCAACAGGTCAGTCAGCCCTGCTAGTATCAGAACCAGGTCAGTTGTGTCTTCTGTCCTCCTCTGGGTCCAGTAATGTCGGTCACAGACTAAGTGCTCAAAAAAACATTTGGAAAATTGAAGGGAGTACATCCGAAGCCAAAGAGTAGTGATCTGATTGGTCTAGAGTGGAACTCGGGGAACTTCCCTCTGAGGGCGAAGGCATACACGGTGAGGAGGTGTGTGATGGGGCTGTTGATTCCGTATCAACCTGCACAGGAAATACTCAAAGATGGTATCCTGGCTCTTCTGCCCTTTGGAACCCCTGACCTGTAAGAGGAAAGCTTCCAGAGCTTCCTCCTGATGAAAGTTTTAACTGGGGCTACAGCTTAGAGCATCTGGGTTCAGGAAAACAAACAGTCATTGGAGCCGGCTGTGCTACTAACCACCACGAAGGGTAATTTTATTGGGTTACCTGGCCTCTGGAGAAGGAAATGGGCTATAGGCAAAGAAATTAGCATTCTAAAAGCAAGTACATTTCTAAAGTAGAAATGGACTCTGAGATCTGCGGCTCCAATCCCACACTTTACCCAGCAAGGCCCAGAGCAGGGAAGTGGCTGGCCCTGGACCACCTAACTCTTTAGGTGCAAGTAGGTACGAACTAGAATCTAGAACTGACTCCACACTCCCAGCCCTTCCCACTCAGGGCAGCCTCTCCCAGGAGACAGTCTGTCCGCCTCACCACCCCACAGACAGTCTCACTATTCTTCCTTTCCCCAGTCTGTCAATCCTCCTACAGGCCTTTGCCATGCTTCCCACCCTGTGGGCACCATAAGTTCCGAGGGGCATTGTGCTCGGAGAGCCGCAAGCTGGGACTTGCGGTCTTCCCGGATTGTTGTTTTTGGCTGCTTCAAGGAGCCGGAGGCCACTGACTGCATCGGAGATGTATGCGAAAGGCATCTGTGCTGCTTACACTGTCCCCAGCCACCAGGCTCGGTGCCAGAGAAGCAGACCCTTTGTCAACAGAGATGCCCTGGCTTTGTGTGCAGAGAGGGAAGCAGAAAAAGTCCTCTGGTATCAGACCCGCCTCCAGGGGAGGAGGGAAAGGGAGTCATCTACGGAAGTTCCAGTAAATGTTCTCATTTAAACAAACAAGAAAATAATAAGATGGAGAAAGAGCCAAGGGGGTAGGAACAAGCAAACTCCCGAAACTGCACTTTAATGAAAGCAGAACTCCGTTCTGGGTCTTCCTGTGCTGAGAGGGGTGGCGTGTTTATTAACCTGGTCAAAAGACAGCAAGGCAAATTAAGTCGCAGCCCAGCCCCGCTGCCAAACGATTAGCATGCAAATGAGACAAGCACTGGGGACCAAGTGCGAAGGGGACCAATAAGGTCTTGGGCAGTTGAAGAGGGAAATCCAAACTGGGCTGCCTGGAAAGTAGAGGGAGCCACTGGGGAGACCAGGGCCAGGGTGGGGACAGCTATCCTGTTTCCACCACGGACAATTTTCATTGGTTCAGTCCAGGCTGATACTAAGGCTAAGAGCTAGCTGGTTTGGCCCCCAAGGGCTGTGCCAAGTCACACACGGGAATACAGCACACTGAGGCCCAGGAATATTTACGTGTTTGCGCCAGGAGGAACCCAGCAGGAATGCCTACCCACCTTAACCGCTCCACCCAGGCCAGGGCGACATTGCCAGGGTGTTTGCAGGGCATTAGCTAGCATATGGGCCCCAAAGAAACCTTTCTGAGTCGGGGGAGGGCAGGCTATCCCCCAATGAACCACTCTCCGGTGGTTTTGCTTTGGTTTCAGAACCTGTGGCTAGGGCAGAAGGACCAAGAGGGCCCCTGGCCGGGTTGCTTTCTCTCCTCCCAGCTGCTTCTGTCTCTCTCTCAGGCTCCTGGACACAAAACAGCTGAGCAGATAAACAAGTCACCACCTGCTCCCTCCTTCCCCATGACACCGCCCCTGTCCCCAAGTCCCACCCCTTCTTCCTAGCGTTCTCTCCCTCCATTCCTCCCTGAAGCCAAACTTCCCAGTAGCAGCAGCTGCAGCCAACTCTCCCCTCCTGTGCCTGCCTCCCCGGCACACCCCCAGCACACCCCTCCACAGCCCCCCTTCGCCCCTTGCTCCCCACCAATGGCAAATGAGGAACATGTGTACAGAGCCCTGGGCTCTCCCTCCTCCCGGAGCCATTTCAAACAAAACAGTTGTGCTTTCTGAAAGTAATTCGTGGAGCTCTGGGTCCCCAAGGAAAATGAGTTTATGGCATCCACAGCCCTGGAGCCAGTGAATGTCTGGCCACTTGGCCCAGAGCCCCTCTGCCAGGCACAGGAAAACTAGAAGGAAGGGGTTAATTTGAGCAGAAGCGAGGAGGGGCCCAGCTCCATTCCAGACTGCAAGGGAGGCAGATCCCTGGGATGGAGGGCAGCAGGAAGCCGCTCAGAGAGGCCAGGAGGCCAAGGCCCAGTTCAAACCCTGAATAAAGGCCACCTTTCCGATAGCCTGCCTGTGTGCACGCGCGCACGCACACACACACACGCACACAGTATTCTTATTACCGAAATAAAGGTTGTCACAACAGACTCTGGGTTCCGTAGTCAGAAGCTCTGAGTTGGTGCTGTTTAATAAGTCCCCAGTGCCAGTGGCAGGCATTACTGAAGACCTCAGTGGGTGGGGGAGACAGGTGAGGAACCCCAGAGTGCCTCCTCCCAGGGAGGGGAGCTGTGTGCTGGGAGCTGGGTGGTGAGGGCTCCCCCAGGGGACTCCTTGGCAATTTAGAGTTTAAATTTGGGTTACTACTGGCTCACCTGAGTCCTCAGAAGCTTAAGCCACTGAAACTGGGAAGAGAGTGAACCAGCCTGTCTTCGCCTCCAAGCTTCCCTATTCCTAAGAGCTCTTTAAAACAATTATAATTGAAGTATACTTAACATACAACTCAGAGGTCTCCCTGTACTGTTTTGTGGACAAGCAGGGAGTGGATTTGATGAAAACAACCTGGCTTCCATTTGCCGAGTGTTTCAAATCTGTCTGCAAACTCAGGGCTATTTTGTGGAAAGTAGCAGCAGGACAAGACTGGATAGCTGGCCCTGGGCTTGAAACAGTGAATGGCGGTGTGACCCTGGGCAAGTCACATAACCTCTCTGAGCCTGTTGTCTCATCGGTAAAATGGAAATATACCTCACAAATTCAACTCCTCCATATTTTCAGGTGAAGTGAAATGACAAGGCAAAGTTAATAAAATACACCTAACACACCAAACATTCTGCTGAGGCCGCACTTGGTGCTTGATAAAATTGCTTGTTTTTTTAATATTCTGTGGGAGACAAAATGCAAACATGAAATGGAAAATAGCGGAAATGGCAGGCACCAAACCCAGTGACTCTGAAGAGGTCGATGTAGACCCACATACTGCTTGGGATGGGAGGAGGCAGGAGAAACTTCTCCAGGAGGAAGTCTGTGGACAGTTTTTCCGTCCTCCTTGGAGAGCAGGGTTTCCCAGCCTCGGTCCTACTGACATTTTGGACCATGTAATTCTTTGTTGTGGGGGCCTGTCCTTTGCATTATGGGATTTTCAGCAGCATCCCTAGCCTCTACCCAGGAGATGCCAGTGGCACACACCCCCCCCCCCCCCAGTTATGACAATCAGACTGTCTCCAGACACTGCCAAGTGTCCCCTGGGAGCAAAACAGGCCCTGGCCAAGAACCACCCTTATGAGTTGGGAGCAAGCACATGCCTCTTTTTAGGAGTCTGAACCAAGGCTGTGCTCATAGCAGGGAGTCAGTACATGTTAGAAGGATCAGTGCTCACTGATAAGTTTCTTTTAAGCAAGAGAGCCTCGCAGAACCCGAGAAGGAAGATGTCGTCATGGAGAAGGCAAGCAGTGGCCATTCTAACAAATATGGTGGATGGGGTGGGGGAGGAGGAAGCAGTGACTGCCGTTGAAGGGCCGGGCAGGAGAAGCTGGCCAGTGCCTGAGCTGACCTTCCCTTTTCTCTCCTGCTAGGGGCACTGCCTTGGAGGAAATTTCCCACTGCTGGATTTCATCTCACCTGATCTGAAGAATGGAGGTGAATTTGTGAATCAGATTGGAGAATGATTCAGGGTGGTAGGAATCAGCTCTGTTCTTGCCCTTCCTGTGTAGCTGATGAGATGCATGCCCTTAGACAAGCCATCTTGTCTCTGCAACTGTTTCTTTGGCTGTGAAGTGTGGGAGTTAGAGTTGATGAGTGCTAAGGTCCCTTCCAGCTGTAAGTTCTAAGGCCTGTGAGCGCCACAATGTGATGAAACTAACTGGCTAATTAGGGCGATGTAAAGTCCCGTCTTACTGCACCGCAAACCAGCAGGGTAATTCTCCACTTGTCTTTGTTATGAGTTGTGGCTGCCAGAAAAGCTTTCACAGCTTCTTCCTGTATGGAGAGCACTGTGCTAGCCACTGTGGGAGAGAGAAGACTTTCTCTCTTTCCTTCACAATCTAATTAAAGATAAAAATAATTCCAATAAAGGGCCATGATTGAAAAATGCCTCATACTCTCCAATGGTTTCAAATTCAGGCCAACCTGAGTTACAAGACTGCCTCCACACTCTGTGCCCACAGGCAAGTCACTTAATCTCAAGCTTCTTCATCTGTAAAATGGGCACAATAATAGTACGTATGTCACAGGTTAATTGTAAGAGTTAAATACATGCAAGAAAATTAGCATGGTGCTTGGCATGTAATTAAGTGCAAAAAAAAAAATGTTCAGGGGCGACTGAGTGGGCGTCTGCCTTTGGCTCAGGTCATGATCCTAGCGTCCTCAGATTGAGCCCCGCATTGGGCTCTCTGTTCAGCAGGAAGTCTGCTTCTCCCTCTCCCTCTGCCTGCCATTCCCCCCTGCTTGTGCTCTCTCTCTCTGTCAAATAAATAAAACCTTTATAAAAAAATGTTTGCAGCAAATATTTGTTGGATAGTCTAGACCAGGCATTGTGCTAGGCCCTGGGAATCTGGAGACGAGGGACAGGGCTCCCACTCTGGAGAAGCTCACTAGACGACTGCGGACACAGGGAAGGCACGTGGCTGTGACTATAGCATACTGCACAGAAATAATGTCTGTGCTGGGTCTTTTTTTTTTTTTTTTAAGGTTTTATTTATTTAACAGAGAGAGACAGCCAGCGAGAGAGAGAACACAAGCAGGGGGAGAGAGAGAGGGAGAAGCAGGCTCCCAGCGGAGGAGCCTGATGTGGGGCTCGATCCCAGAACACCAGGATCATGCTCTGAGCCGAAGGCAGACGCTTAACAACTGCGCCACCCAGGCGCCCCAGAAATAATGTCTGTGCCGGGTCTTGAGGCGCGGCCAGTGGTGTTCACTCAGGTGAAGGAGGTAGAACATTCCCGATGAGAGAACACACGCGCAAAGGAGCCAAATGCTCTGTGCTTCTGCGGAACCACATGCATCCGATGACGGCCACGTGTGTAGGGGGCAGGCATGGTGAGTGAGCCTGAATGTTAGTTCCCCAAAGAAGGGACCTGCACAAGGTCTTCCTCACATACGCTATTTCCCTTTTTGACACCACTACCAGGCAGCTCAGAGCTGATTTTTAGGCTCAATTACACACTTCCCCGAATCTAGGTTTTCTGCTGTCATTATTCTCTTGCCCCAGCTTCCTTTATAGCTTGGACCTCAACCATCAATCTGGTGTTTGGTTTTATGGTATGCTGCCATTTATCATAAACTGCCTTAATTGCGTTCTGAGCATGGATGGCACGTAAACGAATGAATGATGAAATACAAAAGTGCACGGATGAGAATGAAGTCAGAACAGAGTGGTGAGAGGGGCTTGTTCGCAGCTGCCTCCCCAGGGCAGGGCCCACCGTAGGAGCTCAGTAAACTGCTGACTCAGAGAGTGACATTAGGAGTATTTCCCCCACGAGAAGGCTTCTCTGTAAGATACAAAAGAACCGGCCTAGGGGACCGTTCACTGGCCCCAGCACACATATGGGCTCCGTACTGGACTTCCTTGTATACTGTTCCCTACTTGTTTGGGCTGGAAGCCTTGCTGTCCCAGCCAGATGGCGCGCTATACCTCATGGACTTTGCCATACATATCGCTGTCTCCCAAACTGCACTTACAGAGCTGGCCACAAGGCCGCTTCCCCAAATTTCTGTGGTTTTAGCCTAGTAAACCCACAGTTCTTTGTAGTTGAACAAGGGTGAGCACCTCGGTCCCTTCCAAGACTGGCTGGAATCGTTTCCTCCCTGACCACATGTTTGACCATAGGGAATAGCATTTCTTTCACTCATCAAGTTAATCGATGAGTATTTGCTGAATGAAAGAAGGAAAGAACTGCTTCTTATGGGTCTGTATTGAAGCGTTTGCACATTTTTAACAACTGCATTATTTGACCCCTTTCCACAAAAGGCAGGGAAGGCAGGGAGGAGCCGCCAGTCCTCTAGAGAAGGGACAGAGGCTCCCAAGGAGCAGTGATGGGGATGGCAGGCCCGTAAAAGCCACTGCCACTGCTGCTTTCATGGTGGGCAGACTTTTCCTTTTGACTCTCAAGTGTCAGCATCAGGACCAGGGCAGGTGGCACGCGGAGAACTCACGTTCCAGCTGTGCTCAGTGCTGCCTGCTGGCCCCTGATCCCAAAGGGCCTCTTCCACACCTTCCTTCCTTCCTCCTTCCCTTTCTTCCTCTCTCTCCCTTTCTCTCCCTGCCTCTCTCAGTGAAAGGACTCCCTTGACAAGAGTATCAGGTTTCAGTTGTCCGTGTCCTGGGAAATTACAGGATCTTTCTCCCTTTCTCTTTTTAACCAGGATTACACATTCAGAGCGAGTTGGCTCCCAGGGCCTGCCTGGCTGCTGCATGGCTGGAGGATGCCAGAGGCTCCTGGGCTTGGCCACTCAGGGGAGGGAAGGCAGGTCACTGAGTGGACCTGGCCTGCTCTCCCGTCTTCTGAAGTCCAGGGACCCCCACCTCAGAATTCTGAGAGCCCTAGCCATCCTTGCAGGGCGTGGGGGTGCAGCTCAGGTCTACCCTCCCTGGTCAGGCATCTGGCCACCAAGTCTCCTTCCACTCCAGGGACAACTACAGCAAGAGGAAAAGATGGGAGATACCAGGTTATACGTGGTCTGACTATTGTTATCTAGAAAGAGAAGCATTTTGCAATGTATACATTTGGCAAATCATTATGCTGTATATCTTAAACTCATACAATATTAAATGTCAATTATATCTCAATAAAACTGGATTAAAAAGAAAGAGAAGCAGGCCAAGCGAGTTTGGGATGAGATGAGATTATGAGACGAGCAGAGGGGAGAGAGTGGAGAGATGAAAGAAAGAAGAGACTCTGTAAATTCCCTGTGGCCCCGGGCCCCAGGGTTTTGGCCACCAAGAATGCAATGGAGCAAACATGACTCTTAGGACATGGCCTGAAACAGGTCTTCTTTAACAAAGTGGAAAGGATCAAGGGCCACCTGGCCGGCTCGGTTGGTAGAGCATGCGACTCGTGATCTCAGGGTCGTGAGTTCAAGCCCCATGTTGGGCATGGAGCCTATTTAACATAAAAAAAGAAAAGAAAAAGAAAATTAGAAAAGATCAAAAGAGTGACTCTGGGGTGTGGGAGACTGAACCCAGTTGATCATCAGTAGCATTTGCTGGGTACAGCTCTTCTCTCCTGAATCAGAGCAAGTTGCCCCTCGGTGTACAAGTGCACATGCTGTCCCCCAATTTGAAAGGCCTGAAACATGCGGTCTAGTTTTGACCCCCCATGGACAGTGAAGGTTGTGGACTCATAGCCTCTTGGAGGCCAGGCGTCACCGAAGCCTCATTCTACAGGTGGGAAAGTGACGGCTGAGAAGCTCACTCAGGGCCTTAGTGACAGAACCCACTCCAGAACCCAGGCCTTGACTCAGTGCTCCTCCCCGCCCACCCCAGCAGGGGTGGGGTGGGGGGCGCTGGCCAACTCCCGAGGGAGGCCCAAGTGATTTACACAAACAAAGCAGACTAAGATCAAAAGGTGAGTTGGTGGTAGGCTGTGGGTGTGGAGTTGGGGTGGGTTCTGAGTTCTTGGGGCCAAGCCTGCGGGTGGAAACAGCCCCCTTTTGGCCTCCGAGTGTCTCTGAAATACCAGCTGCTGTCAGCCTTCCGCTGTCCTCCAGGCCAGGGCTGCTGGGACACTTGGTGTTTTCCAGGACAAAATTCTGAGCACCTTAAAAGAGGGCCGCAGGGGGGTTGGGATCAGCATCTGGCTCAGATTTCCTTACTCTGAGCCGGACACAGTCTTAGGAAACTGCCCACAGTGCACAGTCCTATCATTCAAATGAAACCTAAAACCCAAGCCCCGGGGAGTCACACGTGGTCACCAAGGACACCCCAGTCTGGGGCTAAGCCAAGGGCATTCGCCTGGGCGGCTCGAGACTACTCTATGGCTGGGATCAGTTCTTTCCTCAGACCCACGGCACCACCGCACCCATTCCCTCTCAGGAGCCACCGGCCAGTCCCCCCTGAGTCACAAAATTCCCTGTGCTTACCTTGGGGCTCACTCTGCTGTGGCAACAGCATGCAACTTCCCAGGGTTATGAGAAATAACTTTCCTAAGAGTGTCACCAGCTGCAGACGCCCCTGTCATAAACTGTCCCAGCTCTAAGCCGCCTAGGGCTTTTATCCCCTCCCTCTTAGCTACTCATTACCCAGCTTAATTAGGCCAGGAAATGCTCTCGCAGAGGACACTCTCGGCAGGAGGCGAGGCTGGAGGAGAGATTCTCAGCAGCTCCACTTCCTGAGGCTGGAGCTGGGGGCTGGGGAAAGCCTGGAGGAGGACTGTGGAGATGGCAGGGCTGTGTCCTCCCATGAACAGCTGCTGGGAGAGAGGCAGAGATGCGCACATTTGCTCCCCAGGCCCTCCAGGGAGCTGAGGGTTGCCCTTGTTTACAGAAGGGCACCGGATCTGAAAGCTTGCAAGTGCCTGCCCACCCCCACCCTCACCCGCCCCTCTCAATGAACCAGCCGCGCCCCCCCATAACCACTTACAGTACTTCAGCCCAGTCCCTGACATAATCAAGCCAGACCCAGCCCGACACTGCCTCCCATGTTTGGCCAGCCCCTGACCTTCACCCTAAACCGCTTCGGTCGGACGGTCGTTTGGGTGGCAGGGTTGGTCCCCCCAGGAAGATAACACCAAGGTCCTCCTGAGGAGGAGCGCAGGACCGAGTGGGCCCTTCTGCTGCAGCAGTGGGCGAGTCACAGGTGACACTCTCTAGGGGTTACCACGCGGGATTGCCAGTCTCAAGTCCAGCCTTGCTGTCCTCTGTAAATCTGTGACCTTGGATAAACTGTGTTGTCTTCTTGAGCCTCAGTTTCCTGAAATGCACAGAGAAATAGAGCACCGTCGACCTCTTGCAAGGGTGAGACCATCTACTACATCCTCATGGCAGAAACAGGCGAACGTTCAGGAAAAAGGAGCTGGCGTTCCCATTGTCAGGACTGTGGTCAAGGGGCTTTGCCTCTGAGCCAGAGGAGAAAGTCTGCAGTCATTGACACCCCACCCCCGCTTTTCTTTAAGGGAAACTTAAGAAAGGGGGAAACTAATATTAGAGCTCCCACAATCTATTGGAGCCATTCATACTTACATTATGTCACTTATTAAATTATCTGCTCAGGCTTCCGGATACAAGTGAGTGACCTGAGGCTCAGAGAGGGTGGGTACCAGCTAGTAAATGGCAGAGCAGATCCTGGGTTATAGGATCTGGTTAAGTCTGAGGCTGATGCAGGGCCTGGAAACGTCAGAACACCACCGACCTACAGTGAGGAGGGTGACCCGAATCCCAGTACCAACGGGTGGATCATCACTGTCCAAGAGGGGATTTTGAAGGCTTAGAGTCAGGATGTCATCGAGGAACGAGTCTGCCTGGGGCGGCTCTGTGGTCCCGTGGCACACACACCCACCGACCTTTCAGCTCTGGAGCCATCTGGTGCAACAGTCCCTGCTTTATGGTTTTGTGCCTGGCTGCTTCTGTGGCATCAGTGTTTTCTGAGAAAATGTCAATTTCTTGACCAGTGACCTCACTTTCCTCACCTGGAGGAGACAGACGTGATTCTCGGCTCTCGGATGCCCAATAGCACTGTGATCAGAAGGTTCACAGGTAACTTTGAAAAGTGCTTCCCATTCTACCAAGAAAAAATGATGTGTTCCATAGTAGGAATGGGGTGGGGGTGTTGAGAAAGATGGGGTATCTCCAATTCTATCCAGAGGAGGGCAGTAGTCTATTTACCCATAGAGAACACCCCGCGACCTAGGTTCCCCGGGTCCCCAAGGGGAGTCTTCATCTGCTTTTGATCCACCCAAGGAGTTGCTCCCTTGCCTCCCCAAACTCCTGTCCATTGGTTTTGGGGATCCATCCGTGTCAGGGGTCCACGACTGATGGACTGACTTGGCTGTTCTCACTTGAAATCCATAAACTCAAAGAAGCTCCTGGCTGAGCAGTCGGAGGCATCCTGACTAAAGCTTGAGGGTCTGCGGCTTTGTCACTCTCTGTTTGTGATCTGAATAAGTGAAGTCCGGGTGAAGAAAACAACTCAACCGCTTCCCAGGCTGCTGGAAATGGCCTGCGGCTCCAGGGAACAAAACGTGTGTGAAGTTACCGGGAGGCAGGCTTACCATACAGAAGGCCCCAAGTGCTGGAGTCCGTGAATCACTCAGGCTGGCCGAGGCGGCGGGGCCCAGGTGAGGCACATGCGGGTGGGGGCTAACGGGAAGGGAGGCGTGGGTTGGTCTGTTTAGGGCCTTTCCACCCCAGGGCTCCGTTCACAAGGGTGCTGTGAAGCGGAGCTCAGGAGGGGGTGGGAGGAGGGGCGGCTGGAACACAGAACCAGGACGCCCAGCTCTGGCACACAGCAGTCTCCCTTTGGGGACCATCTGGGGCACCTTTCAGGCCTTCGCTCTCTTTCATTCCATCTACACCCCACCCCTCCCCTCTTTCCACCCACTGGGAGGCATCATCTTCCTCTGGCTGACTCCTACACAGAGGCAGGAGTGGGAGAGCCGCCTCCACCCTGAGCAGCTCGGGGGCAAACATCTGCTCACTGCCATTGTTTCTCCTTCTTTAGGGGGTGGGAGGGACCCGGTGGAGCTCTGCGGAGCCACACGCCCAAGCTGCAGTTTGGTATACCCTCCTCCCCAGGAACGGGGAAGAGCTGAACACTCCCCTGGGCCTCTCAGAGGGATTTTCAGCGGGTCATTCCCACAGGGCGGGGGCTGCTGCTGGCGGGGGAGCCGGAGGAAGGGTGACATTCACCCTCTTTGGCAACACCCCTCATTTTTGTTCCCTAGATCCCTGGAGCCTGGCAAGGCCACGTGGCTGATGGATACAGTCACCTGTGTCCCTCCCTCCCATCTGGGTCTGCTCCTACGCCACTTCTAAGCACCAGGCCTGCCGCAGAGCACCTGGAGTCTTGGGTGTGGGCAGGCGCTTGTCTCACCAAACAGCTAAATACCAGGCCAAGGGCCCTGATTCACACATACCGCAGGGGCTGTGGGTTCAAGCAGTCACCGGCTGACCTGCCTAAGAAAGGCAGGGATTTGTTCCAGCACCTTCCTGGCAACCCCACCTACTTAACACCAAGTTTCAAATGCCAGGTTGGAGATAGAACCGCAGTGAAGTGATTCTGGAAATACTGGTGTCAGGGATGTGGCAGTTAAGCAAGTGGAGGAGGCAGGCCCTCAGCCGGTGCTTGCCCTCTGGGGAAGGTGTAAACCCAGCAGCAGATAGAAGGACAAACCGTGGGGGGTCAAGGAGAACAGGGGAGAGCAGAAGCAAGTCAGGGGAAGGCGTCTCTGAGGACCGGACGTCTAAGCGGAGGTGAGCAGAGGTTAGGCAGGCCAGGCTAGTCTTGCAGGTAGCTGTCAGAGCTAAGGTTCTAAGACAATATAAGGCAACACGTTCCGAACCCAGGCAGGCTCCAAAGCAGAGTTCTGACTCTGGCCTTCTAATGATTCATCGTGTGGTCAGACTAGCAGCCCCTAATTTCCCTGTGGACGATGCTATCGGCCTGTCTCCCAAGGATAAGAGATGTGTGCCTTAAAAGTGTTTTGAGATCCCCAGACAAGACCCAACATCCTGTTATTACCAGTTGCAACATGTTATTTCTGCTTTCTACCCAGTCCGCAAAAAGAAGAGCCTTCTCAGAACGGTGCCCCGTCCCTTCCCAGCCTCAACTGGGTGCTTCCCCTGAAGATGAATATAGATTCCCACAGATGGTTCCAGATGCTTTCATTCTCTCCCCCCTTGTGGATGAGCCTTCACATGTAGAGACCCCTGTTTCTGCAGTCTCTCCTTCCGTGTCATTTTTTTCACAACTTCATGACTTTTTTCTTTCCAAGTAAATGATACAAGGATTTGGAGTAAGTCAAGAGGCCTTCCGTCCCTCTCCCCTCCCTCCCCCTGCCTCACTCATCCAGTGCATCTCCATGGTGCATAATTCAGGGCACTTCCCATGGCGATGTCACTCGGACATATGTGCATATCAGCCGGAATCGTACTCTTGGTTTATGATTTATCTTTCAGTGTATGTCCTTATCTCTTGTTGATAGCTGTTGCGTAGTACGACTTAGTCTGGGTGTTACTACTTGTTTCTTATGTATTTATTTTTATGCACTCCCATGTTTATTGCTACCTTATGACAATAGACGACATATGGTAACAACGTCAGTGCTCGTCAATGGATCAATTGATAAAGATACATACTGTATGATATTCACCTACATGTTGTATCTAAAAAGCCAAACTTATAAAAGCAGAGTGTAAAATGGTGATTATCAGGGGATAGTAGGAAAATAGGAATGATTTTTTTTTTTATGGTACAAACTTACAACTGAGAGACAAATGACTTGTTTTTTATTGGTGGATATTTGCCCCTCACCCTTTTATTGTTATTGCATACGGATGACTTCTTTACAAGGTGGGCTGGATTTCAGATATTTTTATTTTCTAGAAAACTTTCTTCAGCAGGGCAAGATGAGAAATCCACCGCTGATAATGCTGGTTTTGTTTTTCTTTTAGTTAAGTGCTATCTTTGGAATCATCGCCCATTTGCTCCAGGGCCAGGGAGCCTCACGTTAAGATGACCTTAGCCTCCTTGCTCAGCACCGCCCCCGCCCCCAGTCCCCATCAGGTGGTGACCAGTCATTTCCCTCATTTTGTCTGATACCCTGCTCCGTCTCCGATGGACCAGGCTCACCATTTTCAGCTTGCGTGTGTCTTTCTCCCACAGTGGAAGTAACTTGGGCCCCGCACCCCAGCCCCTCATTTCCCCAGGAGCCCTTTGGACCTGAGTCATCTCTTACCTCAACCCCTCCAGCCCCTTCCCCTGGCAGGCCACTCTCTGTGCCTATCTGCCTCTGTTGAAGCTTTTCTCTGCCTGTCCTGATCTCGTTTGTCCATTTATACTTCCTCCCTGTCTTCTGAGGGAGTTTCCAGTGCCCCCTCTAGCCTGAACCCTTCCTGTGCTCTCCCTTCTGCTGTCTTTCTTTTCTCCCCTCTCGGCACCTTTTGTTTCCTACCTCACTCTCCAGGTGTCTCCCCCCACCCCCCACCCCGTGGTCTCTCCTCAAACAGCCTCTGCTCCCAGCATCTCTTTCCCTAAAGCCATCTTCGGTCACCAGGTTTGTGTAGCACAAAGTGAAGAAGCTTGGCAATTACCTAATGAGTCCACACAATGCAGTTAACCAATTAAAACATCCTTGACACAACGGATCCCCTCACTGTGTAAGGCTGAACTCCAGCGAGGTCTGCCCTTCACCAGACCTGTCACACCATCTAGATGATTGGGGTGACGATAACTGATGTTTATCTCACTAGCAAGTGAGAACTTCAGAACCTCTCTGTCTGGCTGCCATCTCTCCAAATAAAGGATATTTAAATATACCTGCAAACAAAAACAGAAAAACAGAACACACAAAAAACCACTTTCTTAGAGTTGGTGTATAACTGTGAACTGAAATCCATCCTCAGAATAGGAATTTCTGTGGAAAGTGCTGTTTGCATGTAACTTAAATCCCAGCATTTAAGGACATAGATGTGTCCTTTTGCAAAATACACAGCAGAACTGAGCGTAGCAGCTTTTATAACTTCAAAGACCTTGACGTTCCTCCCTCTTGCCTTGTTATAAAAGTACAAACCAGAAGAGTCCTAATAAGTTAGCATTGGTCACGTGCTTGGGGCTGGTTGAGGATAGAAGCCACTTCTCTGATCTCAACACATTTTGGTTTTTTTAAAATTTTTTATTTGCCTTGCTCAGTGGGGAGCCTGCTTCTCCCTCTGCCTGCCGCTCCCCCTGCTTCTGTGCGCGCTCTCTCTCTCTCCGGCAAATTAATGAATAAAATACTTTTTTAAAAAATAAAGTTTTTTATGTGTGTAATCTCTACACCTACCGTGGGTCTTGAACTCACGACGCCGAGAGGCGCACACTTTTCCAACTGAGCCAGCCAGGCACCCCTCAGCACATTTCTTTTCTTTTTTTTAAGACTTCTGGCCACAGGACCTGAGCCGCAGGCAGCCACTGAGCCACCCAGATGCCTCCTGACGTGTCTTTCTAAATGTGAGTTGTAATCTCCTGGAGTTGGAGATCTAAGAGTTGGTCTCAGGTCCTAGTTCAACCACTTACTAGCTGTGTGTCTTTGGGCAAGTGACTGTCCCTCTACGAACCTTGATTTTCTCACCTGTATAATGGGGAACCCCTCCTAGGGTTGTGGTGAGACATAACTGAGACACCATATTTGTAACATTGCTTTAAAATAAAGCACAGGAACTCTCGATTGGGGTGCCTGGCTGGCCCAGTTGGCAGAACGTGTGACTGTCGGTCTCAGGATTGTGTTGATCTCAAGCCCCACATTCAGTGTAGAGATTACTTAAGAGAAGAAGAAGGAGAAGGAGGAGAAGGAGGAGAAGAAGGAGAAGCAGCAGCAGCAGCATGCTCTGAGGGTTAAAATAAGGGGCACCTGGGTGGCTCGGTTGGTTGAGCATCTGACTCATGGTTTCCGCTGGGATTGTGATCTCAGAGTTGCAGTCTCAGGGTCATGGGATCAAGCCCTGCCTCAGGCTCCATACTCAGTGGGGAGTCTGCCTGAGGTTCTCTCTTTCTCTCTCTCCCTCTGCCCCTCTCCTGGCTCCCGCTCTCTCCCTCTCAAATAAATAAATGAATCTTTTTTTTTTAAAGATTTTATTTATTTATTTATTTGACAGAGATAGAGACAGCCAGCGAGACAGGGAGCACAAGCAGGGGGAGCGGGAGAGGAAGAAGCAGGCTCATAGCGGAAGAGCCTGATATGGGACTCGATCCCATAACGCCGGGATCACGCCCTGAGCCGAAGGCAGACGCTTAACCGCTGTGCCACCCAGGCGCCCCAATAAATGAATCTTTAATAAAATAAAATAAAACACAGGAAGTCCCTGATGGGTTCTAAAGTGGATAAAATTTCAAGTACATTTTCTTTGTTGAATTGTGTAAGAAATACAGATATGGGGAGGATCAGATTTAAACACACATGACTTATGAAATAAATTAAGAAAAATTTTACAAAAATGCTGGATTTTCCACGTTAAAGGAAGGTTTCAGCAAACTTTTAAAATGCTGTCTTCATATTTCTCACTTGTCAAGAATAAAATCTAGGATTTATCTGGTCTCACCGATCTTTAGGACTAGCAAAGAAACCCCAAATTAGGAGACCAACCAGCACTCATCCATTCAGAAACCCTCTTTTGTGAGCATCACCCAGAGGAGTGAAGCTTTCCCTTCAGACACCCTGGACCCGAGCACAGACACCTTGCCCTTTTGTTTCTGTCCAGGGTCTCTCCTCTATGGTTCTTCTTTTCCTCCCAGGTGAGCAATGTCTACGGCGCAGTCCGTACACACTGGAGAGGCAATGCCGCGTGATGGGTGGAACAAAATCATCAGTCAGTTGTGAGTTAGGAGAGCTTGGATGGGTCACAAAGCCTCTAAGCCTCAGCTTCCTAAACTATAAAATGAAGATGATAATACCAGCCTTGTAGGAAATGTGTGATTAGATAAAAAAGCATAATTGAAAACAGATTATAAATTATATAGTAATCTATAATGCAAGCCATTATTATCATGATAGATCATTTTTTTAAGGTTTTTTATATTTTTTAAATAGATTTTACCCATTTATTTGAGAGAGAGAGCAAGAGTGGGGGGGCAGAAGGAGAAGGAGAAGCAGACTCCCTGCTGAGCAGGGACAACCCCCGTCCCCACATGCAAGGCTCTAACCCAGGACCCTGGGATCATGACTTGACTGACTGAACCACCCAGGCACATCAAGATTCTTTTTAATTTTTAAATAATCTCTACACCCAACGTGGGGCTTGAACTCACAACCTGGAGATCAAGAGTCAGTTGTTCTACCAGCTGAGACAACCAGTAGCCCCAGAAACCAATTTCTTTAAATGCTTCTTTTTCCTTCGCATGGACTGCTGAGGAAGTCCCCCCCCTTTTTTTTTAAGATTTTATGTATTTATTTGAGAGAGAGAGCACAAGTGATGGGAGAGGCAGAGGGAGAAGTAGAATCCCCGCTGAGAAGGGAGCCTGACGTGGGACTCCATCCCAGGACGCTGGGATCATGACCTGAGCCGCCCAAGTGTCCCTTCTGCTGCTGCTGCTGCTTCTTCTTTTTTAGGGATTTTATTTATTTATTTTAGAGAAAGTGCGCATGAGCATGAGTGGGGGAGAGGCAGAGGGAGAGAGAATCTCAAGCAGATTCCCTGCTGAGCAGAGCCCAACCTGGGGTTCGATCTCACTACCCTGAGATCACTACCTGAGCCAAAATCAAGAGTCTGACACTTAACCGACTGCACCAGCCCAGTACCCCATTCTTTTTTTTCTTCCTGCATCTCCTTTGTCTCCCTTTTGCCTTCTCCTTCCCGTCCATGTCCCCTGTCGTTGTCCACCCTCCCTGTACCTACTACCACTGAGCTTTGATCATGGGCTCCAAGGAAACCTTCCAACATGTGTGACCCCAGCATTTCTAACCCCTGCTTACCATTGCATAACTTTTTTTCTTCTGAACACATGGAGGTTACAATCCAATGCAAAATCTAATTCTGGGGGAAGGATGGGAAGAGGGTTCTTCTTCCAGCAGTCTTTGCATGATTCCAAAAAGAGGCACATTGTTTGGGAAAGGGCAAACTGCTCACTTCTGCCCAAGTAGTGCTTCTTCAGGAAATACACACTCATGAGTGTTTATCGATGTAACGCACACCGTCGTGAATATTATCGAAATCTGTTAGCCAGAGAAGCCAAGATCTTGCCACGGGAGAGGGGACAGAGAAGGAAGTAGAAGAGTACTTGCATGATGACAGAGCAAATGGAGAGAAAAGGAGATTAAGATGATGGGAAGGAGGGGTGCCTGGCTGGCTCAGCGGGTGGAGCATATGACTCTTGATCTCAGGGTCATGAGTTGGAGCCCCTCGCTGGGTGTAGAGGTTACCTAAAAATAAAATCTTCTTTTTAAAAGGATTTTATTTATTTATTTGAGAGAGAGAGAGAGAGCGAAAGAGCACATTGCATAAGCAGAGGAAGGGGCAGAGGGAGAAGCAGACGCCCCATTGGGCAGGGAGACCGACGTGGGACTTCATCCCAGGACCGTGAGATCATGACCTGAGTTGAAGGCAGATGCTTAACCAACTGAGCCACCCACCCAGGCACCCCAAAAATAAAATCTTAAAAAAAAAAAAAAAGATGATGGGAAGGAGAAGAACATAGGAGGCAGAAGAAGGAAAAAAGCAAAAAGAACTTTCTGCAAAGGAATCTTTTTAAGAAGAAAAATTTGGTTTCCTTCTCAGGGTGCAGAATTCTAGGTTGATTATTTTCTCTCCCAACACGTAAATATTTCACTCAACTCTCATTTGCATGGTTTCTGAGAAGACAGAATTCTTATCTTTGTTCCTCTATCGTTAAGATGTTTTTTTCCTCTGTCTTCTTTCAGGACTTTTTCTTTCTTTGATTTTCTGTAATTTAAAAATGATGTGCCTAGGTGTGGTTTTTAGGCATTTATTCTACTTCGTCTATTTTGAGTTTCCTTGATCTGTGACTTGGTGTCTGATGTTAATTTGGGGATATTCTCAGTTGTTATTGTTTCAAATCTTTCTTCTATTCCTTTCTCTCTTACTTCTCCTTCTGGTGTGTCCTTCTGGTACACTTTTTGTTGCTGTCTCATAGTCCTTGGATGTTCAGCTCTGCTTTTTTCAGTCTGTTCTCTTTGCTTTCCAGTTTTCAGGGATTCTATTACTATAACCCCTAATTTAGAGATTCTTTCTTCTGCCATGTCCACAGGGATTCTTGATTTCTGTTACAGTGTCGCTGTTGTTTTTATCTCTAGCATTTTGGGGGAAGAGGGTTCTTTCTTAGGGTTTCCATCTCTGCTTACTTTATCCGTTAGAGCTCTTAACGTATTAATCATAGTTGTTTTAAATTCCTGATCTGATAATTCCAACATCCTTGCCATATCTGGTTCTGATGATTGCTCTTCAAATTGCATTTTTTGCCTTTGGGTACGCCTTGTAAATTTTTCAAGATAGCCGGACACACACTGCGTAAGAGGAACTGCTGTAAATAGGCCCGTAGTAATGTGTTGGTGAGGCATGGAAGGAGGGGAAACATTCTACAGTGTTAGTGAACCTGTGCCTGCACTGTGAACTTCACAAGATTCTCAGGGCTTCCCCCCACCCTCGTGAGTGGGACGGGATGGCTAGAGTGGGCTGAAGTTGGGTATTTCCCTTCCCCAGGTCAGTTAGGCTCTAATAACACCACAACAGGTTAGGTTAGTTTCCCCTGAGGGCAGGCCTCTTTAAGAAGGACAGAATGTTCTGGCTATTTCAAAATGTTTCCTTTCATTCTCCCCCTTCTGGAAGCCCAAGGTGATTTTCTTTCCTTTCTATGGGAATCTGGAAGAACTCCTAGACGCAAATCTCACATTATTGTCAGGGACCCCCATTACTGGGTTCCCCTGGAGTTTTTAACTCTCAGACTTGTCCACATAAGCCTCCAGCAATTCATCAGTTATAGTTCAGGCTTTCCTATCCCCAGCACTGGTTTCTGCTTTGAGTCTTTAAGACTTCCTCTATTTGTCTGTCTGTCTTTCCAATCCTGAGGGGAGCAGTTTACCCTGTGTCCTCCCCTCTCTCACAGATCCAAGAAAAATTGTTGACTTTTCAATCTGTTCAGCTTTTTACTTATCTTTGCTGGGATAAAGTGGCAACTCCCAAGCTCCTTTCATGTGGAACCAAAAACCAAAGTCTGGCTCCATTTTCCAGAGAGGTAAAATAATTTCAGCTCTTAGCCTATAATTCCTTCATTTCTCTCTGTTTGTTGTTTCTACTACTGTCTTGAGGTGTTCAAGATCTATAGCTCAGTTTGAGTGGAACATGTTTCTAGACGTGTTAAACTGCTTGTTATCGATATGTTTTCTGTATCATTCCTTGGGGTTTTGCTTCTTCTCTGCTTTTTTATTTTTAAGGAATTTATTCTATCCGCTATCTATTCAAAAGTGAAACAAAGAAAACTTAGTGCTTAGGAATGGAGAAAAAAGACATGTGTAGCCTGAATTGTGACACAAACGGCAGATTCATGTTTGTGCTTTCTTCCCACCTACACCTGTCAGAACTGTTGACTGAAAACAACAGCCAACTCTGGATAACTCAAGAAGAGAAGGAATTCACTGAAAGGTGATCTCCAGGAAAACTGGAGAATCAGGCTTCGAAAATGGGCAAAACCCAAATCTGTCCATATACCCACGAACCCTAGCCAGAACCCACCTCAGAAACAGTCTGGCTGATAAACCCCAGGATGCCTCTAGCGGCACTCGGCGCCATTTCTGTGAATTATCAGTAACCACTTCTACATCTCCGTGGCACTCCCTCCCGATCCAAAGAATTGAGCTAAACCAAATTATGTTCCCTGTGGGAAGAGGAAATGCTGGTTCAGCCTTCCATGGTGGAAGACAGGATCTTTAATCCCACTAGGACTTCTTCACTGGGAAAGACTCGTAAGTGGGATGGATGTTTGGAAATGGACAACCGAAGCAATGACCCAAGTCAGCTATAACCTACCCTTTTTATAGCCCAATATCCACATGCAGCCGTCTTCCTACTTATTACTTCCCAGGAGGTGGAAGACATCCTCCTCCCGAACTACATTGTCTAGCAGCAGTCCTACTTCACTTGAAGGAAGGAAGGATCAATGACCCACTCAACATTCCAACTCCCTCTTTTTCTTGTTTGCTTGATGGCACAAGGAGACAAAACATCAGGTAGCTTTATGAGCTTGTATTTCAATATGTCTCCTGTGGAAGCTTTCTTCCCATGGGCACTAAATCCTCTAAACCGGTAAAGAGCAGATTACGTGGGCATAGGAAGCAAAAAAATTTGTGAATGGGTCACTGGGTATAATTTTGCCCACTTTCATTTCCTGGTTCGTAGCTCTGTATATTTTGCATTTTTTAAAGTAATCTCTACACCCAACGTGGGGCTTGAACTCATGACCCTGACTGAGATCAACAGTCACATGGTGTACCAACTGAGCCAGCCAGGGGCCCCCCGCTCTGTGTATTTTGGCTGTGGGAGGGACCAATCCTCATGTTGGTCATTGGTTCAGAGCATAAGCTCCACCTGCAGTCTAACACAGCAATCTCTGAAAGGGCTGTGTCTTTGCTAGCCCATGTACACCACTCTCTTATGACTTCTTGACAATGCGGCCATGATAAGACTAATGAATCTTATGACAACAGTGTACTACTTATTTCTTTCACTGTAAAATAATGTTTGTGGGACACCTTGGAGATGTTGAAGGCATTCATTATCTTCACAATTTTTAAGATTTTTAAGTAATCTCTACACCCAGTGTGGGACTTGAACTAACAATCCTAAGATCAAGAGTCACATGCTGTACCGACCGAGCCAGCCAGGCACTCCTAACTTCACAATTTTTACATCAGCAGAATCAAGGAAAGCAAGCACAATCTAGGATAAGCGTTTATTCTGATAAGGACAAAATAGAGGTACCCTTTTGATGACAGAAGGGGTCTAATGTAATAAAGCTATCACCAGGTGGCTGGCTTGTCTCCCCAATGACTAGAACCATAACAAAGAGTTGGTGCGCTGCAAGCTGGGCCCACAGCAGCGGCAGGGGTCAGGTCAGCCGTGGTAAGAAGAAGTTCATGCTGTTGAGACCATCCCTATGATGTTCTTCATTCTCCTGCCACCACGACCTTTTGCTCCTGAGCCCAACATGTAAGCCCTGGGGTGATGGGGAAGGAAGCTTCCTGACATCCACCTGGTGGTCATCTTACCCACCTGATTGAAAGCCTTTTGGGAAGTGGAGGCCTTTTGGTTAAGAATTCACATGGGAGCGGCATCTGGGTGGTTCAGTCCATTAAGCATCTGCCTTCGGCTCATGATCACAGGCTCCTGGAATGGAGCCCCACTCAGCGGGGAGCCTGCTTCTCCCTCTCCCTCTGCAGCTCCCCTTGCTTGTGATATCACACGCACTCTCTCTCCCTGTCAAATAAATAAATAAAATCTTAAAAAAAAATGAATTCACGTGGGACACAAACATACCATCCAAAACCTCCCTCCCTGGATTATTGGGAATAATAAATAAATAAATAATAAATAAATAAATGTGAAATGCATGGCACAAACTTTGTGTTCGATAAATGGCACTTACTATCACTAAAGAACAGAATATGTACAATGTGTAAATATTCCCTGAAACCATGTTGAAAAAATATAGTAGAGAAAAAATATAAAGTACACCATTTGTAAAGTGCATAAAACAGCGCTCAATACAGGCTCCAGACACAAAGAAACTGTGTTTCTGCTGTAGGAAAACTACTAACTTTGATCTAATCCAAGAGTAGTCACTTTAATCAGAAAAAAAAAAAAGGTATTTTCATTTTGGAAACAAAAAACCCAATGTAGGTTTAGGTGCTGTGGTTGCTCAAAACTTTCTGATTGTATTATATTCCTGGGTAGGTGTAAGTTATGGTAAAGCTTTTCATGTGATGCAGAAAACCACAGAAGGAAAAGTATTTACAGATTTTGTTTAAAAGAAATTGTTTTGTAAGTTAATAATTTATGTTTAAATGACTCTTTTCCCCCTAATGATCGAAAACCGCTTGGTAGGCAACTGTGGTCACCACCTTACAAAGTGGGCGATAAATTGCATTAATAGTCCAATTCATATTTATTGCACAGGACATTGTGCGGATTGTGGGCCCAGGCCAGAAAAGAAGTTTGCTCCAGCTTCTGGACAGCTGCAGTCCACCGTGGATAAAACAGAATGTGGGCACATACACAGAACAATACAATAAAATAAGGAGCACGGGGATACCCAACACAGGCTCCATGATGGCTGAGTAACCACAATGTCCTTCTCCTTCGCCTTTGGCAAACAGCCTCATTTCCAGGGGGAGAGAGAGAGAGGACTGCTCATAGTGCGTGTGTGCGTGCGTGCGTGAAGGGGGAGGGTGGCGTGGGTGGAGGCTGAGCCCTGGACACAGCATAGCTCGCAGGAGGTGGAAAGCAGGTCAGCCTGAAGGAGAAGGTCGATTGAGCTGCCAGGGCAGTAGCAGGAAATGAAGGGAATGAGGCAGGATGAAGGTCTTAAGGTCACCCTACATGTCAAGGACAGAGCCAGTCAAGAAAACTAGAAGTCAACACTCCCAGGCTCCTAACGTTACTGGGAGACACTGCTTCCTTGATATCTCATAAATCACGAAATTTTCCAAAGAAATAAACTCATTTAATTCCCCTCTTTGCTGCTATCGCTAAACTAGTACGTTTTCCCAGGGTTTCCGAGCCTTATCGCAGACACCGGAGGTGGAAACCAACTGACACGCACTAACTACAACCAGATGAAACGTTGTCAGTGGGCAAACCCTGGGACAGTCTGCAGAGCATCTCTTCAGCATTACAGATCTGCCCCCGGGAACCATCCCAGCCTTCGCACCTTCATCCTGACTGGCTGGACGCTTCCCCGCACGTCCCTTTCCATCCAGACCCTTCCCCGCCTGTGTGAGCGTGCGTGCACACGTGTGTATGTCTGCTTGCGCACTGCTCTAAATGCCTCGAATGCTCAAGGTTTGTAGGTTTTAACCCTCCCACACCCATTGTCATGGTAGCAGCCACATAATTGGTCCCAATAAACGCTTGCTCACCATTTGGGGAAAATTTATGGGCGAAGGTACCCTTTTAGTGTTATTCCTTTGTTCCCCACTCCTAGGTGACCTTCAGTGAAATCCCTCGCTCTCGTGTTAATGTTCCCTGCACTTTCTGTGCAGCCTAGAGGAGCCCATGAGTTGTCTCCCACACAAACCAGCCACACAGTGCAGGTTCCACTTCTAAGGGTTTGTTGTTGCCTTTGAAGTGTGATTTGAGAGGCTGTGCATTTCTGCCTCCCTCCACTGATGCCTAAAATGTAACCACGAGAGATTCATTCACCTGCACTCAGTATGTCATTTTCCTGATACCCTCTTTAAAGGCTTTTCCCTGCGCAGCCAAGAACCCTGCTTTAGGAGGTTGAATGACTCCTCCAGGAAGCTTTGAGACCTGTGAGGCCAAGGCAAGTCACCCAAATGCGTGGGAGCACCCCAGCCACACAGAGTTCCTGAGCAGCAGACCAAGTAACTCGGGAAAGCACCTGGCACCATGCTTAGCGCAAAGCCAAGGCTAGGTAGCGACTGCTTTCTTCACAGCTTCCTCAGTTTCTCATCTATGAAAAGGAGTGTCTACTTGCCTACCTTATACGGGTGACCTAAGAATCCACCTCCATGCCTGCCCCCTCTTTAGCGTCAGCTGCTTTTAGCTCCGTGGCTTTCATGCGTTTTAAATCTCAACTCACAATAAGAAATCTGCCTCATATGCACACCGCCAGTCTTGCCTGGCTTCCTGTCCCGAGGACTGCTCCTCCTTGCCAAAATACCTATGTATTCCCCCTCACTCGCCCATCCCACCTCGTAGAAAACCCCACCCCTGACCCGGCTTGATCACATCCCAGGAAGGAACACGCCCTTCCCTCCACAGTACCAGTCCACATCACGTGTTGTGGACAATCCGTGACTTAACCCCGCAAGTCCCACTCATCTCACGCTGGCCTCTAAGTCTTGCAGTGAGGACCAAGGTGGGCGTCAGGTTTCCCTTTCCAATCTTGCTTTTAGGGTGATTATGGGCACCTCTCCCCACTTGCCAACAAGTCTACTGATGCGCCAAACACAGGCTCTTACGCTGCTCGAGGACAAGCCCTTCACAGGGTGGTATAGCCTAAATGTCAGGAGGCACACCTCTCCTCAGAGCCAGCCCAGTCTCGTCATCATGCCAGGCAGTGTGTAGTTCCGTTCCTTCATCACCCACATACCCCCTCGCCCTCTCCCCTTCAGAACATCTGGTAACAAGACACAGGTGCTGGGCTGGGCTGCATGTCCCGGACACACCCCCCTTAGCTGTACAAAAAAAAAAGGGCCTGGAGACTATGGCTCTTGTAAGACTGCAATAAATTCTTAGGCAAGAGCCCTCCTTCTCCTTGGCTGTTGTCTGCAAGAAGAAAAAGGGAAGGTTTATTTTCCATCTACAAAAGATTTTTCTAAGAGTCCAATGAAATAATAAAATTTAACAGTTATCATCATTTATTTTTTAATTTTCATTAAGATTTTATTTATTTATTTATTTTTGAGAGGAGAGAGAGTAACAGAGAGAGAGAGAACACGAGTTGGAGGGGGGAAGGGCAGAGGGAGAAGCAGGCTACCTGCTGAGCACGGAGCCCAACACAGACTCTATCCCAGGACCCTGGGATCATGACCTGAACTGAAGGCAGACACTTGACTGACTGAGCCACCCAGGTGCCCAGAAATTATCCTCATTTAAAAAAAAAATTAAGCGGCACAGCCCAAAAAGTTTTTGAAGGTTTTATGTATTTATTTGGGAGACACAGAGAGAGAGAGCATGAGCAGGGGGATTGGAGGGAGAGACAGAGGGAGAGGGAGAAGCAGGCTCCTGGCTGAGCAGGGAGCCCGATGCAGGACTCGATGCAGGGTTTGATTCCAGGACCCCAAGATCACCACCTAGGCTGAAGGCAGACACTTAACCAACTGAGCCACCCAGGCGCCCCTGAAAAATTTTTTTAATTAAAGTAAATGCTCTGCCCAATGTGGGGCTCGAACTCATGACCCCGAGATCAAGAGTCACAGGTTCTGATGACTGAGCCAGCCAGGCGCCCCCCGTGTTCATTATTAAAATACAAATACACCTTACATCTTAGTTACCACACCTTAGTACACATACATTTATCAGGAAATTTGCAACCTGGGGCACCTGGGTGGCTCAGTTGGTTAAACGTTTGCTTTCGGCTCAGGTCATGGTCCTGGGGTCCTGGGATGGAGCCCCGCGTCAGGCTCCTTGCTCAGTGGGGAGCCTGCTTCTCCCTCTCCCTCTACCTGCTGCTCCCCCTGCTTGTGCTCTCTCTGTCTCTGTCAAATGAATAAATTAAATCTTTTTTAAAAATTAAAAAAAAATGAAATTTGCAACCAGAGATCTTAGAGAAAGGAGGAGTTAGGCAGGAAAGCAGAGAGGGTAGGAAAAGGCAGTAAAGATCAAATGGGGCATTGGAAAGTAAACACAGATATTAGGGGCGCCTGGGTGGCACAGCAGTTAAGCATCTGCCTTCGGCTCAGGGCGTGATCCCGGCATTCTGGGATCGAGCTCCACATCAGGCTCCTCTGCTATGAGCTTGCTTCTTCCTCTCCCACTCCCCCTGCTTGTGTTTCCTCTCTCGCTGGCTGTCTCTATCTCTGTCGAATAGATAAATAAAATCTTTAAAAAAACAAAACAAAACAAAACAAAAAAACACGGATATTAAACATGGGATGATTTTGAGCCTCAGTCCCAGGAACCCAGGAACATACCTGAACTCCCCACCAAAAATATTGCTTCACAGATCCTTCAAGATCATTCTTTCTGTTTCTTGAGACCCTCTGAAGCATGTCCAACCACACAGCCCCTGTCCTCAGAGAGTTTACTATTTAATGGGGAAAAGAAACAAGATAGTGGTGTATGTCTAGTAGTATCATTTTTCACAATGGAGAGGGTGAGTGAGTCAAGGGAGGCCCCTAGAGAAGGCATTTGACATAAAACGCGGGTGCTTGAATCGGCAGCACATACGCTAAAATTGGAACGATACGGAGAAGATTAGCATGGCCCTCGCGCAAGGATGGCACGCAAATTCGTGAAGCGTTCCATATTTTTTGTATGGTGACTAACATAATATAATAAAAAAATTATTATTAAAAAAATAAAGAGTACATTTATCACGATGAAACTAAATTAAGCTAAAATAATAAATAAAATAAAATGGGGGAAAAAATGAAATAAAACGCTGAATGGTAGAGATAAAAGGCCAGTGGGACAAGGTGATGGAGGAGAGTTTTCGAGGCAGAACATCCAAGATGAGGACACAGTCTATCATGGAAAAGCTCAGTCTTGTGGAAAGCAGAGGGTACAGCCAGAAATGTTGGCAAGGAACCTCTTTTAAAGATGCTTGTATGCCATGCTCGGGGCTTCAGTTTATCTCTTGGGAGATAGGCAATTATGCAAGATTTTAAGCAAGGGGTGGTAATGGTGTCTGATTTGCGTTTTTGAAAGCCCCCTATGAGAGGCAGAAGGAAGAGATCCCATAAAAGGGGGCCATAACTGCTGGTAAGGAACCGTGTCTGCGCACCAACGAACCCACACTGGAAGTGTCGGAGGAAAGAATGCTGGGGAAATCCGAAGGTACAAGTCAGAGGATTGGAAGGGGGGATGAAGACCAGTAGATTCACAGGCTCCCTGCTCACTCGGCACCTCCTGTGAATGTGTTCCAGGCCAGGAGGGCAGATAGAAGTTCGTGGCAATGCCAATTCATCATCAGAGGTGTTTGGGGGGATGGTGGAGACTAAGGTGTGACTCTATGCTGGAAGGGGAGGACCAGTGGGGCAGAATTTGAACATGGTTTTGAATAATGCATAGGAGCTGGGTAGGCAGAAGAGAAAAATGATCCCAGAAAAACTCTTATTAACAAATCCTTTAGGACTAAAACTCTCTTGAACAAATTCCTGGTGGGTGAGGCCGGGGAAGTTCCAGACTGGGGACTGGCTTCTTAGCATGGTCTCTGTTGGGCTCACCCTAGCAGTCTCAGGGGCAGCATTTCCAGGGAACGTCCAGGGAACGTCATCTGGGCTCCTGGGCCTCACAGAGCCCAGTCTCCCAAGAACTGGGGAAAGAAGGCCTAGTTTCAACCACACTTCCCTTTTTTTTTTTTTTTAAGATTTTATTTATTTATTTATTTGACAGAGAGAGCGAGTGAGCTCAAGTGGGCAGAGCAGCAGGGAGAGGGAGAGAGAGAGAAGCAGACTCCCCACTGAGCAGAGAGCCTGATGCGGGGCTCGATCCCAGGACCCTGGGATCATGACCTGAGTCGAAGGCACAGGCTTAACCAACTGAGCCACCCAGGCGCCTCACCACCACATTTCACTTCTGAGTGAAGTAAGAATATCATCTTCCAGGGTGTGGAGGCAAAGCTTCCCTCCCTTGCAGGGAAAGAACCGTGGCTCTCAGTGGGAAGCCACCCGTAGCAGGCCTCCAGGGCCGCCCACCTCTGACTCCCACGGCCATTTGTCCTCACCTCTATCGTGGCGCCTGTCACACTGGATTGCAATCCTTTATTTACCTGACGAATAATAATTTGTTTCTTACCAGACAATGCTTTTCCTCAGGACGGAAACAGGCTTAATCATCCTGGCATCTCCTCTAGGGCCTGCAACCTAGCATGTGCCCAAGAAGTCAGTCAGGATTAGAAATGAATGGATGTGTGCTGTTTGCCCTAGTTAAGGCACCATTCACTGTTGCCTCTTCCCTAGATTAAGGCAAAAACCTTGAGCCAGAGCTCCTCTCTGCTCTGGCCTCCCACCCGGCTGTTTGCCACATGAAGGAGAGACCAGAGCGGCCCTTCTCACACACCAATCCTATCACCCCTTCCCTGCCCCAAACCCTTGAATGTTCAAGATTGTTCTGGGAATGACTTCCAAGCTCTTTAATTCACCCAACAAGGTGATGCGACCTGGCCAGTTATTCTATCAGAGCCTCTCCCCACCTGGAGCTCAGACTTGGGTCTTAGTGAATGTGCCTTTTGTTCACCACCATGTCCTGCTGCCTTTTTGGCTCTGGTTCTTCATATATGCTGGCAACATCTTTAAATTCTCCTCCCCCTAGGGGCGCCTGGGTGGCACAGTCGTTGAGCGTCTGCCTTCGGCTCAGGGCGTGATCCTGGCGTTATGGGATCGAGCCCCACATCAGGCTCTTCTGCTATGAGCCTGCTTCTTCCTCTCCCACTCCCCCTGCTTGTGTTCCCTCTCTCGCTGGCTGTCTCTCTCTCTGTCAAATAAATAAATAAAATCTAAATAAATAAATAAATAAATAAATAAATAAATAAATTCTCCTCCCCCTAGATAATTCCTACAGGTTGAACTTAACTGTCTTCCTATTGCCGTCACTAACCTCCCCAGAGAAGGCTAGAGACGTCTCCTCAGTCTTCACAGTGCTCTGTGGACCCCCCAACAAAGCAGTCGTTGCTCTGGATTACGGGGGCCTGCGGACTCATCTGTGACCTCTATTCAGCCACAGAGCCTGCGAGGGCTGAAAACTTGTCCGTCTTGTTTACCATGACAGCCCCGGAGCCTAGCACAACGCCTGGCACTCAGTGTACTAAGTGTGCAATAAATAAAGGGATTCTGGAAGAGGCCAAAAAAAGTAAAAGCTGCCAGCAGAGAAGGGGCTAAGGGAGGAGGGGTACACGTGAAAATGAAAGAGAAGTGAAAGGATCTAATCTGGCATCTGTGAGTAAATGAAATGGGGGTACAGATGAAACGCAGTAGGTCTGAGGGAGAATTCTAGGAGTGTCGCTTAGGCGTGTTGAACATTAGGTCCCTGTGGCATATCCAAATAGAAACGACTAATAGGAAGTTGGAGATCAGGATCAGGAGAGAGGACACGGTGAAACTAGAACCTTAAGAGTCGTGTCAGCAGAGGATGAAGTCAGGATATGCAGAGGAGGGGTGGGCCCTGCTCACAGAGGGGGCCCTAGGGGCAAGCGTGAAGGAGGGAGAGGAGGGATGATCACAGGACTAAGGAAGGTAATGGTTTTCAGGGCTGGGAGGTTCGGGGCATGTTAAGAGGAAAGCCGTAGTGGAGAGTGGAAATTTCAGGGACGGGGGTGAGTGTAGGAACGACCCCCCAGATGAGTTGGAGGGGCCGGGCATGGGGCACAAGAGGAAAGATTAGCTCTGGAATGGAGTAAGGATACCCCTTCTTCCTCTGAGTGAGTCAGGGATGTGGCACGGAGGAAAGGGAAGGGGGGTTCCTGCCAGACAACCTCTCTTTTCTTTGTGAAACTGAAGATGATCTCAGATAAGAGTCTGAGAGTTTCATTCCAGCCTTACCAGGAACAGCCATGTGGCCTGGGGCTGTTCATGGACTCAATCTCCCCAGGCCTCAGAGTGATTTGGAAACAACCCCATCTATCCTGATAATTCAGCAGCCTCATTAATGGAGACTCTCCGTTTCCATAAAAACCTTTATTGGCCACACAACACACATTTCAGCTAAGCTGTCTAAACCTTGCTGGGATTGTCTTTTTGTGGAAGCAGAGAGAGTTCAACGGGACACTAAAAAAGGGCCACAGGGGGAAGAAAACCAGGGCCACAGAAGTTTACCAGTCTCTAGCCTTGATATTCGGAGGGGTTTAACCCTCATCCTAGCATTGAATGATCAAAAGATAAGGACTGACTCTATGAGTTGTTAATTCTTATTATCTCTCTAGTAAAGAACTCTACATATGGCGTAAACATTGCTTTGAATAAATTTAATAATTTATTAATTTGCCCAACAAAAATTTATTGAGCACCTGCTCTGTGCAAGGCAAGGAGTCTACAGAGATGGATAAAAACCAACCTGCATTACCAGCCAAGCTAGGGTATTAGGGTACACTGCCGTCGGGTGGAAATAGAGAGTGAACCACGCAGGCAATTTATTTATTTATTTTTCTTTCTTTTTTCTTTCTTTCTTTTTTTTTTTTTTAAGATTTTATTTATTTATTTGACAGAGAGAGACAGCCAGCGAGAGAGGGAACACAAGCGGGGGGGGGGTGGGAGAGGAAGAAGCAGGCTCATAGCGGAGGAGCCTGACGTGGGGCTCGAACCCAGAACGCCGGGATCATGCCCTGAGCCGAAGGCAGACGCTTAACGACTGAGCCACTCAGGCGCCCCTATTTATTTATTTTTCTTTTAAAGATTTTATTTTTCAGTAATCTCTACACCCAATGTAGGGCTCGAAATCCACCACCCCGAGATCAAGAGTCACACGCTCTACCAACTGAGCCAGCCTGGTGCCCCCACATATGCAATTTAAAGTTTTCTACTAGCCACATTAAAAAAAAAAAAAATCAGGTGAAATTAATTTCATGGATTTTATTTTTTTAAAGATTTTGTTTATTTATTTGACACAGGGAGAGAGAGAGCACAAGCAGGGGATACAGAAGCAGGCTTCCTGCTGAGAAGGGAGCCCAACGAGGGACTTGATCCCAGGACCCTGGGATCATGACCTGAGCTACAGACAGCCGCTTAACTGACTGAGCCACCCAGGTGCCCCCAGGTGAAATTAATTTAAATGTTTTCTTAAACTCAGTATATCCAAAACGTTATCATTTCAACATACAGTAAATATTTTAAAATTATCAGTAGGTGTTTCATGTTCTTTTCTCCATAGCCCTCCAGTCGTGTGTGTATTTCACCCTGACAGCGTATCTTGTTCTAGCCACGTGGCAATGGCTCCCGGCTACTCTATTGACAGCACGGTTTTCAGTATCTCTAAGTTCTAAGGTGAATGTCACAGGGGGCTCCTGGGTCACCCCCAAACCCTTGGTGCCTGTCAGAGGCTGGAGAAATCGGGGGTGTGCCCAGCCGGCATGTGTTTGTTGTGAGCGGCTCATGACCAAGGGGGAAGACTGGCCTCGTCTTTATCCCATTCCACGATCCCCCTGATTCCTGTTCATTCGTTTGCAGCCAGAGGCAGAGCCATAGCCTCCAGCTGCCCAATCTCAACAAGCAATCACTGAACCAAACTTCCTCCCCAGGGGATAGAAGAAAAGATAGTTACTGTCTTTCTTCTTGGGGCCCACAAAGTCACCACAAAGTGGTGAGGCTGTTCCGTGCCTTGCAAGTTCAGTTACAAACGACTTGCAGCTGTCAGCTTGTTTTCGGCCTCCCCTGGTCTCTTTGCCTGGCCCTCCGCTCTGCCTCACTCCCACTGTATTTACTCACACTACTGCACCCCTGGGATTTTCCTTTCATTTGCCCAGCATCCTTTCTTTGGGGGAACAGTCCCACTCCACTACCCCCATTTCATCACATTTTAGTGAGGCCGTCAGTCTCAGGGGCCTTTTCCCACTCCTACTATGCAGATGGGCACTTCACAGATCCCAAGCCAGTCAGATATTTGCTCCTTGAAATTTAAATATTGAGCAGAAAACACAGGGGCTGTGGTAAGTTAGAACAAGAGACTAAAACCCACACAAGTGCCCAATTCCTGTCCTTTCAAAGCCTGGGTTTACCCCTTCCTTTGATTCTGTGAGCTGTCCTTCCAACATCCCTGTCTTCTCCCCTTCTGTTTCTCCCCCCTCATGTTAGCTTATAACCAAAGAAGCCTGATACTAAATTTTAACTGCAATTTTTGCAAGTTTTGCAAGAAAGGACAAAGTAAAGACACAGAATATATACATATATATTTGACTTCTGTCATATATATACGTGTGTGTAAAATTTCCCTTTTTAAACAATGCAAAATACAAGCTTTTTAAGGTTCGCACCTAGGTTTGTTTGGTTTTATTTTTTGAAACAAGCATCATTGGAAGTTTCCTATGCCTCACCATACTCTAAAATCAGTATGTGTCCAGGTGGAATCATGCCACCTGCCACGTCCAGGCTTAGCAGCCAAGTGGCCAGTGGGGTATTGGAATGAGTGGGTTACCTTGGCTCTGAGCCTCTGCTTTCTATGACTGTTGGTCAACTCTTTTTCTTCCCATTGAGGGACTGAAATCTAAAAAATTGATTCACCCAGTGTCAGCAAAAGCAAATGGATGGTGAGATGAATAACAACCCCTAGACTAAAGACATTCTTGGGGCGCCTGGCTGGCTCAGTCAGTGGAGCGTGTGACTCTTGATCTCGGGGGCGTGAGTTTGAGCCCCACATTGGGTAGTGATGACTTAAAAATAAAATCTTTAGGGGCGCCTGGGTGGCTCACTCGGTTAAGCATCTGCCTTTAGCTCAGGTCATGATCCTGGGGTCCTGGGATTGAGCCCCACATCAGGCTCCTTGCTCAGTAGGGAGCCTGCTTCTCCCTCTGCCTGCCGCTCCCCCTGCTTGTGCTCGCTCTCTCTCTGACAAGTAAATAAATACAATCTTTTAAAAAAATACAAAAGAAAAAATCTATAAAACACAAGAATTCAAGAATAAATCAGGGACAGACAGGGAGTATAATTCAGACTTCGCACTCAGGGGATTCTCACTCCAGTGGGCCACTTCTAGGGAATTACTGCTGGTGAATCTGCTAGAGCTCAGGTGACCTGGCTCCAACATTTAGGGCACACACAAAAACAGTTAAACAGCAGAGACATTTCGTTACAACCCGCCCCCCCAAGCATTTGACCCTTGCTGCTGCAACTAGACAATGGAATGAGGGGGAAGCTCCTATGTGATTCAGGAAGATCCTCCTGAAAGCTGGGTGGCCTATAAAAACCCCTTGCACTCCACAGTTTCATTCCAAACACATTTGCATGAGAGAATTCTCTAGCATTTCTACAATAGAAATTAGGAACAGGAACAGCTAGAAATCAAAAACGGCAGAAAATCCACAAGCAATAAGGTCTCTGCAATTGGTACCCGTCCTGAGAAGTCACCAGCCTGGTAGCGGTTGTGGCCCACACAGAAGAACGAAGGGTGAAGGGGCCGCTGACCGGGGCCAGCAACACTCCGGACCCGAGACAGCCCTGGGGTCCCTGGTTCAGGGTTTTAAATACATCCCCCTGAGAAGGTGACATTGTCCTTTTTACTTTCTATTAGTTTCAATTTGGTTTCTTTTTCCAAAAAAGTGAGTATGGTTAATTTCATAGTAGGGTTTCACCATCTCTTTCTGTTGACTTTCTAAACTTCTGAATTAAACGAACCCCAAACCTCGCCTGCAAACTGAACCCTATTAAATAGTTAAGGAGGGAGCTGAGTTCCTCTCCAAGACTGTAAGTTTGTGTTCATTGTGCTGCCAGGACCCAGTGATTCCCCCAGTCGGCTGTCCCTGCACGTAAGCGCTCCCTTAGCCCCTCAGTATTTGTTGGGTGCAAGGAGATGGGCCTGGCCAGGTGTGTGGCAATGACCATGTGCCCAGAGCAAGCAGACATGGGACCTTTCCCACATGGAATAGTAGGCTTTCTCTCTGTTTAGGTTTACTACTCCTTATAGCAGGAGTTAACGGAGGCAAAAAAATAAAGGTAGAGAAAAAAATTGGAGAAGGAAAAAGAGAAGAGACTATTTCACTGTCCCATCCCCAGCTCAACCTGTTGAGCCATCTGTTGCCCCAACAGCTCCATGCTCACTCCCATTCTCCCCACCCCCACCCCATGAACATTTCTCTTCCCAGGATAACTCTCTTGGTGTGGTAATTTGCTAATGGATAATAGGAGAATATTAGACATGATATTCTCCTGCTCCTAGGTAGCAATTTCATTTTTAGTAGTGGCTTTTGGGAGACAATGGCTATGCCTACTGGAATTGTGAAAATCCGGGAAATGCTGGAATAATCATTTTCATAATGGAGATGAATTCTTTGCAATTCTGCCAAAAGGTTACGAGGATGGTGTTGTGTTGTGAATTTTCCAAAATTCACATGTTGAAGCCCAAAGCCTCCAATGCGACTGTTTTTGGAGATAGAAGTAATTAAAGAAGTAATTAAGGGGGCGCCTGGGTGGCACAGTCGTTAAGCGTCTGCCTTCGGCTCAGGGCGTGATCCCAGAGTCCTGGGATCGAGCCCCACATCGGGCTCCTCCGCTGGGAGCCTGCTTCTTCCTCTCCCACTCCCCCTGCCTGTGTTCCCTCTCTTGCGGGCTGTCTCTCTCTCTGTCAAATAAATAATAAATAAAATCTTTAAAAAAAAAAAAAAGAAGTAATTAAGGTTAAATAAAATCCTAAGAGTGGGGCCCTAAGCCAAAGGACTTGCGTCCTTATAAGAGGAGGAAAAGACACCAGGAGTACATGTGCTCAGAGAAAGAGCCATGGGAAGACACAGAGAGGGTGGCTGTCTGCAAGCCAAGAAGAGAGGTCTCACAGAAACTAACCTTGCTGGCACCTTGATCTTGGACTTTTAGGTTCCAGGACTGTGAGAAAATAAATTTCTGTTATTTAAGCCACCCAATCTGCAGTATTTTGTTGTGGTAGCTTAAGCAGACTAGTACAGACGGTCAGTGACTACATGGGGAGCTCCCTATCGAACACTAGGGAATCGGAAAAATCATTCCACCGAACAAATGTGAGGCCTCTTTCTGGAGCTTCAAATTCCCAGTGCAATTTCTGGGAAACATTATTTTCATATTAAAATAAACACAGATATATTCTGGGATATAAACAAAATTCACATGGCTTTTAAGCATGTGAGGCAAACCATGATATAGAAAATAAATTGCCCCTTTGCAGCAGTGTTCTCTGCTCTATCAGTCTGCATCCAGTCAGGAAAATAGCCCCTCCAGTGCAAGAAACTGGTTACACAGGTGTTGGAAGAACTAAAGAGTCAAACAAGGGATAACGAGTCATTGAGAGATTAGCAGAAACCATTGCCCCCCTCCCCCCCCCCGTTAGATGGAGGGGAGCTTGGCAGGGAGGGCTGCTGGGACCATGAAGGGAGACATGTCCAGCTAGAGATGGAGTCATGTAGGAGACTCTGCCTTTACAGGACATTGGGCCTTTGTAGAAAGAGAAACACTCTGGCTTGTTCATTCTTCTCACCCAGCAGGCTTCTGTGGTGCCTCCCATTGGCTAGAGGGTGAGGGACCCTGGGAAATGTAGTTCCCTACCGTACAAGGCAGGGCAGATAAGGCATGGCAAGCAGGTATACTGTGGTGGAAAAATCTGGGAAGCACTGGTTTAAGGAAATTCTCTGAAGCTGCTGGTTAGGTTACTTCTTCAGTCTCATTTACTTTTTTTTTTTTTTTTTTTTTAAGATTTTCACTTATTGATTTGAGAGAGAGAGCGTGCTTGCGCAAGAATGAGTCTGAGCAGAGGGAGGGCTAGGGAGGGATGGAGGCAGACAGACTCCCCACTGAGCAGAGAGCTGGACTCAGGGCTTGATCCCAGGACCAGAAGATTACCACCTGAGCCAAAGTCAGTCACTTAACCAACTGAGCCACCCAGGAGCCCCTAGTCTCATTTATTTTGACATGGAGAAATTTTAACTGGTGAACCCCTCTAGAAGCTGTGTGTGTGCTTCATGTCACGATCATCCTATGACCTCTGGGTTCACACAAAAGCTTGTCTTCTCTGGCTTTGCCCATTTCCAGCTCCCAGCCTCTCGAGTCAGGGTAGAACAAGGGCTAAAGTACCCTTAGTTACTTGGGAATGGCTATCGCAGTCAACTGTTCTAATTACCCTTACGTTAGAAACAGATGGGGGTGTTGAAAAGGCATTTGCTAACTCCGGGAGTCTCCCAGGCTTCGCGGGCAGGTTATGACTCTGGCTTTGCTCCTACTGATCCCTTGGCTACTTCTGCCTATCCAATCCCATTTCTTCTTTGAGACCTTGGCAAATGCCTTTCCCAGGAATGACTGTGAGCCCTTTCTTCCTCTGGGCTTCTTCAGCATGTTGGTTTTTCTCTCTGCTTGGTCCTTACTTTCATCTTCCTTTTTTGGAATGTAGCTGACAAGGCTATCTCTGTAAGTGGACTGGAAAACCCTGGAGGGCAAGGACCATGTCTTTTCATCTTTATAGCCTCTGCAGGAGGCACTGGAACAGTGCCTTGGACCAGCACATAATTTTGTCTATTGAAATTAAGTGGGGAGAATTTTGTATGATTTTAAAGATGGGGTCTGTTATAAACTGAATGCAGCCCACCCAAATTTCTATGTTGAAATCCTAACCTCTGAGGTGATGGTGTCAGGAGGGGGGGGCCTTGGAGAGAAAATTGGGTCATGAGGGTGGAGCCCTCATGAATGGGATTAATGCCCTTACAAAAGAGACCCCAGAGAGCTCTCTCTCCTTCCTGCCAAGTGAAGACACAGGGAGAAGACAGCTCTCTGTGCACCGGGAAATGGACTCACCAGATACTGAATCCACTGGAAACTTGATCTTGGATTTCTGAGCCTCCAGAACTGTAAGAATACATTTTTGTTGTTTATAAGCTACCCAGTCTGTGCTCTATTTGTTAGAGCAGCCTGAACAGACTAAGACAAGGTCATTTCCCCATACTCTTGTGCCAAGCTCTGAAGACCGGAGGGTCAGACGTGCTGCCGCTGTCCGGGTGGTGGCTGCGGGCTTCCCAGGAACGCGCTGATAACTGCGGTTACTGTTGACCTGAAGCGGATCCTCTCTCTATTTTCAGTTCTCTTACTCCTCCGTACTTCCATCCTAGCAAATTAAAAATCACACCTTGGCACGACAGAAGGAATCTCACCCATTTTCTAGCTCGGGAAGGGTGCCTCTCATGTCTTAGTAACTGAGGATTCAAAAAGGAAGGTTAGTGGTGCCTGCGTGGCTCCGCCGGTTAAGCTTAGTCTGACTCTTGACCTCAGCTCAGGTCTTGATCTTGGGGTTGTGAGTTTATGTCCCACGTTGGGCTCCACGCTGGGCCTGGAGGTTACATTAAAAAAAAAATCAAAAAGGAAGTTTAGGTCTGCTGAAGGGCTCAGGCTACTGTAGCTAGAAGACAGAGTAACTTCACCAAGAAAACTCACCTGCGATAGGAGCCCCAGAATCCTTTTCCTGACCTGCTGAGCAACTTTGGCTGAGTCATTTCACCTCTATTTTTCCATTTCTATAAGATGAAGGGATTGAACCAAATACCTTAAAAATCAGTTTCAGATCTAAAAATCTGATTCTCTAATTTATCAAGTCTGTAGGACTTTTCCTCCCAGCTTCATTGAGGTATAATCAACAAAGCATATATATTTCGGGTTTGCCACACACAGACATGTGAAATGATTACCACAATCAAGTTAATTAACCCATCCATCACTTGACACAGTCACCTTTCCTTGGGTGCTGTGAAAACCCTGAAGATCTACTCTTCTAGCAAACTGCAAGTATACATCCCAGTCTTACTAACTATAGTCACCATTGCTGTCCATCAGATCCGCATGTGAAACTCTTCCTACATCGATTTAAGCTGATTATGATTAAATTAATTTTTAGGTTTGTTAAGTTCAGTTCAAAGGAGAGCTCTTACTGAATCACCCGAGAGGCAACAGTGCACCTTGGTTACTGGGAGGCCTTTCCAGTGCCTACCTAGAATCCTAGCCTTCAAGTGCATGGCGTACTAGCCCTCCCAAAGCACCTGCAGGCGAGCACTGGATGCTACTGGAGAGACTAGAAGTAGCTGGGGAGAATAAAGTGAAGAGGAGATTTCCCTTTACTCTGATATGTCTCCTCTCGGCTGGCAGGGGAGAGGATCTCTTGATCTCTTGCCTGTTCCTACCATCTGATCATCTCTCTGGAACCTGACTACGTGCTTGCTCTTCCCTTTCCTTTCCTTTCCTTTCCTTTCCTTTCCTTTCCTTTCCTTTCTTTCCTTTCCTTCCCTTCCCTTTTTCTTTCTTTCTTTCTTTCTTTCTTTCTTTCTTTCTTTCTTTCTTTCTTTCTTTCTTTCTTCTTTCTTTCTTTCTCTCTCTCTTTCTTTCTTTCTTTCTTTCTTTCTTTCTTTCTTTCTTTCTTTCTTCTTTTTCTTGTTCAGATAACACTCTGGTATCGTCTTCAAAGGCCAAATGTCTGGAAGAAAAACAAGATGACATCTAATAATTTACTGGCCTCTGCCTCTGATAAATAATTTTGGACACTTTTACCTATAGGGTCTGTTATGAGGAAGCTCAAAGTTTTAATCAGAAAGGTCAGAGAGATTTGTGTATTAAGAAGGGGTTAGTAGTTACTCTTAATTTTCTCTGTGACCACTCTAATATGTAAGGGAAGGAAATAAAAATAAAAATGATCAAGAAGTATCTAACCCAGTGGGTATTTTGTTTGGTTGTATTTTAAGTTGTTTTATTGTTAAATCAAAGAGCAATTCCCCGGTGACAGCCCTATTCCTCCTTTTTAAGAGTTTCCTTAAATAAATAACTAAGGAACCACCAAACTCACACGGCCTGGAAAGCCCATTTGAGATAACTTGTCTTTGTTGATCTGGAAAATATATCAGGGAACTTCATAAGTAAAGCGGGTGCTTTTCTAATGCTTTCTCCATGGTGTTCCAGAAACGAACACTGGAAAGCGTACCGCTAGCCTGTGAAGCCTTTCAGAAGGAGCCGCCATGACTACTGACGGACGAGACCCGCAGTGGTTTCTTAAGGACCCGCCCCCGCTTCTTGCCCTGCAGTCGGCGGGGGGGACGCGACTCCGGCTCTTCACAGAATTAACCAGCCTCGCCTTTTTCTCTGGAGTCAGACTGCCTGGTTTGAGTGCTGGGTCCACACGGGGCCGCTTATTCTTTCAGCCTATTTCTTCTTCCGTGTGCTAGCACTTAGGAGAGGGTGCACTGACAGACGGGGACCACAGCCCTTGCCATCAAATCCCTTTCTTGTTGACCTTGTCAGCTCGTGGGATACATCAGCTATCTATTGCTGTGTAACAAACTACCCAAAACATAGCTGTGTAGAGCAATAAAGATTTGTTTTCCCCCAGTTTCTAAGGATCAGGAATCCTGGCAAGGCTTAGGTGGTGATTCTGGCTCAGGATTGCTCATTAGGTTTAGAGAGGATATGAACTGGGCTTGCAGTCTAATCTTACAAGTGACATCCCACCATTTTTGCCGTTCTCATGATGAGGGATTCAAGGCCCAGAACGGTGAAGCAATTTACCTAATTGCCTCCGTATTGTCCCTCCCGACCTAGCCTGACCATTTTCTGGAGACTGTTCTGCAGGGTAGAGGTAAGGTTTTAGGAGCTTGACATACTGGCTTAAGTCAACAGTGTTAGGAGAACACAGTAAGAATAGCAGGCGGCATGGCATGGTGGGAAGAGTGGGTGCGTTAGACCCAGATAGGAGTGGGTTCAAATCCAGGCTCTACGACTCACTACCTGTGTGACCACAGTTACTCACTTACCTGCAGGGGGAGAAGAGACTACCTTACAGTGCTGCTGACATGTATAAATGAGATCCGTAATAGTGACAGTGAATATGACAGACCTCGTGCTACAGTTTCTTCCTTGAAAATCTCTTTCAGATTTTTCCTTTCTGTTCTTTTAGTCATGGACACTGCCGTGGTCTGGTCCTCACCAGCTCATGCCCGAGTCCCGGACACACTCTTCCAAGTGGTCTGTTGGCCTTTCTTTCTCTGCACTGCCTTCTTCTTCCTTTGCTCTGTGTTGCCAGGTTAATGTTCCTTTGCCACTTTTTCCTTTCACCAAGCCATTTTCTGTTCTTACACTGCCTCTCAGTTGCCTGTGGCATTAAGTATATTCCCCTGCATACCCGCCTGTCTGCTTCTCACAGGCCTTATTTCTCCTCCTTGATGATCCCCAGGGCCCACACCATTCTCCATTCAGGGTGGCCTCTTTACTATTCTTCCGCTCCTGGACTCTTGCTCATTATTTCCCCGGATGACAACGATCCCCCCCACCCATTGATGAAAATCATGTCCCTACTTTAATGTCTAGGCCAAACACCAATGCTGCTTCTACCACCCGAGCTTAACTCTATGCAACCTCTATTTATTGAACAACTGTTATGTGCGAGGAACTGTGTGATAGGAGAGGTCATACAGCTAGACAAAATGCATAGCATGGGTCTTTCTAAGAAAAAAATATTTAAAAAGTGGTATTTGATCTGGGATTGGAAGGAAGGTCGGGATTTTTCTAGGGTGAGGTGGGCAAGGTGGAATGCAGATCTGTTTGGTTGCATTAATTTTTAGTTGCTTTTTCCAAGAAATGTTTCTCCCCACTGCCATGTGTCCCACACATAGGAAGGGTTGCCATAGCCATGTTTGTGTGATGAGACCCTACCCTCCCTGGCCATAGGTGACACTTGACACAAGCTGCCATTCAGTTTTCTTATTTGTGAATTTGAAATCAAGGTTCATCAGTGTTGGTTAGTCTCTACCCTTGCAGCTGAAGACTCTGAACTTGGAAATGTAAGGCAGCGATCCTCTACCGTATGCCCAGCCTGCAGGAGAAGAGAGTAAATATTTAGAGAGGAGAAGATGGGACCATAGGACTACGGGGAGGACCAGTATTTCCCAGGTCTAGGTTCCAGTTCCCTTTGAAGCTTGACCAGGTGTTAGGCTATGAGGTTTACAAGATTTCTTCATATCCTTATAATAAACTTTCATCTTTTTTTAAAAAAAATTCTTTTTTTAAGGTAATCTCTACACCCAATGTGGGACTCAAACTCAAGAACTCAAGATCAAGAGTTGCATGCTCTATTCACTGAGCCAACCAGGCACCTGAAGCCTTCACTTTTTTTTGTTTGTTCATGTGTTGCATTTGCTTATAACCAAAAATGTTTGACTAAGACACAGAGGCCTAAACACTGGGATTTATAAAAAGAAGCAGAGTCTGAGTACAAGGTACCAGAGTACAAGGTGAGGAGTACTTGGCCATCAGGTTGCAAGGGTAGGTTATTGGAGACACATTGTGGAGGGCTTTGAATGCCATATATAGAAGTTGGGATCATATCGCTTAAGAACTACTGAGATTTTGTGTAGAAGAATAATTCCCAGTTTCAGAGGTAGGCTTTAGAAAATCCAGATGGAAGCACTGGCACATGGATTTGAAATCCAGCTGGTAAATGATAATATTTTCTAGCTGTTTCTGGACCTTGGGCAAATTACTTCATCTCTTAACCTTGGTTTCTGCATTTGTAAAATGAGAATACTAATGCTTAGCTCACAAGATTTGGGGAAAAATTTTATGAAATAAATGATAATAAATTGTCAAATATTATGCACTCAAATGGTAAATAGTATTATTTTTATTTTTCCTTTCTCTCAATTCCTGTGACAATTATATCCAATACTATGCACATTAGCCTTATTTCTTTTTAAATTATTTCAAGTATGCTGATTTTGTCTCATAATCAGATCAAAAGCCTCCATGAAATAATAACATCTTAAACTGTTTTTATATTTCTCATAATTCCTATATGAATTTCTGGGCCCAGAGTATGAAGAACTAAATACTCTGATTGATTGCTTGTTGGCAGCAGCAAAACCACTCTGTTCTGGCATTTAGTGGCTGATAAACATTTCCACATGTTGACTCTTCATGTCCGGGTTTGGGGTTTAGCAGAAAAATGACCACATCACTGAAGCCACTTCCCAAATTACGAGATTTAATGAGCCGAGGAAATTTAATTATTCTCCAAAGTGTATTTTCTGGTTTAGATTATGACTTGGCGGCAGCGGTTGTTGCCACCAAATCTTTTGGAAAAATTATACACAGATACAAGTAGACCTATGATTTTATTCATTCATTCACAGTGATTAAGAATCTGCTCTATGGGGATGCCTGGCTGGCTCAGTCGGTGGAACGTGCAGCCATTGATCTTGGGGTGTGACTTCGAGCCCCATGTTGGGTGTAGAGATTACTTAAAAATAAAATCTTAAAAAAAAAAAAAGAATCTACTGTATGAAAGGTTTTGAACCAGGCAAGTCTGATGCAAAGATACATACAGAATAGAATCTCTGCCCACAAAATGCTTGCAATCTATCCAGGGAGTCAAGCTATGGAAATAAACAATTACAGGGCAGTATGTGGTCAGTATAATAAAGATGGTTGAACGTCTGAAGGAGCTTAAGGGAACTGAGAAGTCAGGAAAGGCCTCCTGGAAGAAGTGGTATGTACGCTCGGCTTTAAAGGTAAGTAGGGTTTAGGATTTCAAGAGCTGGAGTTGGGTGAAGGGGCATCTTAAACTGAGCGATGTGAGTAAAGACACAGAGACTAAAGAAGTCAGGTGGCTAGAATGTGGGTCTGTGCAGAGGTATAAAGGGAAGAAGAGGGAGACAGTCAGGAACCAGAGCCAAGAAACCCTTAAATGCTGTTACAGACTTAGATTTTATATGTTAGACAAGAGAGAAGTCTTAACGTTTCCTCAGTAGAAGAATCCTGGGACATTTTTTGTATAACCTATGATTAATTGAGGGTGATGTGCAGGTAAAAGAAACTTAAAGCAATTAGAACAACCCAGGTATGGGCTCAGAAAGGCCAAAATTAGGGGGTTGGATTGGAAATGGAACGGATATAGATAAAATATTATAAAGGACTCATTAACCATTTGCACAGAGAAGTCTGGGGGACATCAAAGAAAATGTTTTCCTGAGATGATGAGTTGGAATCTGGGAGTGTTGATTTTGGTGTTATCGAGACAACCAAGTGAGTATCTGGTGGGCCCTAAAAGTATGGCTGGAGCTCAGGAGGAAAATCAGGGCCAACATAGAGCTCACAGTCCTTCCCATTCAATCCTTCCCATAGAAATGATTACATACCCAAAAAAAAAAAAAATTTGTAGAGAGGAAAAGATAAAAAGGCAAATTTTGAGTCAGTCACATTCAGGGAACTGGAAGAGGAACCAGAGAAGGAGACAGAGAGAACTCCAATATAAAATAAGGACAACTAATTAAGTGCTTATTATGTTCCAGGTACAATTCTAAGTGTTTAAAATTTATTCACTCATTTAATTCTCACAATGATTTAATGATGTAAGTACTATCACTTGAAGACACTGAGAGTCAGAGAGTTTAAGCAATTTGCCTGAGCTCACCCAGCAAGGCACAGAGCCCAGAGTCAAACCCCAGCAGTCTGACTCCACGTATGTTCTCTTATTTTAAAATTTTTTTTTTATTTTTCAAGTAATCTCTACACCCAACATGGGGCTCAAACTCAAGACCCCAAGATCAAGAGTTGCATGCTCTACTGAGTGAGCCAGCCAGGCTCTTCCCAGTGCAAGTTCTTGTTTTTTGTTTTCTGTTTTTTTAAAAGATTTTATTTATTTACTTGAAAGAGAGTGCACTTGAACGCCAGAGGGTATGAGCAGAGGGGAGGGGAGGGACGGAGGCAGTAGACTCTGCTGAGCAGGAAGCTGGACTCAATCCCAGGACCCTGAGATCATGACCTGAGCTGAAGGCAGATGCTTAACCAGCTGAGCCACCTAGACACCCCCGCCCAGTGTGAGTTCTTAACCTCAATTTGTTTTGCCTTGAAAGTAGTGGTATAGGGTTATGTCACTGAAATCAAGGGATGTAGGCGTTTCAGGGAGAAGGTGGTCAAAAGTGCCAGTGTTGATGACAGATCACGGAGAATGAGAATCATTACCGTGAAGCAAGACCTGGAAGGAATATTCTAAAATGCGGCTCCGATTTCACGACGTCATGTATGTGCAAGCACATACTCTGCACCAGATGGATACCAGCCCAAATCCCTTTCACAAGGTTGATCGAGGATGACAAGAAGGTTTTCACTCAGGTGATTGTTCTGGAAACAAGGTGGCTAAATGCATTAGTCACTAGCCTTTTCTGTCATCATCTGAGATCCATTAAGCCCATTCGACCTGCCATTCAGGTGGCTGGAAAAGAATGCGAGCCTAACCCCAACTGTCTACCAAGGAGCCTTTAATAAAAGGCCAGAGTAACTTAATGAAAGCTTCAACTCTCCTTTTTGGCTAAGACCAAAAAAGGTGGGGAAAGGGATCTTATAATCAAGAGAATTGAAATAGAGCTTAAGTAGCACTGAGAGTTCTATTTCCCATTAGAATAACAGAGCATTATCCTACAAAGACAATTGAAGACTGTTGAGTTTGTAGGTAAATATATACTGGGGCGCTGGCTTGGATTTTTGATTCCAGTCAATTATCTCTGTGCAGAATTCAGGTACACCTTCAGTTTGTCGGGCGGACCCCACCTAGCCTTCTATGAGCTAGTTAAGGAGGATTTCTGACCAGGGCTCCTGGGTGGCTCAGTTGGTCCTGGTCCAGGAGAATCAACTCCTGCTTAGCGGGGAGTCTGCTTCTCCCTCTCCCTCTGTCCCTCTCCTCCCCTCCCCTTGGCTCATTGTGTCTCTCGTGTGCTTTCTCTCTCAAATAAATAAATAAAATCTTTTAAAAAAGGAAAGACTATGAAAAAAAAGGATGATTTCTGACCAACATAAAGCATGTGAGACCTCTGATCTATACTTCATTATGACTTTTCAACCTTCTCCATCTCAAATTCGTATGTCTCTCCGATTCTTCAAGTGCACACGTCCTATTTGACCCCATGTGTTGTTTACACCACACCCTGTAGCGTAGGACGCTGCTGCCATTCCTTTCTTCCTAATTCATTCATTTGCTCATTTGAGGGCCTGTTTTGGAGCAGGTGCTGTTCTAGCTGGACAACACGACCAATTTTCAAATGCATCTGTCATTTGTCAGATGGTAATAGTGGTGTAAAGGAAAATAAGTGAGTGGAAGGGAATGGAGAGGCCATGGTGGCTATTCTAGAAAGTGGGGTCACGGTATGGGGTGGCATTTGAACAAAAGCTCAAGAGAAGGCTCCAGATGCAAGGATATGTACCCTGTGATTAGGTTATAAACCACTCAAAATCAGGGAATGTGTCTTGTTCATTTCATATCCCTCAGAATATCTACTGCTGTGTTCAGCACCTGCTAGTTTCTCAGGAGATGCCAGGGGAATGGCTACTTGAAAGTGTACCTGGGAAAAAGAAAGAAAGAAAGAAAAAGTAGCCTATTGACTGCTATGTTGGACTAGACAAAACATTTGTTGCACACAAGCTTTCTTTAGAGGGAATTTTACTATAACTAAGTGAAACCAGTATTTTTACATGAGACATGAATGAGCATGGATTTGAAAAAGGGTGGGGTTTTTTGTTTTGTTTTAAAGATTTTATTTTTAAGTAGTCTCTACACCCAACACGGGGCTCGAACTCTCAACCCTGATCCAGTGCTATATGCTCCACCGACTGAGCCAGCCAGGACCCCTGCAAAGGGCTTTATTATATATTTTAACATAGAACTCTGCTTTGCAGCAATAGTTATTATAATGACATTTTATCTGTTGAATTAACCAGTTATTAGTTCAAGTTTTGTGTACTTTATTACCTATATATTCCATTACAATTTTCTGCCTTTGTTATAAAAATAACTATTTCAAAATCGCAAAGCATAAATAAGTACATAGTGAAAAATCTCCTCCTACCTTTTGCCTTTCCACTGCCTAGTTCCCACCCTCACCCCAACACACACGTACACATACACACACTACTAGTATCTTGTGTATCTCTCCAGTTTCTTCCTGCATATACAAAAATAAGTACTTTGTACTTATATACTCTTATTCTCCCTTTTAACACAAATAGCCCATTCTCCACTTTGCTGTTTAAAATTTCCTAATGCATCTTGGAGGTCTTTCCATATCAGTATACGTAGGGTTTTTCATTCTATTTCACTGTTGCATAGTGTTCTGTTGTATAAAGGACCATGATTTATTTAGAGTGTCTCGCTAGTGGACAACTAGGCTTCTAGTCTTTTGTTATTAAAACAAAGCTTCAATAAATAATGTGAAATGTTTATCATTTTACACATGTATGCATATAGCTGTAAAAGCCCTCCAAGAAAGATTATTGGATCCACGGATGTCTTAATTTGTAATTGGTACAGATACTGCTAAGTTCTCTTCCCTTGAGCTCGCACTGTTTAACTGTCCCACCAACATCAATGAGAAGGACATTCATTTCTTCTTTTTTTCTTTAAGATTATTTATTTATTTATTTATTTGACAGAGAGAGAGAGCACAAGTAGGCAGAGCGGCAAGCAGAGGGAGAGGGAGAAGTAGAGCAGGGAGCCCAACGTGGGGCTTGATTCCAGGATCCTGGGATCATGACCTGAGCCAAAGGCAGTTGCTTAACTGACTGAGCCACCCAGGCGCCCCATTTCTTCTTTCTTTCATTCATTACATAAATATTAGTTGAATAGCCCCTGCTTCTTAGGCACCATGGTAAGTACTAGGAATGTAAATCAAATAAGACATGGTTTCTGCCCTGAAGGAGCTCACAGTCTGGTACAGTAGTGCTCAGCTGGGGCAGCTTTACTCTCCAGGGGACATCTGACAGTGTCTGGGGACACAACAAAGAAGAGGTCCAAAGTGTTAATAGAGCCCAGGCCTAGCAACACTAATCTGGTGGGCATGACAGACGTTGAAATGTGCTGTGAAAAAGCTGTGTACTTGAAACTTAGGGGAAAGGCTTCTGAAGGCCAATCAGAGCCGGGAGGATGGGTGAGACGGGAAAGGGAAGAGCCAGTGTAGTGGCCCGGAGGTGTGTGAGCGGTTCAGAATGGCCAGCCTAGTGAAAGCTGGGTGAAGGAGGCATGTGCAGCAGGGCCAGAGAAACCGTCATGGATCTGACTGACAAGGGTCTCAGTGACCAGGCTCAAGGACGTGATCGTTAAGCAGCATGGGGAGTCACTGAAAGGTTTCAAGCAGGGAAGTGAGGTGCTTAGATGTGCATTTTAGAAACTCACTTTGGCTGCAGGAGGGAGGATAGTTTGGATGGGGGCCAGACTGGTGACAAGCAGAAGAGTTAGGAGGCTTGGCAGTAATCCAGACTGCAAGGGACAAGAGCCACAACCAAGATGGGAATGGAGGGGAAGGGTTCTAGAGATATAAAGAAAGGGAGAATCAGAAAAATATGGAGCTAAGAAGGGGATTTATAGGATGATTCCTAGGTTTCTGATATGTAAGCAGTAGGGTGGCAGGGAGGTCATTCTGTAGAATACAGAACACTGGAGAAGAGCAGATCCAGGGAGGGAGAGAAATGTCAGTCAATGAGAAGGAATATTTAGACCTGCAGGTCAGCAGAAAGCCCAGGACTAGCATTCCCATTGAAGAGGTACCGACAAGGAACCATCCTTTGAAACTTTGGGAGTGGAGGAGGTCATCCAGGGGGAATGCAGAAAGAGAAGTGGGTGGGGAGCAGAGCCCTTGGATCAGCTGCTGATTGGCCTCCATGGAAACTGCAGGACAAGCTGAACGCTCATTTCTTTTATGGATTGCTATTCTCATTTCCTCTGGCTACGTTGACACTGCTGTTTCTCTATTTTCTTCCAGACAAGCAACCCAATTTTTGACAACTTTATAAAAGGCTATGCAAATCTAACTTGTTATTAATACTTTTATTTTCATTGTTCCAATTGCTCATCTGGTACTGAAAACCTTCTACAACATGCCGCCTGTCACCTCCCTCAAACCCTTTGGTAACACTTTGTTGTTTAAAAACTTAGCTCAAGGGGCACCTGGGTGGCACAGTCAGTTAAGCATCTGACTCGGTTTCGGCTCAGGTCATGATCTCAGGATCCAGAGATGGAGCCCTGAGCCCTGAGCCCTGAGGTGGGCTCTGCACTCAGCGGGGAGTCTGCTTGAAGATTCTCTTCCTCTGCCCCTTCCTCCCTCAAATAAATAAACAAATCTTTAAAAAATTAAAAAAAAAAAAGAATAAAAACTTAGCCAAGTTTCTTTTTTAAAGATTTTATTTATTTATTTGTCAGAGAGAGAGGGCAGGGGGAGCAGCAGACTCCCCGCTGAGCAGGGAGCCTATTGTGGGACTCAATCCCAGGACCCTGGGATCATGACCTGAGCTGAAGGCAGACGCTTAACCAACTGAGCCACCAGGCGTCCCAGGCTCAAGGATCTTTCCTGCCTGCCTTCCAAGGAACCCTGGGCGAACATCTGTCATGGAACTTCAATACCTCACTATAGTTGCCTGTTGTTGTTGGTGGTGGTGTTGTTGTTGTTGTCTGCTTCCCTAGCTATACTGACAGCTCCTTAGGGCAGGAATCGCAGTTTGTCTTAGACTCTGCAGCACCTAATACAGAGCTTGGCACTCAGGCATTTGAAAAATAGCTATTCAGTGAATGACTCTGAGTTCTAAGAGGTTTATTGACAGGGCTACTATACATTCCAGGGCACTCCTGGTTTACACCTGTTGTCCTGACACAGTTATTAATAATTACCCGTTTCATCGCTTCTCGGCCTTTGGCTAAGATCAGGTGTAATATCCGTTCTTATCAGTTTAATATCTGATACATCCGCTATCTAAGGACAACATATTGAATGGATTTTTGGAGAAGGGAGATCGAAAAGGAGCTTGTTCCATCCACTCCACACATTGACCAGATATTGTGGTACTTCCAGGAATGGTGCCCTGCCTCGGGGACAAAATAATAATAATCATATAATCATATAATCACACTATAGGTAATATATTATAAAATGTGATTAACATATAATAAAAATATAGTTGATAAAATATAGAATTAATATAAATATAGAATTAATATATAATATAGAATGTAATTATTAATATATAAGATTGTACAATTATCATTTTTATCCCTTTCAGTCTCAAAAGTGCCCTCATTTGCATGATAAATTATGTGGTTACCCTATGTATAGAATACCCAATTGTCATAGCTGGTCCTAACTTGTGGCAGGTGTCTCTGTTTATAAGACATATTTACCAGAGAAACCAGCAGACACTGCAGGGTCTGTTACTAGTTCTAGTCAATATTAAACAATGCAAACCACTTTTCTGAAATTAGGAAGCAGAAATGAGACAACAGTTATGGGAGAGAGAGGGAATTCACACAGATCCTTACACTGATAAAACTTCTCTTGAAACCAGCAAGCTATAGAATCAATATAAAAAATTATTGGCACAAATAGGATGGTGCAGTGCTGAGAATCAAGGGTTTTATAGATGTGAAGCTTCACAAATCAGGTAGCTGCAATAATTCATTGTGTAAATGAGGAACTGAGGCCCAGAGAGATTATGCTGGATTGACCAGTTTTAAAATTAGTTTAAAAATGGGGCCTAGACACAAGGATAATTAAATATAACAAAGAAAGAAAATAGAGAGTTCAAAACTAGGCCCGTATGTATGCAGTTATTTGATTTTCAATGAAGGTGCCACAGCAATCCAATTAGGCAATTATTTTCAACAAATGGTGCCGGAACAACTAGATATCCATAGGGGAAAAAAATGAACCTGACCCCTACCTCACACCATTCATAAAGACTAATTTGAGATGGATTAGAGACCAAAAGATAAAAAATAAAACTATAGCAGTGCCTGGGTGGCTCAGTTGGTTAAGCATCTGACTTGATTTCATCTCAGATCATGACCTCAGCATCCTGGGATCAAGTCCAGAGTCCCGCTTGGTGCTCAGCAGGGAGTCTGCTTGAGGATTCTCTCCCTCTGCCCCTTCCCACCCCTTGTGCTTGCTCTCGCTATCTTTCTCTCTCAAATAAATAAATCATAAAAAAAAAACAAAACTATAAAGCTTCTAGAAAAAAACCACAAAAGGATATCTTTGTGACTTGAAGGTAGATAAATATTTCTTAGCATACAAAAAGCAACAACTATAAAAAATCGACAAATTCAACTTCATAAAAATTTAAAACTCTTGCTCATCAAAAGATACTGTTAAGAAAAGAATAAACAAGCCACATACTGAAAAAATAATCTGCAAAACATACATCAATGGGAAAAATAGTAACTTCGCAGTGGAGAAATATGGCAGACTTTACTCTAACTGAACGATCAAAGTTAACATTACCTTACCATACCATAAGGGCACAAATGCATATCATTTACCGCCTGATAGGATGCAGTAGAAGGATCCAACCTTCCTCCTGTGGTATTCCTGCCAAAAAATACATAACCTCAATCTAAACATCAAACAAACCCCAAATGAGGGAAATTCTATAAAATACCTAGCCTGTACTCTTGAAAAGTGTCAAGGTTATAAAAGACAAAAAAACATTGAGAAACTGTTCCAGATTACAGGAGACTAAAGAGACATCATAACTGAATGAAATATGTGACCTCAGGTAGAATAAAGGATATTAATGGGATGATTGGTAAAATTTGAGTAGGGTCAAAGTTTAGGTAATGGTATACCAATATTAATTTCCTAAATTTTATCATTGTACTGTTGTTATATAAGATTATGTTCTTGTAAAAAAAGAGTAAACGCACACTGAAGAACGTAGAGGTAAAAAGACATCGTGTCTACAATTTATTCTCAAACGTATCAGAGGTTATTATATCTATCCATCTATCTGTACTTATATATGTATATATGTATGTGTATATATATAGAGAGAGAGAGAATAACTGATAAAGCAGTAGGGTAAACCGTTAACATGGGGAATATGGTAAAGTGTATACAGGAATTCTCAATGCCATTTTGTGACATTTTGGAAGTCTGAACTTATTTCAAAATAAAAAGTTGTATATATGACATATACAAAAATATATATTTATATATATGACAAAGGACTTGTACCCAGAACGTATAAAGAATGCCTATGACTCAATAAGCAACAAACAATCTAATTAAAAACTGGGTAAAATATTTGAAGGGAAACGTCACAAAGAAAGAGATAAAAGAGACAAACACAGGAAAAGATGCTCAAAATCATTAATCATTAGGGAAATGCACATTAATACCATAATCCAATACCATTATGCACCTATCCAGTTAAAAAGGTTGACAACATCAAATGTTGATGAGGACTTGGAGCCACTAGAGCTCTCAGATACCGCCAGTGCCAGGAGTGTTAAACGGTATCATTACAGTGGAAAAAGTTTTAACGGGCATTTAACAATGTCTCGTTTATAATCCCAAGATGAACGAAAGTATATGTACACAAAAAAAATTTGTACCAGAATGCTCACAGCAGTTTTACTCATAATGGCCCCAAACTGGAAATAACCTAAATATCCATCCACAGGAGAATGAATATAGAAACTAGAGTAAACTGAAACAAATATGTAACAACATAAATGAATGAATGAATGAACTTCAAAAACATCATGCTGAATGAAAGAAGCCTTACACAAATATACATACAGTCTGAGTCCATTTAGATGTTCTAGACAGACAGAATTTATCTGTGTTGACAAGAAATCAGAATAGCAGTTGCTTCTGGGAGGGCGGACATTCAGATTGACTAGAAAGGGTTTGAGGGAACTTTCTGGGATAAAAGTAATATTCTACATTCTTGTTAGAAGTTTCAGTTACAGGGGTGTCATTTGTCAAAGCTCATTGGATAGAGCACTTAAGATTTGTTTATTTCACTGTATATAAATTTTACCTCAATAAAAAGAATCATAAACAGCGATTGAACTCTAGTTATTAATATGCAGGTTGAAGTGTTTAGAGGTGAGGTGTAGGATGTCTGCAACTCACTTTGAAAATGTATAAAAGAGTAAGATCGATCGGGGCGCCTGGGGGCTCAGGCGGTAGGCGTCTCCTTCCGCTCTGGTCATGGTCCCAGGGTCCTAGGATTGAGCCCTGTGTTGGTCAGGCTCCCTGCTCAGTGGGAGCCTGCTTCTTCCTCTCCCACTCCCCCTGCTTGTGTTCCCTCTCTAGGCTGTCTCTCTCTCTGTCAAATAAGTAAATAAAATCTTTAAAAAAATTTTATAAGTAAAAAAGATATAAGATCAATCAATACATGGTTAGATGGATAGGTAAATGAAAAAGCAAATAAAGTGAAAGTGTTAACTGTAGAATATATATATTTAGGTAACAGGTATATACATGGTCACCATACAATTCTTTCAACTATGTTTTCTGTATGTTTGAAATTTTTCATAATAAAATATTGGGGGAAAAGTTGAGCCAAAAATCCTGGCTTCTTAATTCCCATTTTGTTATTCTTTCCATTATACCACACTTAGTCAAGCTTTCAGTGTCTAATTATCAGACATTAGCACTCTGTTTTGAAAAGTCAGGCCAGGGGCACCTGTGTGGCTCAGTCAGTTAAGTGTCTGCCTTCCGCTCAGGTCATGATCCTAAGGTCATGATCCCTGGGATCGAGCCCTGCATTGGGCCCCCTGCTCAAATAAATAAATAAAATCTTAAAAAAAAAAAAAAAAGGAAAGAAAGAAAGAAAGAAAGAAAGAACGAAAGGAGGGAAGGAAGGAAGAAAGAAAGAAAGAAGGGAAGAAAGAAAGAAAGAAAGAAAGAAAGAAAGGAGAAAAGTCGGGCCAGACTAACAATAAAATATACAGGGGATATGACAAGATAAGCCAGGAAAACCCTCCATAAATCTAAGGATATTAGTAAGCAATTCAGATCTGAAGAACAGCCCTCCCACTTAATTAGGGCCCAAGATTGCAGCAAAAATCTAAGAGCAAACATGCTGAGGAAGGCCCATGTTGCCTTTTGGGGAGCCGGCAGGTACAGTGTGCACGACGTCACCACAGCTGACATATAATTTCAAAATATGTTAAAGACCTACATTGCTAAGCTAAGGTTTTATGAGGCTTTCTGTTTGTATGACTTCTGCCTTCCTTGGACTTCGTATGTAATTTCTTAACAGTTTCATCGACTTCACTCTTGAGTCATACTTACTCAAAGAACAAGACAAGATCACCGGCAGAAAGTCCGAGAACATAACTGGTTTCCCTGCACAGGAGCAGCTCTTTTGCAACCCCGTTCGCTGAGCAAGTCCTCAAGAGGATGACTAAGAGGAATGCATTCGAACAACTGCTGTGTAGTAAACAGGACCACAGCGGAGCGAGCTGGGCGCAGCAGCTCTGCTTGTGACAACATTCCGTAACACTGAGTCACAGAAGCACCAAACCGGCTTGGCTCCAGTCACACCATAGCGGAGGGCATCTTTGGCCAGCTCTGTCGGACTTCTCCAGAGCTGAAAAGGCTAGCTTACAGAGAGCTACCAACATTGATTCAGGCTTTAGTATTGGCTGAATCCAGGAACCAAAGGGCTGTCAGTCTTGACTTGTTTCCAGCCTCGAAAGGATGGTCAAGACTCACTGGCCACACTCAGACACCTGGATGGTACTGACTGACAGTGTCAGTGTTGAATATTAGGCTATCTAGAGATAAACAGGAACATCTAATACATGGTTCACCTTGAATTCATTTTTAAAAATTCAAGTTTATAAAAGATTTAAGTTTGGGGAGATTTTTTAAATATTTTATGAGAAGAAAAATACATGCCTATTTAAAAAGATTAGGAAAGTTGAAAATTCAAAAACTAGAGCTGTTCTTTTAATTTTTAAGCTTACAAGTAATATTTCCCTATTGTGAAATTTATGCTTATTTGTGAAACATTTGGAAAATAGAAGTGTAAAGAAAAAATTACAACTGGAGATTATTTTCATCAAAACAATTAACTGCAACATTTCTTTACATTTCAGCATCTTTTTCTCAAATGTTTAATATATGATTGACTCCTACACAACTCTTTCAAGAACATGTCTGTTGAGGGGCACCTGGGTGGCTCAGTTGGTTAAGCATCTGCCTTGGCTCAGGTTCTGGGTCCCGCACTGGGCTCCTTGCTCAGCGGGGCGTCTGCTTCTCCCTCTCCCTCTGCCTCTCCCCACTGCTCATGCTCTCTCTCTCTCTCTCTCTCAAATAAATAAATAAAATCTTTTTTTCTTTTAAAAAGAAAGGTCTGTCGTAAGCTTTTTTTTTTTTTTAAGGTACAAAAAAAATAATTACTAACTAAATAGCATTTAAAGTACTGGTATTGTTAGTTCTGGTTTTAACATAATACTAACTTCCAAATTCCCTCTCCTTAATCAAACAAATTGAATAACACTGAACTCTACTTCATTCTCCTGTGCTAAGGGAATGAATTTGCCAATGCAGCAACGATGACCGCCATTCTGCTGCAGGGCCCATGTCATTAAGGGAGCCACCTGAGCGTCTCCTCCCTCTTCACAGAGCAGACAAGGTGGTGAGGCCACAGAAGCGTCCCCAGTGTACTTGAACTCCGCTCTTCATCGGTACACCTGAGGGGCTAGATCCGGGTCGTGCTGATTCTGGTCGCCTGGGTTGTCTGCAAGGACTTGAGACGGTGGTAGCAAGCCTCCTCCCTTTTCCCCTCTGGTCCAAGTGTGGAAAAACTCCAAGGCTCCTTCCTTTCTCTCCTTAACATAGTTCAGGGCTAGTGGGAATTTGCCAAAGGAACTTTCCTAAAAATTCAGGGAAGCACAAAGGAAAATAAACAAGGGAAACTCAAAACTATCAGAGTCAACAGACAGCACACGGGCTCTGAGCTTACAATAGCGAACTCACTTCCACGCCTGCTTCCTGTTTTCCAGGAGCCTCTCAGGGAACCTGCCTTTACCACCTGTACGCTGAGCCCCTTCCAGAGGTGGGATTGGGGTGGGGCCCAGTCTCCTAGGTGTTTCTGAGAAAACCCTGAGAGGCAAGAGGGCTGATGAGCCATGCCTTCCATCTCCTTAGGCATCTAGGTGTGGTCCTATGTCCCATCTCCAGAGTTAAGGAAATTTTTTGTGCACAGCGCCCTATGTGAGGAGAATGTCCATGCACCAAGTTCTCTGTGAGCGATGGTGTGATGTAATAAAAAGAGCTGGCCTTGAAGTCATCCTCCTGGCCAAGTCTGAATTAGACTTTAATGCTTCTTGGCTGTGCACTCTTTTTTCTTAACCACTTTATTAAGACATAATTTACATACCATACAATTCATGTATTTAAAGTGTACAATTAAATGGTTTGATTATAGTCACATGTGTGGAACCATCACCAAAATCAATTTTAGAACATTTTCATCATCCCTGCAAGAAATCTCATGGCTGTTAACAGTCTCTCCACTTTTCCCCAAACCTCTCCCCTCACCCCCTCACCCCCACCCTAGGCAGCCACTCATCTTTCTGTCTCTATAGTTTTGCCTATTCTGCTGGTTGTATACTCTTTTTTTTTTTTTTCAAGATTTTTTTTTTTTTCCCAGAGAAAAGCAGCGGGGAGGAGCGGCAGGCAGAGGGAGAAGCAGGCTCCCCACTGAGCAAGGAGCCCGAAGCAGGACTTGATTCCAGGACCCTGGGATCATGAACCTGAGCCGAAGCAGACACTTAACCATCTGAGCCACCCAGGCGTCCCTGGTTGTGTATTCTTGAAAAAATTATTTAACCTCTTTGAGCCTTAATTTCTTCTTATGTAAAATGGAACATAATACCCTTCACTCAAGCAGCACATAGGAGGCATTTAAAAAAGTTCTTTCCTCCCCTTTCATCATGGGCCTTAAGATACTTGAGATACTCATCATGGACCTTGAGGAATTTGAAGCACAGAGGAGTTAAGTGATTTGCTCCAATTACAGAACAGGAAGGTAAGTGGTGAAGCCAAGTTTCAACCCAGGCAAGCTGCTCCAGAGCCTGCACGCTGGATGGGACCCCACCATACCTCTCCAGTACAAACCACCCGTGTCTGCCCCTTGTCATCAACCACGACCCCCTAGACAGAAGGCTGGCCGTAGCTCGAAGAGTTTGTCCAATTCGGAGCTATTCTTTAATAAAGCATTTCTATTCCACAGCAACAGTCTAGATCACCTGGAAAACGTTTGTTTCTAGACTCTACAATGTAGGAGTCTGATTTCAGGGAATGCAGATGGTGGTCTGTGAATTAGGATCAGGGACATATGAAGGTATTTGTTTCTAGATCATATCACTAACCACAAAACCACTCTGAGATGGGAAGATCCTGTAATTTCCAAATAGCACGCAACTGTGCTGAACTGGCAGTAAACTCTGACCCTTAGTGAAATGCCTTTCTTATTGCTTACTAGATTTATTTCTTGGTACAGCATCGTATCCTCTACTTGCCTTAGTACTGAGAACCCTTTATAGTTCATTTGAATTACGTGTCTGTCTTCTACTGATTTTCCACGCTGTTTGAGGACAGTGTCCATAACTGACATACGTCTGTGTTCCTTAAAATTAATACAGTTCCTCGCGCACGGTAGGTGTTTATATGTTTTTTGAGGAGAATTAATTCAATTGAACTGAACTGAATCAAATAGCTTTAGGTCTGAAGAACCTGTTTATTCACTGGAGGATATCCCCAAATTCCTGACATAATTTCAGTTCTATTCTAATTTTGACAGAGGCAAAGTCCTAAAGTTTACTATCATACCTTTTCTCCTGCTTGACGGTTGTTCTCCAGGGATCAGAAAGTTGGGCTTCAGCCTGTGCTCTCAAGTCCCCTAGGAACAGAAAATCAGCTGAAATGAAAATACAGGTTTCTCTTTGGGTCTGGCTTTAGTAAGAAATATGGAATAGAGTGGAAAGAAAAAGGAAGTCTCCTGCAGTTTGTGAGGGAAGAGAGGGGGCACCTCTTTCTTCCCCGTGCCCAGTTCCTAAGGTTATCAGCCACAGTCTTAAGAGTATGTGAGCTCTGGTTGGTTGTCCTGGGCAGCTGGTCCCCCAGCCATGTTTTTCCATCCTCCGTAACAGGCCTGCTCAGAGCTGGTCCAGGAAAGACACGGATCCATGACTATTTCTTCCTTTCTTTTCCTCACCAGTGATGTGTGCCCCACTTTTAAGTAGACTTTCCTTCAGTTTGTAGCATTTTCCTGACCTGGTTTTATGCAACAGGCCAGGGAAGCTCTATATCAATTGCTTTCCGTTAGATAGAATATCAAGCCTAACTTCCTTTGACATATTTCTTTTTTTTAAGGTTTATTTATTATTATTTATTTGAGAGAGAGAGAGAGAGAAGGAGGGGCAGAGGGAGAGAGAGAGAGAGTGAGACTCTCAAGCAGACTCCCCACTGAGCACAGAGTCGACATGGGGCTCAATCCCACGACCCTGAGATCATGACCTGAGCCAAAATCGAGTTGGATGCTTAACCGACTGAGCCACCCAGGCACCCTTGGTGACACACTTCTTATTCGCAGTTTATGAATTCTGTGTGTGGGTGGGGGAGCATTCCCCACATATAAGAAATTTACTAATGTGATTTATTCTTAGAATTGTCTAAAACCATGTAACTTTGCTTTGCTCCTTCAGAAAAGAGGATTGAGGGGCGCCATGGTTAAGCATCTGCCTTCGGCTCAGGTCATTTGATCCCATCAGGTCCTAAGATCAAGCCCTGCATCAGGCACCCTGCTCACCGGGGAGCCTTCTTCTCCCTCTCCCTCTACTGTTTCCCCTGCTTGTGCTCTCTCTCACACTCTGTCAAATAAATAAATAAAATCTTTATAAAAAAAAAGGAAAAAAAGAAAAGAGGATTGATCCCTTATGGCCTGTTGTTTCATTTTTTTGATTACCTATTTCACTCTTTCAGATATAATTGAGAAACAAAAATAGTATGTATGCTATGTTCTAACAAACACCATTCAGTCTAAAATAGCAAAAACTATTCCTAGGCCCAAAGTCTCTAAAATGCTGGGCTTCTGTTGGACAAGAGGGGGTGACCATAATAGTGGGATTTCAGGGATACCAGGACCTCTCTTCCCTCTACAAACAGACAGACAGACAAACAACTCTCAGATACCTCTGGGTGTCAAGAAGACTGCAATTCTATTCACTATAGAATAGAAAATCATTTTGAGGGTTAAGAATTATTCTTTCAAGGAGCTACCCTTTGAAAATGGAAATGAAGGGATAAAACAAGAAGTTGCTACTATAATAGTATGAATTGCCTCGTAATATACTGTCTCTCTCACCCAGGGTGGAAATAGAACAATTTGAAGATATTGAGGGCTCGGAGAATAGAGAAGAGTTTAAAAGAAAGTAGACGTAAGACGTGTCAGAAATATACTTACCCACTTTGAAAGTTTGCCTCAGCTCTGCTTTGGCTGTGTACAGAAGCAAGGCAGTTTGTAAAGAAAATAATATCTCTTACAGATGCTCTTACAGATCTCTATTCTTTCATTTTCGTCAATTCATTTTATTTTTTTTTAAGATTCTATTTATTTATTTGAGAGAGAGAGAGAGAGCATGAGATTGGGGGGTCAGAGGGAGAAGCAGACTCCCCACTGAGCAGGGAGCCTGATGTGGGACTCAGTCCTCGGACTCCGGGATCATGACTTGAGCCAAAGGCAGTCGCTTAACTGACTGAGCCGTCCAGGCACCCTGTCAATTCATTTTAAAGAGGAATGTTCTGTTAAGGTATCAATGTAGTATCTGAAAAATTCAGTATGATTTTCGAAATGTTCCTTTGAGTAATATTTTGACAATACATACACACATATTTTCATTTGGATGTATACATTCCCAAAATATTATGAATGGAATGTTTCTAGAACATATGAAGAGCAAATAACCAAGACAAAAAAATCTGAACGTGTATCATCTAAACTGATTAAAATTAGGAGAGCAACCGTTAAGGTCCTTCACCCTAACCTAACTACAGTTTTGTTTTTCAGCATCTGCTAATCTTAGGACCAACACACAAAAAACAACTTTCTGATGTCTATAGAAAGGGAAACCTTTAAACGGAGTATAGTCCAACCCTCTCATTTTGCACACGGGGAAACCAAGATTCAGAAAGTGAGTTGATTTGCTTAAGGTCCCTTGCTTAGTGAATAACAAATGGGGAAGTAGAACTCAACATTTCTTTTTTTTTTTTTTTTTTAAGATTTTATTTGTTTATTTGACAGAGAGAGACAGGCAGCGAGAGAGGGAACACAAGCAGGGGGAGTGGGAGAGGAAGAAGCAGGCTCCCAGCAGAGGAGCCTGATGTGGGGCTCGATCCCAGAACACCGGGATCACACCTGAGCCGAAGGCAGATGCTTAACGACTGCGCCACCCAGGCGCCCCTAATTTAGACGTTTAATTTTAGGTATTTTATTTGGAATAAATCATATGTCTTCCTTTCACAATTAGCCACCCAGATCCCCTTCCTGAGGCAAACTATGTTTGGAATACCATTTAAATTCTATCTCTATATATAAAATTAATGATCATATACTTCCAGATCTTTAAATTTGGATACCACTGATTTGATATAACTTTTAATTTCTTAAGGAACTGGAGAACATTCTAGTTCTTTTCTTTTTTTCTTTTTTAAAGATTTTGTTTATTTATTTCAACAGAGCAAGAGCTCACAAGCAGGGGGAGTGGCAGGCAGAGGGAGAAGCAGGCTCCCCACCGAGCAGGGGACCCCGGGTTGTGAGCTGAGCCAAAGGCAGATGCTTAACCGACTAAGCCACCTAGGCACCCCTCTTTTTCTTTTTTTAGTAGACTCTGTGCCCAGTGTGGAGCTGGCATTTGTCACCCTGAGATCAAGAGTTGCATGCTCTGCAGACTAAACCAGCCAGATGCTCCTGTACTTTTTTTTTTTTAAAGATTTTATTTATTTATTTGACGGAGAGACAGCCAGCAAGAGAGGAAACTCAAGCAGGGGGAGTGGGAGAGGGAGAAGCAGGCTCCCAGCAGAGCAGGGAGCCCAATACGGAGCTCGGAGCTCGATTCCAGAATGCTGGGGTCATGACCTGAGCCTAAGGCAGATGCCTAACAACTGAGCCACCCAGGCGCCCCACTCCTGTACTTTCTTGATTAAGATAATTTGGAAGTTTCAAAACATATTATAGGCTCAAACGACTTTTAAGCACACTAAAAATTTTTATTAAAAAAGAAAAGCTGCATCTGAGTTGTTCTTAGCCAAAGTGCCCAGGAATGTGGTGTGTAGAAGAAATAGAGCAGCCCTCAACACGAGGTCACCAGGGAGGCAGGACGAAGCAGCTGCTGGGGCAGGCTCTTCTCTCTCCTCGAGGTGTTGGAGCCTGGGTCAGAACCGGGTTTATTTGCTTTCTCTGGTTTAAAAGGTAAGAGGTGTCTTTGACTCATCCCTTTCCTTCCGACTGGAGAGCCAAGCCCGCTTTCTGATTTTATCTTGGAAATTTCTCTTCAACCATTCCTCTGCCTTCTCACTGCTGCAAAGCTAATCTTGGTCCCTATTACCTCTGTCCTGCCTCTTGCAAGTATCCCAAAATAGCTTCACTGATTCCAGCACTCTCTCTTAAGTCCTTCCTGGCCCTAGGCAACCTACCCAAGCTGTTTCTCAATCCTCTCTAACAAACGTTCTCCCCCAGAGAGCCTGGTCTAGTCCACCTCACAAGCATGCTTGCTCGATCCTGTCTCTGCCTGTCCCTTTGTTTATGCTGTTCCCCATATCTTAAATGCCTTCCTGCCTCTTCTCTGGCTGTCCAAAATCTCACCCACAGTTCAAGTTCAGCTTCGCTATCAGCTTCACCATGAGCTTCCTTCCAGCGACTCTAAACCACAATAAATGCTCCCTTTCCAGTCATCCCATAGCACTTCCTTACAGAATCAAAGAGTTGGAAGGAACCTTAGTAATAAATAAATAAATAAATAAATAAATAAATAAATAAATAATATTTTACCAAATGAGAAAACAGATTTTTAATCTGGAGATAATGAAGTGACCTATCCAGGGTTATACAGCTGTAAATGATAGATGGGGGGACCAAGACCCCCAATCTTAGCTTAATGCTATTTCCTTTACACTATGCCACTTCTCTTTCACTTGTCTCTACAACTAACAGGAATTTGCTTGTATTATTTGCATGTGTTTCATGGAACAAAGTTGTATCTCCCTACAAAGATTGAAAGTCTCTCTTGAGGGGCGCCTGGGTGGCACAGCGGTTAAGTGTCTGCCTTTGGCTCAGGGCGTGATCCCGGTGTTATGGGATCGAGCCCCACATCAGGCGATCGAGCCCCACATCAGGCTCCTCCGCTATGAGCCTGCTTCTTCCTCTCCCACTCCCCCTGCTTGTGTTCCCTCTCTCGCTGGCTGTCACTATCTCTGTCGAATAAATAAATAAAATCTTTTTTTTTTTTTTCAAAAAGAAAGTCTCTCTTGAGATTGGAAACCATGTGTTTTACTTCTTTGATATTCCCACAGCAAATAATAAGCACTCAAAAAAAATCTTTGTGGTATTAAGATTCAAAATTTTAAAGTCTTTTGACAGCTCCACAGTGCCTCGCACGCGATGAGTGCATAGTAGATACTTCGAAAATACTAGTTGATTGATGAGCTGAGTGAAAGACACACACACACACACTCAGGCATTCCTTCATTCCTTCAGCTGCAACGATACTATGCATCAGGCACCACCTAGGGGCTGGAGGTGCACAGATTATGACAGGCACTTGGGGTACACGGTGTTTCAGCGAGGATGAATAGGTCTACTTCACAACCATGCAAGAAAATGAGAACCTACCCAAGGTGTGCACGGGGGGATAAGTACTGCAGGGGTGAGGGGGTAGGGGGCAGCACAAAGAGTCTTGGAGGAAGACTCTTTTGAGATGAGTCTTGGAGGAATACAGTCTCACCAAGTATAGAAAAAGAAGAGGGATTCCAGGATCAGGGTCAGCAGACACACAGAGGCAGGCAAGTGTGGCGTGCATTGCTAAGGGACAGTGAAGAAGAGAAGGACTCTTGGAGAAGGTGAGAGTCTAGACAGGTAGGTTGCATCAGCTTGTAGAGAACCTTGCATGCAGGACTAAAGAGTTCTTTAGTTTGGACTTTAGGGGCGCCTGGGTGGCTCAGTCGTTAAGCATCTGCCTTCAGCTCAGGGTGTGATCCCAGGGTCCTGGGATTGAGCCCCGCATCGGGCTCCTCTGCTGGGAGCCTGCTTCTTCCTCTCCCACTCCCCCTGCTTCTGTTCCCTCTCTGGCTGGCTGTCTCTCTCTCTGTCCAATAAATAAATAAAAAATCTTAAAAAAAAAAAAAAAGAGTTTGGACTTTATCCTGCCGGCAATGGGGAGTCAGGAAACTTTTTTTTTTTTAAGTTTTATTTATTTGAATAATCTCTACACCCAACTTGGGGCTCAAACTCACAATCAAGATCAAGAGTTGTATGTTCTTCTGACTCTGCCAGCCAGGGACCCAGGAAACCTGCTGAGAAACAATTCTAGGTGTCCATGGAGGAGAGGTGAGCAGCAGACAGGAGGGTGGGAGTGGGACAGGGAAGGGGCAGTTGAAGTGGAAAGAGATGTTTTTCTCCTAATTATAAAAGTTATACATGAGAAACAAGCCTAGAAGGATGAATACAGAAATGTGAACAGCAGTCTGTGGGTCATGGTTTCACAGGCAGTTTTTCTTTTCTGCGTGGTGCTTTTTTTCCTTTTGTATTTCTTAAGTTTTACACATTTAGCGTATATTAGGTATTATCATATTATTATTCATTTTATTGTATATAGTACTTTAAAAATACTACATGCTCAATATTGAAGACTGTAGAAATACAAAAATGTATAAATGGAAAAATTTTTTAAATCATCCATAAAAACACTCATGTTATAACATTAAGGGGAAAGGATACAAAATTGCATATACGATGTCATTTTTATTAAAAAATTATGTAGAAAAGGCTAGGAGGAAATATATCAATATGTTAATAGTGATTATTTCTGTTGGTGGGATTATGAACAATTTTGTTTTATATTTTGTTTCGTTTCTTTCTTTCTTTTTTTTAAGTTTTAGTAATGTATTTAAGTAATCTCTACACTCTACGTGGGGCTTGAACTCACAAACCTGAGATCAAGAGTCACATGCTCTTCTGTCTGACAGCCAGGTGCCCCTTGTTCAATTTATTTCTAAGTTCTCCATAATTAGTATGTACTTCTTTTTCTTTTTTTTTAATAAGATTTTATTGATTTATTTATTTGACACAGAGAGAGCACAAGCAGGGGGAGTGGCAGACAGAGGGAGAGGGAGAAGCAGGCCCCTCGTGCAGCAGGGAGCCTGATGCGGGGCCCGATTCCAGGACCTCAGGATAATGACCCTAGTCGCCCAACCAACTGAGCCACCCAGGAGCCCCCCTGTTTTTTTCTTTGAAGATTTTATTTATTTGTCAAAGAGAGGGAGAGAGAGCGAGAGAGCACATGCACAAGCAGGGGGAGCAGCAGACAGAGGAGAGAGGGAGAAGCAGACTCCCCGCTGAGCAACGAGCCCGTCGTGGGGCTCGATCCCAGGACCCTGAGATCATGACCTGAGCTGAAGGCAGACGCTTAACTGTCTGAGTCACCCAGGCATCCCTACAGTTACTTTTAAAAAAGCATTTCCTGTGTATCAGGAATACTTCACTCATTCAATCCTCACCACAAAACTTGAGGCATAGAGAGATTAAGAAATTAGTCCAAGAAGGGGCACCTGGGTGGCTCAGTTGGCTAAGCACCTGCCTTCGGCTCAGGTCAAGATCCTGGAGTCCCAGAATCAAGCACCACTTTAGGCTCCCTACTCAGTGGAGAGTCTGCTTCTGCCTCTGCCCCTCACCCTGCTCGTGCTCACTCTCTCAAATAAATAAATAAAATCTTAAAAAAAAAAATTAGTCCAGGAAGAGAAAGATTGTGAATAGTGGATCTGGGACCATGTATCATTACTTCTTTAAAAACAGCTTTTTTTTTTTTTTAAAGATTTTATTTATTTATGTGACAGAGAGACAGCCAGCGAGAGAGGGAACACAGCAGGGGAGTGGGAGAGGAAGAAGCAGGCTCCCAGCGGAGGAGCCTGATGTGGGGCTCGATCCTGGAACGCCGGGATCACGCCCTGAGCCGAAGGCAGACGCTTTAACGACTGCGCTACCCAGGCGCCCCTTAAAAACAGCTTTTATTCTGACAATTTACATACCATCATATATTAATTTTAAAATGGAAAAAAATACATTTGTTTATTTAAAAATCACAGAACACTCCAGTTCCCAGGGGGAAAAAAAATCACTGTTGACATTTTGACATACTTACCCCCTTCTGTGAATGTTACCTTCTGTAACTGAGATCTCCCCTTCCTAGTCCTCAGAGAAAGGGACAGGATCAGATCCATGCCACGAAGACTGTGAGAAGGACGGACTCGGCAGAGAGAAGGGGAAGGGGGAACGGAAGATGTGGACATAACTCAGGGTCAGGGGAGAAGTCAGGGAGGTGGTCACTGATGCCTCTCTTTTCTGAGCAGTGGATGAGGGCATCTGCTGACAGTGAGATAGAAAGCCAGACCTGGCTTGGATTAGGGACTCCAGGCGCGTGGGAACAGGTTAGACAGCTGTTAGAGGACCAGGAAAGGTTGTTAACTCGGGGCTCAGGAAAGGATCCTAAGCATCATCAGGACCCAGATAAGACTGAAAATCGTAATTGTTTTTGGCAAAGCCAATTAGCACACGTGACAATTTTTTTTTCTCCAGCAACAACAATGTAACATAATCTCATTAACTTCTTTCTCTACGTCCTGCCTTAAAATGCTTTTCTAAAAGTACAGCATAGGGAATATAGTCAATGATATTCTAATAACTTTGTATGGTGACAGATGGTGACTGTACTTACTGTGGTGAGCATTTTGTAATGTATATAAATGTCGAATCATTTTGTTATACACCTAAAACTAATATAATATTGTATGTCAACTATACTTCAATTAAAAATGTTTAAAAAATTTCTGAAAGTTCTTTACACTCTCTACATGATACTAAAATGAGGTACCTTCACTCTGACAGCAGAAGGAGGCTTGTTTAGGGGCGCCTGGGTGGCACAGCGGTTAAGCGTCTGCCTTCGGCTCAGGGCGTGATCCCGGCGTTCTGGGATCGAGCCCCACATCAGGCTCTTCTGCTGTGAGCCTGCTTCTTCCTCTCCCACTCCCCCTGCTTGTGTTCCCTCTCTCGCTGGCTGTCTCTATCTCTGTCGAATAAATAAATAAAATCTTTAAAAAGAAAAAAAAAAGAAAGAGGCTTGTTTAATGCAGGCTGAGGGGGTCATCTTCCAGTAGGTCAATGTAAAATTGTGTAATTAGGGGGCACTTGGGTGGCTCAGTTGGTTAAGCGTCTGCCTTCAGCTCAGGTCTTGATCCTAGGGTCCTGGGATCGAGTCCCTCAGTGGGCTCCTTGCTTGGCAGAGAGCTGGCTTCTCTGTCTGCCTGCCATTCCCCCAGCTTATGCGCGTGCTCTCTCTCTCTCTCTGGCAAATAAATAAATAAAACCTTTTAAAAAATTTTGTGTAATCAGGTTCCAAAAATCAATTACAGAAAAATAGTCAGAGGAGCCCTTGGCCCGAGAATGTATTTAAAAATGTGGAAGTTTAAGTTATCCGTTAGATCAGTATGAACCCCTGGTGTGACGAGTTGCCCAAAAGCTAATGCCAGCTTGGCTGTCGTCACATAAACACGTTCATCAGATCAGGGAGAGCAACTTTACACGTGCATTGGTGAACTCCCTTCTGATTTTGTTTGTTTATGTATAATTCCAGGAAGAACCTTGGTAAAGAGCTTTCACAGGACTTAAAGAAGTCTTCAGTCCACTTCGTGGGAGCAAGGAGTAAGGAAAGCCATCTGCCCTTATCCCTTCGTATGCTCCTTCAGGGGAGCCACAACCAAAGACTTGTCCACACCCTGATGGCTCCCTCAGCCGTATCTTTACCAAGACCTCTGCTGGTCTTATACATCCAGCCGCCTGTTGGATGGCCACCCGTGAATGCCCAGCGCGCCTCAAGGTTACTATGTACCAACCTGCTTGTGGCAATTTCTCTCAAAACAGACATTCCTCATTTCAGGCAGTGATGTCATCCCTTGCTCATTTTTTGAAGTCATCTAGGACACCTGTTTCTCGAGCACATCAGTCACCAAAGCCTACAGATTCTAACTGTGCAGTATTATCCCTGCTTTCCCTGTTCTCCATTGCTTCCGCTACTGCTTTCCTTAGGATCTCATCGCTCTTGGCCTGCATTACTGAATTCAGCATCGGTGACTTCCGTCTGTTTTCTAGCTAGTCTTTCTAACTTCTGTCTCCCTTTGTTTCCTTTGCTTCTTCAAGCCATAATTTGCCAATGGTCTCAACAGAAAGATCAATTTATGTCATTCTCTTACTTAAGACCTTTCAATAGCTTCTTCGGATGTTTTAGCATAAGGCTTCAACTCTGAACTTAGCACTAAAGGCCCAGGTTATGTCTCTACCCTCCTACCACAACCAGCCAACCACAAACCAGCTTCACTTCACTCCAGCTGAGCCACTTGGCTATTTCACACCACTGCGCCTCTCTGCCCCCCCGCCCCCCCGCCATCCAGCTGGCACTACATCCTTCAAGCTTCACCGAAGTATCTCCTTGTCCAGGAAGAATTCTCTGGTGTACCACTTTAGTTTGGATATCCTTTGTGTGTGCTCCATACCACACTGGGCCTACACTTAAAACTGTAACGCTTGATTTATTTGTTTGCCTTCCTCTCTAGACTTTAACTGCCAAAGTGCACAGACCCTGGTTTATTGAACTTCATAAATCTAAATCTGGAGCCAAACACCATGCACGGCAAGGAAAAGGCCCTCAGTAAATGATTTTTGTTTTTGGTTTGGTTTGGTTTTACTTTACTACACCAGGGCACTGCTCTAGGTGCTAGGAATACATGATGAACAATCCAGATACGAGCCCTGCTCTAAATAAATGAACAGGTAAATACTGACTACATGAACTGGGAGTATTTACTTGAGGAAAAGAGCAGTTTTAGGGTGGCAATGACTAGAGCTTTCTCTTAGGTAGAAGAGAAAGTAATGTATTTTTATTTTTATTTTGCTCCTGAATTGAGAATCATTGAGTAAAATCTACAGAGAGGTAGATTTCACTTTTTTGAGTAATTAGAATTGTTAAAAACTGAAACCGTCTGGCTGATGATGTAGTGACCCCCCCCCCCCCATCTCTGTAAGTGAGAAATGATCGGGTAAAGGCTGACAGCACTCCTGGGTGGGTGGTGGGCTAACCGAGAGGGCCAATAGGGCATGTCTGGACCACAAAACCACCATGAACTTCTAACCTGTGTTGCCTCTGGGGCTTCATCTTGCCATAATCTCATCAACACCTTAAGTCCAATGATTAAATGTATACCATTTTTTCTTTCCACTTATTTTTTTCATAGCCTGTACTTATTATGCACAAGCATATCTAGAAGCTCATTTGTACTCTGTACACCCACATCCGGCTTATCTGATTCTGTTCTTGGCTCCTCACTAATGGTCCCGGCAGAGTCTTTAATTCAGATGATGAAGGGGGAAGACCTGAAAGGACACAGCTGTATATTTCATATCTCACTTGGGTTGGCAGAGCAGCTAGCAGTTGGGACTGATCCTTTTATCTCAAATAGAGTCAACTGGATTGGAAAGCCAATGGGTGTGGGGGCTGGGTGGCTCAGTCGGTTAAATGTTGCCTTTGGCTTGGGTCATGATCCCAGGGTCCTGGGATCAAGTCCTACATCGGGCTCTCCGCTTGGTGGGAAGACTGCTTCTCCCTCTCTCTCTCTGCCTGCCACTCCCCCTGCTTGTGCTCTCTCTCTGTCAAATAAATAAATAAAAATCTTAAAAAAAGAAAGAAAACCAATGGGGAAGAAAGTAATCTAGCATCCTTGAGTATTACATTTATAGCTCCCATAGTTACCTATAGGGAGCACAACAGAGGGAGCTGCTCATTCAGTGCTTAAGTTTCTGTAACCTGCAGCCTGAGGCTGACTTATGCCTGTGCCAGATATCAGGAGTAGCTTCAAGTGAACAATTGGTACAAGGTTTCTTCCTATTTGTTAGAATTAGAGAATTCTTGTACATGAAGGAAATAGAATGAGAGACATGGAGATACTGGGCCCAGTGCTTGCTTTTCCCCATGAAAGGGCAAGAAATGCTCAGTTGTTGTGCAGGTCTTTTTCACTGGCCCAGCCACTGGGCTTGTCCGAACTTAGAGTGATAATAATGCTTTTTCATTTATTATATGATCTTTCGCTCTTCTACCACTGCTGACCATCACTAAACATCCCACCAGCACCCCCTTATTCACCATGGATGGTTCTTTCACCTCCATTTTGGCCTTGGTCAAAATTGCCAACAAGAAATATGACTCTTTGGGGCACCTGGGTGGCTCAGTTGGTCAAGCGTCTGACTTTGGCTCAGGTCATGATCCCGGGGTCCTGGGATCAAGCCCCACGTCAGGTTCTCTGCTTAGTGGGGAGCCTGCTTCTCCCTCTACCTCTGCCTGCTACTCCCCCTGCTTATGCTCTCTCACTCTCTCTGTCAAATAAATAAATAAAATCTTTTTTTTACAAAAGATTTTATTTTTAAAAAGATTTAAATTAAAAAAAGATTTTATTTATTTATTTTTAAAAATTTTATTTATTTATTTGTTTGTTTATTTATTTATTTGACAGTGAGAGAGAGAAAGCGTGCGCGAAAGCCAGCACATGTGAGCAAAAACAGGGTGGGGGAGGGCACAGGGAGAGGAAAAAGCAGACTCCTCTCTGAGAAGGGACCCCAACAGGGGCTTGATCTCAGGACCCCGAGATTATGACCTGAGCCAAAGTCAGACACTTAACTGACTGAGCCACCCCAGCGCCCCAAGAGTTACATACTCTTCCGACTGAGCCAGCCGAGTGCCCCTTCATGTTCTGCTTTTAAAAATATACTCATGTGGAGTGCCTGGGTGGCTCAGTCGATTAAACGTCTGCCTTGGGCTCGGGTCATGATCCTGGGGTCCTGGGATCAAGCCCCATGTCAGGCTCCCTGCTTGGTGGGGAGTCTGTTTCTCCCTCTTCCTCTGCCAGTCCCCCTGCTTGTGCTCTCTTACTCTCTCTCTGTCAAATAAATAAATAAAATCTTAAAAAAAAATAAATACTTGTACTGGGGCACCTGGCTGGCTCAGTAGGTGGAGCATGCAACTCTTGATCTCGGGGTTGTGAGTTCAAGCCCCATGTTGGGTGTAGATTAGTTAAAAATAAAATTAAAAAAAAAATATATATATATACTGATATTAAGAAATCAAGAGCATATATGGTTTCTACAGTGATGGCACCTGAAACACATCTACCCTTCTACTTTCAGTTTTTTTATTAAAGTTGATAGGTACCCAAAAACTGCTGTATGAATTAAGCTAATAGGTTAAGGCATGCTCTACCAGAGGGAGCTTTCACAGCTATTATGGAAGACCTCTCAGGTTATTTAATTTTCTAAGCCCAACTTTACAGCCCTAATTGATATTTAACAAATCAATGGAACAAATGAAACAATAAAATAGATACTTAGTGCCTGATGAGAGATCCCAGAGAGGACATAGCCCCCATCTTCAAAAAGATTGTTTGTTCAAATGTAAAATATATATTTTATGGTCCTTCCCCCCTCTTAAATATATGGGCATGGAATATAAATCAACAGAGAAAATAACTCACTTGGGACCTGTCCAAATAAAGCGAACAGTTGTGGTTTTTGTGGAAATACATCACTTTTGAACTGAGTAGGTTTAAAAATAATGAAATCAGTAATTCCTTATATGTATATGGCTGTTTATGATTTAAGTAATTATCTCCTTTGCTCCACATATCAATCATGGAGGTAAATGGAGCGGGAACTGTGTTCTTTTATTATTTGAGAAAATGCAGTGTGATACCCAGGCTCACACAGATGCCAGGGACTACAGTTATAACCAGAATCCCAGGTCTTTTGAATCCTAAAACATTACTCTTGCTTTTACACTATCCTACTTTCTCTATGAAATATCGCATTAAATTAAAAAATTATTCTAACTTAATTATGTTTTTAATTGGTTTTGAATTTAATAGAATTTCACTCAAGATTTTAAGCTCTGATTGAAGATAGCCAAGTGTGTTTCAGTTCAAGGTCCATCTTCCTCCTGAAGCCTCCCCCAAACACCCCATCTCACAAGAAATGTTTTCTTCTCTGAACTCCTCTCTAAAAGGAGCCAAATGCATTATATTATTTCTTAAACTCCTTTATGACTTTAACATTATATAGTGTACTTATAGTCTACACAACAGGGATAATCCTATAATTGCATTAGAAATTTCCTTAAGGTCAGAGACTGAATTTTCTACCTAAATGCATATTTCTGTATTGAATGAATCAAACTGGAGAGACAACTGTGGCCCAGCTAAGGAGTTTGAGGCCAGATTGTACACAACCCTGGGCACTTTGTCAACCAAAATAATTTGACCTTTAAACTGAGCAGGGACAGTTTGAGGCCAAAGGAATGACACAAGGAGCTAAAATAATTAAAAAGAAAGTTAAAGAAATTAAGGATTGTAGTCCCTTTGAAAAGAGATTAAGAGAAGAACTCATTAAGATTCACCAGCTTCTGAATGGCACTGAGAATTGAGATGCTACAAAGCTATTTGACCTGGTGTCAAGAACAAGGGGAGATGCCACAATAAGATAGGCCAGAGATGGACAGTCCAGGAATTCAGAGAGGAATTTTGGAACAGAACTGCATAAACAAGGACTAAGCAAACAGAGGCAGCAAGAGAGCTGATTCTTAGATACAGTTTTTAAAATAGAATTGAAGAGTTCTTTAGCAGGCAATAAAATCTGAGGATGTTCTGAGACCTGAATCAAAGAGGGGGTCCATGGTAGAAAGGACCCCCTCAGCCCCTTTCTATTCTCACCCACTGAGTACTAGCATTTGTAATCGTTTCCTTTATGGCTGCATGTGGCATTACAACAGCATTCGCTAGCCCCCGGCTCTGGTGTGAGCTGGTTTCAGCTGGAGCAGACAGAAGCAATGCTCCAGAGAGCCACAGCGTCCATGCTCAGGGCTGAACCTCAACCAGGGTCAGGGAGGTTTCCAGCCTGACACCTCAGTTTCATGGCAATAACAAATTACCAGTCTTAAGGTCAAAAATAAAGAGAGCTGCTCACATAGTCCTGGTCCAGGGAGCCTCGCAGCTGTTATTGTGGTGCTGTGGAAGGACACGGAGGCTGCGGGCCTCACAGTTCACAGTAATGAGAGTCCCCATCCGAAGGAGCTCTGAGGAAAGGTGTGGACAGGTAGAAAGGAGAACCAGGTTACTTTGAGTGTGTTTCCACTTCAGTCTGGGCTTTAGGGAGGGTAATTAACTAGAGAGATGCTGAGAGAAATTGCTAGAAATGTGGGTGGGTGGGGGAGACATTTACACAGTGCACACTATGGTTAGCCAAAGAATTTTTTTCTTCAGTTTTTATTTAAATTCCCGTTAGTTAACATTCAGTGTAAGTTAGTTAACATACAGTGTAATACTAGTTGCAGGTGTACAATACAGTGATTCAACACTTCCATACATCACCTGGTGCTCCTCATGACAAGTGCTGGTTAGCTAAAGAATTTCTGACCCTGATTCTCTATCCACAGTGAATCCTTATAGTGACTTTGCCTCCTATCTCAATACATTTTTTTTTAATGTAAACTTTCTCTCTCAATAAATTATTTTCTCTTGTTGTCTCTGTCATCTTCTTCCCCAACCAGTTGCCTATCCTTTTGGAACCCCCCCATGCCTCACTTCTGAAACCTGCTTTACAGGATATCCAACACTGACAAGCTTCCCAAGGCAGATAAAGGTAATCGAGTGCTGGAACCACAGGTTCCATGGCAGCTAGGAAGGAGAGTTGGGACAGAGCCGGAAGGCTGTCAAGAGAGGAAGGAAACATAAAGATAAACAATGGTAGCATCACTGACATGATCAAGGGCAATTTTATTTAATCCCTTCATAACTTGCCTTTTGTTCATTTACTGCCCATGTGTGCCCTGTATCCCAGGACAATGTTCCTAGCCTTGAGCAGAAAATGTGACACATACCTGTGCAGTTTCATTTGTATAGTACTTAGCTTGGTGCCACATAAAGTGAACTTGATAATATTATGAAAATAGTCAGAAACCAAAAGCCTGATGCAGTGAAAGGGAAAAATTAGGACTGGGAAAAACAATCTCAAATATTAAAGAAACCATTAGAAGGTGGAGAAATGAAATGGAAATAGAAAATTAAGTTTATGCGAAAGGCTTGAAAGTAATCCTAAAGCATGTTGACACTTCAAAAATTATCATCTTTGTTCTGTCACAGACTTTTACGATAAAAAAATACATGTATAGAGAGTAGTGTTTTCTACAAACTTATTAATACATATTTATTTCAGAAACAATCATTTATGATCAATTATCTGTAGACTACTCTAAGGGAGCAGGTTGGGGGACAGAAATTAGGGCGCCCTATGGGCTTTTCCCTGTGGAAGAGCAGAGATTTACTCAGTGAAATGAAGCATCCATGAAAGAGGTAAGTTGGAAGAGGCTGCATCAGGGCAGGGTGGTTAGGGATGCCTCCCTGAGGTTTATACAGAGGGGCGGAGTTTGGCTAGGCCAAGAACCAATGAGGAAGAGGGGTGCAGTGAGTACTGATCACTTGGTTACTGTAAGCCCAACACAACAGCCACTAGCAACATGTGGCAGATTGAGCAGTGACATGCGGCTAGTCCTAACTGAGATATGCATTTGAGTGTAAAGTAAACACCAGATTTCAAAGACATGGTGTGAAAAAAATGAATGTAAAATATTTCATTGATATTTTTTGTATCAATTACATGTTGAAATTATAATATTTTGGATATACTGGGTTTAAAAAAATAAATTATTAAAATTAAATTCACCTTCTTCAAACTGTTGCTACTTTAAACAATGTTTTAAGAAGATAAATCTGACTCTACTAGGCAAGATAGAGTAAGTCAGGTGCTATTAGACAAAAGAAAACCAGGAAGCTTCTAAAATAGTGAGATGAAGAGGACCTGGTTTAAGGTGGAAACTGAGGTTATCAAAAGGAAAAGGGATGCATGAGACATCGTGAAGGAAGAACCAGTAAGACAGTGATTATTAGGTAAGAGAAAAGGGAAAAGAAAAGTGTCATGGAAAAAAAAGGGAACCCAAGTGTCTGGGAATACAGTTGTTCCATTGAAAGAATTAGGAAGCTAGTAAGGGTGTATGAGGCGGATAGAAAAATGCTGAGCTAGCTGTTGTTGTTGTTATCTTCCTTTCAACATGTGGAGTTTAACTTAATGGGAAGCATGCAATTGGCATCTGGGGAAATGATACTGGAACTCAGGAGAGAAGCTAGACTGAAGATGTGTATTGAGAAAAACATGATCTTTAATGCTGAGCAAATGAGTTCCAGGAGGAAAAAGCAGAAACGCAGAGGAAGAAATGAAGGGAAAGAAACAAATCACAACAGACATTTATTTTATTTTATTTTATTTTATTTTATTTTATTTTATTTTATTTTATTTTATTTATTTATTTAAAGATTTTATTTATTTGAGAGAGAGAGAGACAGCCAGCGAGAGAGGGAACACAAGCAGGGGGAGTGGGAGAGGAAGAAGCAGGCCCATAGCAGAAGAGCCTGATGTGGGGCTCGATCCCAGATCGCCGGGATCACGCCCTGAGCCGAAGGCAGACGCTTAACCGCTGTGCCACCCAGGTGCCCCTATTTTATTTTTTAAAAGATTTTATTTATTTATTTGTCAGAGAGAGAGAGCACAAGCAGGGGGAGCGGCAGGGAGAAGAAGAAGCAGACTCCCCGCTGAGCAGGGAGCCCAATAAGGGGCTTGATCCCAGGCCCCTGGGATCATGACCTGAGCCGAAGACAGGCACTCAACTGACTGAGCCACCCAGGCATCCCCATTTTATTTTATTTTATTTTTTAAAAGATTTTATTTATTTATTTATTTGAGAGAGAGAGAGAGACAGAGCGTGTGAGTATGAGCAGGGGGGAAGGGCAGAGAGAGAGGGAGACGCAGGCTCCCAGCTGGGAGCCCAATGTGGGACTTCATCCCAGGATCCATCCCAGGATCCTGGGATCATGAACTGAGCCAAAGGCACTCAACCAACTGAGCCACCCAGGCGCCCTCACAACAGGCATTTAAAGAGGTTTCGAATTTCTTATGGTTTTACGCCATCACTTGCATCACCATTATGTAATCAAATTAATCATTGAATTGCTGAGATATTAGGGAGAGTTCCCCCACAAAAGTCTAATCTGGTTGGGAAGAAGACAACCCCGTTATAACAAAAAATTTAAATAGCACTTCAAAATAAATAGTGTAATTTCTTGTGTAAAGGTACATGGAGAGACACCCAAGCCAGGGTGTTTCAGGAAGGCTTTAGGAAGGAAGTGAGTTTTGAGTGGGTCATAATCTGAGAGGTTGAGTTGTGAGTCTTCCCAGGCAACTGAAAAGGCGTGATCAAAAAGGAGGAGGCAAGCAAGTCCAGGTGGGTGAGTGAACCAGTTTGGCAGGAGAAGTCATTGGTTGGATGGGGTGAGGGTGGGGATTGCAGATACCTCTGGGAAGGCAGGTTGAAACCAAATTGTGGCAGGTATTGAATAAGAATCTATCAGAATTGTATCTCTCTCTTATGCTTAAGGGAAACTCACTGAATTTTGAGCAAGTATAAAGTGTTATGATTGAATTTAAATTTTAAGAAAATTAATTTGAATCTATTTTAAAGGCAAAGTCACAGAACTCAGAGACCATTTAGCTCAAGCCCTTTGTCTCACAGATGAAATGCAGAGAGATTAAGAGACTTTTCTTTTTTTTTTAAGATTTTTAAAATTTATTTGACAGCACAAGAGAGCACAAGCAGGGGAGCAGCAGAGGGAGAGGGAGAAGCAGGTTCCCCGCTGAGCAGGGCTGGGGAGCCTGATGCGTGCTGGGATCATGACCTGAGCTGAGCCACTGAGGCACCCTGAGATTGAGACTTTCCAAGAGAAAACCCATATTTCCTGACTACTAATCTAATTTACTTTCTACAACTTCTAAAATTTAAAAATTTGCCTGATGCATAGCCCTCTTTGGGAATGGGTATTTTATGGAATGCAGCTCTCTTATGAGAAGGGAAGGTTGTACATGAGGGTGTGTCAAGAATTTGTGAGGTACCTGGTCTTCAGTGATACACAGGCAACTAAAGTGACAAAATAATGGTTATACTCTACTCCCGCTCCATTGGATTCTGGGACTGAAACAAGGAATATTCAGGTCAAATTGGTTAAGCAAAAAGAAAAGAAAGGGCAATTCAAGTAGAAGACAGAAGCAGTGTAACCCATTAGAGAGAAAATTGGATGACTAATTAGAAGATTTGGATTCTAGTCCTGGTTAGCAGTGGTTACGGGTGAAGCCACACTTTTATCTGTCACATCGTTTCCAAGGTTCAAATAGATGTTTTTAGCTGATCTTTTGGAACTTGCAACCCAAAGAAGCATTGTTATACAACAGTGGTTAGTTTCCCAGAGGATATTCCAGGAATCTATAAAAATTCCATCAGAACTGAAATTAATGCATATTTGCAAAGAGAAATAGAAATATTTTTTGCAGTATTAATGAATTAGCGAAACAGATTAGCCAAACTAATTATTGTGGGGTTTTTAAAATGGAAAACATTTAATTAGGAAAGGATATGGAATACTTACCTGGCAGGGGAGACACCATGATCAGGAAAAAGATATGAAACTGAAGGTGGTGGCGAATATGAAAGAGAATTACTTCTTGGCACTTTGAAGGTAATCTGAGGTAAAGGGCAAGGCTCACAAATGGAGAAAAGGCAAGAGAGAGAAAGGGAAAGTATGTGCTGTGTGTATTTTGAAGAAACATGATACAAACAGTGTACCACTCTGAAGCAAAGGGAGAAACGGAGGTGGGACAAGTGTTCAAAACAGGGTCAAAGACTCAAGCTATCAACTCCAAATGTGAGGCTCTAGCTGGAGTCCAGATTCAGGGGAACTCCAAGGGCCCACCTTCAGCCAGACCAGAGACATATTAAGACTCCTTAGCTCCAGGGCCAGAATTGGTTCCAGACTGTCCGTGAAAGCTGGGGTGGGTGGAGAGCACAGTAAGGGGAGGAACCAAGCAAAAAACTACAGACACAGAACCAGAGTTAGAGAAGGACAGAAAGAAACAGGTCCTAAAGAAAAGGAAGGAAGGGAGGGAGGGAGGAAAGGAGGAAGGGAGGGAGGGACAAAGAGACAGGTCTAAAGTTGGTGTGCTGGTCCATATGAACACTGAGACGGGATCCTCAGAAGAAAAAAAGGCAGCACAGGGGGAAATAATGCAGAAGGAGAAAAAGGTTGCTGAGAGAGAGAGAGAGAGACAGAGAGACAGAGACAGAGACAGAGAGAGGGGACTCTCCAACCACCACCAGGGGGCACCTCCAGTTCCAGGGCAGTTTTGTTGATTAACAGCACCGGGCGGGGAGTGGGGGGGTGGGGTGGGGTGCACAATAGAGCAGCCTTCCAACCGAGGGGAAGTTGTAACCAGTACTCAAACATACTGAAGTAACCACATCTTCTCACCTTTCTGCTTCCTGGTGCTGTTCATGTTCTAGGCACTCTCATCACTCCACCAGCTGGCAGTGGCAATTGAGAGGCAAGGTAAAAAAAAAAAAAAAAAGTTAAATAATGATAAAAGATACAGGCAAAAATGAGAAGACAGAGGATGAACTAGGAAAAAAGAAACTGGGGAAAGAACAGTCAGGATATAACAGATTAGAAACAAACACGAAGAAAAGAGGTAACTTTAAAAAAAGAGAGAAGGAAAAGTGCAGAAAGTCAAACTGATCTGTGAGGAAATGAGGAAAGACAGGAGGAGAAAGTCCTGAAAAAAGCTGATCAGGTTATGTGATCAATTCCACAGTGGCTTGTCACCACTTTCGCATCTCATCTATTGATAGGATATCTACAGAAGAGCTGTGCTTTATAAACACGCAAAACTGTAGCCTTTGCTCTTTGGGAGCATTTAGATATATGCTCATTTTTGTCAAAGATGAAAGAAAGCATATAGTAGAATTTGAGGATGAATTTTAAATCATTAAGTAGTTCCAGGCAATAAAAGAATAAAACTGCATAACTTCTGGGCCGTTTCTAAGCCAGGAGGGGGAGTGGGGGAGCCAGTGTTAGAAGTATTTTGACTCATGAAAGATACATTTAAATACATTTTCTTTAAGATTTTTTTTCCTTAAATGCTGCTTTATGAAAACACAACAGGTTATTGAAATGACCAGAATAAAGTGAGGGGGAGGTGGGGGAGAATCTCCACATAGCCCACTCCAAAATCTATCACATAAATTCGCTCACCACTTTTCTCCAGATTTTGCACTGCTCAGGGTAGAAGAGGATCTTTGATTTAACCACTGTACACTTTATGATTGTTCCGGTCACTCAGCTGGTACTTGACTGCTTCAGGGGAAGCGTCAAGGGTAGTGTTTCCTAATTGAGAGGTGGATATAGAGCCCAGCTAAGGCCCTCCGAGATGGAGAAGAATCCAGAACTAAAAACGTAATTACGATGACCAGTACGAATATCTGGGCATTCATTGTCGTTTTTCCTCAATTCAGGTCTGTTTTTGAGGTGTTTTTTTCTTCCTTCGGATTTAGCAGAATTGTAACGTCCTACAGAATTTAATATTTCTAAAGCACACGCCTCAACACTCCTCTCCTAAAGCACATTCCCCTAGCCTTGGCGTGCAGATCTCCACCCCTCCCAGAGCACACTCCTCAGACTATCTCCCGTTTCCCATCCCCCCAGCTTCCTAACTACATTGTGCGCACTCTTCCAGGCAGCTTTTCTGCAGCCAGGGCAGTTGCAGGGCTCCAAGCCCGTCTTCTCTAGGGCGGTCACACGTGTCCATTCCCTGGGGTGGGTGGGTGGGGGTGTCGCTCTTCGCGCACGGCTGCTGATTGGTGCCTCCCCCTACCCCACCCTTCCCGCCGCACTCCAGCCTCCATCCTACTTGGTTCCAGCTTAACCAGCCCCACCACCTTCTTTCCTTGGAGAAAAGAGCTACTTTAGAGCTCCTTGAAACACCATTCTTGGATGGAATAAAAGTGTTTGAGTACAGGTGGAAATCACTTTATTTCTCCAGGCCTCATATTTCTGGGGTGCACAACCCGCTTGTTCTCTGGTGCTACCCTCAGCATCAATAATAACCGAACTCTCACACGTGCGTGTTTCTTGATCTAGCCCCTACCGAAAGCACCACCCAGCGGGCCCTTTAAAAGGACGCGACCACTAAGGCCAAGTGGGGGGTGGGAGAGACCCTTATTGTCCTCATTGGTCCAAGTCATTAAACTCCTCAGTCCCAAACACCTGGAAAGCAGAGTGAGTCCCCTGGCAGTTCATGGGGTGCACCTCGCTCCCGTCAAGTCACACTCCCCTTCTTTCTTGGGGTGCTCAGTTCCCTCTCCCCTCCCCCTCTCTTCCAATGCAGCTGTCCAGACTGGGGGTGGGGAGTGGGGGCGGGGGTTGTTGTTGTGGTGAGGGCGGCCCCGCCCCCTCCTCGTGGGCGGCCCCTCCCCCAGGCCCTCTGCTCGGCCCCCTCCCCCCGCCCCCCCAACCCCATCTGTTTTCCCCAGCGGTGAGATGATTATATTGTATGGTACTGGGGGCGGCCGCAGCCGCAGCCGCAGGATGGGGCGAGCGCTCGGACCCCGTCGGCAGCCGGAGCCGCAGCCGCCTCAGTAACTCGGGCCCCCGAGCCGCCGCCCCCCGCCCGGGTCGCCCGCCCTCAGCTCATGCACTCGCCGAGCGGCGGCAGCAGCGGGAGTAGCAGCCGCCGCCACCCCCGCCCGAGGAGCTGAGGCGCTGAGGCGCTGCGCCGGGGCGGGAGTCCGAGGCGGGCGGGCGAGCGGTGCGCGGGCAGCGTGGGGCCGCCGAGGCGCGCTTGGGGTTCGGGGCCACCGCCACCGCCGCGCCTGGGAGATGTGCCCGGAGGAGGGCGGCGCGGCCGGGCTGGGCGAGCTCCGCTCCTGGTGGGAAGTCCCGGCCATCGCGCACTTCTGCTCGCTTTTTCGCACCGCGTTCCGTCTGCCCGACTTTGAGATCGAGGTGAGTGGCCGCGAGGAGCGGGCGAGGTGGCGCACCCCGCGCCCCTTTCTCTCCTGCCCCCTCGGGAGTTCCAGAGCACTGTGCGGGAGGGAGCGGGGGGCACGCAGAGACTTTGCCGGTAGTCCGCAGCCAGGGGAAGGGCTCGGAGGCGGGGGCACGAGGCGCTCAAGGGCCGGAGTGCGGGCGGGGGCCGCGCGGGGCTCCGCAGGGTACGCCAAGTGCGGGCGTCCGGGCTCGGGACGTTCGCTCGTGGCCGCCGTGCCCACCCGCGCCTTCCGGGGCGAGGCGAAGCGGGCGGCGAGAGGGCGGGGGGAGAGTGCGCTTTTGTACGAGTGGGACCGGGCGGCTCTCCTGGGACTTGGGCAGGAGGCTGAGTGTGTGGGGAGAGTGCGTGCGCGCGCTCCCTGCCCCGGTGCCATTGAAGCAGCGAGCCAGCTGCTCCGGGCGGGGACAGGGTGCGGGCTGGATTAACTCCGACCGGGCCGGGAGGCGGCCTGCGGCCGGTTGGGGGAGGGGTCTGTCGTGCAGGGGAGAGGCTCGCCCTCACTTCGGCGGGCGCGTGGAGGGAGAATCGGACTTTGCAGACTGCGGGAGGCCCGCGACTCTCGGGGGCGCTTTGGGTTAACTTCGGCCGGCGGAGATGGGGGCCTGGGCTCGGGGGCGCGCTCTCCGGGGAGCTGCCCGGCGCTCAGCCCTTGCTCGGGGCTCCGAGGCTGCGGAGGGAAAGTTTAGGACTCCGTTATTCTTTAACAGCGCCTTTCCTCGGAACGTACAGCCCTCTTTATGCGGGGAACTCGGGAGCTCTTTGAGTTGATTTCGCCACCATTATCCCTCCGGGCGGGCGTGGAGTAAAGGGATGGCTTTTCTGGCCAGGCCGAAGGTGCTTTCAAACCCGGGGCTTTGTGATAACCGGACTAAAATCAGGGGGTCCTAGGAGCAGGGATGGTGGCGGGAGTGTGAGGAATGGAATGTACACGACGGCCCAGACAGCGGCCAGCCCTTACCAGCATCCGTCCTCCTTTCTTTTTATTTTTGGAAGGGGGTGTGAAATATTTGATTGGTTGGCAGGTTGAATTGCTTGCCCTCCTATGGCAATATATATGGAGTGGACTTACCACTTTTGCCTTGGACAAAGGTAAAGGGAAATTGTTCGTCAGTTTTTCTTTTCAGTTCTGCCAATGAGTTCGCCAAGTAATCAAAATAAGAATTACTTTTTTGGAGGAGCAAATCGTTGTTGCCTTCCCACCCCCACCTACCCTACTTTCTGCCATTTTCGAATTGATTTTAATTCGTTTATTCCTAGGATTTTTGCCTCACCTTTATTTTTAGAATCAGTGTTGTTTGCGGAAATATTTGCTTCTCATATGAATGAAGTGTTGGAACTTGCTCTTGTTGCAGAGTTAATGAATTTGGAAAATAAAAAGATCAAAGATCAAAAGAGGTACGGTGGGAGAATGAAGAGGAATGTAGGCTGATAAACTAGGACCACTCTCTGGCTTTTGGCGATTCTTAGTTCCTGAAGCTGATTAAAACAATGTAATTAAATCGTAGGCTTCTGTTTTTAGGAAGATAGAATAACTTGGGCATTTTAGATAGCACCATAGCGTTTGCTTTCAAAGTTCGAACGTAATTGTAGCAAGCATCATCTTTACTAAAAATGTTAGTAGAATATTGATGAAAAAGAGAAAGGGCCACAAAAATGAAAGATTTGGGAATGTTTAAATTCAGGAGGTGTTTAACAGTTATTCTGATAATACTGTTTTCTTTTAGTTGGTATAAAATCGTGAAGTTTAATTCTATCCTGCTGCTCAAAATGGTGGCTGTTGTGGGAGGTATTGCTTGTGACTGTGCCATCTTGGGTGCTGGTAAACTTCCCCCCTAGCCCATTTTCTTCCTTGCGAGATAATAAAATTGAGGTAATGTTGAATTACAAATTGAGAGCTTAAGGACCCATTCTAAAAATACTGTGGAAAAATTCATCTTCCAAAATCCATATATTCCCATTTTCTTGATGGAAAAATAGAGGTAACTAATTTTGCTTCAAATTATTACAGATACCTAGAGCAATGTCTAAATAACTTGTCTTATATTCTAAGAAATAAACGTGGTTTCTCAGTATTAGCTGGCATAATTTCTAAAGGAAATGTAAGCTGATCAGAGGGGTCAAGTTTGTATGAATAATAGTGAAAAATTGTTACAGGTGAATCATTTGGGCTATTGAGATGATCTTTCTTTTGATTGGAGTGAGATTTTTGGAAGTGACGCTACTGTTTTTAAACTGCATGCTATTTGAAATACATGCAACACGAATGAATATTTGGGATCCATATGCACATTTTTATAATTATCCATAGTGTTTTTATTAGAAGTACAGTAGGTAGATAACAAATGGTAGTGACTTTCTAACTTCTGCAGTTCCTGTGTAATCCTCTCACGTGACGTTTGTTTTGTCGTGGTTAATGCAAATTGTAACTTAAAGTTTTCAATAGTTATCAGAAATTAAAAGTGGTCTTTTTTAAGTGTCTAACAAATTTGAATCATGACAGCGCAGAGCTCACTGAAAACACCAGATTTATGTATGTATGTAATCTTTACACCTAATGTGGGGCTCAAACTCACAACCCCTAGATCCAGAGTCCCATGGTCTGCTGACCGAGCCAGCCAGGCGCCCTTGAAAACAGCAGTTTTAGTTCAAGTATAAATAAATAATTTTTTTTTGTTAGGTGATTTTTTAATCTAATAGTTTATTGTCCTGACGGTTTGAGAAACAACCCCTTGGTTCCAGTGTATGATACAATGGAAGACCCTCCTTAAACAAAACAAACAAAAAACCAATTCTGATGCTGAGTTGTGTTTGTGAGGCCAACTGGAAAGGCCCTTCCATCTTAATTTACTACAACTTTAAAAGGTAAAAATGATGAATAATACCAAGTGGTAGAAGTTGTATATCAGCTTTCTTAGGAAACCAGTTTTCACCTGTGGGGAAAGATCTTGTTTTACCCTTGACCACCAAGCTGAACTCATGGATTTATAGAAAATTAAGGAAGTGGAATCCTCAAGGACTTGGCTTCTATTTATCTATCGTGAAGTAATCTCTTAGATAGGTGAAGGGCTGGGAGGATTCATGGTACAATTCTGCAAGAGGTCAAGAACTCCCACTTACAGAACTGTCCCCAAAACATGGATAATTTTATTTTTGCTTGTAAAAAACCTTTTTACTCTGTTAATCAAACTTAAATGTACAGGATTTCTTTAGGGATTCTGTAATCGTCAGATGGAAAATCTGTGAATTTTAAGTTCAAAATTTCTGGTTTGAAAAATAATACCGATATTATATAAACCTTGAAAATTATAGCACAATGTCGGTAAGAGAATTAAAATCACCCATAATTCTACCACTAAGAGATAAAAGCTGTTAACTGTTAACATTGTATCCCTCCACTCAGGGATAGAAGCTATTAACTGTTAACATATTTAGAAATTCCCAAATATGCTCACAATGTATTTGTGCCTTAGGTTAGGTACTGTTTTTATTTTTCAGATGAGAGCATTGAAGTATAGCTGGACAACAGTAGGTTAATGATACTGAATTCAGTGGGAGCCCCTTACTCTACTAGGTACTTAACTTCTAACTGGGAGATTACCAAAGAAGCTCATAACTCGCCTCCTTTGCGTCAGAAAATTATCTGTTAATATTTCAGAACCATTTCATTTAAATCAAGGATTTTATAATTGTTTAACATTCCAGTGGGTTAGGCTGGTTAAGTTTTTTTTTACCAGTTTGAGAAATGGAGAATGGTGAATTGACCTCTGTAGAGATTTAATGCTGATTTTTTTTTTTTTTCTCACCAGGTGCTCCTTACAGTGAATGTAGTGTCTTGATCTAAGTAAGGGAAGGGGGTGTAGAATCATTTTAACAGTCTCATCTGGAGTTAATCACGATGGGTGTGGGGTTCTGGGCAGAAATCCCATCACAAATATTTTGGGAATATTTTCCTCTAGAGAAGAGACTGGTGCCCCTAGGTGGCTCTTTGAAAATGGTCATGATGGTTTGTATATTAGCAACATGGTAAAAATAATCTGCTTGTCGTGTCTACTTTTTTCCCTGAGCTTCTTGCTGTTGAGTACTGAATCCTTTCCCTGCTTTGGCTCTCCTTCCTGGTTGTGGTTGTATGTAGGTAAAGTGCATGATGCTCTGGGGGCTGTATCTTTAATTCAGATTCCCAAGTTTCACTCTTGGTGTTTCCTTGGATCTAATCCCTTAATCAAGATCACCAAGGCATAAATTTTTATTTTTAAAAATTTTTTATTTAATTTTATTTTTTAAGAAAGATTTTATTTATTTGACAGAGGGTGAGAGAGAGAGAGAGCACAAGCAGGGGGAGTGGCAGTCAAGGGAGAGGGAGAGGCAGGCTCCCTGCTGAGAAGGGAGCCGGATGTGGGGCTCAATCCCAGGACCCTGGGATCATGACCTGAGCTGAAGGCAGCCGCTTAATGGACTGAGCCACCCAGGCGCCCATTTAATTTTTTATTTTTTTAAGTAATCTTTACATCCAACATGGGGCTCAAACTCACATCCCCGTGATCAAGAGCCCCATGCTCTACTTGACTGAGCCATTCAGGCATCCCAAGGCATAAATTATTAAGCATGAAAATAAGAAACAAGAATTGCTGAGAGTAACATATTAGTACATCAGTCATATCAGCAGTTCTTGAGCCTGGGCCTATGGATGGGCTATAGGAGATTTTGTGTTGATGTACATACCTGCATTTTGCTGGAAGAGAGGGGCCCGTTGCTTTCATCAAATTCTGAAAGAGGTCCCCAACCGTACGAAGGTTGAAAAGCTCTGAATTAGATCAAAGAATAAGTTAACCTTAAATAGGGGAACCAGAAGCCTAGTTTTATGACACAAAATGCACTAGACTAGGAGTTAGGAGGCTTGAATTCTTATTCTAACTGTGCCGCTAACTAGCTCTGTGACCTTGGACAGGTCAGAATAGCCTAATGATAAATGACACTTGCATAGTACTTGATATATTTTCCAAATGTTATTTATTTTATTATATTATATTATATTATATTATATTATTTATTTATTTTAATTTTTTTATTTATTTATGTGACAGACAGCCAGCGAGAGAGGGAACACAGCAGGGGAGTGAGAGAGGAAGAAGCAGGCTTCCAGCAGAGGAGCCCAATGTGGGACTCGATCCCGGAACCTCGGGTTCACGCCCTGAGCCAAAGGCAGATGCTTAACGACTGCGCCACCCAGGCGCCCCCCAAATGTTATTTATTTTATTGATTGATTGTATTGATCTTATTTATTTAGTTAAAGTAAGCTCTACACCCAACCTGGGGCTTGAACTCATGACCCTGAGATCAAAAGTCGCATGCTCTACCAGCTGAGCCACTCAGCTGTCCCCCAATGGTATCTCATTTAATCTTTAGCTATTTTTTTTTTTTAAAGATTTTATTTATTTATTTGACAGAGATAGAGACAGCCAGCGAGAGAGGGAACACAAGCAGGGGGAGTGGGAGAGGAAGAAGCAGGCTCATAACAGAGGAGCCTGGTGTGGGACTTGATCCCAGAACGCCGGGATTACACCCTGAGCTGAAGGCAGACGCTTAACCGCTGTGCCACCCAGGTGCCCCTAATCTTTAGCTATTTGTAACCATTACTATGAGGTAGGAATTATCCTCATTTTATAGATGAGATTGGAAATTTAGATGCTGAGTTGCTTGCCAGGTAGACTCTCACCTGGATCTTAGGTTTTTTGATAACAAATTCTTTGCCGTTACTACTATATCTCACTGTTCTTATTTCGTTATCTAAAATGAAGGACTCGACCTATAAGTAATGGCCAAGCCTCCTTAATGCAAATGTTGAGTTCTTTGATTTTTAATAATGTGGGGTACAGAAGATATTTTTAAAACTTTTTTTTTAAAGATTTTATTTATTTATTTGTCAGAGCACGCACAGACACAAGCAGGGGGAGCAGCAGGCAGAGGGGGAAGCAGGCTCCCCACTGAGCAAGGAACCTGATGTGGGACTGGATCCCAGGACCCTGGGATCATGACCCGAGCTGGAGGCAGACACTTAACTGACTAAGCTACCCAGGTGTCCGCCTTTTAAAACTTCTGCTGAACTAAGTACAGAGTCAAGTTCATAATTCCATTTCCTCCCTCCCTCTTCTTTCTTTTTCTTTCTTTCTTTCTTTCTTTCTTTCTTTCTTTCTTTCTTTCTTTCTTTCTTTCTTTCTTTCTTTCTTTCTTCTTTCTTTTCTTTTCTTTTCTTTTCTTTTCTTTTCTTTCTTTCTTTTCCTTCCTTTCCTTTCCTTTCCTTTCCTTTCCTGTTCTTTCTGATTTTATTTGAGAGAGAGAGAAAGCACAAGCAGGGGGAATGGCAGAGAGAGAAGCAGGCTTCCCGCTGAGCAAGGAACCCGATGAGGGGCTTGATCCCAGGACCCTGGGATCATGACCTGAGCCAAAGGCAGACGATTAATCAACTGAGCCACCCAGGCACCCTGATTCCATTTCTTTCTTTTAGCAAGTACTTACTAAGCAACTACTATGTGCTAAGCACATCTGTAATGGAGGTACAGATATGAACATAACACAGAAATACCTGCCCTCTTTTCAGTGGAAGGAAACAGTAAATGAGTTGGTAAGGGTAGTATGTCAGTGGTTATTAAGAAACATCACAGTGTGGAGGCATAGGGAGGCCCAATTGAGGAGGTGGGTTGTTGTCATTTAAAATAGGCTGGTTAGGTATGGCCTCACTGAGAAGATGGCATTTGAGCGGACTGAAGGAGATAAGTGATTTAAAATGATTGATTGATTGGTTGATTGACTGATTTTTAAAGATTTTATTTATTCATTTGACAGAGCATAAGCAGGGGGGGTGGCAGAGGGAGGGGGAGAAGCAGGCTCCCCGCTGAGCAGGGAGCTCGATGCAAGAATTGATAACAGGATTTTTCTCTGGGATCATGACCTGAGCCAAAGGCAGACGCTTAACTGACTGAGCCAACCAGGCACCCCTAAAATGATTTAAACATTAGTAGTTTGTGACGCTATTCTATTTAATGTAAGATACCAGATGATAAATATTTTGTAAAGATTCAAGATCTCTTCCTTCCCTGAGGGGTAAAGCCCAAGCACAGGCGTGGGTTACAGAGGGGCAAATCTTTATGCAGTTTGAATCCTGAAAGGGGAGAATGTTCTCTCAGAGAACATGATCATATATTTGTCTCCAAAAGTGAGGGGTTGCCTGGATGACTTAGTCAGTAGAGCATGCGACTCTTGATCTCGGGGATGTGAGTTCAGCCCATGTTGGGTCTGGAGATGACTTAAAAATTTCTCTCTCTCCAAAAGTGAATACTGGATCCCCTTTCTGTTTATACCAACATTTTGAAAGGGAAGGCTTCCTTTGCCAACCATGTGAACCTTCAGAGGGGTAGTTGGGAACTTCCACAGTCCTAGAAAGGGCAATACCCTCTCATCTCTGAAGGACAGCCTATGTTACCATCTGGCATACTTTATGACGGAAGTTCAGTTCAGTGTTGCTTAATTTTCTGGAACATAGTTAGGATAGCCTAAAATACACCTTGGCACCATCCGGTACCATGAACTGTCTGCCCTTTGATCAGGAGAGGCTTGGGCTGTGTGTTAGGAGTAGGAATGAGGAGCATTAGCAGAATGCTGGAGAACTGCAGGAGCAAAGGCTGGTTTAGGTAAAAATTCAGTGTGGCCAGAGCCAAGGGGGCAGAGCTGCACAGCTTCTAACTGTATGGTTTTAGATTTGGTTGATGTGATTGAACGTATTTGCAAAAGGAATCAAGCAGAAAGTCAGAAACCTGGATTGTGGGCCCACCTCTGTCATTAACTTGAGTTATGATCCTAGGCAGATTTCTGGTTTGCCCCACGTATAAAATGGGAATTTTAGACTAGATGATTCTTAGATGTTCCTAGTTCTTGAGTTCTGTCATTCTAGGAATGGTTCTCAGCACTATTCTCATGCTGTTCTCATGCACAGCGCTATTAATTGATTCAGAAAATCATCGACCTCACTTATTAGGGTCAAGGTTGTGACCTGTGTTAGGATCCATGTTTTACAGATTAATTTTGTACCAGATAAAAGCTGCAAGTCCATATTTGATGTGTTTGTGGATTATATGAACTTGTCTTTCTGTGGAAATCTTGTCTCCAGACATGCTGCTATGAAAGTAGATTTTAGGACTTGATGATTGATTTTTTTCACAGCCTCCAAGGTCCTCAAACTGAGCTAAGATTTTGTGTTTTGAGACCGTGAGGAATTTTGGAGGATGAAGGTCTTGAGTTACGTTATCTTCCCTTCACATTTGTTTCTTCACTTAATTTAACATCATTCATACTTTGAACTGCGAATGAAATCCAGTTATAGCTTCAGGCATGTGGCTATCTTCTCATTTGGTATTGCAGTCTTTTTAGAAGGCCATGTTGTCTTTCTGTATTTTCATATTTCAGTAGATGCTGTTCCTTGGGATGCTTTTATTATACCTTCTTCACGTTATCCTCTAACCTATATTAATTTATGTTGGAAAACTTGGGAAAAGTCATTGAGTAGTTCTTATAATGAAGAAAAGAATTGTTAGGTAATAATATTGAGCTCAAGATTCTGGGTTTCTTCAAGGCTTGGGGTTTCTTAGCCTCAGCACTGTTGGTATTTTGGATCAGATAAGTCTTTGTTGTGGAAAAGCTGTCACACACATTTTAAGCTGTCTAGAAGCATCTCTGGCCTCTACCCTCTATGTGCCCGTAGCATCCCCAGTCATGACAAATAAAATTATCTCCAGACGCTGCCAAATATATCTCCTGGGGTGGCCCAAAGATCACCTCCATTTGAGATTTACTGCTTTAAGGTATAAGTGGGGAGGACTTTTCAGTTGGTCGTTGTATAAAAGGTATCCTGTGAAGATGAGTTTTTCCTTCTGATAATTTTTTTTCTTAAATGCAAACCTTTAGTATATTTGTTTATAAAAACTGAGGGAAGTTAAAGTTGCTCACAGATGTGCATGTCAGTAGTAATTGCACATGTCAGAAAACTGGGAAGCAAATGTTTTGTTAATATTTTTCTATCCTGGGGAGTCATTTAAGGGAAGATGTAGTTTGGGGGCAGTAGAGAGGGTGTTCTGGGGCTAATTGGATCCGAAAGAAAGGCCTCTCTTAGTCAAGGCCTGGCTGCCTGGCACTGTCGGGGAAGAGGGGTGTTGTGCTCTGGCCTCAGGCTGGCTTCTGCACTGCCATTGCCTGTCAGGGCACCGGCTTTTCTTGACAAATCTCGTGAGCCTTGCGCAGTGGTGGACTATGGGGAGTGGGGGTGGTTAGTTATGACCGGGTCAAAAGTTCAGTGAGACCTAAGTTGAAGGGGGGTGTTGTGTGCACATGTGTATGCTTACATCTCGGAGACATATGGGTATATTGTTATGTAAAGTTTATTATTCCATCAGAATTTTCACCTTGGAACACACCCATCACAGAACCTTTCTTGAGGTTGCTTTAAGAATTTTTCATGATTTCTCCCATTGGATTTTTCCTTGTAGGCAAGTATGGCAAAATAGTTTATGCATCAAGTAGGTTTTCATTTTGGTTTGGAGAAAAAATTGTATTGTGATGGTGACTTAGAGGGAAACTTCTTGGAAGAAAGATACTGTGGAACTTCAAGGGAGATGGTGTCAATTGTCTGTGGCTTCCGAAGGTGTCTTTTACGTTGAATATCCATCTCAGCGTCCATCTTTGCCATGTTGGGGTATTTGGTCCCCGCAGGGATCCAGCACCTTATTAAATTCCAGAATCTATATAAATAAGTTGGGGTGAAGTCAGTCACTTTTGCAGCCAAAAGCAGCTTTCTCCTTCAGGAGGGTGAATGACCCCTCAGAATAATTCTGTTACAGGCTCTGTTTTGCATGTCGTTCCTTACACACCCCTTTAAAATAGAATACGGTTATGTAAAAATATATGAAATACAGTATTTTGTTCTCCTGTTTAAAGTCCTTGACCTAATGTGACCTTTATGATTTGGTTGGCTTTAAACGACGTCATGTTCTTACAAGTTCCATACTGTAATTGTCAGCTTTTAGCTCTGATTTTAGCTAAAGAGCCCACTCTTTAGGAGCAGTGTTGTTCCACTTTTTCCTAAGGGTGGGTTTGCTAGAGTGACTGCCTGACTTGGCAATATGTCACCGAGGCATGTCGCCACCTGAATTAAATGTGTGAATGGTTGTCATAGCAGACTGTGTGCATCCTTCTGTGCCCCTCCCCCCATCCATAACCTCTAAAAATAAATGAAAATAGAGGAAGTGTTAGGGTCACAATTGCACTAACCACTTCATGTTTTTAATGTCGAACCTTTAAATCACCTCCAATTAATAATTCCCAAGAATGGAATAAGTTCTTAAAATTGCGAATGATGTTAAGCAGTCTGGTTGGCTATAAGAGCGTTTTTCTCCTGACCGGTTCCTTTTAATGAACACCCCTTCCCTGAGTGTTCATTGTTTCAGCAACAATGGTCCTAAGGACAGTTGATTTGCTTGACAGAAAATGTGTTAAATTAACAGATCTACTTCTTTAGCAAATCTTTTCTCTCCCCCATTCCCTATTGTGTCTCTTCTGTCTCCCTAAGAGGTTGTGTTTGCAGATTGTTTTTAGGTGTGGGAGACAATTTTTATAATCAGTGTCCTGAAGTTCTTTGTTCAGGAGACACTGTTTTATGGGGGAAAGGTGATTTAAAGAAAAATTTCACCTGTTGACATAATTAAGGGGTCTTTTTTTTCCCCACTCTTAGACTGGCATTGATTTGAGTTAGTATCCTATACAAATTTATTATTTTTTTTCCCCACATTGTTTCTGAAACACTTTTCTCCCCTCATTTTCCAGTGTTAAGGCAGGCCTCGGGGATTGGGAGCGGAATGTTCTTTTTTTTTTTTTTTTTTTTTTAAAGATTTTATTTATTTATTTGACAGGATAGAGACAGCCAGCGAGAGACGGAACACAAGCAGGGGGAGTGGGAGAGGAAGAAGCAGGCTCATAGCGGAGGAGCCTGATGTGGGGCTCGATCCCGTAATGCCGGGATCACGCCCTGAGCCGAAGGCAGACGTTTAACCGCTGTGCCACCCAGGCGCCCCTGGAGCGGAATGTTCTAATTGATGGTGAGGATACTTGTGTCCTCATAACACTAGATTTTCATCACTTTCCATGATGGAGCCCATCTTCATAACTGTACGTGTATTTCTGTAATCTGCAACTCTTTCAAATAATAGTGGAATTAAAAGGAAAAGGAAAATCTCAAATCCCAATCACTCTGTCTTCTGTTTTTGTTATTAAGGTTGCAGAGGTATGTGACAAGATTGCTACTCTCCTGCTGCCCTCAGGAATTACAGTATGTTTAAAAAAAAAAAGAAAAGGTGGGTGGGTAGCAATGGTAGTGTAAAACGTATGTTATGTGCCAGATGAGTTATAGAATGTATGACCTCTGTAGGAATTCAGGGGCAGGCAGTGATCATGAATGAAATGCTTCCTGGAGAAGGCAGGATTTGGAAGTTCATATGAGTAAGTCAGAATATCTGTCTAGATCAGAAAGTTCTTTTCTTATAGAGGGCTTATAAAAAATGAGGTTGAGGAATAGTAGGCCAGACATTGCAGCAAGCCTTGAATGCCAGGCTCACTGGTGTTAAACATTTTTATTCAGGCATTGAAGTTTAAGACAAGAATGACAACAAAATTTTAGACTAAGAATGTCCTGTGTACTAAATGTTTTAGACTAAATCTGGTGTTGGAAGCTAGGATAGAACAGAGTGAAGGAAGAAAGACTAGTTTAACTATTGGAGTGAAATGAGTGTGAAATGCTGAAGGTAGCGGTAATAGGAAAGGACATTCATCACTGGCGTTATTGAAGAATAGGTAGGACTAGATGATCAATAATATTGGATGCATAAAGAAGGTTGAATCAGTTAAGGATGTTTTAGGCTGCAAGTAAAGAATGTCGTACTAACAGCAACTTAAACACATTTGACCAGCCTGTAACATAATCTGGAGGAATGTGCCAGGGCAGATACGGCAGCCCTTAAGAGTACATGTTAGTAGTGGGTCAGTGGTGCTCCCCACGGTCACAGGATGGATTATGCATCTCTAAGCTCCGCATTGCTGAGTGATACAGAGAAGTACAGGAAAATTACAATCGAAAACAGCCATTGAGTTGGTGATTTGAAGAGGTCGAAGATGACTTCAGAGAACCCTGTTTGGAAGAGGAACAGAGAGGCTAAAATGCATTCTCCTGGAATGAGAGAGGAAGAGTTCTCCAGGAAGCTTAAGAGAATGGTGGAAAAGAAGGAACTTTAAAAGTTTTTTCAAGAATAATAACCATCACAAAAAGAAATCTTAGTTCTTACATGGTTAATATTTTAATGTTGTACCGAGGGAGTCAATTGTAGTACAATTTTTTTTTTTTTTAAAGAAAAGCCAGCCTGTTTCCAAATTCTACTCCATGTTTTGTACCAGCAATCCTTTCTTTCTCCCTTTATTATTGGGAGGGGGCTGGTAGTTACCCCACCCTAAAATTGTCAGTTGTTCAGTGTTTTAGCTTCCTGTTTATTAGTAAAACAAAAATCCAGACACAGAAATGTAGCCTTTTTATCTTTAGAATTTTAGATTTACTCTTGCTTAACTATTGATTGTTTGGAATACTTCAGTTTTTAGTTTTTCTCTGTTGTTAAGTATTTAGTGATCTGTAAGACTGCTACTTAATGTGACTCTGTGATCCTTTCGTAATGGTGTTAAATAAGTGGGCATTTATTTACAAATAAGATAGGTATCAAGTGTTCTACTAACATGTTCCCTGAGTCAGGTGGAAGTTATAGTTCAACAGAAGGCTGTTTTGTGAATTTGTCTTATCTCCCCACTGGCTCTACAAAAAATTTTGGAGGATATCTGGCAGTCCTAGCAGCTCCTTACCCCTTCTCCCTCCTACTGTGTCAAGTGAATCTGCATCCTGGCTAGTCATCTAACACATCTTGCAAGAAAAGATGAACTGGGTCAATCAAATTCCAAGAACTGGGTTCTTCAAAGTGTAACCTAGGAAATACAAGGATTATGGAGTTAGTGTGGAAAAGAAGCTAAAAGGTGACTGTGAGAAGCCATGATACAAGCCAAAAAAAATCTTGCATGTGAGGGAGCAGAAACTGACAGAGACCCAGCATTTAGAGGAATTAACAGGAAGGTTCCAGCTCCAGTCCATTGGTATATATCCTGTAAGAACCCCCAAGCATCTGAGGGAGTCCACATTCCTTGTCCCCCAAAGAACCTAACACCTTCCTTACTTCTCTTTATGTGCATATATTAAATATTTATAACGGTAGGATCATACTTTTACACATTCAACAGGATCCTGTTTTATTTAGTTAACAATATTACATGATACAGAATGCCCTTTCATCTCCTACATTATGACTTTTAATAGCCTCAAAGTATTGACACTCCGATCTATTTAACCAATCCTCTATGGGGCATTGAGGTTATTTTTAGTTGTTTTCTATCATAACAGTCATGAACAGAAAATTTTTTCCCCCAAGATGAGATTAGTGTTTTTTATTTTTTTAAAAAAATTTTGTTTATTTTTTAATAATCTGCACACGCAATGTGGGTTTCGAACTCATGACCCTGAGATCAAGAGTCATAAGCACTTCTGACTGAGCCAGCCAGGGGCCCCAGGATTAGTGTTTTTAATCATTAGACTTTTGTTATTATTTTCTATTTGAAGTCTTAAGTTTTGAGTTTTTTTCAGTCATTTTTTAATGTTCTATTTTATGATAAAAGCTAACATGAATTTGATGCCCACAGTGGGTGCTCTAGGCACTGCTTCAAGTGTTTCTTATGCATCAGCTTATCTATTCTTTTTTAAAATTGAGATATAATGGACATATAACATTATTAGTTTTAGGTCTACAACATAATGATTCGATACTGTATATATTGTGATGTGATCATCACAGTAAGTATAGTTAATATCCATCACCACATGTAGTTACAGATTTTTTTTCTTGTGATGAGAACTTTAGGGGGCTCCTGACGGAGTCAATAGAGCATGTGGCTCTTGATCTCAGGGTTGTGAGTTCAAGCCCCACAATAGGCATGGAGCCTATTAAAAAAAAAAAAAAAGACCTACTCTCTTACAATTTTCAGATACACAGTACAATATTGTATACTGTGGTCACTATGCTATACATAACATCCCCAGGACATATTTATTTTATAACTGGAAATTTGTACCTTTTGACTACCATGTTGCCCACCCCCTACTCTGCCTCTAGCAACCAACAATCTGTTCTTTGTATCTGCATTTGGTGGAGTTTTTGTTTTTATCTTTTTTTAAGATTTCACACATAAATGAGATCATATACTATTTGTCTTTCTCTGTCTGACTTATTTCACTGAGCATAATGCCCTTAAGGTCTATCCATGTTCTTGCAAATGGTAAGATCCTTCTTTCTTTCTTTTCTTTTTTTATTGCAGAATAATATTCTCATTGTGTGTGTACACCACACTTTCTTTATCTATTCGTTCATTGATGGACCCTTAGATTGCTTCCATGCCTTGGCTATTATGAATAGTGCTGCAATGAACATGGGGTGTAGATATTTTTTTCAGGATAGTGTTTTCATTTCCTTTGGATATACTCAGAAGTGGAATTGCTGGATCATGGGGTAGTTCCATTTTTAATTTTTTGAGGAACCTCCATAGTGTTTTACATAGTGGCTGGACCAATTTACATTACCACCAACAGCACGAAAGGGTTTTCATTTTTCCACATCCTTGCTAATACTTGTTATTTCTTGTCTTTTTGATGATAGTCCTTCTAACAGGTATCAGGTAACATCTTATTATAGTTTTGATTTGCATTTCCCTGATGATTAGTGATGTTGCGCATCTTTTCATGTTCCTGTTGGCCATTTGTGTGTCTTCAGAAAAATGTCTACTCACATCCTCTGCCCATTTTTTAATTCAGATTATTCATTTTTTTGCTATTGAGTTGTATTTATCTATTTTTAATTCCCCCATGAGGTAGACATCACTTTATCTCACCCTGTAGATGAAGAAATGGAGGCGCACAGACGTGAAGTGATTTGCCTAAGGTCACATAGCCAGCAGGTGGCAGAACCCAGAACTGAACCCTGCAAGTTTGACTTCAGTAAAATGCTAAGACCTTTATTGGTAAAGGAACTGAATGGTAGTGTTGATGAGAGAGGAAAATTGATAGCCAGTGCAGGTTCTTTAGGGGCCTGTTAGAAGGTAGGTGAAAATAAATTTTTGTTAATATCATGGCATTAAAAAGGAGTCTTAAGCAAAACTGTAGAGAGCACAGAGTCAGAAAAAATGACATTAAAAATTTTTTTAATTTATTTTTTAAGTAATCCCTACATCTAACATGGCCCTCGAACTCACAACCCTGGAGACCAAGAGTCACATGCTCTACCTACTGAGCCCACCAGGCACCCCAGGAAAAATGACATTTTAGAAGTGAGAGAAATCAGTTTTTTCTCTTAATACTTAAATTATGTGCAGAGTTTGTCAATTTCTTTTAAGAATTATTTACTTTTGTTTTCCCATTCTCCTGTAACAACTAGCTGGCACTTTTTAAACATTCTTTAATTTTTAAGTTATGTCAAACTTACAGAAAAGCTATATGACTAGTACAAAGAATTCCTGAGCCCCTTCACCCAGGCTCCCCATTTGCTCTGTCATTACCTCCCTTTTCTCCTCACCATTCCTCCTCTATCCACTATCCATTCATCCATCCATCTATTCATCCACTATTTCTACCTATATAATAATTTTCCCCTTCACTTTCTGAGAGTGAGTTGCAGACATGATAACCCTTCACATTCTCTCACATAACTATGGTATAGTTATCAAAATCAGGAAATTAATACTAAATAAGATCTATAGGTAATACATCAGATATTACCACCCTACCCAATAATATTAATGTATGTAATTTATATTTTATACATTTTTAATATAGTATTATTTTAGAAATTATTTTTGTGGTTCAGGTTTTTTTTTTTTTTTTTTTAAGATTTTATTTATTTATTTGACAGAGATAGAGACAGCCAGCGGGAGAGGGAACACAAGCAGGGGGAGTGGGAGAGGAAGAAGCAGGCTCATAGCGGAGGAGCCTGATGTGGGGCTCGATCCCATAACACCGGGATCACGCCCTGAGCCGAAGGCAGGCGCTTAACCGCTGTGCCACCCAGGCGCCCCTGTGGTTCAGGTTTTTAATCTAGGATCATGCATTGCATTAGTTATTGGGTCTCTTTAGGCTCCTTGAGTCTGGAATGGTTTTTAAGCTTGTCTTTCATAACCTTGACCTTTGGGAAGAGTACATTTTATTGATTGCTGCTCAGTTTGGGTTCACTGAATGTACCCTCATGATTAGCTTCAGGCACTGTGTTTCTGGCAGGACTGCGGAAGAACTGGTGTGGTGTCCTTTGTGCATCCTATCAGGGGTAACGGTGATGCCAGTCGGTCCCATTATGTTGCTGGTTGTTATTATTTTGATCACTTGGTTTGAGATGGTGTCTGTCAGGTCTCACCCCTGTGAAGTTCCTCTTTTTCCCTTATAACTAATACATATCTGGTGGGGGAATACTATGTAAACATCCTGTTTCTCATCAGAATTTTACCCATTAGTAATTTTCATCCCTGCATGGTTCTTTGGCTCATTGATTACATCATAGTTGCCAAATAGGTGTTTTCAAGTTCCATTATTCCTTTTTTTTTTCTTTTTTCCCAAGTAAGTGGCACGGGGTACCTGATGGTTCAGTTGGTTAAGTGTCTGCCTTCAGTTCAGGTCATGATCTCAGGGTCCTGTGTTGTCATAGGGCTCCTTGCTTAGCGGGGAGCCTGCTTCTCTTTGTCCTTAGCTCACCCCTTGTGCTCTCTCTCATGCTCGAGAGCTCTCTCTCAAATAAAAGTAAGTGGTATGCCCAACATCGAGTTTGAACCCAAGACCCTGCAATCAAGAGTCACATGTTCTACCAATTTACCCAGCCAGGCACCCCTCCATCATTCCTTTTACATTAAGTTGGCATTCAGTTTTCAATCATGAATTCTAAATGTTTGATTCAAAACGGTTTTTAGCGTCTGATAAGAATACAATTTTATAAAATTTTTTTCTCTTGGGAATTTAGTTCTAGAGTGACTGTATGAAGATATAACAGTAATCAGAGTGAAATCATTTTTTAAAGTTCCAGATCTGACTTTTTCTTTGAAAAATTTCAACCTCCAGTGAAGTTCAGAAGGATAAGTATAAGTGAATCCCTGCACACTGTTTACTTTAGATTCACTAGTTGTTAACATTTTACCACATCAGCTTTGTATTCTTTTTTTGCTGAGCCACTAGAAAGTAAGTTGGCATTGTGATGATACTTTATCAAGAAAATACTTTGATATGCACTTTTGAGGAATAGGGACCTTCTCCTCCATGGTCACAATAGTGTGTTCACATTTATTTTATTATTATTTTTTTTAAAGATTTCACCCATTTATTAGAGAGAGCAAGACCACAAGAGAGAGAGAGAGAGAGAACCAGTTGGTCAGGGGGAGAGGCAGAGGGAGAGGGAGCCCAGGACCCCAGGATCATGACCTGAGCTGAAGGCAGACGCTTAACTGACTGAGCCACCCAGGTGCCCCTTGTGTGTTCACATTTAAGAAAATTAACAATTCTATAATAATATCCAGTAAACAGTCAATATTCAAATATCTTCATTTTATCCCCACAATGACTTTTACATATGTTGTGATTACCTCTATTCTATCCTGGTTCACACATTGTGTTTGGCTGTTAAGGGAATAGTTTTTAAGAGAAAATTTGGTAAAATGATTTAAATTTCGAGTATTGAAAGTATTTTAATACTTTAATTTGGTAAAATGATTTAAATTTCAAGTATTGAAAGTATTTTAGATGAAATAATAAAGAAAGAGACAGTTTATTGGAATAACCCTGGCTCCAGTCCAGGCCGTACGCAAGGTCTTGACAGCTAGCTACATAACCTATCTGAGCCTGTTTCTTTATTGGCAAGTTCCTCACTTATTCCTTAGGGCTGTTATGAGATTTGAATGAGCTATGGCACAAGTAGATTTCAACAAATGGTGATGATTATTAAATTATTTTCTCAATTTAGATTTTGAATTATGATAATATAACTGAGAATCATTTAGGAGAAAGGTATTAAAGATGTTTTTGTGATTTCCCATATTTTGTTTTTTTTTGTTTCTTGTTCTTTTGTTTTTGTTTTGTTTTTGGGTTTTGTTTTGTTTTTTTTTAGAGAGAGAGTATGCATTTGGGGGGTGGGTGAGGGGCAGAGGGAGAGAGAATCTTAAGCAGGCTCCACGCCCAGCACAGAGCCAGACGCTGGGCTGGATCTCACATCCCTGAGATCATGACCTGAGCCAAAATCAAGAGTCAGATGCTTAACCAACTGAGCCACCCAGGCGCACCCCCATGATCCCATTTTTACTGATGAAAAGCCTGAGACACAGAGAGAGAGAGAGGAGGAGCATGGGGTGGGTGGGGCAAGGGGTGGAGGGAGAGAGAGAATCTTAAGCAGACTCTGTGCTGAATGCAGAGCCTATCGTCACTGAGCCAAAATCAAGAGTCAAACACGTAACCGAATGAGTCACCCGGGTGTCCCTTCCCATATTTATTTTGAAGTCAAATTATAATGCAGTAAAATTGTTAAAAAAAAAAAATCAATGTATTGTGCTTATATGGATTATAGTGATCACTGAGTGTAGTTGAATAGCTTTATTAAGATATAATTCAGTACCACGTAATTTACCCATTTGAAGTGTAAAATTTAGTGGTTTTTTGTATATTTACAGATGGTTACAGTTATCACCCCAATTTTAGAACATTTTCTTTACCTCGAAAAGAACCCCCCCTTTGCTATCTACCTTCTTATCTGCCCTCTCGCCCAGCCTCAAGCAACCACTTATTAGCTGTTTCTATAGATACCCTTTTCTAAGTTTTCATAATGAATGGAATCCTATGGTACGTGGTCTAATGTTACCAGTTTTTTCACTTAGTGTAAATTTTTTCAAGGCTCATCCGTGTTGTAGGAAGTATCAGTACTTCATTCCTTTTTATAACTGAATAATAATATTCTATTTTATGGGGATAATATATTTTATTTACCTGTTAATGGGTATTTAGGTTATTTCTACCTTTTGGCAGTTATGAATATGCTGCTATGAACAGTGGTATACAATTTTTGTTTGGTCATATATCTTCATTTTGGGGAGGTATATATCTAGGAGTGGAATTGCTGAGTCATATGATAAATGCATTTGATCATTTGAGAAACTGCCTGTTTACCAAAGAGGCTGCTGCATCATTTTCTCTTCCCACCAGCAGTATATGAAGGTTCCAATTTTTCCACATCCTTGCCAACACTTGTCATCATCTTGTTATCTGACTCTAGTCTAAGATCTAGTTGGTATGATGTAGTATCAGTGTGGTCTTGATTTGCATTTCCCTGATGACTAATGCTATTGAGCATCTTTTCATTTGCTTATTGGCCATTTTTATCTCTTTCTTGGGGAAATACTAATTCAGATCCTTTACCCCTTTTAAAATTGGGTTGTTGGGGCACCTGGGTGGCTCAGTCAGTTAAGTGTCTGACTCTTGATCTCAGCTCAGGTCTTTATCTCAGGGTCATTGAGTACAAGGTCCATGTTGGGCTCTGTGCCTTTTTTTTTTTTTTTTTTAAAGTAAACTCTATTCCCAGCGTGGGGCTCAGACTTGTGACCCCGAGATCAAGAGTTGTAGGCTCTACTGCCTGAATTATAAGAGTTCTTTATATATCTTAGATAGAAGTTCTTTACCAGTTAGATGCAGATATTTTCTCTTATTTTGGGGTTGCCTTTTCACTTTCTTGACGATGTCCTTTGAAGAACAAAAGTTTGAAATTTATTTTTTCTTTTATTGCTCATGCTATTGGTGTCATATATAAGAATCCTATTCCAAATCCAAGATCATGAACATTTACCTCTATGCTTTCTTCTAAGAGTTTTATAATCTATAGTATAGTTTTATAGTATTTAGGTCTTTGATCCATTTTGTATTACTTTTTATATATGATGTGAGGTCCAACTTCATTCTTTCTCATGTGGCTATCCAGTTTTCCCAGCATGATTTGTTGTTGAAAAGACTATCCTTTCCCTGTGGAATTGCCTTGACACCTTTGTGGAAAATAAGTTGACCGTGGATATGTGGGTTTACTTCTAAACTCTTAATTGTGTTTCACTGAACTGTATGTCTGTCCTTGTGCCCATACTACACTGTCTTAATTCATGATGCTTTGTAGTGAGTTTAAATCTGGAGCCATGAGTCCTCTTCCTTTGTTCTCTTTCAGGATTGTTTTGGCTATGCTTGGGTCCCTTTAGAATCAGGTTGTCAATTTCTACTAAGACATCCGCTGGGATAGGGATATCAGAGTCTGATAGGGATTGCTTTGAATATGTTGATCAATTTTGGGGTGTATTACCATTTTAACATTATTAAGTCTTCTAATCCGTGAACATGGAATGCTTTCCCTTTTTCTTACATATGTATTTGACCAATGTTTGAAGTTTTCCAAATGTAAGTTTTGTGCTTCTTTTGTTAAGTCTATTTGGAAGTATCTTTGGGGTTTTTTTTATGGTATTGTGATTGGAATTGTTTTATATTCAGATTGGTCATTGACAAAATTTTTAAATCCGTTTTATTGAACTATAATTTAAATACAATAAAGGGCATCCTTTTTAAGTGTGTAGTTTGAGTTTTGATAAATGCATCCACTTTGTAATTACCACTATTTCAGTCAAGATGCAGAACATTTTTATCATCTCCAGGTTTTTTGTCGTAGCCCTTGGCAGTTGACCCCCACCTCTACTCTGGTGTCAGACAATTACTGATCTGCTTTCTGTTACTATAGATTAGTTTGCCTTTCCTAGAATTTCGTATAAATAATCATACAGTTTGTGTTCTTTTGTACCTGGCTTCTTGCGGTCAGCATAATGATTCTGAGTGCAGCCATATTGTATGTATTGGTGGTTAATTTTTTGAATTGCTAATATTCCATCATGTATCTATCCCTCAGTTTATCCATTTCCCTACTGATGGACATTTGGGTTGTTTGCGGATTTTGGCAATTTGTGAATAAAAGTGCTGAGTATATTCACATACATGTCTTTGTGTGGACATGTTTTGAATTCTCTTGAGTAAATACCTAGCCATAGAGTTGTTGGAGCATATGTACGTGTGTGTTTAGCTTTATTAAAAAAAACAAATTATGTTCCAAACAAATTGCTTTTTTTATTACTTTAATGTATAATTTAGGTATATTAAAATCCTCCCCCTTCTGCCTTTCTGTGCATTTCTGACTTTTCAAAGTTGTATAACCTACCACAATCAAGGTGTAGAAGAGCTACCTCACCGAAGAGATTTTCCTTACGCTCCCTTATAATTAACCCTTTCCTCTAACCATTGGTGATCACATATTTGTCTTCTATCCCTATAATTTTGGCTGTGTCATATGAGTGGCATCCTATAGTACGTAGTCTGTTGAGTCTGGTGTCTTTTACTTGGCATAATGTGTTTGAGATTCATCCATGTTGTTGGAAGTTACCAGCACTTCATTCTTTTTTATTGCCAAATAATATTCCATTTTGGGGAGATAAACTGGTTTGTTTATTCATTCACCAGTGGAAGAATGTTTGAATTATTCTAGTTTTGGTGATGATGAATAAGGTTGCATAAGCATTCACATACAGATGTTTGTGTGAGTAGGTAGGAGTAGGACTGTTGAGTCATATGGTAAATGTATGTTTACCTTCTGAAAACACTTTTGTAGTTGTGGTATTCCCACCAGCACTGTTTCAGTTCCTCTGTATCCAGTGTTTGTTACTGTCAGTGTTGTTTTTTACTCTATCCTAATAGGTGAGATGGTATCTCATTGTGGTTTGATTTTACATTTACCTAATGACTGATTATACTGAGTATCTTTTCATGTGCTTATTTGCCATGCATAGACTCGGAGAAGTATCTCTTAAAATCTTATGCCCATTTAAAAAATTGGGTTGTTCTCTGAATAGTGAGTTTTGCGAGTTTTTCATGTATTTTCAGTATGCTCTTTTTTAAAATTATTTTTATTGTTGGAATATAGCTGTCCTACAATGTTAAATTTGTTGTGTACAGCATACTGATTTGACAGTTCTATACATTACTCAGCACTCCCTGCTGTAAGTGTAGTCACCATAAAACATTATTATAGTATTTTGACTATGTCCACTGTGCTGTACTTTTTTTTTTTTAAGATTTTATTTATTTATTTGACAGGGAGAAAGGACAAACAGGGAGCTGCAGAGGGAGAGGGAGAAGCAGGCTCCATGCTGAGCAGAGAGCCCGACGTGGGGCTCAATCCCAGGCTCCTGGGACCATGACCTGAGCCAAAGGCAAACACCCAACCGCCTGAGCCACCCAGGCGCCCCTGTGCTGTACTTTTTATCCTCGTGACTTATACTTCTTAATCCCTTTCACCTGTTTTGCCCATTCCCCAACCCCTCTAGCAATATAAATTCTTTATCAGATAGATATTTAGCAAATATTTTCTCCCAGTCTGTGGCTTTTCTTTTCGTTCTCTTAACGGTGTCTTTTGGAGACTAGGCTATTTTAAATTTGAGAAGTCCTGTTTGTCCAGTTTTTCTTTTTTGGATTGTGCTTTTGACATTGTATTTAAGAAATCTTTGCCTAACCTAAGATTGCAACGATTTCTTCCATGTTTTCTTCTAGAAGTTTGAGGGTTGCTTTTATGCATTTTTGTTGATAGTGTGTAAAATATTTTTATTGCTCCTCGTTTAATTTCTAAGAAGTAGGTGGTATTTCTCTCTTGCATGGAGTGGTTTTTGCCTAGGACGGTCTAGTGGGCTAACTCTTAGAGGCAGAGTTCTGATGTCCTTTTCCAGTTCAGTTCTGGAGCATAGAGAATCATTTCACAAATCTTCCTTTTAGGTTGATTGGAAGGGATTTTCCTCCGAAGTTGGTTGCAGTGGTACTGCAGAAGCATCAACATTACAGTGTATTAGTTTTTGCAAACTGAAATGTGGTGGTGAAAATAAAGAATAGATTATCAAAATAGTTGGTACAGGATATTTATTTATTTATTTATTTGTTATTTTTTAAAAGATTTTATTTGCGAGAGAGCACAAGCAGGGGGTGGGGTGGGAGAGGGAGAAGCAGACTCCCCGCTGAGCAGGGAGCCTGATGCGGGGCTCAATCCCAGCACCCCAGGATCATGACCTGAGATGAGGGCAGACACTTAACCAACTGAGCCACCAAAGCACTCTGGTATAGGATAATTTAAAAAGCCAACACAATTAGTTTTTCATTAATCTTTGGATCTCTAGGACATAATGGCTTACTTTGTAGATTAATGGGATAAAAAGTTATGAATGCACACTTATATGTAAATTAATATAAGTAAAAACTGGGGAAACGTGGATAAGATTGGTAGGTGGTATCAGTGTCAGTATATTGGTTGTAATGTTATAGTATTGCAAAATGTTACCACTGGGGGGAACTGAGCAAAGTATACACATATCTCTGGGGGCACCTGGTTGGCTCAGTCAGTGGAGCATGGGACTCTTGATCTTGGGGTTGTAGGTTTTAGCCCCACGTTGGTTGCAGAGATTACTTAAAAAATCTTTTAAAAAATAAACACAAATATCTCTCTGTCTTATTTCTTAGACCTGCATATGAAACTATAATTAATGAAAAATTCAATTAAGAAAGTTAAGACTGGATTCATAAACTCAAAAGATTTCAGGGGCGCCTGGGTGGCTCAGTCAGTTAAACATCTGCCTTCAGCTCAGGTTGTGATCCAGGGGTCCTGGGATTGAGCCCTGCATCGGGCTCCCTGCTTGGTGGGGAGCCTGCTTCTCCCTCTCCCTCTGCCCCTGCCCCTGCTGGTGCTCTCTCTCTCAAATAAATAAATAAAATCTTAAAAAAAAGATATTTCAGAGCTAGAAGGTACTTTGGTGATCATTCCTCATCTAAATGAGGCAGCCTAGCAAATTAGGACTAAATTACTTGCCCAAGGTTACATGGCGAGTTAATGGTAGTTCTAGATGAAAGGACTAGTCCTTCTGACTGTCTAGGTTGTTTATGTTCTGCCTTCTTGTAAACACATGAACAGAATATAGAAGAGAAGCAGAAGCTTGAAGCAGACAAACCATAAGTAGCAAGCAGAGGCTTTGCAGCCTTAGAGAGCTCTGGGGATGGAGAGTAGTAAACTGTGGACTTTCCCTGGTTTACAATGCTTTGCCTTTACTTCATTGGGTGACGGGGTTTTTGCAGTGTATAGATTGAACACTTGATCTAAAGCTATTTAGGGGGCGCCTGGGTGGCACAGCGGTTAAGCGTCTGCCTTCGGCTCAGGGTGTGATCCCGGCGTTCTGGGATCGAGCCCCACATCAGGCTCCTCCGCTATGAGCCTGCTTCTTCCTCTCCCACTCCCCCTGCTTGTGTTTCCTCTCTCGCTGGCTGTCTCTATCTCTGTCGAATAAATAAATAAAATCTTTAAAAAAAAGAATAAATAAAGCTATTTAGAGTGTGCCTGGATGATATAAAAAAATGTGTTAAGTGGAGAAGAGGAACTAATAAATAAATCAGTTACTTTGATACTTCACAGATCATTTGATTATATTAATTTTTTTAACTTAGTTTTTATTTTACTTACAGATTTCAAACCTACAGAAGATTTGAAAGCATGGTACAACAAACAGCCACATACTTTCGTTTAGATTTAGTAGTTGTCATTTTACCACATTTGTTTATCTTCTCTTTCTTTGTATGTGTGTGTGCATGTGTATATACACGTTTGTATATAAGCACAAATACTCACTTTCTGTCCTTCACACATCATGACATTTCGCTCTGAAATACTTCAATGTACATTGCCTAAGAACAACATAAAAATATGAACATTTCCCTATACAGCCACAATATCATTAATGCTTCTATAGAAAATTCAAAAGTTTCATAATATTTATGTTTTATAGTATTATCTAATAATATTTCCGTAACATTATTTAATACAATATTTGCATCTCCCCATCCTCCATGTCACAAAAATAACTTTTGTCATTGTGTTGGTTGGTTTCTGGTTAAGGATCTGATCAAGGTTTCATGTTTTGCTCTTTGACATTATTTAATTTCTTTTCACCTAGAGTAGTCCCCTTGACTTGCTTTTTGTAACTCCTTGAAGAGTCCGGGCAGGTTGTCTTATAGAATATTGCATTTTGGATTTTTCTGTGTCCTCAAGATTAGATAGAGTCAAGTTAAATATTTTTGGTAAAACTACTTTGTAGATGGTGGTTGTCCTTTTCACATGGGAAGCTCCATAATTTCAAGTGGTTTCCTATTAGTGATGCTTATTTTGATCACTTGTTTAAGCAAATTTATCTTTAAAATATTTATTTATTTGACAGAGCACAGGCAGGTGGAGTGAGAGAGGGAGGAGCGGGCTCTCCACTGAGCACGATGCTGGGCTCAATCCCAGGACCCTGGGATCATGACCGAGCTGAAGGCAGATGCTTAACCGATTGAGCCACCCCAGTGCCCCAGGAAATTTATCTTTTTGAGTGAATGATATTAATAAGTTTCTCTTCTTTTCAGTAAGGTTATCCCTGAGAAGATAGTTCTGTACACTAACCAGTGCTAGAAAATGTGGTGAAAGACATGGTCACTGCCTGTAAAATTTAAGAGATCGGTGAAAAAATTCTAGAGATAGATGTTTAAAGGTGGTGGTGATAGTACAAAAGATTTTTTTTTTTTTTTAAGGAAGTGTGCAAACTACAGGAAGAAATAATGAGGCCTGTCTAGGGGAATCAGGGAAGGTTTCACAGCTTGAACAGAGCCTGGAGGGCTAAGTATGAATCAGCAGTTGGATAGGTGGAAAGAAAGGGTCACTCGGTAGAGGTAACAACATCTGTGGGAACATGGAAGAGACAGAGTGTACCAGAAAGACTGGGGAATATCAGGTGTTGCAGGAGCATTTTTGCAAGGTTGATGGGAGTGGCAAGAGATGAGACTATGTCAGTAATGAGGTAATGAAGACTATTTGATTAATTTAGAGTTTATCCTGAAGTTTGGGGGTTTCATACTTCTTTTAAAGCTATGAATCACTTTGTTAAAGCCACGAATCAAATTTCCTTTTAACAAAGGAAATCTGCATAAGATTTCCTTTATGCAGAAACTCAATATATGAAACAGATAAAAGCGAAGCATTGTTTGAAAATCTATGTTAGTTGATGAGCTGTAAAAGTATGAGCAGGGGAGAGTGATGTGATTAAGTATTTAGAATGGGACTGGTGTATTATCAGTGTGCAATAAATATTGAATGGATAAATAATCTTCAGAGAGTAGGAAGTTCACTATTAGTAGAGCAGGTCGGAACCAGAAAGACAAGTTCCAACGCTATTATGATAGCCTAGGTGAGAAATGACAGGACCTGAACTAGGGAAAGGATAACAGATTGATGAGAGGCGAATGTGAGAATAGGAGACAGAATTAACTGGACATGGTTGGACAATGACTTCTAAGAGAGGAATAGTCTAGCTCAGTTATACCATCCATAGGGCGGTATCATGCCTAAGGAGTGCTTTGAGAATTTATGGAGCCATTTTTGGTCACAGAGATTGGAAGACAGTACTGGCATTTAATGGATGGGGGCGGGCATGCTGGGTGTTAATGCAAAACACAAGACATTGCCAACAAGGAAGAATTCATCCCATCTTAAGAACTATCATGTAGGTGCGGAAAGATTGTGCATTTGAATCCAAATCCAAATTTTTGTTATACGTATAAACGTAGTTTTTGCAGTGTTTCAGCATATACTAAAAGTTTTAAGAATGTGACTGTTGTGTAAGTCGAGAGATTCTACTGTTTTATTTGGAACACTGCTAAGAGTTTTTTGCCATTTTGGAAAGTTCTATATCGGCATCGTCTTGTTGATCACTGGCCATATTTGAGTTGCTTATACTAGCACGCTGTGTCAGTCCGCATTTGTACTTTTAGGTTCTGTGTTTAAAAAACAAACATCTGGGGCACCTGGCTGGTTCAGTTGGTAGAGCATGTGGTTCTTGATATTGGGGTCATGAGTTTGAGCCCCACATGGAGCATAGAGCTTACTTAAAAAAAAAAGAAGAAGAACATCTGTTATTGCTTCTAGTGAGCTCATGCTCAAACATTTACATTTAAAAATACATTTTATTATGTATTTCATTTTATGTCTCCCTTTGAATATGTTTACTGTTTGTATTTACAGATAGAGGAAGGTTTTATTACCTATGAATTTCACATCAGGATAATAAAGGGAGGGTGTTACAGAATTTACATTATAAAGAAGGGAACATTTGATCCGACAACATTGATGAATCCCTTCTCTGGTATGACGCCCAGGATTCTGGCTTGGTGACTGCCTGTGTGTTATTACACTTCATTGAGATGGGGTAAATGGAAAGAGGATTGAGTCTGGGTGAAGGTAGAAGGTGTGGGACATGTTGGTTTGAGGTTTATGTGGGACAGGAAAGTATATGAGTGGGGATTTGGAGTTCAGGAAAGAGTCCTCGGCTGGGGAAGAGGATGATTAACATTTATTTTCACTAAATATATTTTTCAATAAATGATGTGGTTAAGAATATAGAATGTGGAAGCTGATTGGGTTTGTTTGTTTGTTTCCTGTTGCCAAACTCAGTACTTTTATATTTTACAAGTTAAAATGCTCTCACACCCCATTTCCTCATCTTTAAAAATGGGGGTGAGAATACCTACCTGTTGAGTTAATGTGAGAATTAAATGTGAAACATGTAAAATACCCATACAGTGCTGACCTCAAAGTTGTACTCAAATTAGCCGTTATTTACCAAACATTGAGGACGCGTCAAGAATTATGGATAAATATGTGAATTATCTCATTTGGTCCTCACCAACCAATATTTTAATGAGAAAAGTGGGGCTTAGGGAGATTTAATACAGATTTGGGAGTCACAAATAGCGTAGTAAATAATAAGCCTAAATCGGATAGAATTGAATCAAATGCTATCAGACCGTTCTCCATCTGTGATCCTAGACCAGCAGCTTCAGCATCATCTGGGAGCTTGTTAGAAATGCAGAAGACCTCAGCCTTGATGTGCTGAATCAAACTGCATTTAATGAAGTTTCCAGGTGATTTCTGTGCACATTAAAGTGTGAGAGGCACGGGGCTCAGAGATCTGAGCTGGTCAAGTTCAGAAAACATGGAGGCCTCTTCAAATGTTGTGTCAAACGGCTCAGGAGGTAGAAAACCAGCCTGGATCCTGGGCCGAACTCTCAGTTTTAGCTTTGTGACCTTGGTGGGTCGCTTTCTTGCTGTGGAACTCCGTTTTCTCATCTTCAGGTGAGGCAAGTTGTCACTTAGCTCTAACATTTTATGGTTCTAAGGCCCAGGACTTTTCCTGGGAAGGTGTTTCTGAAGGGTTTGGGTAGTGGAGGAGGTAAATGGTGATTTGGGGTAGGAGGCTCAGCATAAGTACACTTCAGAATGAGTATACCATGAGTGGGAAAATTGTGGAATTTGAAATAAATGAATTTTCATATAATTTCATCCTTTCTGAATTTTCAGTGTTTGAATTTAAGGAAAAATTTCTCCAGAACTTTTAAAATTTAAGAAGTACATTCTTCCAGCATGTCTTCAAATTTGGAGCCCCACATTTAAGGCTGACGTGCTAATGCTCATGTGGCAATTATTTTTTCATTATTAGGCTTATTGTAATTCTCAATTTAACATGTCATAGTTGGACACATTTTATATTAAGTTGTAAAATATTTTTTAGAAATATAAAATTCAAATTTGGTTTCCACCTTTGTCTGAACTTCCTCATTTTCCTTTAAACTTCCTGAAGGCATTAACAGTGCCTGTGATTTCATATTACATGCAGGGATGATGTCTAAAATAAACACATTATAGTGTGACTTGGGTATCAGATAATGTTTCATTTACATACTTTTTCATAAAAATATTACTCTCTTTGGAGATGAAAAAATCCAGATCTTTCTGCCTCGAACATAGTTTCAAAGTAATCTTTAGGATTACCCTTAATTTTTATGTCAAACTCAGGCTAAATTACTGAGGAAGGGGGGTTTGTATGTAAATAGAGTAAAGAAAGGTGTGTGGGAAGTGGAGAGCTTTGTGACAGGTAACCATTGTTGAGTGTGGTGGAGTTGGTAAGTAGTTGTGTCTGATGGACAGTAACGTGGAAAGTAGCGTAGTGATATAGGTGCTTGTGGGGAGCTGAATGTGGTTAAAGAAGCTAGAGACTACAGTCATACCTTGTTGTATTGCACTTTGCAGATCCTGTGTTTTTTACAAACTGAAGTTTTGTGATAATCCTTAAGCAAGGCAGCTCCATTTTTCCAACACCAGTTGCTCACTCTGTGTCTCTGTGTCATATTTTGGTAATTCTTGCAATATTTCAACCTTTTCCATTGTTTTATTTGTTAGGGTGATCTGTGATCAGTGATCTTAGATGTTGCTTTTGTAATTGTTTTGGGGCTCTGTGAACTGCGCCCATATGAGATGGCAAACTTAATGGATAAATGTTGTGTGTGTTATGACTGTGTCACCGACTGGTTGTTCCCTCATCTCCACCTCGCCTCAGGCCTCCCTGTTCCCTGAGACACAACAATATTGAAGTTAGGCCAATTACTAACCCTACAGTGGACTCTAAGGTTTCAAGTGAAAGAAGAGTTTCATGTCTCTTGCTTAAAATCAAAAGCTAGGGCACCTGGGTGGCTCAATGGGTTAAGCGTCTGCTTCGGCTCAGGTCATGATCCCAGGGTCCTGGGATTGAATCCGCCATCAGGCTTCCTGCTTCTCCCTCTGCCCCTCCCCCCTGCTTATGCTAGTGCGCTCGCTCTCTCTCACTCTCTCTCTCAAATAAATAAAATCTTAAAAAAAAAATCAAAATCTAGAAATGATAAAGCTTAGTGAGGAAAGGTATGTTGAGAGCCAAGATAGGCTGAAAATGAGGCCTCTTCTACCGAACAGTCAAGTTGTGAATGCAAAGGAAATGCCTTGAGAGAAATTAAAAGTGCTGCTCCAGTGAACACATGAAAAGAAAGCCCAACAGTCCTATTGGCGATAGGGAGAACGTTTTAGTGGTCTGGCTAGAGGATCGGACCAGCCACAACATTCCCTTAAGCCAAGGCCTAATCCTGGGCGCGGCCCTGACCTTTCAGGTCTGTGAAGGCTGAGAGAGGTGCGGAAGCTGCAGAAGAGTTTGAAGGTAGCGGAGGCTGGTTGATGAGGTTTATGGAAGAAGCCATCTCCATGCTATAAAAGTGCAAGGTGAAGAAGCAAGGGCTGACGTAGAAGCTGCAGCAGGTTACCCAGAATCTTATCTAGCTGACATAATAACAAGTGTGACTACACTAAACAACAGCTTTTCAGTGCACACAAAATAGCCTTCTGTTGGAAGAAGATTCCATCTAGGGCTTTCATAGCTGGAGATGAGGAGTCAGTGCCTGTCCTCAAAGCTTCAAAGGACAGGGCAACTCTCTTGTTAGGGGCTAATGGGGCTGGCAACTTTAAGTTTTGAAACCAGTGCTCATTTACCATCCCTAAAATCCCGGGACCTGTAAGAATTATGCTAAATCTTTTCTACCCGTGCTCTATAAATGGAACAACAAACCTTGAATGACAGCATATCTGTTTACAACATGGTTTATTAAATATTTGAAGCCCACTGTTGAGATACGTTGCTCAGGAAAAAAGATTCCTTTCAAAATATGGCTGCTCAGTGACCTGAGAGCTCTGATGGTGTGTTGTTTTCCTGCCTGCTAACACAACATCCGTTCTGCAGCCCATGGATGAAGGAGTAATTCAACTGCTAAGTCTTCTTATTTAAGAAATATGTTTCATAAGGCTGTAGCTGCCATACACAGTGGTTCCTCTCATGCACCTGGGCAAAATAAGTTGAAAACCTTCTGGAAAGGATTCATCATTCTGGATGCCATTAAGAACATCTGTGATTCATGGGAAGAGGTTAAAATATCAACATGAATAAGAGTTTGGAAGAAGTTGATTCTAATCCTCATGGATGACTTTGAGGGGTTTTAGACTTTAGTAGAGGAAGAGCTACAGATGTGGTAGAAATAGCAGGAGAACTAGAAGTGGAGCCTGAAGAGGGGACTGAATCGCTACAATCTCATGATAAAACTGGAATGGATAAGGAGTTGCTTCTTATGGATGAATAAAGAAAGTGGGTTTTTTTTTTTAAGATTTTATTTATTAGAGAGAGAGAGCAGGAGCAAGGGGAGGGATAGAGGGAGAGGGAGAAGCAGGCTCCCTGCTCAGCGGGAGCTGGATCCCAGGACCCTAGGATCATGATCTGAGCCGAAGGCAGACACTTAAACTGACTGACCCACCCCAGGCATCCCAAGAAAGTGGTTTCTTAAGATGGAATCTACTCTTGGTGAAGATGCAGTGAAGATTGTTGAAATGACAACCAAGGATTTAGAATATTACATAAACTTAGTTGATAAAGCAGCAGGATCTAATTTTGAAAGAAGTTTTGTTGGTAAAATGCTATCATACAGCATCTTAAGCTACAGAGAAATAAGTTTGTGAAAGGGAGAGTCAGTTGATGTGGCAAACTTCACTGTTGTCTTATTTTAAGAAATTGCCACAGCCACCCCAGCCTTCAGCAGTCACCACCCTGACCAGTCAGCAGCCTGATCAACATGGAGGTAAGATCCTCTGCCAGCAAAAAGATGACAACTTGCTGAAATCTCAGATGATGGTTAGCATCTTTTAGCAATAAAATATTTTTAAATTACGATCCGTACTTTGTTTTTTAAGACCTAATGTTATTGTATACTTAATAGACGGGGGTTTAGTGTAAACATAACTTTTTTATGTAGCCAGAAATCAAAAAATTCATCTGACTCACCTTATTGCAACATATCCTTTATTCTTCTGGGATTGAACCTGCAGTGTCTCTAAGGTATGCCTGTACAACTCCCAACTCTTCTTTTTATTCTCTAGAATAGAAAGCTAGTTGCATTCTGACTCCTGTGCTGGCTGCCATTTTCTGTTTTCCCAGGTTTAGGAGCATAAAGATAGACAGCAAATCTGAGAAGGCCAGAGATAGAAAAGTGGTGTTCTAAAGGCAGATGATGGGGGGAAGAAGTTTGTTCTGTAAGTAATGTGCTTATCTGTGTAATTATAATCTCATTTGCCTATGTAGCATCTGTTGGCAGGACCCCAGGAGTGTCTTGTCCTTGCAAGATTTTCTGTAGACTTCTAGAACAAGTGTGGCTGTGATTTAAAACCCTCCTCTTCTCCAGGGGTGCCTGGGTGGCTCAGTTGATTAAGCATCCAGCTCTTGGTTTTGGCTCAGGTCATGACCTCAGGCTCCTGGGATCCAGTCCCGTGTCCTGCTCCACACTGGATGTGGAGCCTGCTTAAGATTCTCTCTCTTCCCCTCCGTCTGTCCACCCCCCTGCCCTGCCCCAGTGTGTGTATACTCTCTGTCTCTCTCTCAAATAAATAAATAAGTAAATAAATAAATAAATCGTAAAGTAAAACAAAACAAAAAAGCCCTCTGTTCCAAACCATAAATATGCTAGAGGAAAAAAGGAGTGGATTACAGAAATCCACAGCTAAAGAGATTTTGTTGATGGATTAGTCTGTTTCTCCTTACTACTGCTTGAGATTGGAAGATCAGAAGAATATTTTATCAATTTAATTTATTTTTAAAAAACAGCTTTATTGTATAATTGACATAAAATAAATTGCGTGTATATACGCATGTACAGTTTGGTAAGTTTTGACATAGGTAGACATTTGTACATCATCATCACAATCCAAATAGGGAACATACCCTTGATCCCCAGGAGTTCCCTTGTAATCCTTTGTAATCCATACTTACAGTGCCTCTCTACTGCCCTTTTCCCAGGTAACACTAGATCTGTTTTCTGTCACTGTGCGTTAGTTTGCATTTCCCAAAGTTTGATATAAGTGGAATCATACAGCATGTACTTTTGGGGGGGTTGCTCTTCATCTACTCAGCATAATCAGTTTGAGATTCATGCATGTTGTAGAATGTGTCAACAGCTCATTTCTTCTTATTGCTGAGTGTTGTGCACTTTGTGGATGTGCCATAATTTGTTTATCCAGTTCGCCTGTTGATGAACATTTGCATGCCATTCTTTGGATAAGTGCTTTCGTTTTTCTTGGGTAAATACCTAGAGGTGGAATGGCTAGATAATATGGTAGGTGAACTTTTAACTTAAAAAAAAAAAACTTTTAATTTTAGAATTGTTTTAGATTTAAGGAAGGTTGTAATGACAGTACAGAGAGTTCATATGAATAGGGGTCCGCACACTTTTCCTGTAAAGAACCAGACTGTAAATAGTTTAGGCTTTGTGGACCAGGCGATCTTTCTTGGAAGTACTTAACTCCTCCACGGTAGCCATAGACAGTGAGTAAATAAATGAGCGTGGCTGTGTTCCAATAAAACATTATTTATGAAACAGTTGGCAGATCGAAGGTGGCCTGTGGGCTATAGCTTGCTGACCCCTGCTGTGTAGCCTTTACCCAACTTCCCTGATATTTAATCTTCTACAGCCTTGGTACATTGGTCAAAACTAAGATACTAACTTTGTTACACTATTAATAACTACAAACTTTATTCGGACACCAGTGGTTTTCCCCCAGTGTCTTTTTGTTTCAGGTTTAAATCCTGCATACCACATTACATTTAGTTATTATGTCTGCTTAGTCTGTTATTATCATCAGTATAGACTCATGGGTATTCATTTTATTCTGTGGGTTTTAATCTAATACTATTTTTTTTCTTGCTCAAATTGTCCTTAGTTTGGCCATTGGGAGTTTTTTTAGGTTGACTCCTGTGTCCTATAAACATGCCCTCATTTTTTCATTTTTGAATACTTATTTTCTGGCTGAATAGCATTCCATTGTATGGATCCGATTATCAGATGGTGGGCATTTGGGTTATTTCCACTTTTTGGCTGTTATGAATAATAGCTGTGTGTATTTGCTAATAGGTGTTTGTGTAGTCACGTATTTTCCTTTCTCTGGGGTAGGTACCTAGGAGTAGGATTGGATTAATGTTTCACTTTTTTAAAAAACTGCCAAACTTGTTTACTAAAGTGGCTGCACCAATTTATATTCTCAACAGCGATGTATGAGTTCCAGTTTCTCCACATTATCATCAATACTTGTTATTATCATTTTGATTTTACACATTCTAGTAGGTGTGAATTTGTATTTCATTGTGGCTTTGATTTATATCTCTCTAATGCTAATGATGTCCAGCAACTTTTTATGTAGTTAATAGCCATTCACATATTTTTGTGAAATTTCTAAGATCTCTTGCCCATTTAAAAAAAATGAATAGTTTATTAAGTTACTTATATATTGTGGATATAAGTTCTTCATCAGAAATATGATTTTTACATACATTTTCTCTCCATCTGTAGGTTTTCTTTTCAGAATTTAAAATTTTGATAAATTCTAATTCATCAATTCTTTTATAGTTGTGCTTTTATTTTTATTTATTTTTAAAAAGATTTTATTTATTCATTTGAGAGGGAGAGGGAGAGCACGGGCAAACACAAGCAGGGGGTGTGGCAGAGGGAGAGGGAAAGGCAGACTCCCCGCTGAGTGAGGAGCTTGATCTGGGGACCTGTAGATGGTGACCTGAGCCGAAGGCAGAGATGCTTAACCATCTGAGCCACCCAGGAGCCCCTGTAGTTGTGCTTTTATTGTCATATCTAAGAAATCGTCCTTATTCCGGGTCACGAAGGTTTTCTCTTAAGTTTCCTTTTAGAAGTTTTATTGTTCTAGATTTTATATTTAGGTCTGTGAACAATTTCGAGTTGATTTTTTATATATGGTGTGAGATACTGATCAAAGTTTTTGTTTTGGGATGGAATTTTTTTGTTTTGTTTTGTTTTTGCATGTCTTCTAGCACTATTTATTGAAAAGGCTATCTTTTATCCACTAAATTGTCTTTGTACTTTTCTTGAAATGGATATATGTGGGCTTATTTCTGGACTGTTTATTTTATGTTGTTATTCAATTTGTTTGTAGGCCAATATGACATTATAGCTTTGTAATAAGCTGTGATAACTGTAGCTTTGTAATAAGTTTTACTATTAAGTAATGTTAGTAATTTTCACTCTGCTGTTCATTTTCGGTTGTTTTGGCTATTTTATATCCTTTACATTTACATAGGAATTTGAGAATTAGTTTATCCGTTTCTATTTAAAAAACCTGCCTCAGTTTTGAGTTGGATTGTGTTGAATGTATCTGTCAATTTGTGGACAGTGGAAGCAGTAATAGTATTTTGTCTTCTGGCCCATGAAATGTATCTCTCTCCATTTGTTTAGGTTTTCTTTAATTTCTCAAAGAAAAACAATATTTTTTCACTGTTAGGTCTCTTTCATCTTTTGGTAGATTTATCGTTGAAGCATTTCATAGTTTTTTATGCTTTTGTACATTTTTAAATTGTTCTTTGCTAGTATATAAAAATACCATTGAATTTTGTATATTGGTTTTATATTCTGTAACCTCTTAAAATTTTTTTTTATTTTTAAGTAATCTCCACAGTGTTTCAAGTAATCTCTATACCCAGTGTGGAACTTAAAACCCCGAGATCATTAGGTGCACACTGCAGCAACTGAGCCAGTCAGGCACTCCCAATATCCTGTAACCTTTCTAAACTCACTTCTTTTTAGCAGCTTTTTTGTAGATTCCATTGGATTTTAGACATAGCTGATCATTTTTCCTGTGAATAAGACACTTTTGCTTCTTTGATCTGAATACCTTTCATTTCTTTTTCTTGCCTTATTGCACTGTCTAGAATTTTCCATAAAATGTAATAGAAGTGGCCAGAGCAGACACCTGTGTCTTGTTCCTCACTTTAGGGAAAAGCATTCTGGCTTTCATGTTTTCCCTTTTGATTTCTTCCTGAATGAATGGTTTTTTTAGAAGTATGTTATTTAGTTTCAGATATTTGAGATTTTTTTCAGTGCTTTCTCTTGATGTGTGATGTAATTCCAGTTTGGTCAGACAAGATAACTTTATAATGACTAGCATCCTTTATATTTATGGAGACTTGTTTTATGGCCCAGAATGTGGTTTCTCTTACTAAATGTTCTGTGTCCACTTGAGAAGAATGTGTATTCTGCTGTTGTTTATTCGAGTGTTCTGTGATGTCAGTACAGGAATTTTTAAAATCTTTTAATACAAAAGAAGTGAAATATGAAATGAGTTCATTTCCCTTTCCCCCAAATTCATAGCATGAGTCCTTGGAAATCCTGTCAGCTCTTCTAGCTGCAGAGCTGTTTCCTGATTGGAATGACAGCTTTGAACTGGAAGACATTATTTCATTAGTGCATTAATCAGCCACAGAGATTACCCAATTGGCTACTTAATAATTAAATGAAGTTTTTTGTAATTCTTTGAGTATACACAGAACCAATTAAATTAACCCTTTATTGCTCAGTAAGCCTGGGGTAGTCTATGAAAATGGAGAAGCCTAAAATCCTTGAAAACTCTGGTAAGATGAAGAAGCAGATATTTCAGCCAAGTTCAAGAGAAGTAACTTAGGGGCACCATGGGTGGCTTAGTCAGTTAGGCATCGACCTACAGCTCAGGTCATGATACCGGAGTCCCGGGATCGAGCCCCACATTTGGGCTCCTTGCTCATCCGGGTGTCATTTCTCTATCTCCCCCTGCCCCTCCCCCTGTTCCTTCTCTCCCTCCCTCTCTCTCAAGTAAATAAATCTTAAAAAAAAAAAAAGTAACTTATTTAAGAGGCAGAGTACAAATGAACAAAAATATGGGTTCAGAAACTATCATCCTCTGAGAACTTGAGTATTAATTTATTAACAGTGTTCTTGGGTCTTAATAGAAAAGCTTTTATACCAGTACTTCTTTTGGATAGAAATTTGAGATGAACCCTCTTCAAAGCCAGGTTTACTGTCTTTGAGGAGATTTCAGTGTAAAGGCATTTCCTTGTTCATTTCATATCCTGGCAGCAGTCTGGTAAGACACAGAATAAGGTTGGTAAAAGAGAAGGCTACACTGCATTATAAATCATAGATGATGAATAAAATGTGGACTAGAATTTCAGAATTGACAAAGACCTTGAATAAGATGACGACTACTTCTACCTCATTTTGCAGGTGGGCAAACTGATGATTGGGGAAATTAAGATACAGAAAAGTTAAGCACTTGTCTAACAGTGGTTCTTATCGGGGGGTCCTGTACCCTTCAGAGGGCTAGGGCAGTGTCTGGAGACATTTTTGGTTGTCACAACTTGGGGCAGGGAGGCCACTGGTATCCAGTGGGTAGAGGCCAAGGATAATTGCCAAATATCCAACAATGCATAGGACAGCTCCCCAGAACAAAAAAATCGTCTGGCTCAAAATGTCAGTACTGCCAAGCTTAAGAAACCCTGGTTTAATCCACCTTATTTGAGTTTTGATTAAAGCATGGATCTCCAAAACTTTAATGACTTACACAGTCTTGTCACCAGCTGTTGGTAATCACCTCTTTTTGTTGTTTTTGTTTAAAAGTCACTTTTGTTCTTTTCAGGTTCATTTTTATTTTATTTATTTTAAGATTTTATTTATTTGAGAGAGAGAGTGCGACAGAGAGCACAAGTGGGGAGGAGGGGGAGAAGCAGGCTCCCCGATGAGGAGGGAGCCTGACGTGGGACTCCATCCCAGAACTGTGGGATTCCATCCCAGGACTGTGGGATCATGACCTGAGCCTAAGGCAGATGCTTAACTGACTGAGCCACCCAGGCACCCCTCCTTTTGAATTTTAATGGAAGCTTCATTTCACGGTCTTGATTGACTAAGTCTTTGGCCATCGTTTGATTCAGTCTGAGCCCCTCTCCCTTCCCTGGAGGTGGGGGTGGTGGGTCTGAAAGTTCCAATCCCACAATCATGGGACTGGCCTCCTGGCAAGTGCCCTTGGGTGGGGCCCAAAAGTCACCTTCATTAGTAACAAGACACCCATGCCACCTTAATGGCTCCGAAGCTTTTCAGGAACTGGATGAAGAACAATTATATCTGAAAAATATGTTTTGGTTATCTGAATAACCAAATCCATATTGCTTATAAATCATTATATTGAAGGTAAAATTAAAATAAAATTAGCCATTAACCATTTTAAAGTGTACAACTAAATGGCATTTAGTAAATTTAATATGTTGTGCATCTGTCATCTCTGTCTAGTTCCAAGACCTTTTTATCACTCCAAAAGGAAACCCTATACCCATTAAAAAGTCACTTTTCATTTCCTCCTGTCCCCACCCTCTGGCAACCACCACTACTTGATTTTCTGTCTTTATAGGTTCTTTTTTTTTTTTTTAAATTTTATTTATTTATTTGGCAGAGAGAGAGAGACAGCCAATGAGAGAGGGAACACAAGCAGGGGGAGTGGGAGAGGAAGAAGCAGGCTCCCTGCTGCCCTGGGAGCCTGATGCGGGGCTCGATCCCAAGACTCCAGAATCACGCCCTGAGCCGAGGACAGACGCTTAAGAACTGAGCCACCCAGGCGCCCCTGTCTTTATAGGTTCTAAGTTACTTTCATGTTTGCTTTTTTATGGTGCTTCGGAGAGAATATTGGACAAGAAATCAAGAAATGGACTTCATATTCTAGCTTCCCTGTTTTTCCTCTTATGTGTGTGATTTGGGCAAGTTGTTCATGTGTCCTAAGCCTCAGTTTCCTCTTTATGTGACAGCTGTCAAAGTAGCCAGAATGCCATTTTTCTTTAAATGAGATCTTTAAAGTCTGAAATTCTAGCCCACATTTTGTTTGATCAGAATTTTTTTGGACATCTGTGACAGAATTTTTAATCCTACACTAATTTCTTTCTCACCCAGGATGCTTCTGAGCCACCTTTTCCTGGCACTGAATTAAGTGTCCTTGGATTGATGTGCTTGACATTAGAAACCAATTTCAGTTTCAGCTTTAAGGTGATTAGGGAGGTAAACACGCCTCAAATTTAAATTCATCCAATTATTAAATAAATATATTTTGGGTTACCTGAGTTAGCACCTAACTTATATTGCTTTGTAGTTTCAAAAACCAAAATCAAGTATATCTTGTATTCTCATTCCTGCTTAAAATCCTCCAGTAGCTTCATGCATTTAGAATAAATTCTAAATTCCTTACCATTGTTTAGGAGGTTCCCCACATCTTTCTGCTTTCACTGCCTTACCTTGAACTGTTTTCTCTCTAGCTCATGCTTTAGTCACATCAGCTTTTTTTTTCTCAGGCTCTGAGCTTCTTAGGCCCTTTGCACCAGCTGTTCTCTCTATCCGGAAGGCCTGGGGGAACATGCCCTATTACTAGTTTTCAAATCATAGCTCAAGCGTCAGCTCAGTGAAACCTTTCATGGTCATCCTGACTATCCGCTTGTTTTAGAAATTGAAAGTAAATATTGTAGAGAGAATAATTCCCATCACCGAGCTTCAGTAATTGTTAACATTCTGTTGTTTGTGATCACTGGTTTAAAGTAGTACCCCCATATCTCCTCCTGTTGCTTTCTGTATACTGCTCTTTTCGGTTTTCTTTTTCTGCAGTTATGTGTTTTTGTGTACTTTATTGACTGTTTCCCCCCTAAAACTGTGGGTTCATTTGGACAAGGATCTTGTCTATTGTCTTCACTCTCAAATCCCCAGTTCCTGGAATTGTCTGTGTATGTAGTAGGTGCTCAGTAAATATTTACTGATGAATTAATGAAATAAACTTCCTAAAAGTAGGGACTGTTTTATGCATCTTTGTGTTATTAACTGTGCCTAGTAAAGAGCTTCTTTACACGTAGTAGACGTTGAGTGAGTGTTTTAATGTTTTTCTAAGCTATTTTTCCCCTTTACTAACAATAGTTTGCAGGATTTCTGGAATGGAAGGGAGAAGAGTATACTTTTATTTACCTTCTGATCGTCCTGCTTATGTAATGAGAACAGGTTTCTTATTGACTGGAGATTTTTTTCCCTTCCAGATTCACTTGGTTTTTAATCTTCCTTGTCTGCTTATAGGTAATTTGTAACACATTCTGGAAGCCCACATTTATCTTTCCTTTTCCTGATCTGTTGTTTCTGGAGCTACAGAAGGTAAGAGCTAGAAAGAATGTGAGACATAATTTAAACTCATAGTTTTACAGATGAGGACATTGCCCAAGGTATACAATAAGGTAGTGGTTCGAGTTAGGGTTAGAACCAAGATAGCCAAGCCTAGCACTTAACAGTAGGGCAAGACTTAAACGTTTTCTCATTGTTTTGTTTTTATGAGTTCTGTTTATCGGGTGGACTCCTAGATTCTTTGTATTTTACCCTTTTGGTATCTTCCATAGCTTTTAGCAGTAGGCACAGAGTAATATTTTTGGATTAAGGGAATAATGCGAAGGTATTGTTTGAGAATTAATTTAATTTAATATTATATTTCTACCTGGCTTATAGAAAGAGACACCTGCGAGGGCAGATCTTGATTACTCGTGCAATGGGTATATAACAAGAATTGGGGATGGGACAGATGAGATGGAGAGGAGTAACAGAAGGCTGCAGATGGTGGCTTCGCACTTTGGAACGAGGCCATCAGTTCCTGCTGCCCAATCCAGTGTGAAAGATCCATCTGGGCCTCCCTTGAGTACAAGAATGTGATGTAATGGACTTAGGATGTAAAATCTGGGTTTTGTTGAAAGTAATTGTCAGGTTGAATGGACTTGGAAATGTTAGCTACAGAGACAAGATAGAAAGAATTGAAGACTTGGATTATGTAGGTCCTGATAGAGGTCTTCTCTTTCCATTCATTTAGTAAAATCCAGACCATTGGCACCTTGGTTCCTATTTTAAATTTTAATCAAAAAGAAAACTTAAGTAAATGTCAAAATTTAAAATAGTACCCTTTTTTGCAAAAAATTTTAGAAAACAAAAAGAAGAAAAAATTATTATAGTTATTTTGAGCTTATATAAGTCTATATGCAGACACATAGTTTTTAAATATAACATTATTATATGATATAATGTTTTACGTCCTTTTAAAAGTGATATATAACGAAGTCAGTGATATTGTAATAGCTTTTTATGGTGACAGGTGATAGCTATACTTGTGAGCACAGCATAACTATAGAGTTGTTGAATCATTGTGTTGTGCACCTCACACCGGTGTAACATTGTGTGTCAGCTATACTTCAATTTAAAAATGAGTAAATAAAAGTGATATATAATGACCATTGTTTATGTTACATGCAGATTTGTAGTACTGTCATTATAATTAGATGTGGCTGTGCCATCATTTATTTAACCCCCCCATTGTTGGGTGTCTAGGTTTTTCCCAGTTTTAAGCAGTGCTAAGATGACATCCTTGTATATATGTGTGTATATGACTTTTCCTTAGGATAAAATTTATAGTGGAATTTTTGTGCTAAAGGTTAAGTACCAGTTGTGTTGTGTTTTTGGTTTTTTTTAAGTGATGTTTTTGGTTGTCATGGTTAATATTCTGTTAGCTTGCTTCATTTCTTCTGCATGTCAAATAAATGATGATCTATAACCGTGGTTGTAGTTCTGGTATTTTTTAAATTTTTAAATTTATTTTAGAGAGTGAGTGTGTGCACATACACACGTGCCTGCATCAGCAGGGGGAGGGAGAGGGAGAGAGAATCTCCAGCAGATTCCATGCTGAGCAAGGAGCCTGAGTGGGGCTCCATCTCATGACCATGAGATCATGACCCGAGCTAAAACCAACAGTCAGACACTTAACCAACTGAGCTACCCAGGTTCCCCATTTCTGGTATTCTTACCTGTTTATTATAACTAGCTATGATTGGAGAAGTGTGATCTGTTTATTCAGTCTGCTTCCCCCAAATAAGGTAATAGGCATTTGTTACCATTGAGTCTTTTTTTTTTTTTAAGATTTTATTTATTTATTTGAGAGAAAGTGAGCAAGAAGAGAGAGCATGTGAGCTCCAAAGCGCATGGGGGGAGGGGCAGAGGGAGAGGAAGAAGCAGACTCCCCACTGAGCAGGGAGCCTGACATAGGGCTCCATCCCAGGACCCTGGGATCATGACCCAAGCCACAGGCAGACGCTTAGGCGACTGAGCCACCCAGGCTCCCCACCATTGGGTCTTAGTAATGTGATTGATTAAGTCCAATTAATAAAGTCATTCTGTTATTTCTTATAGCTATATTTCATTCTGTTTTTAGCTTTCCTTTCCATTTTAGTTTTCTACCCCACCCGTCACACTTACTCTTCAGCTGCTTCTGTGTTTTGTGTGTGTATGCATGCATGTGCCTAAAGCAGGGCTGGGTTTGTCTCAGCTCCCATTTGTAGTACTGAAGAAGCCTTTGGCTTCCAGTTCAAAATTCTTTACCGTTCACTAATTTTCACATTGGTGGAGGGATATAGGGATATGAGGGCTATTTCAATTCTGTACAACCTTCAACAAAAGTAACTAATGAAAGGATATAGTTGTGGGATCATAGAAAACGTGGGAGAATCCTTTTTTCTGGGGGCACCTGGGTGGCTCAGTCGTTAAGCGTCTGTCTTCAGCTCAGGGCGTGATCCCAGGGTCCTGGGATCGAGCCCCACATTGGGCTCCCTCCTCTACTGGGAGCCTGCTTCTTCCTCTCCCACTCCCCCTGCTTGTGTTCCCTCTCTTGCTGTCTGTCTGTCAAATAAATAAATAAATAAAATCTTAAAAAAAAAAAAAAAGAGTCCTTTTTTCTGGAGGTTCTGCTAAAGGTAAATTAGGACTTCTGAGACTGGAAAAAATGTGTCTGAGAATCCCTCAGTATGCCTATAAAAACTCTTCGAAGTGATTTGTGAAGATCAAACATGATTTGAATCTCCATTTCTGGTATGTTGTGTCTTTATGAGGAGACAGTCAGCTGGCTACCTTGGTGCAAGAGATGGTAGAACCATATCCACCTTCTCAGGAGACAACATCCAGAGCTGCCTCCCTTTCTCATGGCATTATGGATATAGGCACACTATTCATGTGTGCATTTACATTCTGTGTTTTGAGGAGAATGCTTTCTTTTTGCAGATAGGCTCCAGTCTGTCTTGTGATTACCATTGTTACAATTTTCTTCGGGAAGTGCCGGACGCCCCCTTCAGAACTGCTCTGAGGTGGAGATTGGCTGACCTCAGCCTCCACACCCTCTCTTGGGGCACACAAACCTTTCTTTGACCTTGTTGAAAATACACCTTTTGCAGAGCCTTAGATCTTTTGCAGACTTTGTCATTAGTTTTGAGGCTGGTTTTAGATGAGGGATATCTGTGATGATTGTGGAACTCCTGTGAAGGGATCGGAATCAGAAAATTATTCTTGTGGGAAAAACAAAGAAGCAAGTTTATAGTTTTGACCTTGGGAGCTACAGTGTGAAGGAAAACAGGAATAAGTTGTATACTCATAGTGGAGGATATGAGTTATTCTTTTGCAAGATTTGTTTCCAGGCACAACAGCCTTTAAAATCCAGAGTCACACTTTTAGAGTCTATTTTTGCTTAAATTTTGCTTATAATTGTTCTTAATATAGTGGCCCGCCTTGGGTGTGATTGCCCCATTTAGTCAAGCTTGCTACCCCTATACTTGCTTAGCGTGTTTACTCCTTTAGCATTTTTCAGATCCGTGGCTCTGAGTAGCAGGAGAGGCAACATGTTTGGTGTCAGAGGATCTTCTTTGCTGCAGGACCTTAAGTCCAGCTTTTCCTTCGGTATTCAGTCTGACATTTTGGACGTCCAAATAGTTCTGTGAGCTAAACGTATGGTTTAAACCTAGTCCAAATGTCAAGTGCATTTGGAACATGGATTCTAGAATCACTCTAGATCTCTCGGAAGACAGAGGTTCTCAATGACGACAGAATTTTGAAGTGTATTGCAAGTACTTTGTACTGATTGTCAAGTACCTTAATTGACAAATGATACACCTAAAAAATTAATTTGAGTAGATATAAGGTTACTCTTGGACTACTTTCACAAGCTTTCTAGGATGGGAGAAAAATTGTTGGAATGGATTATAGCTGGTGTGGACCAGAGTCTGTATGTAATGTACCTTTCACCTTTCTTAGTTGACATGCCTAGTAGGGAGTGCTTCCTTGTTTAAGGCATCTGTTTCTAACCAACAGTTAATTCCTGAGGTGTGGTTTATAAAGTAAGAATTGCCTTACGCAGTGTTAAAATGTGGTTGTTTTGTTCTGTTTACTAAATTGTCTCTTATTTGGAGGTTGGAAATGTGTGTAAGACAGTGACTTAGTTCACTTAGAAGCCATTTGTGTTCGTGCCTACAGTGCCTAGCAGTGGCACTGCTTTTTGACTTTAGTATTGTTTTCTTCCCTTCTTTATTCAGCTTTCTACCCTGCCCTTTTGGTCCAGTTTTTTTTCATTCAGTATGCTACTAAAGTAGGAACATTGGGTGAACTGCTTTCTGCTACATATTTTAAATAAGGACTTTTATAATGGGGGTGTCTGGGTGGCTCAGTTGGTTAAGCATCTGTCTTTGGCTAAGGTCACGATCTCAGGGCCCTGGGATCGAGCCCCGCATGGGTTCCCTGTTCAGCGGGGGTCTGCTTCTCCTACTCCCTCTTCCATTCCCCCTGCTTGTGGTTCTCTGTCAGATAAATGAAATCTTTTAAAAAAAGACTTTTATAACTTAACAGAATAATTCAGATGTAAATTGGTACATGATTGTTATTTTGGATGTAATTCATTAGAGCAGTGGCGGTATCACATAGCCCATAGTTTCTTTAATATTTTATATCTTGGGGCGCCTGGGTGGCTCAGTTGGTTAAGTGTCTGTCTTCAGCTCAGGCCATGATCTCAAGGTCCTGGGATTGAGCCCCCCTCTCCCCACCCCAGTCAGGCTCCCGGCTGAGCGGGGAGTCCGCTTCTCCCTCTCTTTCTACCCCTCCACCTCCTTGTGTGCATGTGCTTTCTCTTTCAAATAAATAAAATCTTTAAAAAATATATTTTATATGTTCCTCCAGAGAAATGCCGATAGACCAACAACATTTTCTGGATGACTCCAGTGTAGTAATATACAATTCTCAGTTTTACAGAATCCTAGGTTTCTCTGGTTACTTCAGTGTTGTGAAACTCAAGGCACTCAAGATGAAATTTTAATTCACCCTAGGAAATAAGTCCATATAAAAAGATGAAAGGTACAGAGCTAAAATACTGTACAATATCTGCAGTCACTTCTTTCAGTATGAACTAGAGAGAAGAGAAAGTGAAATGTTTGTACATTAGAGAAGATGAGTCAGATTGTCTGGTGTTCTCTTTAAAATGTGCTAGTATACAATAGTATTACCACTTAGTACCGTGTGTGAAATACCTGGGGCTGTAGTTGAAATGAGATAATTTAGTGGCCAAATGTATCTGAACTCTTGGAAATAATGTGACTTACAATATATCCAAATATAGTAAAAATCCGAAAATACAGCATTTTTTATTCCAGAAAATCCTGGTGGTATGGCATCTGTGTGCTTAATGTTAGGCATACAAAGAGATTTTATTATAAAATATTTGTGGATTGGTGGAGTACATTTATTAGAACTGTTTGGCTTGCTGATGATGCTGACAAACTGTGGTATATTCATCTATCTATCTTTTTTTCTTTTTTCTTTTTTTTAGTAAGCTCTATGCCCAGTTATGGGGCTTGAACTCACAACTCCGAGGTCAAGAGTCACGTACTGTACCATTGAGCCAGCCAGGCGCCCCAGTTGTGGTACATCTTAACGTGAATGGAAGAGTATTTCTTACCATTCTTGATATGTTTACCATTTTTTGTAATGCAGTTTGGAAGTCAAATACTATATTTGGTTGTGATTATCTCAAAGTATTTTGACTTTTTATTTTTTATATAATTTACAATGGCCCCAAAGTGATGGCAAAGATGTAGTAATGGTGGTATGGATTAATTTTAGTGATACCACCAGAAAATAGTGCAAATAAAGTGACTTGAACTAGATCAAAGCAGAAATACGACCAATCAGTAGTTCAGCATAGGTCACCTGTATTGCCTAATATTAATTTTTATATGTAAAGCTAAAGTTTATTTACTTTAAATAGAAAAAGAAACTTGCACTTCAGATTTGCTAGGTTCCCTTTCAGTGTCAGCAGTCCCCGTTAGAATGCAGCATAACTTCCACGTTAATTTGATTAGTAAATTCTTTTTTACCAGTCATTTCTGCGGCATTGAAGAATTCAGATTTCTGCTTATATTTGTGGGCCTTCCTTCCTTCTTTTTAGTTTTTATTTTAGTTCCAGTTAGTTACCATACAGTGTTACTTTAGTTTCACACTAATGTCATTCCACACTTCATACATCAGCTGGTGCTCATCACAACAAGTGCACTCCTTAACCCCCATCCCCCACCCCCCTCCCCTTTGGTCACCATCAGTTTGTTCTCTGTGGTTATGAGTCCGTTTTTCAGTCTCTCTTTTTCTTTGTTCCTTTTTTTAAAAATATTTTTATTTATTTATTTGAGAGAGAGAGCAAAAGTTAGAGAGATCCCAGAGGGAGAGGGAGAAGCCGACGTCTCTGATGAGTGGAGAGCCTGATGCAGGGTCGATCCTAGGACCCCGCGATGATGACCTGAGCTGAAGGCAGACACTTAACCAACTGAGCCACTCAGATGCCCCTGTTTTGCTTTTTGCATTCTATCGTATGGTATTTTTCTCTGGCTGACTTATTTTGCTTAGCATTGTATTCTCTAGCTCCATCCATGTCATGGCAAATGGCAAGATTTTCTTTTTTTTTTTCATGGCTGGATAATATTGCTGTGTGTGCACCACATTTTCTTAAGGTAATGTGCAGTAGCCTCCAGCAGGCTGAAAACTGAGCCTGGGCTCTGGTGGATTAGCAGGTATTCTGACTTTTGCTTTAGGCCATCCTTATTCTTGGGAAGTAAATATACCTGGTTGCATATTTTCATGAGATGGAAGGTTGTGTTTAAGTGAGTCAGAATTTGGAATTTGAGAATGTTAGTCTTCACTATATCAGTTTATCTAATTGTTGTTTGCTTTATTCTGCAAATAATTCGAAGCTTTTTATCTTTCAACCAAAATCATTTACCATCTGGCCATCCATCTCATGTGTAGGATTCACTGTAGATTTGAGGCCTCATCACTTACTTCCAGAGGTCCAAGTTTTCCAGTATATTGATGATTTTGGGGGAGAAACTGTTTCTAAGATTGCTTTTAATGTTCCAGACCCCTCCCATTCTGTGTTGGAGAGGTTGAAATGGTGAAATTATGAAGCCAGCAGTTAGTGCTCAGGGAGTTGGGTTCCCTATTTACTGAAATACCTTTGAATATGTCTCCCTTAATAGTAATTAATTTCATATGAAAACACTTGCAGGGGCACCTGGGTGGCTCAGTCAGTTAAGCATCAATCTTTGGCTCAGGTCATAATCTCGGCATCCTGGGATGGAGCCCCATGTGGGGCTCCCTGCTCAGGGAGGAGTCTGCTTCTCTCTCTCCCTCTGTCCCATCCTCTACTTGTACTCTCATGTTCTCTCTCTCTCTCTCTCTCTCAAATAAATAAATAAATAAAATCTTTAAAAATAAAAACAAACCCAAAGCCCACTTGCATCTAGGCACCTAAGTGTATGTGTAGAGTCACATCAAAGCTAGAGATACACAGAGAGGAGTAGTGATTTTTATATTTATTACTGCTCAAAATGATTACGGATACTGAATTTAGGATTTTTAAAAATATGAGTCAGGATGTGTAATATTTACGTATCCTTTTCATTGTTTTCTTTCCTAGACCTTTATTGTCCCTTACCATTTTTTGTGTTTGTTTCTTTGGTTTTCAAATATTGATAAAGTCTTTCCTCTATTAATGCTCTGAATGATAAAATGAGTAAAGCCAGTATAGTATGTTAGTTAAGATCTTGTGTTCTAATCTTAAGCTGCTTGGAATCAAATCTTGGTCATGCCGTGAATGGAGTGTGACTTATCCAATTATCGCTCTACAGTTTACACTGTTAGATTGTTTCAGTGCCTTTCTTTAAGAAATAAAGTACTAGTGTATATCAAATGTGTGCATGTATGATTTCCATATTAATAAATTTCTTAAAAGTACGAAAGGTGTGAATCTTTTTAAAGTTTTTTAATACATATGTCACATTGACATTGCTGTCAGATGTGTTCTCTCATAACAGAATAACATTCTTTAAGAGTTTAAAATAGCTTTATCACAGAGCTAGCAGTTTGCTGAGTGTTTTCCTCTTGCTAATTATTGAGAAGAAACTTAATTTTTGATGGGCTTTATTTAAATGCATTCAACAAGTTTGTGTTATAAGAGTTTTAGTAGAAATAGCATTTAGGTAAAATTAAATATAGTTCTACCAACAGCCATTGGCAGGCATTGTATTTTCTTTGAGGGTCACATTTTTTTTTTTTTTAAGATTTTATTTATTTATTAGCAGGAGCTGGAGAAGGAGCAGAGGGAGAGGGAGAAGCAGGCTCCCCACTGAGCAGGGAGTGTGATGCAGGGCCATATCCCAGGACTCTGGGATCATGACCTGAGCGGAAGGCAGATGCTTAACCGGCTGAGCCACCCAGGTGCCCCTAAGATTTTGTTTTTTTAAGTGATCTTTACACCCAACGTGGGGCTCCGACTCACAACCCCAACTGAGATCAGGACTCACATGTTCTTCTGACTGAGCCAGCCAGGTGCCCAGAGGTCACCTTCTGATAATTCAGTTTTGCTTTATAAAATGGGAAATTTTCTGTACTTGCTTCTTAGAGAGGCAGTAACTAATTTTATTTATTTATTTCAAGGGAAATTTTTATAGTAAATAAGGTATAGTTAGTGAAAGTAATATTGATGAATTTGCTGGTCAAGTCTTGCAAAAGGCAAAGAGAAAAATGTTAGGATTCGGAATGTTACACAATCTTTGCTTAAAATGTGGCTCTCTGTAATTTCCATGGCAGCAAGCTTTGGGGTAGCTATTTCTGTATATTACAGAGTTCACTACTGTTTATTACTTAATGGCCTAAACTTTTAATTTACACCTTTTGAGAAGAAATTTTGATAGTATTATACTTACCAGCCTTTAAAAAAAAACTTTATTGAAGTATAGTTTACACACAATACATGACACAGATTTTAAGTGTACAGTTGAGTTTCAGTAACAGTATACACCTATGTAACTACCACTCCAAAAAAATACAGATCATTTTCATTCCTCCAGAGTCATTCATGCTCCTTTGAGTCATATGTGCCCCTGTACACACCTACCCTATGCAATCACTGATCTGATTTTTGTACAGATGAGATTTGTTTGTCTTAGAAAATAAATAGAATCATACAGTATATATTGTTTTAGCCCTTCCCACCCTAATATAGTGTATGGGAATATATTTTGTCTAGTCCCAGGAATTGTGTAGTACCATGATCAGTTTCACTTCTGTTGAGCTGTGTATGTCTTTGCCACCTTCAGCAGCTCCACACTTAGGTTTGCATGTTGGGGGTTCTGTGCTAGCTTTTTAGAAGATTGCTTCTGGCTCTTCACTTCATGCCAGACAACTACTACATACTGCTATAGTTCTTGCCATTTTATCTTTCACAGTCCAGCTCTATTAAACTTTTCAAACTTCCCAGTTTGGTGGTACATGATAAACCACATAATCTATGCTTATATTTGTTTAGCAGAATGGTGAACACAGGTTGCTGATAAGCATTGCAGATGTGTGTCTGCAGGAGTGGACTTACCTTCCTGCACCCTTATCCCTGCTGCTCTTACCACATGTCCTTTGGCCATCATTCCATGTGTCACTCTTATTTTGCCCCCTAATTCTCTAAGATGTTCTATCGGCCAATTTATCTTCCATCAGCTTTTGTAGTTCATCACACTCAATTATCTCTAACCCTTTCCCCTCCTCACCCCAAACACACACCCCAGTGCTCCTGTCTCTCAGGCTGTGATTGATTTCCTCTCTGGCCAGCTTCCTCTCTAGTCTAAGCTGCTCTGTCAGATTTTAATGCTGGAGAAAGAAGTGTCCAGTTTAATGCTGGCGAGAGAAGCCTAAATTGTACTTTGTGTGGCCTGACTTGTTTCTCAACATCCAGCCAAGGCTTCTTTGAAAACATCCAGTGGGGAGGAGAAGAGCAGGCTTGCATCATTCCTGTGGGTTGTGGCTGCAGGGTCTTTCGCTGGTTTTAAAAACAGCTCACTGCCTGACATTCAAATGACCCTGGAAACAATAACTTTGCCTGTACAAGTTGTAATAGTTAATACACCATCACTACCCAATGTTTAGTTATTATTTAGCAGAATTATGATCACAGATATCATTAAATATATGCCACATTACGACCTCTGTTAGTTTATTTGACTAATACAGTGACCTTTGTAAATGCTTTGTTTACATAGTTTGTTGCTAATGTTGCCCAGTTAAGTGCTTACAGCAACTTGAAGAGAACCTGGTGAACATGACAGTATTGATGATCTTTGAATATTGATCCTAACCCTGATCAGTTATTACACATGTTGCTAGCTTTCTGAGTGCTAGATCTCTTTTTGCTGAAGTTGGGGTAAAAGAAACAGAAATTTGAGTGACTTTTTAATGTCAGGCTCTTAATATACCTTATTTCAGTTTTTAGAGCAACTCTGATGTGTAGATAGCATTGTTATTTCTTTCACAGATCAGGAAACTGAAGCTTAAATTAATTAATTGAACTGTTCCGGTCTTGAGGATATTTGGTTTCTTGAGCTATTTTAAATGAAGACTATATCTACCTTGCAAGATTTGTTGGGAAGGTGGCAACTATTGTCTATGTAAAGTGTCAAGCATAGTGCCTGACACTGAAATTATTACACAGACATGTTTCCTGTTCTTGGGTAAATTTATGGTCTAGAACATCTTTAAAACATCCTAGCCTTTGTTTGAATTTGTTCATCTCTAAAGGTAGTTCATTCCATCTTGAGCCACAGTATGAAATTATTTGTATATTGATTTTGAATAACTGCCATCAGTGCTTTGCTTTTGTATACTACTGTTAAACTTGAACTCAGTAGATTAAAATATGAGCATTAAAAAGCCACATATCCATTTGAATGGTATCGTTGGAGCGTTACTTCAAAGTGTAAAACAACCACAGACACAACCACAACCCATTTCCTGATATTTTTTCAAAGACTACCCTCCATTCTTCTCCTTTTGCTCTGTAACAGTTCATTGAGATATTCATACCCCATGCAGTTCACCCATTTAAGACATAAAATTCAGTGGTTTTAGTATATTCTCAGAGATTTGCAACCATTAATCGCCACAATCAATTTTAGAACATTTTTCGTCACCCCTTTAAAAAAACCCAAACCTTTGGTAGTTACTACTCTTCTCTGCTCCCCACCCCATTATCTGGAAACCAGGAATCTACGTTCTGTCTCTGGATTTGCCTGTTCTGGACCTTTCTTGTAAGTGGAATCCTTCAAAATACAGCCTTTTATAGAGGACTTCTTTCACTTAGCTACTGTTTTTAAGGTTTATCCATGTTGTACAGGTATTAGTACTTCATTCTTTGATTGCCAGGTAGTATTGCTTTGTATGGAATTAATCACATTGTGTGTATCCATTCATCAGCTGAAAGACATTTAGGTTGTTTCCACTTTTGGCTGTTATGAATAATTCTGCTTACCTTATAATTCATATATAGGTTTTTGTGTAAACATAGGTTTTCATTTCTCTTGAAGAACGGAAAAGTGCCTGCACATTTAATATTCCCACCAGCAGTATAGGAGGGTTCCAGTCTGTCCATATCCTCACCAACACTTGTTATTATCTATATTTTTTATTACAGCTTTCATAGACCTTTACATATTGGCCTTGATGACAGTTAGATGCTTTAGTGATGTCTATAATGTGACATGCTCTGCATAGCGTTTTTCCTGGTACTTCTGATTGCCCAAGTGCTGCACTGACTTTGGGGAGGAACACTTATGTCATTGGCAAACTGGAGGGTTAATTCTTTGACCTCATACGAATGATATCACTCACTGGTTAAAGTAAGTATGTGTGAGAAGGCCTAGTATTGCTGTATCTTAAAAATCTTTAGAGATGCTTTTCATAAGTAGTTTATTTCAGTAATAGTAGATTCGAATAGGAATGCCATTGGTATTTTTCTCAGTTTGAGGAAAATTTATATTTGGAATTGATGAAGGTATTTTAAACTTTGTCAGTAACCCATATCAATTCGAATCGTGGTGATTTGGTCAGAGAAGTTAAAATGAACCATTGTTGAGCATTAGGCTGATACTCTCCCTTTGCAATTGTGTTGTTAGTTTAAACAAACAAACTTTAAAAAATTATCTCTACACTCAGTGTGGGACTTGAACTCACGACCCCGATATTGACCCCCAAGATCGAGAGTCTCATGTTCCTCCCATTGAGCCAGTCAGGCGCCTTGCTTTGTTATTGTTAATATCCCAAACACTATTAAATGCATTCTCAAGGGGATGATATTTCCCCCAAGGAGTTGAAAATTGTTTCTTTTGGGTGTCTTCTTTTCTGTGGGCCTCTAAAGGGCTACAGTACATAAACTGATACAGAGTATACCTATGAAGCTAAAATTTTATGGTTTGGGATGATTAGGAAAATACCATCTCAGTAAGTTTCTTAAGTAAGGGGGTGATAATGAAAAACAGGTTGAGAAACACTTTTCTACTGCATAAGACAGATGCTAGAATATTTGATCATTAGAGATCATTTAGTTGGACCACACTGAACAGTGTTTGAATAAGGCACTGAAGTGGAACAGCTTACTTCCTTGAATAAAATGAGTGCCTACTATGTGCTAAGCACTCTGCTATCCAGGAGGATAAAAAATGAAAAGACCCTTTGCTTTTCTTGGGGGAAGTCTTATATATTAGCTTACATGGAGTGATTATTGCTTTAGTTCAAGGAGGTATATTCAGGGTGAGTGGGAGAGCACATAGGAAGAACCATGTAAGTCGAATTGAGAGAGAAAGGGAAGGGTTTAGAATGAGTATGGTATGTAAGCTCTAAGCCTTGATGTACCTTTCTAGGCTGCTGTAGTAGAATTTGTTTTTCAGACTTGAATGTGTTTAGCAACCACTAGATTGCTTGTTTAAAATGCAGCTTCTGGGGCGCCTGGATGGCTCAGTCAGTTAAGTGTCTGCTTTCTGTGCAGGTCATGATCCCTGGGTCCTGGGATCTAGGCCCAAGTTGGGTTCCCTGCTCAGCAGGGAGTCTGCTTCTCCCTCTCCCTCTGCCTCTCCCCCTGCTGTGCTCTCTCTCTCTCAAATGAATGAATAAAATCCTTTTTTTAAAAAAAATGCAGCTTCTGAAGCCCCGCTCCACATAATGTGATTTGGGGTTGGGTAGAGATTGTGATGCAAGTAGCCTAAGCTCCCCCCCCAACCCTTTTTTTGTGGGGGTTGGGCTGGGGTGTGGAACACTGTGTTAAATGGTGGCAGTAGAAGATTTTCAGGGGCAAACACTGGTCTAACTTTGTTTTATGGACATTCACCTCTTCCAGCAGCCTAGAAATAAATACTTCCTAACCATGGATTAGAACTTTTTTTTTCCTGGCTAAGCTGTCACTGTTTCTTGGTTTCCTGGCTTGATTATGTTTTACTTGTCTGTATTTTCTTTATCAGTATCTTTTGTAGCCATTTAGGGTGATGGAATCCTTTACCTACCCCTGTTCAGAATAAAGACAATGTTAGTCCTGTTTTCCTAACTAGTCGAAGAATATTCCTTAAATCCTAGGTGCTGCAGGTGAAAGGTTAGTATCAAGTCAAGGGGGATTTGAAGAGGAGAGGAGATGAACGTTATCTGGAACTGATGGAAAAAACCATGAATGTTTAGCCTAGAAAAGAACACATGCAAGGCTTTGTCCAAGTGCAGACTAAATTGCCATTCATTGAAGTTGTAGAACTGAACATCAAAACTCAGATACCTACAGGGCCAGACAGGTGTTAGTTGAGAGGGTGGGCCTGATGTATGGTTGATGAACTGGAGGGTATATGTCTATTGTAAAGGAGGGCAGCCCCATGCATTGGCTGCAGCTGAATCTTGTCATGAGGGACCATGAATCAGAACCACATCTCATTTTTCAACAGAAGTGAGGTATCCAGACTTTTATGTAAACTCTCCCAGATTTTTTTTTTAATTTTACACAATCAAATAAATAAAAACAAAACTGCAGGCCAAAAGAAACATTTCTGCATGCTGTCAGTTTGCAATCTCATATAACAGATGAATTTTGACCCATTAATCTTTTTAAATTCTGTGATTAAGATAGCCCAAAAGAGGGATTTACTTATTTATGGGACCCAGACCCCAACTTTGGCAGTAAGATTGTAAAGCAAGGTAGAATTTGGAGAGGGTTTTATAACTTTCAAGAGCATAGTTCTGTGAATTGTTGGTTAAAATTAGTTTATCACAAAGTGAGATTCATGGTGCAGAGCCTTTTCATCTCTCTTCTCTAAATTTAGAAAGCCCTAGGACCCCACTTAAAAGTTATATATCCTGACAAAGGCAGGTTTTGGGGTAATTAGCAAGTGGGATGGGTCACAGAACATCCATTTTTGTTTAATCCAGTGAAAATTCTGGACAGGCCGTAAATGCATTTAGCCTAGAATAGGCTTACTGGATCTCTTTTTAGCGCCCCCCCCCCACCCCCGGAAAAATTAAACTAATAGGATCAAGATCCTCCAACTTAAGCCACTTAAATGATTATTTTCTCATGGTTGTCCTGTCCCTTAGACTATACAGTGTGTCTCTGACCATTAATTGTTATGTCAGATGTTCTGAAGTATTCTGTTTTGGGCCATAGAATATGAATCCTCCAAGGGCATCAGAAAAGTTGAATTCCCCAACTTCTTCTTTCTTGGACTGCAATTTGCTGTTGATTTTAATTATGCTTAATTACAGTCAGAGCTGAATTCAGGCTTTAGGTAAAGCTTTATGTACAATGACGTAAGGTACAGTACTTTGATAATAGCAACATTACCTATTTCTAGTTTATCACGTAAGAAGTTGGAGTGGCTTAAGACTTGAGTCAATTAGGAATTCTTTACATGAGGCTTGTTTGTTCCTACCTTTGACATGTGTTTTAGTAAACTTGTTTAATGGTCTTTCATCAGATGTGTAAGCTATGTGCCTTTTGAATAATTAATGTCCCTTTTGAGTTCATTAATTACTCTTTGGGTAACTGATTTTGAAAAACCTATATTTGTATCGCTACTGATTCCGACAATCCTTTTCTCAAATTGAGATGCCTTCTATGCCTACTCATTGTTGACCGAGTTTGTCACCACTGAGTTTTCCCCAAACAGGGAAGTCCTGTGGGACCAATATCAATCCTCGGTCAGGAAGAGGTTGTATAAATAGCTGTGCACACACTCCAGAGGAGGGGAAGGAGGAGAATTTAAGTGTTGGGCCCCAGATGTGAACTCCTGTTTTTGTTTTAGGGTAATTAATGTTTCCTTAGCTTGAGCTAAACTTTGGGCATGTCGGCTTCTGGCTTTCAGTTCTGAATCTGCATCCTTTAGGCATGGACTGGGGGTGGGGAAATGGAGTTTGTATTTCATGTCATCCCAAAATGAATGAAGTAACATGAGAGCAGTGCTTTTTTAAGCTTGGACTTGAGGCTAGAAAATGGGCTATATGAAGGTGAAAACTGTCCCCAACAATCCTAGTGACTTGGGAGGAATTAGGTTGTGAGCAGTCTCTTATACTCTTAGGACTTCAATTCTTAGAGATTCTGTTGGGTTTTGTGGTATTTGCTTCTAGGTTCTCTGGTTGAATGTTTGTGTGATAAGGTGGTCTTGTTCCTGTCTGCCATTCTGCCTCCCTTGGCCTTCTAAATTAGATACATTCCCCCTTCTGCTTCCAGACGTCTCCATCTCCTCGTCCCCTGACACAGCAATCATTTATCAAGTTGTTTCACGCGTTGTCGGGAGGGGGGCCCTGGGGACTCGAGTTTGTCTCGTCCCTTTGTTGGAGCTCCACAGGATCGTCCAGCTTAGTCTCCAGCCAACTGCTGAGAGTTGCTGGACTCCAGGAGCAAATGTTAAAGGGGCCCCCTTTCATCTACTTGCTGCTACTTCAGTCTTTTATTTTAAGTTCCAGCTTATTGCAACTGTAATCACGTACATACACTTTCTGGACATGTATGTAATCCCGAGAGGCTTTTTTTTTTTTTATCCCAGTCATCGAAGATACGGAAATAGATTTTTAGTCTCTCTTCTTTTCTTTGTTATTCCTTGTCCATTTTCTGTTCTTCCTTCATTACTACACTGCCTCTTTCCAGGTGGTAGATTATTAGAGATAGATTTAGTAAGTGGAGTTCCTGTTTTTATAAGACACCTTTATGGAAATGCTGTACCTTATCAAGGTGTCCTTTTTCCTAATGTCACACTTCACTATCAATAGAAATATGTAAACAGTGTAGGAATAAAAAGATTTTAAAGTTTGTCAAACTTTAGTGCAAGATGAATATTATTGCTTGTTACTAGGACTTAGTCAAGTTATCAAAAGTATATAAAAAAGTAAAAGGAAAAATATAATTAGACTTATGGATGTGGTGTGAATGTTAACCAGGTACCATGAATTTGAAAGATGGATGTTGCTTACTGTAACTCAGTCGTTTAAAAGAACAGTGTTTATTTTGTGGGGTAATAGTAGTCAGACTGTAATGTTATGAGGCTTGTGAGAAGTTTTTAAATGATTCTGGAATATTTCCTCCCAGTACTTTATAATAAAAACTTTCACATGAACAAAAAGGTTAAAAGGATTGTATGTCATATTTTGGGCTTAAATTTTTTTCTTTTCTTTACCAAGCTGAATAAAACATGCAGTAATCTTATAATGCATTGTAAAGTTACTCTTGGAAGCAAAATAGTGAGAAAAAAATACCCCAGATGACATGTGTTAAAAAGTCTGAATTCTGCAATGAATTCTGTAGACAAGCCGAGGCTAGAACCCAGAGTTGTATAGTGTCCTAATCATTGAGTTTAGTAGGTAAAATGTTGCCCCTTCTCTTCAGGTATTTTATGTTGAAAATATAGTCACCTTGATCAGACTTGTCAACTGAAAAATAGTTTATAATGAACAGTAAATTGTCTTGAGTGCTATGACTGTTAACATCAAAGTGAGCCCAACTGATTTCCCCTAGGAGATACTCTTATTGGAATATTTTTCAGCTGTGAAACTGTAGTGCATTATTTCTCATTGATTTTCACAATAGAACTATAAAATTATACATTATTGATAAAAAGGGTTTTTTTCACATATAATAGTACTATTAAAATATCACTAATATTTAGCTATATTTCAAGTTAGAATATGAAAGCATGGAGACCTTGTATTCTGAAAATTTAAATGTACTGTTTGTCAGATAGTATAGCAATAAATAAAACACACAAAAATCCTTTTGGAGCTTATATTCTATGGAGGGAGACATATCAGGCACTTGATTTTCTTCTCTTCATTCTATGGTAAGCGTTAGTGAGTTTTTGTCTGTAAACGGCCAGTTTTTGTTAATAATTACTTGACTTCACTATGTAAATGATCGGGTAAGGCTGTGTTTCAATAAATCTTTATTTATAATAACAAGGAGCAGACCATAGTTTGCCATCCTCAGTTCCAAGCTATAAAAGGACAAACTATAGATCATTAAAAAAAATTATTTTAAAGATTTATCCATTTACTTAGAGAGAGTGCACGCGTTCAATTGTGTGTGTGGGAGGGGCAGAGGGAGAGACTCTCCAAGCAGACTCTCCCCACTGAGCGAGCCTGCATCAGGATGATCCCAGGACCCGTGAGATCATGACTTGAGCCAAGACCAAGAGCTGGATGCTCAACTGACTGAGCCACCCAGGTGTCCCAATCATAAAATTTTTTAAAAATATATTTCACAAGGTTTAAGAAAAAAAACGGGCAAAGCAGATGACAAGGAGTCAATACTGTTTTTTAAGAACTATTTTATTTATTTATTTATGTGACACAGAGAGAGCGAGTACGAGCAGACAGAGCAGCAGGCAGAGGGAGAGGGGGAGGGTGAAGCAGGCTCCCCACTGAGCAGGGAGCCCCATGCAGGGCTCAATCCCAGGACCCTGGGATCATGACCTGAGCCGAAGACAGACGCTTAACTGACTGAACCACCTAGGTGCTCCAAGGGGTCAATACTTTTAATACACATACATCCTAAGGAAAAAATGGGCAAAGGATATGAGAGACAAGTCATAGAAGAACAAATCTAGATAGCCGACAGATATCTAAAACAGATGCTCACCTGACTGGCAACACTTAGAAGGATGGTAGATAGAGTAGTCTTCCCTCATCTGCACTTTTACCTTCTGTGGTTGCAGTTACACACAGTCAGATCAGAAGTCCGGAAGCAGATGATCCTCCTTCTAATTTCAGAAGGTTAGTGCCTGGCTGGCTCAGTCAGAAGAGCATGCAACTCTTGATCTTGGGGTCATGAGTTCAAGCCCCACATTGGGTGTAGGGATTACAGTAAATTTAAAAAAAATTTTTTTTTTAAAGGAGATTGGTAGAGCCTAATGTCACAATGCCTACATAATTCACTTCCCTCCATGTCATCATGTAGGCATTTTTATCATCTCACATCATCACAAGAAGGGTGAGTACAACACAGTAAGATATTTTAAGACAGAACAAGAGACCACATTCACATAACTTACTACAGTATACTGTTATAATTTTTCCATTTTTTTCCATTTTATTTTTTATCAGTTGTTTACTGTGCCTAATTTATAAATTAAACATCATAGGCGTGTGCATATAGGAAAAATAGAGTATGTATAGGGTTCGGTACTCTCTGCAGTTTTAGGCATCCACTGGGGATCTTGAAATGTATACCCCTTAAATAAGGGAGAAGTAGTGTATTGGAAGATTAACATTTACTCTCATACATTGCTAATGGTAAATGAGATTAATGCTCCCGTTTTGAAAAATAAACTGACACCTGTTAATACTAAAACGACATCAATATTACACTTTCTTTGTCCCAGAAATGCAGCTCTTAGGATGGGTGTGTGTGTTGGGGGGGGTGGTATTTCATTGTGGTTTTATTTTTTCTACTTTTGTTGTGGAAAAATACACATAACAAAATTTATCATTTTTAAAAAGATTTTATTTATTTAACAGAGCGAAGTGAGAGAGAGAGAGTATGAGCAGGGTGAAGGACAGAGGGAGAGGGAGAGGCAGACTCCCCTCTGAGCAGGGAGCCCAGGACCCCGGGTTCATAACCTGAGCTGAAGGCAGATGCCTAATAAGCTGAGCCACCCAGGCAGATGAAAATGTATCATCTTAAGCATTTTTTAGTATATATTACTATGTAGTTCATTGGTATTAAATACATTCATAAAAGTGTACAGTCATTACTACCATATCCATCTCAAGAACACTCTTTTTATCTTGTAAAATTGAAACTCTATACCTGTTAAACAGTGACTTTTCATCCTCCCTTCTGCCCCTAGGCCCTGACAACTACCATTTTAAGATTTTTGACTACTCTAAATACTTCGTATAAGTGGAATCATACAGTCTTTGTCTACTTGTGACTGGCTTATTTCATTTAGCACAGTGATCTCATGTTTCATCCATGTTGTAGCATATGTCGGAATTTCCTTCCCTTTTAAGGCTGAATAATATTCTGTTGTATGTATATTTCACATATTTCTTATCCAGTCATCCATTAATGGCCACTTGCTTCCTCATTTTTGCTATTTTGAATAATGCTGCTACTAACCTGGTGTACAGATATCTCTTTGAGACCCTGCTTTCACTTCTTTGGAGTATATACCCAGAAGTGGATTTGCTGGATCATATGGTGATTCTATTTGTAACTTTTTGAGGACCCGCCACATTACATTTCTCAGTGTCTCTTTTGTATGATATTCCCATCAAGGATGTATAAGGGTTCTGTTTTCTTCACATCTTTACCAATGTGTTGTTCTCCTTTTTTTTAACAGTAATTATCCTAATGGTTGTGAGGTGATATCTCGTAGTTTTGATGTGCATTTCTCTAATGATAGTGCTATTAGGCAGGTTTTCATGTGTTTATTGGCTAGTTGTATTTTTTTTTTAAGAAATGTCTATTCAGGCCTTTTGCCTATTTATTTAATTTGTTTGTAAAGATTTTATTTTTAAGTAATCTCTCCACCCAAAGTGGGACTCAGACTCACAAGCCCAAGATCCAGAGTTGCATGCTGTACCAACTGAGCCAGCCAGCACCCTTCTGTTTGCTCATTTTGAAAACAGATTCTTGGGTTTTTGTTGGTCGAGTTGTAGGTGCTTTATGTATTCTGTACATTAACCCCTTATCAGATGTATGAGTTACAGATATTTTCTCCCATTTGTGAGTTGCCCTTTTTTACTCTGTTGATCAGTATCTTTGATCCGTAAATTTTTACGTTTTCATGAAGTCTGTGTTGTCTGTTTTTTCTTTTGTTGCCTGTACCTTTTGTTGTCATATGCAAGAAATCATTGTATGAAGATTTTTCCCTGTTTACATTTAAGAGTTTTATACTTTTAGGTTTTACATTTAGATCTTTGATCCATTTTTAGTTAATTTTTGTATATGGTGTGAAGGGTTCAAGGTCATTGTTTTGCATGTGGATATCCAGTTTTCCCAGCACTGTTGATTGAAAAGACTGTCCTTTTCCTATTGAGTGGTCTTGGCCCCCTTGTCAAAAATCATTTGACTGAATGCAAAGATTTATTTCTGAATTCTCGATTTTATTCCATTGGTCTATATATCTGTGGGGTTTTTTTAAAGTATAATATACAGTGTTATGTTAGATTCAGGTGTACAAATAATTCATCGATTCTATACATTACTCATGACTTATCACAGTAAGAGTACTCTTAATCCCCTTCATTCCACCATTCCCCCATCCATCTCTCCTTCAGCAACCACTAGTTCTCTGTATTTACGACTTTTTTTTGTTGTTGTTTTTAATCTTTTTTTTTCTTTGTTCATTTGTTTCTTGAATTCTATGTAAGAGTGAAATCCTACGGGGAGGGGCGCCTGGGTGGCACAGCGGTTAAGCGCCTGCCTTCAGCTCAGGGCGTGATCCCGGCGTTATGGGATCGAGCCCCACATCAGGCTCCTCCGCTAGGAGCCTGCTTCTTCCTCTCCCACTCCCCCTGCTTGTGTTCCCTCTCTCGCTGGCTGTCTCTATCTCTGTCGAATAAATAAATAAATAAAATCTTTAAAAAAAAAAAAAAAAAAAAGAAATCCTACGGGGACATCTGGGTGGCTCAGTTGGTTAAGTGCCTGCCTCCGGCTCGGGTCATGATCTGAGGGTCCTGGGATCGAGTCCTGCGTCAGGTGCCTTGCTAAGCAGGGAGCCTGCTGCTCTCCCGTTTGTGCTCTCTTGTGCTCTCTCTCTCTCTGACAAATAAATAAAAATCTTTAAAACAATTATTATTTAAAAAAGTGAAACCATGAGAGAGAGACAGCCAGCGAGAGAGGGAACACAAGCAGGGGGAGTGAGAGAGGGAGAAGCAGGCTCCCAGCGGAGCAGGGAGCCCGATGCAGGCTTGATCCCAAGACCCTGGGATCGTGCCCTGAGCTGAAGGCAGATGCTTAACGAGCGAGCCACCCAGACGCCCCTATACTACATCATCTTTAAACATTCATCTGAGGGTGGATGCTTAGGTGACTTCATATCTTGGCTGTTGTAAGTAATGCTGCAGTAAACATAAGGGTGCATAAATTTCCTTGAATTACTCTTTCTTTTCTTTGGTTAGATACCCTGTAATGGAATTACTGGATTATATGAGTATTTCTATTCTTAAATTTTTGAGGAACCTTCCCACTGTTTTCCACAGTTGCTGCACCAGTTTGCATCCCCACCGACACTTACTATTTCTTGTGTTTTTTATTTTAGCCTTCTGACAGATGTGAGGTGGTATCTCACTGTGGTTTTG